>NC_141695.1:1279271702-1280515869 GCF_964263255.1 Lissotriton vulgaris
TGTACACGAGTACTCTATGGTTCTAAGTTGTCAGGGTTACCGACCATAGGCGAGTGACGTATGTTAGACTCTCTGCCTTGCGCTAGGTGACGGCGCATGCTGTGGATAGTGAACATAAGTGAAGGACTGTGCCGCTGGAAATGCGTGGTTGCTAGGGTAAATTGTAAATAAAGAAGCAGATTGAACCGCTATGTGAAAATTCGGTGAAGTCGATTGAGTGACGATATGCACTGGGGGGATACATTAAAGAAAGGTATATACATGATGAATGTGCATGTGTAACTTGATGTGTTGTGTGCACATGACCAAGCGTAACGCAAAAACATATTTTTCATATTTTCCAGTGACAAAATTAAAATAGTACAGTGAGCTGAACTACAAAGTATCAAAGATGTAAATTCATAAATAACAGTGAAAGTCCAATCTTTCATTAAGCCCTTTCGGCTGGAGGGTGCACAGGAAGTCTATCCAGAAAATTTCTCTGCGAAGTAAGTGGCTATTGTTGTCTCGACCTGGTAGGGTTGCCACTTTTTCAAGTATGCAGAATTTTAATTGGCTTGCATTGTGTTTTGCTACATTGAAGTGTACCGCTATAGTGGATTTATCGTTTTTCAACCGGATGTTACTTTTATGTTCCACTATTCTGGTCTTGATTTTCCTTTGTGTTTTACCTACGTATGAGAGACCACAAGGGCATCTTAGTAAGTAGATTACGTTGGAGGTGTCGCATGTTCCCGATACCTTCAATTTTATGGCTGAGCCCTTTGTGGGATGGTTTATAGTGTTTCCTTTTATGATGGCAGTACAATTGCCACAATTGTGGCATGGTAAAGTTCCTTTATAAGTGCCATATTCTGTTGTTTTAGATTCCTTTACCAATTCTTTTAAATTCTTGGTTCTTTCATACGCGAAGATTGGTAGGTGTCTGAATATATTTTTGAAATCATCTTCCAGAGCTAACATGGGCCAGTGTGTTTTGATTGATTTTTTAATCATGGAACTGTTTGTAGAATATTTTGATACAAATACAGATCTATGTTCATCAGACTTCTCTTTGGGTTTTAGTAGGTATTCTCTTTGTAATGTATCAGCTCTCTGGGAGGCTGAATCCAAGATGGCTTGGGGGTATCCTCGTTTTCTGAACTTTTCCAACATGTTTTCTTTATGTGTTTGGTACAATTCTTTTGTAGATGTTATTCTTTTTATCCTTAAAAGTTGTGAAAAAGGTAAATGCTGTTTGAGCGGAGTTTGGTGGAAACTTTTGAAGTGCAGTAGATTGTTTCTGTCTGTTTTTTTGGTAAATATTGATGTGGTAATGTTGCCATTTCTATTGGTTAATTGCACATCCAGGAATGATAAAGACTCTTTGTCTATGGTGAAGGTGAATTGAATTCTCCCATCCACTTGATTGAGTGAGTTAAGTTCTTTGATCAATTTTTCTTTGTTCCCTTTCCATAAAACAAAGATATCGTCGATGTATCTTTTGTAAAGGATTAGATTGTTGGTCCATTCTTCTTTGTTCAATATGTGGTCAAGCTCATAGCGGTGCATGAACATGTTAGCATAAGTAGGCGCGGCACAATTGCCCATGGAAGTACCAGACATCTGTATGTAAAAGTAGTTCTCCCATTCAAAATAGCTGTGGTACAGCGTGAAGTGTAATAACTCCATTAGTAAAATTTTGAATTTTTCCGGTTTGTTCTCTTGTATAAGAAAGCTTTCCACGGCTGATAAGCCAGAATCGTGCGGTATAGATGTGTATAATGATTTCACATCTATGCTTGCCATAATCATGTCTGTTGTGAAATTGCTTTTTTCTGACTCCAAAATGTTCAAGAAGTGTGTGGTATCCTTAATGTAGGTCGAACTGTTTTGTACCATATTTTGAAAATGTTTATCCAAGTATTTTCCAACTGGCTCATGAATAGATCCTACTGTAGATACAATGGGTCTTAGTGGTGGTAATGTTTCATGTTTGTGGATCTTAGGTGTCATATATATATAGGGAATCACTGGATTATTTTTTATGAGATATTCTTTTTCTTTGAGGCCTATGGTACCTTCATCAACTGCGTTCTGAATGATGTTGGTAAGAATTTTGATGAATTCTTTTGTGGGATCCGATATGATACGTGTGTACATGTTTGAATCTTGAACATGTGTCTGTACATTTTCCTTATAGTAACTTGTGTCCATTATCACCAAGGCTCCGCCTTTATCAGCTTGTCTGATGGTAATTTCTTGGTTATTTGCTAGTTTTCTTAAAGTTTGTTTTTCTTTTAGTGACATGTTGGAATGTTTTGATCTTGGTTTTTTGAATATTTCTTCGAGCTCCGTTAGTATGACTTTTTCAAACGCGTCCAGTACTTTATGGCTCACTGGAGCTATGAATTTGCTTTTAGATCTTAAACCCATGAGGGTGTTTTCTTGATTTTGTGTGGTTGTTACTGTGGATTCAATCACATTGGTGAAAAAATGTCTTAGCCTTAATGTTCTAAGGAATTTGTATACACAAACCTTTGTCTCCAGTAGGTTAGAATGGTATGTGGGAACGTATGAAGATCCTTTTTGTAATATTTGTAATTCTTGATTACTCATTTGGTACTGAGATATGTTTATGACAAGGCTTTCTGACTCCTTGTGCTTTTGGCCACAGTTTGAAGACCCCTGTTTTAGGATGATATGGGAGATAAAACAGACTGCACCGCTTTCCAGAAAGCTTGTGGGTCTTTAGATTGGCAGTCACCAACAATAGACTCCCATTTCTCCTCCTTCATGGCCAATTACCTTCTCTTAATTGCTTGCTGATATTTCTTTCTACTGACTATAATGGCACTCTGATCATTGGGAGATTGCTTTAAGGCCCTGTGCAAAGAATCATTGGCTGCTCTACATACTTTTCAAACCATGATTTGGCATGACGCCGTGGCTGGGCAATTAGTCAAGAGAGCATCTCTTTTATCCTCAATAATAGATTTCAAAAATTAGTTAAAATGTGAGCCAGATTACAAAGTATGGGGTTGAAGCTATTCACCAGTGTTGTACTATTGCAAACTACCTGGGACATAATATTCTCCAGGTTTGCAGTTCGCCATACTATCCCTGTATCCGTACTAGATAGATCCTGGAGAGGCATTGACTTCAATTTATGTTGTGCATGTGGTGACATTATCTGTGCAGGAATGGGGTTATAGTCGCTATAGATCTGAGAAAGAACGTCACAGTTATTATTATTCAGAGACATACTCCAGGAGGTAAAAATATACTCTATGGTGCTCCCAGCACCCCGCCCTATGAAAGTTGGGATATGAAAATCAGTAAAGTTAGGGATCTCGTAAGCCAGATCACGTTCGGCGAGGAGGGAAAATAGAACCTGCCCCCTAGTATCCATCACATTACGATCAGTTTCTCGAGCAAATCGATCAAAATGGTTGAAGATAGAGACGACCGGTGCCCAAGTTTGGCATTAAAATGACCTGCCACCATCAAATGAAGGGGGCCTTCATCCCGGCCTATTTCTCCACGAGCATATCAATCACTGTAAAAAGTCCTTGAAAATTACAGTTGCCCTTACAAGAAAAATTATTATTGTAAAGTTTACCAAGTAGATCTTATGGTTTTCATTTCAGCTAAGGCAGAATGTATGCACCTACCCCTGCTCCAGAAAAAGTGGTAAAATAGAACAGCCTATATTGCCTTTTAACCAGGCAGTCAGTCCCCCTTTTGCTCTTCCCGCTGGGGATGGAAACCCAGCCAAACTAAGGCACTTAAATCCATCAAAAACTATTTCATTCACCTCCCAGGTTTCCTGCATACAATCTATATCAACATTTATAGTAAAAAATTGCCATCCTTCAATCAAGATTTTGGAGGCTAAACCAGTAATGTTCCAGCTTAAAAAGTTTATATATGCATTATCTGTTGCACCTTCAACCATGGATGCTCTCTCGTGAGAAATGCGTATGCGCGGGCGAGCACGCATGCGCAGTTTTCACAGAGAACGCGATGAAGAGGAGGAGGGCAGCCCGGGGACGCCGCAGCTAAGGTAAGGTTGTTTTTTATTTACTTTAGGTCATTTTTTAAAAGTTGTAAGTAACTGTTAATAGGGCTGGAGGGAGGGGGGGCTGGTCAACTCTGCTCCGCCGCGAAGTAGGTAAATCTCCGCACACTCTGCAGGCGGATCAGAGCTCTCCGCCTGTGGTTAATAAATGCATTTTATTATTTTGATTAATAATGCACATCTTCCAGCTAGGCCCCACATCTGGCTGCGGACCCGTAGAATCTGTTTCAAAGTCTCATGCCTGCTGAAAGATGTGCATAGAAGGCTACCTAGTCTGAGGGCCTGGTGCCCATCACAGGATTCATGTCAAGTCCCTGTATGCTGCACTTCCAGCTGCCATATCACTGTAAGGGACCTAGGTCTATCACAGTATTGCATCCTGGTCCTTGTGTCTGCCACAGAATTGATTGTGTATGGAATTAGGTGTCTTATTTAGATCATGTGGCCATGGAATCAGGACCAATCTACACCACATGCTATTCAATGAAAATTGAATGGGCTCAAATTATCATATGATACAATACCAACGCATGACCAGGAGTGCCATGAATTTCAAGTGGTTATAACTTCACACACCTGATATATTTGTATTTCTACCAAAAATGCAATCCACATTTTATAATTGTGAAAATACACTGAACCAGAGATACCAACCAACATCACACACATAAGAGAGGAGATGTTTGTTCAAACCAAAGTACAAAATATCCAATGAAGTTGCAATATGTTTAGTGGCCCTAGAGGTTGTTTGGTTGTATGCATGTATATGTGTTTAAAACTAGTTAAGGCCCATTACACACTGGTGTTGCTACAACATGCGTAATGTTCATTGACCAATGTAAATGTTACAGGAAATGACTGAATATTACCTCAATCACAATTATGCTGTGCTATATAAAGAACGCTACTTCCAGATCCAGATTGTTACTGTGGGGAAGTATTTTTCAGCCCTGTATGTGAACCTGCAATTCTGCAAGTAAGGTAATGGCAAAATACAGAGTTTAGTACAAGTTCCTTGTGTAAACATCATTTGAGAAAAGAAAAGCCAGCACTTCAGGGATATTACCTACTGGCGGTCGCCAGTAGGTAGTTATAGTTAGGATTAGCTACCATAGTAAATTCCGAACATTCTATTGGGAATAACTTTGGCGCAGATTGAGGGATCTGCCTGTAATTTTCCGTAAAATGGTCTCGCTGCGCTCCGCTCCTTCCCTGAAAGTTTCGGGGGGATTCGTGAAGTGGGGCTGAGAAAAAAGGGGGGTCCCAAAACGTGTTTTCCCCATGTTAATTTCCATGTGACGGTCTGACAAGTCTACATTCCGAACCGCTGAACGGAATTACGCCAAACTTGGCAAAATTGTAGGGACAGGTACGCAGATGTGCCTTTGCTATATTTGGTGAAAATTGCTCCAGTGGTTTTTACGAAAATTAACTTCAAAAACACATATATATCTATAGGCGCTCTCCGAGCGTTCACAGGTGCGCGTACCTGGGAGCGCACCCGGCGCGCTACAGGAGTGCGCGAGCGGAAAGCTGATTGGCTGTCGGGTGTCTGTCAACATTCTAAACAGTCCAGAGAGTCCGCCATCTTGTGTCTCGGTAGAATCGAGACACAAGAGGTGAAAAAGAAAGGGGGAAATAATTAAAAGGGGGCAGAGTAGACACCCCCTGATCCCCTAGGTTTTCTGAGGGGGGCCTAGAAGGACCTTGAAGGGCTAAAAAACTTTTTTTTTTTTTAAATTTCGCAGGGTAAGCGCAGGCGGCGCTCCCCGGTACGCTCTCCGGTACGCGCACCCTGAGTGCACCACGGGGAAAAACAGTGTAAAAAAATAGGGTAAAAAAAAAATGTTGAGTGTTTAGAGGAAAGGGATGCATTGCTGGAGTGTGTCACAAAAGTGACGCAACTCCAGCAATGCATCCTTTCACATGGGGCCAGTCCCATGTGAAAGGGCCTGTGTCAGTCTTACGGCTGCTGTTAAACAGGCGCAAGATTTGAACGCAACAGCGTCATAAAAGTGACGCAGTGATATCTTTTAGATTTCACTGCCTCACCTCTACAACCCTTTCTTGCGTCAATACACCCCTTTTGTATACATTACAGCTGACGTAGATGCGTCACTATGTAAATATGACTCAATAAGGTGCATTTTTTACAGCACTGGTGTGTCACAAAAAGTGACGCACCGGTGGCGTAAAAGTGACGCATGGCCTCATAAATGAGGCCTTCAGTCTTCTACTCATGTGTTATATTTAATATATGACGCATAATGTCACAAGTACTTACAGATACGTCAGTATTTCTGACGTATCTGTAAGCGCAAAAGTGATGCTTTGCTGGAGTGTTTCACAAAAGTGACACAACTCCAGCAATGCATCCTTTCACATGGGGCAAATCCCATGTGAAAGGGCCTGCATCAGTCTTACGCCTGCTGTGAGACAGGCGCATGATTTTGACACAACGGCATCCTAAAAGTGACGCAGCGAAATCTCATAGATTTCACTGCGTCACCTCTACGACCCTTTCTTGCGTCAATACGCCCCTTTTGCATACATTACACCTGACGTAGGTATAATGTGGCGCTGGGGTTTACAAAGTGACGCATCTACCTAGATGCGTCACTTTGTAAATATGACTGAACAAGGTGCATTTTTTACAGCACAGGTGCGTCACAAAAAGTGATGCACCGGTGGCGTAAAAGTGACGCATGGCCTCATAAATTAGGCCTTCAGTCTTCTACTCATGCGTCATATTTAATTTATGAAGCATTATGTCGCAAGTACTTACAGATACGTCAGTATTTCTGACGTATCTGTAAGCGCAAAAGTGATGCATTGCTGGAGTGTGTCACAAAAGTAACACAACTCCAGCAATGCATCCTTTCACATGGGTGTATCAAAAACACAGGAGGGAGGTAGAGCAAAAAAGTTGGATTCGTGCTCCACAAAGATACTTAAATAAACACAAGAAATCCAACACTAGAGGGGGGGGAGGGAGGAGAGAGAGTGATCAATAGATGTTGAAACACTCAGTGTTTTGTAAAATACCCCTCACACACCAAAAGGCCCCTTGGTGTCATGCTTCATCATCGGGGTCTTCGCACCCCTCTATCGGGATGCGGCGTGCTGCGACCTACGGCTACGCGGGAGCACTTATAGTACTGACTATGTGTGGTGTACAGTGTGTGGGGTATGTTTATAAGTGAGTGGTGGGGTGTGGTGAAAAATTAAAAAGTACCTGGCACATGAGTATGAAAGAAAACAATTTTTTATTCTGAACTCTGGCTGGTACTGACGACAACGCACACCAGAGGTCCTGTTCATTAATACAACAGACTAGACCACACTCTGCACTTCTTTTAACAGTACCAGCCAGAGTTCAGAATAAAATATTTTTTTCTTTCATACTCATGTGCCAGGTACTTTTTAATTTTTCACCACACCCCACCACTCACTTATAAACATACCCCACACACTGTACACCACACATAGTCAGTACTATAAGTGCTCCCGCGTAGCCGTAGGTCGCAGCACGCCGCATCCCGATAGAGGGGTGCGAAGACCCCGATGATGAAGCATGACACCAAGGGGCCTTTTGGTGTGGGAGGGGTATTTTACAAAACACTAAGTGTTTCAACATCTATTGATCACTCTCTCTCCTCCTTCCTTTCACATGGGGCCAGGCCCATGTTAAAAGACCTGCGTCAGTCTTACGCCTGCTGTGAGCAGGTGCAAAAATGAGGCCTTCAGTCTTCTACTCTTATTTTTTCTTTCACTTTCTCTGTTTCTTCACTGCCTTACTTACCTGGTCTCACACTTACTTGTCTTTATCCAGTCTGTATCTCCACTCTTTCCAAAACATCACTGCTATTTTCTTACCCTTCCACACCCCCGTTCCTTTACTACATTTTCTTCGCATATCCACATTCCCCATGTTCACTCTCCTTCTCCTCACTCTCCTTCCCCACACTCACCTTCTTTCAGTCCCCCTACTTCACTTCCCTTCTCCTCTGGTCCCTTTCTGTGCTTTCTTACTCATTTTTCTCTCCTTTATCAATGTACTCCACTTCACTTACTCTTTTTCATTTTTTTAGGAACACAGCTCTTTGATGAGAATTGGAGTTAGTTCTGAAAATAACTTTTTTTTTTCTTCTTTTTTCCTTTTTTAGAACAGGAACAAAAACAGAGAATGGGAAACTGCTCAACAGGAGCAAAAACAAAAAAAAAAAGAATTAGGGCTGGGAACGGCAGCGATGGTTTTCCAATGCTCGAACCATGAGCAGAACACTTTGTTCCCCATAGCAAAGTAGCTGATCGCAGTCTCTGTATTTAAGAATGCTTTTATTAAAAGCAGGCTGAATGTTTGGAATCAGCTCTTGCGATCGCCCCCTCACTGATGTTGTTGGTCCTCCAGTTGAAGTAGAGGCCCCATCACTGGGAGCCTCTTTTGCCAGAGCCCTGACACTCTCCCGGGCATAGTTCTGGGGGTGCCTCCTTTCAACGTGGCATCAGTGATGTCACTGACCATGTCATGAATGATGTAATATGTGACATCATCAGCAGTGGATTGCGGGTGCGCGAGTTATAGTGAGTCCAACTAACTATAACGTGGGAATTTCAATGGTTTTGTATGAGTAAACTGTTCAGCTAACTATAACTGGTGTGAAACCTATGGTTTTTTTAGTATATATATATATATATATATATATATATATATATATATATATATATATATATATATATATATATATATATATATATAATGTGAGGACTGGTGTATGAAATAAACTGAACAAAGCACCAAGAAGGGTCTGCCTCGTTTTTCTTTCTGACCCTATGGGAGTTGGTGGTTGAAGCGAGCAATTTTGAGAATATATATATATATATATATATATATATATATATATATATATATATATATATATATAAACGACCTCCGTCTCCATTGTGCGATCGTCCTCCCACGATAACGCCCTCAGAAGCAGACACGGACCAGGTAATTCAGATGCTGTTGTTTTTCTTTCAGCTGTCGCCATAACGTTTCGGCACAAAGCCTTGATCACATGACAGTGCATCATCGTTTGAAGTGAATTTTTAAAGTGCAAAGTGCTACTCTCTGATTGGGTCACCACTCGAGTAAACAATGAAAAAAGACTATCATTGAATCCTACACATTTTTTAACACCCGGAATCAGTACAAGGTACAAATATATAAATATATAGTCATGTTTGTATATAATCATTGTTAAAAAACATTTCATGTTTAAAAATACCAGGATAAATCCCTCAAAAACTTTTATCCTAAGACTTGTTTAAATGATTGGTTAAATCCCATTAAACTCATACTATACAAACTGATGACCCTGACCAGACCAGCTAAGCTAAAACATACTGTGCAGATGTGCAAAAAAGTGCAAAAAGTATTATTGAATAAATATAAAACTTGTCTTGTTAATATTTGCGATTGAATATGACTGAGCCCAGTCTCTTCAAATATCTAAATGGTTGCTGCTCCTATATATATATATATATATATATATCCAACAATCCAAATAACAGCGCGCTCTCAGTATGCACCAGTCTCTTGATCACACATCGGAGATAGTGAAATGGTGCTATACATAGGTAATAGTGCTGTGCATAGAAAGAGGACTAGTCTGATAGGCTGTGCTAGACAGTTTGTGAATCTGCATGGCGGCCATCTTACAACATATTGAACATATGTAAGTACATTGAAGCAATATCATATTTGCCGTATTTCAACCGCATTAAAACAACATTGCTAGTTTCCACAACATTGTGTCTGCATTAAGAAAAGGGGAGTACATTCCTGAGTAAAAAATTCTAATGTATTGATCGTAAGCATACAAAGTAATTCTGACGGCATACATTATACGCTGAACCTCGCGCTGGCATTTGCACCTATTGGTTGCCTTGCCGCCTTAGCGTTGGGGTGTAACTCTCATGGACAATAATTAATTGCAAAGTCACGCCCAGTGGCATTGCACTTCTGAAATCGGAATACCTGAGAGTGGTATCCCCTAGTGGGCCTCAATACTAGCGCTAAGTGACTTGTAGTGCCTGTGTGCTTGTGGAGTAGTGTACCCTGAGTTTTCTAGCCTCATTCTGTCCAACCATACAGGCTCTCCCTATTTTACTGCAATTTTACTCCGGAATGTACTCTCCTTTTCTTAACGCGGACACAATGTTGTGTTTGCTAGGTGTTCTACATATGAGTGTTTCTACTTATATTATGTGTGTGACTGTGTGTATCCATGTGTGAGTGGGTGTTTGAGTGGCTCTGTGGGTGTATGAGTGGGTGTATGAATTGCTGTATCTGTGAATAAGTAGGTGTGTAAGTAGCTGTGTGGTTGAGCGAGGGGCTGTGTGAGTATCTGCATTGGTGAGAGAGTGGATGTCTGAGTGGTCATATGAGTGTCTATATGGGTGTGTGAGTGGTTGTATAGAGAAATAAGTGGGTGTGTGAGAAGCTCTATGGCTGTGTGAGTGGCAGTGCGGGTGAGTGAGTGGTTGTGTGAGTAGCTATATCAGAGAATGAGCGTCTGTGCCAGTGCCTGTATTGGTGAGTGAATGGATGTGTGAGTAGCTCTATGAGTGAGTGAGTAGTTGTGTGAGTGGCTGCATGAGTGAGTGAATGGCTGTGTGAGTAGCTTCATGGGTGTCTAAGTGGGTGCATGAGTGGTTGTATAGATGAGTGAGTGGCTGCATGAGTGTTTTTATGGGTGTTTAAGTTGCTGTATGAGTGAGTGGGTGTGTTCATGGCTGTATGGGTGTCTGAGTGGGTGTGTAAGGTTCTGAGTGGGTGCATGAGTGGGTATGTGACTGAGTGTGCGAGTGTTTGAGTGGGTTTGCATGTGCCTCCATGAGTGTGTGAGTCAGTCTGTGAGTGAGTGCATGAGTGTCTGAATGAGCCTGCGAGTGGGTATGTGAGTCTCTGATTGGATCTGGGAGTGGTGTGTGAGTGTCTAAGTGGGTCTTGAGTGTGTGTGTGAGTCTTTGAGTGGGTCTGCAAGTCAGTGTGTGAGTCTGAGTAGGCCTGTGGGTGGATGTAAGAGAATATGAGTGTTTATGTAAGTGGGTGCATGAGTGTCTGAGTAGGTCTGTGAGTTGGTGTACATGTCTGAGTGGGTCTGTGAGTGGGTGCATGAGTGTCTGAATCGGTCTGTGAGTGGGTGCATGAGTGTCTCAATTGGTCAGTTAGTGGCTATGTGAGTGTCTGAGTGGGTCTGTGAGTGGATGCATGAGTGCCTGAGTCAGTCTGTGAGTGGGTATGAGTGGTTCTATAAGTGGGTGCATGAGTGTCTGAGTAGGTTTGTGAGTTGTTGTACATGTCTGAGTGAGTCTTTGAGTGGATGCATGAGTGTCTGAATGGGTATGTGAGAGTGTCTGAGTGGGTCTGTGAGTGGATGCATGAGTCCCTGAGTCAGTTTGTGAGTGGGTGTGAGAGCGTTTTAGATCTGTGAGTGGGTGCAGGAGTGTCTGAGTAGGTATATGAGTGCATGTGAGAGTGTCTGAGTCGGTCTGTGTGAGTGGGTGTGTCAGTGGGACTCTGAGTGGGCACATGAGTGTTTGAGTGGGTCTGTGAGTGGGTGAATCACTGTCTGAGTGGGTCTTTCAGTAAGTGTGTGAATGCCTGAGTGTGTGAGTGGGTATCTAAGTGTCAGTGTGGGCGTGACAGTAGCTGTGTCAGAGTCGGGTCCACAATTTTGCACAAAATATCTACTCAAGTGGAGTACTTTCTACTAGTTAATTAGAAACTGCTACCTCATTGGTTAAATGTCCAGTGCGTATTCTACACTACATCTGTGTAATGGACCATGAGAAAATGTCTCCAGTGACCTTCTGTGTATTTTGCCAATGTGATTTTTCCGTGTGTATCTTTATCTGGAAATCTATGATAACATGAATCCTCCTATTGAGAGGACAACAAGACTACAAAGAGGCAAATCTCCACCAAACTAGGGTACTTCCGCTTAACTATATCAAGTAAGGGCTTCTTTGTTTGCTGGGGATGTCCTCATATTCCTTTGCATGAAGAACGCATTACAAAAATTGGCGGGACTCGAGCTGGGGGCCTGTTGGTAAGTAGTCCATAATACTGGCAAAAAGCAGCAAGACCTTTGAATACAACTCAGGTATGCAGGGTGGTCCAGCCAATTATTAGAAGGGGAGAGGCATGCACAGCCCCCTTCCCAGGCTAATTTCGGCCCCAGGAAGCCCATCCAATTGGGCCCGGCCATGATTCAATGGAGAGGGGCGGCACGCACCCCCTGGGATGATTTCGGCCTTGGGGACCCCATCCCCTAGGGCCTGGCTATGTCTTCCTAGGTGCCCTTGCCCCACTCAGGGCAATCAGTGTGCATGTTCGGGACCACAGAGGGAGCCTCAAGGCCAGGCCACCTCCCCGAGTCCTGTAGGAGTCATAATTATTCCCGCACGCAAGGAGCTGCTGGAAATGTAGCTTCCTGTGTGCCGGAGCAATGCTTTCATCAGTTTCCCTGCCTGAATTTTTGCAGGAAGGGAAAGAGATGAAAACTCTACTTCCAGCAAGCTGAAGCATTTTGACCACTTCCACTTGCTGGAAGCAGAGTGTTTCCTTTTGCTTGGTGGAAGTTATCACACCTCCCACCAAGCTAAAGCAAACACCCATCTCCAGAGGGTGGGTACCCCGGAGATAACAGGAGCCGGCATTGGGGGGCTGTCTTCCCCAGTGCCATATCTGATGCCAGGAGGGGGGCCACTGGGCTCCCCACCCTCTTTTTATAAAATCAATTGTCCCCGGGCCCCAGTGGGGTCCGTGCGACCCTACCTATTTTATTTATTTATAGTCAGAGTGGGTGGTGGTCCCTGGGGCCAAGAGGGAGCTTGTGCCTTAGCTTAAATTGAGATTGGCACCGGGGAGGTGGCATTATTAAGGTCCTGTGTGCCACCCTCCATTTTTAAGACAAACCCTGCATGCCCCTTGGACCTGGTCCACCTGGAGGCTACAATTAAACAAGTACAGGAGATAAAGCTTGTTATTTTTTTGGTAATTCGCTGCAATATTTGTGAATATTCATGAAAAATGCCATGATTTAAAAAAAATTGCTTTTTTGCCCTGGTGGGATCTCAGGAGGACTAGCAGACCTAGGTGTGTTAGGGTAGCTGAGTCCCAAAATGTCTGCCATCACTTCCTGGTTGAAGTTTTGGCAGCCAATCAGAGCTCTGCACATCTCTGCAAGAGCTTGTCATTATTCGCAAAGGCTTTGTGATCTTAGGGATGCAGATTTGGAATTCTTTTTATTTCTTGACAATTACGTGAACAGGTTTACATCAAATAACAAAAGGCATGATCTCTGGAATAAAATCTAACTTTCTGCCAAATTTGGTGTAATTCCATCCAGCAGTTCAGGCTGCAGGCTTGTCTAAAGTCTCTTAACAATATCAAACATAGGTAGTGGTGGCCTAGGCAAGTCGCACATCCAGTTCTATCTGACAGTATGGAATTGTATATGTTTTAATTCAAGAGATATAGAGATTACGGTGCCAATCAAGGTAACAAAGTCATCCCACTACCAAGGATGTCAAGTCAACAGGTAAAAAAAATGTGCTTGATGTAAAGTATTTTATAGATTAGTTGTACCTCGGCACTCTACCATTTTTTTGTTTGCACAATTCGTGCTAAATGTATCTAAATCATGTTCTAGAAGACAGCTCATGCATGAAAGGACATCATAAATGCATATTCCAAGATCAAAAAGAGAACATCCAGAAATTAAGTGTTTTCTCTTGTTCTATTTTAATATTGCTCCACTTCAAAATATTTTGTGGTATCAAGTACATTAAAGCTCTAGGCATTTATGTCAAAAGATTCCAAAAAACAGACTGTACACAAGATTTCAACAGTACATATAATCATGTAATATATAGGAAGTCAGCAGTGCATGTGATATTCGTATCAAATTAACATTTTTACTGATGCTTTTGGCACTACAAAAGAAAAAACGAATTAACGGCCATGTTGGGGGTCCTGGTCCTAGGGACCTCCAGATCATGATGGTCGAAAAACAGCCGATGACAGCCGTCTAAAGTCTCTATAGGAATTACCATGGAAAACTCACTTTTTTGCCCCCCCCCCCCTTTTTTTGCAGCCCTCGCTTGACGGATCACACTGAAGCTTTCCATGCACAACATGACCTAATGAGACACCTTCTGGGATAATTTCATGAAAATAAATCAAACAGAGTCAAAGTTGTAGGCAAGTGAAAAAATGCTTTCCCATGGAAACGTTGTCCTGACTATAACTACCTGCGGTATGATCACATGTGCGCTACGTTGTTATCACAATTGGTATAATTTAGAGACAGTTTAGTGAGGATATGCATACAACATTATCTGAACGAAGCAAGGAGACTCTGTATGATTATGGAATGTGCTCAAGGCATCATTTATACAAAAGTTCGAAGGAAAAGGTATAACGAAAAGGTATAAATTGCAGTTATTGCAGCATTGCAGTTATTGCAGCACTGCAGTATACAATTTAACAAATTAAGAACAACCCAAATTGTACGTGGTGCTCAAGGTGTATAAGTGAAGACCAAGGTAGCGACGCATGTGACAATGTGGAGCCGCGTGGGTGGCGCAAGGTGACTAGTACATAAATGTACAGTGAAATAATCGGTACACGGCAGTTCCAGATAGATTTAAAAGTTCATTTTGGCTTGTTCAGTGTCGTGAGCAGCTTCGTGTTGTGCGCCTGTATTTGCGCTGGATGGTCGACGGCGTTTCGATCCCCCTAATTCGGGATCTTCATCAGGACTGGGTCGAGGGCAGTGCTGCATGGGGGCAAATAGAAACGAAAGGGTTGGAGCATGGGAGGTCAAGGACTAGGAGCGAGGGAGGGCAAGGACTGCGAGGCTAGGCAGGGGAAGGGATGGGATGGGGTAGCCAGGAATGGAGGGTCCATAATGGAAGAACGGACCACTAGTGCCAACGCTGGACAAGGGGAGGGAAACAAAGAGGGAATACCCGTAGTTATGGCCCTCTTCTCTCAACTTTGCTCTCGGAGGCCCATGTGCACACGAGGAAACAGATGACTGTGTGGGTGGCACATGTGTAAACACGGGAACCGAATGCAGACGGCAGTGGTGGCATGCAAGTTAACTGGAAGTGCGGATGCAGGGGGGGCGAAGGTCAGCGCAGAAGGAAAGGCCCCGAGGGACAGGTGGGACGTACCTGAGCATTGGGCCGGGACGATACCAGAGTCGGTATAGTCCAGTCCAGGACGGGCATCTCCCTCAATCTAGGAAGGATAATTAAGGGATGAATAGAGTGCAAGGGAATAACACAAGTAGACCAGATCGTGGGACTAACAGAGTGGGAGAGAACTCACCAAGGAATGGCGCAGTGGGTCCAAATGTAGAAATGGTAGTATTGACCTTTTCTATTAGATTCTTAGTGCCCAAAATAGGAGAGTCAGCCAGGATCAGTTGTTCCAGTTCCTCGATTTCTTTGAGCTCCTGTTTACTATGTTCAATAGCTGTATCAATGCCAAGTACCATCCAGTGCCTGGAGCAGGTGGTGGCAAGGTGGCTGAAGCTTGTCTTGAACTTCGGGTCTTGAGTGAAAATAGCCGGTGTGTTGCGAATTTGGAGTCCCACTGGGATAACACCTGATCTGAGGTAGTCTGTTAACATACAGGCGTGCAATTCGGTGCAAATCTGTTTTTTTCTTAGCTTCTCAAGTTTTTCCAGGAGAGCACAGGAGTTGTTAGCAGTTGGGGTGGTAGTAGAAGGAATGGATGGTCCGGAAAGAAGAGAGGGACCAATCATAAGAGTTTGAATATATTCCTCTGAGTAGGACAGAGACTCCTTAGACATTCTGTGTGAGCGAGGGTATCACACAGAGAAAGGGATCACGGAGTTTATCCGAAAGTAAAATCCCTAGAGATTAATTCTCCCAGCTCAGCAACTGCTCACAACAACAGGAGTAAAGTACCCGTCAACCGTATTGGGATTGGGGTTCGGTATAGTAAAGAAATATAATATCCCAATTGGTATAATTTAGAGCCCAGCTCGTCATGAGGCACAGTGGAGATAACAGCCACGGCGCTCCCTTGCGTGGTAAATTCCCCACCTGTGCGGGCGTTCTGAAGGAGTGGGTAGAGTCATGACGAGTTCAGCTCGTCATGAGCACAGCTCCACTGTGCCTCATGATGAGCTGGGGTCATCATGAGTACCGCGGCGCCGCACCCTTCCTCCGCCGCGCCATGGGGAAATTACCCCCGCGGGGAAGGGGTTAATACCGAAACGATACGGTCTACAGGTACTGCATTTGTAAAAACCTTTCGTGTCAGACAGCCAATTGGTTTTGGGAATCACCTCTGGGCTACTTCTCACCAGAGCATCCCTCATAGAATATGCTTGGGGTTAGGTGATAGTTGGCCGTTTAGGGACTATAGAACCTAATATTATATCTGTCAAAATGATACACAATTTCCTGTTTAAAATGGATCTAATGGCTCTCTCTTCTTTGTTATACGTGATGAAAAGGTGTGCATCTACTGTATCAGTCTTGCTACTGTGTGAAGTTACATTCACTTCTAACTCAACTGAGTCACTCATTCCCATCACAATCTGTTCTCTAGGTATAGCATTGGCTTTAATTATCACTTTTTGAATGGTGTGTTTTGTGTAACCTCGTGCCCTGAATCTATCAGTTCGGGCTGGACTGTTCCCATGAGACACAGGGTCAGACTGATTTGCATATGGCCATGTCTGAACTGGGGTGGCGGAGTGAGCTAAAGAACGGTGATGGATTAAACCCAGATCAGTTGACTGGGGGTGAGTGTTTGTATTGTCAACGCTCCGTCCATCATCCCCTTTAGTTTTTCTTTGTTCGCCCTAAGTTGGCAGGGTATGCTCAGACATGAGTCCCTTGCTCACTTTGCCACTGGAATCAAGCAAGCCCGGCTTAAGACGGCTGTACTGCCAGAAACCGGTCCTGGGAAGCTTGATTCCGGTCCAGGGAAGACATGGCTTGGCAGTTCGGGCTGGACTGTTCCCATGAGGCACAGGGTCAGACTGATTTGCATATGGCCATGTCTGAACTGGCGTGGCGGAGTGAGCTAAAGAACGGTGATGGATCAAACCCAGATCAGTTGACTGGGGGTGAGTGTTTGTATTGTCAATGCTCCGTCCAACATCCCCTTTGGTTTTTCTTTGTTCGCCCTAAGTTGGCAGGGTATGCTCAGACATGAGTCCCTTGCTCACTTTGCCACTGGATTCAAGCAAGCCCGGCTGAAGACGGCTGTACTGCCAGAAACCGGTCCTGGGAAGCTTGATTCCGGTCCAGGGAAGACATGGCTTGGCAGTTCGGGCTGGACTGTTCCCATGAGGCACAGGGTCAGACTGATTTGCATATGGCCATGTCTGAACTGGGGTGACGGAGTGAGCTAAAGAACGGTGATGGATCAAACCCAGATCAGTTGACTGGGGGTGAGCGTTTGTATTGTCAACGCTCCGTCCATCATCCCCTTTGTTTTTTCTTTGTTCGCCCTAAGTTGGCAGGGTATGCTCAGACGTGAGTCCCTTGCTCACTTTGCCACTGGATTCAAGCAAGCCCGGCTGAAGACAGCTGTAATGCCAGAAACCGGTCCTGGGAAGCTTGATTCCGGACCAGGGAAGGCATGGCTTGGCAGTTCGGGCTGGACTGTTCCCATGAGGCACAGGGTCAGACTGATTTGCATATGGCCATGTCTGAACTGGGGTGGCGGAGTGAGCTAAAGAACGGAGATGGATCAAACCTAGGTCAGTTGACTGGGGGTGAGTGTTTGTATTGTCATCGCTCCGTCCATCATCCCCTTTGGTTTTTCTTTGTTTGCCCTAAGTTGGCAGGGTATGCTCAGACGTGAGTCCCTTCCTCACTTTGCCACTGGATTCAAGCAAGCCCGGCTGAAGACGGCTGCAATGCCAGAAACCGGTCCTGGGAAGCTTGATTCCGGTCCAGGGAAGACATGGCTTGGCTGTTCGGGCTGGACTGTTCCCATGAGGCACAGGGTCAGACTGATTTGCATATGGCCATGTCTGAACTGGGGTGGCGGAGTGAGCTAAAGAACGGTGATGGATTAAACCCGAATCAGTTGACTGGGGGTGAGTGTTTGTATTATCAACGCTCCGTCCATCGTCCCCTTTGGTTTTTCTTTCTTCTTTCTTTCTTTCTGAATCTATTATTGGCTTCAGTTTGACATTGTTTCAGATCACTCTCCAAACTACAAATCCTGCGCAATCCTAGCATCTCACGGTAGGGGATGCCCCCTATTAGATGTATCTGATGGAAACTTGATGCGTGTAAAGTTGAGTTTCCTGCAGTAGATTTGTGGTGTAATTTAGAATGGACTGAGTGATTATGAACATAGACTGATACATAGAGACATTCTATGTGAGTAGCACTTATGTTTGCACTAAATTCGAAATTCATATAATTATTGTTAAGTTCAATCACAAAATTCACTGCACAATCCTCAGTGCCCTTCCACACAACAAATATGCCATCAATATATTGAAGCCAAGTTATCATATTGTTGGTCCACTGTCTACTGTGTACTGACCTGAGAATCCGCTCCTCCCACCAACCCACGTGGAGACCCGCATAGCTGGGGGAGAAGCAGGCTCCTACAGCCACACCCATTAGTTGCTAGAAAATCTCTTTATCAAACATGAAAAAATTATTATTAAAACACCAATCAATCATAGATAGAATTAGCTTTTTGGGCTTATAAAGCTGAATCGGTCTGTCCTTCAAAAAATGTTCACAGACTCTCAAGCCATCCTTGTGCTGAATGCTTGTATAAAAAGATGTGATGTTCCACAACATTAACTTGGAGTCTCGTGGCCAGGATATCCCATTTAGCTGTTGTAGGAAATCACCAATGTCCCTTAAACATGAGGGCAATTTGATCACAAATTCTTGTAAAAAATAGTCAACATACTGGGAAATGTTCTCAATTGGCTGTTACGAGCTGAAGTAATAGAGTGCCCCGGTACTGGTGTAGTCCCCTTATGTATCTTGGGTATCAGATATACTACTGGCATAACTGAGAATTCGTTGTTGAGATATTGAAATTCGCCCTTTGTCAATAATCCTTCTTGCTTCAACTTACTAAGATCTTGTTTCAGTTCTTTCTTAACTCTCTTTATTTCTTGCATATTGGATTTTTGTAACAAGTATGGTCATTAAGGTGTCTGTGTGCTTCCCCAAAATATTCTGCTCTCGGCCATAAAGCAGTATCACCACCTTTGTCTGATTTATTACTTACTATGTTGTTGTTCTTTTGTAGTTTACGTAATAAGACGAAATATTGATTCTTTTGATGCTTATATTTGTTCTGTGTCCGTACTGTTTTATGGTGAAGATCTTTCAATTCTTCTACTACCACCTCATTGAATGTGTCAATTGAGCCTCTCTGCATCTTTGGTGTATAAGTTGAATGGGGCTTGAAAGGCTGGGGCGCTCGATCTCGGACCTGGGGATCTGGGTTAGGGTCTCGGTATCAACGCCAAAACCTCCTGTGATTCTGGGCAAATCACTTAATCTCCCCGTGCCTAAAATGAATGTGTGTTCTCGTGTAACGTAACTGGTGCCATGTATAGCGCTCTGATACCCGATTCGGTTCGGGTCTAGTTTGCGCTATATAAAACTCTGCAAAAAAAAAAGACTCCGATATGTTAATACCTTCATCAGTAATGACCTGTTTGAGTCGACAAGCTCTGTGTGCTGGATTGTAACTCATGCATTGTGCAGATGGTTTGTATGTCAGATACTAAAAATAAATTCGATACTGCTGATTCTAGCCCGGGAGCAGAGTTGCTGGTAATGTTGCTCACTTGTTTTTTGTATAAAAAAATTGATTCATTTCAGTTTTCTTATACACACACATACATATATGTATACATACATATATATATATGTATATATATATATATATATATATATATATATATATATATATATATATATATATATATATATATATATCCTCACACGCTTCCAAACAATGGTGTCAGGAAAGAAACGGCCAGCACTCAGATGTCGTGATCTTGTTCTTTATTTCGTTTCCAAACCCCCCTGCACCCCTGACAGACGCGTTTCGCTCAAGGCTTCGTAAAAAAAAAAAAATATATATATATATATATATATATATATATATATTTTCGAACAAAGAGGGCGGCACAACTGGATACTTTATGAAGCTTTATTCACACACAAACACTCCACCAACGCGTTTCAGCCTCACGGCTTTTTTCACGGTCAGCAAGTCCTTTTTTGCTTTTTGTTTATATACTGCCCCATGTTAGCCCTTAAGTGGCATTATGGGATATGTAGTTCATCAAGCAATATGTTGCAAACAGTTAAATTAAAATAAAGGTGTGCTATGGTTGTATGAGTATAGTACTCAAAGCATCATAAGTTGATTACACTTGGGGCTTGTTGCTTTACAGTTCATTAAAGCAACAAGCCCCAAGTGTAATCAACTTATGATGCTTTGAGTACTATACTCATACAACCATAGCACACCAGTCCTTTGTTTTAACCTTTATTTTAATTTAACTGTTTGCAACATATTGCTTGATGAACTACATATATATATATATATATATATTCACCGAAAAAAACAGGTTTTAGGGACGTTATAGTTAGTTGGACATTTCACTCATACAAAACGATAGAAATTCTGCTGTTATAGTTAGTTGAGCTAACTATAACTCGCGCCCCCGCAATGCACTGCTGATGACTTCACATATTACATCATTCATGACATGGTCAGTGACATCACTGATGACATCACTGATGACATCTCAAATGGCATCACTGATGACATCACTGTTGACATCATCCAGTGAATGTGTGTTTCTATAAAATGTCAATATGTTTTTTATATATATGCCAAAGTGTTTCGAAGAATGAACGGGTGAATAAGAGTTAGAATGGATGATTAAGTAGGTGTGTGACTGACTGTATAACTGAGTGATTAATTATGTCTTACTTAATGCATGTGTTAGCGACTGATACGGACATTCACACAGTTTAGGTTGTCAGTTGGTGTGTAAGTAGTTGCATAGGTTGGTTAGCAACTAAATAAAGATCTATATGGGCTATTGATTGGTTGTCTGAGTATCTGTATGGGTGCCTGAGTGTCTGTGTGGGTGGGGAGTGTGACTGTGCATAGATGTGTAAGTGGATAATTCACTGGGTATATGTGTTCAAGTCTGTATCTGTGAAGGGCTGTATGGCTGGGAGAGAGTGTGTGTGGGTGTGTTGCTGAGTAAATGGATGCCTCAGTGGTACATGTGTGAGTAACTGCATATGTGAAAGGCAGTATATGGGAGTTTTGGTCTTTATAAATGACTATATGTGAGAGTAACTGATTGTGAGAGTGCCTGTATGGATCAATGTGTGCTTGTATTAGTTATTATATTAGAGTGTAAGTATGTGTTAGTATATGTTTAAATAAGTGAGGTGGTATGTGTATAACTGTACAGGTGCGTAAATGAAAGTGTGATTGATTATTTCCATTACTGACTAGGTGTGTGAATAACTCTATGAATGGGAGTCAATGTCTGAGTGTCTGTATAGATATGTGACTGGATATGATAATGCTGTATTGATGGCTAACTATATATATATGAGTGACTGTATGGGTCAATGAATGGATTTGTGTGTAGACCTAGGAATTAGAGAGTGGATATGTAATAACTGGTATTGGTTTGTTCATGGGTTCGAAAAATATAGTCTGTATTTTCGCGTGGGTGTATCAAGTGTTATATTAGGGTCTGATGAGGTGCATCAGATTTTCACATGGATGATGTCACCAGTGATGTCATCAGTGATGTCATTTGAGATGGCATCAGTGATATCATCAGTGATGTCACTGACCATGTCATGAATGATGTAATATGTGACGTCATCAGCAGTGCATTGCGGGGGGGGCGAGTTATAGTTAGCTCAACTAACTATAACAGCGGATTTTCTATCGTTTTTTATGAGTGAGATGTCCAACTAACTATAACATCCCTAAACCTATGTTTTTTCTGTTAATTTCTAAGGTTTTAAATGCTAATCCCTAACTATAAAGTCTGTAAAACCTATGTTTTTTTCAGTGAATTTCAAAGGTTTTTTAAATGCTAATTTCTGACCATACCGTACCTGAAAACTATGTTTTTTTCAGTGAATTTCAAAGGTTTTTCAAATGCTAATTTCTAATTATAATGTTCATTAAACATATCTTTTTTTTCTGTGTTTTTTAATTATCATCCGATTCTCAACTTGGTAAAAACTCCAAATCTCACCACTCTTCCATCCATACCTTCTGCCAACAAAATCGCCACAACCGAGAGCCAGAACTAACGCTAATGATATACAAAGTAGGCTTCCCCGTGCAAAAAAATCATGACAACAACCAGACAAATCTGCAATGCGATCCAAAAAGCAGGCGATGCGCCGATTTACCAGTAACAAATTAACATCAACCTTTAAGTGGTGTAAGGAGGTTGACTATCTACTGCGTGAATTAGACCCAGCTCCCAGCCACATCTAAAGACCAACATCTGATAGAGCTACTGATCATGCAGCTCCGACACCCAACAAGGCCACAACACCCAGCGCCACCACCACCAGAACCTCCCCCTGGACCACCCCCGCTACTACCACCGAGGCAGCACAAAACAGGACAACAGGCCTTCCCAAAATACCATGTCCCCTCAGCCATACAGTAGCTGAATGTTGGGAGATATGGCAATCAACTATATATGAAGAAGGCAAGTCACCCATCAACAATAATGCACACAATGTCAAGTGTAACGCTGATGTGCTGCACAGACCTTACTATGCAAAGCACAAACCTCTCCATGTGAAGATATACTATTGATACCTTTGGTGTAGTGCACAGTGGATGCAACCATGTTACCTCAGGCAGTGGGGAAGATCTCGGTCATGTAGCTGTGTTATCCCCCCCTGGAAGCAGAAGCATAGTGGGCTGGTCCAACGTACGCCACTCCAGTGTAGGAGTATGAATAAATAGGCGATATTTGTGTAGATATCTAGTTAAGTATAGGAACCCGATATTTTTGATGTCGATATATTTGTTCCGATATTTTTGTACATCGATATTGTGGATTTCGATATTTTGTCAGACATTCAGTTGGTACAGACATAAATAGGCCAGGCCCTGGGCGTGGTTCACTTGTGGGAGTCTGTAGAGTGGCGGCCCTCACCCTGGCACGTGGCTGCCGCCATGACCACGGGCCTCCTCCACATAGACCCCCTGCGAACCCAGCGGCACAGGCCTGCAGATTTATGTCTGTACCAACTGAATGTCTGACAAAATATCGAAATCCACAATATCGATGTACAAAAATATCGGAACAAATATATCGACATCAAAAATATCGGGTTCCTATACTTAACTAGATATCTACACAAATATCGATTTTTTAATATCGATATACAAAAACATTGTTTACTGTGATATCGACTACATTAATATCGTAATACAAAAATATCGCATTCTGCAAAAAATAATGACATTAACAAAAATATCGACATCAAATATATCGTGCACAAAAAAATCGGATTATAAACTATATCGACTTTTTATAAGCATTTCTTTACATAATTAATTAACGCTTTATATGTTTTCACATCAAAATAAACATACAATACTTTCATTTATACTATAGACACACTATAAATTCATCTAATATTTACTATTGGTATAATTATATCACCTACACATAGAAAAATATTCTATGCTACTTTGTATACTTTTATAATTATTGTTGGTTTTTCAATTCTAATACTAAGTAATCACAACTGAAATTCAAATATACTAACTAACCAATCACAACCCTAATTTTTTTAATGAACCAATAGCAAAGTAATTACTACTGACACTCCCCTATATAAGCAATGAAAAAGTAAGCACAAACTACTTGCCAAAAGTCACTGAAGGAGATTCATCTCTATCCGAATTGCTGTTACATCTTCTAAGTAAGTAAATAAAATAGATACTGCATTATTTGCTAATAGTATTTACTTACCTGCTAAATACCCAGTGGCCCTTTGCTATTCATACTACTTAACATGCTAAATAATGATATAAAAATATTTTTTTTAGATACTACCACTACTGATTATTCTACTCAAAATAATTGTGAACAAAACATAGGAATACAGAATCTAAAAACTATGTAAGTAATTTCACATTGTTTCATTATGTGCACATTAATCTAAACACACAGAAATAATGACTTTTGCACACCATCTTTTTATTTTTCTGTAGATTCTACTACTGAAAACTGCACTACTACTGAACTAAGGACATCAGTACTATATCTACAATACTTTTTACTAAGTAAGTAAATAAAATAGAAACTGCTTTATTTGCTAGTACTACTTAATTACCTGCTAAATACCCAGTACCCCTTTGCTATTCATTGTAGTTAACATGCTAAATAATTATCTACAATATTTTTTTAAGATGCTACGAGTACTGAATATTCTACTCAAAATAACTGTGAACAAAGCATAGGAATACAGAATCACAAAACTATGTAAGTAATTTCACATTGTTTCATTATGTGCACATAAATCTAAACACACAGAAATAATCATTTGTGCCCCACATATTTCTTTTTTTCTATAGATTCTACTACTAAAATCTGCACTACTACTGAACTAAGAACATCAGTACTATTTCTACACTACTTTTTGCTAAGTAAGTACATAAAATAGAAACTGTATAATTTGCTACTACTAATTATTTACCTGCTAAATACCCAGTGCCCCTTTGCTATTCATACAACTTAACATGCTAAATAATTAAATAATATAATTTTTTTAGATACTACGACTACTGAATATTCTACTCAAACTAACTGTGAACAAAGCATAGGAATACAGAATCGAATAACTATGTAAGTTATGTCACATTGTTTCATTATGTGCTCAAAAATCTAAACACACTGAAATAATCAGTTGTGCTCAACATATTTTTATTTTTCTGTAGATTCGACTACTGAAAACTGCACTACTAATTAACTAAGGACCTCAGTACTATTTCTAAAATACATTTTAGTAAGTAAGTATTATGCAACTGAAATAAATGTGGAAAAACCATACAAACATTTATAACTGTTCTAATTAATTTCAATTATATATTGTTTATTTACAGAGCAAACACGGCAAATAAATATACAGACAACATACAGAACTTCACATTCTAAATAATACTAATACAAATCACAAAGTAAGTATATTAAAGAACATATTTACCACATAATGTTTTAAAAAACCTACCAACATGGTCATTAAACTAACTCATATGTTCCTTATTCTTTTAAGATAACACTACAAACTACTCTCCAGAAGCTGAAGAAACAATTATACTGCCAAATACCAACCAAAAAAAATATGTAAGTGTCTTCACAATGTCAATCATGAAGATACACTTTTGTAGTAGAAATGAGCTCTAACATTGCAAATGTACCTAAACATTAATTAATAATATACTACTTTCATGTTTCTCATAACAGCTACAACAACATCACAACCCTTTATCCTCAACTAAAGAAGCAAGAAACTCCTAAGTTTTGCTCTACATTCTAAAACACGTAAGTATAAACATTCCTACTTATCACTAACATAGATTATTTATCACATTTAATTTGACATTAACTATTATATATATATTTTATAGATATACAAAGTACAAAATGACCGAAGGAGCCGAATTTGTGACCAGCCAAAAAGGAAAATTATTACTATGCTACATGGGTTACACGTACACACAGGAAAAGCAATATGGCATGAAAGTTAATTGGAAATGTTGTAAATATTATTCAAACAAGTGCTATGGAAGAGCAACAACTAGAGAAGCTACAGTACTATATACTAGGGAACACAATCATCCACCTAATATTACAGAAATAGAAGTTAGAACAGCTATGGAAAGTATAAAAGAAGCTAGTACCGGTTCCCAAAAGCAAACAAATGTCATTTTAAAAGAAGCCATTCCTAAAATCCCCAAAACAGCCACAACCCAAATGCCAAATATCCTATCATTAAAAAGAACTATAGCACGAACCAAAAAAGCTACAACTGCTTCAACACCATCTCCCAGAACATATCAGGATATAAATTTTACTGCAAACGAAATTATAACTTTAAATAAATAACCATTTATAGTTTATGACAACGAAAGCAATGACAGCAGGCTTATAATTTTTGGTACCAATATGAATTTAGTGAAATTGCAGCAAAGCCAATATTGGATGATGGATGGAACATTTAACATCTGTCCCAAACCATTCTTCCAATTATACACAATCCATGGCCTCTACCACAACTGCAACATCCCTTTGCTATATGCACTATTGCCTAACAAAAACAATTCTACATATATGGAATTATTAAATGTCATCAAACAAAAAACGAATGATTTCTCTCCAGAAAAAATCATTCTTGATTTTGAGCATGCAATGCTCTCAACTATTCTAAAAATCCACCCCCATACCTGCATTCAAGGCTGCTATTATCATTTCAACCAGTGTTTATGGAGACACCTTCAAAAAACTACCCTAAGTGTCGAATATGCTACAAATTCATCATTTGCTTTCCAAATCAAAAAACTAATTGCACTTGCCTATGTCCCTTCAACAGATGTAGCTGAACATTACAACATTATTATAGATAGTCCATTCTACAAACAAAACGAAGCTAGATTAAGTCCTTTTCTCGATTACTTTGAAGACACCTGGGTAGGCAGACTCCACCGATCTGGCCACAGACGAAATCCCAAATTCCTCATACCCTGGTGGAACGTGTACAATAGTACCCTTAACGGGGAATCAAAAACTAACAATGCCGTGGAAGGTTGGCACAATGCATTTGTACAATCAACTGGCAGAACCAAACCTACTCTAGAAAAAATCATTAAATGCCTACAGAAAGAACAGAGCTATCAATAATTTAGAATGGACCAATCTGTAACAGAACTTGTCCCAAAAACATCCAAGCAAAATAAACAAATGCACAAGTACCTGGAAGAACAAGTTAAACTTTACCCTAATACAAAAGGCATAGAATACCTAAACATCATAGCCAAAACATTACTGTAAATAATTCTCAAACAGTTATAAAACACCAAAAGTAGCACCTAAGTATGCAAAAATATGTAACGTGAGCTTCTAAAGTATTTAATGTATGCAATATATAAAGATATTATTTTAATATATGCACACATTAAAACAAATTAACAAGTTAAAAACAATTCCATAATAAATATGACATTACCCACCCACACAAAAATAGAAAGCAATGACTTACCAATTATGTTGTCAATCCAATAACGCCCTTCTCCACCAAAGTAATCCAGGTAGTGCAAAATTAACCCAAAAAAAAATGTAAAAATACAACTGTTCCAAAATTAAGAAATCCACGCGGTCCTTAGCCATCGAACTACCATAAAAAACCCGAAAAAGTAGTAAAAAGAAAGAATCGCTCCTGGAAACCCGAAAAATGTAAAGAAGTGTTTGTAAATCAGTGTTGAATGAAAAAAACAAACACTTCCTTTAAAAAAAAACGGAACTTCCGATGTAGCGTACACCTATGACAAAAACATAGAAAACAGACATTCCCACCCACATTAATTAGCAAATAATTACATACCAACATATTAACATTGATGATTAAATGTTAGATATACCCTAAAAGACTTAAATTCACTCTATAAATAATTAGTTAACTAACTAACACAATGTGTATATACCATACGTAAATATCTGTATTCAAAATCTAAAACATAACTCCCTCACATTCAACAACACTAAATATAAGGTCACTAGTCTAAAAACATCATAATAATACACATACAACATATAAAATCAACCTTACCTGCAGCGACGTGAAGTGTCTCCCAACCGCGATCAGCCCTTCTTCCAAATAACCCAAAACGACCTAACCCGGTTACAAAAGAAAGCACCAAAAAGCAATAAAATAGTCCCAAGTGTAAAATATAATATCTATACTGAACCAAATATGTAAAAAAAAGTATTAATTTATGTTATTGTGAAAAAATATTTTATTTAATCCTACTAAGATTTCATAAACAAAATATGTACATGAATGTAATATTTAAAGATTATGAAAACAATAATGTTTATGTTAACAATGTTTAAAAATATAAGTAAATTGTCACAAAATGAAATAATGTAAAAAAGAGTAAAAAATGTGTTACTTATATTATAAAAATGTCATCTTCACAAATGAAGCAGAAAAATGCTTAATAGAAAAATATTTGTGATATTTATATTTATTTTCTGACATAACAATATGTAAAAGAGATAAGAAAGAATGTTAATTTCTGTTAAAAAAGAATAAAAAATAATAATGCTTCTGTATAGTTGTTTTTGAGTGTGTTAATAAAAAATGTTTTCAAAGGAAATGTAAAAAAAAATATGTTATTATGAAAAAAAATGTTTTTTGTTAAAACATTAATAAAATAAAAGTTTCTACAATCATGTTGAACAATTTGTATCATTATCTTACAAGAAAGTATCAATCTTATTAATAATTTTTAACTGTATATTAAATGTGAGTATATGTTGGACTCTAATAATGTAATGAATCATATACCAAATCCAGTGTACATTAAATTAGAGTAGGTGTTGCACACTAATAAAATAAGAATTAAAATTCCTACTGCATTCTACAATAAATTTTAATATGTGCTGGACACTAATTAATTGTAAAATAATATTCCAACTGTAGTCTACAGTAAATTTGAGTTGGTGTAATGTTATATATGTATAATTTCCTTTAATTGACTGAATGTTAAATAATTATATTTTTACCCTGTAGAACTGGACACCAAAAACACAAAACTGACCCTGAACCCTACAAATACCCCTTGACCCAAAAACAGAAAACTGACCCTCAACCCAAGAAATACTCCTTTACCCAAAATCTGAAAACTGACCCTGAACCCAACAAATAGCCCTTTACCCAAAAACTGAAAACTGACCCTGAACCCAACAAATACCCCTTTACCCAAAAACTAAAAACTGACCCTGAACCCAACAAATACCCCTTTACCCAAAAACTAAAAACTGACCCTGAACCCAACAAATAGCCCTTTACCAAAAAACTAAAAACTGACCCTGAACCCAACAAATACCCCTTATCCCAACTACTGAAAACTGACCCTGAACCCAACAAATACCCCTTCACCCAAAAACTGAAAACTGACCCTGAACCCAACAAATACCCCTTTACCAAAAAACTAAAAACTGACCCTGAACCCAACAAATACCCCTTTACCCAAAAACTGAAAACTGACCCTGAACCCAACAAATACCCCTTCACCTAAAAACTGAAAACTGACCCTGAACCCAACAAATACCCCTTTACCCAAAAACTGAAAACTGACCCTGAACCCAACAAATACCCCTTCACCCAAAAACTGAAAACTGACCCTGAACCCAACAAGTAGCCCTTTACCAAAAAACTAAAAACTGACCCTGAACCCAACAAATACCCCTTTACCCAAAAACTGAAAACTGACCCTGAACCCAACAAATACCCCTTCACCCAAAAACTGAAAACTGACCCTGAACCCAACAAATACCCCTTTAACCAAAAACTGAAAACTGACCCTGAACCCAACAAATACCCCTTCACCCAAAAACTGAAAACTGACCCTGAACCCAACAAATACCCCTTCACCCAAAAACTGAAAACTGACCCTGAACCCAACAAATACCCCTTTACCCAAAAACTGAAAACTGACCCTGAACCCAACAAATAGCCCTTTACCCAAAAACTGAAAACTGACCCTGAACCCAACAAAGAGCCCTTTACCAAAAAACTAAAAACTGACCCTGAACCCACCAAATACCCCTTTACCCAAAAACTGAAAACTGACCCTGAACCCAACAAATACCCCTTCACCCAAAAAATGAAAACTGACCCAGAACCCAACAAATACCCCTTTACCCAAAAACAATTAATGAGTAAATAATTATATGTAATATATGATCTTAATTCTTTAATTAATTAATTAACATTAATTACCAATTAGCTAAAAATTAGAAATATAGATTAACATTTAATAATTAATTAATTATTATTATATTACTTCCCACCCTTATCCCCTATAAACCCAAAAAACAACTCCTACACCTAGATATGTTATTTGTAAAAAAAATGTTTTATTAAATTTAAAATAACCCAAAAGAAAATATATGTAGAAATAATTAACCTCATTAACATAATTAACTAATTTTTATTATGTAATTGCCAATTAATTAGTAATTAATATTATGGACTATATGATCTTAATTAATTAACTAATTAAGTAAAAATAATTACCAATTAGGTATAATTGAGGAATTTTTATTAACATATATTAATAAATTAATTATTTTTAAATTACTTCCCACCCTTATCCCCTATAAACCCAATAACCCGCTCCTAAACCTAGACATGTTTTTATAAAAAATTATTGTTATAATTTTTTTAAATAAAAATAAAAAAGTATATATGTTAAATTATTTAAAGACATTAACATAATTTCTTAATTAATATTAATTAATTACCAATTAATTAGTAATTAATAATATGGACTAAATGATCTTAATTAATTAACTAATTAATTATAAATAATAAAAAATAATAATGCTTCTGTATAGTTGTTTTTGAGTGTGTTAATAAAAAATGTTTTCAAAGGAAATGTAAAAAAAAATATGTTATTATGAAAAAAAATGTTTTTTGTTAAAACATTAATAAAATAAAAGTTTCTACAATCATGTTGAACAATTTGTATCATTATCTTACAAGAAAGTATCAATCTTATTAATAATTTTTAACTGTATATTAAATGTGAGTATATGTTGGACTCTAATAATGTAATGAATCATATACCAAATCCAGTATACATTAAATTAGAGTAGGTGTTGCACACTAATAAAATAAGAATTAATATTCCTACTGCATTCTACAATAAATTTTAATATGTGCTGGACACTAATTAATTGTAAAATAATATTCCAACTGTAGTCTACAGTAAATTTGAGTTGGTGTAATGTTATATATGTATAATTTCCTTTAATTGACTGAATGTTAAATAATTATATTTTTACCCTGTAGAACTGGACACCAAAAACACAAAACTGACCCTGAACCCTACAAATACCCCTTGACCCAAAAACAGAAAACTGACCCTCAACCCAAGAAATACTCCTTTACCCAAAATCTGAAAACTGACCCTGAACCCAACAAATAGCCCTTTACCCAAAAACTGAAAACTGACCCTGAACCCAACAAATACCCCTTTACCCAAAAACTAAAAACTGACCCTGAACCCAACAAATACCCCTTTACCCAAAAACTAAAAACTGACCCTGAACCCAACAAATAGCCCTTTACCAAAAAACTAAAAACTGACCCTGAACCCAACAAATACCCCTTATCCCAACTACTGAAAACTGACCCTGAACCCAACAAATACCCCTTCACCCAAAAACTGAAAACTGACCCTGAACCCAACAAATACCCCTTTACCAAAAAACTAAAAACTGACCCTGAACCCAACAAATACCCCTTTACCCAAAAACTGAAAACTGACCCTGAACCCAACAAATACCCCTTCACCTAAAAACTGAAAACTGACCCTGAACCCAACAAATACCCCTTTACCCAAAAACTGAAAACTGACCCTGAACCCAACAAATACCCCTTCACCCAAAAACTGAAAACTGACCCTGAACCCAACAAATACCCCTTTACCCAAAAACTGAAAACTGACCCTGAACCCAACAAATACCCCTTCACCCAAAAACTGAAAACTGACCCTGAACCCAACAAATACCCCTTTAACCAAAAACTGAAAACTGACCCTGAACCCAACAAATACCCCTTCACCCAAAAACTGAAAACTGACCCTGAACCCAACAAATACCCCTTCACCCAAAAACTGAAAACTGACCCTGAACCCAACAAATACCCCTTTACCCAAAAACTGAAAACTGACCCTGAACCCAACAAATAGCCCTTTACCCAAAAACTGAAAACTGACCCTGAACCCAACAAATAGCCCTTTACCAAAAAACTAAAAACTGACCCTGAACCCACCAAATACCCCTTTACCCAAAAACTGAAAACTGACCCTGAACCCAACAAATACCCCTTCACCCAAAAAATGAAAACTGACCCAGAACCCAACAAATACCCCTTTACCCAAAAACAATTAATGAGTAAATAATTATATGTAATATATGATCTTAATTCTTTAATTAATTAATTAACATTAATTACCAATTAGCTAAAAATTAGAAATATAGATTAACATTTAATAATTAATTAATTATTATTATATTACTTCCCACCCTTATCCCCTATAAACCCAAAAAACAACTCCTACACCTAGATATGTTATTTGTAAAAAAAATGTTTTATTAAATTTAAAATAACCCAAAAGAAAATATATGTAGAAATAATTAACCTCATTAACATAATTAACTAATTTTTATTATGTAATTGCCAATTAATTAGTAATTAATATTATGGACTATATGATCTTAATTAATTAACTAATTAAGTAAAAATAATTACCAATTAGGTATAATTGAGGAATTTTTATTAACATATATTAATAAATTAATTATTTTTAAATTACTTCCCACCCTTATCCCCTATAAACCCAATAACCCGCTCCTAAACCTAGACATGTTTTTATAAAAAATTATTGTTATAATTTTTTTAAATAAAAATAAAAAAGTATATATGTTAAATTATTTAAAGACATTAACATAATTTCTTAATTAATATTAATTAATTACCAATTAATTAGTAATTAATAATATGGACTATATGATCTTAATTAATTAACTAATTAATTATAAATAATTACCAATTAGGTATAATTGAGGAATATTTAATAACATATATTAATTAATTATTATTAAATTACTTCCCACCCTTATCCCCTATAAACCCAATAACCCGCTCCTAAACCTAGATATGTTTTTTAAATTAATTTATTTATAAAAAAAAATTTTTTAAGGATACACCTTTTTTACTACATTTTATATACAATTATTTTACTTTTTCCTATACTATTGATTATTTCCATTACTACACGATATTTTTTTTTGTTGATATTTTGTCACACGATATTATTGTTTTCGATATTTTTTATAACTTACCTATTCCGATATTTTTGTATCCGATATGTTTTGCTTTCCTATATTTGTGACCTTCGATATTTTAACTTCGATATTTTGTCTTTCCGATATTTTTTTTCTCGATATTTTGTCTGATTACCGTACCAACTACTGCCTTCGATCTACACTGCAGACAGCATGGTTCACAACTTGAATTCAGCCTTGATTTATTAGTTGCATGGAGAATTGTACTCTCTGTCCTCGGATTTTGTCAAGAAGAAGTGACAAAAAGCATTCCTCGATGTCCTTGCTAACTAATGCCTTCGATCTACACTGCGAACAGCAGGGCTCACAATTCAGATGCACTGGCGATTACAGATGACGTAGTCCAGTTGGCGAGACACGTTGCTCCCAGTGCGACCTGCCGGGACCACGCATCATCACAGGATGCGCACACGCTGTGTGCTTCAGGTGCTACTAACTCACTGCACCATAAGTCATCTCCAAGTAGCCTTATCAAGGCAAGACATTGCTCCCAGTGCGGCCCGCTGAGACCACGTATTATCGCAGGGTGCGCACACGCCGAGTACTCCAGGTGCCACTAACTGTGCTGCTCAACTCAATGCCACTTGGCAGTGCGCCCATCCTGACCGCTGCCTGCGCCCTACACTGGGGTTACACGGTTCACAATTCAAGATTAGTAGCGACGCAAATTGTGTAAGAGACTATAATGGGTTAAGAAGACCAAATGCTCCCAATTTGTGCAGCTCAAGTCAACGTCACCTGACTGTGGGCCTTTGCTTACCGCTGCCTCCGGGCTACACTGTGGAAGACCGGTGACACGTGGTGCCAACTAACGCTGTTCAACACAAGCCGATCCCACATGTGTAACGGGTTCCGGAGTCCTGAATTGCAGCAATCCCAACTTCGTGGCAGCAACCACAGCACCAGACTCCCTTCAATCAGTGAAGGATATTTGCATATGGAAGGCCAGCGACACGTGATGCCACTGAACCTGTACTATGCAGGCCGGTAGGGCCACCAATGTATGCACATGGCTATGGGCCCTGGCTGACCTCTACCTCTGACCTACACTGTGGAAGACCGTTGACACATGGTGCCACTAACCATCTTCAACATAAGCCGATCCCACATGTGTAACTGTGTCCTGAGTTTTGAATGGCAGTGACCCCAAATCCATTAGACAACCACAGCAGCAGACTCCCTTCGATCAGTGAGGCATATTTCCATATGCAACGGCAGCGACACGTGGTGCCACTAACCGTCTTCAACACAAGCCAATCCAACATGTGTAACTGTGTCCTGAGTACTGAATAGCAGTGACCACAACTCTGTGAGTTAACCACAGCACCAGACTCCCTGCGATCAGTGAGGCATATTGCCATATGGAAGGCTGGCGACACGTGCTGCCACTAACTGTGTTCAACACAAGCCGATCCCACATGTGTAACTGTGTCCTGAGTCCTGAATGTCAGTGACCCCAAGTCCATGGCAGCGACCAGCACCAGTCTCCCTTCCATCAGTGAGGTATATTTCGATATGCAAGGCCAACGACACAAAGTCCCACTAACCCTCTTTAGCATAAGCCGATCCCACATGTGTAACTGTGTCCTGAGTCCTGAATCGCACTGACCCCAAGTCTGTGGCAGCGACCACAGCACCACACTCCCTTCGATCAGTGAGGCATATATCGATATGCAAGGCCGGCATCCCACTAACCCTCTTTAACACAAGCCGATCCCACATGTGTAACTGTGTCCTGAGTCCTGAATGGCAGCGACCCCAACTTCATGGCAGCAACCACAGCACCTCACTCCCTTCGATTAGTGAGGAGTATTTACAGATTGAAGTCTGCCGACAAGTGGTGCCACTGAACCTGCACTTCGCAGGCCGGTGGGGCCACCAACGTATGCACATGGCTGTGGGCCTTTCCTCGTCGCTACCTCTGGCCTATACTATGGTCAGCAGGTCTAACAATTCAAATACAGTCCTGAATCCACATGACGCAGTCCAGTAGGCAAGACACATTGCTCCCAGTCTGGCCCGTCCACATCAAGCATCATCACAGGCGCATACAGTCTCAATGCTTCTGGTACCACTAACCCTATTTAACACAAACCAATCCAACATGTGTAACTGTGTCCTGAGTCCTGAACGGCAGTGACCCCAACTTCGTGGAAGCGACCACAGCACCAGACTCCCTTCCGTCTTATTTGTTGTTCTTTTCTTTAAATACATTTTTTTATATGTAAATCTATACATGACTAAGATTCTTCTTTGTCCAACCGCACAGGGACACTTCTGGGACCAAGAAGGTTGTTGGGGGTATGTTGGTAATATGGGAAGAGGGGACGTTACCTGCTAATGTGGAAAGAGGGAGAGTCAAAGGGGTGTCACTCACAGAAAGAACTCCAATATGTTTTCACAAATGCCTCGGACAGATGTCAGCTGACAGACGGAATCATAAAATGGTTTTTCAATACTTATGTAGTGTGAGTTATGAACAGTTTGGACCCAGGCTCGCAGAGGGACAGCTGCGGCCCGTCTGCTCGACTCCCAGGCGCAGTACTATGATCCGTCCGCGTCATTGTGTCTAACCCTGCCCTGTTCTGTCGTACGCCACGTCACTCGGATTACGTTCCAACATTGGCCCCACATAGCTACCTGACACAGGTGCACTCTCTGTTGGTGTGCAGGTCAGTGGTCTAGTTCTCAACATCTCACAGCCACTCCCTGAGGGCAAGTTTGCACACACACTACACCCATCTGGCACATGCGGCACAGGCCATGTGACCACGCAAATATAATAGATCGACGTCACATCCTTTATTGCCGGTGCTGACTAGCTGGCGAATGCTCCACGGGTCTCAACCATAAAGAGCATGAAAAGTTGAGCAGAAGGTTAGTCGCACCCTCAGCTGTATGGCCTTCAGCGGCATACCATCCCCTCGGCGCGGACTTCATCTCCATAGGGTTAGTGCCGCCCCAAACTCATGTGGCCATCAGGAGCTTACCACCACATGGCATGAACTTGAGTTGCACAGGCGAACGGCTCCAAACCCTGAGTCGGCCTCCGCCATTGATGACTCAGGACTCAGCGACATGTGTGAGATCTGCCGGGCCGCGGAGAAGCTGAAATGGTCTCCACCATTCAGGACCCAGCGACATCTGTCAGATCCACGAAGAAGCTGATGTGGTCTCCGCCATTCAGGACTCAGGACTCAGCGACATCTGTAAGATTCGCGCAAAATCTGATGTGGCCTCCGCCATTCATGACACAGGACTCAGCAACACATCTGAGATCAGCGGGGTTTTGACGGGCATGTGGAGTCCACCCACTGCTGCACACTGCGCTGGCACCAGGTAATTATTTGCTCATGGATGCGCAGAGGCGACTGTCTCTCTCTCTCTCTCACTCTCTTCATTCCTTTCCTTCTATCTCTCTCTCCCTTCTCCCTCCCTTTCTTTCCTTCCCTCTCTTTTTTTCTCTGGCTTGTTTTTCCTTCTCTGTTTCTCTCTCTCAGTCCTTTGATATATGCATTACACACGTCCTTATTTTGTGCTTTATTTTCAAGGCTCTGTCGTCGACATCCATGGTCCCCACAGGAGTCTTCCACCTTGTTGTTTTCTATTATGTTTGTTAAAATTTGTTTATTGGTTTATATTTTAAATACATATTATTAAAAAAATAAAATTTGAAAATAGTTTATGGTTTATATATGTTTATAAAAAAATAAAGTGTGACAAAAAAAAATTATTAACCTTTTCGGTTGTTTTCTTAACTGCTGTGTGACTCTTTCTTGTTCTTATTACTGTTATTTGCTGGTATCCACCATGGTGTTAAATTTTGGAGCACTTATCGCGGGAATACTGGTGATCTCTGCAGTTTGCACCAACTTCTGAATACTGTGTTCGATTTATCTCAACTTTAGTTGCATTAAAATGCTGATAAAGAAATGCAGAGTAGCTGTGCCTGTGCAAAGAGACACAATGTGCACCTTTGCGAGCTATTCTAAATACTAAAATCCTGTATTGAATTACACTGAGGTAGTGCCTGCACTTACAGTGTACACACAAAATCAATGAAGAAATCTCATTGTATTTACATTGATTATGAATAGTGTGTCGGGTGCTGGATCTTGACGGATACACTGCCCAGTTAGTATATTGTTCTGCACACAAAAAATCACATCACAACTTTCACAACTGCAATGCGAAATGAATTCCGGCGATAACCCATGTTACCACCAGGAATTTTACACCTGCTTTCTGCTAGTGTTAAGCAGGACGTCTACCTGCAGCATGAAAGGAAACACAGCCAAGAGCCACACCAGAACACCCACAGGTGCCATAGAGTCAATGAGCATGATACAGGGATACCCATGAAGGCCACAAGACTGATCGCAGCAACCCCAGGACCACCAAAGCCCCCCAAACCCGCATCTGAGCAAGTGTGTCCGTGTGGTCATTGTGTTAGCATGATAGGCACGGGCCCTGCAACATTACAGTGTGCTGTCTTCAGCAGACATTACCATGTCACCTCAGCGTTGGCAGTGACCCTGACATGTAGCTAAGCACGCATGCTCCTGCAAGCACAACACACGTGTGCTGGTCCGGCATACACAGGTCAGCGTAGGGGTGTGCCTATCCAGCAAGGGAAACCGGGTGTCTCGGACATGTCCGTGTGCAGGAAGTGCGGTAAGTGTGCCTCTGTGTTCTGGTGTGGCCTGCCGCAAGGGCCGCAGCAGATGATGTTGTAAAGTGGCCTACACCATCACCAAACTGCACTCTCATGGTTTAGTTTGAATGCCGCACTACATGCCGGAAAAGGCATTACAATGCTGTGCCGTACAAGTGCATAGGATACAACAGTGCACCGTACAAAAGTGTGGGGGCTTGTGGGAGGGAGGAGCAGCGGTTTGGCAACGTAACACACAGTGAACCCGCCCATGTGCCACATGCTGGGTATCTCATCCATGATGACCACGGTCGCAGACATCCCACAACACCCACGACCGGCCTTTGTACACATCCTGTATGAATGCAGTGTGGTTTTCACTTCTATGCTCGTTCTGTGGTGTGATGTTGCTGGGTTGTGTGACTTATGCTCCTTGTTGGTGTGTTTCATTTTTTCCATAGTTTGTCTATACTTGTGCTGTACTTGATTGTACATGTGTGCCATTGTGCTCATCTCCCCCCATCCCCCCACTCCCTGCTTCTTCCTCTTCCTGGTGCTGTTGTTTCTATAATTTTGTTCCTTCACACATGAATACATGTAAAGAACAAATTAGAATACTTCCTTGATTCTTTTACGTTTCAAAACTTCTCTCTATTAGTTTCTTTTTAATTTTCCATGTAAACAGTTTTTTCATATTCAACGACACATCGAAGTCAGCAGTGCAACGTATTCTATCAACACACTTTCTAGTACATTCTACAACACGTGAAGGTTAAAAGTTCATCAATTTTTTTAAACCTAGCGATATTTTTTTGCAACATTTTCGACAAAACGAATGTGCACCCTACTTTTAAAAAACAATGCTTTTCCCAATCAGGTATCATTTTGTATGTGAAAAAAAACGAGTTCTCCATCTTTAAATATATATCTCTTATTCTTCGAAGGAACTGCATGAGCTACAGACATCTTTCCATACCTTGCAGCCATACCTTCAAAATGCTAGTGCGGATCGTAGGACATAGCTATGTTTCTGGTGCAAGAGGTATGCAGAACAGACGTATTGACTTAGACCTAGGTTTACAAAATGTGGACATTAAATGGTTTGCATAGAGAGGATTGAAGTGCCACCAATTGTTGCCTTTGGTTAAAACCTGTTTGCATCTCCAACACCCTGACCTCATGACTGTGCACTGTGGTAGAAACGACTTAGGCACATTGACTGGGGTAGGTTTGGGAAAGCTTATGAAGGACACCTTTGGACAATCGATGTTAATTTTGCCTCAAACTGTCTTTGTATATTCCAATATATGCCAAAGACCGAAGTGGAAATGGTCAAAACAATTTTGTCCTCAGATTGAAAAATCTAGGAAGAAAGTCAACAAAGCTGTGTCTGCATACCTCGGAGACCACAAAATGGGGTCCATCTACAACAACAACATACTTTTGATATGGCTGATATCTACAGAAGTGATGGAGTACACTTCACAGATCAGGGAGATCGAGTTTTCCTGAATAACTTGAAGTTGTGCATCCGCACTTATATGTAGCTCCAACTAATGAACACAAGGGCTCTTTTTAGAGCCACCCTATAACTTACAACTTAGGCCAGCTATTTTAGGGCCAGTTAACAGCAACTCCCGGACCCTCGCCAAAATGTATTCTCCACACAGCTGTGGGGCAGCGGCCACACCATCTCACTTTGCAGCACAGAGCTCTCGCTTTGATCACCGGCTCTACTCATCCACAGGGGTGAGTAGTTTGCACTTTACAAATACCATATTGATTTACCTCCGCACTCCCTATAAAAACACCACCTAAGCACCATATATAAGTTGGACAGGTGTGGCACAGCGCCCAGAGCACATGACTTCACAGCATAGCACACACAGTTTAGGCTCACGTTTCATCCCCGAGTCCAACAGCATCTCAATTTAGCAGCATGACACTCTAGGCAATACCTCACTTAATATCCGTACCCAGCACTTTCAGACCGGTAGGGGTCAGTAGTTCAGCGACTTTACTCCGACTCCAGCAGCAGCTCAGCTTACGCCCCCAGCGCCATCAGACCCGTAGGGGTGAGTAGTTTGCACTTTACAAATACCGAATTGATTTGCTATGCACAAATTTACCTTCGCACTCCCTGTATAACACCCCCTAAGCACCATACACAAGTTACAATGTTCAAAACAAAAGTTCATCCGAGTAGGTATAACTACATGCCTACACTACTTGGACAGATGTGGCACAGCGGCAAGAGCACATGACTTCACAGCATATGACACACAGTTTGGGCTCACGCTTTCATCCCCGAGTCCGGCAGCAGCTCAGCTTAGCAGCATGAGACTCTAGACAGTACCTCACATACCAGACCAGTACGGCTCAGTAGTTCATCCTAGTAGGTATAAACACATGCTGACACAACTTCCACAGGTGTAGTGCAGCGGCCACGGCACATGACTTCGCAGCATAAGACACATATTTTGGCTCACGCTCTAATCCTTGAGTCCCGCACCAGCTCACCTTAGCAGATCAGACTCTAGGAAATACTTCACTTAATTTCCATAGCCCACCACTTTCACACCGGTAGGGGTGAATACTTCGCTTTGCACCCCTCTATAGCACACCCTAAACACCCCACAGAGGTTACAGTGCTCCTACCCTCCTCTTTTCCACTTTTTTCACCCTTTTTCCCCTTACTCGCTTCAACGAAATCACAAAATGGTTGCTGAACACTTCCTAGTTGCAACCGCTCACACCGCTCACAGCCAATCAGCAGCAAGCTTGTGCTCGTAACGCCTCAGCCAATCAGATAGCAAAATTGCCAAATATCGATATCTGTAAATTTCGATATTTCTCCAAAACTACTGAACGAATTTACACCAAAAATACAAAAGCGTGCTTTCTAGACCAAGACCCTTCTCCCTGCCAAATTTGGAGTAATTCCGTTCACCCGTTCGACCTGTAGCCTTGTCCAAAGTTTCCTATGGAAACGAACATGGAGAAAACATTTCTTGGGACCCCCTTTTATCTCGGCCCCCCTTGACCAATATCTCCCAAACTTTCAACATAGGAGTTGATATGAACAAAGAATTAGTTTTGAAAATTTCATGAAGATTCATTAAAGGACTCCAAAGTTATAAGCAAAGCAAAAAATGATCTTCCTATGGAAACTTGGTTCTAACTATAACTACCTACTGGCGACTGCCAGTAGGTAATATATAGTAGGTAATATATAGTAGGTAATATATATATATATATATATATATATATATATATATATATATATATATATATATATATATATATATATATATATATATATATATATATATATATATATATACATATATATATATATATTTCCTCTCAAATGGTCATTGTCGGCGCGCTCACTGCTGGTTCGGCTTTCAGGGGAATGGCCACACCCCTGTAGTTATGTTTAAGCAAGGAGAGTACGCCGAACACCCAGAAGTGTTTCAAATAATGTCTTTATTCTTCGTTGCAGACTAAGAGTCTATGACATGCCACTACGCGTTTCTAACTTCCGTTTTCATCAGGTGGCAGTAACTCCCAACCTGCCATGTTTTCGCCGTGCCTTAAGATTGATGCTAGGCATGATGGGAATTGTAGTCCCCTTTACAAGTCGTGTGGAAATTCGACAAAATTATAGCTGAGTGCTTTTTGTTTCCACATCATACTTGTTGTTCGTTTCTTTTTCCAGCTTTTTGGTCATATTTGATTACTTCTGCGCCCTTCTGGCATTTTGTTTCTCGGGCCGCATCGGTATTTCCTTCTCATACGGACATGCTCCTCACCTTTTCACAATAGATGAGGTAGTCCTTCACTTCGAGCTTCGTGTTTGCGGACTTGAAGTTGGAGCCCTCCGGTTTCCTTTGTCTTCAAAACGCTGGATGCGTTCCGCAGGAGATTAGTATCTCCCCGCCTGCTCTGTAAGTGTGGAAAGGCTCCGGGCGCTGCCGGTACACATTTAGTTCCTCTCAAATGGTCATTGTCGGCGCGCTCACTGCTGGTTCGGCTTTCAGGGGAATGGCCACACCCGTCCGTATGAGAAGGAAATACCGATGCGGTCCGAGAAACAAAATGCCAGAAGGGCGCAGAAGTAATCAAATATGACCAAAAAGCCGGAAAAAGAAACGAACAACAAGTATCATTTGGAAACAAAAAGCACTCAGCTATCATTTTGTCGAATTTCCACACGACTTGTAAAGGGGACTACAATTCCCATCATGCCTAGCATCAATCTTAAGGCACGGCGAAAACATGGCAGGTTGGGAGTCACTGCCACCTGATGAAAAGGGAAGTTAGAAACGCGTAGTGGCATGTCATAGACTCTTAGTCTGCAACGAAGAATAAAGACATTATTTGAAACACTTCTTGCACAGCAGATAACACATGCAGTATTCTTTATTTGCAAAGCAATAACTGGCAATTTGTCTTCAGATATGAATCTTGCCTGACACGTTTAGAGCCACCCGGCCCTTGTTTACAGGCTTACATGAAGAGCGGAGCACCAGAATACCCAGGCATCTTTCACAACATGCTGATTACTTGTATTTCCCTCCAGGGGAGCCTAACAGGTGAGTTCACTTGTCTGCGTGCATGATGGGACTTGTAGTGCCTCAGTGCAATTATTGCCCTCCAGTGGGTGTGCTCCGTTTTCATGTATTTTGTAATAATTGTCCTTAGCCCTCCAGTGGGCCTCTGAGGGGAAATAGAATCAAATTTATAATTGATCATGTGCAAGGATTGCTGAAATGACAGTGATATTACAAAAGGTTAGGAAAATGTTAGATTTAGAAGCTGGACCTGTCAATCTGCCCGAATCAGCCAGGGGAGAGTAGGACCTGCTACTATCATCCCCATAACTGCTGTGCTCTAATATGTAACAATTATGCACCACAGGATCTTCAGAAGGGCGTTCCCTTAATTTCATCACAGTGTTCTCAGTGTAGATGTTCCCTGGCCCAGTACCTGGTACCATCTGCAAAAATGTGCTGGGAGAGAAAAATTACTTCTGGAAGGAAGCACAAAGGGGTCGATTCCGATTCGGGAAAAACCGCTCCGAATAGCCGTTTGGAGCGTTTTTCCCGTACGATTCGTACCCTGCCACGTCCCCCGCATGTACGACGAAGTACGATTCGTACTGGGAGCAAGACTCCGCACGAATCGTACAAAGAGTACGATTCAAATCTCCGCACGATTCTCCCTCAGAACCCACTGTACGCGACATCCGTACGGTTCGCGGCTGGTTTTCCCGACCCAGCAAGTAAGATTCGTGTCGGGTACGCACCGTACGACCCTTTTCCTACGACAGCCGAAAACAGCTGAGTTCATCTCGAAACAGGTACGGAACGCCCCCCCCCGCGTACGGTGCCTACCCCCCATGATCGCAGGGGTACGGTGCATACCCCAGCGATCATGGGGGGTACGCACCGTACCCCGCGATCATGGGTTGTACAGACCGTACCCAATGTTCGCAGGGTGTATGGTGCGTACACCCCATGATCGCAGTGGTACGCTGTGTACACCCCATGATCGCATGGGTATGCACCGTACCCCGCGATCATGGGGAGTACGGACCGTATGGTGTGTATGTGATTGTGTGCTTTTCCGTACGATTCGCCCTTACCTGACGTGGACCGTACAAATTGCGTCCTCAGAACACGTTCCGAATCGTACTCGTCGGGTCGTACGGCATGTGTACGAGTCGTACGGTTCACGGTTTCAGCCTTGCAATACGTACGGATCACGACGATTCGGACGGATTCACGAAATACGGATCGCACTACGCGACTCGGACGAACGGGTACGATTGGTACGGAGAGGGCTCCGGATGCGAATCGTACGGGCGTTTTTTCTCCCGAATCGGAATCGACCCCCAAATATACAGATGGTTTTGCTCCCTGACACCAGAGGAAGGGGGAATATTAAAAGAGATTAGGGCATATTAGGTAAATGTCTGAATGAACGCTGGTGGGTTTTTGGTGAAAGATATTTTATGCAAGTGAAACATATATCTGCCATCCAAACTAGGGGTGGGCGGACATCTCCGTTCCGCCCACAGAATGTGTGGAGATTTGCCCTTCCGCCCTTGCGCAAAGAAGGCAGAAATTTGCGGCAAATCTCCGCACATTCGGGGGCGGAACAGAAGTTGGCCGCCCGCCCGCCTCCCGCCGCCTCCCGTCTCCCGCCTGTCTTATTAAATTATATGTAAAAGCCTAAAATTAAACTTAAATTACACTTACCTTACTGCGGCTGCAACCTTTCCCATCGCAGCTTCATCTGGAAACTGCGCATGCGCAGGAATAGGGAATGGTTTTGGTGCTGGTTACCCCCTCTGGCAAACCATGTGGATAGACCATTTGCACTGTGATAATTCTTATTAGGCCCTTTTAGGGCAGAGAGCATTTTGATGTGCCAACTGTAATTCCATATCTATCTGTAATATTATGACTTTATGTCTGATGGTTGCCTTGGAGGAAAGCTTATGCTCAATACAGTAGGCTAGTTTTTGTTGTTGGTTACTCCCTCAGACAAACCATTTTGCATTTATTTGTAATTTTATTACAGTAAATCTAAACAGTTGCCTTATATGAAAACGTATGCTCAATATATTAGGTCTAAGTTGGTTATGGTGACAATCGAATGATAAAGGCTAATGGTCTTATCGTTTCACTGGGAAAAACAATTTCAGATGCCACAGATCTGATATGTTTAATATAAAAGCTTATGAAAAAGGCAGTAGGCCTCATTTATTTATTATGAAACATATGTTAAAGCCAATGGGGTTTAGAGGTGGATTGTTACTACACCGTGCTAAAGTCTGCTTTCATTTTATTATGCAAAATTTCACAGATTACCTTTCTAGGCAATGATTTTGGTGCTGATTCCACCCTTTTACAAACAAGAGAGTAGAAGATTTACACTGTAATCATTCTTCCAATAATTTCTTAGGAACTCCTGACAGGCTTAGTTGTCTGCCAGGATCTTGTAATAAAGCAATTAAAAATACATACATACATACATACATATATATACAGATTTTCACAGTCCTGTTCAGCCCGGGATTCCCCAAGAAAACAGGTACGGACCACAGCGTGTAGATAAGATTCAAGTGTGGTTTATTGCATTCAATTCAGCAGCATTTCTTGATGGTGAGTGCCCAGCATTACGCGTTTCAACAGCGAAGCACTGTCTTGATCACATGATATCCCCAGGGCCAATCAGCAATAAATACCAGTGCAAATGAGGAAAAACACTGATACGCATTGCCCGCCTTTTTTCAAAACATCGAAATAGAAGAAATACTTCTAATATCTTATGCATATACAATTCATATTGATTGTTTGTTGGGCCTTACATTGTGCAAAATTGCAAATAAATATGTGAAATAAAGTGCAAGTGCAAAAATAATAAAATACAATCTTAACTAATCACCAGTTAGTAAACAACATAACTGTTTAAACAATCAGTCAGAGAAGCCTGTGCAATGCTTTCTATCTGTGTAGCACCCTCAGATAACATACTTAGCTAGTGCAATATCCAATACGCTCTGTATTTCTATACAGTACAGTCAGTGGGAGATGCAGTCCTCATGATAATTACTATTGTCAGTTACCCCTAATTGGTCTATCCTGCCATTATCATTCACATTTTGGGTCAGCCGACCATACAGCAATTTAGTACTTGCAGTGTCAGGCAGTGTGAGTAGTGGCATTATGTACGCCAATGAGAAAGGCCATAGGCCTAATCTGTGTATTATGAAAAGGTCTGATAAAGGCAGTAGGTCTGACATATTTATTAAGAAAGGCATATATTAAAATCAATAGCCAGTTGAGGGTGGATTATTATGACTCAGTATTAAAGTCTACAGAACAATAATATGCTACAAGAAATCTCACAGATTCCCACAATAGGGGATGGTTTTGGTGCTGGTTACCCCCTCTGGCAAACCATGTGGATAGACCATTTGCACTGTGATAATTCTTATTAGGCCCTTTTAGGACAGAGAGCATTTTGATGTGCCAACTGTAATTCTTTATCTATCTGTAATGTAATGACTTTACGCCTGATGGTTGCCTTGGGGGTCAATACAGTAGGCTAGTTTTTGTTGTTAGTTACTCCCTCGGACAAACCATTTTGCATTTATTTGTAATTTTATTACAGTAAACCTAAACAGTTGCCTTATATGAAAACGTATGCTCAATATATTAGGTCTAAGTTGGTTATGGTGACAATCGAGTGATAAAGGCTAATGGTCTTATTCTTTCACTGGGAAAAACAATTTCAGATGCCACAGATCTGATCGGTTTAATATAAAAGCTTATGAAAAAGGCAGTAGGCCTCATTTATTTATTATGGAACATATGGTAAAGCCAATAGGGTTTAGAGGTGCTTTGTTATTACACTGTACTAAAGCCTGCTTTCATATTATTATGCGAAATTTCACAGATTACCTTTGTAGGCAATGATTTTAGTGCTGATTACACCATTTTACAAACAAGAGAGTAGAAGATTTACATTGTAATAATTCTTCCTATAATGTCTTAGGAATGTCTGGCAGGCTTAGTTGTCTGCCAGGATCTTGTAATAAAACGATTAAAAATACACACACACACACACACACATATATACATACATATATATATGTCATGTGATCAAGCCTTCTCTAAGCCGAAACGCGTCATGGCGGCAGCGCTGGCTTTAACTAAATAAACTTTGTTGCACCAGCATTTTTTGGGTCGACTCCTCGTCATAGTTGGATCCTGCAGATGATATCTGTTGAATTGGTGACGATCAACGCAACATATATATATATGTATGTATGTATAGTTATATATATATATATATATATATATATATATATATATATTTAGTTATATATATTTTCCATGCAGGGGCTCGTATTTGCTTGCAGGATTCTTTGGCGCTTCCTTTAGCGGTGCCATTGCTCCAAGGCAGAGCCACGCCTTTTTTGTATTTTCAAATGAATCCTCCCTCCTGGGGTGGGACGAACGGGCAATTCTATGTCAGGACCGGAAGCTTCAGATTATGCTTTTCCTTCTTCGCTGTTTATTACAATCACAAAACACAGCAGCCCAGAAAAGCACTCAAATGCAGAAAATATTTCCCTATATCCAACCAAAATCCATCAGAAAAACTACATATCCCATCAAGTCCATGAATAGCCATACAATATTAGTCCTTTCACAGTGTCCATCGCACAAAGATAGGGCGTCCATCTTGTGTGTCCTCCCCCTTTCTTCGCTGCTTTGCAGCCAGTTAAGTCCATTGCTCTTTCTCTCACATAGTTTAGCTTTGTGGGGGGATTCGTTGCATGTCTTGGCTTTGATTTTGAGTTTCAGGTGCTGTGTGATGCTATAGGGCATGGGTACTCGCAAACTTTCTCTTGGGGGCCAAATTTACAGTGTGGTTTGTGGCTGAGGGCCCCACCTGTGGGGGCTGGGTCAGAGGGGGGGGGGCGGGGCTAAAGCAAACAAAAATTGTGACCATGAGGTTAAACACAGGTCCCTGCAGCAGACACCTTTGTCCACTGAGCCACCAGACCCAGCATACACACATCTTTCTCTCTCTCCCTCCTTCTCTCCCTCCTTCTCTCTCTCTCCCTCTCTCCCTCCCTCCCTCTCCCTCTGTGTCTCCCTCCCTCTTTCTCCCTCCCTCTTCCTCCCTCTGTGTCTTCCTCCCTCCCTCTGTGTCTCCCTCCCGGTGTGTCTCCCTCCCTGTCTCCCACTCTCCCTCTGTCTCCCTCCCTGTCTCCCACTCTCCCTCTGTGTCTCCCTCCCAGTCTCCCACTCTCCCTCTGTGTCTCCCTCCCAGGTCCCACTCTCCCTCTGTGTCTCCCTTCCAGTCTCCCACTCTCCCTCTGTGTCTCCCTCCCAGTCTCCCACTCTCCCTATATGTCTCCCTTCCAGTCTCCCACTCTCCCTCTGTGTCTCCCTCCCTATCTCCCACTCTCTGTTTCCCTCCCTCTGTGTCTCCCTCCCTCCCTCCCTCCCTCCCTCTGTGTCTCCTTCCATGTCTCCCTCCCTCTGTGTCTCCCTCCCTGTCTCCCACTCTCTGTTTCCCTTCCTCCCTCTGTGTCTCCCTCCCTCCCTCTGTGCCCCCCTCCCTCCCTCTGTGTCTCCCTCCTGCCCTCTCTCTGTGTCTCCCTTCTCCCTCCTGCTGTTTCTCCCTCCTGCCCTCTCTCTGTGTCTCCCGTCTCCCTCCCTCTGTGTCCCCCTCCCTCTGTGTCCCACTCCCTCCCTCTGTGTCCCCCTCCCTCCCACCGTGTCCCCCTCCCTGTGTCTCCCTCCCTCGCGCTGTGTCTCCCTCCCTGTCTCCTACTCTCTCTTTCACTCCCTCCCTCTGTGTCCCCCTCCCTCCCTCTGTGTCCCCCTCCCGCCCTCTGTGTCCCCCTCCTGCCCTCTGTGTCTCCCTCCCTCCCTCTGTGTCTCCCTGCCTCCCGCTGTGTATCCCTCCTGCCCTCTCTCTGTGTCTCCCTTCTCCCTCCCTCCGTGTCCCCCTCCCTCTGTGTCCCCCTCCCTCCCTCTCTGTCCTCTCACCTGTGTGTGTGTGTCAGCCCTCAGCCCGGGCTGAGACAGCTTCCCCGGCCACGCGCACACAGCCCCACCAAGTACTTCATGGGTCTTTAAAAGACCATTTACATGTTAATTAGGCTTTGTTGAATTTCACCTCTTAGGCCCCTGCAGCTCCCCTCTGACAATCACTGGAATCCCCCGGGCCCCCACAGAGCAGAGTCTGAGTCCGCGCTGCTGAGGCTGTATTTGCAAACACTATTTAATTTATTTCTTTTTAAACACAGGTGTCTGCAATGTCCGCGGGCCGGCCAGGAAGGCTTGCCGGGCCCCCACCGGCCTACGGGCCGTACTATGAGTACCCCTGCTATAGGGGGACTCTGTGTTGTCACTGTATCGGTTTTTTCCTTTTGACAGAGCCCCTTTGCATCGCGGGGACGTTTTCGCCCCTCACGCGATGTCCCTGTACTTGCAGCGGCTCTGACTGGACCGCTAGAGGGAGCCGTTGTGTCTCGTTCTCCTCGGCGCGGTTTTCCTCTCGCTGACGGGAAGCGGGCTGAGGAGAAGGAGCCGCGCCGAAGCCTCGCCTGCCGCCTCAACCCTGCCGCCTGGTTTGGGCTGTATTTGCCACAGTTTCTTTACGCCGCAACTGGGTCTGTACTGGCGGCGTTACCGCGCGAACCCCTGCAGGCTGTATAAAGGCACCATAACAGTTTTAACCGGGTTTACCCATTGAGTAATCTACTCGCAGGTTTGGCCCTCAGTTAGGTCTGGCCCTTCATTTGTTAAGCACGCAGGAGGGGCGGCGTAGACCCGGTCCTCTTGAGAGGGTCTGCGCACTTGGAGGCGGGTGCTGCCTCAATAGGTCTGGTTACCAGCCCAATATACCAGCTAGCCTCCGGCTGGCCCCTACCTGGGTACTGCGGTTACCTGTGCGTCCCTGAGCCCAACTTACATTCCTGACCAGGGGGTAGCCAGTCATGGCAGAGGGGTATTACGCAGAGGAGGAAGAAACTCATCAGTATTTGTATGATGATGAGTTCTGTGACGCTGTAGATAGCTTCATCTATAGGTGTGTGCAGGAGATCTTGGGTCCCAAGGAGGACAGACTCTCTGCGCGCATTGTGGAAGAGTGCGTGAAACTGGTGCAAGCTCATTTAGGGACACCTGGAGGCAACCCAGCGCCCTTAGAAGGGGAACCTCCTGCGCCTAAGAAAGTTTGTAAGGATGGGGGTTCCGGGGGACCGCAGGGTGTAGACAGGGGTGCCTTTGAGCGCCTGCGGGACGCTTTTCTGGCTAAGGCAACCGACCCTACCCCTGCGCTTCCCCTGGCCCCGGGACCTTCAGGGCCGACTGGGACAGCCCCTTCCTCCCCGGGAGGGATCTCCCCGGCAGACACAGACGACGACGAGGAGTCGGTGCGCTCGTGGCGGCCGTCCAGCTCCACGGCCGAGTTACCACAGTATAGTTCTGGCATGCTGGACCCGGACGAAATTATTCACCCGCGGTCAGCGGCCTGGACTCCTGGGGACAAGGTCACGAAGTTTGTGACGGGCCGCCTCCGCGAGCCACTGGAGAAGGAGGCATGGAGTTGTCTGAGGGGAGAGTGTCCACGTCCTACTCTAGAAGGGAAGTTCGCCATGACACCAAAATTGGATGGCAAAATGGCCACGTTCATGGCAAAGTTTGTCAAGTACCCCCGTTAGGGGATTGACCGCTCCTGGCGTTCATGTCAGGATAAGCTGCTGGATGCCATTGGCCCTATTACGAAGATCTTGTATATGGCCGAGGAGGCCAAAGTTTCCTGCGCCCCCATATCCCCGGACGTGCTATCGAATTGGGCACAGTGGGTGGTCATTTTCTTGGGGAACGCCAACTGCGCCCTCTCGAAGGAACGTCGCCAGTCCCTGCTGATTAAATTAGATCCCAAGTTAGGGGATTTAGCCTCTTCGGAGGCGGGAGCGGTAGCGTAGGGCGGCTTATTTGGGGACCCGTTCATAAAAGAGCTGGGCAAATTCGTTAATACATTCACCTCCCTGGACAAGGCCCAGTCCAGTATAAAGAGGGTGTTCCAGCAACGTTTTTCCCGAGGGGCCGGTCGCGGTAGGGGCCATGAATTTACCCAACAAAGGGCAAGGCTCCGGCAGAGGCCAATACACCACGTTGGCAAACTACAACAACTTTTATCCGACAAGAGGCCAGTGCTTCAGGGGGCGCGGCGGCGGTTTCCGGAATGAAGCCGGTGGCAACAGTTCACATGGTAAGTGTGATACCTGCAAGCCAGGTACTTATTGGGGTCAGGCTAGCGGTTTTTCCGGAAGCTTGGGCAGCGATTACAGCGGACGCATGGGCTCTGCAGACCGTACGCGGCTTCCGTATAGAGTTTTACAATCGGCCCTGTCAGCTAAGGGTGCCACGCCCTATTACTTTTTTGCAGGCAAGTGCGCGATTGATAGACGAAGAGGTCTCAGCGTTGCTACGCAAAGGAGCCCTTTGCAGGTCAACGCAACACCCCTACGGTTTCCTCAGCAACATCTTCCTAGTGGAGAAGACGGACGGGGGCAAGAGGCCCGTGATCAACCTCAGAGACTTCAACGGGTTGTTGGTTTACCATCATTTCAAGATGTAGGGAATCCATCTGCTCCGGGATGTTTTGCTTCCGAACGACTGGATGGTCCATCTGGACCTCAAGGATGCGTACTTGGTAGTACCAATTCACCCTCCTCACCATCGATTCCTTCAATTTCTCTGGAAGGATCAGGTCTTCGAGTTCACGGCCCTTCCATTCGGGCTTTCATTGGCCCCTTGGTGCTTCACCAAACTGTTGCACCCGGCGGTGGAAGTCCTTGGGAGTCAGGGGATACGGATGATTGTCTACTTGGACGACATCCTTCTGATGGGCCAGTGTCCCGACAAGTAGGTTCTCCAGCTTAATCAAACAATTTCCTTGGTGCAAGGACTCGGGTTCATCATCAACGAAGACAAGTCGGTCTTCTCTCCATCACAGAAGATGATATTCTTGGGTTTCGTAGTAAATTCTGTGCAAGCCTCGCTCAGCCTTCCTTCCCTGAAGATGGCCAAGATTCGGCACGTACTGAGGCAGACGGTTTCCAAGTCTCACACTTCCCTGCGGCAGATTGCTAGGGTGGTAGGACTCCTGTCCTCCTCCATTCAGGCAATCTTCCCGGTACCCCTGCATTATCGAGCCCTTCAACGCCTCAAAGCGTATCACCTCAGGAAGGGTTTGACTTACGACCAGCTGGTTCCTCTGTCGCAGGAGGTGAAAGTGGAAATGCCCTGGTGGCTTTCCCATATGGATGCGTGGAACAGCCGAGCAATTTTCGGGTCAGTTCCGGATTTAGTCATAGAATCGGATGCCAGCAGGTCCGGCTGGGGCGCCCGCTGTGGGGATTTCTCCACAGGCGGCGCTTGGTCATCCAAAGAGCAAAGGCTCCACATTAACTGTTTGGAGCTGCTGGCGGGGTCCTTTGCGATCCGTTGTTGGAACAGGGACTTGGCAAAGTCATGTGTACTCTTACGGATGGACAACGTCTCAGCAGTTCGATATGTCAACCATCTGGGCGGTCCTCGGTCCTGAGCACTAGTGGATCTAGCGAAGGATTTTTGGGAATATTGTCTGTCCCATTGCGTCTCAGTGATGGCGGAATATCTTCCAGACCAAGACAATCAGGTGACGGATTGGCATTCGAGATACCTGCGGGACTCCAGTCTTTGGAAACTGGACGTCCATGTGTTCCAGTGGTTGAACAGCCTGTGGGGTCCATTCTCTGTGGACCTGTTTTCGTCCCGCCTGGATTTCCAACTACAGAGGTTTTACAGTTGGATGCCGGACCCGCTCGCGGAGGCCACGGATGCATTCCTCCAGAACAGGAGTTGGGACGACCCTATGCATTCCCTCCTTTCTCGATGGTGCTGCGGACGGCGGCCCAACTCCGCCGCCAGGACGCGTAGGTGATAATGGTGACGTCCTGTTGGAGGTCTCAAGTCTGGTTTCCAGTTCTTCTGGAACTTTCCTGGGATTCTCCAATCTACTCCCCCGGCTCCCTCATCTTCTTCTCAATCCGAACGGGGATCCGCACCATCTCATAATACAAGATTCTCTCCGCCTCATGGCATGGCGGCTTTCCGGAGACGCTGGCCGCTCCCAAGCCTTTCGGAATCGGCTCAGAACCTTTTGTCTAAAGCCTGGTCTAGCAGTACTGCAAAGAAGTACCAATCCGCTTGGACCAGGTGGGTTCATTGGTGTCTTCGACAAGACCTGGATCCCCTGGTCGCAGGTGTCGTACCCATCTTGAATTTCTTGGCGGAACTAGCATCAGAGGGTCTGGCGTACCGCACCATTATCGCAATGCGGTCGGCAATTTTAGCGGCGCACAAGCCGGTAGATGGTGCCCTGGTGGGGGAACATCCTTTTGTTTGAAAGCTCCTAAGGGGAGTGAGACTTTCTTTGCCCCAGGAGCCATGTTATTCCGTCCTGTGGGATGTTAATGTTGTGCTGAACCTCTTTCTTTCTTGGCAACACAACAAGTACCTCTCTTTGAAGGAGCTGTCCGCCAAGTTGGCTATGCTCCTGTGTTTAGTGTCGTGCCGTAGGGTTTCGGATGTGCGGGCCCTGGATATCGCAGCGAGAATATTTTCCCCTGAAGGGGTTAATTTTACGGTGGGCCGCCTCACAAAGTCTGCAACAAGATCAAATTCTTACCCGGCATTCGTAGACGTTCCCAAACTCTGTGTGGTTCAGTGCCTTAAGACATATGAGGATGTCACTCTTGAACTTCGCCCTCCGGGTGAAAGGCAATTGCTCATTGCCTTGCAAAAACCGCACAAGGCTGTATCCTCCCCCACTAGAGCCAGATGGGTTTGGTGGGTGTTGCAGGAGGCTGGCATTGATACTTAAATGTTTGGTGCTCATTCGGCTAGTGGGGCCATGGCCTCAAAAGCTTTCTCGTTGGGTGGGCGATTGGAGGATTTGATGCATGCGGGGATTGGTCCTCGGATTCCACCTTTAAAAGGTTTTATTTCAAATAAGTATGTGCGGAAAATCCATTCCGCTCGCGGATTTTGCGGATTTTCGGTAAATTCAAAATCCGCGAGATTCGCGAATTTCCCGCAAAATCCGCAAATCCACGAGCAGCGCATTTTATGGCTTGCTCGCACTGTTCGCGTGAGTTCGCGGCTTCCCAGTTCAACTTCGCGCCCCGCGAATAAGCGCTGAATTGCAGAAATACGATCTTAGCAAAACTGAAACTACTTACCAGGTTCAAAAGTTCAAGCTCATCATTAGTAGCCATTTCCTGTAGTGCTTCCTGAGGGGCCCCTCCAGAGTTCAGTTGCCTACTTGCAACTATTATGTGACCCTGCTCTGACCCTCAGAATAGTTACACAAAGGTCCTGAATTACAGCTAAGGCAGACAAGCAGGAGCCAGGCTGGAAGTTCAAATCCAGTGACACATTAATCAGCCCCTAATTCATTATTGTCAGGTGGGGCAGGGCAGGTGTTGTAACTAATTTTGCAACAATGAAAGCACTTAGCAAGTGCAAAAGATCACTAATCAGGAAGCACTAAGGAAGCAGGTGCCAGCTAAAAAAATATTCTGTGACACATTAATCAGCCCCAAATTAATTCAGGTCACTTGAGGCAGGGAAGGTGTGCTTTGCTTTGCCACAATAATGTACACTGGACAACCAGAGGGTGCTGTGATGAAACAGAGGGTGGCATGGGTAGGCCAGAGGGTGGCATGAGTAGTCAGAGAGTGGCACTGGTGACAGAGAGTGGCAGTGATGAAGAAGAGTGTCCCAAACAGGCTGGACACGTAGAAACAACAAGTTCGCAAAACTTGCGACCCGACAGGTAAGTTCGCGTTTGCGAAATTGTACAAAACCCTCGCGAACTGGCAGAAACCCGCGCGAACACAAAAAAAAATGCGCAAATTCGCGAGAATTCGCGGATTTTGCGGATTGCGAGTTTGCAAATCCGCAAAATTCGCGAACGCGAGATTCGCAAAATTCGCCCATGCTTAATTTCAAACCGGTGGTGGATATTGCGCATTTGGTGGTAAGTAAGCTTTGAACGAGCATAATCTGAAGCCTCCGGTCCTGACATAGAATCGAAATTTGCCTAGCTTAGTAATGGTAAATTTCAATCCTATTAAGCACACTGAGGCGAGGATTATCCCTCCCAGTCCTTCGGAGGAGATCCCACCCGTATGGCTGTAAGTAAACAGGTTTGGCTTCCTTGTCATTGGTGGTGTTGCTGTAATTTTTCTCATGTGGAAAGTTGATGGTGGATGTTTTTGATTGGCTTTAATTCGATTTTGCAATGCTTACGCTGTTGTGTTTATTCCGCTAGGTAATGAAGGTTCGAAACAGGACCGTTGATGCTTTGGCGTGACTCGCGCGAAGAAAGAGGAAGGGGACACAAGATGGACGCCCTATCTTTATGCGATGGACACTGTGAAAGGACGGGTTTGACTTACGACCAGCTGGTTCCTCTGTCGCAGGAGGTGAAAGTGGAAATGCCCTGGTGGCTTTCCCATATGGAGGCGTGGAACAGCCAAGCAATTTTCGGGTCAGTTCTGGATTTAGTCATAGAATCGGACGCCAGCAGGTCCGGCTGGGGCGCCCGCCGTGGGGATTTCTCCACAGGCGGCGCTTGGTCATCCAAAGAGCAAAGGCTCCACATTAACTGTTTGGAGCTGCTGGCGGGGTCCTTTGCGATCCGTTGTTGGAACAGGGACTTGGCAAAGTCATGTGTACTCTTACGGATGGACAACGTCTCAGCGGTTCGATATGTCAACCATCTGGGCGGTCCTCGGTCCTGAGCACTAGTGGATCTAGCGAAGGATTTTTGGGAATATTGTCTGTCCCATCGCGTCTCAGTGATGGCGGAATATCTTCCAGACCAAGACAATCAGGTGACGGATTGGCATTCGAGATACCTGCGGGACTCCAGTCTTTGGAAACTGGACATCCATGTGTTCCAGTGGTTGAACAGCCTGTGGGGTCCATTCTCTGTGGACCTGTTTTCGTCCCGCCTGGATTTCCAACTACAGAGGTTTTACAGTTGGATGCCGGACCCGCTCGCGGAGGCCACGGATGCATTCCTCCAGAACAGGAGTCGGGACGACCCTATGCATTCCCTCCTTTCTCGATGGTGCTGCGGACGGCAGCCCAACTCCGCCGCCAGGAGGCGTAGGTGATAATGGTGACGTCCTGTTGGAGGTCTCAAGTCTGGTTTCCAGTTTTTCTGGAACTTTCCTGGGATTCTCCAATCCTACTCCCCTGGCTCCCTCATCTTCTTCTCAATCCAAACAGGGATCCGCACCATCTCATAATACAAGATTCTCTCTGCCTCATGGCATGGCGGCTTTCTGGAGACGCTGGTCGCTCCCAAGCCTTTCGGAATCGGCTCAGAACCTTTTGTCTAAAGCCTGGTCTAGCAGTACTGCAAAGAAGTACCGATCCACTTGGACCAGGTGGGTTCATTGGTGTCTTCGACAAGACCTGGATCCCCTGGTCGCAGGTGTCGTACCCATCTTGAATTTCTTGGCGGAACTAGCATCAGAGGGTCTGGCGTACCGCACCATTAACGCAATGCGGTCGGCAATTTCAGCGGCGCACGAGCCGGTAGATGGTGCCCTGGTGGGGGAACATCCTTTTGTTTGTAAGCTCCTAAGGGGAGTGAGACATTCTTTGCCCCCGGAGCCGTGTTATTCCGTCCTGTGGGATGTTAATGTTGTGCTGAACCTCTTTCTTTCTTGGCAACACAACAAGTACCTCTCTTTGAAGGAGCTGTCCGCCAAGTTGGCTATGCTCCTGTGTTTAGTGTCGTGCCGTAGGGTTTCGGATGTGCGGGCCCTGGATATCGCAGCGAGAATTTTTTCCCCTGAAGGGGTTAATTTTACGGTGGGCCGCCTCACAAAGTCTGCAACAAGATCAATTTCTTACCCGGCATTCGTAGACGTTCCCAAACTCTGTGTGGTTCAGTGCCTTAAGACATATGAGGATGTCACTCTTGAACTTTGCCCTCCGGGTGAAAGGCAATTGCTCATTGCCTTGCAAAAACCGCACAAGGCTGTATCCTCCCCCACTAGAGCCAGATGGGTTTGGTGGGTGTTGCAGGAGGCTGGCATTGATACTAAAATGTTCGGTGCTCATTCGGCTAGTGGGGCCATGGCCTCGAAAGCTTTCTCGTTGGGTGGGCGATTGCAGGATTTGATGCGTGCGGGGATGGTCCTCGGATTCCACCTTTAAAAGGTTTTATTTCAAACCGGTGGTGGATATTGCGCATTTGGTGGTAAGTAAGCTTTGAACGAGCATAATCTGAAGCCTCCGGTCCTGACATAGAATCGAAATTTGCCTAGCTTAGTAATGGTAAATTTCAATCCTATTAAGCACACTGAGGCGAGGATTATCCCTCCCAGTCCTTCGGAGGAGATCCCACCCGTATGGCTGTAAGTAAACAGGTTTGGCTTCCTTGTCATTGGTGGTGTTGCTGTAATTTTTCTCATGTGGAAAGTTGATGGTGGATGTTTCTAATTGGCTTTAATTCGATTTTGCAATGCTTACGCTGTTGTGTTTATTCCGCTAGGTAATGAAGGTTCGAAACAGGACCGTTGATGCTTTGGCAGACTCGCGCGAAGAAAGAGGAAGGGGACACAAGATGGACGCCCTATCTTTATGCGATGGACACTGTGAAAGGACTAATATTGTGTGGTTATTCATGGACTTGATGGGATATGTAGTTTTTCTGATGGATTTTGGTTGATGTAATGTTCTTAATCCCTTTGTTATGGGATATAGAGAAATATTTTCTGCATTTGAGTGCTTTTCTGGACTGCTGTGTTTTGTGTTTGTAATAAACAGCGAAGAAGGAAAAGCATAATCCTCGCCTCCATGTCCTTAATAGAATTGAAACTTACCGTTACTAAGCTAGGCAAATTTCGATTCTTCACAGCAAAATTTTGCTGTGAAGAATTGCCTGTGTTGAACATTTGATTAAAAATCGCTTTTGAAAAACTCTGTGAGCGCTCCATTTGTCCCCACCCAGGAGGGAGGATTCATTTGAAATAATATATACATACATTTAACATATACATAATTGGAGGAGCTTGTGGTTGGGCTTCTTCTGTCATTAGTCTGGTTGAGTGTAATTTACGCTCTGCTTCTATCCTTGAGAGCATACCATCTATGAGAGCATACAACATAGGCAGCCCACTTCAGCCATTTGCTCTCTTGACCTCTGAGTGAATGCATTTAACTCGTCACATGTGCACATCTGCCTGTGCTTTCGTGCGCTGAAAATCAGTGTGCTTCATTGTCAGGATTAGTGCACCGGTCAATTTGCTTTCCATTTTCTCATTTTATAGGTCCTCTTACATTTCTTACCTTCCCCTCTACTTATTTTGTTTCTTTGAGCATAGTTCAGCACCCCAGACAGTGTTAATGGTCTGCTTGTTTGTCACTCATTTCATCTGCAGAGCGCCTCATTCTACATGACCACTGCCTCAAAACCAGGCGACCTTCATGGAATGGCAATGTCAATAGTGCATCATTGTTTCACCATTCCAAAATGGCCACCATGGTAGTTCTCAGCAATGATACACTATGTACAATATCATTGCAAGATGGCCAACCCCAAGTATGTTTAATTTGTTTTCTACCTATCAGCATATGCCTGCCATGCATATGTTATTGGGTATTTCATTGTGATTGTGTACATGTGAGAATGCTAAAATGAGTGAATGGAGTGGCAGTTTAATTTTAAAGGCAGACATATTGGTATTGCCAATGCTTGCTCCATTTCGTAGTACTGTAGTGGTAGTTACCTTTACCCAATTAAATGATACACAGTTTACCAGATTTCACGATGAGTAGGTCATGGCTGCTTTCAAATTTATACAAATATCCACAGCATATGGTTAACTCCCAGAGATATTTTGCTGTTAGGAGGTTTTTCGTCAGCCTCCTTAACTCACACATATGTCTCACTCCAGAGGTTGGTATGGAAGAGTTTAAAGTTTCTTCAATTTCAACAGCTCTCTCTGCCCTCCTCAGAGCAAACATATCCTTAGGTTTCTCTAAGAATGGGAGACATTTCCTGACCTTGTATTTCTTCAATATACATAAGTGTAGGAAGCAGAGCATATTGACCTAAGGATACCATAAGTCTGTAGAATGTGTGATGTGGGAGAGACCATTGACCTTGGATTACATGAGTCAGCAGAATGTGTAGAGGTGATCTCTAAGGGGGGTAGAGAGAGATAGATACAGGGATGTCATTCACCTGCAGTTCCACAAGGAAGCTAAATAGAATCAGTTGATAATAGAGAAGAGAGAGAACATGCATTAACCTGGTGATTCGTTGAGCCTATAGACATGGATGGCATGATGCTGGAGAAAAACAGAGGTCATTGACCTGAAGTTTCCATGACTAAGCAGAACATGGTGAGGTGCTATCAAAGACAGAGAGAAAGAGAGACACTGAGAAGGAGGTCATTGACCTAGTTCTTCCGTGAGTCAGCAGAATAGGGGATGTCATTGACTTGATATTTCTATAGGTCACTAGAACATGATGAGGTGATACTGAAGAAAGAAACAAGAAAAGAGAGAACGAGGGCATGGAATTTGTAATTCCATGAGCCTGTATATGTCAATGGTTTAATGTTAGAGAGAGACAAAGGTTATTAACCTGGGGTTTCCATTAGTCAGCAAAACAAGATGATGCAATATCGAAGAGAGAGAGAGAGAGACAGAGAGATAGTGGGTGCTAGTGACCTGCAGTTCTATGAGTCAGCAGAACAGGAAGAAGTGATATTGGAGAGAGAAGTGTTATAGACGCAGGGTGTGATTCACAAAGGTAAACTTACATTTTTGTGTAAGTTTACTCTTTTTCAGTGTTCAGAAAACTGCAACTTAATAGTAACTTTACAACTACAGACAGTCCACAGTTGGGGAGGAGATCTCTGCACATAAAAAGATAGGGCAGGCCCATAGAGAGAACATTGGTTTGGAATTCGCATGAAGAAAGTTAACACCTTTCCCAGTGTACTGTTTACAATTATGAACAGGCCACAAGGTCGCCTTTCTCAGTTCCTGTTCATTCTCTAAATACGGATGATGTAGGAAGACAGAGACAGCTCATAGCTGTCCTAGTGCTTTGTTCACAGTTGCGAGCAGGGTACCATGGGGCAGCTGCAAACTGCCCCTTCTTCCTTCACTCTAATATTTGTCTGAGTAAAAAAATCCAATAAGTAGAAGTCGAGTGCATAGAAGTCACTAGTGGTCAAAAGGTTACTAAAGGTCGCGAGGGACCGATGCAAATTCAAAGTTCAAGCTGACCGCGATGGAGAGCAGGCTGGCAACAAGACCCAGACAGGTCAGACTTAAGAAATACCTTGGATGGAGCTTTTGTTGATGTCAAGAGCCTCCTGCGTCATCTCTGAGCAGCACAAAGGGGGTCCTACGTCATTGGTGAGCTCAGTTGAAGTGAATGCAATGCGTCATTGTTGAGCCGCATAGAGCGTTGCCATCAAGCCGCGCTGGCTGTGGGTCTGCTATTGTCGAGCAGCTTCTGTGTCGAAGGCCTATGCAGTGGAATTTCTCACGCAGTCAAGGCAATGTTTTAATTTTTGTAGAAATCAGCTGCACAACCCACGTGTGAGGCCCAGGACTATAGGGGGCACCTCAGGCAAGGGTGGGACTCACATATGGCAGAGTTCAGCAGGATTACAGGAATTCTTTTGGGTCCCTGAGACTTCATAAAACAGGAGGCAAGCCAGCAAACCCTTGGAGTCACTCTGGGTTCAAGTGAGATGGTTCCAGTCCTTGCCCTCAGCAGGGTAGAGATCAACAGGCAGCAGGGCAGCTCAGCAAAGCAGAAAAGCAAGTTTTCTCGAACAGACAGTCAATGCAAAGTGGCAATCCTTACAGCACAGCAGTCTTTACTCCAACAGATTTCTCCCAGGTCCAACAGTGTACTGATTTGATGGGGTCAGAGCCCTGGTACTTATACCCATAAGTGCCTTTGATGTAGGGGGTGACTTCAAAGGAGCTCTCAGAAGTGTACAAGGATCCCTTTCAATCCAGTCCTGTCTGCCAGGCTATTTGTGGGGGATAAGCAGCCCTTTGTGTGAGGAAAGGACACAGCCTATTCAGATGTAAATGTGAGCTACCGCTCCCTCAGAATAATGCAGATAAGCCCTCTGTCACATCCAGCCCTTCTTGTGTTTGTGGCTGTCTGGAGGGAATGCACAAAGTGTAGCTGTCACCCAGCCGAGACGTGTATTAGAGACAGGCTGCAGGCACACAGAGCAAAGTTAAGAGCAGAGAAATGTACACTTTCTAAAAGTGCCATTTCTAAAATGATAATGCAAATCAAATGTTTCCACTAAAGAGAATTTATCACCACCTTTTCAAAGATATGAAACATGATGAAGCTACTCCTTTATGATGAAGAGTTGCAGCTTAAAATGTATTTTAAGGAATCCTCAATGTTAGCCTATGAGAAGAACTGACCTCACAGTAGTGAAAAATGAATTTAGCTGTTTGTCAGTACCAGGACATGTAAATCTTAAAAGTACATGTCAAGCTTTTTAGTTACACAACACCCTGCCCATGGAGTTCCCAAGGGCACACCTTAGTAGTGGCCTATGTGTAATATAAGGGGAGTTTAAGGCTTGGCACGTGGTTTAAAATGTCAAGTCAATGTGGCAGTAAACTGCACACACAGGCCCTTCAATGGCAGGCCTGGGACAGGTTTGAAAGGCTACTTGTATGGGTGGCCCAAACAGTGCTGCAGGCCCATTAGTAGAATTTAGATTATAGGCCCTGGGTATATGATATACCACTTTACAAAGGGGCTTAGAGGTAACTAAATATGTCAATCAGATATACACTAATTACACACATTTAGGGAAGAAACACATGCACTTTAGCCATGATTAGGAGTTGTAACGTGCTCAGAGTCGTAAGGCCAACAAAAAGAGTTCAGTAAAAAGAGGAGGATAAGGAAAAAGGTTTGGGGTAACCCTGCAAAAAGGGCCATTTCCAACAACCTGTGGCTATTAAAACCCTTCACTGAGTGAGACCACTAATGCTCACTTCTGGGGTATTAATTCTCATTCCTTTCTGATGACATTAATGCCCATTAACGCACAATGATATTAAAGTTCCTTGATATGGGGGGGGGGGGGCATTCATGTTTAATCATGCTTGGGACCATTGTGGTTTTTGGCTGACTGATCCATTTCATAGTCACAGCAGCGGGGCAATTAAGGTTATATTAATGTCAATAGTGCATCATGCTTTCAGAATTCCAAGATGGCCACCATGGTAGTTCTCAGTAATGATGCACTATGTACAATATCAGTGTAAGACAGCCAACCGCAGATATGTTTAACTTTATTTCCAACTACAAACATTAGTTTGCCATGCATATGTTAGTGGGTATTTCATTGTGATTGTGTACATGTGAGATGATAGAGTGAGTGGAGGGGCAGTTTCACTTTTAAGGCAGACCTATTGGTATTACCAATGCTTGCTCCATTTCGTAGTGGTGTGGTGGTAGTTACCGTTACCAAATTAAATGATACACAGTTTACCGACCTCAGTGTGAGGTGGTCATGCCTGCATTCAGATTTCGCAATATCAGTGGCATATGGTTAACTCCCTGAGATATTTTGCTGTTGGGAGGGTCTCTGCCGGCCTTCTTATCTCAGACATATGTCTGCCTCCAGAGGTGGGTGTAAATGAATTGAAGGTTTCTTCAATTTCTTCAGCTCTTTCGGCCCTCCTAGGAACAAACATATGTAGCGCTCTCTGAGTCGGAGACATGTCACTGATTATGGGTTTCTTCCAGTGCTCAATTTGTTAAAAAAATAAGTGCCATGACTCTCGTCAAGAGGCCACTGCAGTTAGCACCAAGAATTGTCCCTCCTATTCTGCCAATGATAGAAACAGCACAACTACTAACCCTCACACTCCCTCATATGTGAAAATGTGAACTATTTCATGCCTCTAAAGCTACAAGAATCGCTTGGTTGGCAGGTAATTGTCATTTTTATTATGTATTGAATTAATAATTAACTGTTGAACTAGTCATCTCTAAATTAGCCCGACAGTGTCACCAAGTAGCAGACTGTCACAAGCTCCAGTGTTGACAATTAATTTCCCGTGCCGAGCACCGGTAACCACCGGCTCAAATAAGCACTGGCTTCTTCAATGCACACAAGAGCAGCAGATAGGAGAGCACATTGACCTAAGGATATAATTGATACTACTCATTGGTAGTGGGGGACATCAGTGTTTGATCATACCTGGGACCACTGCGGTTTTTGGCTGGCTGGTCCACTTGATAGTCACAGCAGCGGGGCAATAATGTTCCTCAGTGTCTAGGGCCATTAATGCTCAACCAAACATGTGTTATTAAAGCTCCTTATTTTCTGGGACAAGTTATACTTTTTAAAACATGTTTTACTATTTTAGAATACCACACAAAGATAAATTGCGATGATGCAACTTCTGATCAGTTATGCAGAAGTTTCACCTTCTGTCATCAGTTACATCTAAGTTTGCTTTTCTTGAGTCAAATGACATCACACTCTATATGCAACTGCTTCTATAAACAATCCACCTCTCTATACTTTAACTTGAGTTGACAGCATGGACTCTACCCTTGTCTGCTCTGCAGGGCCTATGCAGCGCCAGGGGCATATTTACTAATCCTTCATACAGAGTAGCAAGCAAAGTTGCTACGCTGCATTGCAAGAAGGGGAGAGAGTAGAAATGCTCTATATTTACAAAGATATGGAGCCTTTCTGCCCTCTCCTTGGACTGGCACACTCTGTGCTGCTCAGAGTCAATGCAGGCTCCCTTGAACCATAGTGCAAAGGTGTCTGTGTTACTGACAGGATTACCTTTGTGCAGGAAGGAACACATTTCTGCACAAAAACAATTCCCTCCTTCTATGTGTGATGCAGTCTGCATCACACATAGAAAAAGGAAGTATAGAGGAGGAATAAAGCTATTTCTTCTTGTTACGCCTCACTTGGGGATGCAGCATTGAGACGCCACCTGCTGCACCAATGGTAGTTACTCCCCTGTTGGTATGAATCAGTGACAGATCAATAAACTCAATGGGTCCGATTCACAGAACTAACTTAAGACAAAATCCTAAACGTACGACTTTTGGTATTCACAGAAGGCATTTAGTAGTCTTAAATTTGGATTTTGTTGTAAGTTAGTTTTTTGTCTTAAGTTAGGATTTTGGCCTAAATAAGGATTTTGTCCTAAATAGGATTTTGTCCTAAATTGGGATTTTGTCTTAAATTAGGATTTTGTCTTAAATTAGGATTTGTCTTAACTTAGGATTTTGTATTAAGTTAAACTTAAGTTTCACTTAAGTTTGTTTAACTGTGTTCTTGGCGCTAATTTTGCCACCTCTGAGGCCAGGGGTCTCAAAGGCAGTGCCAGGGGGAGCATGGGGCAAGCCAGGAGTTGCACCTGCAATCCTTGGTGACCCCCAAACAACATCCATGGCTCCAAATACTCAGAGGGGAGGTAAGGCTTAAAATGAGGGTCTGCAAACCTCCACACAGGCTGTTTGACTGTCTGAGGTGCTACTCGGCTGAGAAGCAAGTGGAGCATCCAGAGCCCAAGCTTTGCCAGGCCTCTACTCGGCAGGTTGGTTCCCCTGCATTATTTTCCATGTCAAACGAAGCTATCACAGAACATCCTTTTGACTTGAATTCATTGAATAACCAAAAAGAGTGTTGCTCATACGTTAAACTGATTCCATAATATAGTTTAGTTTCTGCACAAAGAGGAGGATGAAGTAGAACCAATAAATTCAAAATAATCCAATTAGATCATCAATAGAAATTTCTTTTATCCTTTTAGTGTGACCAAAAAATTAAAATTCCCAGCACACGATTAGCCAGCACGTGTTTCGTCTGTACTCGGACTTTTTCAAGGCAAACATTTGGAATATTGGCAAACTGTAGTAAGAGAACAGGTCCGTCACTGTAGCTCATCAAATGAAAAAGAATCCGGAATCCAAGTACAGATATCGTAATATATACGTTCAAGACATATAAGTATGTACCAATGCCACATCTGACATCCAGCAAATCAATGGAATCCCACAAAAGCGGAGCTAAACAAAGCCCCGATATTGCCCATAAATGATGCCCCAATCCCTTAAATGTATAAAGCAAAATAAATGTAATATTGATGTATGCTGCGTACATACTTGTATTGACCTTATATATTACGATATTGCCAATATTCCCGATTTTTGCCTTGAAAAAGTCTGAGTACAGATGAAACACGTGTCGGCTAATCGTGTGCTGGGAATTTGAAGTTTTGGACACTAATAAAGGATACAAGAAATTTCTGTTGATGATCTGATTGGATTATTTTGAACTTATTGGTTCTTCTCCATCGTCCTCGTACAGAAACTAAACTATATTATGGAATCAGTTTAACTTATGACCAACACTGTTTTTGGTTATTCGATTAATTCAAGTCAAAAGGATGTGTTGTAATAGCTTTGTTTGTTGTTTTTAGTTTGATGCATGTTAAAGCTTTAATTTGCAGTTAGCATCTCTAGGTAGTAGGTGTATGAAGCTGATCTAGCACCCGGTTGCCAATATAGCAACACGTACATTCGTATCGTCAATCACTGATACTTTCTAACTTTGGATGTGCGTTTATTTCTCTCATAGGGAACACCACTACCTGTTCTTTCTCTTGATCATTTTCCATGTATGCACTTGCCTCTCTGCAGTGACACAGTCCAAGTTTCCCATATTCAGGATTGGTAGCTATCGTGACCGAGAGAGGATGGTCTCTGTGTCTGTCAAATCAACGTGCAATGATGTGTGTTTACTCATTTTGTGTCATGCACATCCATTTATTGACTCCTTGAGAATAAGGAGTCCAATATCAAGACTGATGACTCTGGCTGCTGTGATGTTTCGAACCATTACCATTTTAAATCACCTTAGGGTCCGACAAAATGACCAAATTATTCAAATTGATCCACAACACAGAGGCCTAGAGATTTTTGCGTACAAATGTGCTGTGAAAATGTTGACATGGTCATCATCATCATCATGAACATTTCACACTCGTCTTTCATCTGCTCAGATTCTAACCTTAAAAAGTGAAATGATGAAATGACCGTCATTTATTCAGCTCTTATTGTGATCCACAACTAGCTTCACCAAATGTAGATATAAACCTATTTCCCAGCATAAAGTTTTATCCACAATCACTGACAGTCACTTTTCAATACAGGCAATCACAATCCATTGAGGAGGATGGTATTTGGTTGTGATATGCAGATTGTATTTTCTCGGTGCCCCAGGAGCGGTTTCTGCATTAAGCCTCAGGGGCTGCGCCCCTCTGAAATTCCTACACATTTACATAAAACATATTAAATAGGTCGATTTATTTGGAGATACGATTGTATCTCTAAATACATTTATGCATTTAAGTCTAATCTTTCCCACTGTGACACCCCAGATCCTCGTTGCAGATCGCTCACAACCTTTAGAAGTAGAGTTGCTGTATTTGGTATCCCAAGGAATGGATCCCAATAAGGAGCAGGGCTCTTGTTCCCTCATGAAGTTGATCCAAATATCGGAGTCAAGCAAGGAGAGAGAGATGTGGTTACTGTGCAACATGTGCTTACAGTGGACAGTTCTCTGATGTATGATACTATAACTGGCCCTGTCTTCATGCCTCTAAGTTAACACTGTCTGATGCCAAAAACATGGATTGACTTGCAAACATAGAATGTTAAAAATGTCAAGGGAATGCATTTCAGCGTTCCTCTCCTATTTCACATTCTTTACTGGCTATTTTATAATGTTGTTGTTTATCTGCATTTTTTCTGTGCATGCTTTGAGCCACGCCTGGTGTTTATGAGGGGCTTTGATTGAGGGCACAGCTCTAAGGCTGAAGCCAAACAAAGCGCCTGTCAGTGGGTTGGCATCTCTGCAGAGTACACAGAACAATTTTATGTATTCCATTTGCAACGGAAATTCTATGGATTTGTGTGATAAGGGGGTACACAGATGTCAAAATATTTGCAAGGCAAAAGTAAGAGAAATTACAGTGCTTATATTTGAGGGAGTGCAGTGTATGTTGGGGGCGGTGAATTGACAGAGGTGTAAGAAAGTGCTTTCGGGGAAGAATAAAAAGAGGATGCTGAAGTGGGAAGAGAGCTGTTTGAAGATGTGCAGATGGACAAGATAGGCAGAGAAAAAAGGATACATATCTAACATAAAACACACATAGCTGAAGGTCATAACTCCTTCCACAGGCCTCAATGCTTTTTAGTTCACAGAGGAAGCACATCGAGATGATGGCCGGAGCGCTGAAACTTTTCAGACACTCACTCCCAGTAACAGATCTGGGTTGAATCCATCATCATTCTTTAGCTGGGACAGGTTTCTGGGTAAAACCCTTTATCAGCCAGGCTAGCTTGAATCCAGTGGCAAAGTGAGCAAGGGACCCATGTCTGGGCATACCCTGCCAACTTAGGGCGAACAAAGCAAACACAAGGAGATGATGGGCGGAGCGATTAAACTTTTCAGACACTCACCCCATTCACAGATCTGGGTTGAATCCATCGTCATTCTTTAGCTCACCGCCACCTCAGTTCAGACCCAGCTATATGCAAATCAGTCTTGACCCTGTGCCTCATGAGAACAGTCCAGCCTGAACTGCCTGAACTGCCAAGCCAGGTCTTTCCTGAACCAGAAACAAGCATCCTGGGACCGGGTTTTGGGTAACACCCTTCATCAGCCAGGCTAGCTTGAATCCAGTGGCAAAGTGAGCAAGGGACCCATGTCTGGGCATACCCTGCCAACTTAGGGCGAACAAAGCAAACACAATGAGATGATGGACGATGCGCTGAAACTTTTCAGACACTCACCCCCAGTCACAGATCTGGGTTGAATCCATCATCATTCTTTAAATCACTTTGCCACCTCAGTTCAGACCCAGCTATATGCAAATCAGTCTTGACCCTGTGCCTCATGGGAACAGTGCAGCCCGAACTGCCAAGCCAGGTCTTCCCTGAACCAGAAACAAGCATCCTGGTACCGGTTTCTAGGTAACACCCTTCATCAGCCAGGCTAGTCTGAATCCAGTGAGCAAGTGAACCACGTCTGGGCATAGCCAGAATCTCAGTTTCAGAATTTAAACATTTCCTATGTTAATTATTTATGAGAAATCATTGTTGTTACTCATTTATCTCAAACAGCTAACACTCAGTAACAAAGCCAATCATACTGACAGGATTTAGGTGGATGTCAGTTGTTGTGTCATTTATCTGGATACAATTACATCTCAGTGAGAAACCGGTCCGGTGGCACACTATGGGAATCACAGAAATGTAATTGACATGTCCCTTTATAGATAGAGAGACCCCACTTTTTTCATCTCACTTAAAGACCTGTCTGCGCATATTTCTAAATGACTGGTTGCAGCCAGCATCTGTTGGTGCTACTCAAAGTCTGGTTAGAGCATATTTTTCCAAAGTTAATGCTGCATGCAGTGCAAGATACTGGACAAGCATACATTCTCTTTTTTATTGGCATTCTTATCATAAGAACAATTACACAGCATGCCACCTACAACCCAAGCTGGGCCGTCCACATGGTTAGTCCTGGTATGACAGTAGACATTAAGCTCAATGGAACATCACAACCCAGTCCAGCTGGGCAGAGTTGCGAAAATGTTCTTCAAAAGGACCCAGCCCTGAAACTGGGGACTAGCTGGTATCAGATACTAAGTACTTAAGACATTAAGATGACGTGTACACAGCGTGTTGACTACAACCCAAACTGGGCCAGCTGCATGATGAGCAAAACTATACATGAACAGCACGAGCTCAGGAATGTTGTCACCCAGATCCCCACGGGTTGGCTTCGGAATCGTTTTCACTAAATGGCTTGCTGGTGGTAGAGGAGAGCCGCAGAGTAGTCAGTTTTAGTAATAAGATAAGAAAACGTGAGAATAAACATAGAACAAAGGAAACCGCCCCGCAGCATCCCCCACCCCACCCCCTTCTGAGTGCTACTAAAGGTGGAAAGTGTGTTCCCTTGCAGTCTGCCCTCCAAGCCTATCAGTCAGCTCGACAGCATTCAGACACCCCTATCTTCTACTTGGGTATCCAGTAATAATCTCAGTATGCGCAGATAAGTTGGGCAGGGCAACTCTCTGAATACGTGGAGATGATAGTAATGAATGGGGCCCATATTTTAGAATACGCCGTTGTGTCTGTGTTCATCACAATGGACAGTCGCTCCATACCCAGCAGTAGCCAAAGTTGGTGAAGCAATTGCCTATGGTCTGGAGTTTTGTCTGTGCCCCAACTGGCCACCAGAAACTGAATTGCAGCATTCAGGGCAAGGGCTTTCTGTTTCTCCCTCATGGAGCGAAGAGGGGACGTGAGTGCATTAGGGAGTCCTAATTGTGTGTATGTGGGGAATCAGGGGGTCGAAGTGCTGAAGGCAGAATCTATGTTGTCTAGAATTTGTTCCCAGTATCTGGTTAGCTTCGGGCAGTGCCAGAAGAGGTACAGTAGAGTCCCAGAGTTACCACATCCCCGCCAGCTTATGACATTGAGTTGTGAGATCCATTTTTGAATGTGTGAGGGGGTGTAATACCAGTAAGAAATTACCTTGTAGGCAGTTTCTGTGTGCCCTGCGGTGCGTGTTGTGAGGTGCTCTCTGTAGAATATTTCTTCCCACTCTTTATCTGACAAAGTTCGGCCAACCTCTGTTTCTCAGCGGATATGACCAGGGGATCTGTGTCTCTGCGGCATCTTTGAATAATGGAATAAAATCTCTGAGGTGGGCTTCTTGTTGTCTGCCTTATGAAACAGCCATTTCTCAAAGGGAGTCAACGGACTAGAGCCCCAAGCCCTGTGGGGTCGAGGTCGCCACATTGCCCTTCAAATGTGGGAACCTGCAACTGTTTAATCCATGAAGACACTATGGGGCATATTATCAACAACTAGCGATATTTATCACTAAATAAGCTTAGCGTCATTTTTTTTTATCTCCACTCTTTGCCGGATTTTATCGCAGAGATAACGTTTTATTAGAAATGTTTATCTCCAAAGCGATAAAATATCCGGCGATAGCGGCGAAATGCGTGAATACCGCTGGAAATTCAGCGATATTCAGGCTTTCTCGCTAATATGGACTTAACAGGAATATCCACCTCCCATTGGATATACAGGCTAAGAAGTGGTCTGAGCAGGCGCTAGGATTTGGCGATATTCACGCTTAGCGTGAATATTTTAATCGCTACGCCTGCATTGATAATAGGCGATTTCGATGTTAGCGACTGCTTTCAGTCGCTAACAGGGTGGGTACGCCCACTTTGCATGTCATTAGCGATAAATATCGCTGACATGCAAAGCGGGCCCCAAACCGCTCAATTTCACCTAAAAGCTGTCGCTAACTGATGTTAGCAACAGCTTGTTAATAGGGCAATGAAATTATCGCCGCTTTGCATCCAAAAATGGCCGCAAAAGCGGCAAAAATGTTATTTTGCCTGCCTTGGTAATATGCCCCTATGTTTCTAAGTCAATGGGCGGCTCCACTCCACCAAGTATTGCAGCTGTGCCGCCTAGTAGAAGCGCAGCAAGTTGGGCACGCTAGGCCCCTGTTTTGCTTCACCCGCTGCAGCAGTAACTTCTTCAACTGTGGCTTTTTCCTGCCACAAAGAAAGTGTTCAATCTCCTTTTGGAGAGTGCTAACTATGCAGGGCGTTGGGGAAGCATCTGGAAAGTGTAAAGGGCACGTGGAAGGCTGTACATTTTGATGGCTGACACCTTGCCAAGCCAGGATAGTGGGAGCCGCTACCATTGCGCTAGATCCCTGTGAACTTGGGTCGCAAGCACTGAGTTGTTGGCTGCTGCAGTTTTGGAGAGGCTATTGGTTAAGACTAGCCCTAAATAAGGTAGGTCTCCGGAGATCCACTGAACAACAAACTGGTCTCTTAATGGATGCTCCGTGGATGGGACAGCTGTGAGGTTTAAAATTTGTGAGTTCTGCATGTTTGCCCGAAAGCCTGAGAGTGCCCCAAACTCCTGTAGCTCTGAGACAATAGTAGGGAGAGAGACCAAGGGTAGTGTGAGCAAAAAGATGACATTGTCCACATACAGACTGATTAGATGGTGGTGTACTCCGAATGGGGTGCCCACCACCTTAGGATTATCCCTTAGTCTCTGAGCAAGGGGCTCCATGTAAAGAGCAAAGAGGAGCGGGAGAGGGGCAACCTTGCCTCCTGTCCGGCTCAATAGGGAATTCGCCATACCTCACACAGTTCACCCGCACTCTTGCACAGCGAGCACTATAAATGCTCTTAATCCAGCTCTCGAAGCACACCCCAAACCCAAAGTGTTGTGAGTCGCGAATAGATATGGCCAGTGCACCCCGTCAAACACCTTTTCGGCATTGACCGCCAGCAGTAGGAATTCTTCGCCTGATCGGCAGACCTAAGATAGCAGTTTCACTTAACATTGTCCCCACATTGGCGGGAAAGGATAAACCCAGCCTTGTCTGGATCTATAAGTCCAGGCATGAGGGGATTGAGGCATTGCGCTAGGACACTGGTGAAGAGCTTCACGTCGACGTTCAAAAGCTAGATAGGTTGGTATGAGATGACTGTTATCGTAGCTTGCAACATAGACTCTGTCAGTGTGCCCATATCATTGAAGGAATTAAAAAGGCAGGTAAGGATCAGAGCAAGCTCCGGGCAGAAGGTCTTATAAAAAGCCGCACTGAACCTGTCCGGACCCTGTGACTTCAGTGACTTCAATGGCTTCAAGCAGGCGATTGGAGAGATCAACTTCTCCACTCAAATAGGCTTGTCCAGTGTGTCAGATTCTGTTGGGGGAAGGGTGTGATTGCCGTGTCCCCCAGGTGTGCCCGAGGGTCTATGGTAATAGCAGTGTCCCGTGCATACAGAGCAGTGTAAATGGCCTGGAATATAGCCGCAATGTCCTCTGCATCGAAAACTTCGGGCCTGCTTCCCTCTGGACAGATTTAACAGAGTGCACATACTGCTTACTACAAAGCAGATGTGCCAACATACGACCACTTTTATTGCACCCCACATAAAATGTATGCTTGAGTCGCATCATCTCATATTCAGCTCTGTCCAAATTGAGACGCTTCAATTGTAAACACTCTCTCTCCAGTTGGCACCCGACCCGGGGAGCATATTTACGCTTCTGAATGGATTCCAGCTCAAGCACTGAAGATTCCAGCTCCTTCCTCGCATCCATATGTGTCTTATTTCATTTGCTGCCTTCACAATGAGTGCCCCTCTGGCAAACCAGTTGTAAGGCCTCCCAGCCTGAGGAAAGCGCAGTAGGGCCTATGTCATTGAGCTCAAGATAAGCTCGCAGAGTATCTCCAAGGGCCGCAACCATATTGGGAGAATGTAGCAGAGTCTCACGAACATGCCAAGAGGTGTCTGTGTGGGAAGGGAGGACATCGCGTTACAAGGCGACTCTGACAAAGTATAAACTTCTCATACATGTAGAAAAAAGTAACTATTATACCAGAAAAATCAAAACACCACAAATCTCCGCTTAACAGCTGTTTCAGGTAGTATCCAAGCTGGCAGGGCCAGTGGTGAATTCCACTAAGAAGACGTCTTGATTACTCTGTGATTCTTTAGCCAGCTATTTTCAAGACAAGGTGGGCCACATTTATTCCAATGTTACCATTCCTACAGGGGGCTAGAATCAACTGCAACAGGAGGAGCGACATACCTAGCTTCATGGAATTTAGGCCAGTGTCTGTGGAACAGATCATTGATCTGGTTAACAGAGCCAAATCAGGCTCCCCGTCTGACCCATGTGCCCCGTTAGTCCTGATAATGATCCCTGACCTGATAGGCACTAATCTAGCGAGCATCTGTAATTTTATGTTTTGCTCAGGCACTTACCCTTCCATATGGAAAAAGGCCATCATTCAGGCACTGTTAAAGAAAAACAATCTCGACCCAGGAGAGACCAAAAACTATAGGCCAATCTCGGGTCTCCCATTTCCAGCGAAAATTATTGAAAAAATTATGAATATCCAGCTGGCGCAGTTTATTGAAGAGAATAAGCTGTTAGATGCCACACAATTTGGCTTTAGGAAAGGCCATGGCATGGAGACTGCACTCATCAAAGCATCGGGTGAAATTAGAATGGTGCTTGATAGAGGAGGTGCCGCAGTCTTTGTGCTTCTGGATCTATCAGCAGCTTTTGACAGGGTTGATCATGCTACTCTGATCAACCGTCTCTCAGCCATAGGCATCGGACGAAAGGTCAAAGCCCTTCTGTACACTTTCCTCTCTAATCGGACCCAGTCAGTCAGTATGGGTAATTTCAACTCACCAGTTTTTTCTCTCCCTTGAGGAGTTCCCCAAGGATGGTCTCTAAGTCCAACTTTGTTCAATATATATGCGACGGACTTAGCATGAGTAATCAAATCCTTTGGGATGGGTCTCACGTCTTATGCTGACGATGCGCAACTGGTGCTTGCGGGCACAAAGACGGAGAGGCAGTGGTGGCAAGCTTTCATGATGGTATGTTGGCCATTAGTTAATGGATGGCAAGTACCTGCCTTAAATTAAACTCAGACAAGACCGAAGTAATGGTCTTTGGTAACCTTGCCCTAAGATGGTCTCTGACCTGGTGGCCAGCTGAGCTGGGATCACTCCACACCCCTGTTAAGAAGGGCAGAAATGTAGGTATTATATTTGATGAGAGCTTATCCTTTACACATCATGCCAACGCAGTAGCCTCCTCATCCTTTTATGTTTTAAGGATGATAAAGAAATGGCTACCTTTCCTCCCAATTAGTAATGGAAAAACACTCATCAGTGCCCTGGTTATGTCAAAGGTCGACTACTGCAATGGCCTTCTAATCAATGCCCAAGAAAAAGTTCTGGGCAGGCTGCAACTGATACAGAATGCAGCCGCTAGGATACTGTCAGGTACTCTGAAGTTTAAGTAAATTTCTAATGTGGTGCGACAGCTCCACTGGCTGCCCTTAAAAAGTAGAACTAAATTTAAGGTGCTATGTATTGCCTACAAGGCAATTCACAACATAGGACCTGAATACCTGAAAAAAACTTTTCTGGCATTCGCGCCCAACGCTCAGCAGATGGCAACCTTCTGATCGTCCCCAGAATCAAGAAAGCCAACTGGAGTGATAGAAGATTCATAGTGGTTACATCTAAACTATGGAATTCGCTCCCCCTGCAAATTAGGACCAGTCCCACCTTGCTATCATTCAGAAAACAAGTAAATACTTGGCTCTTTGAGCAATAAGTGACCAACCCTCCGCTAATCCCTACAGTCCATAGCGCCGAGACACCCATGTGTATTTGTGGGCTCTAGAAGTTGTTAACATAACATAAACATGCGTAAAGTTATTGTGATGAGAGTGTGGTCTGACAGCGAGCGGGGTTCAATGGTCGAAGCAAGCACCCAATCCCATGCCAACGGGGAGGCTAGAAATTTGTCTAGTAGGGCGTACGTCTTGTGTACTGCTGAGTAGAATGTGTTGTCTTTCTCTCCGGGGTGTTGAGCATGCCAAACATCTTGCAAGCCACAATCAGATAGCCAGTCTAGGCTCTCTGGAGAGAGTGCCCCCGAGTGTCCAGTTCTGTGCCCTGACTGGTCACATGAACTGGAACTATGTTCAGATCCCCACCCACCACCAAGGCTGCATCCGGGGAGCTAAGTACTTTGGCAAGAGAGTCAGTGAGGAAGGAGTCTTGTTGCCTATTTGGGGCCTAGATCTATACCAACGTGAAATGGAACAAGCCCACTTGCGCGCATAGCGCTATTAGGCGGCCTTTAATTTCCACAATAGGGCCCAAGACAGTGCAGGGGATGCATCTGGAAAAGAGAATAGCTACACCCCCTTTCTTTCCCCCACTGATGACCAATATTGCTGCGGGAATCATTTAGAGTGCATTCTGTGTGTATCTTTTGAGAGTAGATGCGTTTCCTGCATCAGGCATATGTCCCCGCGGGAGTGTTCTAGAAGTGAGAGAACTGCAGACCTTTTGGTGGAGTTATTAGGGCCTCATACATTGACGCTAACTATCTTTGTCTCCATGATCCACAAGTAGGAGAGAGGTGTGAGAGGATGGGCATCTGCGCCCTGGGACCTGTTAGGGAGACAGCCGGGACATGCCTATAAGGGACACCATGTGTCAATCCATGTGTTTGTGGCCTGCCTGTTACGCGTGCTGGAGGGGTACCCCAATAACAAACCCTTATCACCCACAACAACAAAGAACAAATATATTTAAGAACAAAGGTAAGTACCTTAGAGTCCATAGCATTGGAAAATTTGCAAGGGAAGGGGCAGTTGCTAAGGTGTCGTGAGTCATTGGCTGAAAAGTAGTCTTGTTGTCTCCGCCCCAACCCCGCTACGCCCATCCATTAAGAAAAAGCTCTTCCACAGTACCTTAGGAGGGGGAATCGTTGTCCTATTTTTTTCCATGGAAAGAGAGTGCAACACCGCCGACCTCTCCATATTTATTTATTTATTTATTTGTGTCATTTGTAAAGCGCGAGCTGCCCCAACGGGCTGTCCCGGCGCTAGAGAATCTGGGAGCAGAGGGCAAATAAAGATAGATTACAGAGCAAAAAGATGAGTTTTAAGAGCCTTTCGGAATAGAGATTCAGATGGACAGGCTCTGAGGGACAGAGGAAGTTTATTCCATTATTGAGAGGCGCAAACTTCAAAGGTTTTCCCTCCTTTCCGAGTTCTCTTAAACCTAGGGGTGACTAGGAGAGACTGGGAGTTTGAGCGCAATGACCTGGCGTTATGATAAGGACGTAGGCAGGTTTTAAGATAGGCCGGGCCTTTGCCCTGTGAAGCCATGTAGGCCAGTGCCATGGCTTTAAATTGACATCTTTTACTAACGGGCAGCCAGTGCAGTTTACGAAGATGCGGGGTACTATGATGTCTGGGAGGAATACCCTCCACCAAACGTGCTGCCGCGTTTTGGACCGTCTGAAGTCTGTTACACAGACCGGCCGTGATGCCTACATATAATGCATTGGCATAATCGAGATGGGGAGTTATCAGGGCATGAACCACTGTTTTCCAACAGTCAGTGGGCAGATAGGTGATGAGTCTTTTTATTGTTCTGATCTTTCCAAAACAGGAACCTGCTACCTTTTGCACCTGGACTTCAAAGGTGAGCTGGTTATCCCAGCACACCCCAAGGTTCCGTACTGAGTTTTTTGGTACGGGCGCTTGGCTCAAATCATCCGGCCACCACAGATTAGATGATAGTGGGGATGGAGTTTTAAAAAACAGAACCTCCGTTTTCTCGGCGTTTAGCTTAAGGGAATTAGAGTCCATCTATCTAGATATGTTCCTAAGGCTGGTTTTCATGACATCGAAGGCCTTGGCAGTGGGCTCATTAAAGGTAAACAGGAGCTGGATATCATCAGCATAGGAAGTAGTTTTGACTCCAGCCTGCGCAATCATTTCAGCTAGTGGGGTGAAGTAGACATTGAAAAGAAGCGGGCTTAAGGAGGAGACCTGGGGAACTCCCCATTTAAGTGGTCTGGCAAGGGATGTGTAGGGGGGAGTGAATACGTGCTGAGTGCGTTCTGAAAGAAAAGAGGCAAGCCATTTCAGTACAGTACCCCCTATACCTAAAGTGGCCAGTCTTTTCAGAAGGATCTTGTGAGAGACGGTGTCGAATGCTGCCGACAAAAAATCCAGCAGCACCAACACCGCCCTCGATCCCTGGTCCAGTGTCCATCTCACTGTGTCTGCCATCTCTATTAATGCCGACTCCGTGCTGTGACCAGAACGGAAACCGTGCTGTGTCTCATGCAGGAGTCCATTAGCTTCTATATAATTGGCGAGTTGGAAATGCACCAGTTTTTCCAGGACCTTGGCCGGAACAGGCAGGAGGGATATCGGTCTATAGTTGCTAGGGGTGTTCGGATCTGCATTAGGTTTCTTGAGAATAGGTATAAGAGAGGCATGTTTCCATTTGTCAGGATACTTTCCTGTTTTCAAGGAATCATTCCAGATGGAGTTGAAAAGGGGGTTAAGGAGGGATGCCAGTATCTTATACTGTTTGGCCGGCATAGGATCATTGGGGGATCCGGATTTACATTTCTGTAATTCAGCAAGGGTGACTTCTTCTGATACAACTTTGAACTCTAAAAGGGCGGGGGTAACTCAATCAGAGTAGCTTCTTCCTTGCTCAGTATGGGGCTGTTGGTAGTGGGGAAAGAGCCATATATGGTTTCTATTTTGTCTTCAGAGTAATCAGAGAGTTTATCACAGAAGGACTGAGTGGCTGGCACTCTCCTGTTCATTGCTTGAGGATCCGTAAAGGATCTTACAATGTTAAAAATCTCTCTCGTCCCATTCTTGGCTTTGTTAATTCTATTAGCCAGGTAGTCCCTTTTGTGTGCCAATATTGATTTGCGATACTCCTTTATAGCAATTGTAGCTGTGTCCGGGCGGTGACGCTCAAGCCGGGATCCACGTTGCGCCCTATGGCGATTTCTGCTGGATGTGTTGTCACCCGTAGGTGAATGTCAGGACTCTAGCTCTTTGGGATCTAGGCCCAGAACCTTGCAGGCTTCAGCTAGAGAGCACATTTAGAAGGTTTTTCCTTCCAGGCGAAAGATGAGCCAAAAGGGATGTCCCCATGAGTATGTGATGCCCAGTGCTCATAAATGGTTAGTGAGAAGTCAGAAGTCCTTTCTCTTCTGAAGAGTGATAGCAGCCAGATCCTGGTAAAGCTGTGCCAAATGGTCTTGAAACTGCAGCTTCTGGACATCTTGGGTGTCCTTAAGTATGGATTTCTTCACTGTAATGTCATGAACACAGACCAGGATGTCCGCCAGAGAGCACCGATCAATCCTGACGGCGCTCCTAGGCGTGGATCCCAGGACAAAGTGAAACAAAACCTGCACGTACCCCTCGAGGTCTGAGGCCTCTTCATTCGTTGGGACCCCTCGGATGCGGACATTGTTTATCCTGGACCTATTTTCAAGGTCTTCAGCCTGGGCCTGCAGGTCAATTTTATGGTCCTGTAAGCGAATCACTTCCTGTTGAAGGGACACTTTTTTCTCATCCCTAGAGGTGGAGGCCTCCTCCAATACTGCTACCCTTTCCCCAACTTCTTCGATATCCCGACGCACTTCTCACTGCTCCAGGGACAGGTCTTTATTTACTGTCTGCAGTTCCTCTGGGTGGGAAGCGAACAGTGACTCCAGAAATTTGCAGGTCACCGTGCTGTCAGCTGCGTCTCCCCGTAGGCTGATTTCGAATCTCCTGCAGCGTTCATTCTCACCCAGGGGGTCCCTCGAGCCCTTCATGAGCAGGCCACGGACCGAGCTTGTTTTAGTAGTGGCCATGTTCAATCAACGACAGTTCCAACAGCGAGCAGATCCTCAGAAATGTAAGCGGGGCCAGTGGCTGTGCCGGGGAACTGATGTGGACTAACGTGTGGACTAATGGGGGGCCAGCCTCTGGACCCAACCCTGCCCTGCGTGTCAGGAGTTGTGTGGTTGCCCCTGCGTCAGTTGCCCACCGATCTGTAGATAAAGCAGGTTGTGTAGTCACTTTCTCTGTTATGCGCACCGGAGGGATAGCTGACCTAGCTGGCTCTGCTGCTCAGGGTCTTATCCCAGTGATGCAGAGCCTGTGTGCCCCTCCAGCCAACGCCAAGGACCCTGGCTCTGGGAGGGCCCCAGGGGGACCCCGAACCCAGTCAGGGCCCACCACTGCCAGAACAGTTTCTGCCTATGCCCAGATGCTTCTGTGCTAGGAGAGTTCCAAAGGGAATGCAGGTAAAATCTATAAAGAAGGGCCAAAGGTTCTTGCAATCTGCGACGGGTCCCGGAGGGAGCCACACCAGGGACCTCAATGCAGGTGCGGGGGACCGGATAGGTCACGTTGAGGAGGCCGAGGGCAGGGCCCTGCCACTCCAGTGGCCGCTGCTGACAATAGGGGCTCCACAATCAGGCTACTGCTCTGGTCTGTCCAACCTAGTGGGGTCTGCAGAAGTAAGGAAGCTGGGGTACGGGGCACCCGTAGTCCCCAACCAACCTTGGCAGCAGTATGAGGCCCCACCAGGCCACTCCAGTAGCTGCCAGGTGCACAAGCACATGTCTTGCTGCAGCCGGCTCCGGTCAGAGGCCTGCTGAGGCAACTCCACCTACAGCTCCGGAGAACATGGAGGTGCAGGACTCGCAGACCTCCCCCTCCCCCTCTCCAAGTGTGTGGGGGGTTCTGTACAGCCCCGCCAGGCTGGCTCCGCAACTCTGAAGGGCTCCTTCTCCCCACCCTGCCGCCGCCCGCCCGCGTCCCGACTCAGCAAGCAAGGTGGGCCACAGCGGCCACGCTCACAAGCAGTCTCTCAGGCCTCACCTGTGCCTTCTGGGACAGTCAGTTGTCCCCCAACGGGACACGAGCCAAAGGTAACCCCTCCCAGGGAGTGTCACTGCAGTGGTTGGTGCTAAAATGTAATGTTGTAGGCTGGGCAGGGACCGATAGACAACATGACGCATCAGTTCACGCCGCCATCTTGGCCACGTCCCCAAGCATACATTTTAAAGGACTAAGGTTGTCGTGCAGTACAATATACACATTACAGTAATTGTTGAACATCATAATGCAGGAAGATATGGGGCATTTTTCAATGTGTTTAATATTTCAACTGCTTAATAAGCCTTGCTTTATAGCTACATTAATTTGCTTTACAATGCACCATTTGCCATCTTTTTTTAATTTCTTTCTCAGGAGAGGGACTCCACCTGGACCCCAGGTTTGCCCGTTAAACTTGTTCACTTTGCTCGATATTTAAAAGTAATACCCAACGTTTACACTCCGACCACGTTCAAATGTCACCAGCCGCCACTGCTGTGCCCCCTTATCCCTTATTGATAAAGTGTGCGTAGTGTGTCTTGGTATTTCTATGCTGTCTGTGCCCTCAGTCCTGAAGAGGCAGAAGAGGGCCTGCCCATCAGCAGAATGAGGTGGGTGGGACACAAACGTAGAGAGAAGGCAGCACTGCCCTAACTGCACTAGAGTTTGCCTTTCTCTGAACCACAGTGAAGCAACTATAGGGTTAAATCAACAAAACCATTTTCCGTGGTTAAATGTGGCTTGCTGGTGGATATTTAACAGTGAGAGACGTTATGCGGACGACATCCTCCTATATTTTACATCCCTAAAAGGTCCCTTATTGCCATATTTGACATCTTAGCCATTTTTGGCAGATACTCCAGGTTTCGTATTAATTGGCTGAAATATCTCCTGTATGTCCTCTGTGGGGGCCCTCCCCCGCTACCTCGAAACTGCCCCATACCGATAGTCTCAAAAGGCTTTAAATACCTAGGTATATTCATTTCTCTTGATAGCTCAATCTGATATGCCCGTAACCTTGTTCCCCCACTGCAAAGGCTCAAACGTGATATCACAAACTGGAAATCACTTCCACTCTCTTTATTGGGCAAGGCGGCCCTTTTTAAAATGATGTCCCTGACCCGCTTCCTCTATGTTCTGCAAAACTCGGCCGACCCTGTTCCAAATTCGTACTTTAAAGAAATAGAAGGGCTCCAGCTGGACCTTCTCTGGGATGGTATCGACACGCATTACAAACAGCGTTGCCCCATGACTCCTCCCCACCTGAATATTCTCCACTAGAAGACAGATTACTAGACGGCCATTTACCTGAAAAAGCTATCTCCCTGACTTACAGAAAACTCATCAACAACATGGACGATCCCCTGCTATCCCTGCGAGAACAAAGAGAAACACGGGGGGAGGGTCTTCAGGGACAGTTTAATGACCCCAAGATGCTATGGTCCCTTAGAACAGTTACAACAAAAGGGTAGCACGGAGTCAAAAAGAAACTAAGTAAAACCCTAATGGTGCCTCGGAAGAAACAACAAACATAAACTGCTAATGTAAGGAAAGAAAACAACGATGGGACCACTCGGCTCTTTAGGAGAAAATTCCCATCAGTCACCATTCGATACCGCCCTTCATCATCTGGGAGTTATCACCATCAGAGACCAAAGGTACTCTCAATGGACTGGTCAGATGTTAAGACCTGATCTCACCTGTGTAAAACTATGATGACGGGGGAAAGTAGTGTGGTGACTGAAAGCAGTGTAACTATCCCTGCGAGAGAAATGGTCCGGAGATGGTATCGAGTTAGATGATGAAAACTGGCAGGCAGTGTTCTCCTCCCCCAAAACTGTCGCCCTCCCAGCGCGTCTCTTCCTGGTGCAACTAAAGATTCTGCACAGAATTTACATCACGGTCCCCAATTGACACATATGGGTGGTCCGGCAGATGGGTCTTGCAGGAGGGGGTGCACCCAAATGAGCACGTTCATGCACATAATATGGCACTGCGACCCAATCCAGGATTATTGATGCAAAATACACAAAATAATGAGCGAAACACTGGAGAACGAAATTATGCCAGAGGTCCCTAGATGCCTCCTCAACATCTGGGAACCCACTAACCTTAACGCACATGCCACACAATGGGTCACACTGGGCTGCATGGTCGCTAAGAGAAACATCGCTCAACTCTGGGGGGCACCACATGCTCCCAAGGTTGCGGATTGGAAGAAAGATCTTTATTGGTGTATGTTGAGGGAAAAGACAGTTTACACAGCTCGGGCTGTCCCCGAAAATGGTCATAGAATTGGGCTTCCTGGAATGAATACTGTGGCAATATATGTACTCCCCCCTGTAATTTTGATTGTAATGATCTCACCTCCTGTGATTTCCAATGCATTATCCTACTGTACCTGTATGTATCTTGATTTCATTGTGCTCCCTGTTGTTGACCTATGTGGAACTGTACCTCTATGTCGAGTATGTTTAATAAAAAGATTTACAACAAAAAAAAAAGAAAATCCAACAGTGAGAGACATCTTGGTTGGGTGTAAGTAGCCATTATCTACAGAAACTTCGAGAACTGGGCCGATACAGTTTCACTGACATGGAGTTGGGCTCTAGGACCGGGGTAAAGGTAGTTCATTGACCTCTTGTTCCACCCTCTGACAGATGGGATACAGAGCCTTCACTGACCTTGAACGGTATTCCCAGACATAGAAGAGAGAGACGGCGACCCCTGACCTGAGATTCTTCTCACAAACATGGCGGAGAAACAGACGTCATTGGGTCATGATTTCAGTCGTGACGTCAGTGCCCGTGGCAGCTAAAGCCAAATCACTGGCTGTACAAATAGAGGGGAATGTTAGTCGTGTTTGTCACAAACACATATAGACATCAGGGGCCTTATTTATGAAGGCCTTGCGCCACCGGTGCGTGTCTTTTTCCCATTTTAAAAGTCACGTAAAAGTGGCGCAAGAGCTTCATAAATAAGGCCCCAGGTGTTTCCTCTTTCGTATTTCAATTCTGTATTACATTTTTAACAATAGTAAGCAAACCATTATCAATAATCACTTATCTGCACATAAAACATAAAATGCCCAGAATTAAATATGAAACATAAACAGGAATAACACAAAAAAGAAAAGGTAAACGGCATAAGGAAAAACAATACAAGTACTGCAGTAACTACAAAGATACGTTGATACATCACATTTTAAATGAATTATTAGAAGAAAGAGAACACGAAATGCACATAATATATAACACACTTATTGAAACCCATCGGCACTCAAGTAAAATAAGCAGTGGTTGCTTCTCTGACACATTTGCGGCAGACTGAAAGGACCTTTTCAGCATAAATAGGGCATCAAAAGGATAAACAACCTTGAACATTGCAATATTTAGAAAAAAACAAGAAAATTAACAAGTTTAAATCCTAAAGAAGCCCTGAATTAATTGATTTGCATTGGAAATGCGTAGAAGCCAGACATTTATATAGGAATCTTGTTGCAACACTTCAAAAGAGCCAATAGCATTTAAAAAGCACTGTTTGTAATTCTCTGTCCCCCAGCATGTTTTGCCCCTGAAAGATCTAGCGAGGGAAATTACATTATCGCTGTTTTTGTTGAACCATTTGTAACAGATCTCATAGTTTGATATTGTTTTGGGCAGTACTTAATGATAAAAAGCCAGTGGATTGCTGTGTTTTTTACATGCACGATTAGCAAACTGTTTTATTTATTCGTGTCCTCGGCAGTTGATGTTTCATAAAATGTTCAGGCATTGGTGTATTTCCATCCGTGGTGGCATAATAATAGTTTTATAGAATATAAATGCTTCACTACTTTTTTCATAATGGAAAAGTTATTGTGGCGTGGATTGCTATCCCAATACAACATTGATTAGACATTTGAAAGAAAACAATGTAATATACGGACCATTTATGATCAAACTAGAAACTGCCCTATCTCTAGGACCCCAATTGTTGGGCGCTTCTATTTCTCAACTCACTGGTGATTAGCTTATCCAAGATGAACGGCTGAGACAGCCTTGGGTGGATTTGACACCTGGATTTGCAGATTGCAGATGTTTTTGAAGTCTGTGTTCAACCCAATAAAGTAGCTTGAAGCTGTTTATGCCAGTTTCAATACTTTGAGGGACTGGAAAATGGCTATAATATGTACATTGCATGTTTCTGGTTCAAGTTTCAGGTTTCAAGTATATTTCTTGAAACCCCTAAGAAAATGCAGTGGACCAGTTTCAAGGCGTAGAAAATAATACAACGTAAATAAATCAGATTTTTAACAAAGCTGCTGCAATACAATACTGGAAAGATGAAATTCAAGGTAAGAGGTAGAGGATGAACATGTTACACATTATGTAGAGCAATTCGCCCTGGAGAGACAGGCTGCAGAGAGAAATAGGAAGTGAGCTACTCACGCCTGTTGCTTAAGCAAAAGTTTAAGTTTCTGAAAATATTAGTAAAACCCTTCTCTAGCCTAAGCTCTTTGAGGAGACTGCTCTACAGTTTTGCTCCTGTCAATTTCAATAATTCATCTATGAATCTGGGCAGTTAAATCTTTGGGGTGAACAATTTTCTGTCATCATGGGGTAGGGTGTGGAAGGTTGGTGGAAATGGAAGAAATCTTTGAGGATAGCCGTTTATCAAATGATAATGTTGAAAACTCACTACTCGTACTGGGTCCAGTCAAATTCGTTTGAAAATCTTAGCTCAACACTGGAGAGCTGTGGCTCTGAGCAGTCAGGCTTTATCAAAAGAACACGTGTAAAGCATTTAGAAGTACAACAACAGTCAAATAAGAATGAAATGAGACACAATACAAATCTGACACCAATCTATAAAAATAGTTTATGATTGTATCTGGAACCTGACACCTCAACAACAAACACCCACCTTAGGTTCTAGAGATATTAATTTTTAGAGGAACAATAAATCCTTGCTTTTTCGATCAATGCAATCAATTATTGTAATGGACCGCGCTCGTGGCCAAACTTTGAAAACTTTGGAAAACATTTTACAGCTGTAAACTCCTACTCTGGCCCACTGTGGGCTACCAACTCCACAAGCAAGCAGGTCACAGAGGCCAATGAGGCTTGGTTGGACAGTAACCTCACAGTCAAACCAGTCTCCAGTCCAGTTCCAGATTCTAAGGGCGAACCACCATAGACTTTAATGGACTGGTCCTGATGCAAGGGATAAAGGACCCTGAAGACATTGAAGCATGCTGAGAAGCAGATCCAGTGATAAGGGTGTTCCCCACAGTACACGAACATGGTGGGCCAACTTTGGGCACTGGAGTCATTGTCCGTCAAAGTCCAGACAAAAAAAACAGTTGCCACTAGTATTCTTGTCTCCAGTTGCAGGAAACCAATGGCTTACTTGAACTGGTGGTAACTACTGTCTTCAGTGACCAAGCGGCACTCAAACAACTCTCCCAGGTCCAGCAGACTCGGGTGTAACTCTTGAGGGTTAGGACTTGGTCTCCTATGCTGAACATTGAAGGTAAGCGGCAGTCAGGCGTTCTTAACTACTAACTACTCACTGAAGGTTTTTTTCGCTTTTGTGGTCCTGTAGCTTTAACAGGAAGTCAGTAAACTGACTTTGGAGTCATCTCTTCTGTCTGAGGCTTGGGGATGACTTTTCTTCAAGCAATGCACAATAGGCAAAGTTCTCCCTTTGGTAGCCGAAAGAGCAGCAGGTGCAGTCCAGTCTCGGTGCAGCTTGTCCTTGGTGGGTCCAGGGAAAAGCACAGCAGTAGTCATTCTTAAGTCCACTCTTCAGTACAGACATGATCTGAAGTCTGGGTGCCTGGGGTGCCACTTGTATTCCAAGTCAGTGCCTTCTGGAGATGTGGCAACTAGTAGCCAATGGGCTACCAGGTCCCCTCCCCTAGTGATGACTGAAGTGTTGCATCTAGCTATCCAAGAATGCACTATTCTGCCTACTCCCAACATGGCAGAACACTACCCAGAGGTGCGCGTGCCTGGGGGCTACACACCCATTAAAAAAAATTATTGGACAGCATCTTCCTCCTCGCTGTCCGCAACACAAACCTATTTGCAAGAACAAAAGAGCAGACCCTCTTGTTATACATTATGTAGAGCAATTCGCCCTGGAGAGACAGGCTGCAGAGAGAAATAGGAAGTGAGCTACTCACGCCTGTTGCTTACGCAAAAGTTTAAGTTTCTGATAATATTAGTGAAACCCTTCTCTAGCCTAAGCTCTTTGAGGAGACTGCTCTACAGTTTTGCTCCTGTCAATTTCAATAATTCATCTATGAATCTGGGCAGTTAGATCTTTGGGGTGAACAATTTTCTGTCATCATGGGGTAGGGTGTGGAAGGTTGGTGGAAATGGAAGAAATCTTTGAGGATAGCCGTTTATCAAATGATAATGTTGAAAACTCACTACTCGTACTGGGTCCAGTCAAATTCGTTTGAAAATCTTAGCTCAACACTGGAGAGCTGTGGCTCTGAGCAGTCAGGCTTTATCAAAAGAACAAGTGTAAAGCATTTAGAAGTACAACAACAGTCAAATAAGAATGAAATGAGACACAATACAAATCTGACACCAATCTATAAAAATAGGTTATAATTGTATCTGGAACATGACACCTCAACAACAAACACCCACCTTAGGTTCTAGAGATATTCATTTTTAGAGGAACAATAAATCATTGCTTTTTCGATCAATGCAATAAATTATTGTAATGGACCACGCTCGTGGCCAAACTTTGAAACTTTGGAAAACATTTTACAGCTGTAAACTCCTACTCTGGCCCACTGTGGGCGACCAGCTCCACAAGCAAGCAGGTCACAGAGGCCAATGAGGCTTAGTTGGACAGTAACCTCACAGTCAAACCAGTCTCCAGTCCAGTTCCAGATTCTAAGGGCGAACCACCATAGACTTTAATGGACTGGTCCTGATGCAAGGGATAAAGGACCCTGAAGACATTGAAGGATGCTGAGAAGCAGATCCAGTGATAGGGGTCTTCCCCTCAGTACACGAACACGGTGAGCCAACTTTGGACACTGGAGTCATTGTCCGTCAAAGTCCAGACAAAAAAACTGTTGCCACTAGTATTCTGGTCTCCAGTTGCAGGAAACCAATGGCTTACTTGAACTGGTGGTAACTACTGTCTTCAGTGACTAAACTGCACTCAAACAACTCTCCCAGGTCCAGCAGACTCGGGTGTAACTCTTGAGGGTCAGGACTTGGTCTTCTAGGCTGAACATTGGAGGTAAGCGGCAGTCAGGCGTTCTTGACTACTAACTACCCACTGAAGGCTTTTTTCGCTTTTGTGGTCCTGTAGCTTTAACAGGAAGTCAGTAAACTGACTTTTGGAATCATCTCTTCTGTCTGAGGCTTGGGGATGACTTTTCTTCAAGCAAGGCACAATAGGCAAAGTCCTCCCTTTGGCAGCCCAAAGAGCAGCAGGTGCAGTCCAGTCTCTGTACAGCTTGTCCTTGCTGGGTCCAGGGAAAAGCAGGGCAGTAGTCATTCTTAAGTCCACTCTTCAGTACAGACATGATCTGAAGTCTGGGTGCCTGGGGTGCCACTTGTATTCCAAGTCAGTACCCTCTGGAGATGTGGCAACTAGTATCCAATGGGCTACCAGGTTCCCTCCCCTAGTGATGACTGAAGTGTTGCATCTAACTATCCAAGAATGCACTATTTTGCCTACTCCCAACATGGCAGAACACTACCCAGAGGTGTGCGTACCTGGGGGCTACACACCGATTAAAACATTTATTGGACAGCAGCTTCCTCCTCTCTGTCCGCAACACAAACCTGTTTGCAAGAACAAAAGAGCAGACCCTCTTGTGAGTGTCCATATTTGCTTTTCAAAAGCAGCTTCCCCTTTGAAGCTTGCCTTTTCGGTTCATACCATCTTTGGTCTTCTTGCCAGGGAGAAGGCACACCTCTCCTAATGGCAGGCCCTTTGTGTTCCTTCCTGAGAGTCATTCACACCTCCACCTAGGAGGGTGGAAGGCTGTCTCGTGGCCAGCAACCATGAATGGTCACTGGAAAACTTTTGGCAAAAAGTAGCTACTTACTAAAGTGGCAATTTGATTTGTGCACGAGATACATTAAATTTGACTTGACCATCAAGTTGGGTTTAATACAAAGATTTTTTTGATACCTTAAATGGTCTAATTCAAACGTTAGCACTGCTGAGTTACCAGCGTGTACGCCTATCAGTAATTAGCAGTGAATGTTTGCTAACAAGGGATCATTATTTGTTAAAGCATATATAGATGGAAAATGGCAGATTTCACAGTGGTGTGAATTTGTAGTGCAAAGGAAGTTAAGGGTCAAAATTGTTGTGTCAATTACACAGGGCCAGGCTGTTGAGCTAGCTGTTGAGGGAGGGCCAGCCAACATCCAGAGGGATCATGAGGTTTTTATCTACGTCAAAGATTTTGTTATTCTCATTATTAAAGCAAAGTCCATAGTTTGCATCCAAATTTTGATTATCAAAAGACAAGAAGTCATTATGGTTGTCAACATGATGCTTATATTTTTAGTATGGAACTCTGTTATATGATGTAAAAAAATGCACCAATAGTAATTTTTATTGAAGTGAATGTAAGACCAGGTATCGGCAGTCAGAGGACACAGCTGACAATTGCTATATATTATTGCTCCAGAGCCTCATATATTTCATATATTATTATACCCCAGTGCATTGGTTGTTTGTGTCAATAGACTTCACTTCAGGATTGTAACCTTCATACTTTCTTTGTTTATCATTCCAAATCCCCAAGCATCCTGGGAGTAGTAGTTTTCCTCTTCTGACTTGAATTGTGGACTTCTAAGTCCCATTATGTTCAAGGCTTTTGGCTCAAAAAACATATCTGGCTGCCAATCCCTTCCATGACAACGTAAATAAAATGTTTAATGCCCATGTATTATATGTTACTGTCGATGCATGACCCATCCTGTATTGCATCAGTGCTGGATAACATCGTCATTCATTGAGACATAATATTTTGCATATGGCACATAATATTGCCTGTGAGAACCATTTAATTCTAATGATGCAACTATGTAAGGAAAAGCCTCTTTTTGCATATTTACCCCCATATGTTTGAACTGATGTTGCTGGTTTTTCGACTCTCAGAGTGCACTGAGGCCTGCTAGCAAGACCTAAGTGCGGGGGAGTGGGCGGGCCACGGACCATGATGGCTGTGTAGTTCCGTAGCCCCGCTCGATTCCCCGGACGAGTTGGCCATACGGGCGGCCCTGGACACTGTGGAACGATAACGAGGGTTGCAGTCGGCTCCCCAATGACTTCGTTCTCCGTCAAGCCCCACATTTCATCGTACCGCACTTCTGAGTCACCGATGCAGCGAGATGCGCATCAGGCCTAGTGCGTTTGGCGGAGCCGGGGACTAAAGCTGCAAGCACGACCGGAAGTTGCTGCTTCCGCACCTGAAAACCACCTGTGGCTACTCGACATCAGCAGCGGGGATCCCACCGTGCCACTGCATGAGAGGACAGCCGGTAGGCCGGAGCACCACAGGCACCGCACACAGGTAGGCACGCATGGTACCCCTGGAGGCCCCCTGGAGACAGGGTCCACAGGTGAGCTTGGGGACCGCCTGCCAGGCTGGATCGTTGCGGTGACCCCTCTGCCCTTGCTTTCGACTCCCGCATCACTGTTGGGCTCCCCTGCCTGCCCTGAAAGAACGATGCATGGGCGGTGCGCTTTGGGCCACAAACTGCTCCACTCTGGCGCTCACTGATGCTGCATGACAATGGGCCCCTCTGCTCTGTAATGGCCAGTTAAGAGTGTGGTACCAGAGAAACAACAGGGCATACTAATTGGATTGGCTAGTACTCCACCCTACTTTTTGCCAGCAGCGCTCCGGAACCAGGGGGCGTCACTACTACACGGTCACCTGAACTGGCCAGCCCTCCCCTTTCCCCCCACACCAGTAAACCAGTCACCACCATCTTCGATTCTGCCCCGGTGCCACCCACCTTGTTGTATTCATCCTCTCCCCCTTCAAGGCCATGGGGAAGGTGGACCCCAAACAGCGCAAGCTGCCATTTGAAAAGTCAACGGGCAGCACTGAATCCACAGGAGGCACAATGGTGAAAGGGGGTGACTCAGTGTGCCCTCCCCAAATACCTGATGCGGGAACGAGGCCCTGATGGCAGAACTGCGGGCTGAATTTAAAGCGCTCGACACAAGATTCAACGGCCTGGACAGGAGACTGGACACAATGGGGGTTCGATTGGATAAACATGACGCACGCCTCGACACAGCTGAGGGCCGGATCTCGGACCTGGAGGACAGGTCTTCCCAGTGGACCAAGCGCCTGGAAAGCATGGAGAAGGTGATCAAGACCATTGCAATGAAGAATGAGGACCTGGAAGCCAGGGGGAGGCGCAACAACATACATATCATGGGTATTCCGGAGTCTACGAACACTGCACAGCTTGATGGGTTTGTTGAAGGCCTCCTCTGTGACCTATTTGGCCGTGACTCTTTCACTCCCACCTTTGTCATTGAAAGGGCGCACCGGACACTCGGTCACCTCCCCAATCCTGGTTGTCCACCTTGCCCGATTATGGCACAGCTCCTGAATATCAAGGACAGGGACACCGCTCTCCGCCTGGCCCAGGAGCGTGAATCTCTGGACTGGCAAGGTTCTTCCATCTCTCTGTATCCAGACTTCACCGGAATGGTACAGGAAGCCTGCAGGAAGTTTGGACCAGACAAACTTGCCCTCCGAAAGGCTGGTCTGCGGTATGGGATGCTCTACCCTTGCCGTCTTAAGGTGGACGTCGATGGCAGATCTAGTGTCTTCGATTAACCAGCTGAGGGCCAGGAGTTTATCTGACACAGGTCGAACACTTCCCAGTTGCATCGCTCACCAACTCCTGATCGTTCATCTCGCTTACCGGACTCTGGCCCTAGTGCTGACCTGTTCTCTGCAAGTTGATATCTCCCCCCGCCTGATGATGAGTGCTGATCCTTTTCTCCTGACTCGCTTCCCTCACTGTTTTCTGTGGGTCAGCTTCTTTATGGTTTCTTTGATTCGATTTCAAGAGACTCTTTTCAGATCTGGGGGATTGGTCGTAGCGTTGCCTCCCCCCAGTGCTTTGGCACCTATTTGTGGTTTATAAGGTTTGATTGTAGTAAAGTTTACACATGTTTCTAATTGGGATTTGGGATTTCACCTGCGTAATGGGGATGGGGATGGGTAGGGGTAGGGAATGTCGTAGCTAAATGATTTTTCTTTCCATGGCAAGTCTAATTGTTGACTCTATTGTTATGTACTCTGATTCAATGCGCAGCTTTGTAAAATATTTTATTAATGTCATGTAACGCACACCGTACAGAATCGCCCTGGTGTCCTGGAATGTTCAGGGGCTTAACGATACCCACAAGCGCAAATACATCTTACATTATTTAAGGCGCCATCAGGCGGATATTGCCTTTCTCCAGGAAACTCACCTCCCCCTCATTCCTCTCCGAACTTTGTCTGCAGCTGGGGTCCCAAAAGGGATTTTGGGGGTTATAGCAACTGCTGCAGGGGGGTCTCAATCCTTGTTCATAAATATCTGCCGTTCAGAATGGTGGGGTGCACTCAGCAGGCAGATTCATTTTGGTGAAAGGCTGGCTCCTTGGACATACAATTCTCCTGGTGAATGTCTACTTGCCCAATATAGACAGACCAGATTTTTTCACGGAGCTCCACCCTCACATTGATGCAATGGGAGATGAGCACATTTGCTCGGGGGTGACCTTAATATTCTCCTTGACCCCCAACTGGACAGTACTGCCACCTCACCAGGCACAAAACCAAGGGCTAGAAGGACTCTTTCTACACTGATTTACTCTGATCAGCTATCTGACATTTGGCGTCATATGCATGCAACCACTCCCGCATATACACACTATTCCGCCCCCCACAACACTTGGACCCGTTTAGATTACTGGTTACTTTCCCCTAGTGCTGCTACCTGATTGAGCTCAATTACACACCTCCTGCGCACTCTCTCGGACCACGCTCCAGTGGTGCTTGGGCTGCTGATCCCGGTGGCCAGAACCCGACTGGGGAAATGGCGATTTCCTGAGATGGCCCTCCGAGACTTTGTCTTTGAGGAAGAGCTACACGCCACCGTGGAAGAATCCTTTGAACTCAATGTGAATACGGTGGAGTCCAAGGCCACCTTGCAGGAGGCCTTTATGGCTTATATTAAGGGGATATGCATCTCAAAAAGTACTGGTATATTGAAGGATCCCTGCTGCACCCTGGCTGGGATTGAGACCAAATTAGCCGCCCTGGACATTAGACATGAGTCCCCCCGTTCCGGTACCGACCTTCGACTTAGAGCAACATTACTGACGGACTTTCAGGAGGCGGCAGATAGGGAAGCTCACTTTTTTGGGAAGTTTGCCATAGACAGACGGTACGATGAGGGTGAACATCCCAGCCGCACATTGGCCAGATTGATACATCCTTATCATGGACCCTCGTATATCACTAACCTGTTTGGCCCGCATGGCAAGCATATAAATGACTGTGTTTGGCATTGTCAACTCGGTTTTGTATTATTATCAGGACCTCCACAGGACCAGGGTTAATTCTGACCCGGCTGCCAGTAACACCTGTCTGGATGAGGTAGCCTTAGTCTGGCTGGAGCAAGTACACAGAGACTTCCTGGCTGAACCCTTCTCGATTGACGAAGTGACCCAAGCATTTGAGGATATGGATAGCTAAAAGGTACCGGGCCTAGATGGGTTCCCAGTTGTTTTTAGAAGGTCTTCAAAAAGACCTTAGCACCGCACCTCATTGATCTGTTCCAAGAGGCCATTGAGCTGGGCAAATTACCCCCCATGCTTCGTGAAGCGGTTGTCACTCTCCTCCCTAAAGCCGGTAAAGACCCGCAACACTGTGAATCCTAAGGCCCCTCTCACTGTTGAATTTTGATGATAAAATACTGACAAAAATGCTTGCTTATAGACTCTCCCTGATCATAGATAAGATGATATCACCCACGCAGGCCGGATTTAGCCCCACCGGTCTACCACATTGAATCTGCATATGCTGTTTGCCACGCTCCACCACATCAATCCCTCCCTCCGGGCCATGGGGATCCTATTGGACGCCAAAAAGGCTTTTGATTCACTGGGGTGGCATTTTACTAGAGCCACCCTGGTGCGGCTTAGCCTACCACCCAGGTTCATTTAGGTGATTTCACTATTAAACACTCTCCCCATGGCTAGAATTTGGTTAAATGGCACACACTCCCCTCCCTTCAAGTTATCCAGAGGGAACAGACAGGGCTGCCCCCTCTCACCACTCCTCTTTATACTTGCACTTCTTCAGCATCTCCTAGATAACCACTCCCACAGGGGCATTCAATTTAATACTGGCCCTTTGTTGCTTACTCTTTATGCTGATGATGTCATTCTTTACCTAAGGAACCCAGACGACAATTTAGAGCCGATCCTTCGGGAATTTACCCGCTTTGGTGCCCTGTCTGGTTTACAAATTAACTGGGGTAAATCAGAGGTCTTTCTTCCAACAGAGGCCCTATGCACTCGCTCCTCGGAGTTCCCACTCAAACGGTCTGAGGACTCCGTCAAGTATCTAGGCATCCACATACACCGAGACCAATCACAAATCCTTCAGCTTAACTATGGTCTGGCCATGATGAAATTATCTGACAACATTGACAGCTGGTTGAAGCTCCCTTCGTCAATGGCCGGCAGAATGGCTCTAATTAATATAGTTGTTCTCCCGCAATTTCTGTACTTGTTTCAGAACATCCCCACACCCTTGTGCCGGAGCTTCTTCACGATCCTTTGTTCACAACAAAACGGCTGGTTTGGGGGGGTGGCCAACCCCAGGTCAGCTGGGATACCCTAACTCTGCCTTTCGAGCGCGGGGCATTCGATGTTCCTAATTTTCTCATTTATTATTTGATTGCGCAATGCAGCTTTTCATGTAATTGGTTCCACACCGATGCCCGTATCCCGTATCTCAGGCCTGAAGCAGATCTCGCCCTCCATACTCCTCTGTCGGCCCTGTTACCGATCGGGTTGCCCCGGGATCCTCAAGATTTGCAGACACTCTCCACAACCAGTTGGGCATGGAAGCAATTGACCCGGGCAATGGGGGTTCCACTGCTTTATTCCCCTTCCCTCCCACTAGCGGGAAACCTATGGCTCCCCATCACCAAGGAGGCAGTAGTGCAGCACACTCTCTTTAAATTCAATTTGGGAACATTCAGGGATCTTTTTGCGAACAATCACATTTTCTCTCGCTTTGAAGATACTCGTTTTACCGATGCCACATTCCTAGATCACTTTATACTACACCGACTATTGAGTGCGCTGAGGTCCACTATCCCCACTTACCTGATAGAACCACCAGACTTTCCCCCATTGTCTATTCTAATCAAGGATGCCAGTGGAGACCATTTAATGTCCAAAATGTACAAGGCCTCTATTGCTCTTCTCCTGCCTAGGGATTCGAGACTGCGGCAGGCATGGGATCCGACCTGGGTCATCCCCTTTCGGATGAGCAGTGGCGCTTTTGTTGCGAACAAACCTGTAACGTATCCTTTAATTACAAGTTTAAATTACTACATTTCAAATTCCTACGGTGGGCATATGTAACACCAAGCATGGTCCACCTTATGGACTCCGCTAGACCTCACACATGTCCCCGATGTAGGACTCCCATGGCTGATTTCCCACACATGGCATGGACTTGCACCAAAGTCACTTTCTTTTGGGGGAAAATGTTCGAGGCGCTATCTTTAATGCTGGAGCAACCCCTCCCTCCACCCCCCCTCATGCCTTACTAGGTTATGTCGGAGGGCTCCCCAAATCATCCAGGCATTTTTGCTCCCCTGCACAGCTTTTGGCTAAGACGGAGGTCGCTATCCATTGGGGAAATAAATGCCCACCGAAAGTGAAGGAATGGATTTACAGCATGACCTATTGTAATACTAATTCCGAACTGTACGCCCAGCTGCAGCCTCCTATGTCCCGTCCCCTCGATATTTGGCAGCCCTTTAAATCTTATTTGTTGGCCCAAGCATCGGTGTGCTCACACACGGATCCTGAGTCCTCCTCGGAGCTGTAGTGTTGAATTTGTTGTGTTAATTCTGTTTCACATTGTAGGTATTCAGGGAACAAGAGGATGTGAATTGTTACGTTGTGATTGACATGTATAACCGTGGATCAATGATGTACTGACTGACTTTAAAAGGAAAAAACTTTAAATAAAGGTTTAAAAAAAACTACAACAAAAACAAGACCTAAGTGCCAGTGTACTTAACCCTTAACAAAAGTATTCTGAATTGGCTATACCCAGTTGGCAAGTAGTAACTTACTGATAACTCCCTAGTAGATGGTACCCAGGACATGTAAGACAGAGTGTCCACACAGGGCTGCAGCATTGGCTGTGCCACCCTGAATGTGACAAAGGACAAAATGGCTCCCAGCCTGCCACTGTACACTGGAAGAGCAGTCAGTACACTGCTAGTTCGACTTTGCCATTAATGGCAAAGACACTGATCCTTTAACGTTATATGTAGCTACTACTCCCTTAACCTTATATGTAAGACACCCATACGCCTTAAGGGAGGGAGCTATATACCGTTAAGTAAGTTAAATATTTCTTAACAGCAACACTTTGAAATTGTTGTTTCAAAAACAGTGATGCTGTTTTTTAATGAGTCAGGGGACCACTACTTCATTAAAATCTCTTTGGCTCCCTTAGACCCTTTTAAATCACCTCTTCACCACCCTATTTACCACCCCCTCACTTGCACTCATCATACGGCTTTATGATCAGAAGATCTCTGTCAAAGATGCCACAGTGAGAGGCCTGTCAGGCATTGCAGCGCCGGCCTGATGAGGAGCACTCAAGGATGTAGCATGACACCCTACCAGGTGTGTGAGGGCACTTTGATCTGATAATTTGGATTCCACTTGATCCGACTGCTCAGACCTGCTGTTCCATCTATCAAGGCCTGTTCTGTCCCTTCCTTGAGGAACTCTCCCCCCTGTCTTTACGATACCTGACTTTGGAGCATTGTGGGTACAGGACCTCATTAAATATTACTCCTTGTTGCATGCAGTGATTTCACATGCATACTGCATGATTTAGTTAGTCCCCCTCTTTCTTTCTTTAGGACTTGTGCCAGGTGCAGCCTTAGGCATGTGCAAGCTGTGCGCCTGCATAGGGCCGCCAAACCCCAGGGGCCGCCACGCCAATATATATCCTTAATATAATAATCCTCTGAGGATGGATACATATTTGTGTGACGGACCCTGGCAGGGATTTGGCAGCCTCCGGCTCTGTTCCACTTCAAAACACCCTGACCCCACCCCCCCCCCCCCTTTTCACTGGCCTCCGCGCCTGCGTTTCTCCGGGGGGCTCCTACCTACACTCCCTGCCCTGGGCCGCCATGAGCCTAGAGCCGCCCCTGCTTGTGCCCTGGATAGGTGACGACTATAGGACTCAAACCACAAAACGATTTTATGTGAATATGGCTGACTCTGTGACTCCCAAAAATGATAGAGTAAGTTACATTTTAGTAAGTAATAAACCTTGTTAAGATACTTTAAAAAAACATATAAAATCCGGCAGAGAGAGGTTTCAGTGACGTGCAGTTGTACAATCAAACAGAGGGGAGAGCGAGAGGGCAACGATCTTGAAGTGTTAAACGAAATTTGAAGGGTACAGACTGTTGTCTCCAAACTGAGATTCTTGTTTCATACATGGCGGAGTTACTGAGAAGGTGGGGAACCACTGCCCCACTCTCAGGCGGAGGCAGGATGGAGAGAGAGGTTCACATTCAGGGTAAGTTGCCACCTTATAGTTAGTACTCAGGGTAGTGGCGGCCATGTTTGTCACAAACACATCCCAACACCATGCTTATTTCTCCTTTGTGTCCTTCAGCCTACGCACAACAGCAAATTTGCAAACAACTCCTAGTGTTGTTATAATTAGAAAAACAAGCATTGGCAAAGCCAATAAGTCTTTGCAATGTGAGAGCTTTGCCTTTGCCAATGTCTTTTAGCCATGTTGTAGAACAGTGGGGCTGCTGTGCAGAATGGCTAAAAGCTAAACAAAAAAAACACGTTTTTTTCTTTTGGCCGGTGGGGATAAGGGTCAACACAATTAATGGGATGGTGGGGGAGAGGAAGAGCTACACAGACAACCAGCGATTCGGGGAAAGTAGGCAAACGCAACACGGATAACAGGAGGGTGGGGGTGAGAGGGAAGAAGCAACACCGACAGCAGGGGTGGGAGGGAATGAGCAACATGGACAAGAGGGGCGGGGAATGGGATGAAAGAAGCAAAAATGAAGACAGGGGAAGATAAGAAACAAGAAAAATAGTACCTCATTCACAGTGCCAGCAGAGGAAGGACCCTAATCAAGATGAAGCAATCAGTATGTGGTCCATGCACCTGTCGAAAAAAGAGAATTGTGGAAATGGCATTATAGCGCAAAACTAATTGTGAAGATGAAATATACATCTTAATATTGACCATTCAGAAAATACAGTCCAGAAATTGTGTTACCTCCTTTAAGAGTTGTTTAAAGTGTAAATGTTGCCATATTGGCTTATGCCCAAATAATCACTGGTGAACGGTGCATGGATGAGAGTTCTTTGCAGGGACTTAACACCAAGACTTGCAGGTTGCACACATATTTCTGCTGAAAGAATTCAATTCATTGAAGTTTCATGTTAACATACATGGTAGTTATAATACTTTAGGTGGCTTGGAAGTTGGCTTTCCTGTATAGATTTCTTGATGCGTGCATGGACATAGTTTCTATGATATAGAATAATGTGACCAGCACCAGTGGAGGAAGGTGAAAGAAGAGGATGTGTACAAGGTAAGATAATCGAGTAAGGTAATCAATCAAAAAATAACCATAAATATTATGATCATTTAAAAACATCACATAATATTAACAACCATCACGATAGTTTAAAACTTTTATGTTCTGATTATGGTCAAAACTAATCATAGACTGGCTGAAACATGTTGGTGACATTTACAGTGATTTAAATAGTAAAATTAAGTGAAATAATGAAAAACTAATGTAATTGTTTTATCTAAAATTCCAGATGTTTTTCCTCTTAATGATCTCTGTTGCCATCAAGATTACTGGTTGTTTATATTATGGGTTGTGCGACTTTGTTCAATATTTTTGTTATCACAACATGAATCTAAACAGGCAATATGAAGTGCTTAGCCAATGACCAGTTAAACATATGTACATGATAAACAAGCTACATAGTAACGTAATGTGCTTGGTTTTTTATTAAAAAAAATTAAATAAACATTATAAACAAGTAGCCACTTCTAATTTTGGGTAATGCGCGCTTGTTTTTGGAGCGCGAAATGTTTAGTCATGGCGCAGGCTTCAGCCCCCGGGCAAACGATTGATGGAGAAAAAGGCCAGCCCGGGCCAGCCTGTGAATACTCTGTGGAACAGTCCCTTCATTGGTTATTGAGGACTTGAAGCTGAAATAAAGTGGGGCTGCTTGCGTCACACTTCTATACAAAACTTTCAGATAGGATATGTGGATCCACTGTCTTAAACTGTAGAAGCACTTTGGGGATGGGTCTGCTTTTAACTGTCCTTTCTAGGCTGTTTTCCAGACACAGCCTTAGTGGTGAGTAATAACTCTTATGGCAGGTTTGTCTCCATCCTTGAATATTCACAACAGAGGCACAGAAAGTTGTGAGGTTTCTACACATGGATGTCGTCAGCCCAACTGGAGGAGTAACAGGAACAGACAAATAGTGAGGTCTCATCTAAAGTTTTCCTCACCTTTTACACTCGAGTCTGCAGTCCTACCCCTCACCATCTCTTAACAGGCAGTATGCAAGAAGACGAACCAGCAGCTCCTTGCTAACCTAAAGACATCATAGAATATCTAAAATAGCCTTGACTTCTATTTGCTCCCCTCTAGGACTCCTTCTCAGCTCCAGGAATGTAAGCAATACACTTCCTCTGTCCAAGAGTACAGATCTCACCGTCTAATTTGTGCAATAGCAAGGGCATCCAAAATGGATCCCGCGGGCCTCCATGACTCTGGCTCTTCACACATACCATGCTTGCGTTCTACTGAGCACACTCAGCACGCTTAACAAGCACACTGGATGTTAGCGCAAAGGATTGAGCAAGCACCAAGAAGCAAAACTTTGCACAAGTGGGCTGCTATGCCTCCATTCTAGTGACCAAGATAAAAAGGTCTGGTCACACTACTGATCCATATAATATGGTATGCTGCCAGTAGCGGCCCGTGGTGGGAGTGCTGCCGGGTGCTGACGTGGGGCGGGGGAGGGGCAGGGTGGGGGGTATTAAATTCTGGAATACGGCCACACAGAGGTAAATACACAAGCAAATAAATAAAACGAACCTCGTTGCGGGCGTTGCATCGCATTTGGCGATGCAGCGTGCGCAACTAAATTCGTTTTATTTCTTGGTTTGTGTACTTACCTATGTGCGGCCATATTCTGGAGTTTACTACCCCCACCCCACATCAGCGCCCAGCAGCACTCACACCACGGGCCGCTACTGTATGCTGCCACCACAGCTCTATGTACTAAACCCACATCAGAGATAGCGTTTTTTTCTTTCACAAATGGGGGCACACATGGTGTCCCCCAAAATGTCAAGTCAAGGGACTTTTATAGTCAGTAAGAGGCAGGCTTAGATATGTATGATGCCAGTTCCAAAAATATAAAGTCAGGTTCATAGTTAGAGGCAGTTAGGTATTAACGTTGTTGAACACACCCTTTTACCAGGCAGAGGACATTCCTGTCCCAACAGTGTACAAGGGCAATGTGCATCCCCATGGACATTTTGCCTCTACTGTACCGTGCAGCTCCCCCATGCACCCTGCATTCTGCTTGTACCATGTGCCTCTCCTTCAACACTGCTCCTCATTTCATCAAGTACTGTCTCCTTCACCTCACACTCAACTCTTGCACCCTAAACTCCCCCTTTCATCATGCATTATGACTTGTAACTCTGCTCTTCTCCCTTACACCCTGCACACCCCGTGCACCATACACACACTTGTTTCTGCATTCCCTCCTTGCTAAATGCACTTTCTCAACTGCTTGCACACTCTTATCTCCCCCCCTGCACCCAGCCTGGTTGATACTGCAAGTTGATGTTGGTTGTGTATGCTCAGGGCTAGCAAGGACAGCAAGAGTGCAAGACAGTCTGTTTGTGGAAATAAGCAGCTGGGCCTGCTACCAATGTCATGTTCTATCTATTCTGGGTAACACTCAAGCTTGTGCACATCTTTATCTGCACAAAAGTTACAATATGCAGGAGCCAAAATGATTTGCATTGCTAAGCTTGGTTCCTATTTGTACTCAGACAGTATTAGTTTTCCTAAATATCAACTTTTCTACAGTTAAAATATAGTAATGTAGGGATTAATATTACAGAAATGCAATCATTGATTGTGTAATCTTAACTCAGGCCATCACAATGGACTGCAAAGTATAGTGTTTGGTTGTGACACGTGGATTGCACTTTGGTGACTCTACAGTATGCTGTGTCTGGGCCCTTCCCTGCTGCCTGCAGCCTCAGCCCGAAGCAGTCTGTACATCCTCTGGTTATCAGCAGGGCCTCCCTTGACACTGGGTTACTCTTGGGAGACGGGTGGTACCCAGCCGAGGAGATAAGGGGGTCATTGACCGGGAGTTTGCGGTTTGCTGCACAGCAGACAAGACAGGGGTAACTATAGGTCTCGAGCCACAGAACCATTCTCTGCTAGTAAGCGTGGCCGACTCTCAGAAATTCAAGAGTGAGACACATCCTAGTAGGGCGTAAGACAAGCCAATATAGAGAAAAACTTTAGAGAAGCAAACCTATAGGGATTTCATTGAGCTACAACAGCACGCTAGAGCATGGATACTCGCATACATTTGCCCAGGTGCCACAGAACATGGTCTGTGGTGTGACCGAGGGCCACACTGATGCCAGCATGGTCTGGGTGGGTCATGGATTGTGTAAGGAGGTCTAAAAAAATGTTAAATAAACCAGCACGCATTTATTTGCTGGTTAATACATGCTTGCCTGTTTATTTAAAAAACAACTTGGAATATTAGTGTTCAGCAACTAAACTGCAGCTAGTGCTGCTGTTCACGGGGTGGGGGATGGGGGGGGCGTTCGGGGGCACATGTAAAGGTCGGGAGGGCCACAAACGGCCCCGGTCCGTACTTTAAGTATTACTGCTCTGGAGGGTATACAACGTTTAGCACGCATTTTTTACCACGCACTACCCTTACAACGCAGGCATTACCACGCATACCATTACAACGCATTGCGCTGGGGGGCCCTCTAGGATAGGGAATAAGTTTAATTTTATATCCAACACCTTCCCTAGTGTCCACGGGGACTAGAGTTGGAATATAAAATTATACTTACCACTATCCAGCACCTCAAAGCGCTATGCGTTGTAACGGTATGCGTTGTAAATACCGCGTTGTAATGGTATGCGTGGTAAAAGTATGCATTGTAACGTCATACATCCCTCTGGAGAGTAACAAAGAGAGGAGATAGAGGTCATTGATATTAAACTGTACTGAGAGATAGAGGGGACAGACAGGGATACCTGATTTAAGATTCTTCTCCCAGATATGCCGGAATCACAAAGAGGTCACTGATCCATGGTTGTCCTTTCAGACTTAGACAGGACACAGAGAGCTGCCTGCCTGTCCAAAATCAGAGTCACTGGCAGCCCAAAGTCAGGATCAGAGAGAGAGCTGATGGAGGGCAGTAATGATCCTGTTTGTCACAAACACCCAGACAGCATTTATTTTTCTGTTTCATCTTACAGCATAACGACGTAAGAAGCTGAACAAACACATCAGAAGGCTGAAATAATAAGGAATAAACAAATTTAGTTTTTGAAGGAAACAGTCATTACTATGTGTTGCGGAAATGGATCACTGACAGAAAATCGGAACCAAAAATATTGTGTGAACAGACTATCTTGTCGAAAAAATCAAGGGCCAAAATATCGTGAAAGTTAGTGCACATAGGCAAGTATAGATTTAATATTCTTAACTCCACATCTACCTACCTTGTTAAAAAAAAAAAATATATATATATATATATACGTATATATATATATTGCAACACCAAATTTCTTTTTACAAAGACACCGCACTCTTCTTGAAGTTGTAATTTCAATTTATTTGACCTGTTTCCTTCTTCCACCTGATAGAGCGCGCAGTTCTCCCGGGTCACCTGGGTTACCAATTCTTTACACGCACTGGGCCCTGGCGTGAATACCTCACTAATAATTTGGGTGAACCAGGAGAGGACTATTTGATTTCTCCTCCTGCACGCTACTATGAGCAATTAAGGTTTGGTTTCACCTCTGCATACCATGTACCTGACTTACCACAGGCACAATTTTTCTGACGGATCTGGAGCTATAAGGGAAAAATAGCAGACAGGCCTAAGATCAAATACTTTTTATGAACAGTAAAATACTTTTCCACAATTTTCTGTAAAATGACCACAGACACCTGAGGATGTTTAAAACTTTATATAAGTTCAGAGAGAATATGACAAAGCAATAAGTGATAGGCAGAATAATGCGTCTAACATCAAAATCAACACCATAAAATAGCTATAGATTAATGCTAAGACCATTTGAGTATATGGGAAGACTAAAAGGTAAAATGTTTAGAACAAAACTAGTCACTGCAACTTTATACTAGAACATAGGATGTGGATGGGACCTAGAACTTGTACTTAACCTAAGTGTTTAACTATTCTTACTAAGTTCACCGCAATTAGGCTAAAGGTAAGGGAAAAATTGGAACATACTAATACAATGTAACAGTTGGTAATTTTCTAAGGGAGGGGAGAGAAGTGGAACAATTCTAAAACAATTGCATATAACTCGTTCTCAAGGTGATAGAGCAATATCACGGCAAGAGTGCTTTATTAAGAAAGTAGAGAGAGAAGACGAGAGAGAGAGAGAGAGAGAGAGACGCAAACCCACAGGTTAATATTTACCTAGGTCTGAGAGAAGACTAACCCTGGCCACGGGTCAGTTGGAAGGACGGGGACAAGGACCCTCAGGAAGGAATGCCAGAATGCGAGCAGGTACAGCTCACGGACAGTAAGGACAGGATACCCCTCAGGATTTGGGATCAGGACTGGGCTCACCAAGGTACGACCAACACCCACAGCTTCAGAAGCAACGCCAGCGTTACCCCTTTCTGCAAGTAATCCGCCAGTAACCCCGATTGGGTTTTCGAATTCCCCAGCAAAGTGCTTCGCCAGCACTTAGGATTATTTCCACCCCTTAGGAGTTTGTGGAAAGTATGGACAGAGTGCTCCGCAGCACTTCAGATTGAGCACCTATAGAGTTCGTAGGGTCAGTGACAGGTCTGCTACTCGGACAAGTCGGACAATTTTCCTAAGCTAAACTAGGGCAATTATACTGTTTTGGGGGCTCTTAGACCACCCACTAATGTTGCAAGTGACAGTTTCCCACATTATGATTGGTCAGGAGAGGTGGTGCGGTCATTACCACCTCCTAGAGTTCAGCTTTCTCATCATTAATATTCAATTTTGCACACCCGCCCCTCGGGTTCACGTTCCCAGGCATAGGAATACAGAATACAATACAAGAGCACAGCATATAGCAACAGTGTATGACAGTTCAAGGTGCGATCTTGCATCTTCGGGATGGGTTCCCAGGCGCATCGGGCTTCAGGAGCCAGCTGGCTAGTTTTAGCTTCTGCGCAGTTAGGACTTTCCCCGGTCACCTGACAGGGTTCAGAGGAGCCTCAGCATGGCGTCGCTCATGTATGCCCCAGCCCACAAAGACGCGGTACATGAAAAGTAAGCGAGAACGAATTAAAATCACATACAAAATGATTACACTGTATACCATGATAAAATACTAACCAACCCTTATTTTATAATGACTATAGCATTATTGTTTAATGCGGAAAGACAGATAGGCAAAAGCAGCGGTAGCAAGCGGAGAGCATGGTGAGAGACAAGCGGCCATGTTTGCAACAGTGCGCATGAGCACAACTTCCCTCCAGAATGCGAGTGCGTCACATCACATGGGTATGACCGACGCATGAGCAGACTGAATTTCAGCGAAGCAGCCGATTTTAGTGCAAGCTTCGTTAGTATGAGAAAAGACACGCAAGCAAGCATCCTGGGGACACCCGCGTGTTTAGAAAAACACTCAATAAATGACGAACAATAGTGTTAATACGATTATACGATTTAGGCAAGGGTTTTGTATGAGAGCAGGGCGCTTGCACGCGAATCCCAGCTCCATCAATCCCCTCTTTGATGATATTTACTATCATCACCACATAGAAGGACACAGATGCCAACTTTTCTCATTCATCCATATCTCTCATCTGGATTTCAACAAATTTATCGTTGAGTTTTCTTGCAGCTTCTCTATGAGAGTGGTGATTTTTCACCTTTTTGTAAATTTCACTCTTTAACTCCTCTAATTCTAAATCATCGATATTTCTTTTTACCCCCCTCTTATTTACAGTATATTTCTTTTTACACTTCTGGCATTTGCAGCAGATAAAAATGATCAATACAACTACACCTATTATAACTATTGGCATCAGTATTTTCCACAAAAGACTTCTACCTAGGTTAGTAAACCAACTACCTATAGAGGAGAGACCTCCAGTCAGTCTCGTCCAGGCACTGTCAACCTCCAATGGTTTAAGTTCTTTTTCCAAATTAGTTATGTTTTTCACATATTGTTTTAGTTCGATACTTTTGTCAGGAATGTAGGTGCAACAATGTTGCGCTTTCAGCATTCTACAGACTCCGCCCTCTTTTGCTAATAGGGTGTCAAGGGCAAGACGGTTTTGCAAAACCATTGATCTGATCGCAACCATTTCAGTATTGACCATCAGGAATCCAGCAGCAGTGTCCGTTGATAACCGGTCCACTACTGTAGACAATTTGCAGATTCTATGGGTGTTCAGAACTACCCCCATTCCAGGTATCAGTGCACTAAAAATATCACCTATAATTTCACCTACACTTTCACGTTTACTACGCACTAAGCCATTAGTCTCTTCATCGCTTCCAGCTGCATTATTCACATGGTATATTTTCGGGAAAACAATGCCAAAGTAGCAGCTTCCATACCAGTGATCCGGCAATTTGAAATAAGCCTTGTTCCCACATATATAATATATTCCGGGGAACACAGGTTCTGACCCATTTTTGAAACCCCAACCTCCAATTACCTTGTAATTATGTTCACACTCGCTGGAACCGATGAATACATTGTTATAGTACTCTGTCTTTTCCCTATGGATACAAAGTTTCCCCTTTCGTTCAAAATCCAGCAACAAGGCAGGACTAGCTTCGCCTTGCGAGGTGTTATCCAAGTGCTCAGCCCACCTAGGGACTCTATCCTTTTCGTCATTTGCCTTCTTCTGAAACTTTTCTCTTCTTCTGTCTGCCATCTTTATGAACATCTTTTCCTGCTCTTGTAGAGAACAGGTCAGATTAGCTTGTCTTGCTCCATCTAAATCTATGTTACCTATAGTCAGAAAGTATTCTCCCATATAACGGGTCACGTCACTTTTAATATGTACACGGTTCAGGTGTCCTCTAATAGGAAGCTCAGAAAATACTACGTCGGCATTTGAATAATAGTACTGTAAAGTGCTCCTATAAAACAAGCTAGCTAATATACTACAGGAAATTCCATAGGTTAAAGGTAGATGGTGATATGTCACACCTTCAGCCACTGAAGTTGGTAGCTTCATGCAGACATAACAGTCCTCTATTTCCATAGCTTCTACATAATGCACTAACAAGTTGGCAAAAACATTTAGATGCGTCTTGTTTCTCATTCTGTGAAAGTGTAGTCCATCCTCATCTGATGCTTCTAAATTAGGTCGGGTGTGTGTCAGTCCTACTCGTTTGTCGCGTCTTTCTAGGCTTCGTGGTGTTTCTACAGTCTGTACAACCCCTATGTCTACTGCTTCGGGTTCAGTAGGGGACAAGTTGGGATTTTTGCTTATCATAAAAGGTAGAAAAACTGTTAGTCCTATCCACATTACTATTAACATTGCTACACTACACACGCATATTTTACAACAGGTTTTAAGACACCCACACCGGGATCTCCCAGAGACATTCGGATCAGACATATTTAGCTTACAGGTGGCTTTTGCTACCCCTCTTTGTTTCTTTGCACAAAAGGCTCACTCTGAGGCTCTCTCAAGGAGGGTCTTCGTCAGAACTCCGATCAGCGATGGACTCTTCGTCACTGTTGCCACTGTGGTGTGGTTCGTCTATTTCCTCCAACACAAAGTAAGTCCACTCAGGGCTCCGATACAGTCGGTTCTGTTTCTTTAGTCTGTCGCTCTTTCTTAGCGATTTGCCTTGGGCTGCCTTTCTTTCACTTTCAGCCCTTTTTCTGTCTTTCAGTTTTTCTTCGACTGTCTTTAATCTGAGCCTCAGTCTTTTGACGTATCGGGGTGCACTTCTGCCTCCGTGCCTCCCAGTTGTTGAGGAAACTTGGCCTTCTTCGTGCACTCTTTTTACTTTTTGATGTGGCACCTCTGTTTTCCTGCCTGTCTGACTTGTTCCAGGTCTTTCGTCTATTTCTTCTGCCTGGTCCCTAGTCTGTTCCTGCTCAGATTCAAATCGTACTCGCTTTTTATTTCTTGTTATTGTTGTTTCCGTTGTCTGAGCACTTTGATCTAGTTCTATCTGTTCCTGTTCATGCCCTTCGATCTCTTCGTTTTCTTCTGCATGAACGTCAGCTCTAATTTCTAACTGTCCCTTTCCAACTTCTGGAGTTTCAGGAGAAGTTTCGATGTCTTGATCTGACCCTACTTGGCCTACTTCCTGATCAGGTGTGTTGTGATTTTCGTTGACCTGACCTTCCTCCTCTATTTCTAACTCACCTGGACTATCCCACTCACTGTCTAAGTAGGAATATTTCCGGGTTCGTATTGGGTCATGAACCTGGTCGTCGGCGGGGTACCATTCAACGTCTCGACTTGTGCTCGGCAGTTCAATGTCAGCTAGCTCCGGACTCTCCTCCTCGGAAGCTTCTTCAGCTGTGCTACCTTCAGCTCCAGTCGCGTTTTCTCCAGATACCCGCTTTGTGTGGCTGGCGTGGATCCACTTCGGTACACCAGCGCACTTTACAGCAGTTGTAGTGACGAGGATCACTTGTCGTGGCTTTCCCCACCTTGGTTTCAGGCAACTGCTCCGGGTGTGTTTCTTTAACGCCACCCAATCTCCTGGTTGCAGTTTATGTGCCGGAGTCTTTGGCCACTCGTCTTCAGTCTCTCCGATCTGCTGAGAGAGAGAACGCACTTGGTCACCCAGCTGCTTGCAGTATTCTAATACCATATCATCAGAAATGCTTAGCAGTTTGTGTCCGGGCACCCAAGCCTGTCGCATCACTCTTCCCATCAACACTTCATGGGGACTTAGGCCAGTTTTTCTGTTCGGGATACTTCTCAGACTCATCAGCACAAGGGGTAAAGCCTCTATCCAGTTCATCTTTGTGGAATCACACATTTTGGCCAGTCTGGATTTCAGGGTGCCATTTATTTGCTCTACTACTCCAGAAGCCTCTGGACGGTAGGCACAGTGCAGTCTTTGCTTCATTTTGAAGGCTTTACAGAGTTCTTTTAGGACATCGTTGGCAAAATGCCCACCTTGGTCCGTTTCGATTGTCTCTGGGATTCCATACCTAGGTATCAACTCCCTGAGCAATAACTTGGCTGTGGTGAGAGCATCATTTTTCTTCGCTGGATATGCTTCCACCCATCTGGAGAATAGGCAAACCATGACTAGAATATATCTATACCCTTTACATTTAGGCATTGTTATGAAGTCTGCCTGCATTCTGACAAAGGGACCTATTGCCTTTCCTACATTACTCTGTTCTACCACAGTCTTCTTTCCTGCATTGAACTGTTGACACACTAGACACCTCTGGCAAAGCTTTTCCGCCTGGTTCCTGAACTTTGAATTACAGAACACCTTGTCAAACACCCGACACATTGCGTCCCTTCCCATATGTGTCGGTTCATGTATCATTCTGATCATGGGGTCAATCAAACTATCAGGCAGTACAGGCACCCCAGTCGAGTTTACCACCACACCATCATCTCTCAATTTGCATCCCTCTGCTGCCCACCTTCCTTTCTCTTGTCTGTCTGTTGCCTTTTGCAAATCCTTTAATTCCTCCCACGTTGACACATTCTCAAACAACATAAGTTGGCAGCTGGTTCCATCCCACAGCGCAATTTGGAGTGACATATGGTGTCGGGCACAAAACTGTGCAATTTGGTCAGCGTACCTATTACCGGCAGTCACATCATCATTTCCAGATTTGTGAGCCGCACACTTGACCACAGCCAATTCTTTGGGTAATTGGATAGCTTCCAGTAAGTTATGCACCACCTTTCCGTTTCTGATAGGTGTGCCTGAGGAAGTCATGAATTCTCTTTGCAGCCACAACTGGCCGAAGTCATGAACGACCCCAAAACAATACTGGCTGTCTGTGTAAACAGTTATTCTCTTGTTCTTACCCCTCTTACATGCTCTGGTTAACGCGATGAGCTCTGCCACTTGTGCAGATTTCACCCCGCTCATGTAAGATGCTTCTATGGTTTCTGTCAATGTAACCACAGCATAGGCAGCACTCAGACTCCCACTCTCATGTCTCAAACACGAGCCATCCACGAACATTGTCTTATCCTCATCAAGTAGTGCTATTTCACGGATGTCTGGACGGGGCTTTGTGCTAAATTCAGTTAGATCGATGCAATTATGTTCCCCTTCCTCTTCAGCCTCTACATCCAGAGGGATAGGTAACAGTGTCGCAGGGTTTAGGACATTGCACCGGGAAATAGTTACATTTTCAGCACCAATCAAAATTCTCTCATACTTAGTCAGCCGACTAGGTGTGAGGTACTGGGTCTTAGTTCTAGTCAGTAGGATGACAACAGAATGAGGAACATATACAGTGACGTGATGTCCCATGACAATGTTCTCACTCTGTTCCAGACTGACGCAAGTAGCAGCAACTGCTTTCAAGCATCCAGGTAATCCAGCAGCCACCGGATCTAGGGTGGCCGAAAAATAGGCTACTGGTCTTCTAACTAATCCGTGCTCCTGGGTCAGGACTGAAAGAGCACAATTCTCTCTCGTGTCACAGAATAGCTCAAAGGGCTTAGTGTAATCAGGCATACCCAATGCAGGAGCGGTACATAGACAGTTTCTCAAAGTTACCCAAGCATTCATGCTTTCACTGTCCCATTGGACGGGGTCTTCTACTCCTTTCTTTGTCATTTTTATCAGGGGTCTGGCTAGAGCCGCAAATCCTACAATCCATTGTCTGCAGTAACCCACAACTCCCAAGAACATTCTCACCTCTTTCTGAGTTCTGGGCAGTTCCATTGCTTTAATTATTTTGATTCTTTCGGTAGTAACCTTCCTGATTCCTTTTTCTATCTGGTGCCCCAGATACTTCACTGAGTTTTTACAAAATTGTAACTTGTCAGGTGACACTTTATGTCCTCCCTTTCCTAGATGATTCAACAAGGCAATGGTGTCAGTGACGCAGTCATTTTGGGTTTTAGATGCCACTAACAGGTCATCTATGTACTGTACCAGAACAGACTCTCTTGGCAGCACTAGGGATTCAAGGCATTTTTTCAATATCTGGTTGAAAATCGATGGACTTTCGGTGTACCCCTGGGGGACACGATTCCAGACATAGATATGGCTGTCAAATTCAAAACTGAAAAGGAACTTGCTTTCTGGATGCAGTGGGATGGAGAAGAATGCATGGCACAGGTCGATGACAGTGAACCATTCTGCATTCCAGGGAATCTGATATAGTATCACGGCAGGGTTGGGTACAATAGGGCAGCAAGGCACAACAATTTGGTTTACCTTGCGCAAATCTTGCACCACCCGGTACTTTCCACTAGGCTTTTTGATCCCAATGATCGGTGAATTACAGGGACTGCTCATCACTTCCTCTATTATTTCTGCTTCGAGCAGCCGGGTAATTTCAGTCGCTACTCCAGCTTTTACTTCTGCACTCATTTTGTACTGTCTGGTTTTGGGGTATACAGCATTTGTTTTTATTGCTACTTTAACTGGGTCCACATTTGCCATTAAGCCTACATCCTTCCCTGTGAAATCCCACACTTCTGGAACTACTCTTATCTGGAGCTCTTCAGGTAAATCCTCAACTGTTAAAGGTTTGATATCCGAATCTTGTCTGACTAACATCAGCTTGTACAAACCATCTTCATCAGGCGTCTGAAGTTCGACGCCCTTCGGTGTGCAATAGATGGTACAATTCATCTTGCACAACAAATCACGTCCTAGCAGGTTCACAGGACTGGAATCACAGACTACAAATCTGTGCATTTCTTTGAAATTTCCTATAGAAACTTCCATTGGTTCAGTTACTGGAGTACTTATTATTTGATTTGAGACGCCCACTACTTGGATCGCTTCTCCCGAGAGGGGTAGGTTAGGAACATCCACTGTTCTTACAGTAGATCTGGTAGCACCAGTGTCCAACAGAAAGGTGACGTCTTTTCCCTCAACCTTTCCTTCAATGTATGGTCCAGTCTGGTCTACCGGTAAGGAGGCGCCAAGCACGCACTCCTCATCCTCCCCTCTCAGGCCCCGTCAATCTTGATCTTCACAGAGGAAGGTATCATTTAGCAAGTACTGTGGAATGATTGCGTTTCTTTCACTCTCAACTTCCCATACTTCCGCCCTCTCATTCTGCTGACCCTGACCCTTAAAATTCTGTCTAGGAGCGCGAGGTACGGGAGGTAATTTTACCTGTTGCTGGTTCTTTCTTGTCCCCTCTTTCGGCACCTGTGGATTTAAACCATTTACAGGGGCATTACCAGCCTGCAGGTGTGGACACTCGTCTCGCCAATGCCCTATCTGGCCACACCCATGGCACGGAAACTTTTTCATGGCTTCTTCCCGACTCATTTTAGCTCGGGGCTTTCCTCCTCCCCCAGCAGCGGCATTCTGAGCATTATTACTAGAAGTCAATTTATTTAACTGTTTTTCTTGCTGTTCAGCTAATTTCACCTGTGCCCACATTACTTTTTCCTTGAGGGCTTTCTTTTTATTTTCGATTTCATCTTCGCAGTATTTTGCATATTTCAGGACATCATCTATGGGCTTTCCCTGCCAACTGATTTTATTATCTCGAATCCATTGGGATATTTCAGGTCTTAATCCTAGCACAAATCTATAACTGAAATGGGTCATGTCTTTCATGTCTACCTTATCGATACCACTGTAAGTTTTGAATACCTGCAGTAACCTTTCATAAAATGAGTGCACAGTTTCATCACGTTCTTGGGTGGTTCTATCTATTCGGGTCCAATCTGTCTCCTTTGCGGGCACCTTTTTCTTGAGGTATTGTATGACTTGCTCATATTTCCTCATTACTTCAGGTGCAGGAGCTCCTGTTTTCTCATCTCTGGGGAATTCCTCACTGGGCCAATCAATTTCAATTTTACAGTCGGTCCACAAATCTACAGGGACCACAATGTCGAAAAACCCATCCAGGTCTTTCAGGAGGCATTTCTGAACTTTTATGAAGCGTTCTACCTGCCTGTACCAATCAACAGGCTTCTCCCGTAATTTCGGGAAGTCATTTGTAAATGACACTATATCCTGTCTGGACCAAGGGACATGGACATATTTTCCTCCCGGGACCTCTCTCATGGGGCACAATTTTTCTGTTGGAGTTACTTCTTTTAACACAAATTCTGAAGCCTGAGACTTAGCCCTGCTGTCTTCCTTTTTCTTTGCCCACCGGGTTCTCCATTTCCCCACTTCGCCCCATTTCTGCAAGAGCTTCAACAATTCCTTTATCTGGATCTGTTTTCCCATTACATTCAGGCTTTCTAAATCCTTATCTGAAAAATCTACTCTGTAGGGTTTCTGAAGAATTTTGGAGCGACTAACATCAATTCCCATTTCTGTGGCTGTATCCATTATCCTTTCATGGAGCAACCTAGCACTCCGGGTAAGGTTTTTGCTGATAAACAGTAACTCTTCTTCACTGTACGAGCTTAGGCGCTCTACTCCTATATTCCCTGCCATCATTTCTTCTATTTCTATCCTTAATTTATATATTTCTAATGCTTTAGGTTGGGGAGTGGTCTCCTTTTCTAGCTCCTTTGTCCATCTGTCCAATTCCTCTGGGGAAACTACGGTGGCACTCCTAACCCCAGATGCACCTTCAATCAACACTTCCTTTGGTCTTGTCTGGCTTCTTGCCCCCGATGTACTAGTTCTAGGCTCTCTTATGGGCAAATCCATCAGAACCACAGATTCACACTCACTTTCCTGATCCTCATCTATGAAGACTTCTTTCCTCGGGGACGGGACGCTAGGAGTAGGCAGTATTGGGGTGATAACAGGAGGATGGGGACTAACCAGGTCGTTTCTATACAGTGGAATAGCTGGACCAATAGTTACTGGAATAGTCAGAGAATCAGGATGGGGATGTATCTGGGCAATGGTTCGAACTAAATCCTCTCGCTGTCTAGCCAGGGCTTCTTTCTCTTTCTCCCGCAACACCTTTTCTGCAAAATTGTCATGCAATACCTGAGGTACCAAGGGAGGATAAATACTCGGGGCAGTTGGAGTGACCAATCGGGGTGGACCCTCTCCATACGACTGATAATTTGGAACCGTGGATCTAGGTCTGCAAAACCCATCCCCCTCACTGGCTTTACTGTCGGTACCTGTTCCATCTGTCTCACTATCCCTCCCACATCGGGGATATTTTGCAAAGGGATTTGGAGAATGCACAGGCTCTGATTCTGCAACATAGGGAGGTGGATTTTTCATTAACAAATCTTCCAGGTGCTCATCTTCTGAGTCCCCTACGGGCATTAAGTGATGGGTCTTTTCTTTACATTTTCCTTTTCTCTCTTCTACTACCCCCATCATAGGAAATAATCCTTCAGTCAACATAGATTGCCTCCACTGTTTCATTTTCTGCTCTTTGGTCTGCGCTTGAACCCTCGGATACCATTTGCTCACTCCCTTATCCATCCGGGGTTTATCTCGCTCTGCAGCCTCAATTTCCCATTCCTCCAGGGCTTCGTACTGTGTCAACCTAGGTCTAGGGTGTAATTCATTCATGCGGGTCCTTAGGTTAAACAGAATCCGACCATTAAATGTGCCTTCAACAGGAAATGCTAGGACTCCGTCATCTGCAGTATACTTTGCCCAATTTTCTAACCAAACACAAGTGTGATACCCTTTGTCAAACAACATGAACGAAGCAGGGGTATTTGGCGGTGAAGGACTGGGTTCTTTAAGACCCAGCGGTGCCAGGGCACAACACCTGAAACCTTCGTGGGTAACCTGCTCCGGCGTACGAATCACAGAGACACGGGACACTTCCTTCGGCGTCAAAGATTCAAGGTTTATTTGCTGCAGGGAACACAGATATCACAGGAAGTACATCGAGTGTAGTTCGGGGAGACTGCTTCAAATTGGTTCTGTGGATCGCTCCTTTTATACAGTTTTTACCCATAGGACAACATGGCACACAAAAGTTTACAACCCGGTTCCCACCATTATCCCCCAGAGGGGTCGCTTTGGTCACTTTGAAACACATCAGGTCCGGAACATAAGTGCGGAAGCATTTGGCGGTTCCCAACTGTAAAAACCCATCTTCCCAACATTAGCGAATTCCAATCAGCAGTAAAACAGATCGAAATAGGAACAAAGACAGGTGCAGAGGAAGACGGAGACAGTGGGGAGATTGGAAAGGGTGTAAAAGGGGAGGTATCGGGAAACACGAGATACAGGCATCAAAGGGACGCGCCTAATGAGATGCACGGCTGAGACAATAAGTCCGTGCGGCAAGATGAGCCTTGAGCGGCACCATCTGCCTTACAGTAGCATCCCCCTCGTCATAAAGACACTTACAAAGAACATGTGTCTTCCGCAAATATCAAAAGAGTCCCAGGGTCGCGAAGCGGACATCGTCCGTTCGCTGACTACTTGAGGGCAAGAGACAAAATGGATGCCGTATCTAAAATGGAACCCGTGGGTACAGATGAAAAACCCATATAACAAACGAACGGTTTAGGTTAGCACAGCGAAACTGCGCACACTTACTAAACTCGTCATTTGCGGTTCATAGATACCAGACTCGACCATATTCATATGAGTCGAGAAATTCCACTTACAATTGTCACGGAACCTCAGACGCTCCTTTTGCCCTCATGTAGGCAAGCACTAGTCGGAATCATATTCGATATTCATCAGACCATCGAGATGTTGCTGTAGCATAGCTCTGTCCAACCGAGTCCCCTTGGTAACAGGTGGTTGTCTCATACACGTTGTAGCACAGAGGCCACATAAGGCAGGACCACACTGCACACAAAGGCAACACGTGAACAGGAACACTACAACGACTCCGATGATCATCAGAATCTTCCAACCCCAAGTCGACATCAGGCCCCAAAACCACCCAAGTAGCGTCCAATCCCCTACATCCACGTGTATGGATTCGGAGATCTTATGCAACCTCGAGATGGCTTGATAGACAGTAGGAGCATTATCTGGAATAAAAATGCAGCAGCTCGAATGGATCACCTTACATACCCCACCTCGATCTGCTAAGATGACATCTAAAACCATACGGTTTTGTAACGTCATAAGTCTCTCCGCCTGAAGTTCAGTGGTGATATTACCAAGGGCACTAGCAGTAATATTAGCTGTCGATTCTACCACTCGAGTCAACTGTCTCAGGTTCCTACTATTAACCATAGGTCCCCAAAACGGGAGGAAACCCTTGAAAAAGTCTCCTGCCTCTTGACCGGCAGTATCCTCTTCGCTAATTACGCCTCATACAACTCTAGTCTTATGATAATCGGCATCTACAGTGAACATCGGAGGCAACAGATTTGCAATGAAACATGAGCCCATGAAGTCAGCGGGCAACCATGCATATGCACGATCATAGCAGATAAAGTATGTACCCTTGGCAGCCAGAAACACAGGGGACGAGACCATCGGCAGTATGTAATTTTCAGTGCAAGCACTTGCTCCAAGTCGGGCTTGCGATCTTCGGCCACGACCCATGAGACAAAAATTACCAGTGTGGGGTACGACCCATATCGGAGGCGAGCTTTTAAGCTGCTTTTCGCTAGTGAACGCACTATATTCACCTCTACTTAGGACCCTATAGGCCTGTATCTCTTCTTCGGGAATAAGCGAGGGATCATAGATATCACTATCTAAATCCTCTATTGCTATCGACAAAGGTTTTTGATACGAGGTAGGACCAGAGTAGGGGGAACGTGGTTCTCGAATGGGGTGGAAACCCAGTGCGCTTCGAAACATTGTTTGAAATGCTCGAGCTGACCCTTGGGAACTATACGGTAACACCAAATATGGAATTCCCTTATCCGTAGTATGTGGCATCAACCCACACACCCAACAGTTAGTAGTATTAACCACTAACTGATGCTGATGAAGGAGCTGAATAAAGGAATTGTTGCGGAATTCTACACGTCTAGCCTGTTCGTGTTCGGGTAACATGTGGAAGGAATGGGGAGAAACAGTGGAGGTAAGTTTAGGATCAGGAGTAGGAGTAGGTGTAGCAGAAGGCAAGAAGTAAGACATCGTATAATACACCCCACCCGCCAATAATGCAGAAGCAGTCAAGAACAATACAAACAGTTGGAATATAAAACATTTGGTACGACTGAGTTGCTGCAGCTTGAACCTGTGAATCTGAGCTCCCTCCAAATCATTCAGCTTCGAGAATGCCATTCCCTACGACCGTCCGCAACGTTTCTTGACGCACTTCGTTCTGTGTAGCAATAGTCAATCCCCAGGAGTTCCCAGGAACCGACGGCCTTTAACCTAGCGTCAAGACCTACTATCCAGAAGGAAGTACGCGCGCGGCCCTACGGCCTTTAATGCACAGTATGTATATATGCAAAAACAAAGTCTCTCAGCTGTAAAAGCAAAAGTACAAGGAATGAAGCTCAATATATATATATATACAAAATAATCACAGTAATATGAATGTTCAAAACTGATCACGGAAAACGGGATAATGCAGTTGTCAATACAGCAAGGCAAGATCTTTTTATTTGTCCTTAGTGCGAGATCGCAAAAAGTATCGGGTTCTCCCAGGACGTGTCTGCTCGTCAAACAAAGGATCCGTTGAAGAGACAGCGTCCTGCTGATCAGTTGAGTGTTCTGGTCTTGAGTCTTTTGATGCTAATTGTTCAACAGTGTCTTTCTGCTGCGCTGAGGATTCTCCAACAGGCTGTGCGTCGCTAAAAGGCACAAACGCCGGCAATGTTTCTGTTTCAGATGACGCAATGCCTCTCCTTACCCACGGGTCTGCCGGCAAAGGAATGGGGACTCCTTTGGTGTGGGTGGCATGCACCCAATTCTTACGTCCCTCGAGACGGACGGCAGTCCTCGTGGCAAGGAGCACCTGGTAGGGTCCAGTAAACCTCGGGTCCAGGTTATTCTTGCGTGAAAAATTTCTCGTCACCACCCAGTCTCCGGGCTGGAGCTGGTGGCCTGGACCCTCCGTCTGCGTCGGCAATGCGTCGTAAACCTGTTGGTGAATTAACCTCAGTTTAGCAGTCAAGTCATGTAGATAATCAATCAACATTGGGTACTCAAGATCAGAGAACATTCCTGGCCTAGGAACCCCCCACACATTCGCAGGACGGCCGAACACTATTTCATAGGGACTAAGCCCTACTCGGGAGTGTACAGTCGCCCTAGTTGACAGTAATCCCAAAGGTAAAGCGTCAGGCCACGAAAGACCAGTCGTAGCCTGAATCTTTGCTAACTTTAGTTTAAGGGTGCCGTTGTACCCTTCAACCAATCCAGCTGACTGGGGATGATTGGCGCTGTGGAATTTCTGATTAATTCCAAGGCCCTTACACACATTCTTCATCACACTACCCACAAACTCACTTCCATTATCTGACCACACGACTCTAGGCATTCCATACCGAGGAAAATATTCCTTCAGTAGGATTTTCGCAGTAGACAAAGCAGTATTGTCTTTGAGAGGATAGGCCTCAATCCATCGGGAGAATGCGCAAACCACAACTAAAACGTATTTCAGGTTATTGCATCGCTCCATATGGATGAAGTCCAATTGAATCACCTCGAAGGGATACGAAGGGGGAGCAAAACTGCCAGGAGGAGTTGGGGTTCCTTTGCCAGGATTATACATCATGCACACCATACAATTCTTCACCAAACGTTCAGCACATTTCGTAATGCCATCATTCTTCCATACAGGGGACAACAATTTACAAATACCTTTAGCGCTAATATGTGCTAACCCATGCGCCATTGTCACAACGGCCAGCACATACGCATCAGGCAACATCCATCTTCTCTGATCAGTCAAATCAATCCAACAACCATTCGCATCCAACTTTCCCGTACTTTCTTTCCACTTCATCTTTTCAGTCTCGGTGGTCTCATTCTGAATTGCTTTCACACTCTCGATAGTGTTCTCACACATACTCGATTCTGTAGGCCACCTAACCGAACTCGTCACATACATTCGAGTGCTAAGGTTCCGGGCAGTCTCCTTAGCAGTCTCGTCCGCAAACGCATTACCACGACCAACATCATCCGCCACCTTACGATGCGCACTACATTTAACAATCGCAACTTGCGTAGGCAAAGTCAATGCGTCCAAAAGATCATTCACAAGCTGGCCATGCTGTATCTTCGTACCGTGCGACGTCAAGAAACCTCTCTCTCTCCACAATCGTCCAAAACTATGTGCGACGCCAAACGCGTATTGGCTGTCGGTAAACACATTCACACGTTTCCCTTTCGCTAACACACACGCTCTAGTAAGAGCGATCAGCTCTGCAGCCTGGGCAGAATTCTGATTCAACCTTGCAGTCTCAACCACAGTATTCAATGTTACAACAGCATAAGCAGTAGTCACATCGCCATTCGGCAACTTAAAACAAGACCCATCCACATACAAGGTACCATCCGGATCTTCCAATGGGGTGTTTTTAAGGTCAACTCGACCTTTTGTTTCCTCTTCAGTCCTCAAGTAGCAATCATGTTCTGCTACTTCATCTGACTCTGTGCTAATTGGTAACAAAGTTGCCGGGTTTAGAACATTACAACGTTTTATTTGAATGTGGCTTGCCAATAATGTCAACTCGTACCCAGACAACCTCGCACTCGTCAAGTGCTGAGTTTTCGTTCGATTCAAAAGAGTATCGACTGCATGCGGAACCATCACCGTAAGCATATTATCCATGACCAATCCTGCTGATTGTCGGATGGAGACCGCAGCTGCCGCTGTTGCTCGTAAACAACTCGGCAAGGCTCTAGCTACTGGGTCCAAGGTCGAGGAAAAATATGCGCATGGACGTTGCTTACCACCAAAAGGTTGCGTTAAGACACTCAAAGCACAACCTTCCCTCTCGTGAACATATAACGTAAATGGCTTACTGTAGTCAGGAGTACCTAACACAGGAGCCGAACACAATGAATCACGCAATTCAGAAAAACTTTTCTGACAGTCTTCCGTCCATGGTAAAGGAGTCGTAACATCCTTGCACGTAAGAGCCACTAATGGTTTCGCTAGCAATGAAAAATTTGGAATCCATTGCCTGCAGTACGACGTGATACCTAGAAAGGCCCGCACATCTCTTTGGGTTTTTGGCACAGCCATTCGCGCAATTGCCGCAATTCTCTCTGGGGTCAACCTCCTTCCCTCCTTTGACAATAAGTGACCTAAATAGGTGACTTCTTGACAACAATATTGGAGTTTAGTAGGTGACACCTTGTGATTTAACTCACAGAGATGTTGCAGCAACGACACCGTAGCAATTTTGCAAATGTCCTGAGTATCAGCAGCCACCAATAAGTCGTCGACGTATTGGATCAAGGCCGCACCAGCCGGCAACCTAAACGCATCCAGTTGACCCTTCAAGGCTTGGCTGTAAATGGATGGACTTTCACAGTAGCCCTGAGGAGCGCGTTTGAACCGGAAGCTACGCCCACCAAGAGAGAAACCGAAAAGGTCTCTGCTCTCCTCGGCAATCGGGATGCTGAAAAACGCATTTTTCAAGTCAATCACCGAAAACCACGATGCAGAAGCTGGAATCAGAGTCAGTAGCGCCGTGATGTCAGGCACAACAGGGAATTGAGGAACCACAATTTTATTCACCTCTCGTAAATCGATAACAAAGCGATAAACAGGCGGTTTTGACGGATCTGTACGTTTGAGAATGGGCAGTACAGGACTATTGCACACGTTTCCCCGAGTCTCTTCAATAACATCTTTCTCGATCAAATCATAGATGATCGCTAACAATGCTCGTTCACCATCAAGGGAGATACGATATTGGGGAATACGTGGCAAACGCACATTAGATTTCAACTGAACAACATATGGTGAGATATCAAGTAGGCCCACATCATTTGGACCCGTTGCCCACAAAGACGCAGGAAGAGAACTCAATTCCGGTGGGAGCTTATCGAGGGACAAGTACATGGGAGAGACAACCCTCTCTCCTAACGTAAGCTTCACACCCGCAGGAGAACAATACAAAGTCGCATACAAACGTTTAAGCAAATCCAGGCCCAAAAGATTTTCGCCACAACCCGTGGTTAGAATCAACGGAGCTTCTAGCTCACGTGGCCCAATCTGAAGGGGCAAAGGGCGTGAAACTGGATTGCTAACAGGGGCGCCAGAGAATCCAACGGAAATATTTGTTAAGCCAGACAAAGGTGCGCCAGGGAGTTTCGAATGCATGATAGAACTTTTCGCTGCACCAGTGTCCAACAGAAAAGGCTCAACGACGCCCGATGTAGCAACTGCGACGTAAGGCCCTCTCTGATCAACAGGAACTGATACCACTCCCTCTCCTTGTCTTCGGCTATCCTAGTAATTACTGTCGTCAGTTCCCTGATCGACGTAGTAATCGTCTACATTGTACTGCGCAGATCGTCCTTGCGATGATCCACGTTGATCAAAACAATTATTGGAATCGGATGAGTTATCAGAACGATCGTTCTGAGAACCACGACCTCTACCACGTGATGCCTGCTGTGAACCACCACGACCTCCTCTAGATGAGTTACCACTATTACGTTCGTTTAGAACAGGACAATTGAATTTAATGTGGCCTTCTTGTCTACAATAAGCACATTGATTGTACCCTAACGAAGATCTTTGGGAAGAGGAGTCATTACGAGTTTGGGATCGATTCGATTGCGGCTGCGATCTGTGTTGTTGCGAGTTATTCTGATTTGAACGTGGGGGATACGCTTGCTGAAGCAGCACTTTAGTTTTTAGCTCTTTCGTCTTTTTATCAGCACGGTCATTCTCTTCTTTCTCTCTGTTCTCATAATATTGTGCCGTAGCCAATATCTGAGCTGAAGTAGAAACGGCCCATGCACTTTCTGAATTCCTCAATTTATTACTCAAATCGGGCAGTAAGTTTGAAACAAATGTATCCACGAACAACCTTTGACCACCCTCAGTACCCATATCCTGTCCACTATGGTCAATGAATGCCTCCTCGAACCTCGTAAAGAAGTCGGAAACACTCTCATCTTTCTTCTGCTTACAGGCTGACAATTTGTCCCAGTTCACCTTCATAGCTGGCATAAGAGTTTTCATTAGCGTAATAATTCTTTGAGGAAGGTCAATAATCAACTGATCGGGTTTAGTAGCAGCCGCTTGTCCGGCATCTGCCGCTACAATGGCAGCCCAAGCACCACCTAATTCGTTCGGATGGTTTTCATGGCGAATCTTAGCCCATACCGGTTGCGGTACGACATTGCCGAACAACATATCGATATCGGCAAGATTCATTACCGTAGCATCTACGAGCTGCGATAATTCCTTGTAATACCCTGTAGGGTTCTTGCGAGGGTCAGGCAAAGATTGCTTCACCTGTAACACTTCCGAGCGTTTCCACGGGAGATGTATCCATACTCTCTGGAAGTGCGCCAATACCGGAGGAGCAGCATTTGGATTAGCTGGTATCCAAACCGGTGGAACTTCACGCATAGGGAATTGACCAGACTCATCTGTCTGTCTTTCGACATCCTCGACAAACAAGGCTTGAGGTATAGGAGTGGGACGAAAAGATAGCAACCGCTCGACAGCACGTCGAACGTTGGTATCCACTATCAGCCCATTTGCGAACTGAAGCTGAAGATCAGACAGAGCGGCGAGCACCTCGTCAGGCGCATCGGTCGCTATTTGATCATAAAGGAACTTACACATTTCATTAAACACATATCTCTGGGTTGGTATATTAAATTGACAAAATGTATCGAGTACGACACGGGGTGGACTTCTAAGAGGATTTACCATCCAACCCATCGCCATATTATATAGCGCAACGCGTTCTCTGTTTCCAGGAAGCTGACTACGTCTCTGAGGACCATCTGAACCAGCGGACCCAAGAACAGGTCCGAGTGAATGAAAGAAGCTAGCCGCAAGAGGAGAATTACGACTACGAGTAGAGGGAGAAGAATAAGACACAGGATTAACAAGTGAAGGAGTAGAGACAGTAGCAACAGCAGGAGTTAACAAAACAGGAGCAGTAGCGGGAGCAGGAGTATGTGGAAGCGGAGGAGCAGTAGGGATAGCAACAGGCAAAGGAGCAGGAACAGTCGGAAGGGCAGGTGCAGGTTGAGGAACAGGGGGAATCACAGGGGCTGTGGTACCCTGTACGTACGGAGGTGGCGACTTCATAAGATAAGACATTAAAGGATCCTCAACTGGCTCTTCCTTCTTTTCCGGCTCCATAGGCAAAGCGGGATAACATTTATCTACGGTCATACGCTGTAATCTGTCAAACACTTCCTTATCCTTAACCTCCTTATCATGCTGAAACTGCTCTGCTTTCTTCACTATGGTAGCAACATTATCTCGCTGAGTACGTTTATTCTGTCTGATTTCTTTCTGTCGGGCTTCTTTACGCCACAACCGAAAGGCATCAAACATGGCCGGCCTTGACTTTCTTTCAAACAATTTAATCTCTAGATTATCTAAGATCGGGGCCTCGAAGCTACCATGAGGTGGCCAACGAAGGTCACCATCCTTCTTCGTGTATTTAATCCAATAATCGTTAAAGGTAATTGGGCCTAGCCCATGTTTACTATAGAGCTCATAAGTGGGAGTTCCAACCGGAGGTATCGGACACGAGTCCTCCAGTCGGGAATCCGTTCCACAAGGTCTGAAACAACTAAACAAAGTACTGCGGCCAGGCATCTTGCACACTAGCCGAGTTTCACAAACTTCAAGGGTTACGGGATTTACCAAGTCCCAGCAAAGAACAAAACCCTCGGTTTTTGGCGGCTGCAGTCGTCAAACAACACAACAAAGTACGCTAGCAAAGTGTCACCGACAAAAACACTCACACAGCGTCAACAACAAAAACACTCGCAAAGGTGCATACGACAAAAGCACCAGCAAAGTGTCAACTACTAAGAACTCTGGGAGCGACCCACAAATACTTAACTCAAAGATCGATGGCGTCTCCAGGAAGGCCCGTCAATCGTCTCGCTATACCAAGGTCTACGCCAGGCGCCAAAACAGGTCTACAGTCAGGGCAGCAGTCCGTCGCAGCCGTCAGGAGGCGGGAATCTTCGCGGGAAAAGTCTTCGGGCCACTTATTTCGACAACAGGATCGATGAAGCGGAGTGCACCTTCCCTCGGAGATTTCACACAAAGTTCCTCACGATCGTCGGGCTTGGACCGGTACCACTGATGCAGCCCCACGTTGGGCGCCAACTGAAGGACTGGGTTCTTTAAGACCCAGCGGTGCCAGGGCACAACACCTGAAACCTTCGTGGGTAACCTGCTCCGGCGTACGAATCACAGAGACACGGGACACTTCCTTCGGCGTCAAAGATTCAAGGTTTATTTGCTGCAGGGAACACAGATATCACAGGAAGTACATTGAGTGTAGTTCGGGGAGACTGCTTCAAATTGGTTCTGTGGATCGCTCCTTTTATACAGTTTTTACCCATAGGACAACATGGCACACAAAAGTTTACAACCCGGTTCCCACCATTATCCCCCAGAGGGGTCGCTTTGGTCACTTTGAAACACATCAGGTCCGGAACATAAGTGCGGAAGCATTTGGCGGTTCCCAACTGTAAAAACCCATCTTCCCAACATTAGCGAATTCCAATCAGCAGTAAAACAGATCGAAATAGGAACAAAGACAGGTGCAGAGGAAGACGGAGACAGTGGGGAGATCGGAAAGGGTGTAAAAGGGGAGGTATCGGGAAACACGAGATACAGGCATCAAAGGGACGCGCCTAATGAGATGCACGGCTGAGACAATAAGTCCGTGCGGCAAGATGAGCCTTGAGCGGCACCATCTGCCTTACAGTAGCATCCCCCTCGTCATAAAGACACTTACAAAGAACATGTGTCTTCCGCAAATATCAAAAGAGTCCCAGGGTCGCGAAGCGGACATCGTCCGTTCGCTGACTACTTGAGGGCAAGAGACAAAATGGATGCCGTATCTAAAATGGAACCCGTGGGTACAGATGAAAAACCCATATAACAAACGAACGGTTTAGGTTAGCACAGCGAAACTGCGCACACTTACTAAACTCGTCATTTGCGGTTCATAGATACCAGACTCGACCATATTCATATGAGTCGAGAAATTCCACTTACAATTGTCACGGAACCTCAGAGGGGGAATGAGCACGCCTTCCCTCGTTCTAATGGGCTTGTCAGTTTTGAAAAAATTCTTTATTTTATCAGAGAATGACAGTTTCCTTTTTACTCCATACATCATGTGCGGTCTACCTCGTATAATCTGCTCCTTATGAAATCCTAGGTACTTTGGATTCGGTATGAAATCTGGATACCACATACAACTCTCCAGACTCGCTTCTAACTCGGCTTGATTAATTTTGTTTACCTTTGTGCTTCCAATGCTAGCGCGACTTTTATTTCGCGATATCCAATCAGGTCAGAGAATACAAACACCCTTAACCAATGGGTGCGCGGCCTTTTCGCAAGACAGAGTCTCACGCTTCGGCACTCACCCCTCCTTTACAAATTCAGCTCCACTACACACCCGCTGTCTTGACCAATGCCAGCGCGGCACGGAGTGACGTCAGAGCAGCTCTCCGACTGACTCCCTCCTTTACAAGGTAACGGAAACTTTTTACTCTCTCTAAAGTGCGAATACAGATTTTATTTAACAACACGCAACGTTTGCCACTATGTCTGAGTGTTCTAAAGAGGTAAAAGAACTTTCTTTCGCTACAAGTAAACCACTTCTGTCTACTTTTCATTCACTCTGGATAGACTTCTTTGCCTGTCCCTTCACACTAGTAACATAGAACCCGTTATTCTTCTGACTCATCCACCTTAGTCGGGGATATGCACTGAGCCAGGATTTCACCAGCGAACTATCTTACTTACCAGACAAGCCTCGGAGACCCTATTACTCCTTCCGTATGCGACCCTTACTAGGTGATATCGCAATGAAAGTTTTATAAAGGACTCGTAGCTATCATTCACTCTAGAAAAAAGGTCCTAATTAGTGCTTCCAGTTATCCTTAACCCTGCACTAATACCTCAAACCTAGTGACTTCAACAGCTAACCGGATTCTGCTCACCGTTAGCTAAATACTTCCCCGGGGATTCGGACTACACTGAACATTCACAAACAATAGTTAATATAACATTTATAGCAGCAATGCAAAAATCATGTATATTTACATATAAATCCTTAAAACATTTCAAAATTTTTGAACCAATACAATAGAAAATCAGCAGCACATTTTATTTTCACGGTTTGTTTATGACCTATCCTGTCTACCTAATCTAATTAGTCCAAACCATCCTCTGGCTGCCAGAAAATTACTGATAGAGCGCGCAGTTCTCCCGGGTCACCTGGGTTACCAATTCTTTACACGCACTGGGCCCTGGCGTGAATACCTCACTAATAATTTGGGTGAACCAGGAGAGGACTATTTGATTTCTCCTCCTGCACGCTACTATGAGCAATTAAGGTTTGGTTTCACCTCTGCATACCATGTACCTGACTTACCACAGGCACAATTTTTCTGACGGATCTGGAGCTATAAGGGAGAAATAGCAGACAGGCCTAAGATCAAATACTTTTTATGAACAGTAAAATACTTTTCCACAATTTTCTGTAAAATGACCACAGACACCTGAGGATGTTTAAAACTTTATATAAGTTCAGAGAGAATATGACAAAGCAATAAGTGATAGGCAGAATAATGCGTCTAACATCAAAATCAACACCATAAAATAGCTATAGATTAATGCTAAGACCATTTGAGTATATGGGAAGACTAAAAGGTAAAATTTTTAGAACAAAACTAGTCACTGCAACTTTATACTAGAACATAGGATGTGGATGGGACCTAGAACATGTACTTAACCTAAGTGTTTAACTATTCTTACTAAGTTCACCGCAATTAGGCTAAAGGTAAGGGAAAAATTGGAACATACTAATACAATGTAACAGTTGGTAATTTTCTAAGGGAGGGGAGAGAAGTGGAACAATTCTAAAACAATTGCATATAACTCGTTCTCAAGGTGATAGAGCAATATCACGGCAAGAGTGCTTTATTAAGAAAGTAGAGAGAGAAGACGAGAGAGAGAGAGAGAGAGAGAGAGAGACGCAAACCCACAGGTTAATATTTACCTAGGTCTGAGAGAAGACTAACCCTGGCCACGGGTCAGTTGGAAGGACGGGGACAAGGACCCTCAGGAAGGAATGCCAGAATGCGAGCAGGTACAGCTCACGGACAGTAAGGACAGGATACCCCTCAGGATTTGGGATCAGGACTGGGCTCACCAAGGTACGACCAACACCCACAGCTTCAGAAGCAACGCCAGCGTTACCCCTTTCTGCAAGTAATCCGCCAGTAACCCCGATTGGGTTTTCGAATTCCCCAGCAAAGTGCTTCGCCAGCACTTAGGATTATTTCCACCCCTTAGGAGTTTGTGGAAAGTATGGACAGAGTGCTCCGCAGCACTTCAGATTGAGCACCTATAGAGTTCGTAGGGTCAGTGACAGGTCTGCTACTCGGACAAGTCGGACAATTTTCCTAAGCTAAACTAGGGCAATTATACTGTTTTGGGGGCTCTTAGACCACCCACTAATGTTGCAAGTGACAGTTTCCCACATTATGATTGGTCAGGAGAGGTGGTGCGGTCATTACCACCTCCTAGAGTTCAGCTTTCTCATCATTAATATTCAATTTTGCACACCCGCCCCTCGGGTTCACGTTCCCAGGCATAGGAATACAGAATACAATACAAGAGCACAGCATATAGCAACAGTGTATGACAGTTCAAGGTGCGATCTTGCATCTTCGGGATGGGTTCCCAGGCGCATCGGGCTTCAGGAGCCAGCTGGCTAGTTTTAGCTTCTGCGCAGTTAGGACTTTCCCCGGTCACCTGACAGGGTTCAGAGGAGCCTCAGCATGGCGTCGCTCATGTATGTCCCAGCCCACAAAGACGCGGTACATGAAAAGTAAGCGAGAACGAATTAAAATCACATACAAAATGATTACACTGTATACCATGATAAAATACTAACCAACCCTTATTTTATAAGGACTATAGCATTATTGTTTAATGCGGAAAGACAGATAGGCAAAAGCAGCGGTAGCAAGCGGAGAGCATGGTGAGAGACAAGCGGCCATGTTTGCAACAGTGCGCATGAGCACAACTTCCCTCCAGAATGCGAGTGCGTCACATCACATGGGTATGACCGACGCATGCGCAGACTGAATTTCAGCGAAGCAGCCGATTTTAGTGCAAGCTTCGTTAGTATGAGAAAAGACACGCAAGCAAGCATCCTGGGGACACCCGCGTGTTTAGAAAAACACTCAATAAATGACGAACAATAGTGTTAATACGATTATACGATTTAGGCAAGGGTTTTGTATGAGAGCAGGGCGCTTGCACGCGAATCCCAGCTCCATCACACCTACGCGTTTCGATCCAGAAGGTTCCTGACCACTGTAGTAAACTACCGTGATCAGGAACCTTCTGGTTCGAAACGGGTAGGTTATATATATCAAGTACCAGTCCAAACTTTCGTTTCAAAGAAGGCGCTGACACCGTGAATCAATCCAAAGTAAGATGCTTTATTCCGCTTTACAGCCCATCGGCGGTATCCAACCACCTTGCTCACTACATCTGGCTACCACCTCAATCATTGTTATGTACTAAGACATTTTGACAAGTTACAACTGGTTCAGGTTGTCATGACAACCCTGTCCTGACACTTGAAACAACATAGAAGAGTTCTGTATGTATTTGAACTCCATGAAAAAACCCCTTCTATCGGTTGCATTTATGCATTGTACATGTATTAGACTAAATGTTACGTTCACATTTGCCCACTCTGTGGTACGTAATATTGGTTATAAATACAGAATTTGTTCACAAATTATAATAAATTTAAATAAAAAACAATCTGAGATAATGTGAATTAAAGGCAATTCACAACAGTATCTTAGTCAGTTCAATCATTAGACGGGTGCCCTGTAATTTGGTTAACGCTAAACTCACAGGCCTGGTTTAGTGTGTTAAATTCTGTCCGAGTGGATGCATTGATCACCCTATTTCAAGTTATATATTGTCTTAAAATATGACAATGAGTGTTGCCATGTGTGATGGGTTAGAAAATGACACAATATGTGTGGCGGTATCGCTAATCTCATAAAAACAAATTGATGTGAGTTTAATCAACTCCCAGTGGATGTAGCTATCACCCTGTCCCATGGTTGCCGTCTATTTAGCTTAACAATGGTTGTTCCAATGTAACTATGTACATAGGGTTCTGTTGACCATGACGTTTGTTTGTGTTGTGAATTGCTATGTGTTTAAAGTGTTGTTTGAAAGCTAAGTAAGTGCTTTGTGTAAAGTGACAACTAAGATTTAAAAAAAAATTTAAGTAGGTGAGTTTCAGATGTTTACGGAGTGATTAAGAAAATTAGGCCAAGCCGCTCTGGACTAAAGGTGGACATTAAGCGCCTCATCCGCGTTTAACCCATTAGGACTCTTTGAGTCAAGCAGGATTATGTATCTTGACTCCAGGCCTCTTAATGGCAGTAGTCGATTCCCACCCCTGATGTTCTTGGGTATGCTGTCAATTACAAAATACGTCAAATCCTGTGCGTTCCCTGCGTGATGCGAGTTTATGTGTCTGGCTACAGGGTATGCCTGGTCGTCATTAGCTATTGCCCTATGGCAGTGTTTCCTAAACTGTGGTCCGCGGACCCCCAGGGGTCCGTGACACATTCCCAGGGGGTCTGCAGGCAGCAGTTTTAAAAGCACTGCAAAGTATCTTGTATAATTAGCAGTTTTCAAACTACAATACAAGTGTCAAGATAACATCAGTGATTAATGTACCTGCTGGAGAGAGATGAGAGTTTTGTCCAGAGACAGCTTTGAATTATCTAATGTAGCACAGAGGGCTAATATGCCTCCTGCAAAGAACATGTATAATGTTTTTTAAAAGCAGATTATTTTGTTACTGTGCAGTTCATAAGTGACAATCGTAATCTAGCATTGTGACCTATAAACTGTCATCAAGGAGCTGCTTGCAAACTGCAAGGTAAAAGTTAGTGACATGTTTTTCCCATTATCCTGATGCTGCTAAAAAGGTTCATTTGGGTGGAAATACATTTTTATTGTTAAAGTCAATGCTAACCACTGCGTTTTGTTCTGAATCCTTAGTTTGTTCTTTTCCAGACCACGCACTATTTAAAAATGCTTACCAGTATGAATGACGTTAATTCTACACCTTGTAGTCCTCTGCCTTATATGACTTTTTCTATACACTGATTTACATGATTCACTGTCTCTATATGTGTGTGATGTAAAGTGCTTGACATCCTACAATGGTATGAGAGATGCTACAAAAAATGTAATACATGTGACAGAGGGGCTATGGAGAGATGAGAAGCACTGTTGGAGGGTGATAGTGGGGGTATCATTGAAGAGCCCCAAAAATGATTGTCGTATTCTGGTGCATAGTAAGGACTTATTTTACTATTCTTTAAAAGCTAATACAATTCAATATGTAATGACAGCTGTGTTGTAGACTGGGCCATTGTTTCCTAAATGTTTTCTTTTTTTTTGGGAGGGGGGCTCCCAAAGCCCTCTTTGCAGTGGCCAGGCTCACTCACTGCACTTGGTCTGCACCATATGGAGACAGGTCTGAAAACATTTGCCAGCGCTGCTTTGGGTTTCCAGTCTGGCCCTGACAGAAGCAGGAGCCTCGTACTGCGAAATAAAACCAACTATTTAAAAGTTAGTCACGGAGATACAGCACAAACCTTCCCATTAATTTTCTTAATTTTTTTGCTAATTCTTTCAATATAAAATACAACAGAAATTGCAGGGAGTGTCGTTAGCCTCCTTGGCTTAACGACATGCTCCGCCACTTCAGAAACGCAGGGTTGCACCTATATTTACAAGAATATGATGCAGCCCTGTGTTTCCCCTGCGCTCGCTCTACACTTAACTTTGTGGCGCCAACGCAGGCACCCTTGCACCATGGTGCAAGGAAGTCTGCGTGCAGGGGAAGAATGTTTATGAACAGTAAGGCCCCCCTTCTGCACATAAACAATTTCGAAATGCCGTTTTGTCACTTCTGTATGTGCTGCTTAATGCAGCACACATGGAAGTCACAAAATGTTTTTTATTAAAAAGATTGTTGTGTGCAGGAAGGGTCACCTTCCTGAACATAAACAATCAAAGGCGTTTCACAAAAACGAGGAGAATTAAAGCATTTCTCCTTGTTTCGCCAAGTTAAGACCAGGTTTTCCCTGGTCTTAATTTTGGCGCTGCCTACCATTTAAGCTGCCCTTGTTAATAGGGGGCAATGTCAAAATCAATGGGTGATGGGGTGGATCGCCCACCGTAACATCCACTGCCCATCCCTTTCACGCTAAGCATAGGGTGAAAGGGGGTGTTATTTACAAGCCAGCGTTAAGCCATGTTAAGTGGCTAAATGCTGCCTTGTAAATAAAGCGGAGCGCCTGATACCACGGGAACGTCCCAAAAAGTGATGTTCTCATGGTGATAGGGGTTTGTAAACATGCCCCTAAAATACTTACTAATTAAAGTATTTGTTTTGTGTGCACATATGTGTTTTTGGGGGGAAATTACTGTTTTAATGTTTGAATTTTAAATCCTACAAATTGCTTGGGGGTCCCCGGCTTCCAGTGGTGACTCAATGGGGGTCCACATGAGTCAAAAGTCTGGGAACCACTGCCTTAAGGTGTTTCAAAATTCTCACATGTGCCTGGTGGATGGTGCTGCCCACATATCTTTTCCCACATGTGCATACAAGTACGTAGACTGCGAACTCAGTTTTGCATGAGAAGCTCCCCCTAATTGAGTAAGGTGTTTGTCTGAAAGGTAGCTTAACAGAGTTGATGTTAAACCCATGCTTGCAGGCTTTACATTTGGTGCACTTTCTGAATCCCTTTTGGGCCTGAAGTCACGTGGTTCCTTTAGCGTTAGTTGGGGTATTACAAACTAACTGGCTCCTCATCGATTTGGCCTTTCTAAAGGTGACTGAAGGAGATTTGTCGCAGAGAGGACCTAGGATCGGGTCATTGGGTACTAGAGGCCAGTGCCTGCTTAGGATCTTACCCAGGTTGGCATGGTACGTGCTGTAGCCTGTAATGAGTCTCGGGGTGTTTTGTGTGGTTTTGTCCTTGGTGTTATTTTGACTATTCTGTTCTGGAAACAAGAGATCCTTCCTGTTCTTTTCCCCACATTTTCTCTCTGCTTTGTCTAGTGTCCTCTTGTTATAACCCCTATTTCTTAATCTTGAAAAGAGGGTTTTCTTCGCATCTTTTAGATCTTTCTTTGTGCTACAATTATGTGTCATTCTAAGGCACTCTGCATATGGTATCGACTCCTTTAGTTTGGTAGGGTGAAAACTCTGGGCATGTAGTATTGGATTACCCGCTGTGGGCTTCCTGTTTGTCTGTGCCTGGATTTTATTGTCTGCTATGAAGAGTTCCAAATCTAGAAATTGAATTGATGTATTGTTTGTAGTGCAAGTGAAAATGAGGTTCAAGGAGTTCTCATTAATCTCTGATGCAAAGGTTTTTGCACTCTCACTTGACCCTTTCCAGAGAATAAAAATATCATCTATGACAGAGGCGCAACTAGAGACAAATTTCGGGGGGGGGGGCTAAGAAAAAAGTTTGGGTGGGGCTAATTCTTCCAGCAGTATGCAGAGTGGAGATGAGATGCAGGGGCTCTCTAAAAAGGGGCGAAAAAACAACAAAGCCTCATTAACAAGCAAATGGTCTTTTAAAGACCTGTGAAGTACTAGGGTGTGGCTGTGTTTGTGCCCAGGAGGCTGTCTCAGCCAGGCTGACACACACGGCAGGGGGGAAGGGCTAAAACCCTTTGAGACCAATGGGCATTGCACGCCTGGAGAGAGCCCAGAGATGGCTACATATTACACATTAGTGTTATGTAGTTTTATATTACATCTTTGTGTTGGGTAGTTAGCTTGAAAACCCTGTTTAAAATGTTTAGGTTTTATATACTTGCATGAATAAATTGTTGATACAACAGTGGGCAATGGTGAGGGACTTCGGATTTATGTGATACAATGGCTGCAGGGTTTACCACATAATTATTATAGATTTACCACATTTGTCATATCATTTTACTACCTATTCTTTAGAATTAACAAAGAATGTTGCTTCTAGCTAATGATGATGTAGCCTTGCGGCTAGAACGGTGGTCTCAGCAACGATTCTCAACATCATGTGATTCTGGGCAAATCACCTTATCTCCCAGTGCCTAACAAAAATGAATGTGCACATCTGTAACAAAACTGGTGCTTATTGAAAGCGCTCTGATACTCGATGTCTCGGGTCTAGATTATGCTAAATAAAACTCTAAAAATTTAAAAATATATATATATAATGTGCCACCTAAATTGCAATTTTTTATACACAAATTAGATAACCTTGCTGCATAATGCGGTCCTCCAAGCCACTTACTCTCAATATTCTTCACAATGTAAACATCCGCAGAGTGGTTTGGGGGATATCATTTTGATGATGAAATATATATTCAATGGCAATCCCTGTGAAATATGGGTTCATATACTACTGCATTCCGTGTAAGAAAAGCACCTACATATGTAGTATATTAGTACTAAGGAACATTAAAGCTGTGAATTCTTTGTGAACTCCATCTATCCCCAAACATTTATAATCCTAATTGGAACCAAGGAGAGAGCCACCCTCCTTGCAACTTCTCAAAACAGTCAGAGTGCAAAAGACAGAGACAGTATCTAAGACCAGAATGTGACGCAGATCATACCTCTAGGTAAGCAAGGGCTAGTATTAAGAGTTGCTGCTACCAACAAGCAAAGGTGAGACACGTCATGCACTCACTCTCTTCTGCCTTGAAGTTGCGGGGGCTGGTATTAACTTGAGACTGTAATAATATAACTGCATCTACAATGGCCCTCCAGCTTCACAGCTCAATTGGTTGCAGATGGCCCGGAATGTCTCACCTGTCTCAGCGTTGGGTAGAAGCGATCATGGTACAGTAGCAGCTCTAAATCCCTTCACTGGTTACCAGTTATAAGATGGAATCCTATTCAAACTTGACTGCTGGATGTATACATGTATACACTGCTGTAGGTTGAATTTATGTACTTGGTCCTCCTCTATCTATCCAGCAGAATCTCACTCTACTGTAACATAAACAATCTAAGAACTCAGGATAAATTGTTTTTGAAAGTCCCACAAGTCAACTTTAAAATTAAGGCTTCAGAGCTTTTTCTGCCCCAGGCCCATCTATCTGATTGATTGATTGAGACCATATATAAAGCGCTCACAGCTACTTCAGTAAGAAGTGTTGCGATGCTCTGAGGAGAGTGACAGTGCCAATCAACTCGGTCAGTAAGATCTGGACTCTCTCCGAGAATTGCTGAGATATCCGTCCAACTTGACTTGCTTTAAGAAGGCACTAAAAACACATATTTTGGTGTTACGAATCCACATAAGACCCGCACAGAGAGTCTGATAGGTAGGCAGGATTCAAGCAGCGAGAGATACCACATTCAATCACAATATGGAATGACCTGACCCCTTATGAGAAAGGAGAACATCATATCATGAAATCCTTGTTTATTTCATTTAAAAGCTCTTCTGTTTTGTGCATTTATTTAGTAAGGCATTGGAGTGCTGCAGATAGTCGTAGCAATAGGGAGAAGAAGCAGGGCAATGTATGAGCCCTGCTAACTTGTCAATTTCTCCTACAGGGAGGGATCTCTTTCAATGCTAATGTCCTTATATTATGTTCAGGTGGCATACGAGGCTCCTTCTGCTGCCACGGGGCCTTGTGAATACATCACACAGACCAGTCAACGAGCCAGGCCGAACCCATCAGGGCGCACTAGAAAACCTTTAACAGATCAATACGTCGCTTCTCTCAGCCAATGTTTTCTTAAGTATTTTTATTATACAAATAAGAATGGCCGAGATGTGACTTAATATGCAGTGTGTGCTATAGAAGAGAATTCCCTCAGTGTTGTCAGAGCGGGAAATGTTTGAGCACTGCGTGGAAGACTCAGAATTGTTACTATTCCACTGCTACCGTGTCCACTCCTCGTGAACTTGGATGTGCACGACTGAGGTACAGGACATGGACCCCCTTCATCTCAGTGAATAATGTCTCACTGCTACAGACACTCCTTAGATATGTTGCGTCACTTATGGTGACGCTGATGGCAGTTCACCGGCTCCTGCCTGTGACGTTCTATCTAGACCCAGACATCTAAAAGCGGCCTTGATGTTGCAGTTTTATTTTCGAACACTTAACTGCCTGGGCACAACAACAACAAGAAACAGGCCCCCAAGGCACAATGATGTCATCGTGTGTAAATGGTAATAGAGCTCTGATGCCTAACAGGGCCTGGTTCATGCTTCAGTAAATTGAAAAATAAATACAGAAATACATTCCATAATTCCCATGTGGCAGCACTCTGACTGCAAACGAGCTATTCTTACTCCCAATATTATGTCACGGTTAACACTTCAAACACTTCACATATAAAATGAATGCAAAGGCTTTGCCTCATCTAGTACAGCCACTAAGATTTCAAGTTTTACATTCCTGCGCTCATGTGATGTTTTGGCAGGCGCAGCACAGATTATACTGTCTTTTATTTACACCTTATCCCCCGCGTCTTCCAATTAAATTGCCCAAAGACAAAACAGTTACTGAAGGAAACTATGTCAGCCCTTCTACTATAGGGAAACCAAAGCGCCATCAAATATTTACCAAGACGTGCTGCATATTCAAGGAGGAAATCGTCACTGTGCGTTTAGCTCACCAAATGTACAAGTCCACTTTTATGGCAGAGCGTGCCTAACCAAAGTCATTTCCTAATTGTAAGAGAGCTGCAATATGTAAGCAGGCCTGCCTCGTTTTTTCCCCTCAAAAGCCTCATTTACAAGTTAATGGTCTTTTAAAGACCTGTTAACTACTCGGGTGCTGCTGCAATTAGATCCTCGCCAGCCCCAGCCTGCAAAGCTTTGTCAGCCCGGGCTGACACACACGACGGGGGGGCTGAAGCCCCGTGAGCCCAATGGGTGTTGCGCGCCTGATCTATGAACCTTTTGTAAACTACCACATTGTTTGTCATTTGCTGTTGATGTTTGACCCCCAATACCTGCTCCTCCTACCAGCCCTTATGGAAATTAGCATAGCTGCGGGAGAAGCAAGTACCTATTGCTGAACCGTGCGTTTGTTTGTAATGTAGCCTGTTGAAGATAAATATGTTATTTTTAAGACACCATTCGGTCATCTCTAGTAACATACAGGTGTGTTGGTGTAAGGATCGGTCTTCTGCCTAAATAGTGTTGCAGAGCTCTTAGCCCATCATTGTGTCTGATACTAGTGTACAATGATTGCACATCAAGGGTCATGAAAAGATAATCTTCGCTCCAATCAAAATCGTATATTTTGCTCATAAAGTCCCCACTGTCTCTTATAAAAGCTGGTAATTCATGCACAAGAGGTTGTAAAAAGTGGTCAATGAAAATACTTGTATTTTGGAACGGGCTCCCTATGGCCAAAATTATTGGTCTCCTAGGAGGCTGTTCTGCGTTCTTGTGCACCTTAGGTATCAAGTATAGTTGGGGGGTTCTGGGATAGTCCGTTTTGAGAAAGTCAAACTCTGGCTTGCTGATGAGGCCCATTCCTTTCCAGCGATATAGTTCATTGTGGTACTTTTCCTGGATCCCCACAATATGTGTTGGGCTGATTCGATTGTAGCATTCCTGGTCCTGTAGTTGTGAGAGTGCCTTGTTATTGTACAGTGTGAGTGGCCACAGGACTATGTTTCCACCTTTATCCGACCACCTCACCACGATGTCTGGTCTTGCTTGTATTTTTCAAATTAAGTTGTTGTACTTCACTCTTTGGTTATGGTTGTGAGTGGTAAAGTCCCTGGTGCTCAGGAGTGACAATGTTTTTAAGTCCTTAATTATATATATATATATATATATATATATATATATATATATATATATACAATCTCACTGATGCTTAAAATGTCGGGTGCAGACACCAAAGTTTTCTGCTCACAGGAATAGTTTATTTACAATGCTGATATGTGGAGTTATATATAGCAAAACTTTACTTACCTATAGAAACTTACCGTAATAATATTTTTGTCCTCAATATTCTTGACATGATATTTTGTCCTACAGTACTTTTGGTTTTGATATTCTGTCTAAAACCCACTGTCTTGTTGGCATATATAGTTGTCATACACTGTAGTTCACACACTTTGGGGTTTGAAAGATAACTGTGATATGCAGATTTCTTAATGACAGTAGGACAGTATGAAGCTCTGTTGCATGATATACTATAATGAAAATAGAACCATTGCTGCAGTTTGCGCGTAGAGGTTCATAGAATAAGAAAATTAATAACAGAACAAGCATAAATGATGTGATAATTTGAAACTATCACAATAGTGAAAACCTGTTATGTTCTGAAGAAGATCAAAATGAATTACTGACTGGTAGAAACATATTGGTGAATTGTAAGTTGATTCATAAGTGATTTTTATGTGAAACATTACAATATTGATTTCATTGTTTGATCCATAGTTCTAAATGTTTTACTTCAATGGTCTGGCAATGCTTTTGATGCCAAGGATATTACTGAGTATTAACATTATTGATTGTGCCTTTGTTCAACATCTTTATCACCACAGCAGAAATGCAAATAGGCAATATATCGAAGTGCTTGGCCAATAAACATGGACCAGCTAAAAATATGAACTTCATAAACAAGCTAGACAATTCTCTATTGTGCTTGATTTTCGATCTTAAATATGAAATAAACATTATCAGCATATAACTACTTCTAAATTCTAATCAACTTGGATACATTGTTTAGTACTGCATGCTGTAAATTGTTCCCTTTGCTCAAAGAGTGCATAATGTCGCGTGGCCTACAGCGGCAAACAGGAGGCATTGATATTTTCAACCACGAAGAAGAGATGGGTTGGTTGGTTTTTCACTCAAAAATCAGTGTTGAAGTGGCGCCTTTGCTTAAATACTGCATCAGACTACCATTCTGCTGTTGTAAATGATAATAAGTGGATGTTTCCTCATCTCTACACATGTCCCCCTAAATGGATGGAGACAGCCTATCTGATTGTATCTTTGCAATAAATGCCTGATCTGCTTTATTCGGGGGGAAAAGGAGGGGTCAGGGTAGCCTGCAATGCAGGTGTCCATTTGGTATCTGCTCTGTGTGTGGGAGGGAACCTTGGACCACTGTTGAACACGCATTAGTGTGTGTGGGGGGAGGGGGTACACTAATATGCAAGGGAGTTTGCACTGCTGGTGACCATATAGCATTTGTTCTGTGTGTGGCTGTGTGTATGCAGTCTTCTGCATGCTCTGTACCTGTTCTGTGTGTACATCGGCAGGATGCTCTTACTTGGACACTGCGCTGGGACTTTGCACCCTCTAGCCCCCCCCCACCTGCAACAACCCTGCACTTTCCCCTTTTTGCACCCAAAAGACTCCCTTGCACCTTGCATTCTTCTTGTGCTCTGCACTCACTCCATTGCTGCCTATACTCTCCATCCTGTGTACTCTCCCTCCCCTCTCTTTCTGCACTCAAAAATGCCTCTTGCACTCTTTTTTTCCCATGCACCCAGTCACCTTAATATTGTGAATTGTCTTTGCCTTTTATAACGCCCATGGCTTTTGGCTTTGCATAACGCCATCTGCTTTTGATTTTACATGCACATCAGACTTCACTATCTTACAGCACAGGGACAAGCAAGGGTGCAAGACTGCCAGTCAGTGACGTCGTTAGCCCCCCCACGCTTTTTCAGCCTAAGTGGGGGTGATGTTGACACATAACTATGCATGAGCCTGTTCTCTCTGCAGCTCTGCAGCCAAATGGTTTACAAAAATATAAAGAAAGGGAAAATCGGGAAACATCCTTTACAACGAAACTTTTACAACGCAGTGCTATTACAACGCAGGTTTTACAACGAAAACCATTACAGCGCATTGCGCTGGGGGGCGCTCTAGGATAGGGAATAGATTTAATTTACTATCCAACACCTTCCCTAGTGTCCACGGGGACTGGAGTTGGAATAGTAAATTAAACTATTCACTATCCAGCACCCCAAAGCGCTATGCGTTGTAAAGGTTTGTGTTGTAAAACTGGCGTTGTAACAGCATGCGTGGTAAAAGCATGCGTTGTAACGTCATACATCCGGGAAAATCACCAGAGACGCGAAGCCAGTCACAGTAAAAGAGGCCCCAAAGGCGAAAAGATGAGAGAACGAAAGAGTGTGAAGGGCAGTAGCTCCAGTTGGGGCAGTAGGTGCAGTGGCATCGGGGCTACGAGGCCTGAGTGGCCCACTGAACCCTGTTTATTGCTTGATGTTATAATTCAAAAAGCAGCTGGGGACCAATTTCTTCCTCAAACCAAGGCCCACAATACACTGGCTACTGGGAGTGTGAGAGAAGGGCTGGGAGGAAGAGAGAAACGAAGAACATATGAAAAGAAGAAAGAAATTGTGACAAAAAGGAAGGGCTAAAATCATTAAAAGATTAATGCAAGGGTGAAACGATTGATGGATGAAATGTAAAACATATCTATTGGGTGGGTGGAAGAAAGAATGGCTGGGATGATGAAAGGCTGGACTAATGTGTGGATGGATGGTTGATGGATGGAAGTTTGGATGAATGGGTGAATTGATAAAAGGAGAGAGAAATGATGTAGAGCTGGAAACGAAGGGATGTATGAATGGGAAAAGGATGGATGAAAGGCTGGAATTGTGAGTGGAAGGACAGACGGATGGATGAAAGAGTAGTAATGAATAGAATGGTGAAGAAAGGGCGGACAGAAGCAAGAAGAGATGGATGAATGCACGAAAGGGTTGAAGGATGAAGACATAGATGGATGAAAGGTGGGATGAAGGGACCTCATTTAGAGTGAGTAGGGCTTTCTCGCTTCGCTCATCCAATGGCATTCGAGGTATGGACCTAATGGGGGGGGGGGGGTATTTCATTTTCTGGTTGCTCTCCTTGCTGCCATTTTGTGGAAAATAAGAACCTGCTACTGCTGCTAATGTGCTACCTCTTCTGGGTGATTCTCAAGTTTGTGAACAATTTTCAATTAAAGAAAAACTACAATATACAGAAGGTAAAACTATACTCATTGCCAATGTTTGTCTCCTCCTTTATTCTAGGAAAGTATGAACTTTCCAAAATGTCAACCTTTCTCGATTAAAACACCCTCTTAGATGGATTAGTAGTCCTCAAACCAGTCACTGATTGTGTACTTTAAACTCAGGCCATCAGAATGGACTGAAAAGGATAGTATTTGACTGTGACACATGGATTGCACTTCGGTGACCCTACAGTATATTGTGTCTTACAGCATAGTATGTCTGGGCCCATCCCTGCTGCACCCTCAGCCTAAAGATGCCTGCACATCATCTGGTTATCAGCAGAGCCTCCCTGAATCCAACGACAGTCTTCGGAGATGGGTGGTACCCAGCTGTGGAGATAAGGGGGGGTCATCGACCAAGAGTTTGTGCTTTGCGGCACAGAAGACAGGAATAAAGGTACAACTATTGGGCTCAGGACAGAAAACTATATTCCACAAGCATGTGTGGCTGACTCCCCCCAAAAATTCAAGAGTGAGGCACCCCTTAACAGGAAGGATATCTCCCTAATGTACTGAAAAACCTTTGAGAATCAGGTACATTGTAATTTCATTGACCTCCAGCAGGTACATTGTAATTTCATTGACCTCCAGTTACACTCAGACAGAGGGGCATAGAGATGTCATTGGGTTGCATGGGGGATAGAGAGAGGCCATTGACCTTGAGCTCCATTAGCAGACAGAGGGTGGTCCCTGATTTAAGACTGATCTCTCAGGCATGCAGGGTTCCAGAGGTCATTGACCCATGGGTATTCTTTCAGACTGTGGCAGGACAGAGAGAGTTTATTGCCTGTCTAAAGTCAGTGTCACTGAGGCGTGGCTTTTCACCGAAAGAAGATGGCTGCCTGCTGATTCAGCTGCCTGACGGGCAGGAATTAATCCGAAAATAACAGCAATTAATTTATTTTCTACATACCAAAATCACAAGTCACTGGCAGCCCACAGTCAGTATCAGAGAGAATGAATTCAGGGCAGTAATGATCATGTTTGTCACAAACATGCAAACAGCATTTAAAACATTTAAAAGCCTTTTGCATGAAGCAACCAGCTGCCTCTTCAGGTCCCAGCCACCATGTCATGTTATGTATGATGCATTGAGAGCTTGCCGAATATATGTCTGACTTTGTTCTTTAAAACATTTCTGTTTTCACCAACCTTGTTTGCTTTAGGGATCCACATTAAAAGCTCTGAAACTGCTAAGATTAATGTGCTGTCTAATTAAAAGGCAAATACAACCCGAGAGAAAAAAATTGCAATCTTCACAAGCTGTGAACTAAATGTCACAGAAAGGCCATAGATTTCCAGCAGTGGAAGACACATTTCTAGCTACAAATGAAATCCAAATTGCAATGAGTTTAAACTGAAAAACAAACTGGGCAAAAAAGGAATGAAATTTAATACTCAGCTCCTGGAGTGCCCTGTTGCCTTTTGAAAGGGTTCACACTTCACATATTTGTTGCATGCCTTTGTGTTTTGGCTGGCAATATGGAAATTAATTTTTGCTTTGTGGCTGTCAGCAAGGCATTTCATTTGCGTGTACACAAATAAAATGTCTCAAATATAAAAAATATATTTTTTAAGCATCATTGTTTTCCTTCTTATTTGCCTGCTGTTGCAGCAAGTTTAGAGAATTACAAATGCCAAATGTTTTTTTTATTTTCTGCCATCATTTCCTTTGGTCCTTTGTATGAGGGATTATACTCTTTCATTTTTGCTTACTGACAAACACCTTTATTCATGTGGATGGCACAGACTCAGTAATACTAACACGTTTCTAGGCATAACTTTCAGTTTACTTTATTTCCAGATGAGATATATTTTGTCATTAGCAGCAAGTGGTTCCTCAATTTCTGATATTTTTACCAGCATTTTGTCAGCCATTTTCCTGCATGGGCAGAATGAGAAAACTCACATTAACTAACACCACTTGTTCTTTTGAATCTTCTTGAAATACTACACTTTGAACTTAGAAGTATCTTCTCCTGAAAATATGGAAGAACCTCATAATGTGAGGCTAAATGAAAATGCCCCTACCTTGTTACCAAAATTGGCTCTAGCAGAAAACACTTTCAGCTCCCTCATACCTAAACAGACCCAGAGGTGTTATTATCATTTTTTCTCAAATATACTGACTTACTCAAGGACATTATGGCTGCAAAGGCAAATAAACTATTTTCATGCTGGTTATAACTTAGATTTCTCTAAAGATATTGCTAAAACTCCTGCCGGCAGACAAAAGTAATTCTTAGAAATGAAATCAGAACTCAGAGCTTTTAATGCCAGATTTGGTCTTTGTCATCCATGCCTTTTCAAAGTTATATATAAAAACAAGATAACAACATATGAAGAGCCAACCACAGTGAGGACATTTTTGGATGACTGTAAAGAAGAACACATGGATACTTCTAAAGTTTCTCACTGACTGAAAGCTAAGTACTGATAGTTTTATGAATTCTATTCACACACATGTTGATGCAAATGTTTATTTTCTCCTTTATTCTTGCAGGATCTTTCAGTCTCAATCTTTATTATTGTGCCTTTATGTTCTGTTATACATGATCACATCCTGGTCCGTCTTGGAGTGCAGGCATGTCGTCTTCATAATGTGGAATCACCACCCTCAACCTTTTGTTTTGTTTGTAGATGTATGCCTTTTTTCCTTTGTTTACTGCTTCTCTTTATCTTTCATTCTCTTTTCTACATTTCTTTCTCATCTATTTTCCCACGCTCTCCTTTTCACCGCTAATCTAATTCTACTTTGCTTTCTTTATCAATGTCATGAATTCACAATGGATATGTTTTTATGTTTTAGTTTGCTCTTTATCAGTTCTTGGAAGTGTAGCATTTTAGGTTTTAACTTAATATTTGAGTATGGTACTTGGAGTAGGTACACGGAATGTCACGGGATGAGGCTCTCCGATTAAAAGACAAAGGGCCTCATTTATGAGAATCTGTGCACCTCCGGAAGATCACTTATTGAGACTTTTGTGGCGCTAAAGCCTAAATGTCAAGTCAAGTCAAAAGGCTTTATTTCGTTAAAAACATATCATAAAAGCTACACAATTTTTTTTTAAAAACGCATTAGGGATTAAAAACAAGAAGTAATCTATTTACACAACATTTTTACAACCATATTTACAAGTTAAAAGCAACATTTTAAGCAATCAATTAAGAATCAGATTAAACATTTCATTTAAGCCTTTTGCTTCTAACATGCCATGCCCATGATAAAAATTTAGAGAGACCACAGGCATACAATGGCCGTGAATCTGCCGTCAGAATGCGCAGCGCTTCAATATGAGACCTAGTGTTAAGCAACCGACACAGAGGTTTGAGCCACCTGTTCCTTGGGTTCGTATACGCCGGGCATTCAAACATAAAGTGTGCTATTGATTCTGGTCTGGTTAGACAGAAAGGGCAGAATACTATTGTCTGAGCCGGGGGTTTCCAGCGAGCTGTTAAAGCACGCACTGGGAGAGCCCCGGCCCTAAACCTAAAATAGAGGGCCCTATCAAATGGTTTCCAGATGATATCCAAATAAGGTTCCCGGATCGGTAGATCCTTGAACTTTAGAAAGTCATCCGTGAGCCTGCCCAGAGCATGATCAGTGCTGGTTCTAGACGCAGCCCAATTCCAATAGAGGCTCTTTAGGGTTGCCTTCAGGGGAGAGGACCTACTAACCCATGCCTCACTAAGGCCCAAGTCACCTAGCAAGGCTTTTACATCTTTTAGTCACTTTACTTTATGCCATCCAGGTAATGACATTACTTCAGAGAGCCCTTTAGCATATTTGGCCAATTCAGGTACTAGCCACAACCGGGCCCATAAGAGCAACGGCCGGGGCTTTGCCAGATCGCTAATAGGGCGACAACCTAAATCAAGCAATAGGGGTATCATTGGGGTACCCTGGGGAAGTGACATGAGATCCCTATAGAATTTATTTTCGGACCTTGTTAGTTCGTCTGTACCAGTAGTGCCCCATAGCTCTGCCCCATAAAGAGCAGAGCTAACTCCCTTAGCTTTGTAAATGTCAATGACAGGGGCTATTGGCCTAATCGAACAAGAACGCTGTTCCTTGAGCAGTGCCCCGGCTACACTCTTGTGAGTTAACAGCATTTTACAGAGGTGCGGGGTCCACTGCATAGTGTGCGAGATGTGTATGCCTAGATAGTCGAACACAATCACCCTTTCCAGAGGCACAAGATTCAGTGTAGGTGGGCGGCTAAGTTTTGTTGGGGGATTCATCACCAAATATTTTGTTTTATTGGTATTAATTACTAAGCCCCGTTGCGTGCAAAAAACCTGGAAGTTATTAAGGAGGTTTTAAAGGCCCATTGTTATTAAGGAGGTTTTGGAGGCCCGTTGTTATTAAGGAGGTTTTGGAGGCCCATTAAAGCCTACATGATATTTAACAGGCAGCACTAAGCCACTTTTTTAGCTTAAAGCTGCCTGATCAATATCACTCCCTTTAACGCAATGTTCTGTGTTAAAGGGGGGTGCAATGGGTGTTTGTTGCTGGGGGCATTCCCAGCAACATCCATGGCCTTTTCAACCTGCCCCAGATTTACGAGGAATCGGAAATCTGAGGCAGCGCAAAAAACGTATGCCTCCGGGAGGCGTAAGGGAGGCACAATGAGGAGAAATATCTTTATTTCTCCTCATTTTTCCTTTTTTTCTGTGTGCTGCATTCTGCAGCACACATAGAAAGAGGAAAACGTCTCTTGTGATTATTTATGTACAGAAAGGTTTCCCTTCCTGTTGGAAAGTGGTTTATTGGTAGGGGCAAATGTAGGTCTGCCACTGGCAATAAGGCCACTAACACATGATAGGACTCAGCATAGGTCTTAGAAAAGTATTCCTTTGCTCAACCCTTGGTAACGTGGCTGCGAGCAGACAGGCTTAACTTCAAAGACAGGTATTTAAAGCATTTAAAAACACAATTTCAGTAAATAATTAAGACACAACAAAAAATAAAAATCCAACACCAATTTATAAAAATAGGTAATATGTTTATCTTTTAAATGACACCAAAACTAAAATAATCCACTGTAGGGAACCAGAGATATGAATTTTTAAAGATTAGTCACTTTCTAGTGCTTAGAAACCAGCAGTGCCCCTTTAAGTCATTTTGTTTTCTCTGTCAGGGACACACCTTTACAAATTGTTCTGAAGAATTCTCACCACTGTAGTGGGCCGCCTTCTTCAGCAAGCGGGGCCAGTTAGAATACCTTCCTGGCGTTCTGCTTGCGGGTCCCAAAGTATCCAACATGCAATCCAAGGTTCTGGAATCTCCAAGAGGGTCCTTGAAAGTGTGAAACTTCAATTCCGCAATCCACTTGAACAAAAGCCTTACAAATCCACTGGTACTCCAGTCTTTGAATTCTTTGTAGGGCTGTCCAGGTGAGCTCTGTTAACCTGTAGCTTGCAGGCAGTTTCCACTCTTGAGTCTTTTGGAAGCAAGGTAATCCACAGGGCTGTAGTTTCAAATGGTGCAGTCTTCATAGGGCATGCCTTAGAGTTCCTTGCACAGAAAACTTCAGCAGGGCCCTTCTTGCTTCATTCAGTTTCAAGCAGCAGATCTGGAGGGCTCTGCCCCTCTCAGATACTTATTCAAAATTCTCTGGGTCAAGCACCAAGTCACTGCTGACCAATGAGAGCAGGGCAACTCCTCATAGTTATGACCACATCCTGTGGAGTGTGGCATTAGTTTGTCCCAAAGTGCATCATCCTTCCAAATCCATAATGGCTGATTTTCCAGCAAGGAGGTAAGAGCTGGCTAAACACACCCCCTGGGATATCTCATCTCCATGGACCATCCTCGTACCATCTGCAAATACCTTTCTTAAGCCTGGTCCTGACTCTGGGTCACTACTGTCAAAGTGGACTAAAACCCAGGCCTCCCCTCTTGCCTTTGAAGAGCGTAGTTTAAGACGCCACCTCCTGGCCTGGCATTCCTATAGAACAGATCACTGCCCTACAAGCAGCCTGGCTAATTCCTTTAACTCTGACCAATCAGGGCAGACCACTGAAAGGCTGAATTTGGACTTACAAACAAGAAAGTCTCATAACTTCTTGTATGTACACTTTAGGAGAAATTCAACAATATAATATTGTTGGATTTACTACGACCATTCTGGGAAGTCTTTGAATGGCCCGGCTAGTCCTCTCCCATCAATATTTATTAGTCAATCACTTCCTACCATGTTAACCTATGGGCCATGGGGTTTGCAATGGGGAAAATGACTTGCGCCACTTTTGTAGCACCAGGGCTTATAAAACCATATTTTATAAGTATTTCCCTAATTTCTACCGGACCCCCAACCCCTGTGCAACTAGGGGAGACTTCAGGGATTCTGAATCTGCAGAAATATTGCAGATCACCCTTACCCAATTCTTCCAGCATCAAAGTCGAATTTGAGCACCTCTTTAAGACAATGTGGAGAGTGAAATGTAAAATTTCACTTTACCCAGGCTTCTAAAAACTCATTTTATAAGGGCGCTCCTTAAAGATAACTGACCCCCCACCCCTGGGATACCTAGGGGTGACCCTGGGGGTCCCTAATATGCAAAAACATGGTAGGTTTTTAATTTTTAAGGGCCCCTACCCCCAAAGTCGAGTTTGGGCACAATTTAAGGTTTAAAAAGCTGTCCTTGCCACCAGTGCAGCTTTTAAACTGACCTCAGGCTTCAGCACTGCACACATGCTGGTGCAGAGAATCTGCTGGCCTCTAAACTGCCATGCCCCATGATACTGGAGACTTCTAGATAGTTTCAATCCCCTGCCCTATTACATACTAGGGGCTTAGGTGGTAGGTCATGCGAACTACAGGGGTACCCCACCATACTATAGTGTACCCTAGTGTATGTTGGGTGTCTTAACTGTGTTCTAATGTGTTCCTTTTAGCTTGGCCCTGGCCCTGGGCCTGGTTAAACAGAGCCCAGGGTCAGTCAGAGTCAGGGCCGGACTGGGAACTGAAAGCAGCCCTGGCAAATGTTGCCAGACCAGCCCCCATCCGGTGCATAGGTAGCGCGCGAGCCCGAACGCCATTCGGGGGGGTTTGGGGGGGGGGGTTCTCCCCCCAAGAGAATTTTGGAAAATGACAGACCAAAATGGTGAATTTTACAGCACATTTTTCATTACATATTCAAATTGTATCAACTTTCAAAGCACAGTAAATAGTAGATGACGACCTTAAAGAACATCAGGTTAGCCACCCAGTCATATGTACGCATAGACATTCTTTCAGAGAGCACCAAACAGACACAAGCAGTGAATCAGAGAGAACAAAGTAAAGTGAGAGTAACATTTTCTGGTTTCTCTCATAGAAATGGGTACCCCCAGTCACAAAGACTATATACATGGGCAATCACATGCATGGCCAGTCTGTTATGGCATAGTTGTTCTAGAAGCAAGGATAATTACATATGTTCAGCTGCTTTGAAGTGACAGGTCATGACTGCATGTTTGGGGGCATGTCTGGAGCTAAGGGTTTTCATATCAAAATGGTGAACACTGCATGCAGTCTCATGGAGTGCACCATGTTAGTAAACATTCTCTGTTTGCTTTCACTCCTGCAGTGTGTGCCTTGTCTAGTGGCACGACCTCCCAGGAAGACCCACACACATACACATCACATTTGGGGACAGTGGCTGTCAAAGCGTTTCATGTAAACGTGTGTAACAATAAAAAAACACTGCTTGTAGGTTCATGTGCTGCACTATTTTAAGTGTAATGGAGGGGGAGAATATAGGTGAAGGGTAACAAATTTACTGAGGCCTATATTCTAGTACCTATATGGAATATAACCGTCCATAATTTCAGACTCTGGTCTGCAAGGCTGGCTGCACTGTACCAAAGACATGATTCAAACCTGGATCACCAGGTTCTAAAGTCAGCAGCTCTAGGCACTCAGTCACATTTCTTACAAAGTAGGAAAATGGAGTTTATTACAGTGGTACTTGACTCATGAAGACTAAACGGCTGGAGTCGAACAATGCGGATTAGATCCTGTTATTTGTAGGTGTGGTATAAACTATTAAGAAATTGCATTACACAGTGAGATATATTCCTAGTTAACTTGTCAAGGCATAAACAGATGTGAAAAACAGGAGTTAACATGAGCAATGCCTAATAGACTGCCAGTTTTCAGCAGATGCCTGAACCAGCAGACCAAGTGGAATTAAGTAATTTCTGAGTCACCTGTTTTTTGGAAAAATCCTAACACTGTCCTGTGAAAGAACAGAGACAGTGAGGTTTTGTGTTAAGGTTGGTTCATAATTGCTTTCTGTATATTATTATGGTAACCTAGTGTTAACATAAGCATCATCCTACAGATCTGAAAGCTATAACCCTCCTGAGTAGCACAATGGCTAATTGTGGTTGAAGTACTTAATAGGATGTATACATTTAAAAGTTTTAAGAGAGAAAATACAAAAATGTACTTTTTAGACTTTAAGGTAGTACATTTTACATTTCATAAAATAAGTTCATTAACTTACTAACCTGTTGCACCAGCTCAAACAAGCTGCTGAGATTGTATGCACTGCACTTAGCTGGATTAAGGAATGACAATAATAGGATATAAAAAGGTAATTACTTGCACTTATAAAAATATTATTAAAAAATATGACACTGAGTTTGCGAACACAACTGCATTGCGGCTTGTTCATTAACCCACTTTGATGTTAGAGATCTATAGAAGCTAGCAGGAAAGTTAAATGCATTAAATCAGAGCACTTCTATTAATACACCAATTGGAACTGTTTTCTACCAGTGGTGAAATGGTAGAAAACTGATAAACAGACATATGTGACAAAGTGCTAATTTACAGTGGCCAAATAAATGTTCCCTATCAAACTACACTTCCAGTTTACCAACTCCAGTTTCCCCACAGGTGGTGAAAGGGTCGAGAGGCCAAGTAGTAGCGAGTTGTTCTGGATTCCAGTGGTGGCTGGGGACATATGAAAGTGGTGAGGTGTAATTGTTCATGATGAGTGGCTGATGGTAAAACCAACAGTCATAAGGGGGGCTGCGGGGTGGGGGAGGGCAGTTCGAGTCTCCCCTGGAGAAAGTTTTGAAAACAAGAGTGGGCAAATGGTGCATTTTCAAGCAAATTTCAGAAAGCAACAAGTTTAATAAAGAGCTATATAAAACTTGGAATATGTAAAGCATACGTCTTTAGATATATTGTGGGTAAAGTAATTAAAACATAACATGCAACACATTCGCTGCCATTCATTCCTGTCCAACAAAAATAACATTTAAAAATATATTTTAGAAGATATTCTAACTTCTTGCTAGCAAAAGCCACTTCAGTTCTGCATCTTATATTGGTAATGTATAAATTATAGTATAAGAAACAGATAACAACTGCAAACTCCCTGAGATGGTCACAAAACTAGCATCAAAGGCAAGGCGGGAGCCTCGTGGATTTTCCTTTCTGAAAGTTTACACAACATACACTACAGCCAGAGGCCATACATGCTTCTTTGAATTGTCAATCTGCTCTGCTGTGCTTGATTCCAGGCCCTGCGTTCATGCCATCAGAGTTACCTCAATGTATTGCTTGCATTTGGGAGGGGCTGAAAAGGCTGCTTTCATTAAAGCCATTTGTCAGGCCATAAACACTAGGCTCAGGATGGGCATGGGCTGTAAACTACTTTTTACATTTGCGGAATGCATAGAGGTAGATGTCAAAGTCGAAAACTTTCTTGTGAACAATTCCATCTTCTATGTACATATTGCCCTTCCATCATGTTGCACATTGAAAAGCCATGAAAAAACCCTTCATGATGCTCCTGCAACATGCTTCCATTGTAAGAAACCAACACATTGGCGCTGTATTCTGTTAAATACTGGGTGCTCTTTCACTATGACCAATGCAAAAAACTCCTGGATGATGCTGCTGCTGACCACTGCTCTTACAAAAAATTGTATGTACATTACTCTTTCATTATACCAATGCATAAAAAGCCTGTACAAAAAACCCTGTAAATTACCTTTAGAGATTACCTTCGCAGCTGTGTGTAAAGTCCTCTTTTTCTTTCAGAAGCACCCTGGCTGCACACCCTCCTGCCTGTGAACGGTGTGAAATGTACATGACAATAATTACCAGGTACCAGGACTGCATTGGAGCCAGCTACAGAGAGAGGCCGTGCACACCTCACACATTACATGCAAGGCACATAAGGGAGATATGTGGCCTAGTTCTGGTGAAAGTTACCACAGACGAACAAGGAGACCTCTATGCTAATCATGGCTCCCTCGCTTGATCAAGATATGTTATTCTCTGCAAATAGTTTTATCTCCATGTCGCTCAACGCTCCTAGCAGTCACAATTAAAAGATTGGAAGCAGGCTAAACACAACTCTTGTGTGTAAATAAACATATCTCAAAAAGATTCCCTTTTGCCATAAGACATACCATTACATTCAGATTTTGACACAAATAGCTTTGTGCGCACACAGACACAGCTCCAACCAAAACCCGTTTTTAAATAAATAAATCATCCTTTTGGTCCGGCTCTAATTTAGAAATCTCAGCAGTGCAGAGTCATAATGAAACCATTCTTCCTATATTCGGAGTAAGGGTTTCCAGAACTTTAGCAAAAACCTTGCTGTGTTATCCCTGCTTATTATTTCCCTGGCTCCAGTTTTAGAGACACTGCGTCTCACTTGTAATTGCATTTTGTCGCATGTTTTTGCAGCATCTCATCGTGCTCACCAGTGTCAGTTTTGTGACCTGCTTGCTGGCACCAGCATTTCAAACGGCCCACTTGCTTCAAATACGGTCTGCTGTGGTCTTGCAGTGTTCACAGTGCTAGCTCCTTTCACTGCCCAAAAGTGTAATCGACGTGCATGAGCGCTCACCAGTGTGTCCTCTGCTGCTGCCCCATTCCAGTTTATCATGCTGTGTACCAGTGCAAGCGTATCGTGCAGCTCACATTCCCACGCTTGTGTGTGATACTGCATCCGACGCAAACACATTAGATCGCCCAACAGTAACCGCTTCAGGAGTCACCTGCTTCTCACGTGGCCCATAGGTTGCCCCTCTGTGCCACTGCCTTGCTGTGGATGTTCCTGACGTTTTTGACCAGTGTCCTCATCCTGCCCATGAAGCGCTAACGTTGTACTTTGCTCACACCATTTAGCAACACAGGTTCTCAGGAAGGGGACTACAGAACCCGTGCCCAGTCAATTCATGACCTCTTCGCTGAGATTGCAACATCACTTGCTGGTAGAACATTGTGATGATAGTGGCAATAGTGAAATAACAGTGTGCAGGATTCCCACATATCAATATATTTAGCAAAAAATGTGGTGGGGCCACTGGTGAGATAGCTGGGGGCAGAGGCGCCACTGATGTAGTTGGGTGGAATTAACAAGGGCGGGAAGGGAGGGGCTGCGGGCCTGCTTTTTAAACCCAGTCTGTGTTCCCCTTGGTGTGTGTGACTATGGGCCTCCATACCCGCTAACGTTCATATTTGTAGAGGCCTTAGGGGATAGGAAGAGCTTCGGTTACAGGGGCTGAGGCCCCTTCCGGCAGATTTGATCGAGTGTTGCAGTTGGACCGGGGCACCTTCACTACGCCCAACTATGCTCTGCTATGGAAGGCCAGGCAGTGTCCAGTCAGGGTTCAGAGTCGGGTGGACGGATTAATTAATTGGATTTCATTTGTTTAGTTCTCCCATTGCAGGCCCGCCCGCTTCACCCCTCCCATTATTTTGGAAATGTGGAAACTGAAAGCTAAGTGCTTTTATTAATAAAAAGGGGTAAACAGTTCTACAATTTAGCATGACTACACTCACCTGCAGACAGGGTGCCGGTGGGCTAATTAAAAACAATTAAATGTTGTGCCTCGCTCTTTTTCGGTCCTCTACTCGTGACTCGTGTCTGCCTCATTGACCTCTCGCATGCGCATTTAGCGCGAGCCCGGCCTTCAAATCCAAACCCCACCCTAGTAAGGGGTGAACTAGGCCACGCGCAGGCGCGGGGGCCAGGCGGAGGAGGAGACATCTGAGCGCTGCCTGAGCCGTGGATCTGCGTGAACAGCAGCAGGTGGCGCATTTATTTAATTAATTTTACATGGAATACTGCCAGCGTTATGCACACACAGGCACAGCAGCACATTTAGCATTAATTATGCAGCAGATAGAATTAGCTGCTACTCACAGACTGTCACGGTGTCGCCAGGGACAGGAACAAATTAATTCCAAACCGGCCCTGCGGCCCCCTGGCACAAAACCGGCCCCCCTGACAGAAAACCGGCCCCCACCCCGTCCAGCCTACCGGGGGATTGCCCGGTGCCCGGACCTGCCAGTCCGGGCCTGGTCAGAGTCAGTTACCACCAGTTACAGTCAGCAAAAAGTTGGGGGTGCCCAGGGCACAGGATGACTTTGCAACACTTCCTGTACAAAAATAATCATCCCGCAACGCAGGCACCCTTGCACCATGGTGCAAAGGTGCCTGTGTTGGGGCACAGCAGTCCATTCTGCACCCGTGCAGGGGAAAAGGACAGAAATGCGATGTATCTTTCCCGCCCTTTTCTTTTGTCGTAGGGAAGAGTAGCAGGAAGGCCTGCTGCGCTTTCCTACGGCAAAACCTCATAATTGAGGTCCACAGAGTTTTGGCTCATCTTGCCAATCTTAAAGCAAACATTGCATTACTCCAGGAGACCCATCTTGTTGAAAAAGAATATTGAAGCTTAAAAAGTACTGGGCGGACAATGTTTTTTCTTTTACAGGTTCAGGAAAAAGAAACGGAGTGATAATTATGTGATAAACATCTTGACATCAACTAATTTCTCAAGAGACTAATGATGAGGGATGATGGGTGGCTGTTAAGATATTTATTTTGAAAGTTGCTTTAACTATTTTCAATGTATATGGTCAACTTCGAATTGGCAATTCCTTTTGGTGTAACATTTCTAGCTAATGGAATTTTTTCTGATGACAATTTAATACTTGATAGAGCTTGTACCCAGATATCTGATCCTTTTCTTGACAGGAGTTCTAAATTTACTTTTATCCCAAGTAAAATGTATAAACAATTTGTCGGTACAATAGCTCAGAGGTCACTTATTGAGACATTGAGATTGGTTAATCCTACTTTAAAGGAGTACAGTGTTTCTCTCCAGTTTATCATTCCCAGTCTATAATTGATCATATATTTGTATCAAAACATATATCACAAACCTTAATCAGTGCTGAGATGGCACAATTCGAATAAAGATCATGAGTATTGATCTTGATTTCTTATGTGCTCTGCATGCAAGCAAACTATGAAGATTTAACAATGCTCTTTTATTGGATGAATCCTTCACACACGTCTTTCAGAAATGTGCTATCGAGTTCTTCTGTCTAAACTTTACTACTGATGTTTCTATACAAGTGGTTTGGGACTACTTCAAGGCGGCAGCTAGGGATTTCATAATCACCTATCAAATAAAAGAAGAATGTGAAATGGAGCATTATATTATGCATAATATAAAACAATTAGAACATGAGAATTATTAGTCTAAATCCAAACCATGCTTTGATTAATTTATTAAAGTAAAATTCCAATTTAATAAAGTTTCTACAGAAAACTCTTGTTCTTATCTTCTTAGGTCCAGTGTGAAATATTATGGTGGACAAAATAAAGCTGGAAAAATGTTGACAAACTATCTCAAAATTAAAAAAAGAAAGAACCATGTGGAATGTATTTTAAAGAATGATAAAGACCCTATATTTAAGGATGATTATATTCTAAATGAATTTGACCAATTTTATAACACTTTATAAATTCCTGAACTTTTACCTAAACATGAGCGAACTGTGGAATATTTTGCCTCCAAACAACCATGCACTGGGAAGGATATTAATTTTCATTCATTGGTAATGGGTATCTCATGTGAAGAGTTTACTAAACTACTTCTCTCAATTAAAAAAGGCAAAGCACCAGGTCCATATGGGTTTTCAATTGAATTTTATTTATTGTTTCCTCACATTTGAATCTCAAAATTACAGGACAGATATATGACCCGCCAATTTGCCACTCGCAAATTGCGTCACATTTGGATCTCGCAATTTGCAACTCGCAATTTGGAATGTATAACAGTGTCTTAGACACTGTTTGCGATTCCTAATGGGGTCGCAAATTGCATGCCATTAATATTAATGAGGCAGGCGAAATTTGCGACCCAATTAGGAATGGCTAGCAATCCCAGAGAAGAAGGCCTGCTGGGATCAGCAGACCACCATGTCTGTGACTGCTTTTTCAATAAAGCAGTTTTTTTTTAAAATGCAGCCCATTTTCCTCAAAAGTAAACGGAAGGCATTTAAAAATGAAAAATGAAACTCACTGCCTGCTCTTAAAAATATTTTTTCACATACTCACAAAGAGGAAGGGGTCCTCTTGGGACCCCTTCCCCTTTGCAAGTGGTTTGCGAGTGGTTTACCACCTACTTGAAGTAGGTGGTAAACTGCAAGTGTTTTGTGACCGCAATTGCGGTTGCAAAACAATAATACATGGCATGATGAGTCGCTATTAGGAAGGGATGCACCTTCCTAATAGCGAGAGTCGCAAATGCTATTTTATAAGTCAGTGACTCGCAAAATAGCATTTGTACATGCCATTACCCTTTTTTGCGGTCGCCAAAGAGAGGATCTCCCGTTTGCAGCCGCAAAAAAGGGTAGTACATCTGGCCTATATGATTTGTTTATTTACTTTTCTAACAGGGACAGCTCAGGCTACCTTTCAAGATGCATTGATTTGTTTAATCTCTAAAGGAGATTGAGATCCTAGATTATGTAAGAAATGTAGATCAATATCCCTTGTTAATATTGATTGTAAGATCTTTGCAAAAATTATTGCTTTGCATTTAGATCTACTCGTGCCAGATCTTTTGAAACAAAACAATCTGCTTTTGTTAAAGGTAGATTTATCTCTGATTATACAAGGTTATTTTCTAATAGTTTAAGCAAACCAATAGTTACAGGTCTTCATTAGCAGCAGTTGCACTTGATGCTGAAAAAGTCTTTGATTATAAGATTTGGCACTTTATTTTTCAGGTCTTTAATTGGTTTGCCTTTGGTGACAAAATTATCAGTTATATATCACTTTTGTGTCCCTCGCCATAAACCTACATTTGTTAATGGTTTAACTTCCTCACTTTTCAAGTTAAAAAGATCAGTTAGACAAGGGTGTCCTTTATCTCCTATATTATTTTTATTGGCCCTTGAACTATTTTGAAATCTAAAATACGAAAAAAAATTATATACAAGATTTCATTAATGATGAAAAGCAAATCATATTATCTGTGTATACAGATGACATTCTCGTATTAATTTCTAATGCAACTTTTTCACTTTAAGCTTTTCTTAATGAAGTCCTAGTCTCAGAATACAAACTCAATATTGAAAAATGTAAGATACTTTTGCTCAATAAATTTTGTTTAAAGCTTGATTTGATCTCTTCTGCTTTTCACTGAAGCCCACATAAAACTAAATATTTAGGGGTTTGATGATCTAATTCTGTGAAAGGTACAGTCAAAATGAACTCACACTATAACTAAGATAAGTTTATTGATAACAAGATGGAACCCATTATTTGTTTCCTGGTGGGGGCGTCTTGATTCTATTAAAATGAGGATGGTTCCTGTTCTTTTATTGGCTCTATCTACAATTCCTACAAATATACCATCTTACTTTTTCAAGAACATTGATTCCTTACTCACAGGGAAAACATGTATGTCCTGGCTGAAGTTAAAAAAGAATAAACAGTATAATGGTGTTAACTTTCTAGATTTTCAAACTTATCACAATGCTTTTCTTTAAAACAATCCAATTACTGGCTTTGAAGGTATCAGAGCGCTTACTTGAGCACCAGCTGCATTACAGATGGACACATTCATTTTTTTTGTTAGGCACAGGGTGATTAAGTGATTGGCCCAGAATCACAGGATGTTGAGTGCCCCTGCCAAGATTCGAACCCGGTTCCCCAGCGTTGAGGTCGTCTGCTCTAGCCATAAGGCCTCATCCTCTCCCCTTTGATGATGACTGTCCTTTATGGGCTCAGGTAGAAAACATTTTTATTTCTCCTTTTTCGTTTAAAGGATTTATTTGTTTTTCCTAACAACTGTTGCTCGAATATAAATTGACTTTGAAAAAAACAAAGACAAGTGGCATTTGGCAAAACAGGAACAGTTTGTTTATTCAACCACTAACGCCGGGAGTCCAGCATACAGAAACGGGTCTGCGGACTGACTCAAAGTACAATTATTTTTAATGTCTTTTTATATATATCTTGAAGCATTATAAAACAATTCATATATCCTGTTTCAGGAGTGGAATGTGGGCCTTGTCATGAGGTCATGGATAACTCTCACCTGATGACAATTGCAGGTGGTTCCCAACCTTGCGTAGACACAATGAGGACCAGTGGGTAATGTGCCCAGGTGTCCGGTATGGGGAGCGCATGATCACTCTGTCTGTAGTGTGTGCTGTGTCCTGATTGGCTGAGTGCTCCTAACTTCATGTGTCGATTAAAGATGCCTACAAATGATTTTATTCACTGTTCTTAGTCAATTCTCATATAGACTTATTACTTATATGTTAAGCCCCAGTTGGTGGCTAAACATTGAGAAAATCTAAACATCAATGTAGTTATACACAGAATGAATATTCAGCAAAACAATTAAGAAACACAGGTATATCTTTTTTCATAAATACACAATTTTTAATGTGAAACAGAGATGTCTGGGGTACATTCAGAAACAATAAAACACTATGATAGAGGGTACATAAAAGAACATGCAAATCGTAAGTGTAAACATCTATTCCAGAAGAATAAAAAGAAGGAAAATGATTCTAAAAGAATAGAAAACAATTCCTTAAACGCCTCAATTGCTAAGGAAATAGGTGTGACAGTCAACGTTTCGGTCTGTTGTGGCAATATCATCCGTCAGACCATCTTCGGGACATACATTTTTTTATAAAACAAGTCCCTCTAATCGTATTCAGTGGTTAACTTGAACCAAGATGATCGAGTATTAATAACGCAGAGAGGACCTTAAGAATAGGCTCCTATTATGATTGAATAAGAATCTCTACTGCTGTTCAATGTTAAGGAGGAAGTCAAGCCTCACAAACTATGAGAGAGGCAAGGGTCTCTTTCCGAGCTGGGATCCGGAATTGGGGAGAGTTATGATTAATCAAACCTCCAAGTTAGGAATGTCTTGCCCTCTCCAAAGCGTCCCGCACACAGCAACTAATCGGTAACTTCATGTGGCATCTAACTTTATAGTGTTTTGGGAGCGTGCGCCCCTCGGGCCATGTGCATTTTACTGGGGCCAGTCTCCCAGGAACATTGTGGTGTTGCTAACTATCTGTGGGACTAATCTGTGTTTTTCCTGTTTGAACGTTTGCCCTGCTGGTTATGTGCCACCCCACCTGTAATCTGTCAATCAGTAGCCTCAGGCCTTGGGCGCATGGCCTGCCTGACCACATATTTCTGACTCGGGTTGATAGAGAGGTCATATCAGGGGATTTCGACAACAGTGATTCGATTTCGTTTTTATACATACATGAATCAATACGTACATTGACATCAATATTAAAATTACCCTCATGTATGTTGATTTGATTTTATTTTATTTTGATTTGTGAATGTATAAAGCATGCGATTGCCCATGGGCGTCTTGGCGCTGGGTCGATGCAATGAAACCAGGGATCTCCCTAGTCTAGGTTCTAACTGAAGGTGAACAGCCACGTTTTTACCTCTTTCCTGAATGAAAGCAGAGATGGGCTATTTTTTATTGCAATTGGGAGAAAATTCCAAGCCTTAGCTGCATGCAGCAGAAAGCTTCTCCCCCCCCCCACCTGACCAGTTTATATTTTGGCGACTGAATCAGATTTGCTTGGCTAGATCTCAGAACCCTGGATGGTTCATACAATCTCAGATGTGTTTTTAGAAACTGAGAAACTGAGATCCCATCCCATGAAGGGCTTTATAGGCCAGGCATACTGACTTTAATTTTATTATTTTTTCCATTGGAAGCCACTGGGGAGATCTAAGGGGCCGATTAGGATGGCGGACGATGCATGACCGCTGGGCTGGATGCGGCGGAAAACGCACCTCATCGTCCGCCAGCAGCGGGCCTTCTGTCCGCCAAATTAGGAAGGGGAACTGGGCACATTTACCATCCGCCACGTAAAAACGTGAACCAGACACCAGGCTCACCGCTGTGCGGAATGACGTCCCGACCATCCGCATCATTACGATGTCGCAAACAAACCAGAACACCGCAGCAGAAACACCTCCATCTCATAGACGGCGGAAGCACCACAACGGAGAGGGAAAGCATTGCCACGAGACCCACTGCACGGACCCGACCGCCATGGACCCAGGCGGTTGGGCCTGTTACTGTGGCCACTCCGTCTGCAGCGGTAGGGTTTTCTATAGTTCCGTCTGCGGTTGGCGGTCTTTGGAGACATCTGTTCGCCGCGGTCGGGTTTTGCAGGAGGGGAATACTAATAGCACCGGCGGTTTCCCCACAGTTTGGTCGGACGGTCATTTCCCGCGAGACTGGCGGTCCGGACGCTTTCCGTCCTCCATCCTAATGGGCCCCTTAGTCTGTGTGCGATAGGCTCAGACCTGAGAATGTCCAGCACCAGCCTGTCTGCTGAGTTTTGCAAGTGCTGCAGTCTTGCTATGTGCTGGCCCTGTATCCCGGCATACAGTATGTTCCCATAGTCCAGCCTTGATAGGGCAAGAGCTTTTACCACTGCTTTATGGGAACCATGGGGAAACGGCAGGAGCTTCCTTATGAATAAATACGCACTTGTGTAGCGCCCAAGGGCAGGTCGTGGCTTGGAAGCCGCTTCCATCCCCGCATGATCCTGAATAAACATGGCCCCCCAGACTGCCCGCGGTCAATGAGGGGTGGTGGAGGGGTGCGGACCTGCCCCGGCTCATGTTGCCGACAATCGACCTGAGAGCTGCGCAATTCAGTTCAGTTCAAAATACACTTTATTCAATTTGGTTAAAATCATAAAAGCAAATAAAAACACAGTAATATTTACAATTTAAAAAGGTACATACAGATCTTCAGAATGTGCAACACTTTAAACAGTCATGAATAACGGAACAGAAATGTCAACATTCATATTACAACGTTACCCTTTTTAAGCCTCGACTTGATTCTAAATGCAGCAACTAAAAAGCTAGCCACAGAGTATGTGATGAAAATATTACCTAAAGACTGTAAATACAACAGGGCAGGCCTGACTTGTATAAAACCGGCATCCTATAAAACAGGTACTAAATATTTGTTTCTTGGCTCCCTAAAGATACTGCAAAACATCATAAAGTCCAACGTGTCCTGCGTTGAGAAATCATCGCATTTACATGGGGATCCTGATTCTGGCGTGCTCCAAAGGTGGAAGCAGCCCAGCACGTAGGGAATTTGATTAAATCTAAGTTTAATAAGGAGATGTCTATGTAACGGTTTGGTAACAAAGGTAAGATAAGGCTCTATGGATGGGGAGGATAGAAGCATATAGTGTGATCTTACTGATTTTTTAGTCAGCTCGAGTTCCTCCCGAGCTAACCTTGCATTCTCCATAAAGTGTTTTTTGACCCATTTGATATCCTCAACCCTGATAGAAGATGGCAGGTTAAATAGGCCTGGGCAGCCAAATTTTTCAAACTCCAGGCGCACGTATTCTAACCAGGGGATTTTCTTCCTTTGATCAAGGGACATGACATCTTTCAAAATAACGTGACTACGGGATAATTCCTCATTCAGCCATAACTGCGCAATTTCTGCATAATTCGGCCCCGGGCCGCGGTGGAAACCAAAATGGCAGCGGCCCCACCAGAGGGCGACTAACACTGCTGCAGGGTGGAGCGGAGCTGCCTCCCGAAGAGATGCAGGGGAGCTCGGCACTTTGACGCATGGAAGGGCCGATGAGACAACTGTCCAATGCAGAGCCTGTGAAAATCGAGGACTGTACACCCCGAGGTCCCGTGCGCAGGCTGTGAGGGCGGACCGATAACAGCAGTGGGTGACTGGAGGGACCATGGGGACCCGCTATCTGCCTTTGGGGGCGGCACTATTGGAAGCGGGCCTTGCTGCAGGACGAGCGAAGGAGAGAGGTGGATGGGTGCAGCACGGCTGCATAATAATGACTTGGACTCCGCTGGGACTTATGTTTTGAGGCCGGGCCAGTGAGGTGAAGAGTGCGGAGATCCTGGGTCGGAGGGATGGGCGTGGCAGCCGCAGACCATAGACAGTGGCAAGCGAGCACAGAAAGTGCGATAACTGCGGTCCTAGCGCCAGGAGGAGGCCCCATAGACGTGGTGTAAAGTGCAGCAAGGGGTGGCTGCCGAGAGCTGTGTGGCGGACCGGAGGCGACCTCAAACCTGCTGCGATGAGTGGGGGGCGGCCTGTCCAGTGGCCCCGGGCGGAGGCGGCTGTGGGGCTGTGGGGGCGGCTACGGCCTGCAAGCTGTGGTGAGGGCGGGGGGGGGGGAGCCGGCAGCTGGAGGAATTTCCTGCAGCACGGAGCAACGGCCCTGAACTGCAGATTGGAGGGGGAGTCCCCCCTACATGAGAGGGGTTTGTGCCTTTTTCCTGTGACCAGCCGATCTCTTGGAGTGGACGAGGAGGGCAGGAGTGAAGACCAGTCCGGGAGTAGCGAGGGCCCAGGAGGGGTGAAAGAGCAGTGTTGGGTGAACAGGCCCAGAGGAGGCTTCAGGCTGCTGACACGAAAAGAAGACAGACACAGTGGTACCGCCAGCAGCAGTGGCACGGGGCAAAGGGGGTGACGCATAACAGGGCACGCATGGAGGAGTAATTGGAGAGGAGTATTGAGGACTACAAAGATGGAGAGTATTGATGCCCTGCGGTGCTGGAACTGCTATCTTTCTTGTCGAGACATCTGTGAAGGTGAGGAGAGTTCTTCCTGAAGAGCGCTTCTCAAGATCCTGGAATGCAGGAACAATTTGATAAAATACTTGCAGCGATCGCGGACTCACGCACTGCCCTACAGCAGGACATTGCACAGGTGGCGACGGGGCTGGGACTCCTGCGAGCTGACCACTCTAAGCTGGTTGACAGGGTGAAACAAGTGGAGGATACATTGCTGGAAGCGGTGCCGGCCCATAAGGACTTAGATAACAAAGTAGCGGACACACTGGAGCGCATACAGATGTTGGAAAAAAGGGAAGAGGACGCCGAAAGCCGGAATAGGAGGAGTAACATCCGAGTAGTGGGTCTGCCCGAAAAAGTGGAAGGGACAGACATGGTGCGATATTTAGAAGAATGGCTGTGCACGGTGGTGGGGGCGGAGGGGCTTTCACCCTTCTACACGCTGGAACCGGCGTCCCCCCCGCCCTGTGGTAGCTAAGTTGCTGCATTACAGGGACAGGGATCTATTGCTTCAGAAAACAAGAACATATGGGCCCTATCAAGTTGACAACAGTAAGGTGCTGTTATTCCCGGATTACACATGGGAAGTCCAACGCCGCCGTGCCTCCTTCCTGACAATTAAAAAAGAACTGAGATCGTAAGTCATTCAGTATGCATTGTTATTTCCGGCAAAGTTAAAAATAATGCTGGACGGTACTGTCACGTTTCCCCGACCGCTGGTAAACACTGACTGCCCAAATACGCACTCAGGGGATTGAAAACTACATATCCCATGATCCTTTGGGGCGGCGCGCTGTAGTGACGCGTCGTGCCGGGGGAAAAGCATTTAGTATGCATCCGGGCAGAACGCGCTGACGATTATTTGTTCATGTGAAGAGTAGTTCGTGTTTGGGAGGATCGGTGATTACCTTATCACATTGGAGTACTTGGCTGAGGCTTAGGAAGCAGCTTTCTGGATTGCCTGGGTTCTCCGGTCCCAAGTGTGGGAACCCTTCTTTACGGAGATTTTGGCAGAGGCTTAGGAAGCGCCTGAATACAGGTACGAGTGGGGCTTACATCGTGGGTATGTGAGTCGGGAGTCCAGTGGATTATTGGCTGGGGCTTAGGAAGCGCCTACAACGGTCACCAGCTATTTTCAGGTTGTTTCATTTCTTGTTTCAAGGTGGTGTTTACGGAGTTCAGGGTTCAGGCGTCCTGTTCATTTCCCTGCACCCTATTGACTATTACTTTGGGAATCTGTGATGGTATTGAACGCTATTAGTGACTACTTGCCAGATTTCTCCTTTTGACTATTGTGGATTCTTATGGTGGAGAGAAGTATCTTACTATTGGATCTTCCTTTTGTTTCCTGGGCTGCTGATATCTTTTGTTTGTTCGAACTTTCTTTTTTCCAAATACTTTGTGGAGGGAACCTAATGTGTTAGTGACACTCTGGTGACTGTGTATTTACACCTAGATGGCACCATTTTGTGCATGAAGGAATGCACAAGCTATTGCATACACACAACCTTACTTAAGGAGTCTAGAGGTATCGCATTGGTGATCTTTGATTTACAGAGGATCGTTTGGGTATTCATTCTCCCTTCAGGTGGTAGGTGTATAATTTGGTTTAAACATACCAACAAGAGATACTGTGCGGTGGGGGTAACTAGATACTTAGATGTTGTTATTTCTCATTTACAGTGTCCTTTGGGGATGAGGAATTATCCATTACCTTACCTCTTTTATCTCAGCACTCCTGAATAGTTATACAGGTGAGGAAAGAGTAACATAGTTGGTTGTGGTCCAATCTGGTACCCCAACACCACTTATTCCGTGTTTTGTATATTGCAGATTTCCGGTTCCAGCAGCCCAGCAGTTCCCCTCCGGACCTTCTATTTTCCCCCGCTTGATCTCCTTAACAGTCTGTGTATTATATAGTCAGACTTGGGATGATCTAGAGGTGGGCCCCTTTATAGCATCGATACAATCCTGGGGATTCATCACCGCGGTACCTGACAGAATAATCAGCCCACGTATTTGTATCCCCCCGGTTGTAGCGATAAAGGATGGCCTCCTTGGATGACGTGCTGGCAGCTTTAGGCCTGGTACAGGCTGAACTCGCGGCCTCACGTCAAGAAACGGCAGCGTTAGAAGTAAGGGTTGACGCATTACAGCGTAATCCTTTTGATGTAGGAGCTCCTCAGCCCGCATCAGTGGTGGTGGAAATGCCTTCTCCAGTCCCTTTGGCCCCCCCAGAAAGATTTCTAGGTGACAGAAAAAAGGTGCAAGTGTTTATGACACAAGTGATGTTACATTTTACTTGTAAACCCAAATTTTTCTTGACCAATCAGTCTAGGGTTTCCTTTTTGATTTCATACTTGGGGGGAGAGGCAGCACAGTGGGCAGTCCCTATTGTAAAAAGTAATGATCCCATACTGTATGACTGGGATTTGTTTAAAGTGGAGTTTGAGAAAACATTCGACAGGAGAGCTGAAACATTCTCAGCAGACAAAGAATTGCTTGTACTGAAGCAAGGATCATCTGATTTAGTCACTTACTTGAATCATTTTAGACGGCTCGTAGCAGAAACGGAGTGGCCTGAAGCAAAACAAACTGTTCTGTTTTATCAAGGACTCACTGAGAACTTAAAGGATGTCATAGCCCAGGTCGATCCCCAACCCACAACCTGTTCTGCTCTGATCGAATTGGCATTGAGGCTGGATCATCGTTTAAGGGAACGTAAGGAAGAACATGGCAGAAAAGACAGACCTCTGTTCGTTGGTGAGAAACAGACTGGCGGAGAAAAATCTGAGGGAAAAATAGAGCCGATGGAAATAGGAGCGGTCCGCTCTCCGTTGACACTCAGTGAAAGAGAACATCGTCGCAAACATGGATTGTGTCTTTATTGCGGGAAGAAAGGACACTTCTTGCGTGAATGCCCTGTAAAACCTAAAGGAGGTCGGTTTCGTCCTAGTCAAGTGGCTGCTTGTTCCGTCGAAAAAGGGTCGCAAAAACTCCAGTGCTTGAGTATACCAGAAGGGAGTGACTCAAGCAAACAATATATCCCTTCTGTGAAAGGAGAAGATACAGTTGGAAATAAATTGTTCTTTTTGGACATGGAGTTATGGATAGATCAAACCCCGAAACGCATCAGAGCCATGGTGGATTCAGGAGCCACGGGCTGTTTCATGGATAAAGAAGAGGCGCGTAGATTGGGAGTAACACCTATAATGAAACAGGTTCCGGAAGTGGTGTTTGCAGTAGACGGACATGAATTGGAATCAGGACCAATAAATCAACACACTCCTGAGTATGAGCTTTGGTATGGAGGATACCATAAAGAATATCTTTCGTTCAATCTCATTCATGCTCCACGTTATGGGGTGATATTGGGACTCCCCTGGTTGGAAAAACATGAACCCACAGTACAGTGGGCTGAGCAGTCTCTGGTGTTACACTCCGACTTTTGTCAAGAACATTGTAATGTGGAGAATCCCGGTCCCTCTACCATCCTTGCGACCATGCATGCCATCAATACCGCTGCTGAAAAAGAAGTAGTGTTGCCAAGCTGTTATCGGAAGTTTGTGGAAGTATTCAGTGAAAGTAAGGCTGAGGTGTTACCACCACATAGGGAATACGACTGCCGAATAGATTTGGTACCCGGAGCTGTGATTCCGCTTCGTGTGGGGTGAACCCAGGAACTTCAAGGATCACAACGGTGTCCCTGTGAAGGCGAGTGACAGGCGGGGCTGCGAGCGAGAGCAGGCGCTGGACCGGGACTACTGTTCCCAGGAGCGCTTGCCAGCCCCAATTCAGAACACCTGGGCCGCTCTCCCTGTCTACTCCTCCCCTTCCTCTATAGATTTATAAATTGACACTGCCAGCACCGCTGCGCGGAAGCGCGCAGGAGCGCCGGGAGAAGCCCGGGACAAGGGCGGGACCGTCTGTGGCCGTCAGGGGCCGTAGGCGGCCGGGCTGGGCCACCCCTCTGATAAGTGGACTAGAATCTTATGTGTGTAAATTGTTGTCCCTTATATCTGTTACCTTTACTGGTCCTTCCTGTTTCGAAATAACACACTGTTATCCTAATTCCTTTTTTGCACTTTTATTCTGTTAAAGGATGTCTGCTTCTACCCCAAACTCCCTTCCTGACCGTGTGAGTATCTCTATACTCGGTCCTTTAGATAAATTCTTTGCTAAAGCCACTAAGGATATTGACCGTGAACTGTTATTGGCGGAAAAAAGGGCCGAACGGCGTTTATCTGTTGAGGCACTTAAAAGTCAGGCTCTTTCTGTTAATAAAGGGATACTTTCTGCATCCATAGTAGAACAGCCGGATATGGATGCAGAGCTTTTTAATACAGATAGCATACCTTTAATTTTTCAGGAAAACCAGCCACCTCTGGGGGCCCGAGATATGACGGTGAAAAGTTTGAGCGACTTGTCCACGGTAATATCAAACAATCTTATAGACCTTAACACCCCGTTACCCCTGGAAATTGATACTCATTGTCACAATAATGCTATTCCTCCCCCCTTGAAGATACAAACAGAGGTTATTTCGTTGCTTCCTTCTCCCCCCTCCGCTGAAGCGAGTAAGGTACACCACGGCCAAAAGTGTAAAAATGGTGTATCCTCCCCAGTTAGGAAAAAAAGGAGGAATAAATAAAAGTAGGTTTCTCAACCCATAGAAACCCTCTGAGACGGTATCCCCTAGACCAACCTCGTTAGTAGATACAAGGGATAAGGTATCAGAGGGAATAGAAATAACACAAAGGAATGGAGATGGGGAGGACAAAAACATCTCTCATGTTGAGCTCCTGGAAGCGCTTGAAAAAATGTTAAAGGCTCTTTTCCTTCCTCTTGTGGAAAGGTTAAAAAGGCTGGATAAAAAGTTAGACTGTCTCCTCCCCCAATCTATACCTCCAGAGAATGTAACACCAACTACCCCGGCTATTAAGCCTAGGGAACAAAACACTAGTAAACCTTCTAGTCAACATAATTCCCCTAATAAATCAAAGAAATCATCTGCTAATAAAAATCCTCCCTCTTCATTAGATATTCCAGTAAATCCGGCTTCAAAAAACATGGAAAATGAAAAAGCGTCTACTGTGGTCTTGAAGCCTACCCAAATTAATAAAGCAACTACTCCAAAACCAACGCACACTAACAAGGCCAAATTACAATATAAAAATACGGTACAATTACCCCCGGAGTCTTTTGGTTTTGTTATTGTCTTAACGGGAGTTCCAGTAGTTGGGGAGGGGGATACTGAATCGAACACAAGTCTAAAAAACAAAGTGATTCATTGGTTGCGCATGAATAGACCTTTACCTGCATATTTGAACGGGGATATTGTATCAGTTAGGAGGTGCCAATGGGTAGGCATACGCCCTAAGGATATAGATGGTGACTTGATTATAGTGAATTTTAAGGACCGCAGGGTGGTATCTTATATAAATGATTGGTTTGTTGGTGGCAATGAGGGTGGAGTCTCTACACGTAGCCTGACATATTTCTACCCAGAAAATATGATGTTTCCATCAAATAAACATCGGCAGAGATATGGTTTAAATTTCAACCATCATCAGAAACCACCCACAAACAATCTAACTTTCAACTATTCAAATAGAAACTCTAGATTCCACCATAGAGTAAATTACCCAAATTTGCACTCTGATTCAAATAATCATTATCCAACTGATCCTAGGGAATTCTGGAATATCCCTTTGTCAAACATGTTCTACCCCTTGACTCCATTGAATTTAAATGATTGACTCCTTCTAACTGAACATCAAACAAGCCATTTTGACCCAAGATGGGGGGACAGCACAGTCACTTGTAGAGCTACAAACACTGGCGATGAATTGGATGTGGGAAATGTTGATAAGGATACCCACATAAATGAGGTACATGAGGTTGCTGATCTGGGAACTAATGTTATAGGAACTAAAGCAGATCAATGTGCCCAAACCCTTCTCCCAGATAGATTGCAAGTGGAAAAAGAGGGTAATTGTGAGAAGGTTTGTAATACTTGTGAGAAGGTTAGCAATTTTTGTGTACTTTCTTGGAACATAGCGGGTTTTGCCCACAGGTTGGAGGATCCGGCCTGGGTAGAATTTGTAGATTCCTTTGATCTAGCCTGTTTACAGGAGACCTGGAGCATAGTGGATTTGAGTTTGGATGGGTTTCAAGCATTTAACACCCCAGCAATACCATAAAATTCAGGGCGAGCTAAGGGTGGACTTATGACAGCAATCTCTGTAAAACACAATCTAAGAACCGTTAACTTAGTGGTGGAAAGACCTTGGTACCAATTATTTACTATTAAGAACCTTTTCATAGAAACTGTCTTTCTTATTAATTGGTATTACAATATATTTGATCCTAATGAAACGGAAATTATTGATAATTTGCAGGAAGAGATTGCCAATGTGCGAAATAGAGTCTTCCCCCTCCTTATTATGTGGTTAGGTGATTTTAATTGTGAATTGTGTAAATTTAGTGGGTCCAGAGCCTGTGGGATGATGGACTTAAATGACCATCCTATGGCCCATTTTTCCCATACAAAACAGGGCGAGGCCATAAACAGTATTCTAATAAATAATAATTTATGCATTCTCGATATGAATAGTTCTTCGGGTAATGTGAATATACCCACCTTTCAGGGCACAAGGGGTAGAACAAGCACAATTGATTTTGCAATAGTATCCATGGGACTTTTTAATCATCTAAAAGACTTTAAAATTGAGGTAAACCCGGCTAGCGACCATAACCCCCTAACCCTGAGTTTTACCATTGCTTCTGACCCAAAATCGTATCAGGAACAACCCATAGTATATACTAAGAATCAGGGTATTACTGTGAAATGGAATAAAGTAGACGTGAGGCAACTGGAGATGGATATTTTTAAGGAAAATGTGGCTCAGATAGATATCTGCCTATCATCCAATCCTGACCCAGTCCATATAATCACTAGTTTCGAGAAGCTAATGAAAAATGTAGCTACACATTTACTAGTAAAGGTAGGGGGGAAGAATCAAGAGCAGGGGCCCAAATGGTTCAACGCTGAATGCTCTGCAGCCCAATCTATCTTAACTAAAGCTTTGCGCCAAAATCCTAGAGATAGAAATATGGTTATACTAACTAGGAAACAATATAGGCAGGCAATTAGAAAAAGGAAAAATGAATTGAAGTCCAAAGCATGGGAAGATTTAGATAAGGCAGTTGATTTAAAGGACAATAGACTCTTTTGGGAAGTTATAAATAGGCCCCTTTTAAAATCAGGGGACGAAAACACCATTCGAGTTCATTTACCAGAGGAAACCTGGGTAACTCATTACAACAACATTTTTAATCCCAAAGAGATATCACATACTGCTACCTCGGAGGAGGACGATTCCCGTTATGTTAATGTGGAATCAGCTAAGAAGTTTAGTGAATCAATAATGCTTGCAGAAGTAGAGCTAGCTCTGACTAAGGGGGCATCCTCAAAGGCCCCAGGCCCTGACTCAGTACCTTTAGACCTTTTTAAATGTAATCGAGAGTTTTGGTCCCCTCTACTTATGAATGTTTTTAAGGCATTAATACTTGGCCCTATTCCGACCTCTTGGAAAGAGGCCGTTTTGGTTCCGATTTTTAAAAAGGGTGATAAGTATGATCCAAGATGTTACAGGCCAATATCACTAATAGACTCAACATGTAAGTTGATGGGTAGGGTGATATTGGCACGGCTGGAAACATGGGCTGAGTCATCAGGGGTAATTGTAGAATCTCAATATGGTTTTAGGAAAGGGAAAGGAACTAATGAGCAGTGTTTGAACCTTGCTTTGATTATGGGCAAGTACATGGGTGCCAAGAATGGTTCTATACACTTGGCATTCATGGACTTGTCCAGCGCCTTTGATACAGTATGTAGGGACAAATTATGGCGCCTGATGGACTCTATGGATTTTGAAGAACCACTGGTCACCCTGCTCCCCAGGTTACATACTGCCACAACGGTTAGGGTTAGATATGGCCGTGGTGGAGAGAAATCAAAACCTATATTATCCACTGAAGGTGTCCGACAAGGATGTATTTTAGCACCCTTCTTATTTCTGGTCTATACAAACGGCTTAGAGGGCTTCTTGTTAGAAACATCTGCTGATTTTCCAAAGATAAACGGAAGAAGAATCCCAATGTTGTCTTATGCAGATGACACTGTTTTAATGGCACTTACCCCCAATAGCATGCAGATTTCTCTGAATGCTTTTGATACATTTATGGGCAAATTAGAATTAGGTGTTAATTTTACTAAATCTTTTGCCATGGCCTGTGGTCAAAAAAATGTTAAAACACGGAAATATGTGGTGAAGAACGCCACTATTGAGAAAGTGGATAACTTCTGTTATCTGGGTAACCTCTTTAACAAAAAATTGAGCTGGGAACCTTTGCTGATAGCACGGGTTCAGAAGGTTGCACAGTTAATTGAAGCTCTCTTCCGCTTTGCTAGCAAATTAGGCCAGCGACGTGTTGCAGAAATTACATCATTATATAAAGCCAAGTGTGTTTCTGCCTTGACCTATGGTGCAGGGGTTTGGGGTTCGTATAACTGTGAAAAAATACAAATTGTGGAAAACAAGTTTGTTAAACGTTTATTATCTGTCCCAATGGGCACATCTAATATATTTTGCCATGGAGAAGTTGGAATCGAGTTTATAAGTGATATTATTCACGTTGCCCCTTTAACACTATGGGCTAAGGTTTGGCAATCTGAAGAACTGAAACTAACAAAAGATATTATTCAAGATTGCCTTAAGCTTGATTATTACACCCAAATTCCGTGGCTACGATATGTTAGAGAGACTTTTAATAATATAGGTTTAGGTAAGATGTTTACAAATCTCGAACTGCTTGGTAGGGATGCCAAGGAGATTATTAAAAATGCTTTCAGTATTAGTTTAGGTTCTTTTAAGACAAATAACCATGTATTAACTGTACGGGGGAAAACCAGTTCGCCAGTTCTATTTGTCATATATTACGAACACGCAATGGCGTTTTTATCTTACAAGATTTCGCCTTGGCACCTTACATTTTTTGTTTGCTTTCCCAAAGCAGGGGGGTTGGTGGGAGAAGTTACCCTATTGCCCCTGTACCAAAAGGGTTTCACAAAATACTCTCCACCTTCTGCTTTTTTGCACTCTGTACAAAGTGCCAAGAAACACTTTCCTTAAACCATTATTAGAATCATTTGAAACGCGTTATTATAAAGAAGCGTATGATCACTTGTTATCCTTGTCAACTGCACGTATTTGTAATGCCGTTTTAAACTTTATTAGATCAGCTTTGGTAATTAGAAATAGATATTGATGGAATTTTTTTTTTTTTTTTTTTTAAATTATGTAAACATGTATTGTGATTTTATGGTTGATTAATTCTAATGTCTTTTTAAAATTGTCTATGTATACTTTTATGGTTTCTACATGAAATCGAAATAAAGTTTTGAACTGAACTGACTACTTGCCAGATTTCTCCTTTTGACTATTGTGGATTCTTATGGTGGAGAGAAGTATCTTACTATTGGATCTTCCTTTTGTTTCCTGGGCTGCTGATATCTTTTGTTTGTTCGAACTTTCTTTTTTCCAAATACTTTGTGGAGGGAACCTAATGTGTTAGTGACACTCTGGTGACTGTGTATTTACACCTAGATGGCACCATTTTGTGCATGAAGGAATGCACAAGCTATTGCATACACACAACCTTACTTAAGGAGTCTAGAGGTATCGCATTGGTGATCTTTGATTTACAGAGGATCGTTTGGGTATTCATTCTCCCTTCAGGTGGTAGGTGTATAATTTGGTTTAAACATACCAACAAGAGATACTGTGCGGTGGGGGTAACTAGATACTTAGATGTTGTTATTTCTCATTTACAGTGTCCTTTGGGGATGAGGAATTATCCATTACCTTACCTCTTATATCTCAGCACTCCTGAATAGTTATACAGGTGAGGAAAGAGTAACATAGTTGGTTGTGGTCCAATCTGGTACCCCAACACCACTTATTCCGTGTTTTGTATATTGCAGATTTCCGGTTCCAGCAGCCCAGCAGTTACCCTCCGGACCTTCTATTTTCCCCTGCTTGATCTCCTTAACAGTCTGTGTATTATATAGTCAGACTTGGGATGATCTAGAGGTGGGCCCCTTTATAGCATCGATACAATCCTGGGGATTCATCACCGCGGTACCTGACAGGTACCACGCAGTTTCATGACACTCCGGAGGATGCTTGGGCATGACTGCAGAATTACAGGGCTGGAACAGATCACACGGAACGGCACTTCAGAGAATCATGTGGGGGCCTCCCTCAGCGACAATCGCTACGCCTCCGACGCAAGCGACAGGATAGCCGAAAGCCTTCGCAGGCACAAACTGAGCTGGAAAGACAGGAGGCACTAGATGCGGTATTGGCATTGTCGGGGGAACCGGTGCTACAATCGCCAGAGGGTACAGACTCTGAAAAGGACGAGGCCCAATCGGATGCAGAGGCTTCTGAGGCGGAGAGTGTTAAACTACCACAGGTCACCCCGGCGACGGCGGAAGGACTCTTGGATGAATGACGGTTCACTTTACAGGGCAGGGTGGGGGAAGCTGAGGGCCGAAGATGGAACTTGCTTATATTCACTGTGCCATAGGTGAATGGTTGCTGAGTGGAGGGCCGGAGTATGCCTCTAAGAATTTTGGCTGGGGCGGGTCGGTCTCTCAATGAGCTATGCCCGAAATCCTATAATAAGGTGCAGAGGGCCTGGGGGCTAGCTGTGATCATTTGAGGGATGGAGGAGGGAGTAGCAGTAGTTTGCAAGGGGTCACCCGTTGGCTCAGAGTCCCCCCCACAGCCCATAAGGCATGCCTACAGTGACTACTGATAGGCTTAGGTGTGAGTTCAGAGTTGCAATAGTTTGGATGGGGACTAGCAATGTTGTTCTAGGTCCTGTTCTTGGGGGGGGGGGGTAGTTGGGGTTTGGGGAAGGGGTGGGGTGTGATGTTCACCGGTGTGTTCTGCTTTTTTCAAGGTGAGGAAGACGGTTTGTGGTATGACAATGGGGGCAGTACCTGATTTGTGTTGCGTCACATGGAATGTACGGGGACTACACACGATGTCAAGGAGGCACAAGATTCATGCATACATAGGGGGTCATTACGACCCCTGAGTAGGAGGGAACGTCCACATGGGCTGCGGCGTTCCCTCTGTGCAGATTAGGATGTGACCGCCAGGGTGGCGGTCACATCCTCTATTTTTAACATTGCGGCAGGTGGAGCTTCAAGCTGCACCCGCAGCAATGTTAAAAATGCACGCATTGCATTTGTATGTAGAAAGTGGCAGGCACTGCGCGGTGCCTGCCGCTTACTGCATACAAATGCAGGGGGGTACCATAGGTACCCCCCATGTGCACCCCCCCCCCCCCTTCACCTAGGGGGCCCCCAACGGGCCCCCGCAGTGAAGTTACACATGCTTTTCCACAGCGGAAAAGCCGCCACGGAAAAGCATGTTTCCGAGCACATCCTAATCTGGCTGATGATGTCTGAGAGGCACCGTCACCATATTAGTGCTTTTCCGCCGCGGTTGTAAGCCAACCGCGGCGGAAAAGCTGCGGACGGAAACCAAGACCCACCAGCCATCCTAATGTGGCGGTGGGTCTTGGTGGGTCCGCAGAGGATTTTCCGCATCCTCCAGGCCGGCGGTGGCTTCCGCCGGCCCGGAGGATGCGGAAAATCCTCCATCCTAATCAGCCCCTTAGTTAGGAGAGGTATACATGTAGCGTTACTTCAGGAAACACACCTTACTATGGCGGAGGGACTGGCATTGCAGCGTAGGTGGAGAGGGCAGGTTTTCAGCATATCATATTCAGCATATGCGAGGGGGGCACTAATCTGGATCAGGGCGGGGGTTCCCTTTCAGGTGATAAGGCAAACTATAGACTCTGAGGGTAGATTTGTGGCAGTTGAAGGGCGTTTATATGGAAGAGAAGTAGCGTTTTGCAGCATGTATGAGCCAAATGTGGACCAGATACGCTTCATGGATAGGTTATCCGGAGAGTTGGCACAATATTTGGCAGGTCCGATAGTGCTGGGAGGAGACTTCAATTCAATAACAGATCCCTCACAAGATAGATCGCACTCTCCCTTGCTGGACTCCCCGGTCCACAAATTATCAAAGTATAGGTTGGACTGGCAGACCAGGTGGAATTTGGTGGATGTGTGGTGGGCGCATCATCCGCAGGGTAGAGACTATTCATATTTTTCGTCACTACACGAACTTCATGTTCAGCTGGACGCGATATTATGCTCACAGTCCGTGGTGTCCACTGTAACCAATTCAGAGTACCTTACTAGGACATTATCTGACCACAACCCATTGTTGGTTACCATGCACTGGACGAGAGAGAGGTCTGACATACCAACTTGGAGATTGCGCCCAGAAACATTGGAAGACCCAGTATTCCGGAGAGAAGTGGGGGAAGGGATTATGCACTACTTTGCTGAAAATGCGGGTACAGCTTCTACCACAGCAGTGGAGTGGGACACCTTTAAGGTGGTGATAAGGGGACTCTGTATTAGTAAATATGCTGAAGTGAGGAGAGTTTTGATGCAGGATGTAAACAGAGCAGAACTTGAACAAGCGAGACCTGAGAGGCCGGAAGTGCAGGCGGAAGTGGCAGAAGCTAAGGAAGCAGTGGCCACAGAAGTTGAAAGACTGTGCTGTTTTGACTATAAGAGTTACGTTGAAAAGACTCATGCAGAGGGGGACAAGGCGGGCACCTTACTAGCATGGCTAGCTAACCGAACTCCGCGAGGTTCACCAATACTGGCACTGGCAACAGGGGATGGGGGTGCAGTGTACACGCAGAAGGAGATAATGGCCTGGTTTTAGGGGTACTACGAATCATTGTATGAGAGTAAATTGGAGGCAGGAGAAGAGGATATTGATTCCTTTTTTTGGGAATCTGCAGTTCCCGCAGTTGGAGGAGGAACAGGCAAAGTACCTAGGTAGGAATATCACAGTTGAGGAGATTCGGAGTACAGTCAAGAACATGGCACGTAATAAGACACTAGGGGTAGATGGCTTACCAATAGAGTTTTATTTGCACTATATAGATCTGCTAGCACCAAAATTATTGGAGGTCTACGGGGAAGCTCAAGAACTAGGCCAATTGCCATTGTCAATGCTAGAGGCACTTATCCCACTGCTGAAACCGGGACGGGAAGGCATGGACATGGCTGCATATCGGCCGCTGTCAATGCTGTCCATGGATTATAAGATTCTCAGTAAAATCCTGGCTTCCCGCTTGCTGCAACATATGACCAGCTTGATACATGAGGACCAAGCCGGGTTTATTCCAACTAGAAACACCACCACAAATATACGGAGGCTAGTGAGTTATGGGGGAAGCCCGCGTTGCCTCACCAATGGCAACAATACTGTCGGTAGATATAGAAAAGGCTTTTGATAACTTGGAATGGCCATTTCTTTACAAAACAATGAGGTGTTTTGGGTTAGGGGACGCCTTCGTGGGTTGGACAACAGTGTTATATGCATCGGCAGTGGCAAGAGTGAAAGTGGGGACGATGCTATCGCCCCAGTACGCAGTGGCTCGCGGGACTCGGCAGGGCTGTCCGCTGTCCCCGCGGCTATTTGCCTTAGCGATAGAACCTTTAGCAGCGCACGCCCGGCTAGGACAGTGGTATGAGGGCCTGACGTGCAGGGGGGAGCAGCAGCACATTTCGCTATATGCGGATGATTTGCTGATGTTCCTGGCAGATGCGGAGAGTGCGCTGGCGGGAGTGACGAGATTACTTGTTGATTTTGGTTGCATTTCCGGGTTAAATGTGAATTGGTCCAAGACTTGCTTGTTTCCAGTACAACTAGATAGAACGGCGCCTGAGATGCCGCGGGCCATGCAATGGGAACCATCTTGCTTGGAATATCTTGGGGTACTTGTCTATCACGAAGCAGAAGCTATTCTGGATGGAAACATAGGGAGGTGCATACGAGCACTGAAGGGAAGTATGGCGTTCTGGAGTACTCTGCCGTTGTCCATGATGGGGAAAATAGCCCTGTTAAAAATGGTAGCACTCCCTAGGCTGTTGTACTTGTTCAGAACATTACCGGTGTGGGTACCGTGTTCGATATTCAAGTTATTGCAGTCCATGGTGGTGGGGTTTCTCTGGGGATCGGGAAGATGTAGAGTAGCGCTGGACAATGATGAGGCCAAAGGCAGAGGGCAGGCTGGCGGTCCCAGACCTGGAACTCTATATCTTGCAGCACAGCTCCAGCTCCTCACGCAAGCGGTGGCAAAGGAGTTTAGGGGACCGGAGGACCTGCAGGGCAGGGGCATACAGAGGCATATCCTATCCTTCATTATTCTACAGCAGCGGTTGGACCTAGGTGGTCTTTCCCTAGAGGAAAAAGCACTACGGCTGTTCTGGAATCGGAGTCATCGGCGAGCAGGTGTCTTGCATCTTTATGCCCCTGAAATTCCGCTGGGAATGGCTACGGCATTGCCCCATTGGGGAGAATGGTCCTCCTTGCAAGACTGGGAACAGTCGGGGATCCAGGTGCTTGGAGATTTATATGAAGATGGCACATTGCTCCCTTATCAGGTGTTACAGGAGCGATATGACCTCCCTAGGGGTGGATTCTTGGTACATGCTGCCCTGGTGCGAGCGCTGCAAAAACACTGGAGAGGGGGATTGGCAGAGCCTGCGACAACAATGGCACATTTAAGGCTGTTACGTGCCTGTATGCGAGAATGCTGAACGAGGGATTGGCACCACTAGATACACTAAAACTAAAATGGGAAGTGGGGATTGGAAAATCCATCCCAGAAACCGAGTGGGGTCAAATCTTGCGCAGGGCTTGGAAAAGCACTAGAAACACAAGTTTTCAGCTAGTACACTTTTTCATAATACATAGGGCATATTTGACGCAGGTACGATTATGAGATACTTTAACATTGAGAATGCGGTGTGTCCCAGGTGTGCTGGAGTAGGGGTGGAGCTGGAACACATGTTGTGGGAATGCCTGAGGTTGGGGAACTTCTGGAACGAAGTGGGAGATCTCCTGAATTTGATTACGGAGCGTAATTTAGAATTTGACATGGCTACGTGTATACTACACTGGTTTCCACACCCCCCCAAAACAAAAGTGATGAGTAAATTTGTAGACATGAGTCTGGTGCTAGCGAAGAGAGAAGTAAAAATGCACTGGAAGTCCAGTGAAGGTCCCAGTAGCAAGAGATGGAGGGCAGAGTTGTTCAAGTGGGCTAGCGCAGAGGACGCAATTCGGCTTAGGCAAGAATAATGAGAAAGCTTAAGACACAGCAAGAGCATGGGGAAAACTAGTCCACTCCCTAGCAGACCAGCAGACACGAGAAGCCCAAGGACGAAATGATCAAGAACAGGAAGAGCATTGAAATGCCCAAAGTGGGAATCCTGAGAATAGGCCACACACTCCATGTGAAACATATCCGTAGACATAGAGAACACACTGGTAACAGGGGGGTAGGGAAGGGGAATATGGGGCACAGTGGAGTAGTAGTTCGGGGAGGGGGATGGAGGGGGGTTAAATAAGGAGTTAATGTAATTGATGGCTGGGACTGTTTGTTGTGATATCACATAGGAGTACCAACTAACTGAGAGCAAATTATTTGGACTTAGCTGTCGCAAAAATCATACTATGATGGAATACTTGGTTCCTATGGTCATCCTTTGTTTCTCAAAGGGGCTGGCTGGGTTCTGGGGATTGATTATAAGATGTATGACTGTTGTGCAAAATAACAATAAAATATGTTTTAAAAAAATGGCTACCCAAGGGCATCCCAGCGCTTCCTGTGACACCTTATCATTCATCGCTGATCATGGAAAAAGAAAGGTTTTCAGTGGTTTTCAGCGGAGATAGTTAGGTTCAAGACGGATAGGGTCAGGAAGTTGGTTCCAAAATTTAGCCGCTTGGAAAGGGAATCATCGGCCTCCCATCCGCGCCCGTTTAATCCTCGGGACTACAAGAAGTTTTTTGTTGTTGGATCTGAGAGTCTGGGTGACATAATATAATTGCATTATTGGCTGAATCAGAGGGGGTCCGTTGCCAGTAATGGACTTATGGATAGTGCACATAGCCTTAAACCAGATTCTTTCCTGAAATGGGAGCCAGTGCAATTGTCAGAGTGCTGTCTTAGTAGAGTTACGTTTTGGAACATTCATTAAACGGCAGACCGCACAGTTCTGGCAGTCTGTAAAATCTTAATAGTTCCTTGTGGCACGCCCAGGTAAACTGCATTAGCGTAGTCTAGCAGCGATACAATAAGGGATTGAACCAACTGGTGCCTAGCTTCAAAAGAAAGGAGAGGAAGAATCTTCCTTATCAATCTGAGCAGACCATAGTAGTTAGCGTCAACTTTACGTGCTTGATCTGCGAAATTAAGGGTAAGGTCCAACCACACACCCAAACTCTTGATTTGTTTCTTTGGTGGAAGTGGAGGGCCAAGACAGCTGGGCCACATGAAATCTAAATTCAGGGGGACCGCATGTCCTAGTATCATTATTTCTGTCTTGGAGCCATTAAGTTTGAGGAAGGACAGATCCATCCACTCAGATACCTTGACCAAACAAGAGGCCAGATTCAAGTCACTTTTATCATGTCGACAAAGGGACACCACCAACTGGGTGTCATCAGCATAGGTGATCAATTGGATCCCCCAGGGGAGCACCACGTCCGCAAGGGACCTCATGTAGATGTTAAACATGGTGGGGCTCAACGAAGATCCCTGGGGGACTCCGTACTGCAGAGGGATCTGTTTCGAGAGAACATCCTCTTCAAAGACCGCAAATGATCTATCTGAGAGGAAGGACTGCAACCATTTCAGTGCAGACCCTGCTACTTCCACCTCCCTAAGTCTTTGAATCATGATTGAATGGTTTACCGTGTCAAAGGCTGCGCTGAGATCTAATAAAATGATCGCAGTGCAGCCTCCAGTATCCGCAATTTTTCTGATTTCTTCAACCACAGTGAGAAGGGCGGTCTCCGTACCCTGATTGCGTCTAAAGCCAGTCTGAGTAGGATGTAGGCATTTATTTTCCTCCACAAAAGCTGCTAATATGGAGTTAACGTATTTTTCTGCCAGTTTACTAATACCCGGTAATAGAGAAATGGGGCGATAGTTAGCCCAGTCCTCAGGATCTAAATTGGGCTTTTTCAGAAGAGCTCTGATTCTTGCTTGTTTCCATAGAAGCAGGACCTGTCCCGTTACAAGGGAGGAATTTATTACGTCCCGGATAACTGGGGAAACGATCTCTGAGACCAAATTAACAATGGAAGGAGGGGCAGAGTCTGCCAGAGATCCCGATTTAAGTTCCCTCAGAAGTTTCTGCAGGGTAGGTAGAGTGAGCGGCACAAATTCCTCCAACCTAATTTGTTGAGTGGGTGGAGGTAGTTGTATGTCCAGATCATTTTGTTTGAACAATGAATAGATATTATAGACCTTCGTGGTGAAGAAATTTGCTATTTCATCACAGCATTTTTGGACACCGGTTCACTAAGAGGACTAGGGGGAGTGATAAGGGATTTCAAAATGTTAAACATTTCCCTGGGGGAGTTAGATGAAGAAGCAATTTTTTCATGATAGTAGCTGTTTTGAGCAGGTTTGAGCAGCTTTTATTTCATTTTTATAAAGCCTAAGTGCTACTCTATAATTGCACTTACTAGTCTCAGTAAAATCCTTCCTCCATTTCCTTTCAGATTGCTTGCACGATTGTTTAAGCAGTCTGAGTTTGTAGGAGTACCACGCTTTCTAATTAGGTCCAACTCCGTGGCAAAATTCTTTCTTAGGGAGAGCGAAGTCCAGAGAAGACTTCAACCAGCTGTTGAAATTATCATTTGCCACCGTTGGATTCGGGAAAGGAACAGGGGTGGAGTTTATAAGATTTGTTGCCCATCTTTCAACTGAAAGTTTGGACCATGTACGACCAAGCTTTTTTGTCCTGATTGATGGTTGTAACAGATCTCGGGGGGTCCAAACAAATGATAATATGGTCAGACCAGGGTACTATGATGGTCTCAGCCAAAGTCATATTGGCGAGATTAGTAAAAAAAGGGTCAAGTAAATGGCCTAATTTGTGAGTTGGGCCGGTCACAATTCGTTTAAGTTCAAAGGCTTCAAGGCCTGCCGTAAGGTCCTGCGAAGGGGAGGTGTCAGGTTCATCAAAATGAATATTAAAATCACCCAGAATCGAACAATTGGGAGCAAGGCTAGCCCCATTTATAGCGATATCTGGGAGATCATTACAGAAGTTACCAAATGCTCCTGGTGGGCGGTATAAAAGAATTCCTGAAAAAGTACATGTGGGTGAGAAGCTAATACCAAAGGAGAAGCTCTCACAATCCAATAAAAGGCACCTAGTCGATCTACAACTATAAATATTTTTGTATATAATGGCAATCCCCCCACCACGGCCACTATCACAATCTTGTCTGACAATGCCGTAGTTAGGTGGGAGAGCCTGGCCCACGAAATCATTGGAGTTTTTGCTGGTCCATGTTTCCGTAAGAAGAAAAGAGAGCATCAGGGCTCCTCTCTTCTAACAGCAGATACATTTCACTTGAATGCTTAGGAAGGGATCAACATCCTCTGGGGGGGAGGAATCAAAAAGTTTAAAATTGTAATTGCAAAGAGGCCAATAAATGTTTCCCTTTTCCAATGACATGATATGCGTGCACATATTCCTCATCTCACCTCTGATGCCCAGAAGCTGCTCCCTGTTATAGCAAAGGTCATTTGGGGGGGGGGGGGTTGGGGTTGAGCATGGGTTCTGGCCCCTAGCCTCGTCCTGGCGCACACGGGCGCAGACGGGCTTGCCTTTGGCGCGCCAAAGGCGTGCCCACTGCGCGGGGTAGGACATGTTGCTTATGTAGGTTAGGCTCACTTATCATTTTCAGGATGTACCAAATCGTGGATGCCAATTTGTTTGACTGAGCGTCAAACGATAATTTGTTGTCCAGTATCATTCCCAGATTTTTGCAACCCATCCTTAAAACTACATACAGATTAATGTACTTAATACCATTTCTATGTCTCAATGATAGAGATAATTTCTTAAATTCATCTATCTGGCATAATAAACGTATTAAATTAAAAAAAGAAACAAAGAAATGGCAACCATGGAGAGAGAAAGGGTTAATATGGGTTCATCACTTATTTAAGGACAATACAGTAGTATCTTTCTCTGCACAACATATATTTCAGTTTCCAAATTCATTGAAATAAAAATGTAACACTTAAGCACAAACTGTATCTACTATATATGCTAAACTTCCAATCAATAATGCAGTTGCGATGTTGGGTAATCACCTTTTTTGATATCCTTATGTCAAGACCATCAGCAGCCATATATTATAAAATGATTAGATCTTCTGATACTAAGAGGCAAAACTCAAAGGTGGAACTGGAGTGGGAAGAAGATCTCCATATTAATGTTTCTGTTAATCTGTGCAATAAAATGTGTCTCAAGCTTAAAAAAACTTTACATGCAGCAAAAAATCCTTAATTTTTTATATACTAGACGTCATCAAACTCATAAAATTTTGTCTAAAATAACTCTCAACATACCTACCACTTGCTTGTCATGTGATGACTATAATGCATACTATAAACACTTAGGGGCCGATTCCGATTAGGTAAAATGCCCTCCGAATAGCGGTACGGAGCTTTTTCCCCATACGAATCGTATGCAGAACCGTACCCGTACGTACGATGTAGTACGATATGTACCCAAAGCAGTTCTCCGTACGAATTGTACCGAAGACCGTACAACTCACTGATCCGTACGAATCGCATTCGGAAAGCGCAGTACCCGATGTCCGTACGGATCGAAGCTGCATTTTCCAACCCAGCAAGTACGAAGCGTATCAACAACACTCCATACGACTCTTTTTCTATGGGAGCTTAAAACGTCTGTAAAAGCAGATTTCGCCTCGAAATGCGTACGAAACAGACCCCCCCCCGAGTACGGTGCGTACACCCCATGATTCCAGGGGTAGGGTGCATTGGGGTACGGTGCGTAGACCCCTGGATTTCAGGGGTACAGTGTGTATGTCCCCGGGTGTACACCCCATGATCATAGGGGTACGGACCGTAGGGGTACGGTTCGTACACCCCAAGGTCGTAGGTGTACTGTGCATACACCCCTTGATTTTAGGGGTACGGTGCATATGTGATACTGTTGCCCTCCGTACGAATTGCTCATACGCGACGTTTACCATACAAATCGCGTACTCATTCCCCGGTCCGGATCGTACTTGGCGGGTCGTACGGCATTTTTACGAATTCATCGAAGACTTCATCTTCTATATGTTTTTTATTTCATAGAGCAACATATAGAAATGGCTATGAAGTTATTCTTTTTTGCTAAGCGTGTATAGAAAGAGAACCCATGGTTTCACAATTTTGTGATTGCCCCTTGATTAAAACAGCCAATTGATTTGCTTTGCTCTTTTTATGCATGTGACTCACATAAACTCTTACAAATTAAGAAGCTACATTATTTGGGTTGCTCTTGATTAATAATATTAAAATAGCCAGTCATGATTTATTTTTCTATTTTGGGTGTATAATAATAATTTGACAGAAATTATATTCTTCACTAATTCTAATTCATTATTAAAATCTGTCTTTCGTACAGTTCAAAAATGTTTGTGTAGTTGAATTAATACTATTTGATATATATCAATTATATAGTGCAAACCACAAAATGAATTATTTCTAGGGAAGGCAAATTTTTGTTCAATTTTTCCCCTATTCACAAGTGTTCATGTTATCCAGTTGCGAATGACTAGTGACTGGGAAAAGCTTGCTGAGATTTGACACTACCACTTGAAGGTTGCACATTTTTCTGCAGAGTGTATTTAGGCTACTGAGCTGTCTTGTTGTCATTTGTCATACATTATAGTTACAATCCCTTGCTTCGCCAGGAGGATGGCTGTGAGATGCAGATTTCTTGATGACAGTATGAACATATGGAACTCTGTTGCATGATAATGTATTAAGTATGTAGGACCATCTTTACTGCTTATGCTGAAAGGGTGAAGCTAACGGAAGAGGCACTGAACAAGGAAATCAATAACAGGACAAAAATAAATATAGTGCTCATTTATAACTATCACAATAGCAAAAAATATTATGTCCTTAAAAGGATTAAAAGCAATCATCGACTGGCAGGGAACTAAGATTGAGTTAATTTTAAATAGTGATTTTATGTGAAATAATGCAAGAGAGATGTTGTTTGCTTAGCTATAGTAACAGGGGCCAGATTATTCCGTTTAGTGAGTCGCAAATTGCGATTTTCTGCAACTCGCAATTTGTGACTTGCAAAACGGAATGTACTAATGTGTCTTAGACACATTTCACGATTCCCAATGGGGTCGCAAATAACCTGCCTCAGCAATATTCATGAGGCAGGTCTCAACTTGCGACCCATTGGGAATGGGCAAGAAAACAGGGATGGTGGCCTGCTTGGGACAGCAGACCACCATGTCTGTTGGATTTTAAAATAAAGTAACTTTTTTTAGGTCAAGAATTTGAGACCTCTTGTATACATTTTAGTATATTCTTCTCTTGGGCTTAAAGCCATTCCCCCTGCTTTTCAATGGTTTGTTTCAGTGTCCTTTAAAATTCCTTGCTTGCTAGTCGTCGATCCTCCTTCTTTGTCCCTCCTTTTCATCAGGTGTTTACTCCCACAGTGCAGGGTCTTAGTTCTTGTACCCTTTCACTTGTCCCATTGTAGCATCTGTTTAGAGACTACTTCTCCCTTTCTTGAGTAGCATTTGACCAGAGCCCTTCATGCTTTAATTGACTCAAGGTCTGTTTCTGTAAACAGGAATATAAATCAGGTTCTTCCCTGGTTGCATTTGCTGTGCAATTAAAGGCTGAGTCAAATGTTAGAGGCTGTAAACCGTCCCTCTCCATTTACCTTTTAAACTTAACTCTTTCCTTCCCCCTCTTTTCCCCATCACCCTTCGACTGCCCAGAGCAAAAGAAAACAAGCATTTACAATGTAATAGGTATCGCATTTTCGAGAATTTGAGCTATTGGAATTGTAAATGACAATGCCTTTTATTTACGTATTGGTTTTGAAAACATAAATAAAATTGCACTGTCATTTACAATGCCAATAACTTAAACGTGCGCAAATGTGAGACTTATTGCATTGCAAATGCTTGTTTCCCAATTGCATGTTGTTTCCTAAAAGGAAAACAAGATGCGTTTAAAAGAAAAAAAATGAAACATTTTCTTTTCGTTTTGTAAGGGCAGGCAGTGGTCTGTGGGACCACTACCTGCTCTTAAATAATATTTTTGCATTCATTCACTAATTGCGGTTCTGCAGAGATAGTGGCCGGTTTTGTTACTGGAGGCCGGTTTTGCAGGGTTGCTGCAATATCGGCCTCCAGTAACAAAAGCAGCAGTGCTCTTGCACCCGCCGTCTCACCTTCCTCCTTCGGGGGGCTGGTCCTACAAAATTACCAGGGCTGCTTTAGATTTCCAGTCTGGCCCTGGCCTTGGCCACATCTCTTCCCTCTGTTTTTTCTGAAGTACACTGCCCTTGCATGTATTGCTACTCTTTTCTTTGTGAGGAAAGCTTGCTCTGCTGCTGCTAAGGCAGTACTGATTCTGTTTGTCTATTGGAAGGACGCATTGTGTTTTTAGGAACAATATTTAATGTATGTACTGTCCATTCACAGCCACATCAACATTTATGAGTTCATACAACATATTATTTCACTTTGTAGACAACGCACTCTATCTCGGAGCCCCCGACTCCACATTGCGAAAACTGCAAGTTATTCAAAACTGTGCCGCCCGCACCCTACTGCAAATTCCCCGTAGGCTTTCTGCTAGACCCGGACTGAAAACACTGCACTGGCTCCCTGTTAGGGACAGGATTAGCTTTAAGTCCCTCTGTATTGCCCATCAGTCATTCTGGGAAACAGGTCCAGCAATTAATCTCCCTTTAATCACTCCGTACCTCCCTAGCAGACAGCTGCGTTCAGCCAATGCATTTCTTGCTATCGTGCCCAGGGTCAAACGGACCAGAGCGGGGGGCCGTTCTTTCACTCTAAATGTGGCCAGGTTGTTGAACACTCTCCCTCCACACTTAAGGTCCAATCCCGACCTAACCTCCTTCAGGAAACAACTGAAAACCTTTTTGTTCAATAAATAGGCCCTCCCCATCCTCTTGTGCTATCCGCCCAACTGTAGGAACACCTCTTAGTCACAGCGCTTGGACGCCTCCGGGCAACTATCTGCGCTCTACAAAACCCATTTTCATTTCATTTCACAGTGCAATTCTATTTAATTACAGACATAGGGTACCTTGAGGTATACACACTCACAGGGGCGACCACCACAATGAAGGTGGAGTGGGGTGGAGGAGCTTGCGCGGGGGTTTAATAATAAAAAAAATCAAACACTTACCTGGAGCTGCCGCCCGTCTCCCGCGTCGCGCCTCGTTCTTCCTGATCTCAGCAAGCACTGGGGCAGCATCACGCACTCCATGTGCAATCCCCGCGCTGCTCTCACTATGAGAGAAGTGCGGGTATTAGCTTGTGAGGGCTGCAAAGACACTCTGCTCAGAAAGGGAGCCGGGCTGGAGATACCTAAGAGCGTATGTGTGTTTTGGCTGGCCTGAGACGGACACCCAAATACATATGCATACTTAGGGAGTGCACATAGCACTTCTCCTCCCCATGCCCCGGTTCGCCCTGCACAGAGCCAGCAAATGAAAAATAAAACGATGCTAGAAATTCTTTTTTTTTCATTTTCTGTCTCTGAGCCAGGCAGTGGGGTGACGCTCCTCCGCCATTGCTGGCCCTGCACGCTCAGAACATCATTTCTCTTTGGTAATTGCTGTGCACATTTTAATGTGAATGTTGGCCCAACAGCAACTGAAGACAGTACTCTAAGGGATGACGAGACGGCTGGTGGTAATCAGAATACCCATGGCTGCGTTCAGTGCAATACAGCTACGTTCAAGTCTTTTGTACGACTGAGGCTGGTTCCCACTGTTAGAGCGCTTCCAGCACTCTAGGTCTATGGGTGCATTATACTCTTGGTTTAAATGCACCCGCATATGTTTTCATTATTACAATGTATTATGTTTATATAAATGCATTTATTCTACACTTTAAATAGGAAATGTAATGTACACTTTTAAATAGAATTTGCATGTATTAAAAGACACCATCATTTCTATGTGCACAAGTGCGCAGGGTGATATTATATTCATATAAATGTAATCATGTGTGTTAAAATTGCCTGCAGTTTAGGCCCAGAGCTGCAGGTTGTTGACAGTTTCGTTTCCTCAGTTGCTGAAGTAATAATTAAATGTATCTTTGTGTGTGCCAGAACAGTATGCTCTCACTCCACTGCAGGTATCGGAATTCCACCTCGTTATTTTAGTTTAATGAGATACCTGAAATGTCTTTGAAGAATCTGAGAGCAGGAAGGGAGGATATCTTCTGTGCCTGGCCTATCTGAATCTCAAGGCCACTGGAAGACAAGACGATTTGATTAAAGAACAAATGGAAAGTTACTGAAAACCCTTCCAAGTGAAATAATGTGTCATGTGATATATTTGGAGTGGGCCGAATTGTGTCTTTTAATATGATGCACAGGGACAGAGAATCAGACTTCTAGATTTCGGAGGAGAAGGAGCATCTTAAGAGCGAGCTCCATAGCCTTAAGCTATCTTGACCCTTTTAACATGAGTACTTCCAAGGAAGTCTACACGTGCTGACACCTTTGGGAAGTAGTTAGGGTACTCAGCTAGGACCCCTGATGAGAGTAGTGTAGGGAAAGAGAATTCATGCTTTCCTTCCTACTGAATAAGGAACTTGACTCAGCCTCCATCCTGTGTTGTATTTTGATTCTCGAATTTGTCACCTTATGCCTTCTGTGCCGAATGAATTATATGCGTAGATTCGGCTCTGTATTGATTTTTATATACCTATATTAATTGATTCTCCGATGCATATACATTCAATATTTTTGGGCATTATAATAAAATCCATAAACTGGAATTTGGAGTCTGTGGTCCTTTCACATGAGTTAATTGTAAGTATGAACCTGAAGTGTTTATTCCCCTCACCACTTTTAGTAGGAAAATAAAAGACCATCAGATCTAAATTTGGAAAGGAAGGCAAGGGCTACATTTAGCATCATCACCATGCTGGTTATCAGAGCAGCGTCTAGTTTACCTACAGACCACCTCCAGGTGCAATGGTGCAACCAAATTACCTACAGGCATCCATGTTTATGGGAAGAACCAGAATACCTACTGGCCACCTCCAGGTTAATGGCAATAACACAAATATCTAAAGATGACCCTCGTGTAAATACGAGCAACTTGGGATCTGATTTAGCATTTGTCAGAGAGAGTACTCCATCACAACGTAGATGAAGTAGCCTATTCACCAAACGCTTCATCCTCCAGTATGATTTAGGGCTGGCTGGCCCAACAGTATGAAGACAATGGACCATACTGCTGCTCAGTCATGAACATACTCCTCTGATGGCCCAACAGAGTACGAGACATCTGAGGCAAACCATCCAACTGTGCACGCAATTTAGAGTGGGTGATCAGATGTGGTTTTTTTGCTGTCCATCACTACCAGGTAAAATCTGGTGATGAGGGGCAGAAAAAATAAAAAGAATGACCCTAACGCCATGGGAGATAACTTCCATTGAGTAGGGGCCATTACTTTTACGTTTTTTCAAAAACAAAAGGTAAAACTTTGGAGAAGTTTGATAGCCAGCCTGTCATGTTTGACGGAGCCACCCATCAAATGTTTCCAATATTGACAGGAACTGCTATGACAGCGCTTCCTACCAATTTATAGAGATATCCTTGTGGATGACGATCATCTCTAAATGTGGTGTACAGAATTTCTGTCAGGGCAATGGACTAAAGTACTTCATCACTCTGATGAACATTAAATTGTCCGCCAAAACTCTCGATAAGGCCAGCGAGTATTGACCACTTCCATGTTTTCAGGACCAACCACACAACAAAGCTCACATTCATCATCTATGTTATTATAGTATTTTGAACTCTAACTGTTCCGTAGCTTGCACTAAGTTCTGCACGCCAACCGTAGAGGACCTTTGTGTTTCATCTCCACTATCCATGTGGTTGGTGGAATCGGAAGGATACATTGTTGAAGGCTATACCCGTTCATTGTTTAAGAAACAGGCTTGCGTTGATGATGGCTTCTACCACTCCTGCTCATGTGAAGTAATTTCTCTGTAGATGACGGAAGGTTGCACTGCTATTGTACATGTCTGAGTGAAGCTTCCACTTCTACAGCTGTGTGGTGCCTGCTTGTTGTTTGTGTGGGTGGGAGGAAAGCGGCGTCTGTTGACCATGGCCTTTGCGTAAGGAATGCTTACACTACTGCTGAGTATGCTGAGGAAGTCTTGCATTGCTGTTGCCTATGCTCTGCTGTACCAGGTCCCACGTATAAGGTTTTCAGGAGGTAAATCCCCAACTATCATCTAAATTTGAAGTTTATCCAATTTAGTTCTGGCCAGTGTGGCTTTCTCAGGGTACTTCAAAATGTCCAATTGACCAGAGAATGTTCCAAATAGTTTTGAAAAGTTCTTAAAACTCCCCATTTACAGCCATCTTTGGGTCATGCCAGTTCTGACTAATGCCACTGTCCATTTGTGCTCTTGATTGCACAGGTTTTCAGAAATTTCAGTAGTTACAAAAATACCCACCCCAACTTCATTGCCAGTAGAGCTACAAATTAAATCCAGTTCTGACTAATGATATTGGAGTATTGTGCCTTAAAATGCACCTGTATTGCTAAACGTCTGTCATCGGAAATACCACAAGTACCTTTGCACTCCCAGTTTGCACTCACTACCCCTCACTCTAAGCTTCCCCTGGCACCATGTTCTCTCCCTGGCAAACAGTAACTTCTCTTTGTGTGCTCTACTCCTCCTTTCGCCATACACGCTCCCATAATTACCAGGACTTTGCTGTTGCACATTATACTTCACCTTACACAATGGATGCAGTGTACCTAGCTTCTCTCACACGCACTCTGTGCTCCTCCAGGCACTATGCACCACCTGGGTACTTGAGCTCCCTCCTACCATCTGTTGGACCCTGCTCCCCCCTCCTTGAACTCAGCAACCCTCTGCGGACCCTGATTCCCCTTTATTCAGCTCCCTTTATACTGCCAATGCTTTTGCTTCTGTATAATTTAAAGCCACCCACCAAACTTCACTACCAAGCAGCACAGGGACAGTATAGGCACCCGCAGTCCAACCTCTCTAACACAAACACTATTTACAGGCTAGCTGGTGCCAACAAGAGTAATCTTATACACACACGCTTACACACACCCACACGCATGCACACACACCCTCACACACACACACACACATCCACATGCACACCCATATACACACATTCACAAAAACACACACACACACATCCACATGCACACACCCATGCGCGGACATACATGTGCACACACACACTCATATGCACACACACACACACACACACAATCATACCCACACACACATCCACATACACTACCCGAGCACACACATGCACACAGACACACACACACACACACCCACACACACATATACTGTACAACCCATGCAGCAGCAATGCCAAGCAGAAAACTCTTCTAGGTGTGTGTTATCGCTTCTATCCACTACTCAAGATTATGAATATCTTTCAAGTTGAAAAAAAGAGAGATCTTGCCAATGCCTGTCTCCTCTGAGCTATTCCTATAATATAAGTTTGTATGGATTAGTATTACAGAAAATAAACCATTGATTGAGTACTTGAAACTTTGAACGCCTTAATAGATTGGAAAGAAAGTATTTTGTCGTAGCACATGGCTTGTACTTTGGTGACTCTACCGTATGCTGTGTCTGGACCCTTCCCTGCTGCCTGCAGCCTCAGCCTGAAGCAGTCTGTACATCCTCTGGTTATCAGCAGGGCCTCCCTTGACACTGGGTTACTCTTGGGAGACGGGTGGTACCCAGCCGAGGAGATAAGGGGGTCATTGACCGGGAGTTTGCGGTTTGCTTCACAGCAGACAAGACATGGGTAACTATAGGTCTCGAGCCACAGAACCATTCCCTGCTAGCAAGAGTGGCCGAATCCCAGAAATTCAAAATCATGTTTCATCTTTGCTGGGAATAAGTCATGGTAAAACATAGAAATAAACTCTGCGAATCAGGCATGTAAGGATGTCCTTGCCCTGGACATGGACTCTCTGGTCTAGAGTCTCTCAGACTTGCCAGGGTTACTGAGAGGTCACTGACCCCGGGCTCTACTCTCAGACTAAGGTGGGATGCAGGGGGGTCTGTTGCTGCCCAATGTCAGGGTCAGCGACAGTGCGCATTCAGGACAGTGATTGGTGTTTTTGTCACAAACACCTACAGAGAGCAAGTTTGCTCCCCTTTGACTTTTTCAGCATTAGGACAACAAGTAGACAAACAACTCGGAATGCTGAAATAATTAGAAAAAAACGATAACATAATTTTAGATCCATAATAAATGAACAATTAATCACCTAAAAGCTGAAACATAAAAACGCTTTTTTTATATAGTATTAGACAGTCATTTTGTCAATAACATTTAAAGGGTGTATTTTGTTAATCTTACTTCGTTCGAGATATCCCTCTCCCTCAACTTATTTTTTCCCTTTTACAGCGGTAGCTATGATGTCATCTCTGTTTTTGATTAAACATGTATTGCACACAGGTCGTGGTTTGAAAATTCCCTCATGGGAACAGTCCAGCCCGAATTGCCAAGCAATGTCTTTACTGACCGGAATCAAGCATCCTAGGGCCGGTTTCTGGCTATCAGCCGTCTTCAGCCAGGATAGCTTGACTCCAGTGGTATGGAGAGCATGGGCCTCACGTCTGAGCATACCCATCCCACTCAGGGTGACAAATGCAAAAACAATAGTTGATGGACAGAATACAGAACAAAGTCATACATTCACCACAGTACAGAGATCTGGGCCAAAATCCATCATTTTGTTGCACTCGACACCACCCCAGTTCAGACATGGCCTTATGCAAATCAGCCTTGACCCTGTGCCTTATGGGAACAGTCCAGCCCGAACTGCCAAGCCATGTATTTACTGGACCGGAATCAAGCATCCTAGGACCGGTTTCTGGCTATCAGCCGTCTTCAGCCAGGATAGCTTGACTCCAGTGGTGTGGAGAGCATGGGACTCACGTCTGAGCATACCCATCCCACTCGGGGTGACAAATGCAAAAACAACAGTTGATGGACAGAATGCCATCAACTGGCAATGTCATACATTCACCCCAGTACAGAGATCTGGGCCTAAATCCATCGTTTTTTGCACTCCACACCACCTCATTTCATACATGGCTACAATGTATGACATTGTTCTGCATTCTGCCCATCAACTATTGTTTTTGCATTTGTCACCCCGAGTGGGATGAGTATGCTCAGATGTGAGTCCCATGCTCTCCACACCACTGGAGTCAAGCTATCCTAGCTGAAGACGGCTGATAGCCAGAAACCGGTCCTAGGATGCTTGATTCTGGTCGAGGAAAGACATGGCTTGGCAGTTCGGGCTGGACTGTTCCCATGAGGCACAGGGTCAAGGCTGATTTGCATATGGCCATGTCTGAACTGGGGTGGTGTGGTGTGAAAAAAACCAATGGGTTTAGGCCAAGATCTCTGTACTGGGGTGAATGTATGACATTGTTCTGCATTCTGTCCTTCAAGACGGCTGATAGCCAGAAACCGGTCCTAGGATGCTTGATTCTGGTCCAGAAAGACATGGCTTGGCAGTTCGGGCTGGACTGTTCCCATGAGGCACAGGGTCAAGGCTGATTTGCATATGGCCATGTCTGAACTGGGGTGGTGTGGAGTGCAGAAAAACGATGGATTTAGGCCCAGGTCTCTGTACTGGGGTGAATGTATGACATTGTTCGGCATTCTGTCCATCAACTGTTGTTTTTGCATTTGTCACCCTGAGTGGGATGGGTATGCTCAGACGTGAATCCCATGCTCTCCACACCAATGGAGTCAAGCTATCCTGGCTGAAGACGGCTGATAGCCAGAAACCGGTCCTAGGATGCTTGATTCTGGTCCAGGAAAGACATGGCTTGGCAGTTCGGGCTGGACTGTTCCCATGAGGCACAGGGTCAAGGCTGATTTGCATATGGCCATGTCTGAACTGGGGTGGTGTGGAATGCAAAAAAACGATGGATTTAGGCCCAGATCTCTGTACTGGGGTGAATGTATGACATTGTTCTGCATTCTGTCCATCAACTGTTGTTTTTGCACATGAAACAAGGGCCATAAATGAAATTGATGAACAATTTAAATCTCTTGCCATATGTTTCACATTCCGAACTGCTCATCAAAGGTGCTGAAATCTAGCTTTGCAGAATGTGCTTCATTAGTAACATTAATCACCAATCCCTGCCTAAATGGTTGAATTCTGTCATGCAGCAGCGGCTGTGCAGGTAAGAGCAGTGGGGAGGTGGAGCCAGGCGGGGGGGGGGGGGGGGGGGGGGGGGGGGGGATTCGACAGACGACCACGAGGGAATAATAAATAAATTATTAATTTTCCATCGTAGTCGTCTGTCAAAATCCTCACCACCAGCTCACCGCTCTTAACTGCACGGGCTGCTGCTGCTGTCATGTAACAGTGCACCTGCCCATTTAAAAATAAAAAACCATGAGGAATGTAAAAAGGTCCCAGACCTGGCATCCGTTTCAAAGAAATGATGTTATTAAATAAAAGCCCTACATTTGCCTACATTCAGGCTCATTGGGTATCCAAGTACAGTGTTAGGGCTGTCAAAGTTCAAGGTTATTGTCTGTCCAATGCAGAAACAGGGCTGTACAAAGTAAGGGGAAGTAGTTGTCCAAATTCAGGGTCTATTTAAAGTCAGTGACAATTCAACTGAAGTTGCATGTTCGTGTTTACCCTTGTAGACGTTGCACTGTCTTTAATTCAATAGGTCCATATAAAACGAGGGAGATCCAGACAATTATCTTTGAGTGTTCTGATAGTTGGAATTGACATAGGAATTAAATAGTTTGGGTCCTGAAGAATGCCATAATTAATTACCCCGTGGTGGAAACAAGTTCACAGATTTTAGGAGTCTTACATAATGATTTTCTCTGAAAAATAAGAACACAATGATTTTTTTTAAGGAATAGCCCCAAGTTGTTTTGTTAGCATCTCTTAAGGATTTTCAGTGCCACTGAATGAGCACTGCAGTTTGATAACCTTGCGATCTGCTTATGACTTTAAAAAGCTACAGGGTAGCGTTGTGCCCTGAATTGGAGCAGGGCCAAGACTGATTATAAGGGTTTAACTGGGACCTGGCCTGACATTTCAGGATGGACTGTTCTAATGCTTAATTTGTAAAAAAAAAAAAAAAGTGCCAGGGACCTCGTCAGGAGACCACCGCAGCATACACCACTGATTGCTACTGCTAGCAGTACCAATGACAGTACCTACACAACTACTAACCATCACACTCCTTCAAGTGTGACAATTCGACTGTTCAAGGCCCCAAAGCTAAAAGAATGGATTGATTGTCAGGTATTAGTTGTTTATTAGCTTGATATACATTCAAAACAACTGTTGTCCTCCTCATTTCTAAATTACACAAACAGCACCACCTTGTGGCAGCTGACATAAGGCTGGTGTTGTCAATTAGGTGCTGGTGCCGAATGCCGGAAACTACTGGCTCAAATTAAGCACTGGACTCTTCTCATTGGCGCAAGGTCAAGACTGATATACATATGGCCAGGCCAATACTGAGGTGGCATTGTGTGCAAAATAACGATGGTCTAGGATGCAGCTCTGCATAAATACCAGTGACTGAGAATAATTCAAGCGCTCCAGTAATCACTTTATTGCATGCTTCAGTGCATCACCCTAAGTGGGATGGGTATGCCCACAGTGCCACTAGAACCAGGCTACACCTGACCGATAAGCCCTAATAATGCTGAAACAGGTCTTGGGTTGTGTGTCTTCTGTTTCAGGGAGGACTGGCCTAGCAGTTTGGGCTGGATTGTTTCCATGGGAGCTGGCATAAACAAATTAGAGGGTGTGAATTTGTTTATGGATACTTGACAGCACACAGCTGTGGGAGTTTTCTACCCCATGTGGGAAGTACCTGATGTATTTACCCTCAAGTATATAGTAATGTACTGTAGTGGATAGAGAATAAGTCATCTGCTCTTCATAGTAAATTGTGACTTCTCCATATTACCAATATAGCAGAAATTACGTGACTTACTTTCACGGTAAAGAATGTAGAAAGAATCTTAGCCTTGTTCCCCCTTTTGATAATACCATCAGTTCAAAACCAACATCAGATGCCAAGGACTGGGAGACTCTACGTGATCTGAAGAAAACTCAGATTAAAACTTTGTACATGGTACCACAAAGGCGGGCTACTTGAGAGAGAAATCAGTCCCTCAATGGCTGATAGTGAGAAATTAACCATTTCTTTTGCAATAAGACTTTTCACTTAATAAGAATTGGTCACTGATTTCATGATTGATTGACTAATTTTAATCATGAAGACAGTGACTCATCTGTCAGATGAGCTACTGGTAGAGAGGGCGTGGCTTAGGAACCGATGTAGCTGGAAGCGGGACTCCGGAGCTCCTCCGTTCCCGCCCCGCTCCGCAGTATATCCTGACCCCCGGCTTAGACCTCGGACCCCCAGGCACACATGGGAGGGTCTGGAGAGCACAGGGGATATCTTTGGCGGCCCTGGAGTCCCCGTAGCAGCCAGCAACGAGCGGTTTTGCGCACAGAGGAGCGCCCGGAGTCACGGGCGCCCAAAATGGCGGCTGCGGTCCCTGCCTGCTACGCCTGACGACGGGATCCTGCAAGCGGCGGGGAGCCCAGGAGAGCAGAGACGATCACCCGCGCCGCGGTGGGAGCCCCCCCCCGGTGCTGGGGGAAGCAGAGGGCTTCACCCAACGAAGCGGCGCCTGTGAGATCGGCGGCAAATGCAACGGCAGGCTGCCTGACCCCAAGATGGCGGCCCCGTTATGACGAAGCCGGACCGAGCTCCATCGGCGACGAGACCGGACTGAATGGTGGTTCCGCCTTGCTGCTGTGGCGGAGACCCTGATGCCCCTCACCCTGGGAGGACCGGCGCACGCATCATAAGCGGACCAGAGGTGAGCGGCCCCGAGGTGGGACACCCAGAGTGGCGAGCGCCCAAAATGGCGGCGGCTGCCCATGCCTGCACGATCTGACGGTGGGGCGCTGGTGGAGTCGGAGAACCCAGGAGATAGCGGGAAGCATCGCCCACAGCGCGGCAGCGGCCCCCGATGCCGGGGAAGGTGGAGGGCATCGCGGGCATCACGGCGTTGCCGGGTTTGGAGGACGAGACCATAGCAGGCTGCCTGACCCCAAATTGGCGCAGCCCGTGCACCGGGGGCAGTCCTGGCGATATTGGCAGCAGTCAAGCCTGAGGCCTCGCTGAGTGAGGGGGCTACCTCGCAACTGGGGAGGAGACGCCTGCCTTCACCACAGGTCGGTGGCGAGCGGCCTTGAGCGAGGAGGGCACACAGAGGCGACGGGGAGGTGCCCGGGCTGTCAGCGGCGAGAGCCGGCCCCCGGACCATGGGCGACAAACTGCTGGGCGCCTGCACACCAGGGGTCGACTTAAGCCTCGCACCCAGAGGCGCGGAAAACAGCCTGTGACGTCCCGGAGAAGGAGGAACTCGCCCCGCGACTGGAGGGGAGACCCCCGGGGGGGCCCCCTGACCTGGTGAAGTGGGGACCTACTCCATGGGGTGGCTGATGGACTGAAGCACTACCTGGTGAGAAGCGTGGAGGTGCGGAGGAGCTGAGCGCCTGCGACGACGCCGGAGCGGAGGTCAGGGGTGCCTTGGATCACTGGAGGCCGCAACAGACGCACACCAGTCTTGGCACTTGGCAGCATGGTGCGAGGAGGCAGAAAGAAGGGCTTTGACGCACTGAAACTGGATGACCCAGGCCATCTCGTGGAGGAGGATGCACCGGCACCTGGCCCGGGGGGCTCGGCCTGCCCGCGAGATCCCTCCTTGAGTGACATTATGCAGGCGATTGTAGCGTCGCAGGAAGCTCTTGAAAAGCGAATGGACACCATCGGTTTGGACCTGTCCCTCCTGAAGGACGACCACAGGAAGCTGAAGGAGCGAGTGGCGACCTCGGAGGTGACCCTGAAAGACCTGCCTGGAGACGTGGCTACTCTGAGAGCATCTTTGGCGGAAGTGGCGCAGAAGGTCCGAGTGCTGGAGCTCAGAGCCGAGGACAGCGAAGGGCGCTAAAGGCGTAACAACCTCCACCTCGTGGGAGTGCCAGAAAAAGTGGAAGGCCAGGACGCGGTCTCCTACTTGGAGGGATGGTTGCGGACTGAGGTGGCTCCAGAAGGGCTTTCCCCGTTCTTTGCCCTAGAGCGCGCCCACAGAGTCCCAGCGCGACCGCCCAAGCCTGGTAGTCCACCGCGCCCGATAGTGATGCGCCTACTACACTTCAGAGACCGGGACTGTATTCTCCAGAGGGCCAAGAACCTGCCGGACCTTCGGATTGACAACAGCAAGATCATGGTCTTCACAGACTTCACAAGAGACGTACAAAGGCAACGGGCCTCTTTCACGGCGGTCAAGCGGAAATTGAGGTCGTTGCAGCTGTCATATGCTATGTTGTTCCCGGCCCGGCTGAGGGTCATCGCTGGGGGTCACACTCACTTTTTTCACACGCCGCAGGAGGCTTGGAGCTGGCTGGACACTAGGGGGGAGGCAGGCACGGATGCCCCCTGACGGCCTCGCCTGGGAGACGCTCTGCAGAAACGACGCCGAGGAGGAGATCTGGATCCCCGTCGGGATGGCAGCAGGAAAGAGCTAAGGCGGTGCTGGCAGTGGTGGCCATCAGCCAGGGAGAAGCCAGCCCTTCCAGTAGTGCATCGGAGCAATCGAAGAATAGTGCTCTTAGTCCTGGCTCCAGTAGTGTACAAAATCTCTCAGAGGCGGACCTACCGGTGGTGACTCCTCAAACAGCGGACAAAATCCTTAGCTGATGCGGCCTGGGCGGCACTGGACACGTTTACAAGGGACTGGGCTGTGAGTTGAGGCTGCCTCCAGAGGCTGAACGGTGTGATGCACATGCCTCCTGAGACTTATCACTGAAATGCGGGGGGGACGAGCCGTGGGGGGGAGCCTCCTGAATGTTCCACGGGGAGGGGGTGGGAGCGGGGGGCTTCGGTCCTGTTTGGGTCGGCATACTGGCCACCCTAGCCCTCTTCTGTTGAGATACACTCGCATTACTAGAGTTTGGATGGGGTTTCCACGTTGGTTGTCTGTCCTGGGGAGCGGGAGTTGGGGGGGTTTCCTTGGTTTGGTTGGGGGGGGCTGGGGGCGGGACCTGGGTGTGTCGGGGAGGTCGCTGCGAGGATGTATGAAGCACGATGGGTACTGCAATGGGACCCGACCTAGGCTACAAATGTCTCACGTGGAACGTAAGAGGGATGCACACTATGCACAGACGCCACAAGATCCACTCCTATCTAGTTAGACGGGGCATTCACTTCGCCTTCCTCCAGGAAACACACCTATTAGCTAAGGAGCGGAAGGCACTGCAAAGAAGATGGAGAGTGCAGGTCTATCATACTGGCTACTCTGCGTATGCTAGGGGGGGTGGCTATCTGGATACGGGCGGGAGTACCATTCCAATGCACACAGCAATTAATTGATCCAGAGGGGAGGTATGTTATGGTGCGAGGCAAACTGGATGGGAGGGACCTGACATTGGGTTGTATATACGCCCCGAATGTGGAACAAATGGCCTTTCTCTCTTTGCTGTCCAACAAGCTGGCCCCTTTCTTGGTAGAACCCTTGCTCCTCGGAGGGTACTTTAATTGTGTTACTGACACTGCGCTGGACAGATCACACCCCCCCCTACCGAATGCACCGGCTGGCAGACTGGCGCTTGCGCGTTCCGCTTGGCAATCCCAATGAGATCTGGTTGACTCGTGGAGAGCTGGCCATCCATCAGATAGGGACTACTCGTTCTTTTCCGCCCTTCATGACTTGCACGTCCGCATAGATGCCTTCCTGTGTTCCCAGGACGTGCATGCGGAGGTGTGCCACAGTGAGTATCTCACACGCACAATCTCAGATCATAACCCGCTACTTATGCAACTGCGCTGGTCGCAGTGCCGCCCCTGAGTCCCTGCCTGGAAGCTGCGCCCAGAGGCGCTGAATGATCAGCTCTTCCGCACCACGATAGCCTCAAACATCGAGGAGTACTTTCAGATCAATGCGGGCAGCGCGGGCTCAGCCGCAATTGAATGGGACGCCTTTAAATCAGTAGTGCGGGGGCAATGCATCGTGACGGCGTCGGGTGTTAGAAAGACCCTGCTGGCAGACATTACACGGGAGGACGAGAAACTCCGGGTTCTGGAGAGAGCGAGGCCTGAGCGTCCAGACACCCATGAGGCCCTACTGGAGGCGCGGGAACTAGTGGCGGCGACGGTGGAGCGCCTACGATGCTTCGGCTACAAAGCCTATCTCACCGAGCACACTCGGAGCGTGATAAGACAGGAGCTCTCTTGGCCTGGCTGGCCAATCCGGCACGCCGGAGCTCGGTCATCCTCGAGCTCAGAGATCACTTGGGTGCGGCGCGGTTTGACCAGCAGGGAATTAATGAGATATTCTATGATTACTACACGGAGCTTTACCGTAGCAGGGTCCTGCCGTCGGTGGACGCATTCCGGGGTTTCCTGGAGGGACTAGACTTGCCGGAGCTGGCGGAGGAAGACGCAAAGCTGCTCGGGGACAAAATTGAGGAGAGGGAGGTGAAAGTCGCTATCAAGAGCATGGCGAGAAATAAGACGCCGGGCTCCGCCGGGCTCCCCACGGAATTCTATCTCACCTACGCTGACCTCCTTGCGCCCCGCCTAACGTGGCTTTACAATGAGGCGCTCATCGTCTCGCTATTGAAACCGGGCAAACAGCCATGGGACAGGGCGGCGTATCGGCCACTGTCCATGCTCAACCTGGACTATAAGATCTTGAGTAAAATTCTAGCGACGCGATTGCTCCCTCATATGTCCACGCTGATCCACGCGGACCAATCCGGGTTTATCCCGACCCGCAACACGGCGCTTAATATACGACGGCTCCTACATGTCTTGGAAGCTGACACTTACGACGGTGATGAAGCGGCAGTGTTCGCAGTCGACATGGAGAAGGCCTTTGACAGCCAGGAATGGCCGTACCTTTTCCATGTCATGCGCACGCTGGGACTGGGCGAGGGCTTCGTGGATTGGACGTCGCTACTCTACCGGAACGCAACAGCGAGGGTCAGGACTGGCAGAATAATCTCTGAGATGTGTGTGGTGGGCAGGGGCACCCTCCAGGGATGTCCTCTCTCCCCCCTATTATTTGCCATAGCGGTCGAACCCCTAGCGGCGCGAGCCAAACAGGGGCAGGCATATCAGGGGCTGGATGTCTAGGGACAAGTACACCACATCGCCTTGTACGCCGACGATCTGCTGATGTTCTTAGCGGACTCGGCAGCGGCCTTGCGTGGGGCCAAGTCCCTCCTGCAATCTTTGAGCAGGGTGTCGGGCCTCCGGGCGAACTGGACGAAGTCCTACCTGTTCCCGACCCGCCCACGCAGACTTTGTTCTCAGTCTGCGGAAGGAGTGACATGGCAGGAGAGGAGTCTTCGCTACCTAGGCACCTCGATCTTTCATGATCAGGCAGACATCCTCGAGGGCAACATTGGGTCGGCAATAAGGCTCACTAAGGTGAACTTTGACTTCTGGAGAACGCTCCCATTGTCGCTAATGGGGAGAGTGGCGCTCCTTAAAATGGTGACCCTGCCGCGACTGCTTTATTTCTTCAGGACCCTCCCGATCTGGATCCCGGTGAGCTACTTCCGGAAGCTGAGGTCGATGGTGATCGGCTTTCTATGGGGGGCGGGTAGACGCAGGGTGGCGCACAGCACACTTCTCCGTCCTAGAGCGGAAGGAGGGCTAGCGGTGCCGGGCTATGAACCATACTACCTGGCGGGCTCAGCTGCAATGGCTGACACAGTGGGTCGCGAGAGCCAGGAGAGAGGAGGACGGGTCAGGGGAGCCGGCGGGACCGGTTCAGGTATTATCCCGGATTGTCCTAGGACTCCCGATGGGAGATTTCCACCTCACCCAGGAATTTGCGACGGCACGGAAATGCTGGAATAGATATCGACGGAGGGGTCACATCACAGTCCCATATGCACCTGAGATCCCGCTGAAGCTGTGCGGAGCACTCCCACATGGAGGCTCATGGCGCCGACTTGAGAGCTGGGGGCAGTAGGGGTTGGAGTCCATGGGAGACCTATATGAGAACGGAGTGCTGCTGCCTTTTGACCTCTTGCGAGACCGCTTTGAACTGGCGGGGGGGGACTTCCTCCTCCATGCGGCGCTGACGACGGCGATCCGCAAGCACTGGAGGACGGACATGTCGGAACCTCCGCTCTCGCTGGGCTGCCAATACGTAGTGATGATGGCGGGGACGGTCAAGGCTGTCACGTGCCTATATAGACGCATGGTCTCGGAGACTATCACCCCACTGCTATCTCTGAAGGCGAGATGGGAGGCTGACTTGGCGACGGAGATTCCTGAGGAGGCATGGTCTAGCATAGTGGAACGGGCCTGGAACGGAACGCGCAACGCTAGGTTCCAGCTGGTGCACTTCTACGTCCTGCACAAGGCCTACCTGACCCCTGACAAATTACATACATATTTCCCGACCCACTCGGCGGCCTGTTCGCGGTGCCCGGCGGAAGTGGCTTACTTCCAGCACATGTTCTGGTCCTGCCCGCAGTTGTGTTCCTTTATGCGGGAGGTAGTGGATTCCCTGGGGGAGATCACGGAGAGGGACTTGCAATTTAACATGGCACACTGCATCCTATACTGGTTCCCACACACGTCAAAGAACAAAATCATTAGCAAGTTTCTGGACCTAGGTCTACTCTTAGCGAAGCGTGCCATAAAATCCCAATGGAAGTCAAGCAGGGGCTCCACTGTAGAGAGATGGAAGGCTGAGCTACACAAATGGGCCCGGTGTGTGGGGGAGCTCCGCATGCAGGCTGCACTCAGGGCGGGCAACGACGCGGCTCTGGAGAGGGCCAGGGCGTGGGAGCGGTTGGTCCTCGACCTCCAACTCTTGGACCTCGATGATGAAGACACCCCCGCGCATAGCCCTGCTCCGGCGGAGTAGCCGCCTGGGGGTGGTGATGGCCTGACCTCCATCCCTTGTTTCCCTGCTTCCTACGTGATGACTGACAGTTTTAGTTGATTACTCCTGATGGTCTGCCTCGGGTCTGGGTTAGTAGAGTGGTATGCGAACTCGCATTAGTGGTACTCTGACACGCCTGGGGGGGTGGGGGGCGGGGAGAGGGGGAGGGGGGGGAGGAGGTAGGACGGAGAGGGGGCTGGGGGAGTTGAGCAAGGGGGGGGGTTTGCTCGGGGATGGCGACAAAGATTGGTTGGAACTGTTGTAGCAATGCAAACATGGGGGGGAATGTGAGGACCGAAAAGCAGCCCTGCCATCTTCCAGACAACAGGATGTCGCTGATTCATGTGGCATTCCCCAGAACGGACCTTTCTCCACGATTGCGCCGCTCGACCTCCGGGGTGTGAGCTAAATGGCTGTGTGAGGGAAGCAATGGAGAACTATATGTACACTGGGTAATGACTGGAATGGCGTATATGATATGTCGTTAATACTTGCTTTTGCTGCAATAAAAATATATTTACCAAATGAGCTACTGGTAGAAATAAATACTAAGTAAGAAACAGGTTTAGCCAGCCACTAGCAACCATCAAGAAGGTGTTGAACAAACTTAATAAAAGAATGGCTGAACATGAGGCCAATTTGAAAACAATCAAAAGTTACAAAACTTAAAAAGGAGGTACAACGTTTTTCACATGAATGGGTGTACACCTAAGCTAGGCAAGATTATACCCGCAATAGAGGTAACTCCCGAGACAGATACAACACAGGCACATCAGATGAGACATTCACAAACTCAAGACACTCGGAACAGTAGTGGGCACAAGTCAAGAAGAAGGGCAAGACACAAGGGATATATATGAGTGCGTAGGAGGGGGACCATGGAACCCCTGAAATGCACCAATGGTGCGCTCCTCATCATATCCTTACCCTCACCCTCCACTATACATGCACAATGTCCCACGTGATATCTGGGGCCTTCAACAGAGGCATTTTACACAACCATAGTAAAATCAGCGACATCTTTTTTAGGGACAGGCCATTCACGACAGAAAAGTAGGTGGAAGAAACCGGGCCAGGTACAGTGGAAGTAACTACCAGGCTAACAAAGGTTAGTCGCCAGGAGCATGTCCAGGGACCCAGACATGAGCACATGCAACAACATAGCCTCATTATGAACCTAACTGAAAAAGCTCTCACAGCTCCCCAAGTGAGTGTTCTGCAGAAAGGTTAAGGGTTTGTTCCCACACCTACCCTAGTTAAATTTAAACTTCACTGTGAGCTAATGGAGTTCATGCAGAATATTAAACTTAGGGCATTCTTTGAGGGAAAACCTAGAAGGGATGATGGGCAATGTGGCACTGGCTTGAATTTGAAGTCTACCTTCACCCCTCCCATGGGGGTATTAGCTTTTGAACCGGCAGTCATGAAGAGGTGGGGAACACTGACCCCTGTAAGAAAGTGGCTCTAGATATACTGGACCAAAATGAGGTACAGTGTGTATAGAGTCCCCAGTCCCCAGAGGTATGACAGAGGTTAAAGTCAGATATGACCTTACTCTCTAAAGTGGTAGCTTGGTCACGCAGTAAGGCAGTATCAGAGGACAGTGTACAGCATTTGTTGCACACACTCAGTCAGCAAAAGTTTTCACACACTCAAGAACTGAACTCTAGGCCAATTGTTTTATATCAAAATATATAGCTGTTTTATTTTAGAACCAACAGGTATCAAAATATACTTTTCTCAATATGAATGACTTTAGGTAATTACTTTGCAAAAAGGCAATAGACTTTGTAAGTACAATAGCTACAGTTGTTGCAATAGGCAACACAATTCTAAACACAATTTAACATTGAGCTCAATGGGTTTTTCTACATAAATGCAGTTGATTACTTTAAGGATTACTTTTCCAACCACAGGACTGGATCCTGGATTCAGTCCCGTGACCTAAGCTGTAAATAGTTAAGTAAAAGCGTTTTGGTTACAGTTGTGATTTTTAAAGAATATAAATGTATTTTCAAAGTTGACACTTAAAAACTTTTCAGTGAAAACCAGGCAATGTTATCCTATGGAAAAAATACAAGTTACAGGTAAAGTAGGTTCTCGTTACTTTGGTAATCCAGTACTGGACTCCTAAATTCAGCACTGGGACCTCTACCTAAGACAGGTAAGTAATTACGTTTTAGTATTTGTTACGATTTTTAAAGAATATTTGTAGTTTGCAAAAATCGACACTTAGAAGAAATTTTACAGAAAAACAGTCAATGGTTACATATGTAAGAAAAGGCTGGTAAGTACAGTTAGGATTACTTTTGCGGTTCATTTCTAGGCTAAAAGGTACAGTGCTGGCTTCTCTCCTGATCACAAGTGAGTAATTCGAAATTCTTTATTCGGCTGATTTTAGATTAATATTTTTAAGTTTCAAAACTCCACACTTCGAAGAAATTTCAGTGAAAACCAGTCAATGTTAGCATATGGAAGGAAAGTGAGTTAATGGCTTTTAGGTAAGTACTCGACTGGTGGAGTTAAGTTTCTGGGCAACGACTCAGGGGTCTCCCAGGGTCAGAAAGGTACAGTAGTTACACCCTCAGCGGCACAGGGGCAGCCGGGTGCAGAAAGAGTAGGCCCAATGCAATCCAATAGAGGGTAGGGGGCCTTTGATTGGTGGCTGCCAGCAAGCAGGCCACGTGGCTGTGGGAGCTGACCTCCTGGTCACCTACTCAGGGCAAGTGGGGAAGTAGAGTAGGGTAGTAGTTTCACTTCCAGCGACACTCGGGCGGCTGGGTGCAGGGTGCTTTTGAGCCGTCGGGCGCTCAATGTTATCCAATGGGAAAGTTTAAAAGTGAACAAAGGCTTCAGACTCTGGGACAGAGACTCTTCAGGTGCGAGGACCACTTCGAGAGGTAAGTTGGGATCTTGGAGAAGAGGTAGGTACCCCAAAGGAGGGCACAGGGGGGCGCAGGGTGCAGGGGTGTCAGGAACTTTTACCCTCGGCTGGTCGCGGTTGGAGGGGTCCCTGGTTCTGAGGCTGCAGGCATCGTCTGTTTCATCAAGGAGGTTCTTTGGGCACTGGACTTCGGCTCCCAGTTGCCGGGGGGACGTCCTCGTGTTCTTGGGTCACTCAGGCACATGCCAGGCTTGGCGGGTGCAGAGTGGGCCGGATTCGCTGTTCCTGGCTGTTACCAGGGGTATTGCTGTTGGAGTAGTACCACTGCTCGTGGGAGTCCCAGTCTTTGGGAATGTTCAAGGCAGGCAGGTCCTCCGGGGTTGTCGAGGTTGCTGTCCTCAGGAGACGCCGGAGTTTCACAGGAGCAGGTTCAAGGATCAACAGGCCTGTAGGGTTCTGGGGCCAAGTCAGTGGCCGTTGTCCTTTTGTTAGCAGCTGCGGTGCAGGTCTTCTTGTTTCTTGGTCTTCTTGTTGTTGCAATCGGGATCTGAGGAAGGAAGGTTCAGGGAGCCCCTAAATACTGAATTTAGGGGTGTTACAGGTAGGGCAAGGGCAGGGACCAATGGGTCCCTGTCCTGGGGTGGGTAGACCCCCTAGCCTGCTCCTCTCCTGTGGGAGGGGGGAAGGAGCCTAGCTGTGATTGGGCATGGCTCCCCATCTTCAAGATGGCTGGAGCCAGGGGTCGTGCTTCACCTCGCCTCTCCCACCTGAGGGGTGGAGTTGGCCTAGGCTGGCACACCCCCCTTCCTGATGTAGGGTTTCCCGCCAGTCTTCCTGCCAGAGTGGGGGTCAGAACTGATGGGGCCAGTTGCTGAGGACTGCAAATGGTCTGGAGTAGCTCACAAAGGCGGAATGCCTTTGAAGCTTCCCCTGCCCATCCTGGGGGAGGAGGCTTGGCACCTCGTTCCAGGATGTGAATCGTTGCAGGCCCAGGAGAGCGAGGGCTCTCCACCCAGGGGTCCAGCTACATGTCTGCTGTGTGGCAGCCTCTCAGACAAGACGTGGATTGTAGGTTAGGTTTCAGGGGAAATCTCTAAGATGCCTTTTGTAGTGCATTTTACATTAAATCCTACACTGGCATCAGTGTGGGTTTAATGTGCTGAGAAGTTTGATAGCAAACTTGTCAGTCTTCAGTGTAGCCATTATGGTTTTATGGAGTTCGTAATGACAACCTCCCAGCACCATATACTCTTAATGGCATAATTGCACATACAGTGCCCAGGGATGGCCCTGGGTACTGTAGGGGAACAGGGCTCATGCACCTGTGCCCACAATACTGGCATAGGGCACCCAGCTAGAGGGGTGGCTGATGTATGCAAGGGCAGTGGGCTGGTGGGCATGGCACACAGGGATGTGTGCCATGTTGACTCTCTGTTTAGTTCTGTACTTAGATACTCAGCCTGCCAAGGCAGTGTGTGGCTGCCAGGGCACAGGGCCCCTAAGGGTGGCACAATAAGTGCTGCAGCCCTTAGGGGTCTCCTCCAGTCACCAGGCCCTGGGTACATAGGGTACTATTTACTAGGGGCTGACAGGTGGCCAGAGATGCCAATTGGGTTTTAGTTTCAACACAGTTTTAGGGAAGGAACACAGGCCCTGGGCACCTGGTTGGCAGGAGACAAGGGCACTTTCAGTCAAAGCACATCAGCAATTCAGCAAAACGTGGGGGCATACCAATGCAAGAAAGATGGCACTTTCTCACACCCCCAACTCCTCAAAACCTTTCATAATGTCCCTGAGGAAGACGCCAAAGCCAAAATGGAACTATGTTTGGATAGTGAGATCACTATAAAACTCAATGATAAGAGCGGTGGGATTATGTTTCAGACCACCAAGAACTATCTGAAAGAGTGTCTCTAAATACTAGATGACCCCAGAAATTATGAACGGAACTCAGGGGACCCCAATGAGACACTCATGAGAGAGATTGAGATTATGACAGACATGCCTTAGTTAACGATTGTTGTAAAGAACACAGGAGTGTGACCCATAAACCAAGTCGGGATTAGGGTTCAAAGGTGTATAAAAATACAATATCCTCACAGGTAACATTCAGAAAGACAATTACTGTAGCATGCAAAAAGCATTACACGAGCAAGCAAATAAGGAGACAGAAATTCAAATGATTTATATACAATAATTGCTTATATATTTGATTATGTTGAAAAAGTCGGACAAGGTCAAATTGAATAATCAGAGAAGTACAGCGATCAAAAATTCCAAATGACAACCGAAAGTAGACTTGGTGCTCAAATATATACAAGTGGTGTAAAGCGACGCAAGTGATGGGGTGAACAGCGTGGACGGCGCAACGTGAACAAGGTGAGAATTTTATACAGTGGATGGCTCAGTGTGTGACATAGTTAAGGTGACTTAGAATCACAAATCACAATACCTTAGTTAACGATTGGATATCTAAGAAAGAAGCTGATTTCCTTAGGAACAGCAAACCGGTCAACTCTTAGTGCTATACCCAGCCTAAGGGGCACAAAAACATTTCTAATCCACCTTGTCGACCCATTGTTTCTGGAATTGACTCTGTTCTCAAGCTCTATCCAAATTCTGTGATGCCTTTTTGAGACCAATAATACAAAAGACTAGCACCTACCCGAAGTACACTAAGGATGTCCTCTGCTTAGTAGGTGACGTGGACTTTGACTCTTCACAAAACTTACTGATGGATCTCAACATCTGAAAGCCTCTACACTAGACTCCCGCAGATGATAAGTTTGGATGTAACTGAGGAGGTTCCGCTCGAGACCGATTGGGAGTTCAAGACCCCTAAACATTTTGTACTTGAGTGAGCTTTGAGTGAGAGGAGTATGTTCCTTCAAAACATGGCACCAGCATGAAAAGCACATTTGCTCCCAATATAGCAGGTCTGTATGTCCATCAACTAGAAACTCACAAAATCTTAGCACAGACCAATGCCTTTATGTCTAATATCACACTTTGGAAATGTTGCATTGAAGACGTTTTACCCTTCTTAAGCAATAGTCACAATCCTTGACAGGGTGTACCACAAAAGTTACCAAATTAACTTGTGCTTAACCATCTGAAGTTTGGCACAAACCCAGTCAGGCTTAACATAGAGGCAATGTGTAAATTATTTAGGCAGCACTCAAACAGTAATAAAGTGCAAATGCAACGCAAGAAAAATCCCAAACCAATTTAGAAAAATAGAGTACATTTTTATAAATAAAATGACACTGAAACAAATTACATTGAATCAGTTGAACCAGAGTTATGAATCTGTAACATTTTAGGTGAAACTAGTAATGAGCAAACCACAAACCACAGGTATCTGGTCACACGAGAATGGGGCAAAGTAAAAAGTTAAGGCCAACCACGATGGAGCATAGTTCGATTACAAGAGGTGAACTGGGCCTGGTCTCAGCTTTCCTTCGAACTTAAGAGAATTTCTGTAGACATCCCTCTCTGTTCCCAACCAAACATCAGTGCATTAAAATGTAATAAGGTAACCCAATGTTATCCAAAGGGAGAGATAGGCCTTCCAGAGGCAAAAAACAAATTTAGGAGTTGTTCACTACCAGGACATTTTAAATACAATTCATCCTGCCCTGTGAAAGGTTTGTACCTACCCTGGGGTTGACTAATATGTATTGGAAGCATTGACAGGTCTGAGGCATGATTTAAAATGCTACTTTAGTCTGTGGCACAAGGAGTGCTGCAGGCCCTCTAGTAGCTTTTAATTTACAGGGCTTTGGTACATATAGTATCATTTATTAAGGACTTGCAGGTAAATTAAACGTGCCAAGCAAGTATAGACCAACTTTACAATTTTTAAGGGAGAGAGCCCAAGCACTTAAGACTGATTAGCAGAAGTTAAAGTCCAAGTGCCTACAAAAAAGAAATTAGATCAAAAAGAACGGTGAAGGCAAAAAGTTTAGGGTGACCCTGCAGAGAGGGCCAAGTCAAACAGCAATGTGTTCAGGGGAGGGAGAGATCAGTGTCTATGGAGAATGCGAATGACTTGAAATTAGCTAATAGAGTTTGTTTCTTTCCAGATTCATGTCATTGAGCTAGGCTTGGACTGTTGTTACCTATTGTTCTTTGTGAATAGCAGGAACTTTGTTTTGGTTTCAACTTCAGGTTTTTGCTAGCCATTCAGGTCTGGATGATGGGCAGATAGTGTTTCACTGTTTGGCATTGGGTGTCTGGATCAGAGGGGAGTAACAAATACTATGTTACTGGTGTATTGGTGTATTTTGATTGTGTTGCAGAAAGGCTCCATGTAGAGATTGAAGATGAGTGGGGCTCTTCAGAGACCCTGTGGTGCCCATGTAACTGAACTTATGTTAGTAGGATAGGTAGGTTGTGAATGAAAGTTGAGGGGCAGACTGCGTCAAACGCAGCTGAGAGGTCCAGTAATAGCAGGAGCCAGGGTTCAATTTTATCTATGGTTGGTAGAGTGTAAGGTAGGCCCGGCCATGAAATTCCACTCCGCTCACTGAGTTTGCGGAGTTTTCCCTACTCTGTGCTTGCGTAGTATGTCGAGTTCCACAAAACTGCACTCCACATAGCAGAGCAGAGTTTTTTCCTCGTTCGCCAACATTAAGTTGGCGAGCGCGAGCAAGGAAAATCTTACTCCAGACCACCTCCCAGCGAGAATTCTCAATGCCGACGGTCGGGGATGGTCACTACTGCTCGCGTTGAGAAACCTTCCGTTCGTATTGAGGATGCTGCTGCTCGAGTGGAACATCTACTCGAAATGCAGAGAGAAGCAGTGTCCTCTTGTACTATGAGTGGTGCCATTTGCGCTAATTTTACAGCACATGACAAACACCTGGCGCTTAATATCAGCATGAACGCCATGAAGTAACGCACTGCGCTGCTTGCAGAACTCCACGTAGCACAGCAGAGTTTTTTGGTCACTTCAAATAGTTCCACCCAGGCCTAGGGTAAGGTAGCTGGCTCTCTGCTGCAGTGAGATTTTAAGTCAGATTGAAAGTCATAGAGGAGATGGGTGGTGCTGATGTGATCTTCAAGTTGTACATAGACTGCTTTTTTATGATCTTCAAGTTGAAAGGGAGGTGACTGATGGGTCGAGAGTTTGGGTGGTTGTCAGGGTCTAGTGCAGATTTAATCAAAAGTGGGAGGACCTGGCCTTCTTGAGAGTTTCAGGGAAGGTGCTTTGACTGAGGGGACATTGATGATGCTGATTAGGAGTCAGACAGCATCTCCAGAGAAGGCTTTAATATAGGATGAAGGCAAGACATATCTTCATGATCGGTGGCCTTGAGGGAGTTGAGGATGTCAACAAGGTTTTTCAGAGACAGAGGAGTAAAGGATGGCTATTGTGGGATGCAGTGGCGGAGGAGGTGTAGAGGAGAAGCAGATTTGGTGTTGTTGATGTGCTGTAGTATCTTAGGTTTCTTTCATTGCTGATGCTGTGGATGGCAATGCACTTGTATGTGGTGGGTGGGATAAGAGGAGGGGGCATGGGGTTGATGCAGTGCTTGATGGTTTTGAATAGATTTCTGCTTCTGATGGCAGCTTCATTGATGCTGCTGCTATAGAACTTAGCTATGGCTGATTTGATGAGTTCTCTGCATGTTGCGTGGAGTGTCAACAGTAGTGCAAGGTTGTCAGGGGTACTGATTTTCTTTCAATTATGAGGTTATAAATACATTATTGATACTACATAGCATAAACACAAGAAAGGACCAGCAGCAAAATGAATACCTCATTTTAAGTTGCACTTCAAGGGGCTTATTTACAAGTCCCTTGCGCTGCCGTTACGTCACTTTTTCCCACATTAAAAATGACGCACCGGTGGCTCAAGGGGGTTCTAAATACGCCCACACATTTATAGAAAATTAAATATATTAGTAAATGTGCATAGTAATTAACGGCATCCACCTTTGTACTGAAGCTTTTTTATTAGGTATGCCCTCAAAAACTAAAATGGCATCTTGTGATGTTTAATATGTCTTCAATGTTTCAATATTTTGCAATGATAATTTCATGTAAAGTAGGTTCATGGTTTTATATTGTTGTGTGCAATGGTTCTGTTAGAAATATGTGTCCAACTTCTGTGGGCATTTTTCCCGATATATCCTTATGACTTATGTATTCTGAAAATAGGGATTTGTGTATTTTACTCAAGTGTGTCAAGTACCCACTTTGGGCTAGGTGCACTGTGGGTGAAGGCAACCAGGGAAAAGCTACCAAAAGAAATCCCGTCCCTCTCGTATCCGGCACTCACCAGATCAGCAGAGATGGGTTGACGACAAAGATGAAAATAATAAAAGTTTGTGGTGCTGCATTTTCTTTCCCACGAACACCAGGAGAAATTGGAGAGTTCTGAGATCCTGGTTTCTATGCTCAGGCATAGAAGACATCTGGCCTGGTTCACTGTTCTAATGCAAGACTTCTGGCTATGGCTTTCCCGTCCAGTATTAAGAATTGTCCAAACACAGGGTTTATGGCTGTCAAATGTCAATGTCAGTGATTGTGCAAACTCATGATCTGTGACTGTATACAAAATTAGAAAATGTGTTGTCCAAATTCTGAGAAGACGACTGCCATGATCCAAAATCCAATGCTGATCTGAGTCATGGGGCTTAGCCCACCATCAGTCATTGTATTGTATTGCATTGTATATTGGATTTATATAGCGCTTATCACCCAGGGGTCTCTAAGCGCTTGCCTTGGGAACCCGTCCTGGCTTTTCCCGGTGAGATAGCCCCTACAGGGCATCCCCAAGGTGAAAGCCTTGCTATGCCACGGGGGGCCGTTGTGGAGATTAGGCAAGCTTAATGCCCAGAGTTGCAGAGTGTGAACCCATGATTAGGTCAGGCACCGAAACGAGAATTATCGAGTCCGTGGACATTTGAGCTCAAGACCCTGCCACGTCGGGAATTGAACCTTGGTCCCAGGTCTGACCTCTGCTTCAGGGTCTGCCTGCTCTAACCAGTGAGCCACACTTCTCCACATATTACCTCCTTGTCAGGCTTGCCTATTCTGCTGTGGGCCCCAGAAGCTGGGTCTAATACATGACCCTGTCCTTTCAATATTATTCAGTTTGGCATTTACCTACTAATTTTTAGGCATTGTTCAGTAAGAGTATTTTCCTTGAATGCACCAAACATCAAGAAATCGGTTGTAGATTGAGTAGTCATTACCATGTCAACATGACCAATGTGTACCTCTTATCATTCCAAGATGGAGAAACAAGTACAGGTGTGCACAAGTAGCAACATCTAGCAGGATATATTCTTTTAGATGCAGGGAAGTGTGAATATACCTGATGAAAAAATAACACAAAACAGACACTCCAAGTCAATCAATCAATCAATCAATCAGTATTTGTTAAGCGCAACTACTCACCCGCTAGAGTCACAAGACTGACACTGAGGTTCAGTCGAAGAGCCAGGTCTTGAGATCCTTCCAGAACTGGGTTAGCGACTCGGATAGCGTGAGGTGGAGAGGTAGGATGTTCCAGGTCATGGTGGGGAAGTAGGAGAAGGATCTTCCTCCGGTCCTGGTCTTGCGGATCCCTGGGATGGTGGCGAAGGCCAGTTCGGCGGAGCAGAGGTGTCTGATGGGTACATGGAATGAGAGGCGGTAGTTCAGATAAGCTGGTCCAGTGTCGTGGAGAGCTTTGTAGGCATGTGTGAGGATCTTGAACGTGACTCTTTTGTTGGCTGGGAGTCAGTGTAGTTCTCACAGGTGTTCTGAGATGTGGTTGTAGTGGGGGCTGTTGAGGACCAGTCTGGCCGCGGCATTTTGAACGTTCTGTATTTTCCTGAGGAGCGAAATTCGGCAATACGATTGTTTTGAAACTGTTGCGCTAGTGCTTGGCGTATCAAATAGAATTGCACTGACCTGACTAAGCAATTTTAGAGTCAGCGTGTATTTTTTAAACTATTGCCTTCTAGTTTTAATTGTGACTGTGTTTACTTGCATTTTGCACACTGTTCTTCCTTTTGGTGCTGGTACCGGGTCCCTCACGGCGGGTGCTGATTGAGCGGAGGGACAGGAAGCCAGTTGAAGCCAATCGACCTTCCGATTGGCAAGCGTCATTGGAGCTGACCCGCCTCCCTCCCCATTTAATTCCCCCATCAGAGCGGACGAGAGCAGCGAAATTCGGCAATACAATTGTTTTTAAGCTGTTGCGCTAGTGCTTGGGGTACTGAATAGAATTGCACTGCCCTGACTAAGCAATTTTAGAGTCAGCTTGTATTTTTTAAATTATTGGTTTCTAGTTTTAATTGTGACCGTGTTTACTTGCATTTTGCACACTGTTCTTCCTTTTGGTGCTGGTCCCCGGTCCGTCACGGCGTGTGCCGATTGAGTGGAGAGACAGGAAGCCAGTTGAAGCCAATCGACCTTCCGATTGGCCAGCGTCATTGGAGCTGACCCGCCTCCCTCCCCATTTAAATTCCCCCTCAGTCCGGACACGCGCAGTGGCGCGCCGGCGGTGCACCAAAGGCAAGCCCGTCTACGCCCGTCTGCGCCTGGACGCCGCCCGCCGCCTTGACCCCTGCACATATCGTACTTTTAAAATACTAGCTAATCTGTCTTTCGTAACAATGTTGTGTTACACCAGTGATAAACTGAAATCCTTAACCCCTTCGATGCTCATGACGAGCTCAGCTCGTCATGAGGTACACCTCTCGTGTGCTCATGACGAGCTGAGCTCGTCATGAAAAAGGGGATTTAATAACTTTCAGCACAGGAGGGGGATCAGCTTAGCACCCAAGGTGTTAAACATCTCAAAGACACCTTACACTGGGACGGCTGCCCTGACGTTTCAGCCCCCTGAGTACCGTCATATGATTCCCCTGAATGAGTCCTCAGAACATCCCTATGCAACCACCTCTAATGATAACTCGAACACTGCCTTTAAGCCGGAGATTATCTCTACATTGGCCACTGAAAGGAAAGAGAATGACAAACCATTCACCGCGATATATCTCAATACACGATCCATACCCATACACGCTGTTGAGTTATGGAGCTTTTTAGATGCCGAAAAACAAGACATTTGTTTCTTCACCGAAACATGGCTCCATTGTCAAGCCTTATCGGACATAAGAACTGCTTTCCCCTCAGAGTACTATCTAACTAGGTTGGAAAGAGAAGTGAGCAGAAGTGGAGGCATAGCAATTGTGTCCAAAGCCCCTATAGAGATTAAGCTGCTGAAGTCTTTCTCCAACTCAATCGCTGAAATCATGATTGTTAACATTAAAACTTCCAGTACTGAAACATGGTGAGGGGCATTAGTTTATAGACCCCGAGGTCCTAAATCTAAATTTGTCAACCATCTTTTAGAAGTAATAGTTTCTCATGCGTTGGCAACTGAAAATTTTATTTTGCTTGGGGATTTCAACTATCATGCTGAACTCCTGTCTGACCCCGAAACAAGCCATTTAACTGGATCAATGGAAAGCTTAGGTTTGATCCAAAGGGTAATCGGCCTGACTCACCGAGCGGGTCATACATTAGACCTAATCTTCACCAATTCATCTAAAATGAGTAATGAGACCCCGCTCCCCTTGATATGGACTGATATGACAGGCAAAGTGGCATTCCAGGCCACCCCAGACCTCATTTGTCTGCTCCGCCTGCTGTGTTCTGCGTGCTCTGCGTCTTCTCCGTCGCACTCTGAGATTGCCTTTGCGGATCTGTGTTGGTGGAGTTGTGGTGATAGTACTTTGGCGAAGGCTGCCCTCAGGTGCTGCATTGGCCTCATCATCTGACGCCATGGGAACCAGTGTTGGGACAGGTGCCCTACGTGTATTTGGAGCACGTGTCTGTGTAGTTGGCAGAGCTGGTGTGTCCTCATGTTCAGATGCGCTGGTGTACTGCATTTCCAGGACCTCACTATCCCCGGTCTCAACATGTTCTGCATCTGTGAGGTTAAACGGTGCAAAAAAGCATTAACTCATGCTTGTGGGGTCATGTCACAGTTGACAATTATTAAATTTTCAATACATTTGGACATCTGCTACACCATTTGCATTCGTTTTTTCCATATGTTTGTGTTTGTCATTCTAACTGCTTGCCCTGCCTACATCTCCCATGATGCACTTCCCTTTTTGATAACAAATGTACTAAATGCTTCACAGTGTGCACTTACGCTGTGCTGAGCTCAAGTTCTGACTTAAATAATTGGGACAATGGCAACATGCATTCCTCTTACCTTCAGATGTGTGTGCAGTTCCTGAGGTGTCCAGGCTGGATTATGGATTCCACCAAGTCTTCCAGTGGAGTGTTTCCAGTGTCTGTTGGTGTTCCCCCTCCTGTTTTATGTGCCTCCTTCAACCAGTTTGCAATGCGCACCTTAGCCCGACTACGCAGATCGTACCATCGCTTTTTTAGCTCATCATTGGTGCGGTGTATCACCCCAATTGCATTTACTCTGTTCTGGATCCGGGTCCATGTTTTCCTTTTCTCCTGCTCTGGTACTTTCAATGAAGCTTTGCCAAACAGCTCATCATGGCTGTGCACTACTCCCTCAATCAGTGTTTCAATTTATTTTTCAGAAAATAGCAGTTTTATTTTTCTGCCTGTTTGGCTGTCCTCTGCTGTTTGTGCAGCTTTCATTTTCAGTTGGTTGCCAGGTGTTTGCAATCTCTCTCTCCAACTCCTCTTCTGCTCCCAGAGCCAGCTCCCTCCTCTCCCTGAGACTCTGCACTGAAAATGAGGCTTGGAGTGCAGACTTCCTGGTTCTGATGTCATCAAGATGCATCAAGGTGCGACTCTGGAATTTGCGATTTCGCAAATTGCAAAATCGCAAATTGCAAGATCGCAAAATCCGGAAATTGCTAATATTGCTGCGATTTTTACTGATTCTTTAATTATTCTCTAATTTTATGATGCAGCGCGATTTGCGATTCCTAGGAATCGCAAATTCATAGAATGATGCATGTGCCTGTAAGATTCTTGCAGTGACTAAAAATCTGTATGCAATACATACCGAAATTCAGTTCCCAATCCTAGATGGTGACACAACCAGTGCTTGGATTGAAGGTCACACTTAATATTTAATGTTAAGGTTCATAAATTCTCTGTAGTTAAAAAATATAGGGACTGGTACTACAGCATGGAAGACTTTGTTTTTTACATTTCACTTACGTCAGTCACAAGGCTTGCAAAAGATGGCATATGGTGCGATATATGGATTGTGTTTGGCAAAACTGATGTATCGTTCGCTTGATGATTGGTGCGCCTTCTTTCTTTTCAGCAGCCTGTAGCAGAGGTTTTGGCCATCAGCACGGCCTCCCAGTGACCTGAGGATACTTAGTTGAGATCAGTGGGAGTCAGTCTTTGAGATAAGAGGTCAGTGACCTAGAGTTTGTTTCTCTCTGCATGGCAGACAAGGGAGAAGACTATAGTAAGTGAATTGATCTCCAAAATACTTTTCTTACGCAGAAGGGGGGGAGGTGAAGAGAACATTCGCTGGCTTTGAGTTTTTGTCTCAGGGCCTGAAGACCACCGCCACACTACAGGACCTCCCGCAGTATTACGAGTGTGGCGGTTGAATCGCCATGAGACCACCTGTTCTGCCGGGATCAAGAATCCAGCTGGGCTGGTGGTTGGAAACCGGCACAAATATGCTGGCGGTGCTGTGCTGGCAACACCAGGCATATTCTGAGTTGCCTTTTCACTGCCCTTTTTAGGGTGGTGAGTTCGCCATGAAAAGGGTGGCAGAGAGGCTGGATCTGGGCGTGCATGCAGAGGGGCACATTTTGCACCCTCCCTGTAATTGAACCCCAAATTCCTGCATGGTGCGGCATACATGCCACACCATGCAGGAAAGTGCTGCAGGAGCTCTTCACGGTGGTGCGCTGCATATAAGGCTCTCCTATGAACCTAACAGCCCACTGCTGTCAAGCTGCCGCAGTGCTGCCCACCTGACCCGGAATACCCATGTACTCCGGCGGACAGGCACACCGCGGCTTCGGCAGCCCTCCAGCATAGAGCGTGGATGTGGCACCCGGGAGGACCACCTAAGTCATATTAAGGCCCTCAGACATAGAGGGATTGAGTAGATGTTCTAAACCTCAGGTTCCATTCTCAGATATAGGAGACTCATAGGAGGTCACTGTTATGAGTTCTACATTGCAGGGATTTGAATAGATCACTTCCAGTTCAAAGACAAAACAGTAACTGGACAAATTCAGAGCAGTGGTGGTCATATTTGCCACAAACACACAGATAGAACGTCTTTTCCTTTTTGGTTACAGCTCTGTCCCATTCACAGCAGTTGAGCGGCTCCATCGGCATAAGGTGAATAAAAACCAAATTAACAAGCTGGGGTGTTACAATAATTAGAATAGCAAGAAAAGAAAACAACTCCAGATGCAGAAGAAGGCCAAAATTAAACATTCAGTGGTAGACCACATGCACATACCATTCAGATGGATGTATGACGGTACAACACGTACCGTTGCAACGTGTACCTTAACGACGCAGGTTTAACAACGCAAGTCATTACAACGACTTGCTTTGGGGGGCGCTGGATAGTGAATAGTTTAATTTACTATTCCAACTCCAGTCCCCATGGATAGTAGGGAAGGTGTTGGATGGTAAATTAAACTATCCCTTATCCTAGAGCGCCCTCCAGCGAAAGTCGTTGTAACGACTTTCGTTGTAAATCCTGCGTTGTAGCGGTACCGCGTTGTAACGGTTCCGTTGTAAAGGATGTTTCCCATTCAGATAGTTTTAAACGGTTGTTATTGTGTGAAGTTTAATAAGTTTTTCATTGTTCTCATCAATTTTAAGAGCCATGCCTACCCTTCATTTCTCCTATTTTTCCTGGCAACATCAAGCAATCTGCATAGCAGCATAGATTATGGGGCTTACTACATAACACAAGTAGCCAACAAGGTCCAAAGGAGGGTCAGCATATTTACAAGTCAAAAACACACTTAGCCACATCAATAGTGAAATCCATGATAAAAATACAAAACGAATTGCAAAAGCAACAAAAGGAAAGTCTCCAATATATTACCTTTCAAACTAGTTGCTGCTTGCCTCTCTTCCATAATGATGTTGTATTATGTAAATCCAGATTTCTTTTGGGCAAAGAGCAATTCATCAAGGGGATGGATAGAGTAGACTTGGTAAGACTAACGAGTCAGGAAGGATTTAAAAGCAACTGCTGCAGAGTTCCTTGTGCATCCAGCTTTCAAGCAGCAAAAAATGTCAAGATAACACTTGTGATTAATGTTCCTGGTACAGAGAGAGAGAGCGATAGAAGTTTTGTCTAGTGGCAATTTTTACCCACCATAAAGTAGAGCAGAGGGTTAATATGCCTGCTGCAAAGAACTGATCTGTATATTATCTAGCTCGTTGAGTGGATTAGTAAAGCCAACCTTCACCCGCTCTTTAAAAAAATGTAATGTATCTGAGAGAGGCTATGGAGAGATGAGGGGCACTTTTGCAGGGTGGTAGTGGCGGAATCCGAGGAGGAGCTGGTGAGGGGGGGTACCAAAAAAGATTGTCGCACTGGGTACCACCAGCACTAAAGTCAGCCCTGATAAGGCCTGTCTAAGCTGCTGCAAGGCAGGAGCAGAGAAGAATAATACTGCCCTATCTCTGCCCACTTTCTGTAGCAGTTTGGATGGAGTAGACATGCTTCCCCAGACAGGCACAAGCGTACCCTGCACCCCTACTTCCACACCCAAGCCCACACGCCACCCGCGCTCCACTGACACTTTCCATTTGCTCACAGCAAGTGGAAAGTGACAGTGTGTTAGTTTTACTGAAATAAGGAAAAAGTGTTTGGTAATGCATCCTGTAATGCTTAATCCGAGCAGTTATTCCTTATTGTGGAGAATCAACTCATAATGGCTGTAATGTAGTGTGAAATACTGGGCGGTAAAGTAGATTCCGCCCTCCAGTATATCCACACCAAGCCCATAAAGAGGGCCTTAGAGTACAATATAACACATCCCATGAAAAATATAAATTTTCATGCCTTAAATGAACTTTCAGAAACGAATTCCACAGACCAGAGTCTCTATCATGGAACTCCCACTTCGTCTTGGACAATCTTTCTAAAAGCAAACTTGAGGCAAAAAAGTTGAAAGGGATTCCACCCAAACTTTTTTTTTCCTCGAGTCTGGTTTTACATACCAGGAGGCGTAAAGGTGTGGAAGCTGCTAAACTGTGTCCTTGCATCGACATTTGCTTTTTAATTTGAAACGCAATTATTCTCTTTTCTATTACTCTACAAACAATCTCACGAATATAATTTAAAAATGTAAAGCTTTGCAAAACTAGACTTGGGTACAGAATTAAATGTTTATTGGAGTACCAATTAAAACAAGCATCGGCAAAGTTAACTGGTCTGTGTTGGCTGCTTACTTTTGGCTTTGACGATGTTTGTAAATGTTTTTTGTGAAAAAGTACAAGGGAAAGCCCAGTGCTTAGTTTGTAAAAAAAATATATATATAAGTGCCAGGGCCCTTTGAGGAGGCCACTGGAGCCTGCACCACCCATGGCCGCTTCCAGCGCTGCCAAGGAAGGTGGCTACACGACTATTAACTATCACACTCCGACAAGTCTAACAATTCAGACTATTTCAGGCCCCTAAAGCTATAAGAACGGATTGAGCAGCAGGTATTAGCTTGTTTTTAATGTATATTGAATTAATAAACAACTGTTGTTCTGCTTATCTCTAATTTACACAAACAGTGCCACCATGTGGCAGACTGTCATAAATGCCAGTGTCAACAATTAAGTGCTGGTGCTGAGCACCGGAAACCACTGGCTCAAATTAACCACTGGAACAACCTCATGTGTGTAACTGCACGTTATCCAAGCACAGAATGCTAGCACTCACAGAGAGGTAAGCCAATGGTTGAAGTGGTCTGGCCCTTTGCCTCCTGCTGCGGTGGACGGAAGAAAAATGTTAATGCACAACAGACCCATGGATAAAGCGGGCTAGCTGAAAGCTCCGATAAGTTAGTATACTATGTATAGAATTTTACTAAAATCAAAAGATCAGGGCTAGCAGCAGGCCCACAAAAATGTGGACATTTTGAACTCTAATGTGAAACAAAGAAAATAGATTTCATTTCCTTGTAAAAGTCAAGTTGTTTGAGAAAACCCTGATTCCTGTCAGGAAAGAGATGCAGAATGAAGGCTAGCTAGGAGACGGCGAGGTAATATTTGCCGCATTCAAAGCTTACAAGCCTTTACAGATTGTCATTGCTCTGGTGGCAACACTCCAGCATCATTCAACCCTCCAGTAGTACCTTATGAGCGCAATAGGCAGCTGGCATAAATGAGTAGCTCTGTTATACAGACAAGCTTTGAAAAGGTCCACCTTTCACAGTAGCCCTTGGGAATCGCGGGGATCAAGGTGATGTGATCAAAGCTGCTACACTCACCAGCACTGTGCAGGAACCAGGGGCAGACGCACTCACCCCCTGATTCAATTAGTAATCCATCCGCCTTTTTTTTACTGGTTTACATCGGTCTAATATAGTTCAGTTCAAGGTTTGGGCTGGACTATCGGGCAATCAGGCAGTTACCGGTGGGCTAGTCTGGCTGGCCAATGTGTGGGTCATTTCTTTTTGGCTGTTTCTAGGTCTGTTCATTTGCTGGGCCGGTTTTTCCTGCTGATTTCCCTGATATTAAAACAAACATTGCCCGCAGCCAGCTCAAATCCTCTTCCATTCCTTGCAAAACTCTTCACACTGCCCCAATTTGCAAACATGGGCCACTTTTTTAGCTTTCTAATTCACTTAATACTTTGGTGCCTATCTGTTGTCCCTGTTTAGCTGAAATGTCCTAAGGTCACGTGGTACAGAGTGTTTTCAGTGCCTACTTATGTATTTCATTGATGGTAAATATGTCTCAAGTGCTCTGAATAATCTGTATGTCAAAATCATGATCATTATGTATTATTCTTTAAACCTGTGTATTACAGCTGTTAGGCTAAATCGTACTTAATTTTTGTATTTGGTGTTGTATACCATCTGGTTTGGACTGCTCATGTAACACGCTCAAACTGCCTGAGCGAATGGTAGGGTTTGTGATATACTGATGATGGAAGCGCTCACCACTGCTACCTACCCATGAGGTATTTATTCCCAGGAGGGAAGGACCACTGAAGCCAAGCGAGGCGGGCAACTGAAACTCAAAACTATACTAGTCCATTGCAAAAAAGTCAGTACAGACTGACGGAGTGAGCACCCAAGGGTGCACAAGAGTTGAGCATGATAGCTTTCAAGAAGGCACACAGCAGCAGACTCCCAACATGAAGAAATAGTATCTGAATAGATTCTATATGCTGGAGGTTTGTGATGTGAAGATAAAACATTAAAAAAAAAGGCCTGCGGTTGGCAAGTGACGTCAGGAAGGGATAGTGAGGGGACTGGATAGACTGATAAGTGGGTTTGGCATGACTCAGCAGAATGAGGGCCCAGGGCGGCCCTGGCACCGTTCCCTATAAATCTTAGAGGGTCTCCCAGCCACTCAGCAGACGCAGCTTCCGGAAGCCGAACTGACTCAGCCAGCCCCGCGCGCCCAGCACCGGAAGCAAAGATGGTTCACTGGACAGCCGAAGAGAAGGCCGCCATCGCTTGCGTTTGGAAGGAGGTGGACGTGGAGGCTGATGGCCAGGAAACCCTAGCCAGGTACTAGGAGCAACCACTTGCCTTCTCTTCTCCACAAAACCGTTTCTTGCTACAAACAACAGGTTACATTTGTACGCCTTCCCTCGGCACGCATGACCCAACTATGCTTTCTCTCCTCTCCTTTCACATTTCGAACCTTTTCTCTTGCTTCCACTTACACATTGTAAACGTTTTTGCAACGGGTTAATATCTCTGCTTTTCCTTCCTGGGCCCGCCGTCTTCTCCCAGGCCTTCAATTGGCCGTTGCCTCCCTGTTCACTCACCAGCGCAGATCCCACCAAATTCAATAATACGGGTTTAGCTTCTGCAAGTCTCGCGATAAGACCTTATGATGTTTCATTCCAGACCGTACAACCAGGGAACCATGCGGGGGATTAGTCTTTGTTCATTAAGGCCCTTGCTCTTGCCAGACCAGTGCTTAATTTGAGGCAACGGTTGCAGGTGGGGCCCACGGACACTCTTATTTGGAAACCAGACTTCTTCTTTTTTTATATTTACTTAGCTTTTTATTATTCTTCCATCGTTTTAGACTTTGACCCAGAAGAAGCTAGAGAGGCTTAAAAGGGGGAAAGGAAGAGAATGTCGGAAAATCTGTGATAAAGGGAGACAGCTGGGATGAAAAAGAACCTGTAAGAATGAGATAGAGGGTCAGGAAGTCTTTGGATGAAAAGAGGCATGAGGTGAAATAAGACTAGACATGATTGGTATTTGGAAACTTCAGTATTCTGCAGCGTCCACTCCAGGCCTCTGGGAAAAACTTTCTCCCTTCCCTCTCCCTGAACTGTAGCACATTAGAACCTAAGAAAGTAGCTGTTTATACTCACAGTGTATCTCTTTTCTTTTATTTCTATACTTTTCTCTCTGACGCCATATTATTTTTTATTAATTTTTCTTTTAGTCACTAGTAATCACTACATATTTAATCTTCTCAGAGACTAACTCCATCTGTTGGCCCTATTTTTTTCTCTCTGGCAGGGTGCTGATCGTCTTCCCCTGGACCCAGAGGTACTTCTCGACGTTCGGGGACCTTTCCAACGCAGTCGCCATCCTTGCCAATCCCAAGGTCAAGGCCCACGGCAAGAAGGTCCTGTCTGCCCTCGGAGAGGCCGTCAAACACATTGATGACATCAAGAAGACACTGGCCCACCTGAGTGAGGTGCACGCAGACGTACTCCATGTGGACCCCCAGAACTTCACGGTAAGGAGAGAAGGGCTCCGTAATATCACAGCTGTGAGGGAATAGACTGCTCGAGGACCCTGCCCTGCGGGAGGGAGAAATGTCCAACCTCGGCCTCCACTGTAGTCACTTTAAACTGATCTTCCAGGAAGGAACAGAGGGAAGGAGGGAGGACCCCCACAACTCCAACCAGATATTAACTTCAACAAGGGAAGGGAACAGCTTCATGAGGATACCCTAATACCACATGAAGTTAGAGGGCAACCTGACCCCACCCACACCCACTAAAGGAATAAGCCCGGGAAGGATTGAATCCCCCCTCAAAGTAGTCTAAGGGAGGACCAAAGCACCCATTTATGGAGTGGGACCTAAGGGAGGGAGGTCGCCACCCCTTGAGGACTGACTTCAAGGATGGAGAAAGCACCCCACTAGAGTTTCGACTCATAGATGGTGAAGATACATCCTTCACTGAAGCGAGGGGACTGTTCCTTACGCCTAAGCCTGTGGAAAGAGTGAGCACCCCTGTGTGAACTACATCCTTTAGAGATCACAGTTCTGCACCCTATTTTGGGCTGAACTTATAGAGTAAAAAAATAGCCCTATGGGGATCTTAGGAGAGAGAGTGGACCCCTGAAAACCACCCAAAGGGAAATCAAGATTCAGAGTACCCCCAGAATAAGATCCCCCCAAGTAATGGGCGTGTCCTGAGGACTGATACACGGTCTGAGAGAGAGAGCCCCCAAGGAGATTGTCCAGAGGTAAGGCAAAGTGACAAACCACACAAGGACACTGTGTAGCCACTGAAAAATGACATCATGGAGAGAATTGATGTCCCCCGAGGTTTGACTGACCAAGCAAGATAGCCCCCCCCCCCCCTCCCACTGAGAATGCATCTACTGAGAGAGTAAGCACCCGTCATGGGCATGTCTGAGGCAGGCGGCTCCATTTCATGAACAGCATTGAGAAAGACATACTTCCCGAACCACATCTGCTGTTTAATAAAGTATTTCCAGAAAACCCAGAAAGTGCTCCAATTACTTCTTGGAAGCTTAATAGAAATGTTTTCCGTGAATCCACCCTAAAGGTGTGGAGACACCCATCCGTGTGTTCAGCAGGACCTGGGTGGAACCGTGTGTATAGAAGAGCGATAATCAACAAAGATAGGAGTTTTCCTGTACCCAGGCATTTTGTGAAAAACCATCAAAGCAATCCAACCCTGATGCGGTACAGTTGTATAGCAGAGATACCCAGAAAAAGGAGAGGGAAATAGAGAAAAAGAACTGCGATAATTAGACACATATTTTATCCTTGAGTTCCATAGTAAAGAGCCTAACGGATTAAATATTGATGAAGATTTGTTTACATGCCTGTATTGATAACTGCTTTATAGTTTGCACATTCAAAAAGAACCATTTTTTTACTAAAAGTTATTGAAATTTTAGGAGGGGGACAAATGACACAAGCACTTTAACACTAAGCACTTTATAGTATAACTGGAATTGGCACAAGCATAAGCACTAGCACTTTAAATAAAATAAAATAAAAAGTACATGAGTTGGAATATACGGAAAAAAGAGAAATGATGTTAGCACCAGCACTTTAAAATAAGAAACAAGAAGACACAGTATATGAATTGTAATATATGGAAAAAGAGAAATAAAGTTATGCACTAGCACTTTAACAAGGAAGATAGACATTGTGAACTTAGAAACTCTAAGTAGAACAGGGGCAGCTAAGAAGCGTTAAGCATTGATGCACTTTATGTAAGAAAAAGGAATTTTCCATTTTTCATTTTATCTTCTATCTTTAATTCATTGAGTAAATCAGGAATTAGTGTATCCAATTAGAATTGAAGGAAGGTATTATGCATTGGCATATAAAAGTGATAACATGCAATGTAATATAACATGTTCTAAAATGGCGCCCGAATTCTCACGATGTACTGCCTTGATGTGCAATGGGGTTTGTCCTTTGTCATTGTGAATGTATCACAAAATGTATGCAATGATTTTTAAAATGGCGCGCTGCATCGTGAACAAGGCTGCGTGTAGCAGCTGAAACGCATAGGTGCCATGACCATGAAAAAAAAAACAACCAAGTGAGAAACTCCCGGAGTGCTAGTTTATTGCTGCTGGAAAGAAGGACCTTGTATTTTATATATTTTAGACTCTTGTGGTTTTTGGAGATTGGTGAATGATGTCTGTCTTTAAAGCCCATAAACCTATTTACTCTTAGTATAATCTCTATTGAGAAGTTCTTCTTTTCAAGAAAATGTTGACTGTGGTGCTTTCTCAGGCGTTGACATGTTCACGAACTCTTTTTATTTCCCAACCAGCTCCTGGCAAACTGTCTGGTGATAGTCTTGGCGCGCAAGCTGGGAGCCCGCTGCACTGTTCAGTACCATGCGGCCTGGGAGAAGTTCCTGGCAGTGACCTGTGCTGCATTGTCCAAGCACTACCACTAGAGGCGCTGTGTGCAGAGGGCAGTGAGGTCTGTGGGCAGCAGTCTGTGGATATTGGGTTTTCAATGTGTTCTAACATTAATAAAATATTTTACACCTTTAAAAGAAGCCGTTCCTTGTGTGGTTTACTCAACTGTGAACAGAGGAGAGAATTCACAGATACGGTACTCTAACTCGCAAATGTTCCAGCCCCCCTTAAAAATGTCATCTACTCTACATTTTAGTGCAACGCAGCTTGTGTTGGGCAAGGGAGGGAAAGCAGTGTAGACCCATATTTAATAAAAGTGGCTTGGTGCTGCAGTCACCCCTTGGACTGCTGTGTGTTTGATGTCTACCATAGGATCATCTGTGGTGTAACAAAGGCCCCTGCAGTACAGGGGGGAGAGCTCCAGGGGTCCCCTCAGCACAGTATGCTGGCCTGAGAGCTCCTGACTGAATCCGGAGGGGAGGCCTCATGCAGAGACGCTTTAAGGCCTGGGCAAAGTGGGCTCTGGCCCAGGGCCCGAGCCTTTCGGGGGGGCCCAGATAGAGCCTGCTCTGCTTTGCAGGGAGTCTTGTCTTGATGACTTTGACTAATTCTTAAACAGATTTTTTTACATACCAATTTCCTTCAATTTATTTTTAGTGTGAGTGATGTATAAGAGTCTATTACTGACATTTTGCAGATAATATTTTGTTTTTAAAAACCATGCAACATCTATGAAAAGCTTGTTTTAGATCAAAACATGACCTCACATTTGAGAAATGGGAGGGGGGTCACAAGATTATTTGCTAAAAATATTAGTGAGCTGTTGCTGCTTAATAAGCCCGAAAAAACACGTCACTATCCATGAATATTAGATGTAAACAGATTTATAACTTGGACCAGTGTGCCTGTGTAGTGGGCAAAGAGGGCACGAAAGAGCTGAAACTGGATCATAAATTCAAAGCGGTTCCAAACAGGGGCCCCCAAAATATATTTGGCCCGGGAACCCTGAAAACCTAAAGATGTCCCTGCCTCCATGTACTTTGCAGGTTTTTAACGCAAAACTGGGCCTGGCTATTTTTGAAGATAGGGGTTTTTGGTAAAAAACTATAGATGCTTGTGCAGATCTGCCCAAGTTTCGCCGGGTAACAAAGTACTGAGAAATAGACAACTTTTCGGTGCAAAATAAATTTTGCATGGGAAAGTAAATACCATTGCAAGCCTTTGCATCGCTTGGCATTACTTTGTATGAATGTCCAGCCAGTGCTACACCATTAAACAAGAATGAGCTTTAATTTACATATACACAAAAGGATCAGTTAAAAATATGATAAACATTGAAAACCAGAAGATGCTATCCAGTTCAGGGCCCCAGATAGCACACCAAACGTTTTTATAACCCTAGCTGAGGGATTTTTGATAACATTGGCCTTTTTACCTGATGCTATCAGAAGAGGTTGCACTTGGGCTGACACAGAAGATTTTGGGACAATTTGGTTTTACAACATTTTTATAAACAAGATCTCAGTCAATGGGACAGAGGTGCCACTCAGGAAGAATGCAATGCGGCCACCTTGCTGTGACTCGTCTGGTCCTCTGTTACAGTAGTGAATGGCTCTGGTTTCAAAATTCGAGAGCCAAGTGGGCTGAAATCTCCTGAGCTGTGTTTGTACTCAAAATTAGTGAACTTTCCGGGTTCCTAAAACCCACCATCCAATCAGCGAGGGTTTACCCAAGTCATGTCAATGGTAGAGTTTGAGTAAAAAAAGTCGAAGGCCCTTATTACGAGTAGCTCCGTGTTTGAGGCTATATTTTTCAGACCAGATAATATCCGACTCTACTGGGTTGGAATTTATTGGGCTCAATAAATAACTTCCAATTAAATGTGTGTCCCCGAGAAAGGGGGGGAAACACACCGATTTTGGTGCTTAACACACCAACATCTGCCTGTCTCCATAGTTTTTGGGCCTTGTTCCCTCAAAACATTTTGAAGGGTTTGCCCTGCTGATTTTTATAGGGAGAAAAATGCAGGAGTGCCGTGTTAGCCGCCAAATTTTTCATTGAGATATGCGTAGTAGCAGGTGTTACAGCAGATATCACAATTAACCGCGCCTCTCGTAAAGAGTGCCTTGGTGTCCAGTTCAATGGTGACCAAAGGCGGTGCTTAATTTGTAAAAAACATAAGTGCCACGTCCCTCGCCATGAGGCCACTGCAGCTTGCACCAGCCGTTGGTCCTGCAAGTGCTGCCAATGACAGTACCATGACAACTACTAACCCTCACACTCCTACGATTGTGACCACACAGACTATCCCAATCCCCTGAAGCCATAATAATGGTTTGGGTGTCAGGAATTAGTAATTTTTAATATTTATTGAATTAATAAACAACTGTTCTTGTGCTCATCTATAAATTAGACAAACAGCACCACCATGTGGCAGACTGTCATGAGCTAACATTCCAAGCACCGGAAACCACTGGCTCAAATTAAGCCCTTGCCAAAGGCCCAGCAACATGTATGCAAGTATGACACAGTTTACGTTTTTACAGAGCAGTGATGGTGCCAACTGACCTCAGTGTTTTCATGGGGGCAGACGTAGCAGTGGAAGAGCACAGGGGATACCAAATCTTGGCACTCATATCACAATATTAGCTTGTTGCAGGCTGGTATACCCGGTGGCAGAGGCATCCATTTAAATGGGAACATCCACTGAACTTGACAACTTGTCCAGTTCCTGGTAGGAAATGGGCTTTACGGTTAGCACCAACCACAGCTCTTTAAAGTTATAACCCCAGTACAGTAAAGGCAAGAGAGATGACTCAAGCAGTTGCACACTCCTGAAAGTGTGCTCCAGCCACTGAGGTCACTAGTGGTGATTCCAGAAATGTATCTACAGCTTCACCAACCCAGGCAAAGTTTGTTTAGGACATTGTCTTGCATTTAGGTCTGAATGGATGCTGGGATCTCGCGGATCTTGGGTGATCTCAGCTCCCTGAGACATGCTTCATGCAGGATCTTCAGGCAGATGGACCTTGTGCTGCTCTTGAAGTGGTGAGGACAGCTCCTGTCCGTGCAGTTCAGACCAACTACTTTCTGACACAGATCCCGGCACAAAGGTCTCCAGGAATGCAGACATGCCTCCAACCTGGGTGGGAGGAAGGAAACCTAGCCTAGGTTGTGCCTCTGACCAAATGTTGCTGCCTGATGAATTTCAGATAATTTACAAGTTAGCGGTGTGAGTGCCAGCATTAATACTTGCAACAAGGGAGGAAGCCTGAGCCAAACCAAAGTTCAGCATTCCTTAAAATCCAACGTTTTCTCCCAACCAGGGAGACATACATCTTCTTTCTTTGTGGCCAGTGTGAAGTCATCTTGTGATTTGTAGGCCTGGGGCAGACAAAGGTGAAGACCATGCTACCATTACCAGGCAGCAGGAAGCACCACAGGCTGAGGGTGAATGTTAACTCAGGCAGGGGGATCCTATATTTAATCTAGGAAAGGGATTCAGGGCCACCCCTACCAGACAAAAAAGGGCAGGCTTTCTGTAAAGAATCATGAGCCAAGGGTGTGTGGGCTGTCATGCCCACCATGGACAAAGAAGCCTTCAGGGACACCACCATACTCTATACCAAAGGACAGTGACTTTTGACGTTGTGATCCTTAACAGTGCTACTACACCGAATTTAGACATTGTCATGCAACATTTCCTTAGTGCCAAAAAGCTATGCATCTGTGTGTTTACAAATAAATTATTCTAGCCTAACGATATGCAGTGGCATAACACAAGTTCCTGCAGCACCTGACGTGCGGGTGGGCACAAACCTTCAAGGGCCCACCTATCCGTCAAGTGGCCCCCATTCATTTTAAGGCAAATATATATTTGTGAGATATAGAAGACTTAAAGGGCCCTCATCACATTCTCCCAGGGGGCCCCATCATTTTCCGTTATGCCGTTGGTTGTTTGTTCCCTGAACAGTGTAAGGTGACTTTATCTGCGCTCAGTAACCCATAGTGGTATGAAAGCCATGTTGTACCTGCTTGGTCGCATGTGGTGCTGTGCACCAACATGGTGAGAGCCCTACCATCAGCCATCTTGGAAGACAACTCTTCTCTTTTGAAGAGCCAGCCTTCTTCTACATTGTCCAGGTTCCTTTCACTTTATGAGAAAGAATCTTGCCATTATTACCTGAGAGATTGGTTATCTTAAGGCTGAAGCTATACCAAGACGGCATCCTTTACAATCAAAACTAGAAAATTCAAAATTCCACCTTTGTCGGAAAAATGTATCTCCCCAAACCTGCTGCAACCACTCACAACTAGGCCAATGTAAGCATTTCTCAATAATGGCATGCAATAACCTGTCAGGTGATCAGTTTCCAGGGGATTCATTGTCAGTGCTGGAGCTTTTTTACTTAAATTGTAAGAAAATGAAAGTGTAGTGGGCAATAGTTTTTATTAGAGGTGCGCTGCCAGCACCGCCTAACATTGGGAATGCCAAATCCCAAGTGCGCCTAACCTTGATTCAACCTCATGCCTTTTTCACCACCCTACACTCAGGGTTGGACTGAGAGCCAAAAGCAGCACGGCAAATTTTGTTAGATCAACCTTTATACTGCACGTAGTGAGCGGGCGTAGTAAGCGAGATCAGCAATGAGCCTGACCACCACAAGGGGAGCATAGGGGTTCCGCCCCTCAAAGACATTTTCGGGGGGAAAAAATGCAAATATTGTATGTTTTACAACACATTTTTCTTGATAGATCCTTGTCCAGTTGTTGAATGGATGGATAGAGGTTGGAGACATGGTCAATGAATGAACGAATAATTGGATGGATGAGGAATGGAGGGATGAATTAACAGGGGACTGCTCCTCCATAATGGCGAAGGAGCGTCACCCCACTGGTCAGTCAGCGAAAAATAAAATTATAGTAAAACAATATATTAATTTTATTTTCCACTGACTGATTCCGCCATGGAATCTAGGGTGGGGCAAGGCGGGCCGGGCCATGGTAGGGAGGAAGAGGGTTGTGCACTATAAGAGCACATGTCGTTTTGGACAACCGTCTTATGACAGCCAACCCGACATGCACACTTACATTTCTCCAACCCATCTGTGTTGTACAACCGAGTGGAGAAATGGCACAGGTGCCTGAGGTAGCATCCTTCCAGCCTGCTCAGGCCAATCCCGGTACTGCTCTCATGCTTGCTATAGCATGAGAGCATTTTCTAGTTTGGGTGGGGAGCCCTTTCTTTGTGCCCCAGTGACAGTCTAGAGGAGAGGAGCACTGAGGCGGCCGGCAGCCTCAGCTTCAGCGGCAGGACAGGTACGTTTTTTCTCATTATTATTCCCCTAGCACACCCTCCTCCACCGGCTCACCACTTTGGATTTGTGGCAGCCGCCACTGTGAATTAATTCAAGAATGGATGGCACTGAATAAAGACTTTTAGCTATGTGAAACAAATGGTCTCAATGCCCTGACCAAAGGTGGGTTCGTTGGTTTTCATTATGGCTTCTGCATTAAAACATAACCCTCCCTGTAGGAGAGTTGGGTCTGCTATCCTATGGTCACCCCAAATTTTTGCTTTTTGCTTCACTGGTTTATGACTTAATGTGGCTGTGGGCCTGCTAATCAGACCCACAGCCTGCTGTTCTCTCTCTAGATTAATGCCAATGCACTCTAGGTGCATTACGAATTGGATCTGGTTCACCTTATAGGCCCCTGTAACAGTGTACCCCAGGCACCCAGGGCACAGGTGTATCCAAGGCCTACCAGGGGCTGCAGCATGTATTATGCCACCCCTGGCCTGGCCTCCATATTTGACACAACTGGCTGATTAATCAGCTGGGGTAAATTGGTGTAATCACCTCTTACTTAGGTATAGTATATTTATATCTAACATATCTGGACACATGTTAACCTATAAGCCACTCCTATGGAAGGCCTCGACAATCCTGGAGGCAGAGTGCTTGGTTTCATGTGAGATGGTGCTCTAGCACAAGCTGAGCCTGTATGCAGCTGTCGGGAACAACTCCCGTAGATGTTCTGGGATATTGCCATACCATATACTCTAAAGTGCATTATAATCCTCGCGGTTACTTGCTAACTTTGGTTTGGCTTTATCGAAACATGTCGAGTAAGGTGTCATACGAATTGGAATACTACCCCCTGACCAATTCTGGTGACGGGGGTAGCATTCCACCCTTCTAGAGGGACACGACATGTACATAACCTGAACCCCGGTTAAAGTTAACTTGAGCCTCAGCATCACAAAATGGATGCTGCCACCAAAGACACCAGCCTGACCTCCTGCTGCTGGGAGTCATTCCAGCGAGGGAGGCTTGGACAAAGAGTTTCCTGCCTTGGGAGGTGCGAGCACCACTCCAGACAGGATTTTGTGTATTAGGTAAGACAGGGCTGAATAGAATGAGACATGCCTGGGGCACAAAAGGCGTCCCTGTGCATAAGCCAGTCCAAACCGGTGCTGGGGCTTTCCAGCCCCAGTCCTGGCAAGGAGCTGGACAAAGGAAAGTGGGTGTAACCACCCCCCTTCCTGGTCCCACCCAGAGGAGGGAACTAACAGGTGATCTGGCCCCTAGATTTGGAATAAGAGTAGGAGCTGTGTCCCAAGACTTCAGATCATCCTGAACTCGACTTGAAACTAAGAAGAAAACTGGACTTCGACATTCTGCTTCACAGAAGACTGAAGAGCATCTCCCTTGTGGCCAAGGAGTGACCACCCTGTGAATACAGGCACCATCCAGCAACTCAACGTCAGCTTTGCTGCCGCCTCCCGCCAGAGCCCGAGCCCAGAGCCCAACAAGACCCAGATTCCCAGACATCTCAGAACCCGATCTACAGTCCCTGAAAAGAAGAGACCCGTGGAAGCACCAAGAAACGTGGGACCGGCCATCTTGGAAGATTCACGAGAAGCTGACTGCGCAGCACCCGAGGCACCCGAGGCACCCGAGACGCTGTGCTTTGGAGTTTGAGAAGCCCCACCAGCGCGCAGCATCTGCACGAAAGATCAGCCCCCCAGCATCTCCACTATCTGCGTGGGGCCCTTTTGCATTTTGCCACTCGACGCGTCATCCCGGTTACTGGCCCGTTGGCTAGTGGCCATCTTGGCGATGAAATCCAAAATCAACACCGCTGGTCTGGTTGCTCCAGACTGGCCCTCGCTCCTGTAAAAATGAAGGTCCGAGTGAGAAGCTTGCATCATTTCCTGAGTGGCTTGCATTAGCCACGTCCTGTTTGCTCCAATCAAGAAGCCGACACCGTCATCAGCTAGAGCCTTCATGGGACAGCTCGTGATCTACTCCGGGACGTCCTCGACCTCTTTTTGTCCACGTGGCTGCAGAGACAATCTTCACTTCTTCGCCTGTTTGCACCCGACATCGCCTGGTTCCCTCCTGGTTCCACGGTAGTCACTGGCTAGTGGCTTTGAACATTGTCCCCTCTGCTTTCAGGTCTTCACCTCTTCAGATCCACCCTTGGATCCACCAAAACTCTCCTCGACGACCCGCCTGCAGCATCTTCATGTACAGGCTCCATAGACCAGAGCGACGAAACCCGACACACTTTGAGACATATGCACCCGCTTCCTGTGGGTGAGGTAACCCTGGCACTCCGGTGCTCCTGTGTAGCAATACACCTCTAGTGTCTATGTTCCAAGTTGCTAGGTTCTAGGTCATCCGGAACCATGTAGTGGCTGAACTGCACAGTGAGAAAACAGGAAACCTGCCTAAATTCCACTTCCACTTAATGACATTGTGTTATCCTTGGCAATTTTTTTTCACACTGCCTCTTTTTCCTTCATCATCAAGGAGAGCACTTTGAAATCACTTTAGAGTTATGCTGCACAAAAGCAAAAACTATTATGTTACTTCAGCCATAGAACTCCCCAGGCCATGTATGGGGGAAAAATACAACTGACTTTCCTCTTAATTTGCAAATAGAATTGTTGTCAGGGCATGTATGTGTCTGTTTAAATTTACGATTAAAATCTGTAACTTCTAACAATTGTTACTCAATGCAGTGGTATAATTTTATATACTGAAATGTCGTCATCATATATGTTCTGGGCGTTCTAAGTCAAGCAGACCACCCATCCCCTACCGCCTAAAGCTCTTAAGGTTAGTTCCCCTTGTCACTGTTTTCTGATCCTTCTCTTCTTCTTTCACACTTTTCTGCCTTGCTCTCTCTTACCTTGAGTCACAATCTGACGAGGAAAAATATGACCCAGTCCCCAAAATAGAATGGTGCTGCCCTCTGGGGCAGCCTTAGGCATGTGTAAACTGTGCACCTGCACAGGGCTGCCAAACCCCAGGGGCCACCATGCAAATATATATCCTTAATATAATAATCCACTGAGGATGGATACATATTTGTGTGGCGGCCCCTGGCAGGGATTTATTTGGCTGTGTTCCATAATCCGCTGCCCCCCGTGAGGCAGTGCTCCCCCTGTTTTGCGCATGCGCATATTACGGCTGATGACGTGGTACCACGCCCACCATCATTCCGTGACATCACCATTGCGCATACTCTATTTGAACATGGCTCGCGTCTCGGGCAGAAAGCGCCCGCGGGGTCCTTGTGCCGACCTCTATACACAGCCCGTCCCCGTACACCCCACCTGCAGGCCGGTATTGCCCCGCATTAAAGCTGGTACATATTTATTAAAAATGTACATGTTTAACACAATACATTTCTGACAGCTCTCAGCGTATCCCCAGTAAGTGTCCTCAATTTTTTAGCCTTTCCTTGCTATGTCCATCTGATCGGCCTCACTCGGACTTCTTCTCACACCCCTCTCCCTTTCCTTCTGTAATCAAATCTCCATCAGATAGATGGTGATTTAATTGGCATTAAATAAAATGAATTTTGAAGTGTTCCAGCCTCGTACACCGCCTCGGGCTGCTGGCGGCTCGAGGCTCTGAACGATGTTGGCACAAGGACCCTGCGGCCGCTCTCTGCCCTTCTCCGCCCGTGACGTAGGGGGGGCAGCCACTCACGGGGATACAATGATTCTCAGAACAGCGGCATCCGGCTCTGTTCCACTTCCAAACACCCTGACCCCCACCTCCGCCACCCCCCTCTTCACTGGCCTCCGCGCCTGTGTTCCTCAGGGGGGCCTCTACCTACGCTCCCCACCCAGGGCCGCCATGAGCCTAGAGCTGCCCCTGCTGCCCTGCATCTACAACCGTCACCCCACTGAGTCAGTCAGCGGAAAATGAAACGATATAACAATATTATCTTTTTTTTTCCCGCTGACTGGCTGAGCCAGGGAGTCTTGGGTGGGGGCAGGGATTTGCCGGACATGGCAGGGAGGAGGGGGTAGTGTGCACTATAACGTGCACATGTCGGTTTGGACAGCCGTCGTAGGCCGGCCAAACAGACATACCCAGCTAGGTTTCTCTAACCCCGCTGGGTTACACAGCCGGGTTGGAGAAATGCCACAGCCACTGTCTGACCGGGAAACAAGGCCTCTCAGACCAATCCTGGCACTGCTCTCTTGCTATGAGAGCAGCATCTGGATTGGTAGGAAGCCTGTGCTGGTGTTCCAGGGACTCGTGGGACCCCATCAGGAGTGAAGAGGAGCACCAACGCGTCGGCGGCAGGACAGGTACGTTTTTTTTATTTTTATTATATCTCCTTCACTGAATACCCCCCCTCCCTCTCCCTGCTGGAGTTTTGTGACGGTCGCCACTGCTTTAGCGCTTCTGTTCTGTCAGGGAGAGCTGTCAAAATGGAAGTCGAATGAATCACATTTTGAGGGTGACGCAATTGCAACGTTGTTTCAGAGCCTTACGTGGCTAGGCAAAACCTAGGGCAGCGATGGAATGGGGGGGGGGGACACAGTGACAGGAATCTGTCTTTGTGCCATGGATAATAGTGTTCGATGAGCCAGAGAGCTCTGAGGTGGTGGGATGCGCAGGAGGGACCGATCCTATCGGAAACGGATAACGTGAGTCTCATAAGCTTGTGGTGGAGTTGAGAGGCCTCTATGTTTGTGATGACACACTGCCCCCTAGCGGTATTAGAGGTGTATAAAAAAAAGTGGTTTTTCAGCCCTCTCTCGAAGGGACAGGAACAGAATTGTTAAACTGAAAACCCTGTCTGATTTCGTTTCCATCTTCCGGCCAGATGGCACCTCACACCTATTGCTGGACACGTTATTGTTTATTCGGTTTTCTATGCGGTATACGGAAGAAGGCCCAAAGTCACAAAGAATTCTATGGCAGGACAGGAGGCTCCGATTATGCTTAGTCTCATTTCTTTACTGACACATAGCAGCCAATCACATTACAGTAAAGAAAAAACAGAAACAGGGCAACCATAGAGTACACCCCTAGTATATAAACAGTCTCAGAGGTAACCACTTCCTCTTTCTTTGCTGCTCCGCAGCCAGTTAAGTGCTTTATCCTACTTACTTGATATTTCATTGCTTGGCTATTGTTTTGTGCCTTGTGGATTATTGCCGCTTTGTGCTTTGCCATTGCGCTATGTGTAACGCGCGTCTGGGGCTTGGGCTCCGTTATTGTTAGTCGCGTCTTTTCGCCGCTTTCAGCGTGCAGTTCTGTGTTACCGGAGCGTGTGTTTCACCTCCGTTGAGTCGCCGAGCGCTTCCCAGCTGCTCGCGCGCTGTTGTGGAGCGGGAGCAGGGGTTCCGTTCGTTTTGAGAGCGCGAGCGCTCTTCGACGGTCCTCACTGGCTGGCGACAGTCGCGCATGCGCGCTGTCCCGTTTCCGGCTGTTTTTCTCTTCAGCTGGTTTGATGACTGCGTTTGTTGACGTTTGCCCACAGCCTGTCAGTGCAGTTTAACCCCGTCCGACGCTGAGGTCTTTTAGGACTTTGGTAGTGTGTTTTTTGGCATAGGCTCTGCCTAGAGTGTTGTTTGGTGCAGGCTTTTGCTCCCTCCACGTTTAAATTGCTATCAAGGCAGGTTTTTTCCTGCGTTAAGCCTGCTTTGGGGTTATACACTCCCCCTTGACTGGTGTTTCCAACACTTCATATTCTAGTCGTCTTGTGGGCTGTTACCTCTACCTTGGTAGAATGGCTGAATATTTTGATGACGTGGAAGACGACTACTACTATGCAGATGAGGAGGAAGGCTCCTTGGAACAGGACTTAGTTGAACAATTGGATAAGGGTGTTCAAAAGTCCGTCAACAAAGCACTAGTACGTGCTATTAACCCTTTGAAACGTCATCTGAGTCTCTATGCTCAACAGCAGGGCTGGTTGCCTGCTTCCAAGAAGACGGCGAAGTCGCCGGTCAACCCTCACAAGACTGATTTTCAGCGTCTGGCAAAAAGTTTAGCGTCTGCGCCATCCACGACTGCTGGTCTTCAGGAGGCTGATTCGGACAATGTGTTATCCTCCGCTTCTTCAGACCATGTTTCTCCTCCACCTAAAAAGCGGGTCTGTAAGGAGCATTTTGTGGACGCCCCTGAGCGTCCTCCGGTTCTTAATTTCGAGCCGGCAGACATTGTTCACCTCAACTCTTCCTCATGGGGGCCTTCTCCGACTGTAGCTGCCTACATTGAGGCACATATCCGTCAGCCTTTTGAGGCTTCGGTTCGTGCCAGGCTGCGCTCGGAATGCCCGAGGCCTGATTTGTCTGCTCATTTAGCCGAGACCCCTGAAGTTGACCCCATGATGGTCACATATTTGAAAAAATATGCCAAGGACCCAAAGAAGGGCCTGGATAGATCCTGGCGGGCCTGTCAGGATAAGATGTTGGACGTCCTTGGGCCTCTCACAAAAATTTTGGACCTAGGTTTCAGGGCTCAGGAAGCTTCTGCCCTCGTAAACCCTAAGGAAATGATAGAGTGGGCACAGCGGGCAATTTGCCAGTTAGGTAATGCGAATTGTGCGATATCTGCGGAACGTCGCAGGTCCATCTTACTAAAGCTTGACCCTAGACTCTCTGAATTGGCCACTTCTGAGTCGGGCCCTGAGGCGGACGGCCTCCTCTTTGGCCAACCATTCCTTAAGGAACTCACGCGCTTTGTATCAACATTCAGTGGTATCGACAAGGCGCAGGCCTCCTTGCGGAGAGCCATGCGTCCGGTTTTTGGAAAGGCCGGACGAGGTAGGGGACGCTCGTTCGGCCGTGGTTCGGCCAGTCAGTCCCAGAGGGGCAATTCTTCTCAGCACAGAGGCTCCTACGACGCAGGTTATTCCTCAAGAGCCAACTTCTATCCTTCCAGAAAGGGAAAGGGCCAGTACGGCAAAGGACGTTCCGGTGGACATCAGGGACAGTACCAGGATTCCCACTCTACAGGTGAGGCTGATTCCTGCATGCGAGGTGATGTTGGGGGGTCGCATTCAGTTTTTCCTGCAGAATTGGCGCATGCTCTCCAGCGATGCTTGGGTGCTACAAACTGTTCAGGGGTTCCGAATAGAATTTTATCACCCGATGCATCAGTCTTGTCCCCCTCCTTGTCTGAGTTTTTCTCTTCAGGATCAGGTTTGTCTTTCCGAGGAGATAGATTCTCTTCTCAAAAAAGGGGCGGTGATTCCGACCACCCGTCATCCCCAGGGGTTTGCCAGCTCTGTCTTTCTGGTCGAGAAAAAAGGAGGAGGTGCTCGCCTTGTTCTCAACCTGAAAGAATTCAACGGGGGAGTCGTCTATCGACATTTCAAGATGGAGGGAATCCATCTCTTGAGGGATCTCCTTCGAGAAAAGGATTGGATGGTCAGACTGGACCTCAAGGATGCATATCTCTCAGTACCGATTTACAAACCGCATCGCCGTTTTCTTCAGTTTCGCTGGCAGGGAGTCTGGTACGAGTATCAGGTTCTCCCGTTCGGTCTGTCGTCAGCACCTTGGTGCTTCACGAAGCTGTTACGACCAGTTGTGGAGCATCTTCGGTCTCTGGGTGTCAGGTTGATTATTTATCTGGACGATATTCTCCTTATGGCGGATTGTCCACTCAAACTTGTTCAACATCTGGAATTGTCCATCACTCTTTTGCAGTCTCTGGGGTTCCTGATCAATGTTCAGAAATCAGTGTTGATCCCGTCCCAGCGTATAGTTTTCCTGGGTTTTCAGATCGACTCGATGTCTTGTCAGCTTCTCTTGCCCAACCAAAAGATGCGTTCTATCAAGAGAGAGTTGACATCTGTTATTTCCAGACCGACTGTGTCATTGAGGTCGTTGGCACGTGTAGTCGGTCTACTGGCTTCTTCCATCCAGGCGATTTTTCCGGGTCCCCTACATTACAGGGCAATGCAGCGCCTGAAACTTCTTCATCTCCGGAAAGGCCTCGGATACTCCGATCAGGTTCCTCTTACGGAGGAGGTCCGGTGGGAGATGCAGTGGTGGTTGGACCACATGGAGGCCTGGAACGGCCGAGCCCTCTTCGGTGTGTCTCCGGACCTAGTGATAGAGTCCGATGCCAGTCGGTGGGGCTGGGGAGCCCGTTGCGGCTCGGTCTCGACAGGGGGTCGTTGGTCCCCTCAGGAATTGACGCTTCATATCAACTGTCTGGAACTCCTAGCGGGTTCCTTTGCGATCAAATGTTTTTCCCCTCTGAAAACCAGTTGTTGTGTCCTTCTCCGGATGGACAATGTTTCAGCGGTCCGTTATGTCAACAAACTAGGCGGGACCAGGTCCAGAATCCTGGCGGAGATTGCCAAGGATTTTTGGCACTTCCGTCTGCAGAACAAGATCACTGTTATTGCGGAGTACCTTCCGGGATGCCACAATCAGATAGCGGACTGGCACTCCAGACATCTCCGGGATTACAGCGATTGGAGGCTGCATCCTCGGGTCTTCCGTGCTCTCCATCGGCGTTGGGGTCCTTGCCAACTAGACCTCTTTGCTTCACGCCTCAATGCGCAACTTCCGCATTTTTACAGTTGGAGGCCGGACCCTCAGGCTCTGGCCACGGATGCCTTTCTCCAGCAGTGGCCATCGACCCTCTGTTATGCCTTCCCTCCATTTCTGATGATTCCCAGGGTATTGGCCTACTCCAAACGATTTCAGACGGATCTGATTCTGATTGCCCCTCTCTGGAGGGCTCAAGCGTGGTTTCCGGTCCTTCTAGAAATGTGTTCGGCTCCACCGTTTCTCCTTCCCCCTTTGTGGAATCTCCTGTTGGACCCTCTCGGAGATCCTCATCCCCTGATCCTCTCAGGCTCCCTTCCACTTCTCGCGTGGAGGATCTCGGGGATCGCTGGTCGCTCCCAGGCCTTTCAAGCGACGCTTCCAAGCTCCTTAGTGAAGCATGGGCTCCCAATACTCACAAACGGTATAAGGGGTCTTGGAAGCGCTGGTGTGATTGGTGTTCACAACACCAAGTTGATCCCGTTTCAGCAGATGTCAGCATGATTGTTAATTTCCTGGCCTCCTTAGCCACCTCTGGTCTGGCTTATTCAACTATCAACGGTTTTCGATCGGCTATTTCGGCGGGTCATGCCCACATAGATGGGAAACCCGCAGGTGAACATCCTTTTGTTTCCAGGTTGCTTAAAGGGGTTCGTTTTGCGAAACCTCCCACGCCTAAGTATGTTACTCTGTGGGATGTGTCGGTTGTGCTCAGGTTTTTGGAGGCCTGGCCTCCCAATGAGTCTTTATCTCGCAAACAATTATCTGCTAAACTAACTATGTTGTTATGTTTGGTCTCTTGCAAGCGCGTGTCGGACGTACACGCTTTGGATCTAGCGGGTCGCAGCTTTACTCCTGAAGGAGTTTCCTTTCGTCTTTCCAGACGTACCAAATCTAATACTCCTTCTATTTCTTATCCTTCTTTCCCTTCTCACCCTAACCTCTGTGTGGTTCAATGCCTGAAGGCTTATGAGGTGAGTACTGCTTCTTTGCGATCTGACATGCAAGGTCCACTTTTTATTGCATTGCAAAAGCCTTTCCGCCCTGTCTCTCCAGCTACCTTGGCGCGCTGGGTGCGGGGTCTTATGTCTGATGCTGGAATTGATGTTTCTGTTTTTGGTGCACACTCTGCACGGGGTGCGATGGCGTCCAAAGCCTATTCCATAGGTGTTACTCTGTTTGATATAATGAAGGCTGCAGATTGGTCATCTGCTTCTGTGTTTAAGACCTTTTATTTTAAACCCATCAATAGTGTTGCTTCTGTAGTGGTGGATCAGCTTTAAACAAGCATAATCGGAGCCTCCTGTCCTGCCATAGAATTAAAAATTTGCAAACATTCGTGACAAGAATTTTCAATTCTATTAAGGACAAGGAGGCGAGGATTATGCCACCCGTTGTCTATGCATGTATCGATTATATTGTTACTATGCAATACTTCAAAAAATCTTTCATTATGATATGTGAGGAATGCTATGATTTTTTCTCTACCCACCCTTACTTGCTCATGATTACACAGGATGTGTATTACGGCTTTATGTCTTTTTTCAGGCTCTGATCCCAAGTGAGGTTCCTCCGGCTCCGTCCTTGTGGAAGTTCTGCTGCGAGTTTCTTCTCCTCGTTGGCCTGCTCCTGTTTCTATGGATTTTGGAAGTTCCTCCGCCTCCTGCTTCGGATTTTGGCCCTTTTGGATGATGTTCTCCTGGGTTTGCTCTGATGTTACTTGGTTCTTCATATTGGATTTTGGACAAAGAAAGAGGAAGTGGTTACCTCTGAGACTGTTTATATACTAGGGGTGTACTCTATGGTTGCCCTGTTTCTGTTTTTTCTTTACTGTAATGTGATTGGCTGCTATGTGTCAGTAAAGAAATGAGACTAAGCATAATCCTCGCCTCCTTGTCCTTAATAGAATTGAAAATTCTTGTCACGAATGTTTGCAAATTTTTAATTAGGTTGGCGGTCTGAAATGTCTGAATTATAAACTTACTTGTACCACGTGCAAAGATTCCAAGACGTTAGGAGATTCACAGCAGTAAGCATTGAAATCTTTGAAAAACCGCTGAAATTTCCACTGGTGCAAAAGGTTGTATGACAGAGGCATGGCTGTCAAGGTTTCAGATTGCTTGCTATGTGTGACCTTTTCATAATTTCAGTGTAATAATGAGTGGAATTTCAGCAACTAGGAGTGACACTTTCTCGCGAGCAAAATAAAGCAATGAAGACGAGGGAAACATGTAAATATCACAAATTGCACCCATTTGAGCAACGAGAAACTGTAAGAAGTTAACTACTGCAAAGCACCAGAAATGGAAGGGTCCACTAACCTAGTGCCTTTGTAACCTGATCGTACTGTTAGGGGGCCAAGCCTCATGAGAGGCTGACTGGGGCACACCTTAACCTAGACCACTGCCTGGCTGTGCAGGGCCCCTCCGGCTGTACATAATTTCAAAAAGACACCGGGGCATATTATCAACAGATTGCAATAATTATCGCAAAGCGCGCTTAACGCGTTTTTTTAATATCGCCGGCTATCGCTTGATTTAATCGCCATGGTAGTGCGGCATTAACAACGCTTTGCTCCAAGGCGATATGAAATCCAGCCATAGCCGTGAGAACGATTTATCGTGAGAAAACAATCGCTAATTTTCCTGCGATACTAAAAACCTTGCTAATAAAGCAGGTTTGGACTTAGCTTTGCAATCCACCTCCCATGTAAAAGATGGCTAAGTTGTATTTTTAGCACAAGTTAAAAACCTGCGATAAAGGGGGCTTAGTGCGCCTTTTATTCCCGCATTACAGGTCTGGTGCAGCCTTGTTAATATCCCGAAGCTGTCTTAGCGAGTGTTTGCCATGGAGTTGTGTGAAGGAACACCAACTTTGCATGTCATTAGCAATAAATATCGCTGACATGCAAAGTGGTAAAACAACAGCTGCTAACTCAAGGTAACAAGCGCTAATGCTTGTTAGTGAGTCCTTGTTAATAGTGCAATAGAAAAATCACTGCTTTTTTGGCGATATGTGCCGAAAAAGTGGCGATACTTCTCTTGATAATATGCCCCACAGAGAGCTGCAGTATAAAAATCAATAGCTGAGTGCCGACCGCCCCAGCACATCTGCTATAACATAAGAGTCAGTTGGGCACTGGCATCATGGCTGCTCAGTCTAACAAAAGCAATATTTGTCATAGTCAGAGACGTATTTACTTTAATAATAATACCGATTCTCACTCTCAGACACTTACTGATGATTCATGATGCAGATGACTCATTGGTGGTTCGGCTGCTGGTGTCGCGGCCAGGTGGGCTGGGATTGGGCCCCGCCGCTTGCATGATGCGATACCGCTGGGCCACCATGGCCTATCATGCATCCAGCGAGCAACATAGAGCTAACTTTGCTGCACCCACTCTGTTCACAGCGCCGAGCCTGCAACAGTGACTCCGACTGAGTCAGCCGCTCTGGGCTGAGTCGCTTGATTGGGAATCCCATCCAGATTGGATTCCTTTCTTTACAGACAGCAGTTGTGAGTACAGTTCTCAGCCTGGCTAGCCCTGCAACAGCTCAGCACTGAGACGACAGCGCTGGTGGGAACCGATCCAACCACCTCATGATCCCCACGGTCCGCCTGTGGTGCGAGCGGCCAGGTTGGACTGGAACTACCATTTAACTTGTACAAAGGAAGCGTAATAGCCCAAACTAACGTAATGAAATGCCGGCAGCAGGACAGGACCACAACTCACCCCCGATGGCACTAACCTATTAAACGGACTCTAAATTCACTCACTCACTGTCTTCTTACTAGTTAAGCCATCGGGACGCACTGAATGTGACATCAGTTTAAGTTTTGCTTGTGTGTCAGTGCTGTGGCATGTCTCTGTTATAACTTAGATACTTTGTAGCACTACTCGCAGAGCGGCGAGCACTCAGCAGCTCTTGAGCCAGCCCTCTTTGCCTGCCAGGTGCAGAGCACACCACACTCAGACACAGCAGCTCAGTCAATGTGCATTATAAGAGTGCTCCGCTTGACAGCTGAGGAGGCATTATAATACGTTATTTTCCATTTCAGTGCAGTCAGGGCCGGACTAGGCGTTGAGGGCACCGGGCGTTTCCCCGGTGGGCCACCAGGGCGGGGGCCAGTTTTGTGCCCCAGGGATCCGTTTTTGTTACAGGACCGTTTTTGCAGCATAATTGCAATATCGGACCCTGTAACAAAATCGGCCAATACCAGCCCTGGCAAACAGTTGGTCGCACTCCCAAACTCCCTGGGGGAGGCCAGCTGAGCACTTTGCCAGGTCCGGTTTTGGTTCTCAGTCTGGCCCTGAGTGCAGTGATGCGGACCACCACACTAAAAAAAGAAAAAAAAAATGCGTTAGGCTAACTCCTGCTATGTGGTACTTGCAGGCTGCAGAAGCACACTTGGCTAAACCATGTCTAGGAAGCCAGAACACAAATGTGTCTGAACAACGCATTCCTTTACCATGCATACATTTACCACACAGACCTTTACCAAAAAATCGAGTGGTAAAGGCATGATTGGTAATCGGGTATGTGTGGTAAAGATCACACCACAGCCCCCCTCCCTGAGCCCTAAAAACGACCCGACCTCCCTTGAGCCCTAAAAACGACCCCAAACCCCCTGAGCCCTAAAAACTACCAGACCCCCTCAAATCCTAAAAGCTATCCGACTCCCCCATAGCACTAAAAACAACCTCCAAGCCCTAAAAACAACCCTGATCCCCCCGAACGCTAAAAACTACCCCTAATCCTGAGCTCTAAAAACGACCCCAACCCTTAAAAACGACCCAAAACCCAGCCCCAGTTATCAGACCACGTCTTCTCCCGATCCTTCGTCTATCTGTGCCTGCCCATTCCAAGCATCTAGACCGTGCACTGCTTTAACCACGCATTTGCATGGTTAAGGCATATGCTCGGTTAGGGCAAGCGCGGTTTCGCTGCAGGGAAATGATAGGCGTGCCTCAGCCCTTGTTGCAAAGGCCCTTTCCATGCAAAATCTTCAATGTATGGTCACGTTTAAAGTGCAACTTTAACTTGTTAGCATTTTTACCCTCTCAAATGTTTTCCATGTGAAGAAACACTTTCCAAGGTTTTCCCCCACATCGAAGCCTCTTTTTGCATATGCTCCCCCTTAAACTCCATACCATGACAATAAATTCCTTTACTGTAGCAGATTAAAGCATGGGGTTTTACTGTGTGTTCCTCCCATTCCTGTTCATACTGTGAATTACCTTTAGTGACATGCTAGTACATTAGAAAGCAATACAATTAATATAAGTGTGTTCGGTAATGTAATATAATAATCCATTTGTAGAGCGCAACTGTTACTCCAAGGAGCATCGGTTCAGTGGTCATTTATCCCTAGTCTCTACATTTAAAATGTGCGTTTGCTGGTATGAACATTAGGCGCTAGTTTTAGGTGTGTGCATTTGGTGTGAAAACAATTAGAATGTTAGTGAATATTCCCTGTTACGTCAGTATTCTTTCCTACAGTCCCATCCTGTACTCCCTTGCATGTAGTCACAGGGCCTGATGGAGCTGAGAATACTTGGAAACAAAAGGAAGCCATCATGGGGTTAAACCTCCTCACTTCCGGTGCCTAGGGCATGGCGTCACAGATGGTAACACTGACTGGTAGTTTCATTGGATTGTGTGTTTTTCTTTTTTTTTTTATTTTAACGATTTTTTATTAGCAGTTTTTATACATACATAGTACAGTAATCTCTATCTAGTACTCTTGGCAGGGCTAATATTATAACTTAAGGACTGTGACTAAAAAGACGGACAAAAAGGTAATGTCCACACATTTTTATTGTGTGACTCAAGATCTCGCTGATGCTTTAGGTATGTCTGTTCAAATTAGATCATAAGAAATGTTTGTGAATTGCACCCTGAGGGGCTTATTTTCAAGCCCCTTGCCCCGCTGATGCATCACTTTTTATAATGCTCCGGCGACGCAGAGTCCAGACCCATATTTACGAGGCTATGCAAAGCCACTTCATGGCCGTTTAGATATGGTGTAAGGCAATGCAGTGCAAGTAGATGCGTTGCCTTACACTGCGACAGGGGGGCATTCCATGGGCATTGCGGTGGGTTTTCCAATGCAACATGCATGGGTTTTGACACATTCTCTGACTTACATGGATCTGTAAACCCTGGGAATGCATCAAAACTGTACAGCCCCTCAGCACAGTTAGCACACATAGAAAGAGGAAAACGCCTCCATGGATTGTTTTTGTGCAAAAATACACTATTGCACCAACAACACAGACACCCTTGCACCATGTTGCACGGGTGCGTGCGTTAACGCTAGGCAACACATTTTGTGAATATAGTGTTTTCCGGCCTTTCGAATTGGCGTAGGCCAGCACAGCAAAAAGACTTACCACGCTGCCCTATGCCAATTAATTGTAAATGAGGCTCTTAGTTTTAAGGAGCTGGTTGGGATGAGACTCCCGAAACCACAGAGTACCCTACATAATCCCCCCCTTCACAACGCTACTTGTCACTGGCACTACAGAAGAGCACTGGGAGTGATTGGCCTGGCTTGTGACTGAAGAAGAATTTACTGGCTTGCAAGATTATTATATAGTTCAGAAGCCTTCCTAGCCTAGTTGGTGCTTTGTTTCCTGGTAGGACTCTGTGCAACCTCACATTCAGCTCTTCCTGTTCACTGCAGCACTTGACCCGCGCGCTCCGCGGAACTTTGAGAGGGAGACATACCAACCTGTTTGGTCTGCAGCCAGATGGAGTGAGGGCCTGATTTGCAGCTGCTCGAAAAGTAGGGTGGTAGCTGCATGGCACAATGGTGGTGGCCTATTGTTGTAGTGTCACAGCTCCACCGGGGTGCTGGCTCCTGACATGGAAGTGCAACTTAGTGGCCGCAGCAGCTGCAGCTAGAGAAGTGGCGATGGTGGCCAGGCCATCCCTCCTTGAACCTGCTTAGCCCGCCGGGTCGGACTGCGCTTTCTCTGCATTCTGCTGGGTGGTTGGGGTTGTCCCGCCTGGAGTTGGACTTTACAGTGAAAAAATTTCAAATAAGATGGCAAACTCTGACACCTAACTAGCATTTCCAAAGCAAACAATGCTAACTCCCACCAAGATAAATTGTACATCACCCTAAAAGCAATCACTGACACCCATGAGCTAATAAATAGAGCATGAGATAGACACAGTGGCAACTGATCTTAGCATTCTTTGGCTGATCAGCAAAATCAATCCACCGGTGTCAAAGGCAATGAACCTACCATGACTGAAGTTCAGCCAGAGGTCAGAGACTTCCAAGCACAAATGATCAGCATGCTAGAGAGCATAGGATTTTTAGAATAAAGCCCTGAGGAATAGGATGCCACGGCAACTCCAAGAGGAACAATGTCCATATAGTACACAGTGGCGGCCATCACTACAGACCTGGCGTGATGGGGTCGGGGGGGAGGGGTAAGGAGGTATAATTGTAAAAAAAAGAAAAATTCACTTAACTCCTCACCACTCTGTCCCACGTTGTCTCTCCTCAGAACAGGAAGCAGCCAGGCTCCCCTGAACCAGTCACAATGTTGCAATGCAGTGTTGCGATTGGCTCAACTAAATCAATCACAACCCTGCAATGCAGCGCTGTGATTGGTCTGAACACTGTGGTTCAGCCCTCAGACGGGGACTGGAGGCATAAGAACATGCTAACGTGCACATGACTGTTTGGCTGGCCTGAGAGGGCTGGTCAAAGCATCATGCGCACTTTAGCACATCCACCACTCCTCCCCTGCTCTTTCAGCAGAGCAGCCCCACCCTCATGCTGCCGCAGCAGGGGGGAATAACATGATAATAACATTGCGTTATTATCATTTTATTTTTTCTTTCTTTGCAGAGGAGCCGTCACTGATAGTATATCTTTTGGATAAAATAGAGGGCCCCAGCATGGAACTGTTCCTGGAGCACTGGCTCACGGCAGCATTAGTATCGATGGGTCTCTCAAAGTACGTCTCCGTAAAAAAGGGCCCATTGTGTCCCATCAACACCGCCTAAACCGGTAAACCCTCCAAGAACAGTGGTGGCCCTCTTCCTTAACTATAGAGACCATATATTGCAGACATCAGAGAAAAAATACCCATACAAGCTGGAGGTTGGTATGTTTTATGTTATGTTATATCACGTTATGTTATGTTATGTCATGTTAGGTTATATCTGTGTTATGCTATGCTATGTCATGTTATACTGCTTCATAGAGTGTGCTAACTATTACCCGGGAGGGTCTACTAGGACTGAGCAGGTGTGAGCCAAATCTAGGGCGCAGTGGGACTACTTGAAAAGGCAGGCCTTCAACTACTTACTCATCTGAAGAAGTAAGGAGGATGCTCTTCTGTGCATTGGCAGGTGGTTACATACTTTAGGGAGCGATGTAGGAGAAGGCTTTACTGCAGGATCATGTCTTCAGTATCCACGGGATGTATGCAAATAGGAGTCTGAAAGAGGAGATGTGTCTGGAAGGTTTGTGAAAGCAGATGCAGTTTATGAGGTATGCAGTGTCAAATGTAATGCTTTGGAAGTGTTGGTGGGGATTTTCAATGGTGCTCATTTGTGTATGGGGAGTCAGTGGAGCTCCGTCAGGTGCGGTTGTGATGTGAATGACGCATGGGATGCTGAGAGTGATTCCAACCACCGAATTCTGAATGATCTTCAGCCTTTTGGTGAGTTTTTTGGTTGATCCCAGCATAGAAGGTATTCCCATAGTCCAGCTTGCTTGTGACTAGTGTGTGCATGCTGGTTTTCTGGAGCCTGATTGTGGGCCAATTGGAAAATATTTCTAAGCATCTTCAGGATATGGAAGCATGAAGACGTAACAGAGTTGACTTGGGTGGTCATGTAGTTTACTGTTGATGACGATCCCAGGCTCTTGATGTGGGTGGTGGCGATGGTGTTGTTCCTAGCTCTGTTGGCCACGAGGTAGAGTCCCACGGTGAAGTGCTCTTGATGACTATCACGCTTTTGGTCTTGTTGGTGTTAAGCTTTAGACAGTTGCTATTTGTCCAGTTGATGATTTCAGTCATGCAGGCATTGAACTTGATCTGAGTACTGGGCATCTTGTCCAGGAGGGCGAGCATGAGTTGTGTGTCATCGACATAGGAGAGGACATTGATGTAGTGAAAGCTGATGATGCTGGCTAGAGGGATCATGTATACATTGACGAGGGTCAGGCTCAGGGAAGATCCTTGTGGAATACCACAGATGAGGTCGCGGGTGACGGAGGTGTACAGTGCCAGGCTGACTGACTGGGTCCTTTCAGTCAGGAAGGAAAAGATTCATTGCCTCCACCCTGTGTCCTTGGATTCCGATGTCATGAGGACATTGGATGAGGATGTGGTGTGAAACCATGTCAACTGCTTCGCCGAGGTTCAGGAGGAGAAGGGCCACAGTGTCTTCTTTGTCCAGAGTCATTCAGATATTATCCATGAGGGTGATGAGGGCAGTTTCCATACTGTGGTCTGAAACAACACTGAGTGGTGTTGAGATGATGGTGGTCATTGAGGTATCCGTAGAGGTAAATGTTGATGATTTCCTGAAAGACCTAGGCCGAGAATAGTAGTAGAGAGATTGGTCTTTAGTTGCCAAGCATTAAAGGGTCCGTGAAGGGTTTCTTCAGCAATGGGAGAACAGTTGAATGTTTCCAAACGTCTGGGAAGGTCTCAGAAGAGGTGGAGGTATGGGGTAGACTTGGAAAGTTCTGAACCAGGTCCAAGAAAAGGTTCACTTTCAGTTAAATAGTTTCAAGTTGTGCACATTTGAGCAAAACCTAAGCAAATGCAGACACCATACACCACATTGCAATCAACAAGTTTGCCCTCTAGGGATGAATGGTAAGTTACTAATTCGTTTTGAAGCATGAATATTAGCTAACATGCATGACATTATTGAAATACATGCTATTTTACTTGGAACATTAGGGGAATTGTAAATGTCCTGAATAGACACAGAATCTATTCATATCTTCGCAGGTGTGACATTGATATTTTACTTTTACAAGAAATCCACTCAACAACAAAAAAAAGCCTACAACTGCATAATCATTGGATGGAGAAAATATACTTTACAACATACTCAACGTATGCAACAGGGGCTCTGGTTTGGTTAAGATATAGGGCCAGATGTATCAAAGGGTTTTGCCCATTCTGTGTCTATGGGGAAATGTGTTGATACATATGGCCCATAGTGTTCTATTTGTGCTTGGAAATTCCTTGCCAGGCCGTGAGAGTAGACATTTGACAGCAATAGAGAGAACACCCAGCACAATAATTAGTATCTCTGCTCCTATCAACACACAGATTCAGAAAAGGGGGTGGTGATGAACAGAGTGTCTGAATTAAGCAGACCACTCTTACCCAGTCCAAAGATCAGGGCTTGATCCATCACCGTTATTTATCTCACTGCACCATCCCAGCTCAGAACCTGGCTATATGCAAATCAGTCTGTCCCTGGCCCAGTGCATCATGGGAACAGGGCAGACTAAACTACCAAGCCAATTCTTCACCAGAAAGGAGACAAGCTACCGGGGACCGGTTTCTGGCATTTCAGCCGTCGTCGGCCCGGCTTGCTTGAATCCTGATGGTGCAGTGAGAAAGGGACTCATGTCTGAGTATACCCTGCCACATTGTTATTATATACCCTGTGACATTGATATTTTACTTTTGCAAGAAATCCACTCAACAAAAAAAAAAGCCTACAACTGCATAATCATTGGATGGAGAAAATATACTTTACAACATACTCAACGTATGCAACAGGGGCTCTGGTTTGGTTAAGATATAGGGCCAGATGTATCAAAGGGTTTTGCCCATTCTGTGTCTATGGGGAAATGTGTTGATACATATGGCCCATAGTGTTCTATTTGTGCTTGGAAATTCCTTGCCAGGCCGTGAGAGTAGACATTTGACAGCAATAGGGAGAACACCCAGCACAATAATTAGTATCTCTGCTCCTATCAACACACAGACTACTCTACTCATGCCCCTGACAGCACAACTGGTAGATATTCCCTATAGTTGTAACCAGTACATAATTTGTAAAGAAATAAGTGCCAGGGCCCTTGTCAGCAGGCCACGACAGCTTGCACCACCCATTGGGCTACTAATGACAAATCAGACGTTTTATACATAAAAAATGACTAATACCTGCCAACCTCGCTATTTTTATGACTTTGGGTGGCGGGAATTAGTCATTTTTAACGTATTTAGAATAATTAAACCACTGTTGTGTTCATCACAAAATTGGACAAGCAGTGCCACCATGTGGTCGGCTGTGATAAGTCCTGGTGTTGACAATTACGTGTTGGTGCCGAGCACCGTAAACCACGGGCTCAAATTGAGTACTGGTTGCAACTTGAGGAGATTTCATTGTGTTCAAGATCCAATTAAAGATAGGCCACAAATACTCCGATGGGCACCCAAGCTGCAATAAAAGCAGATGGGCTTTCAACATGGCTTTGGCACTGGAATGTAGTGGACAGCTGGCGGGAACTGCATCTGAAAGACCTAGAATAGACTCACAATCCACATATAAGTGACTTACACACAAGAATAGACTTGATTCTGCATTCTGACTATTTATGTGCTGAGCACCGAGTATCTGGGGTGCAGAATAGTGGCTCATAACCTGTTGCAATTCCATTTATAATGGGGCAGGTAGCACACTAGCATCCCAGTTTGGAGATTACAGCCTGGGGCTCTAATGAATGCTACCTACAAAGAGACGACTAGGACACATGTACAGCAATTCTTTCATGATAATGCAGGGTCAGCCCGCAATGCGCTTACAGAATGGGATGTGATTAAAGTGTTACTGAGGGGGATTTGTATTTAAAAATGATATGGTTTCACAACTACACTTAGGAAAGCTGACAACAGACTGGAAGATTACATTTGGCATTGAAAAATAACAGCTGCACCCAACATACAAACAAGAGAATATCTCAAACGTACGACAGCTACACATCTAGAAGCAGCTGATAGTTTTGGGAAACCTGACTACAAAGAATACTTAGCTAGGGGACATGGAGAAGCCAACAAGCGGGCAGGCTTTGAGCCTGGCTAGCAAGAAATAAAACCCCTCAACATCCCATCATGCTATATGATGAAACTGATAAATAAAATAAAATAAAAAAATAAATAAAAAAAAACCATCCCATCATGCTGTTCCCGCCCAAAATGGTTCGATCATTAATACATATTTGGGATAAGCACAGTATTCCAAAAATGTTGCCATGAACTATTCAGAGCTCCAGATACAGGTATAAACGCAGATGACATACAACAGTATTTGTGCAGACTAAAATGATGGACTTTATCAGTGACTTGAACTGGAGATCTGAGTAAATTATAACTGCAATTAAAGACTGAGGGCCTCATTTACAATATTTTGACACACAGCAGCGCAGCAAGTCTACCTGCTGGGCTGCTGTGCGCCAAAATAAAAGAGCAGGAATGTGCTGTATCTGCAAGATACAGTGCATTCCCGTGTTTCTCCCCTGTGCTGGCGCACAAACAACAGCTGTACGCCAGCGCAGACACCTTTGCGTCACTTTGTAAGGGTGCCTGCACTAAGGAGATTATTGTTTTTTTGCACGAAGGGACACCTTCATGCACGAAAAACAATAATTATAGGCATTTTCCTTCTTTCCATCACGCGTAGAAAGAGGGAAAAAACAAGGAGAAATGAAAGTATTTCGCCGCATCGGGAAACTCCCATGCCTACACTTGGGAGGTGCCGGATTCTGACGCAAGCGTGGGAACACCCACAGCAATACCCATGGAATGCCCCATTCACGCACAATTATGCATGAAAGGGAAACATTTTACAAGGCCATGAAAAGTCACGCAGGGTGACTTTACGCCACCTTGTAAATATGGAGATGCCCTTTGCGCCACCAGTGCATCAATAAAAGTGACACACCAGCTGTGCAATGGGCTTGTGAATAAGCCCCCCTAGGTCAGGCAAAACTCCGGGCACAGATGGATTTCCACCTGAATTATACAAGGCACATGTTAACACCTTGCTACCTAGGTTACTCCAGTTAATTTTACAATCTGATACGGACTTTACCACAGATGTGTAGAGAAGTATAATTGGATCCCTTTACGAAACCAGAAGACTCCTTCGATGTGTCATGATATTACCCACTCACAATTCTAACCGCTAACTGTAAAATACTGAGGAAAATACTAAGAAATAGGATTATGCCCCTGCTGGGGGACCTCACAGCCGGACCAATTTGGGTTTCTTCCCCACAGCAACACCGCACTAAATATAAGTCGCCCGTTCCACGTGATGGGAAACTGTGAATCAGATTATGGAGTTTTTTTAGGGCATCGTTACTCACAAACATTTGCCTAGAGGCCACAAAGTATGGTCTGTGGTGTGACTGAGGGCCGCACATATGCCAGCAGGGTGGTGGTATGGGGTCTGGGTGGGTCAGGGATTAAGTAAGGAGGTCCAAATAAATGTTACATAAACGAGCAAGCATTTATTTGCAGGTTAATACATTCTTGCCCGTTTATTTAAAAAAAAACAATCTGAATATGAGTGCTCAGCAACTTGTCACCAGAGTTACTGAGGGCAGTCTTGATTTCCTCAGAAAGCGTGAGAGGCCTTGGATTTTGTAATACTTCATTTAATAAAATATTGTGAATACTTAATTTAATAAGCAATCACAGAACTGGCCAAACCCTGCAGATGCTCATTATTACGGAAATTGCGCAATTCGGCATGTTAGCAGAGAATACTAACCACACAGTTCACATTAAACCCGCGGGTGGGCGGTTGGGTCGTTTTTCTAGGAACAAGTACTGATGGTGCTGCGTCTCAAAGATGTGCCTTCGTGTTGTTGAGTTTCTCTTGCTTTTGGTTTTCGTTCTGTGGTATTGATGAGCGTTGTGTATGAGCTGTCATTATGGTTGCCTCAAGGTAGCCATGGGTTAGTGAATGTGTCCATGGTGTTTGTTTCAGTGTTGGGTAGTTCTCCGCCGCAGTGTGTGTCTGTTTGCTGGTGTGTGTGTTTGTGTTTATGTGCATGCATGCGTGCATCTATGTGGGTGTGGGTGTGTGTCTGTGAAGGTGATCTCAGAAAACTGCTACCGTTATGTGTTTCACATTTGTATGTCTGTCATTGTTGGGTAGCTGCCTGTTGTTTCTCTGTTGTGTGTGCTTGTGTCGTTTGTGGTTCTGCAAGACGTGGAGTTCTTGTGTTTCAGGGCTTCTGTGGGTTATGTGGGCTTCTCAATGTTGCACTGATGTGTCTTTCACTGGTGTGTAGCTACACTGTGTTTTGCCAGTGGTGAGTTTTTCTCAGCATGGAGTGCCTAGGTATTGTGAGGCTCAGTGTGTGTGTGTGTGGGGAGGGGGGGGGGGGGTTGTTTCTGTCTGAGGCCATTATTCCAAGTGAGCCAGTTAGGATGAGAAATATACTCCACCCTTTGAATACATATATCATGGGAGTGGTATTTACCGGGTGCAGTAAATACCTCTTAAGCCAACTTTCCTCTGAAAAATTAGGAATTACATTCAGAGTTGGTGTTTCTACACTGAATTCCATGTTTTCCATTTTTCCACATGTAGTCTCCTGGGGTAATTTTGGCAGATTTGACCTGTTGATGTTTACTCTGGAGAAATTACAGAACTGTTTTATTTCCTGCTAATCTATGAATTATGATTTCCGCATGGATTGAAATGTTGTCCCCCACCAAGAGTCAGAGCCCTAGGCCCCGATTGCGAGCTGTGCGGAATAGGGTGGGGCATTTACGTCACCCTGTGAATGTTACCACCGGGCGAGGTATCTACCTGGTGTGGTAATCGCCTGCTATTCTGAGTTTTAAACATGGAAACGAGTCGAAAAATGTAAAAATGCGCATCAAATTCCTCAAATTTTGCCCTGATCTGCAGAAATGTGCCAAATGAAAACAGAAGATGTGAGGATTATTACACAACTCGAAATTTCAAACCCTGTGCTGAATTCTCTTTGCACAGGGCTCAGAATTTAGCCCTGAACTTGAAATCACGATGGCAGGGCCACTTATTCCACACCCTGTTACGCACACCTTTGATTCGGGGTTGTAATATTGTGTGTGTGTGTGTGTTTTGAATGTGTTGAACGCCATTGTTTATTTCACTGTTGTGCGTCTTTATTATGTGTGACTGCGTTGTGTCCCAGTGCTGCATACGCAGGTTTGGGGCGTTTCATCGTTCGATTGTTCCGTTTGTGTATCTCTGTGTCATGTGTATTTATTCCTGGGTAAATGTTTTGTATCTGTTCCCCATTGCTTTCCGTGGAATATATGAATATTCAACGATTACAAGTTCCACGCATGCCTTTACCACGCAAATTTTAGTTCGCATGTGTCTTTTGCACGCAGCATTTGACAACGCATGTTTTTACTCCGCAATCATAACGTTACGAAACATCTGACGTCCCATTTAAATTTACATAATGATACTGATAGGCTACATGCAGTACGAAGGAAAAGATCGATGTTTTAAACAATAATAAACAACAGATTCCCGTACATTTTATTTTTCTTTTTTTAATAATGCGCTTAATTAATACCCTAATTTACAAAGTTTTGATTCTTATCTTACCCCTGTACGTCTTTCACCATCAGCCCTTTCTTCCACCGACCACGGAAACAAGCGTCAAAACACGTCTATCAAAACTGATAAAGGACTTCTATTATGACGTGCTCTTTTCCTTGTTCGTTTTGAGGCATTGTAGAGCGGTTTTTTAACGTTTTCTTCTTATTTATTTATTAATATCCGCTTGGTTTTTTGGGGGGGGGTCTCCCCCTAGCCTCCCCCAGTCCCCCCCCCCAGCCCCCCAGCCCCTTAATTCCCCCCCCCCCCAGCCCCCCAAAGCCCACGCAGATCGTACTTGCAGAACGACGACAGGAAGGAATACCACTCGCGTGGTAAAGACGGTCATTGAAGGCATACGCGTGGGAAAGACCTCTGCGTGGTGAGTGACGCGTGGTAAACGTTATGCGTGTTATTTGCTTCGTAGTAAATGATGTTTCCCCTTTCCGTGTAAGGTGTGCGCGTTTTGTTTCTCAGTATTGCACATGGTTTGTGACTCCAGGACGTATGTGGCAGTGTGCCACAATCGTGTGTATGTTTCTGTGTTGTAATTCTTTTGTGTTGCAAAAGTGCGGGAGTGTGGCATTGTGCGCCCTGGCATTGCCCAGCACAGGGTATGAGCTGGACCCTTGTGTATTGAGAACGTAGGTGCTATTACAGACAGCAGTCTTCAAGGCGCTTTATTCTGTTAGTCCATGCTGTTTGATCCTCACACAATGCCTGCACTTGGATATCTAAACAGCATCCCTTGGACAGTACAGGTACAGAAAACAAAATGATACAAAATAGCACAACAATAAGAACTGTACAGCAGTGACATAAAGTCTCCCTGAATGGAGGCTGTGTGTTTTTGGAATCCCACAACCCCCATTGTCTTACCTCACCTGTAGCCATCTTGTTTCTCCATAAACCCAGGTAACCCCTGCCATAACCACATGTGAACTCTGATGCCGTGCACCCCTCTCTGTCACATAAGCATCCGTCTTCCATCTTCCATTTACCTTTAGGACACCCCTATGTCCTGCACCCCTCTCTCCATCACCAGAACTCATGAGCCCTGGCCCATTCCCTCTTTAGTACAACACCCCACCCCAGTCCTAGCCTAAAGGCGGTGGAGCACTGTACAGTTGATGCATTGTGATGTAGTGTTCTTTAAAGATGTGTCTTCAACTCGGTCCTAAATTGGAGCAGCGTTTTGGCACTCCTGATGAATACAGGGAAGTTGTTTCAGATCGTGGGTGCACACATGGAAATTATATGCTGTCTTGTTTTCTCTTTTTAGGTCGAGGACCGGAAGGCTGGCTTGCCAGCTTCTGGGAAGAGATTTGATGTTTTTGAGATGGGTGCTTGAACCCGCCTCTCTCCTCCATCTCTCCTCCATTGGCTGGCTTCCTAAACGGAGGCCAGCCATTGGAGGAGAAGGGAGTCACTCCAAACAAGCCCCGTCTCTTTCGGACTCGGGCGTGTTTTTTGCGTTCTTTCCACCTGTGACGCCATCCGTCACTCAACACCAAAACACGACCCCGATTCAGAAAATTTCGGAAGCTTGCGGCGGCCTTTTTTTTTGTTGTTGTTGTGAGGAACAGCTCCAATGTTCGGTCTTGTTCTTGTTTCTGCCTTGCAGACCCTCCACCGAGCCTGAAGACGGAGCCACAGGTAGGTGAATGCTGCTTTATCTCAATTCACAGTGTACTAATTGCATGAACCCAACGACCAGCTAGCTACCAGTTTTTTTTTTTTCGGGTAGTGGAGCAGAGGCGGGAGGCGCTGCCAGAGTCACACGGAGCGGGCTGCGCACCTCAGCTGCTGCCTGTCAGCTGTGCAGTGCGAGCCCGGGGCACGCAGCCGTCCCTCCGCAGCGAGGCAGGCAGCGGGGCGCAGGGCCCGATGTTTTCCATGAGAGCCGGTGGACTCCGCACTTGATACGAAGGCTGCCTCGTGTTGCCCCACATCATGTCTCGGGCTTCACCCACCCGACACTTCCTGGCACTTTATCACGTGAATACCAGGGCTGCCCTGTCCTGATTCCACCTCACGCCTCTTTCTTCCACCCCCTACACACACCCGATCACTAGCCTCAGCGCTGAGAAGTATCAGACAGGTCCGCAGAGCGCTTCATTGCCTTCCCTGGGCCTGCGCTGTCTTGGGTCCTCACTTGCTGCCGCCCCCACGAGGTCACACTGTTTGTGGGGCTGGAGAGATGTGAGGTGTGTGCCCCGGTGTACACCCCCTTCTCACTGCGACCTTTCACTTGCTGACGCAGACTCGTGATGAGGCTTTTATTGTCGTCGTTTCAAACTTCCCGCGGCTCCGTCCTCGCCTGGCCCCGCAGCATCCTCCGGATAATTGGCCCCGGAGATGTTTACCAGACAGATGGTCATAGCTTCGCCCATCAGGGGCTCTTCTGGCTAGGAGTGGTGGGGGCACATTATCCCGCCCCCCCCGCAGAGCTGTAGTGTGAAGTATTGGATGAGGTGCCGTGCACCGCGAAGTCCGTGCCAGCTCCGCCTTTCAACTTCTCTCTGCTCTGCCCAGAGTACAGTGGTAGCTACATGAACCCCGTGGATGTCGAGCTGTACCCACGCCGCCATAAAGCTGGTGGGCCTTAGATGGATGACGTCCCCCCCCTGGCCCCCTGCTTCCCAGCTTATCGCCCCCTTTGGGATATCTTCACAGTATTGGGGGGCTCCAGGATAAGTTCAGATGTGCCCTGCTTTCTGGGGGCGCGTGCTCTATTTGCCAATAATAATATAAAACACAAGTGCAGGGCCCGAGGTTTTCCTTGGGAGTCGGTGGACTCCGCACTTGATACGAAGACTGCCTCGTGTTGCCCCACATCATGTCTCGGGCTTCACCCACCCAACACTTCCTGGCACTTTATCTCGTGAATACCAGGGCTGCCCTGTCCTGATTCCACCTCACGCCTCTTTCTTCCACCCCCTAAACTTCCGGTCTCTTTATCTGGTGAACACCAGGGCTATCCTATCCTGCCTTGATTTCCGCTGACTGCTCTTTCTTCCATCACTGACACTTCCTGTCTCTTTACCTCACACTTATAGGTTCGTTTTTCACCCCTGCTTGGCCCCCTTGTTCATATTTTTCAAATCATTCTCCTCCTTATGCTGTCTCGCTTTCTTCTTTCCTCTCTGGATTTGGTAGGAGCTCTAACCCCCTCGTTGCCCCCCTCGCCTCCCACCCACCTCATCCTCCTCTGCCTCCTGTCCCCACCACCGGCTCCACCAGTGTTTTGGGAGCTCAGCTTCAGTAGAAAGCTATTGGTGGCCGAGTGAAGAGCTTTTGTTTGTTGTGTTTTATCTGTTGAGGCCTGAAGCCTTGATTGGGAACGGTCTGACTTTGCTTTAGTAGAATGTGCATTTTTGACCCCAGTTGGGAGTGGTTGTTGGTCTGGGGGCAAGGTTGGCCCTTTAGTCTTTGCCTTTAGGCGCTTCTAGTAGTTTGCCCTCTGGGAGCTGGCAGAGGCTGGCATTGGGCACAGAATCCGCTCCCTGGTAGTTGTGTTTATGTTGTGACCAGTATTATGTGTTCTTATCATTGTTTACATGGCCCCTGATTGTACTCGTTTTTCTTGCCTCTGCTCCCCTGATTGTGTCATTTTTTTTGCCTTTGCTCCCCTAAATTTGCCATTTTTCTTGCCTCTGCCCCCCTGATTGTGCCATTTTTCTTGCCTCCGCTCCCGTTTGTGCCGTTTTTCGTGCCTTCTGTCCCCTGATTGTGCCGTTTGTCGTGCCCCTGCCCCCCTGATTGTGCTCGTTTTCTTGCCTTCTGCCCCTGATTGCACTTGTTTTTCTTGCCTTCTGCCCCCTGATTGCGCTCGTTTTTTTCTTGCCTTCTGCCCCTGATTGCACTCGTTTTTCTTGCCTTCTGCCCCCTGATTGCGCTCGTTTTTTTCTTGCCTTCTGCCCCCTGATTGCACTCGTTTTTCTTGCCTCTGCTCCCCGAATTGTGCCATTTTCCTTGTCTCTGCCCCCCTGGTTGTGCTATTGGCAATGTAAATGACAATGCCATTTATTTTTTTTGTAAGTGGCTCTGTGAGTGGGTGGCTCTGTCTGTGTGAGGGTGGCTCTGTGTAGGGTGTAGCTATTGGCATTGTAAATGACAATGCCATTTATTTAACGATTAAGCTATTGGCAATGTAAATGACAGTGCCATTTATTGATGATTTAAAAAAAAAATGTCATGAGCAATGCCAATAGCTCTACCTTTAATGATGCCGAAACCATTGCATTGTAAATGCTTGTTTACACTTTTTAGTTGGCAAACAGATGTTGTCTAGGCTAAGGGGGCACTGAGAACCAACAGAAATGGTGAGGTTTTGTTTCATTTTTATTTTTTACTTTTATGCAGCGCGAGCTCAACCCAAAGGTATCAGAGCTCTTTACATGAGCACCAGTTACATTATAGATGGACACATTCATTTTTGGTAGGTACGGAGAGATTACGTGATACGGGGAGATTACGTGATTCACCCAGAATCACAGGATGTTGAGCGTCCCCGCCGAGACTCGAACCGGGTTCCCCAGCTTCAAGGTCAACCGCTCGAGCCGTTAGGCCCTATCCGTTAGATTAATCTGCGAGATAAGCAGGGCTGGTGGCCATGATGGTTTTGAAAATGATACAGCTGGTTTTGAAAATGGTGGTGGCTGGCAAGGGGGGCCAGTGGAGTTCCATCAGGATGGGATGTTGTGATCATATCTTTTTTAGGCCCTGTATGAGAAATTCTTGGGCAAGTAGGGTGCCCTTAACGGGTGCCTAGTGGAGTCTGGAAAGCCAGGGACTATGGTGTTACCACCATACAGATGCAAGTACGAGGGCTTTAACAGCAGTTTTGAAGTCGCTTTCTGGAAAATACTTTTGCACTTTCTTTAGAACTGAAAGCTGGTTCCAGGCCATCTTTATTTTTTGGTAATGTTTTTCTTGAGGGTGAGTTTCGTGTCCAGGGTGAATCCAAGTGAGTTGATATTCGGTAAAAGTTGGAGTTCAAAGCCATCAAGGTTTATGCCACTAATCCAGGTTTGCACTGTTTCTTTGCTATCTTCTCATACGTATCCTTCCATCACTACATGTACGGTTCCCTTTCATGTCCTATGTCCTTCGCTCCATCAGCACCCCAATTCATTGTACATATGTACAGGTATTTATGGAGTTCGAGCCTAGCTATAGGACAATGAACCACTAACCAAGGGCGGGGGCCCGGAGTTACAATTCAGCATGGTTTACAATGAAGCACGATGTTCTTGGGTGGTGAAAGCAGTGCTTACTTTGAACCAGTGGTTTCCGGTGCTTGGCACTGGCACTTAATTGTCAGCACCGGAGCTTATGATAGTCTTCCACATGGTGGCGCTGCCTGCCTATTATAGTTATGAGCATAGCAACAGCTGTTTATTAATTCAATACACATTAACATTGACTAATAGCTGACATCCTAAGCCATTCTTATAGCTTTGGGGGCTTGGAATAGTATAAATTGTTAAACTTGTAAGAGTGTGATGGTTAAGTCGTTGTGTTGGTACCGTCATTGGCAGTGCTGCGGGGCAAAGGATGGTGCAAGCTGCAATGGTCTCCTGGGAGGCAACTGGCACTTATTTATCCACAAATTAAGCACTGGGTGAAACCTTCTGTAAGGAGAGCTAGATTTAGCTGAAAAGGAGCTTCTTCAGCTCCTTTCTGAACTGCAGACAGGATGGGGTAGCACTGATGTTGATGGTGTGTTGTTCCAGATTCTTGGAACATAGTTGTATTCCATGACCGTCCCTGCTTAAATACAGGAATGCTTATACCTGCAGCCACTCCCTTCATCAAGACTGGTATGTCCCATCTCTCCAGCATCAGCACAGTTCACCCCCAAACCAGTAGCGGCTGCTACCGACCAGTGAAAGGGACATAATGTTTTTAAAACGTACCTTTTCACCACCGACCGCCGCATCTTCTTTCTCCGTCCTCCTCTCTGCACCGCAGGACTCACGCAGTCTCCTAAAATCCCCTGCCCAATCACAACGCTGCCTTAGCAGCATTGTGATTGGTCTGAGCACCGTGGTTCGGCGCTCAGACAGGGGCTGTAGGGGTAGGCATGTTCTCCACGCTGGCTGTAATCCAGCCTGCAAGGAGAACATGCCAAGTGCGCATGGCGCTTTGGCCAGCCTGAGACGGCGGGCCAAAGCGCCATGCGCACTTTAAGTGCTGCCACCACTCCTACCCCTGTGATGCGCGGGGAGCCCAGCCCCGCCCACCTTCAGCTGCAAGCTGAATTCAAACTGAATGCAAAAAACAAAATGGTAATAATGAACGTTATTATCATTTTATTTTTGCGTTCAGCTTGCAGCTGAAGCAGTGGGGCGATGCTCCTCCGCCTTAGTGGAGGAGCCGCCACTGCCAAACCATGCACCCACATGCCAGGGGTACACTTATAGCTCCCTCTGGCGTCGCCGTCCTCTCGTCCATTTACACCATCCGTCTTGTACCTCGATGTCCTGTACCCTTCTTCCCCCCACAGTACAGACACTCTAGGCGTAGACATTGTGCAGGGATAGGTTTATAAGGACCCATGTGTACACAACCACATTCTGGAGTATTATTTTATGGTAAAAGACACTGATGCAACACATGTACACATGGCCATGTTTCATCGATTCTGTACATGGAAGGCAGGGATGCAGACACATAAAAAATATGTGCCCCAATGTACATAGAATTATTGACAAGTGCATCCATATTACTGAGTGCCTGACTGAGCACAGCTATGTTTTGAAACTCTCTACATACACAGACATATTTCTAAGGATCCAAGTTTATACAGCCATATTTCTCAGTTCCCGGATGTACTTGTACACACACTGCTCGTGGGAATAGCGCTTTTATCGGAGTGCCTCGGTGTACACGAACTGTGAAATATGCCAGGCTACACCGGGGCAATTAATTCTGAATGCCCTGGTGTACACAGACATTTTTCTGAGTGAGCTAATGTATAAATATATGGTTCTAAGTGGCTTAATGCACACCTTTTAAGCCCATGAATTTTTAAAAATGTATATTTTCACGTTTCTGAGCACACAGGGAGATGTTTCTGTGTGTCCCCGAGTACACAGGCATATTTCTTAGTCCTTGAGCATAAGCAGACATGGTGTAAGTGCTTGAAAGAAACTAAGACTTAAGCATGAAGAGCCAAGTTTCAAAGTGCACACACACAAGTGCATCCGAGTCCACAGCCGAGTAAGTAAATGTACAAACGCATACGTCTGATTGACCAAGTTTACATAAGCATATATTTCCAAGCACCTGAGTTTACACAGGCATATTTGTTCTCAGTACCTCACTGCATGAAGACATATCTCAAAGTGCCATAGTGGGCGCATAGACACTTTTAGGTGCTTGATAATACAATTTTAATATTTCGAAGCTCTTGGGTGTACAGAGACACATTTTTAAGTGCTTTGGCATACATATATCTGTTTCTAAGTGTCTGGGCATAGACAAACATATTTCCTAGTGTCTGACCACAGAGGGTGCCTTTATATACAAAACCATACTTCTAGGCACCTGGACATAGATAGATATATTTCTACATGCTTCTAAGCACATACTTCTGAGCACCTCTTCCGGTTCTGGGCCTGAAGCTTTAAAATACCTGAGTTCCACAAACAATAATACTGTCTGGCAATGCCAGGCTGAGGCTCGAGGGGATACTCCATAAATGAGGAGGGGGGAGAGACAGAGGGAAAAGGAAGGAGGAAAGAAAAGACAGACAGAGAGAGAGAAGGTGGGAGAGACAAAAGGTTCAGAGACAGTGATATTGCTGCCAAGTTCCAGCTGGTGCAGTTTTGGACTCGCAGTCGTCGCATGCCCACAAGACAGGGGAGTCGGTGGCAATGATCAGTGCCAGCTTGGCCAGCTCACTGCTCGGGTGCCTGGTCTTTTGCGGGTAAATGGATGTCAGGGTCGGAATCAGGGTGAGCTCCCATCGCCCCACTACAAGACTTGGAGCTGGCACTGTGGGCACAAAACCAGTAAAATATACCCAGGCAACTGCCCTGTCATCGAACCAGCTCCTTTTTTGTAAATGAGCGCCAGATGTGCTGTCTCAGTTAGGGAGCGCGTGCCCTTCCAGGCTGCTTGAGCGTTCTACAAGTCCACACACAAGTGGCCACCACTTGGTGCCACCCTTAGTCCATAGAACTTAGCTGCTTAGCATTGGCAGTAGAATAAGGGAGCATTGGTTCACATTCGGTGGATCTTCAAAGGCAGCAAATCCCACATATGAGTAAGCGCCCTACACCAGGTCTGTCAATCCCCTGCGGGGAATGCCCTGAACCTTAGAACAAACACAATGCGGGAATAGTAGATTCCAAAATTCACCGCTTTTAAAAAATGGCATTGGATCCCCAATACCTATACCACTATTGTCCTCTTCTTGTACATAAATAGTATAATTGGACACTGTGGGGATTACTCGCCCATGCTACCTTCTAGCCATCAGCCACCCATTGTCTTGCTCAACGTAGAGTCTTGCTCTGGACGCTGGAAAGCCCCGCTGACAGGTACGTGTTCCCCAAACAGGAAGGCGGCATTGAGTGTGCCGGAACCAAAACAGGAGACTTCTTGGGTCTTCTGAGGGACCCCACCACACTCAATAGTTTTCTTTCCATGACAGAAGACTGTTCACAGAGAGCTCAACCCTTTGGGATGGTTCCTACCAGAGCCCAAGCGAAGTTACCTCTATCTGGGCCAAGGATCACACAGCCACCACCACTGGATGGACAGACACCCCATTTGAAAGAAGTATCTGAGGTTGGGGCTCAGATCAATGCTGGGTCAATGGGAGTAACCTGTGGCTTTGGCCAAACCGGCCTCCCTAAGACCCTGCAGTTGACTGCGGTCACCATTTCTGAGACAACAGCCATGATCTTAGCTCCATGGGAGGATTTTGCCCTCTGCACAATCTCTCACCCCATGACCCATCCCTGCTTTTGCATTCTACCAGCCCACAAGATGTCTCCAAGCCTTGACAAATCTCCCCAAACAAATCAATTCCTGCACTCGAGATTGATCCCCCTTTAACAAGCCTCTTAGAGAATTTCGCATTTCCTCTAGCTCTTCCTTCGCACACAGCCTCTCACTGCTGAAGGCCTCTATCCTCCTCCTAAGGCTATCCCATCTCCTCTTATTGACCCCTGACGTCACTTCCGTCCTCTGCTCGACTGAGCTGTTATCCCTCTTAAACACCTTTTCCAATCCCCGAGGTCTTTATCAGCCCATCCTCATAGGATTACTCATGCCGTCTATCATTTCTAGACAATGGGGCCCCCTCCTCGAGTCATTTTTTACCCATAATTTGTAAACTAAGAATGCACTGAACCTGAGAACAACTTACAGGTGTAAAGCTGAAGAAAACGTCAATCCTGAGCACACCACACAGAACTTAGCACGCTCACTGAGAAGGAAAATGTTAAAGAACAAAATAAGGCAGAGTCTGTGTCCTGTGCAGGATGACAAGGTCACAAGTCAGTCAGAATATGACTGAAGTCGAAAGAAAAGCCTTGGAAATATTACATTGCAGTCTTCTGGAACCAACACTAGATGGCGGAAGAGAGGGGCGCATGTCCATTCATAGCAGACCCCCTTGCACGTTACCTTACAGCACTGCACCATACAAGGTAACATCATATGAAGACCACACACTGCCAAAAGCATCAGAGCAGTCCAGGCTCGACACTGCTGAGAATAGCACATTAACCAGAACACCAGTCAGGAGAGGGCCCCAACGCCGAGTGACGTCTCACTGCTCACAACAGATGAACACTGGACACAGGCCAACCTTAAGGCTTCCTGATCAGCAATGCTGAAAGGAACACGTCTTCTCAGGCCAAAGCTGGGAAAGAAGAACAGACAATTAAGGTCCTTGATGGTGGCACGTTTGTGCAGTGACATAGTTTATCAGAGTAAGGTTGCAGCAGCACTCTCCACACCACAGTTCGAGTTAGACACATAGAATAGCACTCCTTTTGGCCAAGATGTCAATCATCTGGTTGTAGAAGCATGTGGCGATGACGTGGATGACGTAGATGCCGCTTAAGTAGGTGAAAATGTTAATGGTTTGACACAGAAATATTTGATGTCATCATTCATGGTATAGGCGCTTCGACGCGGCTGGAATTCCCCCGTGGTGCAGAAGATTTCCACGCGTACGCTGAACGGACGGCCCCCCGCAAACACTCACTGTGACGTCGGACGGCCGGGGGCCATCCGATGCATCATGGAGGTTAAATGACACTTTGGTGAAGATATTGATGACTGTTCTTTGGCACTATAGAGGCTATGATGATTGATCAGTTGTACGCGTATTTGGCCATCCTTTAGGTGGTTTACATGCAGCTTTATTGAACAATTATATTTATGATTTCACTGTGTGACTGCGTGGAAAGTGGTTATGATTTAGATTAGAGGCACTTTGGTGAAGATATTAACGGCTGCCTGCTAGACCTTTTGATGACGCGATGGATGGTTTGTTTATTGGACTCCCTATGACTGTTTATGGGTTTACCGAAGGACACAACCGGCGATAGTGATTGTTTGTGGTCGGACATATCAAATTGTGGCAGTGATGTTATTGATGTAATTCTCTTTGGTGGCTTTTACAGACACATTTTATGGCATGCTCAAAGTGAGTTCTGGCCCAGGGCCCCCACATTTTAAGTGCCCCCCTCCCCCTTATTAACCTTTCTGGATAGTTCCACGTTGCTATAAAATAACCTACTTGTTTACTCAATTTTTTTAGAGCCAGCCCAGGCTGCCTGGCAGTCCAGGTCCAGCCTGAGAGATTTAGGGCCTCATTTACAAGACCATTGCGCCACTGGTGCATCACTTTTTTTGATGCAGCGCAATGGGTATGCCCGTATTTACAAGGCCACCTAAAGTCGCCCTGCGTTACTTCTCATGGCCTTGTAAATATGGGTCCCTTTCACACATTGCTCGGTGTGAAAGGAGTATTCCATTGCTGTTGCTGTGCATTTTCTCAAGCAACATCCATGGAACCTGACACATTTCCAGATTTACAACGTGTATGGCTCATTCCTGCCCTTTTATTTTGACGCACAGCAGCACAGCAGGAAGTATTGTTAATGAGGCCCTTAGAGAGGTGCAGAATACACCTATTTGATTCTGGTTTGACTCAGCGAGCACTCTAACCTTTCTCGGTGTGTAGCCCCAGCTCTGCTGCACAAGCCTTTACCTTTATTCAGAATGTGCCCCTATGCAGTAAAGATTGGCTTGGTGTGTCCCACTGCAACTGCACCATTTTTGTGGAGCTGCGACCGGGCAATGTGATTGTAGCTTGCTGGCTCCTGACTGCGACTACCTAGGTGATCGCACCACAGGCTTTGCAGTAAAGAAAGGCCCCCCTCAGCACTGTGTGCCCAAATGGGTTGGACAGACTTGCTACAGAGTAGATTGTGGGTAGAAGGCTTGGTCGGACCGCTAGTCTGTCTGCGTTTCTGGCAGGTAAGCCATGTGCTAATGTGCAGGGCAGAGCCGCATTATATTCTCTCTCCATGATTGCACCATCCACATGGAGCTGCTACTGGGCTGTGTGAAAAAAGCCTAGTTCCGCCTGACTCAAAGTGCCTTTTCATCACAGAGCAGGGACTGGAGTGCAGTAAAAACAAAAGTGGAGTACAGTAAACAGAAAAAAACACCCTCCGTACGCACAGGCCCAAAAGGTAAGACACTAGCTCACTGCAACACAAGCAGCTGGATTGTATAGGCAGCTAATGTTTATGTTTCTCTGGTGTTGGCCAGCCAGAGAGAGACTGTTTGCTTCAGGGTTAGGCACAGGTGTAGGCTGGCCAAGGGAGGGGAAAAAGCATATACCAAGAAATGTGTTGGTATGTCATACACCCACCAAGAAGGAGAGTTGTCAGTCATACGACTAAAGTCACCAGGGGCGTAAATAAGCTGAAACTTATCAAAAAAAGTTCATAGTTGTTAACTTCTGAGCAGGGGGCCACACATTATTTTTGGCCTGGGGCCCCCAAAATCCTTCAGATGTCCCTGGACGTTTACTGATATTTTATCTGTAGGGCTGTTGGATGACAATTGTGACATTTTGACGTAGGATTGATGGAGCTTTTTGTGAGGAAGACTACAATTTAGATGTAGGATTCTCTAGTACAATGTCAATATCTTTTATATACTTCTCTTTGGCTCAAATGGGATAGAACTCTTTGGTGACAATGCTGATTGTGCTGCTTTATGAATATTTAGGAATCTGTTTAGGGCCTCATTTACAAGACCATTGCGCCACTGGTGCATCACTTTTTTTGATGCAGCGCAATGGGTTTGCCCGTATTTACAAGGCCACCTATAGTCGCCCATGTAGATGCAGTCTTTTGTGAGAATGCTAATGCCTTACTGTTAGAATTATTTGGTGATGGTGAACAATGCAACTTCTAAAGGCTCTTTGGAACAATGTGAACACATTTGCTGTAGGCCCTTGTGATGTTGGTTTTGTTGCAGAATATTTGGGAAGCATATGATGATGTGTATCACAATGAGCCTTTGGTAACAGCTACAATTTGCAGTTAGACTCCTTTTTATGACTTGGTTGCACTGCAGGGGAATTTGGTGAAAATGTTGATTTAACTATAGGTAGAAAATATTAATGTCTGGACTAAAGGATTTCATTTGGTGGGGACGTCAGTTAGATTTAGAATGAACCTAGAGAGGCACCAGGACACCCATGTGAAGGTGATCTCCCCAGGGAATGCAATAAAGCAAGCGCGATATTTGACTTATTGCTCAGTGAGATTGTAGTACAGCCAGAGGGTCAACATCACAGAGCTGCGAGTAGATCTCACCGTCCCTCGCGACTGTGGATTAAGAAGCTGGGTGGAGGTTGGGCCCTTTTGAGCTAGTGATGAAGGTTTCTCCCATGAGTTCACAGAACCTGACAGCATCATCATTGGGGGTTGGTTAAGATGGCCCCTTTAAGACTTCTTTTCAAGGCTTAGTCCATGGGTTTAAGCAGGCAGGTAGGCAGAATAACTCTTTAAGGCTGGTGGCAATGATTCAGCTCAGTGGTTGAAGAAGCCACACTGGCAGAAAGGACACTTTAAAGCTGCTGAGAATGGTCTAGCCCATGAGTTTCAAGAGCGTGGTGGATGAAGGACACTTTAAGGCGGGTGCTAATCAATTAGCTAATGTCTTCCAGGAACTGTGGCAGTTGGTAGGCATCAGGGGCACAAGGAAAAGCTGATAGGTTTGAGGGCACAGACCTGGCCGCAGTTGTTGATGGAGCTGGTCTTTATAATTTTGCAGATACGTGTAATGAAGCAAGGGTGTCAGCAGGTCTCTGGTGCTGGTGGCTGTGATTTACTTGAATACACGAATAAAACACATGTGGGAAGCTCTTTGGTGCCGGCGACTATGGGTTAGCCGAAAAGCTTAATGAAGCAGGGGTGGCAGTACGGCTTCTCGGTCTGCTCTTTGAATGTCCCTTTGTTGAGCTGCTTCAGGCAGAAGGCACACACAAAATGCTCAGGGTGGAATTTCTTGCCCATGGCGGTTATGCAGCGGCCAGTGATCGGCTTCTCGCAGCCAGAACAGAGGGATCCCCGGTTCTTGTGGTAATGAATCTCGCAGTACGGTTGACCCTCGTGCTCAAAGAAGCTTCCGTTGACAAAAGGGGTGTAACATTCCTGGAAAAGAGAGACATAGGTCAGTGGTTGTTGTTGTGGCTGTCTAATGTTGAGAAGTTTAACACTCAGGCAGCAATATAATTAGTGGAACTGAGTAGGGAGAATTAGATGAACAGAATGAAGTGGGTCAGTCTGAAACCCCAGAACCATTAATGCCAATGGCTATAAGTCTACCCCAGTGGAAAATCCAAATAATTCATAATTCATAGATGACTAAAGTGCACTGGCATTACCACAGTGATGGAGTTCAGCATCTCAGTGTGATAGTAACTCTCACCTAGTGAAAGAGCATCTAGATAGACTGATATGTTTGTCATGCAGTGTAGCAGCTCAGGGAGTGATAGTGTGTTACACGCTCATGCAGTGAAGAAGCTCGGGAATAGCTCAATATGTTACACTCTCACGCAGTGATAGAAGTCAGAGCTACCGCTTAGTGTTTCACTTTTACCAGTGAAGGATCTCGCAGACAGCTTGGCAAAATATATTCTCAACCAGCGAAGGTGTTTAGGAACTACTCAGTGTGTTACAATCTCACTAGTCCATAGAGTTGAACGACAACTCCCTAGTTTACAGAGTTGCCAGTGAAAGAGTAGTGGGATATCTGAGTTTGTTACAATCTATCCACGTGAAGGCAATTATTAGATGGCTAAGCTTGTTAAGCTCTCACCGGATAGGGAGCGGGCGGTCACTCAAAATGTTACTTTTTCATTAATAAAGGTGCTCAGGGATAGTTGATGATTCAGCACTCTCACTCAGGGAATCAACTTAGGTACACCTACATTAGCTATAGCCTCATCCAGTGAAAGAACTCAGTGTTATACTTTCACTCACAAAAATCACAATATATACCTCAGTGAGTTTCATTCTTACCTTGTACAAGATCTCAGATACACCTGTGTTTTGGCACTCTTGTTAGTTAAAAAACACTCTCATAGTGGTTAACTCTTGATAGTGAAAAACTCAGGAATAGCTAATTCTGCTACACTTTCACCAGTGAAGGAACTTGGATAGCTCAATGTGTCGCATTCTCACCTAAAGAAGGAGCTCAAACATAGCTATTTTGTACCATTGGTAGTGAAAGGGTGATGGATAGCTCAGTGTGTTACACTATCACTCACTGAAAGTAGTCGGGGATAGCACAGTGTGTTACACTCTCACCCAGTGAAAGAGCACAGATATCAATTTGCCTTGTACTCTTTTTGGTGATAGAACTCATGTATAGCTCAGTTTGTTAAACTCTTGCTGGTGAAAGAACTCATAAGGTGTGCACACTCTAACCATTGAAGGAACTGCAAAATAGTGTTTATTGGTCCACTCTCACCCAAGGAAGAAGCTCACAGGTCACTGGGTACGAGCAGTCTAGCACAGTGAAGGAGTTTATGGACACCTCTTCATGTTACACTCTCAACGAAGGAAGGAGTCCATGGGTCACTGAGTGCAGGTATGGTAGCACAGTCTAGGAACTCAAGGATACCTCCTCGTGTTACACTCTCACCCAAAGAAGGAGCTCACAGGTCACTGGGTAGGAGAGGGGTAGCACAGTGAAGGGGCTCATGGACACCACTTCATGTTACACTCTCACCCAAGGAAGGAGCCCATGGGTCACTGAGTGCAGGTATGGCAGCACAATGTAGGAACTCATGGATACCTCCTCGTGTTACACTCTGACCCAAAGAAGGAGCTCACAGGTCACTGGGTAGGAGAGGGGTAGCACAGTGATGGAGCTCATGGACACCACTTCATGTTACACTCTCACCCAAGGAAGGAGCCCATGGGTCACTGGGTGCAGGTATGGTAGCACAGTCTAGGAACTCAAGGATACCTCCTCGTGTTACACTCTCACCCAAAGAAGGAGCTCACAGGTCACTGGGTAGGAGAGGGCTAGCACAGTGAAGGAGCTCATGGACACCACTTCATGTTACACTCTCACCCAAGGAACGAGCTCATGGGTCACTGAGTGCAGGTATGGCAGCACAATGTAGGAACTCATGGATACCTCCTCGTGTTACACTCTGACCCAAAGAAGGAGCTCACAGGTCACTGGGTAGGAGAGGGGTAGCACAGTGATGGAGCTCATGGACACCACTTCATGTTACACTCTCACCCAAGGAAGGAGCCCATGGGTCACTGGGTGCAGGTATGGTAGCACAGTCTAGGAACTCAAGGATACCTCCTCGTGTTACACTCTCACCCAAAGAAGGAGCTCACAGGTCACTGGGTAGGAGAGGGCTAGCACAGTGAAGGAGCTCATGGACACCACTTCATGTTACACTCTCACCCAAGGAACGAGCTCATGGGTCACTGAGTGCAGGTATGGCAGCACAATGTAGGAACTCATGGATACCTCCTCATGTTACACTCTCATCCAAGGAAGAAGCTCACAGGTCACTGGGTACGAGCAGGCTAGCACAGTGAAGGAGCTCATGGACACCACTTCATGTTACACTCTCACCCAAGGAAGGAGCTCATGGGTCACTGGGTGCAGGTATGGTAGCACAGTCTAGGAACTCATGGATACCTCCTTGTGTTACACTCTCACCCAAAGAAGGAGCTCACAGGTCACTGGGTAGGAGAGGGGTAGCACAGTGAAGGAGCTCATGGACACCTCTTCATGTTACACTCTCACCCAAGGAAGGAGCCCATGGGTCACTGAGTGCAGGTATGGCAGCACAATGTAGGAACTCATGGATACCTCCTCGTGTTACACTCTGACCCAAAGAAGGAGCTCACAGGTCACTGGGTAGGAGAGGGGTAGCACAGTGATGGAGCTCATGGACACCACTTCATGTTACACTCTCACCCAAGGAAGGAGCCCATGGGTCACTGGGTGCAGGTATGGTAGCACAGTCTAGGAACTCAAGGATACCTCCTCGTGTTACACTCTCACCCAAAGAAGGAGCTCACAGGTCACTGGGTAGGAGAGGGCTAGCACAGTGAAGGAGCTCATGGACACCACTTCATGTTACACTCTCACCCAAGGAACGAGCTCATGGGTCACTGAGTGCAGGTATGGCAGCACAATGTAGGAACTCATGGATACCTCCTCATGTTACACTCTCATCCAAGGAAGAAGCTCACAGGTCACTGGGTACGAGCAGGCTAGCACAGTGAAGGAGCTCATGGACACCACTTCATGTTACACTCTCACCCAAGGAAGGAGCTCATGGGTCACTGGGTGCAGGTATGGTAGCACAGTCTAGGAACTCATGGATACCTCCTCGTGTTACACTCTCACCCAAAGAAGGAGCTCACAGGTCACTGGGTAGGAGAGGGCTAGCACAGTGAAGGAGCTCATGGACACCACTTCATGTTACACTCTCACCCAAGGAACGAGCTCATGGGTCACTGAGTGCAGGTATGGCAGCACAATGTAGGAACTCATGGATACCTCCTCATGTTATACTCTCATCCAAGGAAGAAGCTCACAGGTCACTGGGTACGAGCAGGCTAGCACAGTGAAGGAGCTCATGGACACCACTTCATGTTACACTCTCACCCAAGGAAGGAGCTCATGGGTCACTGGGTGCAGGTATGGTAGCACAGTCTAGGAACTCATGGATACCTCCTCGTGTTACACTCTCACCCAAAGAAGGAGCTCACAGGTCACTGGGTAGGAGAGGGCTAGCACAGTGAAGGAGCTCATGGACACCACTTCATGTTACACTCTCACCCAAGGAACGAGCTCATGGGTCACTGAGTGCAGGTATGGCAGCACAATGTAGGAACTCATGGATACCTCCTCATGTTACACTCTCATCCAAGGAAGAAGCTCACAGGTCACTGGGTACGAGCAGGCTAGCACAGTGAAGGAGCTCATGGACACCACTTCATGTTACACTCTCACCCAAGGAAGGAGCTCATGGGTCACTGGGTGCAGGTATGGTAGCACAGTCTAGGAACTCATGGATACCTCCTTGTGTTACACTCTCACCCAAAGAAGGAGCTCACAGGTCACTGGGTAGGAGAGGGGTAGCACAGTGAAGGAGCTCATGGACACCACTTCATGTTACACTCTCACCCAAGGAACGAGCTCATGGGTCACTGAGTGCAGGTATTGTAGCACAGTGTAGGAACTCACGATACCTCCTCATGTTACACTCTCACCCAAAGAAGGAGCTCACAGGTCACTGGGTAGGAGAGGGGTAGCACAGTGAAGGAGCTCATGGACACCTCTTCATGTTACACTCTCACCCAAGGAAGGAGCTCATGGGTCACTGGGTAGGAGAGGGCTAGCACAGTGAAGGAGCTCATGGACACCACTTCATGTTACACTCTCACCCAAGGAACGAGCTCATGGGTCACTGAGTGCAGGTATGGCAGCACAATGTAGGAACTCATGGATACCTCCTCATGTTACACTCTCATCCAAGGAAGAAGCTCACAGGTCACTGGGTACGAGCAGGCTAGCACAGTGAAGGAGCTCATGGACACCACTTCATGTTACACTCTCACCCAAGGAAGGAGCTCATGGGTCACTGGGTGCAGGTATGGTAGCACAGTCTAGGAACTCATGGATACCTCCTCGTGTTACACTCTCACCCAAAGAAGGAGCTCACAGGTCACTGGGTAGGAGAGGGCTAGCACAGTGAAGGAGCTCATGGACACCACTTCATGTTACACTCTCACCCAAGGAACGAGCTCATGGGTCACTGAGTGCAGGTATGGCAGCACAATGTAGGAACTCATGGATACCTCCTCATGTTACACTCTCATCCAAGGAAGAAGCTCACAGGTCACTGGGTACGAGCAGGCTAGCACAGTGAAGGAGCTCATGGACACCACTTCATGTTACACTCTCACCCAAGGAAGGAGCTCATGGGTCACTGGGTGCAGGTATGGTAGCACAGTCTAGGAACTCATGGATACCTCCTTGTGTTACACTCTCACCCAAAGAAGGAGCTCACAGGTCACTGGGTAGGAGAGGGGTAGCACAGTGAAGGAGCTCATGGACACCACTTCATGTTACACTCTCACCCAAGGAACGAGCTCATGGGTCACTGAGTGCAGGTATTGTAGCACAGTGTAGGAACTCACGATACCTCCTCGTGTTAAACTCTCATTCAGGAAAGGAGCACCTGGGTCACTGAGTACAGGTGTTACAGCACGGTGTAGGAACTCATAGATAGCTCCTCATGTTACACTCTCTTCTGCTCAAGGAGCTCAGAGATAGAGGTCTGTCACATTCTCAATAGTGGAAGGACTCTGGGAAAGAGGAGTGTGTTACACTCCCACATTCTGATGCACACACTCAGTTACAAAGTAAAGTGTCTCTTTTCCACTTTAAATCTGTCGGAGGATTACAACGGGGAGAAAGATGGCGGCTGACACATATTCAATTTCAGCTGTTAATGTTGGAAAAAAGTGACAGAAATGGCATTGGAAAAAATGGTGAGTTGTGGGTCATTCAAAAAATCGGGGAAATGTATTGAGGGTAACTTCCCGTCTGAAGTCTGTGCATGCCATCTTTCCCATCCTGCAGCACAATTGCACAACATTCTATATATCTGAGGGTTTCTATGTGCTCCGGGTGCTCGGCATGGCACATTAACCCATATGTATGGAGGACTCCACAGGATCTGATCGCCAGGCTAGGTATACCCACTTTACAGCCCTGTATATATCAGGTGCCACTTACTCTACAGACGAAGCACTCAGGATGCCAGAGGGCGTTGAGGGCAGATATGTAGTTTTCTAAGATGGCCTGGGCACAGCCATGGCAGCGAGTGGCGAACAGCTCGTGGAAGTCCTGACGGCAGTACTGCTTCCCATCCTTCTCATGAAACCCTGCATGGCGGCAAGAAACATAGGGTACATCAGCAACCAGCAGGAGGCAGACCACCTTTCTCAAGCTCTACCTATCCCACTGTGAAGAGGTAAGTTGGAACTTTCACATCCTGACAGGCAAAGTCTGTCCTTTTACATAACAACTCTTCCACACAGGGGAAGCCATGCACTCTCACCTTTCCCTTCACCCTCACGGGCATCACATCTTCCATCTTGATTGAATCAGAGGGCCATCTCACCTATTACCTCTCACTCATTTGAACGTGGTAAGGAGCAATTTGACTTTTTACCTTTTACCTTCACCCTCCAAGAAGTCTTCTTTCACTGACCATTGACCTCAGGAGCAGATAATCTTGTGTTGCAAAGTGACCCCTTTTTTAAAACCTGATTGACATATTTAACTTTCCTATAAGACTATAGCATATGGTGGAGATGGACACTCATGGCATTAAAAGTTACATTGTATAAACACAAGAGAGAGTAAGGGAAGTAGGGGAGAACACTCCCGGTCCCCTGGATCGATTATACCTAAAACAATAAGGGAGTTTCCCCGGGACTAAATGTCCCAGTGAGCGGCACGGAGGAAGAAGCAATTTAGAAAGAAAACTTTTCTTTTTTTAGAAACCCCTCACTCACCACCCTGGGTGGTGACATGCTTCATCATCAGGGTCCACCCAAGCGGCCGAATGCCACTCGGGTGTGCTTCAACGCCTGCAACTGCAGCGGAGCTGGTTTTTTGCGTGACAGTGTGTGCTGTTCATTTCCTAAAAACCAACCACACTCCAAACAATATGAAATGGACAGTCATTGAAGTGGTAATACCAGAGAAAAGACCACCCAACGCCTATTTGAAAAAGAGCAGCGCTGGGTGTATAGACTTTCCACAAACACCAATGGCCTAAATGACCACATACCTTGGAACACAGTAAGACAAATATAAGGGGTTCAATTCCAGTTTTCTTTCTAAATTGCTTCTTCATCCGTGCCACTCACTGGGACATTTAGTCCCGGGGAAACTCCCTTATTGTTTTTTGATTAAAAGTTACATGCCACTTGGGGACTGTAGGAAGGTGGATACCTGACTATGGTTACCCCAGATTTTTTGCCTGTGTTTAGCTGGTTTTCGACTTAGTTGGCCTGGTTCCCTACTAATCAGGGCCCCAGGCTATCTGCTCTCTCTGTAAAATGGATTCCATGTACCCTAAGTGCATAACTAAATTGGCTTGGGTCACCTTATCAGCCCCTGTACAGAGCACTATAGGTGCCCAGGGCATAGGTGCATCCAAGGCCTACCAGGGGCTGCAGCATATCTTTTGCCACCCCTGGCTGGCTATCTAAAATTGACACAACTGGCTGATCACTCAGCTGGGGCAAGGTGGTGTAATCACCCCTTGCTTAGATATAGTATGCCTATATCTAAACCTATCTGGACACATAGAAACCTATAAGCCACTCCTATGGCAGGCCTTAACAATCCTGGAGGCAGAGTGCGTGGTCTTATGTGAGATGGTGCTATAGCATGAGCTGAGCCTGTCTGCAGCTGTCGGGACCAGTTCCCTTAGCTGTTCCAGGATATTGCCATACCATATACTATTAAGTGCATTATAATCCTCGCGGTTATATGTTAACTTTGGTTTGGCTTTATCAAAACATGTCGTGTAAGGTGTCATACGAATTGGAATACTATCCCCTCGACAGTCCTGTTGACGGGGATAGCATTCCACCCCTCTAGAGGGAGACGACATGCTACTTTGCTAAAACGCGGTTGATTTTAAAAGAAGCCTCAGCACCATAAAATGGATGCTTCTGCTACAGACACAAGTCTGACCTCCTGCAGCTGACCGAAACTCAGCCAAGGAGGCCTGGACAAAGGCTTTCCTGTCACAGGGAGGTTTTACACCACCCCAGACAGGAGATAGTGGATTGTAGCAGGGAGGTTTGAAAGAAACCAGACACTGGCTGGAGAGCAAAATGCTTCCCCTTGCATAATCCGGCCAAACCGGTTCTGGGGCAGACCAGCCCCAGTCCCAGCGTGGCCTGGACAAAGGGAAAGGGATGTATCCACCCCCTTCCTGGGTCCCACCCATACGATGGGACCTAGCAGGTAATTCAGCCCCCTAGATTGGTATAAGAATGGGAGCAGTGCCAACGCACTCAGATTATCCTGATGAAACATTTGAAATGAAACTCTGGACCCTTCGACATCCTACTCGTCATAGAAGACTGAAGAATCTCCCTTGTGGTCAAGGAGTGACCACCCTGTGCAAACAGGCACCATCCAGTACCTCGACGTCTGCTTTGTTGCAGTTCCCGCCGGAACTCGAGCGACAAAGATCAACAAGATCAAGCTTGCCTGCCTTCTACCAGCCCGATCCACAGTCCCTGCAGAGCTGAGACCCGTGGAGGCGACCGGAAGCGTGGGGCCCACAATCTTGAAAAGACCATGAGACGCTGACCGTGCAGCCCACGGGTGACCCTTGAAGCTGTACATCGGGGTTTGAGAAGCCCCAGCCCTGAGCCACTTTTGCACCGAAGCTCACCCCTCTACACTCACCGAGTGCTGCATGGGGCCCTTCTGCTTCTTTTGGCTCAACGCGTTGGCCCGGTCACTTGCCCGCTGGCTTGTGGCCCCTGTGCCAACGAAACTTGAAATCCGACTTGTGATTCTGGTTGCTCCAGACTTGCGCCCGTTCCTCTGAAAAGGAGCATCCGCTCTGACCCTCCTGGTCCGAGTGAGAAGCAATCTTCCAGTCCTGCGTGGATTGCTCTTGCCAAGTGTTGTTTGCTCCAATCTTGAAGCTGACAGCGCCGATGGTGAGAGCCTTCGTGGGACAGCTCGTGACCCGCTCCTGGACGTCGCAGATGCCCTAGAGCCCATGTGGCAGCGGAGAGAAGCTCCTCGACAACCACCTGATTTCACCCGACATTGCCTGGTTCCGTCCTGGTTCCACCCTGGTCACTGCTGAGTGACCCAGACTCTGTCCCCTCTGCTTTCAGGTACTTTACGACTCTGATCCACCCTTGGATCACACCGGACACTTCTCCTTCACATCGCCTGCAGCATCTTCAGCTTCAAGCACCAACAACCTGCGTGACGAAACCCAACGCCACTTCGACCCTATGCACCCGTTTCCTGTGGGTGAGGTAACTCAGCAACGCCGGTGTTCCCACACTGGTACACACCTCTAGGGTCTGTGTCTAAAGTTTTATCCTTCTAGGTTAAGCGGAAGTCTCCTTAAACAGTAACTTTATAACTTTTACGCACCATTGACTTTACATTGGTGCATGCGTGTACTTTAAGCGCTGCACCCGAGTCCCGCGGGCTTTTCCCGATTTCAGCATTGCTAGTCCCGACTGCTCCCAGTGATTCCCCAAGCCCTAGGCCTGACCACTGTTTGATTGGTATCGGTTATGCCACTGTCCTAATATATGGTGTGAGTGGCCACCTGCCCTCATCCATAATTGTGCAACTTTCATATGTTATACTGTGCTTTTTGTTTAAACGCTTGTGCCCCTTTGCTCATAAAGAGTACTGGGGATTATTCTAGTAATAAATACATATATTTTTATAATATATACTTGTGTGGTGTCCTTTCATTTGATATTACAGGATTGTGATTGGTAAAACAGCTCGCTTAACACGACCTCTTGAGTTTAGCCTTTCAGGCTGCTTAGTCCATGCTACCCCTAGGATAGTTTGTCTATAAGGTTGACTTACAACCAGACACCATAAGGGATTGTTTGGACTGATACAAGGTGGTTCCAGAATTGGAAACATCATATATCAGGCCAACTTCTCACAGGGACTGCAGCACCTATTGTGACATCCACTACAATGACAGTGAAAACAAAGTTTCAAGCCTACTCTGTGTAGCCTGACTGCAGCAGCTTGAACTCTGCTACAAAGACTTGTCAAAGCACCATTTTGACAGGTAAGCAAAGCTGATTTAATTATTACATAAGTCACTCCTAAGCATATCTTGCTGCTCACATGGTTGGGTGGGTAATATTTAAGAGTGGAAAGTATGTGACATTAGAATTGTCAAGTACCCAAAGAGACTTGGCCTAAGACAGCATTGTCACTGGTCAGACTATAATTGGCACATAGAAAAGGTCAAAGGATAGATGATATACTTTAATCTATAATTTTAGGCCTGTACCAATTACAGACTCCATTCAAAGATGTATTTTTTCATTAAAAACCCAATCTAATGGTGAAATAAGATTTGTATTAAATATCTGAGAAATGTAACTTTTAAGAAGTTGAATTTACTCTGCCTGATGCTGCTGGAAGCTAATTTGCATTAGCTCAAATGCAAATGCTCCCTCTAAGGGCTTGATTTATTATTTGGTGGCTGGCCCATTGTTCCGCCAGGGGGACGGAGCAAATTGCTCCACCCCTATGGCAGAGGGACCATCCACCAAATGTATAAATGAGCAGGCGGTCATTTATGATGCATTGCCAGACTCAGAAACCACTGTCACAGTGGTTTCTTCCTATGCATTTCGCTGTTTGGTGCAGGTCTGCATCAACATGATGCAGCTGTGCACCAATTTTTTTTTTTAAAATGTTTAATCTAAAAAAGAAAATTGTTACACAGGATTTAATTTTTTTTAAATACAAAATGTAATGCTACCCTCGCCATGGGAGTCATCTCCCAAGGAGGGGGAAGCCTTATGAGCATTTTACTGTACTTCATCGCCAGGGTGTGCCTGTTGGTGATGGACAGTAAAAATGTGGCTACATGTCCACCCATCCTGATTGGGTGAGTAGAGATATAGTCATTTCTCTAGCAGCCCTTACTCTGTTGGCCGTCGGATAGGTCTGGCTATGGCGGTGATAGAGTAAGTCACTGCCGTAGTCAAATCTGTGGTCCACCTGCATTTAAATCGAGCGGGCCATTGTGTTGCCAATAAGGCTACTCTGTTGCTATTTTAGATTACATATAAATCAGGCCCTAATACTTGGTCTAAATGAGGTGGGAAAGAGGTGCGAAATTCCTCCTAGGAGCTACACAATATGTTGACCTCAAAGGGCAGAGATTATTCCTCTGAGCTCAGCAGAATACGCATGGGTGGGGTTGTTGGCATCCTTTTGACACTACAGTGTCAACTCCTTCCTGACAGGTCTGCTTAAGTCACATGGAGCACTTTGGCACACTTGAAAAGAAGAAAATGGGATGCCAGGACAATTCTTGTGTATCCATTGTCTGGGTGCTGTAGGGCCCTGCCTTTGTCCTACCAGACTTCTGTCTCCTTGTTTGTTTTGCATGCAGAGCCTGCTTCAAATTGGATTTTAGTTTTAGCTGTGGGAGGACACTGGGGATTCCCATAGTGCACTTCTTTACACACCTACCACACTCAAAGCCCAAGTTTAGTGTGGCCAAATACTTTTGCCATCTTGAAAATGCCATGTCACATTAAATTTGTTTGCTTGTTGGCAGCAAGGCAAACAGGAACTACTGAAAAAGTGGGAAGTGTTGACCTTGGGAACTTTAACTCCATTGGTTAGGGAGTGCCAGGAGTCATCGCCACTTACTAGCTTGTGCCAGGCATAAATGTAGCATCTCCAGGAACCCTCTTCATAACACTTTATGGACCTATAGAAGAACAGAAGAGAACTGGACCTGGTCTCTGTGATTGCGAGGTGTTCTGACGGGCTGAACTTGCTCCCCCATGGACCCAGTACAAGGAAGTGGGCTCCAAGGGTCAGTTGGCTGACCTCCTGATTGGCTACAGGGGCACAAAATTCAGCGAATCCCAACTGACTAGTGGCAACTGTAACTTGGACTGAACTTTGATGGTGGCCATTGTCTAATACTCTGAAAGCCTTTAGATACCATCCCTAATGGGACTTATACATTTATTCCTGTGGTTGAATGGGCACCGGAAAAAGTTTAGAAACTTTTGAAAACTTTGATTACAAAGCTCCATAGCCAAGGGGGCCTTACGCAAACCCAATCTGCGGTTCCACTACTACATCAGATTGAATTTCAGATTCATCACCCTCCAACATCTGTCAAAAAATTACAAAGATACTTTCTGTTTTGGGAATAGGATTTTTTTCTAGCAAAAGTCTCAAAAGCTTCAGAGCCTTCGCGGGACCAACCTGCTGCAGGTATCCAACCAACAGTTCCATTGATACGGCTACAATCTCAAATTTGTTCCATGGGGAGACAACTTTTCCTTTAGAAAAATGACTAAGTCTCTTTTTGGATTGGGACTTTGAAACGTTTTCAAACTTTCTGACTGCCAGAATTTCACCGGGTCCTATCCACTTGTATTCGAACAGGGCTCCATTGGGGTCAGCCTCAAATTGCGCTAAGGTCCCGGCCTATCACTTCCATGGACTATTTTTGCCGCTTTGTGCTTTTTGGCTCTATATCTTCTTAAATCTTTAAGAATTTATGTAGAGGTGGACAAGTAAAGTAATGACCCACTTTCCTAAACTTGCTAATTCTGCAACCCCATCACATTAACGCATGCCTCTTTACTATAGCCACACCGCGTCAGATGAGCACAGCTTCATTGACTCCTTAAAAAATTTACACTCAAGCACTCATTTATTCATTTACTAGTGAAAGGCAGAGAAAGATAAGTGTATGTTCCCAGATCCTACCATCTTCCCCAAAGGGTCTTCCACATTTAACGCAGCAGAAGTGCTCTGGATGCCAGTTCTTGTCCAGAGCAGTCACCATTTTCTAAAAGAAACATAAAAAGAATTAATCAGAAAGCATATCAAATGAAAAAACTATGAAGTGAAGACATCAGTTATGTAAGACATCTTCCCATGATCAATGCACAAAGGCCTCTTTCACAAGGCAGTGCTGAGAACATGAAAGGGGCATAATACAAAACTGAGGACAAGATGTCACTATTCGGGAAGCCACCACAAGCTGCCATGTAAACTTTTTGGAGACCACCCCCAGGCAACACTGAAAGTTTACAAAGAGTTTCCATGATGATAAAGAGCATCACACTTTACAAAGAACATTGAAACTCTGAAGAGCACCAAACTATCATACAAGATTCTAAACATGCAGAGTGTCAAACTTTACAAAGAGGATCAAACTGTCCAGATAACATTTAACTTCAACAATAGAACTGAAACATTACAAAAAGAATTCACGCTTACAAACAGCTTAAAAACAGCATTAGGCTTACAGACATCATTTGAAACTGCAAAAGAACACCAAGTTATTACACCAAGTTTTGACACTTACTAAGGGGTCGATTATGTTGGCGGACGGACCTGCGTCCGTCCGCCACCCCCGAGGTGGAGGGACCATCCGCAGGGGCTGCGGCGTTCCCTCCATACCAATTAGGATGTGATCGCCACCCTGGCGGTCACATCCCGTATATTTTACATTGCGGCGGGTGCTGCTTTGAGCAGCACCCGCCGCAATGTAAAATATGCATGTTTACCTTTGGCATGCACAACTTGGCAGGCACTGCATGGTACCTACCACCTTGTGCATGCCAAAGCAGGGGGGTACCATAGGTACCCCCCATGTGCACCCCCCACCCCCAACACCCTGGGGGCCCTCAATGGGCCCCCAAACACAAAAGACCACATGCTTTTCCATGGCGGAAAAGCCGCCGTGGAAAAGCATGTTTCCGCCTGCATCCTAATATGGCTGGCGGTGTCTTGCAGACACCGCCACCATATTTGCGTGCATACACTGCGGATCAGCGGCAGACGAACTTGCCGTCCGCCGCTGATCCCACCGCCATCCTAATATGGCGGTGGGTGTTTCCAATGTCCGCGGCAGTGAATCCGCATCCTCCGGGCCGGCAGTGGCTTCCACCGGCCCGGAGGATGCGGATTTACCGCCATCATAATCGACACCTTAGAGTGTCAAACTTTACGAAGGGCATCAAACATTACAAAGAACATCAAACTTTACAAATATCAGACTGCACAAATAGCACCGAAGCTGTACAAAAAGTGTCCACACATACAAAAAGCATAATACTTGACAGAGAGCATTGAAACTCTGCAAAGAGAACCCAATTATAACACTGAGTTTAGAATCATATCAAGGGGCAAGATCTACAAAGTGTATCAGACATTATAAAGGGCATCAAAACTTTACAGAGAGTACTGAAATGTTACAACTAGCATAGAAACATTAAAAGTTTAAAAGGTGCATTGAAATATGAAAAGAGCACACAAACATTACAAGAAGCACTGTATCTTGCTTAAACCATGGAAACTTGAGGTAGCTTTGAAATTGTGATAAGAGACTTACAAAAGCCATTAAAACTTTGCAAAGAGCTCACTAAGGGGTTGATTTGGAGTATGGTGGGTGAAGGCTACTCTATTAAAATGGCAGAGGACGTTGCCCCCACCTTCCAGAGAAACCGCCTCCCAACATATTTAGAGTTGTCCACCAGCCTAGCGGGCAACTCCAAACATTGGGAACAACCGCTGCCATGGCGGTTCCTGTCAATGTTGTAAGAGCTTAATTCCCATCAAACATGGCAGGTGCCCCACAAACATTTACAGTCTTTAATTTTTCAAAACCAAATTCGCAAAGGTAGAGTTTGATTTTGAAAAATTAATAAATAATGATCCCCCACACCATTGGATTTTTCTTCCATGCTGTGGGGGATATTTTTCTTTTTTTACTGTCCCTCACTTCAATGTTTTTCAGGCCGTGAAGAGAGCAAAACAAAGACATCCAATTGCCCACTCTAAATTAAATGGGCAGTTGGATGGCAGACTTGCGATGACCCTTATTCTGTCGGGCCATCAGAGGAGTATGTTGTCGACGGAGCCAAAGTTGGCTCTATCGGCGACATACTTAAGAGTTTGGCAGAGAGTGTACTCCATGGGTACTCAATCGCCGTTGCAATGGAGCAGCCTCTCTGCCAAACTCTAAATCATGCATATGGTTCATAGAAACATAACAAACAGCATTGTAATGTTTTAAAATTTTTAATTTGCAACACTCTACACATAAAATATACAAATGTACGTTTAACTCTACAAAAAGAACAGAAATTATACATAATTCATGGAAACATTGGAAAGCACTTTGAGGTGTACAAGGAGCCTCATAACTTTACAAAACCTACAGAACTAACAACCAGCCTCGCCGCTGCAGGAAAGAACAGTGGGCGGTGGAGCCGGCTGGGGGAGGATATCGAGAGACAACCACAAGGGAATATTAAATAAATAATTAATTTTCACTTGTGGTCGTCTCTCGAAATCCCCCCAAGTCGGCCCCACCGGCCATCGCTCTTACCTGCAGCGGCTGCTAACAAAGAGCACTGACATTATTTGGAGTTGTGAAATTACAAAAATCATAAAAAGTTTACAAATTGCAGTGTAACTAGAACACGCATTTACATTACATAACTAGCATTTAAATATTGGAAAGACTGGATAAAAACGTATCCAATCAACAAAACATGTTGGAAATTTAAGGCCTTTAAAACTTTAGAAAAGTCAGTGGTCCTTTCTAAATGCATTGAAAAGTAGAAAAATATTCAAACTCTATCTAGGTTGCCTTTGTGAGTACAGTGTAATTTCCAATTCTGCAAAAAATTATGATGGCAGACGGATGAGCGTCTGACTCCAATCGCCTAGGAGCAGGGGACCGCCCGACAAGACTTCTGAAGTCCCACTGCCCAATTACAATGTGTCCATGGGCTGGCAGGCGGAAAAGTGCTCAATACCACTGCAGCTTGTGCTGTGGTCCTGGAAAAGGGCTGCAGCACAAGCCGCCGTGTTATTGAGCACTTTGTGCCTGGCACACGGTGCATATATGTGCCCCTGTGCCACATTACAGTGGCCTACAGGGACCCTGTTTCGGGCCTCAAAGTCCCTTTCTGGCCGCCTGTTCATGGCAGTGGGACTGCATAATGGTATGCGTGGTAACAACTGGGTCGTTGTAACAACCGCATTGTAATGGTACCACGCTGTGGAGACAGCGTTGTAAATGCTGTTTCCTCTCCAGCATACTTACAAGGAGCATCAAAACCTTCCAAAGCGCAAAGAAGTGCTTAAAGTCTACAACAGTAATGTAATGGTACAAAGTTCACTGCAAGAGTACAAAGTAAACTTACACTCTACAGCAAGCAGCAGGAATGGAGAGGGGGCGGGATAGCAACAGCGCTTGATGGAGAGGAGGAAAAAAATGACAAGCATTTGCACAGCAATAGGTCTTGCGTTTGGTACCTATTGCCTTTACCACCGGTCTTTGGCCATGCTGGGCAACATTCCTGATGCAGTGCAGCATGGCTAATGTATAAAAAAATTGAAACTTTTGACATCATTTTGAAGGCACGCGCACCACTCATGCGCATGCTTATAAAATGACGCAGCCACTTCTTTTTTCTTCTTAAGAACTGCTCCGTGTTGGTTCTGTATTTAAAAAAGCAAACCAATGTGCAAAAGTGACTCTATTAAATGGGAGGGGAAAGGAAAGGGGTGTGTAAAAGCATTAGGGAAGAAGAAACAACATGGGATTTGCTGGTGTGGGGATGAAGCAACACAAGGATGGGGCAGGGTGTGATGCAGGGTGGAAGAAAAAGGAGGGATGTGGGGAGAGGCACCACCGAGGCTGCAGGTGGGGGGAAGCAACATGGATGGTGCAGGTGGGAAGAGTAAACAGGTGAAAAAGATACATGGAGCTTGCGGGCAGAAGCACATAGGCAAGAAAGTAATGCAGTGTGGTATGAGGGAGAAGCACATGGGTGAGAGCGGAACACAGACCATATGACGGGGAGAGAAGTACACAAGGGTGACAACTAGAAAACACATGCACTTTCATGGAGTGCTTAAACAAAAAGAAAAAAGGAGCGCTTGAAAAGTGAGCAGTGAACGGATCCAAGTACATGTCCATGCTACCGGGGACGTAGAGGAAGGAAAGTCCACACAATCTAGGGCCAGATGTATGTGGTTTAATACCGGTCGGTAATGCCGAAATTCAGAGAATTTCAGCGTTAGCGACCGGTATTTGGCTGGGTGCAATGTAGGTGAGTTCATACCTACATGCAAAATAAGGAATCGCAAAAATAGCGATTCCTTATTTTGCTCTTGCTTATAAGAAATCGGAAATACCGGTTCCTTAAATGCAATGTACGTAGCACTAAAAATAGTGCACTTGAGCCTTAAGGAATCAGTAATTACCATCAACTTCAAGTTGGTGGTAAGTAGCGATTTTCTTTAAAAAAGCACTTTTCTGCTTTTTTAAATGTGTCATGTGGCACACATCCATGCCCTTAGGGCATGGATGGGCGCCATATGTGCACACATGCATATTTCAGGGGTGCAACAGGGTATCCTTTGGACACCCTTGAAATACCTCCCGCTATTAGCGATTATGTAATACTGAATTGCTAATAGTGAATATCTTCCCATTCATTCCTATGGGCCTCCTAGCCCATAAGAATGAATGGCTAGGTATTCCTTAATAACGAATCTCAACTACTGATTCGTTATTAAGGAATGTTAAGGAATCGCTAATATTTTATCGATTCCTACCTACATTCCATTTAGCGAGTCCTTAATAGCGATTCGGTAGAAATCGCTATTAAGGACTCGCTAAATTGAAGTTACCTACATCTGGCCCTTAGTGACTAAGGAGCAAGCCATTAAGAGTGGCAACAAATCCAACCAATGGGAAGCAATGGGTGGACTATAAGTCCACTGAAAGCTAACAATATGTCTCGGAACAGACAGCGTATCATGCACTATCTAGTAGACTTCAGTCTAAAACGCAAATAAAAGCTCAAGGCGGGGTACGCAACGGACGAGCTGTGCAGAATGAGGGGGCAGCATAGAGAGCAAGGTGGTGGGTTTTAGAGAGTGGAAGGAGCGCATAAGGCAGAGAGCAAGAAGATACATGCACTCCTGTAGAGAGCTGAAATGAAAAGAAAAGAATAGCTCCCTAAATGTGAGCAGGGAAAACATACAAGTCACCCAATCAAAATGATGGTAAAGAAGATATGCTCCAGGGAAGGGACAAACACGATAAGAACAAAAGCCTTTGACTAAGAAGCAACCAAATGAGATCGGCAAGAAAGCCAGCCAGTGGTAAGCAATGAGTTGACCGAAAGTCCACTGTAAGTTTCGGTATTGTGATATTGTGTACAATAGGTCTTCTAAAAGCTGTCTGTAGGTTAGATCTAAAAAGATAATTCCAACTTTTTAAATAATTTTTTTATTGCACTTATCAGCATGTTGTAAGGCATTTTCCATGATCATCTAAGTAACACAACACCCTGGTGAGATGGGGTCAGTAATCAAGCAGAGCCCTTCCCGTAAGTATAGTGCCCCCCGATCGCACTTACGATGCAGTCAGTTAGATTGTGAGGAAAGTCAAGTGCAGACCTGCCGCAACATTGTTGTGCTCTTGCCACTAGCAAATTCCCCCATCCCTTGATGGTGTGATAGCCACTTCAATCTGCTTCCCCATGTTGGTATATCTGCCAAGCCCCTCGGATCTTACAGTGTTTGTTAGGGACAACGCCTTGCCCGGCACACCACCCGCTCCATAAGGGCACAATAGTTCATACCTTTCATCTATTCCTGGATGTTCGGGGTCTCCCTGGAAATCAACCTACTGACTATGTCAGGCTTAGCCACCCTTCATCTAATCCCCAACAGCAACCACTCACCTCGAGAATCCCCCTCCTCCTAGACCAGATCCAAGAGTGCCAGTTTCAGGTTGAGCTGCACCAGTCTACCCATTACCTGCCTCAGCTCCCAGCTAATCTGCTCCCAGTATTATGAACCCCTAGTGTATTTCCATGTCATATCAAAAAAGGTACCCACAACCCCAGAACATCAAGGGTAAGCCATACCCGACTGACCACCCATCCTCACATCCGCTCCGAGGTTTGATAGGCTCCATACAAATAATGTAGCGGAATGAGGCGAATATGTGCCCAAATCGCAAGGGCTTGGGGTGCCATCAGTGGTGTCCTCCACTCATCATCCTATTTGGGTACCCACATTCTCCTGTCACCGCTCTCCAAGGCTAGTCATCAAGTCAGGGGTGTTGACCACCAAGGATCGATACAGGCCCAAGATATTGTGCACTCTAATGGGCTCTTGTATCCATCGGGCCTAAAGTGGTCTGAATTCAGGGAGAGGATCGGAATGACCATGCAACACGCTCCTCAGTTGTAGGAAGCTATAAAACTGTGAATCATGCAGCTCATACTCCTCCTTAAGATCCTCTAGTGAGTCCCTGACCATACATCCCCAGCTTGGATAGCCCTGTGATGTCTCACTTTCTAAATTCACACGCCCTACTCGAGGTCTTCACTGAGTCCCCAAACCATAGCGCATTTTCTGTGTGAGATTTCTATACCATCTGATGTGCAACGCATTGCGCTGTGCCCCGAGTGCTACACTCATCACTTCTAGCAAATCTGGCATCACACTGGTGGTTAATAAGTAATGGTGTCATTGATTATCAAGAGGTGGGCTGCCCAGTAATAAATCAATAGATCTGTGGTGCTCATGCCCCTATCATATGAATGTCATGTGCATTTGTCGTAGGAGATCCGTGGTTGTCGTCCCACCGAGATGTACAACCCATTTGAGAACTGTAGCCTCCTAAGGACTGGCAGGGAAAACTTTTTGGGATAGTGCTGGAAGATATATAGCCAATGTATAGGGCGAATCTGCCAGGAATGCACATGGGAGTGAGGCCCGTCGCTTGAGGTTCCAATCTGTCCTGGTCTAGCAGGGGAGCAACATTGTTATCCCAGCACAGACACCTCTCCGGGAGACCTGCAACCCCCAAATAGCGAAATCTATCTGTGCGGCATTGTAGTTGTGATAACCTGCCCCATTTCTGCAGTGATCCCCTCAATGGCTTCGTTCAAAACTTCGTACAGTCTAGCCCGTGAGGCAATCCATGAGCTTCTGTTACAAGTTACACCTTGTCCATCAAGTCTACCACCCTAAGTTGAGTATCTTATGGTCTAGGGATAATATTTTAGTTTCAGTCACGGCCATGTCTCCTTCTCTCTGTTTCTTCCATGCCTTGACATACACCATAGTGCGCCTTCCGATTACTGCAGTGAACGTTTCCCAAATCAATATTGAAGCAAGGGGAAGTCCCTAAAGCTTAAGAAGCTGGTTTCCCAAGCATTCGTTATGACGTAGATGAACGGATGTAAATAGCCATGCCTGTATTTGGGTAGCATGGACCATGCCTAAATAAGGACTGGGTTTCTATGCCTATATAAGGGCAATGTGAATTGCACCTATATAAGGGCATGAATCGGGAAATTCATACAGATCTAAATCTATACACAACAGGGGACTGTGTAAAAGTACGAGATTCTGGCTTTCTTGGTGCACCGGTAATCCCCTCTTGTCTGGAGATATGGTTCCTGGCTTCTGCTGTTTCTACTACTGTGATTTTGGTGTTCCTTGGTGTTTCTGTAGGGTCCTCTCTGAGTTGCTTGTAGTTCAGGTGTTACTTAGGAGGCGATTTGATGATGATGTTAATGTTCTTTTGGGGGCTGAGCAGGGCTTCCAATTCTTTTGTGGTCAAGTTGTTGAAGGTTTCATTCTCGGTGGTCTCCTCTACCTCCTTGTAGACTACCTGTTCAAAGGTGGTGATCTCCACTGGTAGAGTGGCTGGGGGCGGGCAGAATGCTGATTTTAGTTCAAACCAGTTTCATTGGTGTTGAGGACCTGCTCTCTTGGAAATTGATTTTCAAAGTAAGCCTTAAGTTTCAGTTTGCTGAAAAATTCCGTCAGCTCACAGTGAAGTTGGAATTTGTCGAGGCGAGCGGTGAGGACGAAAGTGAGTCCTTTGTTCCGGACTCGTTCCTCTGTGGCCGTCAGTGTAGTGGAAGACAGGTTGAATACTAGGTTCGATTCCCGGTGTGTGTTCCCAAATATTTAGGTCCCGGTTAGAGTTCCTTGGATTTGCTTCTGGTGTGTGCACCCACTGGACCCTTTTTTTCTGCCCAGTGTACCCACTGTTGGTCTCTTCTCCTTCCTCTGGCCTCTTCCTATAGAAAAGGGTCTTTGGTTTGTTGTGAAGAAGTTTTGGGGTCCTGGATGGTAAGGGGTCCATCCGAAGAAGGGGTTTTGCAGTGGGTGATTGTACATAGTTGGAAAGTAGTTTTGACCCTGTTGGGGATATGTATCCCATGGTTATTGCCATCTACAGGGTTTTCCTCTCCCTCTAATTCTTTGATTGCTCCTTGAGCTGGATCCACTTGATAAAGATGTGTTGTCTCCCAAGATATCTGATGATGTATCCTGTTTATTTGGGGTGACGTAGTTGTAGTCAACATATGGGTACACCTTAGTGTAGGCAAACCTCTTGAGGTCTTTTTGGAACTTGGTAATCGTTGACTGTGTCATGTATTCCTTATATTCGGTTATCTCCTTGTGGGTCTCATCCAGTTTCTTTTTAAAGGAGGCTATGGTAGTTTTGAAGTGGTTTTTCTTTGCTTGGATTTCAATGAGCATTGCCTCATATAGTCTTTTAGCTGTTTTTATAATCAAGACTATCCAATCCCTTGTGCAAAGTCATGCTATTTTCGCCCATTCCTTCCTGAAGGATGGATCATCCAGGAAGATCCTGGGCGCACTGGTCACCAGTAAACCTTTGGGTGCTGTATTGCTGCGCAAGCATTTGGTCAGGATCACCCCATGTAATATGGTGCAAACCCTGTTCCTTTTTTGTTCAGTAAATTTGTCCCAGTCTGTGGTCTGGGAGATGGAAGCAGCAAGACCTATGGCATATGGCGTTTTACATAGTGTCTGACCGTCCCCAATTGATGTAGTTATTTAAGGTGTTCATGTTCCATGAGAAGCATTTATCCCCCTGATGCCTAACCCACCTTGGTCTTCAGCCATGCTGTGTTGTGAAAGAGCACCAACCAATGGATGCATGTGTGTGTGCAACTTGATATGCGTAAAATCTCTGAACAACTTGCTTCACTAACTACATTCCCCCATGCACTCTCCTCGTAGAAATATATGTCGACTCAACGACTAAAACAAATCACCCATCTTCCCCCCTCCAAACATTATCCAAAACAATAAAGGAAACCATAGTGAACAGTGGGACAAAGTCAGAGAATGCATGATGATCCCCAAGTACACTCATCAATCTAAACGTGTGCACAGGGTCGGTCTTCTGCTGATTGCATGGAAACAAGCAGAGGGATTGCGGCTGTCATTATTTAACAGCTTCCTCACTGTACATGTTGCACTCCTCAAGTCATGATGAACTTTGTGAGAGTCAGTCCCTCCTATCCCTCCGAGATCCCCATGTTTCTAATGCTGTTCATCCTGGAGCACCTCTCTGTATCCTCTGTCCATACCTCTAACTGAAGGACGACGCTCTGGAGGTCTACAATCTTGGGTAGGAACATGCAGAGAGTGTCCTCTGCCTTGGAGGCGCGAGTTTTAGTTTTTGTAACTCTCCTGGCACTGTTGTATAAGTCCTGCCACAGCAGGGAGAGATCCTGACTTAAGTCCCAATTTTCCCTCCAATGACAGTCATGACTCCTGTATGGCAAGCAATATGGAAGCTGCAGCATCTGAGGGATCCAGCAAATTGGGCTGCCCCTGTCTGACAAAGTAGGGGCCTGGCCTTGTGTACTTGTAAATTTCCCCATGCAAGGGTGTCAGGCCTGCTTTTCCTTGCCCAAGATCGCCACCAGTGCAGGGGCCTGCTAACCACACATGCACCCAGGAACTGCCCGTACTACACTCAGGCCTGCAATGCCGGTTAAAGTTGTTCCAGACCATGGGGTCCCGGGCACCAGGTCTCTTCCAGGTTTCTCACTTAATCATGGGCCATGCTTAGACCCCAGCCAGGTGGAGTCTACTCACTATACAGGGTCCGCTCCATGCACTGTCACAGGTGGGGGTGTAGGGTGCTTGCACACATCCCCCCATCATGTAGTCTGGACTAGTGGCCTATCCAACATATGCCTCTCCCTCAGGTGTGCCTCGGGTTCGCCTCACCTGCCTCTCCCTGAGTGCCCCCTATCTCCTCACCTGGTCACACAGGGCCCCCACAGGCATCACCTTGGGGCTCGGGTAGGAAGACCACTGGCCTTCCCGGGGGTGAATGCTGCCACAAACCTCCACTGTTCGGTGCCCCAGCCCGTCACTTTTGTGAGGGCAGCCCCTGGACACCGTTTGGCCACTGGCAGGCGAGGTCCTGTGCCCCTCCTCGCCTCTGCTGCATCTCAGCGGGTCCTCCTGCTGCAGAGCACTAACGTCACTATAGGCCTGGTTTGCCAGTCAGTCTTCCGCTGACGCCCCCACACACATAACTCAGGAGGCCTCGGAGTGTCAGCGGGCCACCATGTCGGTTATGGCACCCCCTGCATCCAGGATTATGCCGGATTGTCAGGGAGCACACAGGAGAGAAAATAGCAGTATATAAAATATCAAGCCCGGGCAAGGTAGGATTGCTAAGATATTTAGGGGGACAATTTACAAATCGGCTCCACACTCGTGGCTGGGGCCCCGCAGTCATGGCAGGGCCCGCACTCATGGCAAGACCTCCATACTGCAGCTACCTATTGCGGAGGTCCTGCCACGAGTGTGGAGCCCCTGCCACGAGTGCAGGGCCCCTGCCACGCCTGAAGGGCTCCCGCCATGAGGGCAGAGCCCTATGTGAATTGGCCCCTTAGTGTGGAGCAAGTGGAAGAAATTATAAGCCTTAAGTTGGAACATAGGTTTTGGACAGTACAATGCCTAATGTTATTCTAACATGTTTAAAGCAATAACCGGTGGGAAAACAGAAGCCTCTGTTGTGTTGAGAGGAGCAAAAAGCTAACCTTTATCACAGATAATTAATGTAAAAATATATATCACTATGGAGCACTATAGCAGAGATGTACTTACGTCTATGATAGGTTCATTGCACAGCCCGCAGCGTGGGGAGAAGAGGGTAAAGTAGTCTCGCTCACAGTACGGCAGCCCATCCTTCTCGAAGAAGTTGCTGCCACCCATCTCTTTCTGGCAGTGGCTGCAGACAAAATGTTCAGGGTGCCAGGTTTGTCCAAGGGCCGTTACCACCTAATGGAAAAAAAGAATACAGTCAGATTGAGGCTAAGAGGGTGCAGATCACAGCAGAAACAAAAGTAAGTGCCCTGCATCTGCCATCATGACAACAGTAAGTACACTGTCTCCATCACCAAAGCAACAACAAGTACACTACCTCTGTCGCCAAAGCAACAGTGAATACGCTGCCTCTGTCACCAAAGCAACATAAGTAAACTAAATCCAGCTGCAGGGCAACAGCAAAGGCAATGTCAGCACTATTGTTAATATTAATGTTGATGTATGCAATGAAACATGTATGTACAAAAACTACATCGAGTCACTGTTGCCAAAATTCCCCGATATGACCTCACCATCAACCCGAAGTCAGAAATATGTGATCAAGCAGGCCCTGCTCCCTAGGACTGAGGCTACTGAGTGACCGATCACAGGTGGGATGGCACGTAAACATTAGGACAAACTCTCAACCACGAAAAACCCAGATTAGTCCCACAGATAGGCAGTGACATCACAATGGCTCTGGGAGATTGGTCCCAATAAAACACACATGGCAGGAGGGGGAGGCGTTCCCAAAACACCATAAAGCTAGATGCCACATAAGGTTAGGAGCACTCAGCCAATCATGACACAGCACACACTACACATGCAGTGATAATGCGTTCCCCATACCGGACATCTGGACACATTACCCACTGGTCCCCATTTGGTCCATGCAAGGTCAGGACCCAGCTGCAATTGTCATCAGTTGGGAGTTATTTATGGCCTCATGACAAGGCCCACATTCCACTCCCAAAACAGGACCTATGAATTGTTTTATGATGCTTCAATAAATGTATAAAAAGACATTCAAAACTATTCTACTTTGAGTCAGCCCTCAGACCCATCTCTGTATGTTGCACTCCCGGCCATAGAGTTTGATTAAACCACTGTTCCTGTTTTGCCATATGCCTCTTATCTCTGTTTTCTCAAAGTTACATCATATCCGAGCAACACTACCAAAGCAACAGCAAGCGGCATACTGCCTCTGTCAACAAAGCAACAGCAAGTACACTGCCTTTGTCACCAAATCAACAGTAAGTGATGTCCCCAAAGCAACAGTAAGTACGCTACCTCCATTAGGAGGGCAACAGAAAGGACATTGTACTCTTGTGCAAGGCAACAGTGGGTACACTAAGTCCATGGGCAGGGCAATGGGAAGTACAATGTGCCCATGGGGACGGCAACAGCAAGTACACTGCCTTAGTCACTAAAGCAACAGCAAGTACACTGCCTCCATACGTAGAGCAACAATGTGAACACTACCTACAAACCCAGATGGACAACAACCGATCTAGAGCAAAGCAGACTGACACACTAAACTGATCCCATACCTTGGGGTTCCTTCCCACCCAATGTTGCCCTCGACACCTACATCTTCTGGATATGCCCTGGTGTCACCTGATGAGGGAATACCTCACTTTGCAATAGGCATGGCTTTTCCTCCTCTATGGTGCAAAGTGTGTGTGTGTGTGGAGCTAGGAGGACTCATAAGTAAAAGTTTGGGGCTCCTGCGCTTATGTTTTTATTTTACCCTACATATCAAGCGTTATCCTCACTTGTCCAGCGATGGGCTTCTGGCAGGAAGCGCATAAGCCCTTGGCCACTGTGGAGATGCCTTGCCGGCTGAGGTCTGACTGCAGCATCACCATCATGCTGTCCAAGTTCTCACTCTGCGGCGGAGCACTGCTGTGAACAACCGTCTGCGGCGACGCCACTTTCCCCTGAGTTTGAGGAGGGGCAGCCTTCACCTGAGGCTGAGGCTGAGTCTGTGTCTGCGAAGGAGCCGCAGTCACTGGGGCTTGGGGAGGGGCTACTTTGACCTGAGTCTGAGGAGGATTGCTTGGAGGAATCTGCAAGGAGAGAAATAAAGAATCAAGTATTAGTTACATTGGCACTTGATACATTTGCTAATCACTGTGCATTAGGGGGAAGCATGTCTTGGTTGGTGAATGTCTGGATTTGGGCACTATGATTGATTCGTCGTTGGACAAGTTGCTGTTTGACTGTATAAGCTGCTGAATGCTTGGACACGCGGTTACTTTACGATGATCTGGACACTGAGTCAGCTGCAAATGCTTTTACTTTAGGTCACAATGCGTTATTGTTGGATCAGATACTGAACCCTTGGGCAATGGGCTGGTATCCAAATGTCTAGAAATTGTATCAGTTGGTAAATATGTGGGGCGTAGGTCATATTGCGAATGACTCATGTTGAATCACTAAGCGAATGCCTTGAAACTGAGACAAAGAGCGCATAGCGCATGGCTGAATGTTCAATCACAAGGCAATGCATGTGTGGAGGTGAGTTGATGAATGACTGGATGTTAGGTTGGTTGTTTTACGTAGGGCAGAAGACAGCTATTTCAGGAAGAAGATTTCTCCCCGTCAGCGCATGGTTGAGGAAGCTGTGTAGTCGTTTTGAATTGTGCTTGCCACAGGTGGGTGTGTGGGGGTAGGGAAATTAGTTAATGGATGGGAAGATCCCATCTCTCATGAGTGAGGTGCAGTTATCATCTGGTCAGTATGTGATGTCTGCCCCTAAAGTTTCACTCTTTTTTGGTTACTGTATCCATTTGTGACCATTTCTCAGTTAAAAGCCTACTTGAAACGTTCAGTTACAATGTAAATATCTGTGTGTCAAATCAGTTGGTAGGTATCTCTAGGTTGGGTTAAATGGTAAATGCCAGAGCATTAGATTACTTAGAAACTGCCTCCATGCTGCTTCAGACAGTGATAGCTGGACATTGTGTTGGCTTGATGACTGCACCTACAGAGGGTCATTCAGAGTAGGGCTGCTCGTAGCGTCCACCAGTGTATATTGTAACATCAGTGTATTTTGTAATGCTAGGTTGGATGGTGAATATCTGGATGTTGGGTGACGTTGTGAAATCATAAATCTGGTGCTGGCATGCCTGTTAGTCAGTTGGCGAATACCTGGACATTCGATCTGTTGGTGAATGTCTGGATATGCTGCTAGTTAGTGGAAGCCTGAATATTGGTGCCAGCTACTGCATTCCAATGTACTGTGTCAGTTAGTGAATGCATGGGCTCTGTATCTGATGAATTCACATAGGATGGTGAGCTGGTGAAAGTCTGGTCCTCTGGTGGCTTAGTGAAGGCCTGCACATTGGGTAAGATGGTGAATGACTGGATTCTTTCAGCTAATGAATGATGGAAAGTTGGGTCTAATAGCAAAGTCTTGGGTCATCATGGGAATGTCTGGACATAAGGATAGTTGGTGAATATCTTTACATTCAGTGTATGTTATGACAAATGGAGATGTGGCAGAAGCAGCAAAGCATTTCTTAACAATCTGTGTGACTGTCCATTACCTCTCTGGGTGCATCACCCTTTTCAACACCCTCAATCAACTTACGTTACTCTGCACCCTGAAACCGGAGAGCGATGCCATGAGTCTGTCCAGCTCCAGTGTGGCCGAAGTTGCTGACGGAGTCATTGTAGACCTGAAGCCACAGGTGAAATAATGAGAACTATCTTCAAATTAATGAGTGAACCACTCCAATGCATTGTAAATATTGAACAGCTTTAATTATTGATCTGCCATTACAACAAATACTGTGCTAATGACTATTTTTGTGTTGTGGCTAATATTCCCTTATGATTCAAAGAAAAGTAGTGACATGGATAGTATGTACCAGCTCTCTCCTGACTTTGCCAATGTAGGGTAGACACAAAAATATTGCATCAACAACTTGCTGATCATATCCCAGCAATAGCAAGCACAACAAGACGATGGACGGAGTGCTGAAACTTTTGAACCACTCACCCCCAGTCAATAAATCTGGGCTTAATCCATCATTCTTTTGCTCACAATGCCACCCCAGTTTGCATCCAGCCATATGCAAATCAGTGTTGACCCTGCTCCTCATGGAAACAGGCCATTCCGAACTGCCAGGCCAGGTTCTCCTAGACCGGAAACAAGCATACTAGGACCGGTTTCAGGGTATCACCCCTCATCAGCCAGGTTAGCATGAATCCAGTCGCACAGCCAGCAAGCGACCCATGTCTGGGCACCCATTCCACTAATATCCAAGCAATCATATAGTAGAAACAAGTTACTCCCCTGTAACGAATAGTTTCTTACCTGTCGGTGTAGTTTTGCAGCTTGAAGATCTTTCTGGATTCACTATGCTGTGCATATTCCGCGGTCTTGTGGTTGGGTCCGGATTCGTAGTCTTTTCTTTGTTTTTTGTTTTTTTTTTGTAGCCCTTGTGGGCATCGGAGTCACACCCCCTCGGGTGCATTTCCGGTGACGTCGGCATGCTTCCTGCGGAAGCTCCCACTCTTGGGCGCCATCTTCGGATTCTTTTTTCCGTGTTTCTTCCGTTTCCGAAGTGATGGCAATGTTCTTTTTAGGTGACATTTTTAACCGCTTTGCACTTAAAGTCCTTTCTACTTTTTTTTTTTTTTTTTGACCACCTCTTCCCTCTCCAGCCTCATCTTTCTGGCGGAGGTGGGTGGGTTCGCTAGTGAATCCAGAAAGATCTTCAAGCTGCAAAACTACACCGACAGGTAAGAAACTATTCGTTTTGCAGCGTGAATCTTTCTGGATTCACTATGCTGTGCATAGATTTCGTAGCGGTTTCTCATTTCCGTGGCGGCTGGGTGGAAGATGAGCTCTGGTTTCTGAATATATGCTGGAGCACCCTTTGTCCGACTTGTGCTTCCTTGTTCATCTGAACATCCACGCAATAGTGCTTCGTGAATGTGTGCACCGAAGCCCATGTTGCCGCCAGGCATATGTCTTGTATGGGTGTATTGGCCAGGAAGGCTATTGTAGCCCCCTTTTTCCTAGTGGAGTGGGCGCGTGCCCCCTCTGCCAGTTCTTCTCCTGCCCTCTTGTGGCAGAGTTGGATTGTTTGCGCGATCCATCGTGCAATAGTGGTCTTAGTCACTGCCTTGCCCATGTAACTGTTGGCGAATGACACAAAGAACTGTTTCGTTTTCCTGTGTCCTTTCGTCCTTTCAATGTAATGCATGACCGCCCTTCTGGCGTCCAGGGTGTGCAGAGCTCGCTCTGCGCTAGTGGTTGGTTTTTGGAAAAAACTTGGTATCTGTATGGACTGGTTAATGTGGAACTTGGACACCACCTTCGGCATGAAGTGTGGGCCGGTCCTCATCACCACTCTGTCATTGTGTATTTGTAAGTAGGGATCCTGTAGCGTTAGCGCTTGCAGCTCGCTCACTCTGCGTAGGGACGTAATTGCGACCAGGAAAGCAGTTTTCATAGTTAGCATCTTCAAGGAGGCCTTGTGAAGCGGCTCGAAGGGCTGCTTCATGAGTTCCGTCAGGACCACGTTCAAGTTCCATGCCGGTGGTGGCACCTGCTTGGGCGGTGCAATCCTTTTAGCTCCCTCAAGGAATCTCTTTATAACTTGTGATGTGAAGAAGCTTCTGCCCATCTCACCCCTTGTGTATGCCACTATAGCCGCCAGGTGTACTCTCAAGGAGGACGAGCTGAGGTTTTCCTCCAGTAAGTGTGTCAAGTACTTCAGTACCGTGGAGTCCTTTTTCATTTTATTGTGGAGTCTTTCCCTCCTGCACCACATCGTGAATCTTTTCCACTTAGCGACATAGCACTTCCTTGTGCTGGGCCTTCGTGCCTCCCGAAGGACCCTGAGGGTGCTCTCTGGCAGTCTCAGATGTGCGAACTCTATGTCCTCAGGAGCCATGCTACTAGGCTCATGCTCTCTGGTTCTGGGTGCAGCACCTCTCCGTTCTGCATGGAGAGCAGGTCTTTTCTTCTGGCGAATCTGTGGGGTGCATACTGCGCCATCTCCATGATCTGCGAGTACCATGTCTGCCTCGCCCACTGTGGCGCGACCAGTATCAGGGTCATGGTGCTCGCCCTGCACTTGCTCAGTACTCTGTGTATCAGTGGTATCGGGGGAAAAGCGTATGCAAATTTCCCGGACCAATCTATCCATAGGGCATTCCCAAGGGACCCTTCTTCGTGTTGTCTGGATGCAAAGTTTCGGCATTTCGCATTCCGGCGTGTTGCAAACAGGTCCACTGATGGCGTTCCCCACCTGTTGAACAGCCTCCTCGTCTCCTGAGCATTGAGCTCCCACTCGTGGGATGCCGAGGTCTGTCTGCTCAGCCAGTCTGCCTGAATGTTCTCCTTCCCTGGTAGGTGTATGGCTAGCAGGTCTATCTGGAGAGGGATGGCCCATCTCCATATCTCCTGCGCCAGCGTCGAAAGCGTTGTTGACTGTGTTCCACCCTGTTTGTTGATGTAGAACATCGCCGTGGTGTTGTCTGTCTGTAGCAACACCCTTTGCCTGTACAGTCTTGTCTGGAAGGCTTTCAGTGCAAGGAAGATTGTCTTCAACTCGAGGTAATTGATGTGCTTTGTCGCATCTGCTGGCGTCCACAGACCCCTCACCTTGAGTTCCTCCCTGTGAGCGCCCCATCCCATCATGGATGCGTCCGTGGTGATGGTCACTGTTGGAGTTGGGAGTGTTAGAGGCTGTCCCCTTGTTAAGTTCTCCAAGGTCCACCATGCCATCTCCTTCTGCACTGCGTGCGTCACCACCACAAGATCCTCCCAACTGCCAGAAGCCTGTGACCATTGCTCCTGGAGCCACTCTTGCATGGGTCTCATGTGGAGCCGCACATTCGGCACTAGGTGGATGCACGATGCCATCATCCCCATGATCTTGCTCGCAGTCCTCACTGTCCGAGCTTGTCCCTTCCGGTAAAGGCGAGTTTCCTTGACCAGAGCCCTTGCTCTCTTCTCGCTGGGGAACACTTTGCCCTGTAAGGTGTTGATCTCTGCCCCCAGGAAGATCTTCACTTGCTCCGGCTCCATTGATGATTTCTTCCAATGGACGGAGAACCCCAGGTTTATAAGTGTGCTTGTCACTGTATGTGCATGCTGCTTGCACTTCTGGTACGAGTTTGCCTTCACCAGCCAGTCGTCCAGGTAAGGGTAGACGTGTATCCCCTGTCTTCGTAAGTGCGCTGCGACTGCTGCGAGGCACTTCGTGAATACCCTTGGTGCTGATTTCAGTCCGAAGGCCAGCGTTGAGAACTGGTAGTGGCCCCCTCCGATTGCGAACCTGAGCATATGCTTGTGCTTCTCGTTCATCGGTATGTGTAAGTAGGCGTCTTTGAGGTCTATAGTGACCATGAAGTCTCCGACCTGCAATTGCGGCAGCACCTCCTGCAGGGAGGTCATTTTGAACTTTTGTGTTCTTATGAATTTGTTGAGGAACCTTAGGTCTAGGATGGGTCTCATCTTGTCGTCGACCTTTGGTACTAGGAAGTACGTTGAGTATATTCCCTTGTTCCTTTCCCTGAGGGGAACTCTTTCTATGGCCTGTTTTTGTAGAAGTTCTTGCACTTCTTCCTGAAGCCTCGCCAGCTGTTCTCTTGCTGGTGGCTTCCCCCTTGGTTTTCTGTTTGTTGGCTTTCTTTCCAACTCCAAGCAGTATCCGAATTGGATTATGTTTAGGATCCATTTGTCCGATGTTATTTCTCTCCACTCCTGGAGATAGAACCTTAATCTTCCTCCCACTGGTGTACTGTGGTCGTAGGTCCTTAGATCGTCCTGACCCCTTCGTACGTGGTGCCCCCTGGGATCTTTTCTGTGGTCGGGCACCCAGAGGTGTCTGAAGTCACTTCGAGGTGGGCTGCTGCCCCCCCCTCTTCTATTCTGGCCACGGCCATTTCTCCCTCGAAAGGACTGACCTCTTGGCTGGTATTGCCAGGACTGCTTCTGGTGGCCTTGCTGAGCCTGCGAGTCTGCCTGGTGCGTCTGCTGGAAAGCCTGGTGCGATGTACCTGGCTGGTTTCCACCTCTCCCACCGGGCCTCCGTGCAGGGGTGCCTCTTCTGTTGCCCCTGAACTGCAATGCCCCCATGGATCTTGCCGTCTCGTTATCTTTTTTGAGTTGGCATAGTTTGTCGTCCACTGTTGCTCCGAAAAGCGTATCGCCGTTGTACGGCGTGTTCAGGATACTGTGTTGTACTTCGGGTTTGAACCCCGAGATCCTGAGCCAGGCGTGTCTCCTTTCCGTGACACCCATCATCATGAGCCTGCTGGCGGTGTCTGCTCCGTCCAGGGCCGTCTTAAGGCAAGAATTTGCCGCGTTTTTCCCTTCTTCGACCAATTTTTCGGCCTTCTGCCTGGCATCCTGGGGTAGGTCCTTCACCAACTGCCCCAGCCCCTCCATGATCTGGTACATGTGCCTGTTTAACAGGGCGTTGGAATTCGCCATGCGCCAGTGTGTCGCGGCATTCCGCTCGATTCTTCTCCCCACCAGATCCATCCTCTTGCTCTCCTTATCCGGCGGTGGGCCCAAGGTAGTGGATACGCTCGCCCTCTTCCTAGCTGTGGCCGTGATAATGGAGTCAGCGGAGACCTCGCCTCGAATGTAGGCCGGGTCCTTCGAGGAGTGTTTGTATTTTTTCTCTGTTCTGGGAGTTACCGCCTTGCATGTTGCGGGCTCTTTGAATGCTTCCTTTCCCTGAGCCAAGACGCTGTCGAGCATTGGCAGGAACTGGCTCCTTGTTTGTGTTGGGAGCAATGTCTCTAGCAGGAAGTCTGCTTTCTGCTTCTCTTCGTCGAGCTTTAGCTTGAATGCAGTTGCGGCAGATTGTATCGCCGAGTTGTATGCCCCGATGTCGTCCGGCGGCGAGGGTCTCGAGGGGTATGAGTCGACCGCCTCTTCCGGGCTCTCGGTGTCGACGTCTAGGTAATCCTCCTCGCGTGAGTCAGAGGTGGCCGACTCGGCGTCCACCCTACTGCCCTCTTCGTCCTCATAGTTGTAATCCTCGTAGGGATTCTCTTCACCCTCCTGGTCGTCGACCACCTCGTCGCTAGGCACATGGTCGTCGACCTGTTCTTCTTCCTCTTCGACCAGATCTAGCACGGCGTGCTTGGTCTTGTGTGGGATCGTGAAGGTACTCATCTCGGCGGCGAAATCTTTTCTCCGCTGCAAGAGGCTTGCCATTTCGTCTTCTAACCGACGTCTTTTCCTTTCGATCTCGGCCGCGATTTCGGCTTCGGAACATTCGGCCCCTCTCTTCGTCGCCTTGTTCGGCGGCGAGATTTTCGACGTTGACGGCTTGGACGCCGAACTGGCTTTCGGGTCCTTGGACGGTGCCGAGGCTTTAGGGCCTTTCTCCCTCGACGTCGATCTGTCCCTTTCGGTGACGATCTTCGACGCTTTCTGCTGGTCAACAGCTTTCGGCGCCAGGGACTCCTTCTCCGAGGATCCGCTGGGCCTGCTTGTGGTCGCGGACGGCAGATGTCGCTGCGTCGGCGCCTTCGGGCTCTTGGCCTCGTACTTTCGAGACTCAGGGTCTCTCGTGTTCTTGTGGGACGTCGAGTCTCCTACCTTATCAGGCATCTTCTTGTAATCGGTCTCTACGACCGTGTAGCTGTCGTCTTCGGCGGCAGCGTTGTCCTCCTCCTCCGAGGACATCCCCAGCTCGTACAGCGATGGTGTCGGGGCTTTTCCTCCGAGGGTGGCGTGTGCTACCCTCTGGCTCTTCCTCACACGAAGGGTCTTCTGGGCGAAGACGGCGCAGGCGTTGCAGTCCTCGCTTCTGTGTTCTACCGGTAGGCAAAGGTTGCAAACCGGGTGCTGGTCCTTCTGCGCGTACTTGTGTCTGCAGTTCGGGCAGAACTTGAACGGCATGTTGTCCATCCTCGTGCGTTCAGGCCTCCCTGACCGCGTGGACGTTGACGATCGTCGAAGTTCTCGAGGTTTTCACCTTCTCTTCTCCTCGGCAATGTTCTGCGAAGTCTTCTTTAGTCTTCTTCTTCCAAAATCTCCTCCAACTTCGACTCTTCTCAGTACTTTCTCCAAAAATGTCTGGAGCCCAACGGGAACGATCCAGACCCGACTGCGGAAAAAAGAATCTGAAGATGGCGCCCAAGAGTGGGAGCTTCCGCAGGAAGCATGCCGACGTCACCGGAAATGCACCCGAGGAGGTGTGACGCCGACGCCCACAAGGGCTACAAAAAAAAAAAAAAAAAAGGAAAAGACTACGAATCCGGACCCAACCACAAGACCGCGGAATATGCACAGCATAGTGAATCCTGAAAGATTCACGCTGCAAAACAATGGTTTTGCCTCCTGAAGCCCTTCTAGATTCACATGCTGTGCATATTCTGCTATTTTGTGGTTAGAGCCAGAAAGCCCTACTGGGTTTAACCTTTTTTTCTCTTCTTGGAGATGGGTGCTTCTGGTGAAATTAGACCCCTTGAGCGTAGGCTATTAAACCCCTCTTTGTGTGGCCAAGCCTTCAGATTTAGTTTTTCAGCCATAGAGCTCAGAGGTGTCTGATATGCTGTAGAAGGAGACAGAGAGGAAAACCCCAGGGTCTAACAACAATAACATGGGTGGTAGGAATAAATGTTGCTTGAGGGAAACCTCATGATTTTGCGTGTTTGAGATGTCGAGTCCAGGCCTGGGATAGTGTTATCAAGAGCCATCTCCCAACTCTTAACATCTAACATAGACCTGTGTCTAGTTGGATTTGCCAGAGCTGTCTTTGAGTTGTTTTTTTTCAAGGAATGGTGAACTGCACCATCGGGTGATCTGACTGTATTACTGGCAAGCAGGTCTCCACCTTCATGTTAGGTATATTTGAATAGATAGGATCCAATATATGACCTTTAACATGGGTGGGGGAAAGGACCAGTTGGGTGAGCTGTAATGATAGGTCTTGGCAAAAGTTAAATGCATGTGTACATGAGGTGTCATCTACATGAATGAATGTTCAAGTCCCCCAGCAGTGTTAAATTTGCTGACTGAAAGCTGTATGTCGCTATCATCTCTGGTATGACATTAACAAAATCTGCAGCTGACCCCAGTGGTCGATATAAGAGCAGACCAGTAAAAGTAAATGAGTGTGACAGTTTAATTGAAAAAAGTAGGTTTTTGAATCCTACAATCTCCAGTGGGGATACTATGCACACAATCTTTTCCTTAATTGCGATGGCTACTCCTCTACCTTTTTTCCCAACCCGGTCATTTTTCACAATTGCGTACCACACCGCACACCACAGTCATCATGAACTACATCCACTCAGGAGCACCCACTGCCTTTTCAACCTAGGAAGCAACGAGATAAGCAACCAACTCACAACCATCATCAAAGCATCCATCAACACAGCCACCTTACCTGTGGCGTGCAAACATGCAAAGGTCAGAGCTCTTGCCAAGAAACCCTCCACGAACCCCAGCGAACTCCAGAACTACTGCCCCCAAATTGCTGCTCCCATTTCTCTCCAAGGTCCTTGAGAAGGCCATCAACCATCAGCTCACTGAACACCTGGAGAGAATCAACCTGCTAGACGCCTCCTAATTTGGTTTCTGAGCCAACCACAGCACTGAGACTGCACTGATCGCCGCGACATACGTCAGCACCCTACTTGACAGAGAAGAATCTGCAGCCCTGATCCTCCTCTGACTATCTACAGCCTTTGACATCATTTCCCACCACACACTCATGCAGAGACTGCAATATATGAGAATCAAGGGAGACGCACTCAGATAGCTCACATCTTTCCTTACAGGATGCATGCAGAGAATTTGCCTCCCCCTTTACCTCAGAACCCATGAGCATCCTCTGCAGTGTACCTCAAGGCTCATCCTTCAGCGACACACTCTTCAACGTCTACATGATGCCCGTGGTTGACATCAACAGAACCCACGATATAAACATCATATTCTACCCCAACGACACACAGCTCACCCTCTCGCTCTCAGTAGACCCATCAACACCAAAACCAACTTCCGCAACTGCCTGAAGAACACAGCCTGGATGAAGGATAACGGGCTGAAGCTCAACATGGACAAGACCAAACTGCTGATCTTTGGCAACCATGCCTTCTTCTTGAACGACACCTGGTGGCCTGAGAAACTCTAAACCACCCCACACCCAAGAATCATGCCTGCAATCTCGGCATCATTCTGGACAGCAAACTCACCATGAAACAACAGATCGACAGTCACCTTTGCCAGCTTCCGTACTCTGCGTATGCGCCGAAAAATATTCAAATGGCTCCCCACAAGCACAGGAAAAATCGTCATGCAAGCCCTGGTCACTAGCTATCTGGACTACAAGAATGCATTGTACGCAGGAACCACAACCAAACTCATGAACAAGCTCCAGACGATTCAGATTTCAGCTGCCAGACTTAACCTCAACCTACCCAAATGGACCCACATCAACCAACACCTGAATAACCTCCACTGGCTCCCCCGACCAGAAAAGATGTCAATTAAAAATACTGACACGCGCCTACAAAGCCATCAACGACCAAGGACCAGCATGCACGAACTAGCGACTGAACTTCCTCCAACCAACCAGAAACCTGTGCTCCTCCTTCCTCGCCCATGCACAGAAACTACACATCCTTCGGAGCAACAGCAGAAACCTCTCCTTCTCCCACCTCGCCGCCAAGTCCTGGAACGCCCTCCCTCTCCGCCTCTGAACCTCACCATCGTTGGAAGAGACTCAAGACCTGGCTTTTTGACTAAGCTCAGCAACCCAGCGCCTGGGTCCCCTCACTGGGGATAAACTGAGCTTTACAAGTACTGTTTGATTGATTTAATAAAAATTATATGTATATCATACTTATAAGAGCTTCAGCCAGCATCTTCATCCATTAGTCTATTATTGTGTCAGTCACATTATCCTTCTGCCCACTATAACATACAGCAAGATGCTTTGTGTTAGCCCACTTCAGCAATGGAACTTCACTGGGAGTGAAGGCATCACTCTGCCCTTTCAAAAGGAGTATTTAAACATACAAATTAGTTCCCATAAGTAACAGGGATTACTATAGTAAAGTGCACTTTCGAAAAAAAACATGTTGCTTCTAGACATTTTTTTATATTGCTGGGGGCCCAGCAGCTTCCCCAATAATAAAGTTTCACAAAAACCATGACAAAACAAATAAGCACTGGCAAAGGCAAAAGGTTCGTAGTCAATGCCAGATCTATTGGCTTTTGCCAATACTTGTTTAACAGTTCAATATCAATTGTCATAAGAAGGATGATGGATACTTGTTACCGATATCTGACACATGCTATAACCTACCTTAAAAGGTTTGACTTTGATAGCTAATTTCCATGCACAGCTGAGCCAAAGGCTATGAGCAGTTGGCCTGCTGTACTTTAAGTATTTTCTGTCCTATTAATGTTAAGTTATGTTATGTTAGGATGAATTTATTAAGCGCACAGACACCAAAAAACGTCATGGCGCTAATCGGATGAATGTTAATACAAGAGACCAGATTAATAAGATTGCCCGAAGAGCCATGTTTTCAAAGCCTTTCTAAAGCCCAGTAAGTTGTCACAGTTCCTGACAGAGAGTGGAAATGAGTTCCAAAGCCTAGGTGCCAAAAAGGCGAACCTCCGTCCACCCAGCCTTTTTAGTTTGATGGTGGGGTAGTGAGAAGATGGAGGTGAGCAGACCGAAGGTTGCGCATAGGGGCATGTTTAATAATCCGGCTATTAAGAAATTTAGGGCTCACACAGTGTAATGTTTTAAAAACGATGCAACCTGTCTTAAAGGTGGTGCGTTGTGCTATAGGCAGCCAATGTAGTTTAGACAATAGGGGCCTGGCCGATTGCCATCTCGGTTGTTTATAAATCAGTCTCACCGCCTGATTCTGTATTATTTGGAGGCGGTTGAGCAGACCCTCTGTAAAGGGAGTTGGAAAAGTCAAGGCGTGAGAGCACCAGAGCTATAACCACCTGAACCAGAGCTTGGTGGGATAGCAAGTGTGAGATTTTCCTTATTTTACGCAGCTGGAAAAGGCTGGTGGAGACCATGGCACCCACATGTCCTCTAAGTGAGAGATCAGAGTCTATAGACACCCCGAGACTTTTTACTGATGAGGAAGGGACTGGTAGTGGGCCAAAAAGGAGGTCCCCAACAAGTAGAGTTCTTCCCAGGCAACACCAATTCTGTCTTGCCTGGGTTGAGCTTCAGTTGATTCAAGTCCATCCAACGCTGAATGTGGAGCATTGTGGATTGGAATTAGACAGCAGCATTAATAAAGTTGTACAAATTCCTTTCATTGTGAAGTGTATGCAGAGAATGCTCTGCTAGTTATGTTTGGCTGCAAACAGCTTTATTTGTCTTGAATATTTCAATTCATCAATTATTTATAAAAGTACAATAGGAAATATGGCTGCGAGAGAGCGGGCTTTTGAACACACATTTAGTCATAGACTTTTGTGGTTTGACCTAGCGTGGATGGGCTGTCCATTGTGTCAAATCCATTTCATAGACGGTTCATTCCTCCCATGTGTGCACCCATTTGTTTTTGGTGCTAGGACATCACAAAGTAGTCCTCTTTTTAGACTACAGATGCAACATGACATGTAACATGTAAATGAGACCCAGCGTTCTATAGTGCAGTGGTTCCCAAACGTTTTAGAACTGCAATCCACGTTTTAGAACAACAACGTTTTGCAACCCACCTACATTTAATGGACATGAGACGGGGTGATTTTTCAATGTAACTAAAAGCATCATGTGGTAGCGCATTGCCATTTACAGACAGCACATTTTCCACTGAAATGGCCACTAAATTTGCACAGACATACAGTTTTACTGATAAAACATACGTAGCACACAAATGATAATGTGTGAAAATCGGGTTTCAGTGAATATTTATCATTTGCGCATCACCAAGTAAGTGTCTTGATTTGTTTTGATCCTATTAAAATCTGTGTTTCCAGCACACTTCAGGGTTACAAAAAGACTGCCTCATTTTTGCTTTTCGAACTGCTGGATACACACAGTCCATTTACAGTTATTTACAATGTGTTGTAATAAACAACATCCTGCATTGTTCATAATTCACTTTAAAAAACCCTCTCACTTTTCAGTCAGAGAAAGAAAAGTAAACACCAATCCTCTATGTTAAAAGAATAAAGCACCCTGATATTTGACCTCTGTCTTTGAATCATCAGCAAACGTGACAAGATAATAACAGAATTTAACACCTTGCCTGCGTCGAACATTCAGCTCCAGTGCTGAACGTTCGAAAAACGGGTGGGGCACCGTCGGTCAACGGACGTTAGCAGCACTACCAAGGTAGTGCACGTGACGACTGTTGGCCGACGGCAGCAGCCAAGGGGTTAAGGGCGCGTTTATTTATTGCTCTGACTTTCCTCCACCCACCAAAATATAGTGTATTTAGTTTACTCATACAAATATAGTTTATTTGCTCATTTACTGCTTTTATGTTTAAGTAATGTATTGTTTGGATGAAGTGCTATAAGGCTAGAGTGCTAGTCACCAATTTCCCTTGAGTGTTCATTTATTTTGCCTTGCCATCACATTCACATGGTGGATTTAGGGTTTTTGTTTTGTTCACAGAGTATAGAGGCGCACCCACATAGGCTGTCTTAACACCATCGGTGCGGCGCATTTTCCCGCTGTGCGCTAAAGATTCGCAAATCCAGCGGTTCATGACGAGCTCAGCTCGTCATGAGCGTACGACAGGTGTACTTCATGACGAGCTGAGCTCATCATCAGCGTCGAAGGGGTTAAAGAAGCAGCAAAAATACTGGTATATGTCATAACTATCGACTGTGTATGATTATCAACATGTAAATGTGATCTTTTGACTCCTTTTCATAACACTCTTCTCTGACGGTACAGCTTATCTCTGCTAATACAGTCTGATCAGCAACGGGGCCAACTTACAGCTTCCACGTTTGTGTAGTCCCAGAATTTGCTTCAGTATGGGATTTTATTTTTCTTTCTAGGATAGCTGGAGGCAACACACTCAACGTTACCCAACTGTTAATATGCACTTCTAACGAAAAGTCAGATCTAATGGTAGGGAGAGGTATATTGCAGCGGCTAGAGCGGCTGGCTCCAGAGCGCGTGGCTCGTGGATAGATCGCCAGCAGAAGCTCAGCTCAGCATCATGTGACTCTGGGCAATAGCTCACTTAATCTCCCCAAAGCCCCCCAGTACCAGGATACACTTAGGGGTGATAAGGCGTGCTTTACAAATATGGAATTATAATTAATATTTTTGCCAGTGCCATTTTTAAGAGGACGGGCCGAACAAAAATCATATTAAACTAATTCATTAAAATTTCAAAATGATCAAAAGTGATATAGACCAGAATCATGGTCCACACATAGGGGTGCTTCAGTTTAAACGTTTTATGCGGTTTTATGTTTTTGATGGTTTCCTGCTTAGCGCTCACTACACAATCTCAAGGCGCTTCTCAGGGAAAATACCCGAGCACATCACACAAACAATGGCACTCCTTATGGTTAGAAAGACAGGAAATAATGGGGTTTTTTTGGTCTGGTGATTAAGGTGTTGCCTTGGAAGCAAAAATATAACCTGTCTTATTTGTTGGTGCCTTGGGCCCAATTCAAGGGAACCGGGAACCGCTTCCTGTCACAGGTTCGAAGGCATTTGACACACCTGTGATGACAGCATCAAGATATAGAAGAAATGACAAAAGAGAAACATCCAGTGCTTAAGTTATAGAAAAACAAGCTCTGGGGCTTAAGGTATTTCCCATGAGGCCACTGCCACTTGCACCACCCACTGCCCCTGCCAGTGCCACTGAATAACATCATTCTCCTTCCTGTACGGCCATTTGGACTATTCCAGGTCACTCAAAGTTGTAAGAATGACTTGGATGCACTGGCATTATGTATTGTGTTTTTTTACAGTACATTTAATTGATAAACACTCAGCCAATAAAATTGTGCTAAAAAATAGTCAGGCAGTGCCACCTTGTGGGGGATTGTCGCTAACAAGTGCCGGTGTTGGAATTACGTGATGGTGCTGAAGACAGGAAATCACCGGCACAAATGAAGCACCGATTAACATCCTGAGCTATCTTACTTTATTTTGTGACTTTTTGCCACCTGCATTACACTAGTAAAGGTTTTAGAAACGGCTAAAAAGTATTTGCATGTATTTTTAAGGTGCTTGAGTAACACCCATTTCAAGGCCAGAGCAATGCTAAATGATAGTGTGACCATCGCCGCGATCGCAGAGCCCTGTTGTGTTAAGGCTTTGTTAATAGGCACATTTAAGTTGTATCTTCCAAGTTAAGTAGGTACGGGAACTCTGCATTTCCAGCAGTTTTTCAAGCCTGGTGTAGCGGGTGGGTGGGCGTGTACTAATAAACTGGTGAACAGAAGTTGGATGCTCTTAGACGTTGAACCAAGGGATGGAAAGGGGTCACCCATCCCCCCCCATGTCCTGTTTTGGGCACAAATCCCCCAGGTAAAGACTAGTCCGCGACACGCCTCTCCCCGGGGGGCATCATTACGAAGACTGAGAAAATATACAAGACAAAAGAAAGGTTTTGATCAAACTGGATGCTGAACTTTGTAGCTATGACTGAAGGGAACAGGATGAGGGCCAAGGCCTGAAGATCTCCATTGAGTAGACCAGACTGAGTGCCGACAGTAATACTTTGGTTTATTTTTTGTCGCTATTTAGTTTGAGGCAGCTGTCATTTATCCATTTTTCTACCTCTGACATATATGCCCTGAAGGTCTCCTGTGTGGCGAGTGGCAGCTCGCACAGGTAAGAGCGGTGGGCGGTGCAGGGTGGGGGATAGCGGAAGTCGACATATGACGGGATAAGTAATATTAAATAAATAAATAAAACCACTTACTTTGCGCTCGCCGCAAAGCCGAAAAGTACGTGGTTTTATTTATTTAATATTACTTATCCCGTAATTTGTAGACTTCCAATGCCCCCACCCCACCGCGCTTACCTGTGCGAGCAGCCACTGGTGGGGTGGAGTGGAGTAGAGTGGAGTGGAGTGTGGTTGAATCGAGTGGAGTGGAGGAGAAGAGAAGAGAAGAGAAGAGAAGAGAAGAGAAGAGAAGAGAAGAGAAGAGAAGAGAAGAGAAGAAGTAGGGTAGAATAGAATAGAATAGAATAGAACAGAGTAGAGTAGAGTAGAGTAGAGTAGAGTAGAGTAGAGTAGAGTAGAGTAGAGTAGAGTAGAATTGAATAGATTAGAATAGAATAGAATAGAATAGAACAGAACAGAATAGAGTAGAGTACAGTAGAATTGAATATATTAGAATAGAATACAATAGAACAGAGTAGAGTAGAGTAGACTAGAGAAGAGTAGGGTAGAATAGAAGGAATAGAATAGAATAGAATAGAATCGATCTTAAGATGACATCATAGAGCTCATGGAGGCCGTATAAGAACAAAACATCAATCAGAAGTAATGTGATGACATCGTAGAGGAGGGATGCCATGGGGTGACATCACACAGAGCACACAAGACAAGTTGATGGCATAATAGGTCACACATAGTTTGTGAGATGACATCACACCACATGAACAACGCAGAGATCGAAACAGCGAAAGGTGATGGGTGGAATGGTTGCAAAAGTTTCAGCCAATAGCAATCCCTTTTGCAACATTCTAGATAACGTTTCTGTCCACTCTGACACTACAGATGGGGAGCAACCATATGCAAATGAATCTTGGTCCCGCTTCAATAGAAACAGCCCAGTCCGAACTGCCATGCCACATCACTTCAGTGCAAGAACACAAGCCGCCCCAGGCTCGTTTCAGTCTTTTTGAGCATCATCAGTAGAGTGAAGCTTGGATCCTATAGCACAGCAAGCAGTGGCTATGTGCTGATGTCACAGCGCACAAACATTAATTACATAATGGAGCAAAAGGATGATAATGTGCATAGACCCGATTAGCAATTATTTCACAGCTTCAGCTTCTCTTGCATAACTTTCTCATCCGCACTCCACTATTCTTCTCCCATGTTCTGTTTAAATGTCAGATTCCTAAAATTATCTATAACACTACTCCCGAGGAGGATGTATGTCTGTATTTGCTGTTCATACTCCCAAACGGTTAAATTACGCTCATCAAGGACCCTTGACCTGGTTTTGTGTTAAACATCCACTTGCCTATTATTCCATGGATATTACTGTCCTACTGTCAAACATTAGTCATCGAAATGGAGGCGACACTCACGTTGCCTGACTTCCGTCCTCTGCGCCCTTGCCTTTCCCCGTCTCCGTCACGCCAGCTGTGGCTGATCCGTCCCTCTTCTTCTCTGCATTGCTGCTTTTACTGCTCGGGAACTGCGACATGATCTCATCTGCAGGCAGAAGCGGAAGTGGATGAGCGGCCAATAGATGTGGTGTCAGATTTCATCTAAATACTTAAATTGGCAATGATGGCGCACCCTGTACACAACAAGCTACAACCGGGTGCTTTATGTACCTGCAGTACAGAGGAATCCGAAGTATTTATCTCCCTGTCCCTATTTATGACCCGCCTGAAGCTGTGATGCCATCTGTGACTTCTGTGACCCTCTGATATCATTGTCGGGTCCTTGTAGCCGTGATAGACAGCAGTGTGCTGTTGCCTGTTACTCTAGCATAATATGTTCCGCCAGGCGCCTGTCACACTCTCTGTGGCCTCACATCCGAAAAATAATCTGTGATTCCCTGCACATTTTATATATTGCACAGCTGCTCTGTAAGACAAAGGATATATTCTCTCTCTCTCTCTCTCTCTCTCTATACACACACATATATATATATATATATATATATATATATATATATATATATATATATATATATATATATATATATATATATATATATATATATATTCCGAACCAGTACTCCTTCCACTTCCACCAGAGAACCCCCGGCGGCGAAGAGAGAGACACGAACCACTTCTGATTTCAGGCAAGATGTTTTAATTCACCAAACAGCAGTCGACAGATGACGCGTTTCGGGCTCAGGCGCCCTTGTTCACATAAAGGCTGTGTGTAATAGATGCCATTTTTAAATAAAATGCCCTTCCCACTGAGGTCACATGTTCAGAGAACAAACCAACGGACATAGCAGAAAGACTTGATGGTGTGTAATGCATCAATGAACTAACGCTGTTCCATCAAGACTAAATTCATTTTCAAAAAAGCCTAGATGCTAAAATTCCAAAATATATACATTGGGGAATTCCTTTGCAATATTAGGGCGTTAGTAGTTATGAAATTATAATTAGTACAATTTCAAGAGTACTTAATGCAACAATAGCATTATGCCAACATTCCTGGATAAATCCAAACACACCTAAAAACACTGCAATGATTCACTTATAACTGCTTAAATGCATGTTGTTATACTCTGAGTTGTGACTTCTGTGACAAAAAGGGAAGAAGGAATATATACAAGGCTAAGTGCATGAAGAAGCTGCATTATTAGATTTCTCTGCAGAACATAGATACCCAGTGTAAATAATAAGTTACGTGTAAAATGTGTTAAACCAAGTGAAAAGATACAATAGCATCAATCACCATAACCTCGACTGATACGAGACATGATACAATATCTCTACCATAGTGACAAAAAGTGAGGTGAAAAGAATATATAAAAAATTGGTTATCCTAATTCATATACCCAAGGACAATTTATGTCTGTAATTTGGTTATGAATTTGACTAAACACATTCAATAAATCGGAAGATATTAACACGATTTACCTAAGAAATACATTCAATTTCTGATCCAAATGATGTACAGTATGTTACACAATACGTATGGGGGCTGCACACAGAGTATCGATTTACAGGCATGTGTACATGTCTTCGGTGTTGTTCAAACCGTTAGGGCACTTGCTATCGAAGTTTAGGATAAATTTAGTCTCTAATCTTCTCAGCGAGGCTTCTCGGTTACCCCCTCTACGTGGTTTGGGAACTGCTGATACCACAAAATATTTCAAACAAGATAAGTTGTTATTATGTACTTGTTTGAAGTGGCGTGCCACTGGATAATTAGGATCACTATGAAGGATGGCACGGAGATGTTGGAGTATTCTCTCGTGTACCTGTAGCTTCGTGCTCCCAATGTAATTTAGCCCACAAGTACAGGTAAGAACATATACTGCAAATTCGGTTTTGCAGTTATAGTTACCTATTATCTTGTGTGGTGTAGGGCTAAATGGGGTGTTGTATTCTGTGGTGCTGATCCCAAACTTACACGCCCGGCACGAGGAGCATTTGAAAAAGCCATCTTTGGGTTTTAACCAAATAGAGCTAGTTCTGATTTCAGGGCTAGTTAGATCTAATTCCGCTCCCATGTTTCTACCTCTACTGAATGTTATAGTAGGGCTGGAAGGTAAGCTGGTTTTTAGGACTGGATCAGTAAGAACTATTCTCCAGTTCTTATTAATGATGGATCTAATTTTGCGCTCGTTCTCACTAAAGGCTGTGATTAGTCTTGGACATTGGACCTGTTCAGCTACCCCCGATATTCTAGATAGAACCGCTAGATCTTGTGATGCAGGTTCTATGTTGTCAGGATCAGGTAGCAAGCTATCTCTAGATCTGGTGGAAGCCTTAGTTAAGGCAGATGTTACCATTTTGTCCGAATAGCCTCTAGCCTTCATGCGACGCATGGATTCTGCTGCACAGATATTAAATTCAGCTTCCGTGCTGCATATCCGCTTCAGGCGTAGCAGTTCCCCATAGGGGATACTGGCTATCAAGTGTCTGGGATGGGCACTTGTGGCATGGAGTGTGACATTCCCAGCCGTGGGCTTTCTGAATAATGTACTTTCTATTCTGCCATTGGCTATGTATAGCTTAACATCAAGAAATTCCAAATGGGAACTACTAATGTGGTGGGTAAAGTGGAGATTCAAATTGTTGTTATTGATGTTGTTGATGAATTCCACCGCCTTATCTTTACTGCCCTTCCACACCATGAAAATATCATCGATGAATCTATAATAGTGCATGATATTTCCCTCACAAACGGCAGAATAGTCTTTTTTAAGTACCTGCTCCTCCCACCAGCCAACGTGCAAGCACGCATAGCTGGGGGAGAAGCAAGCTCCCATGGCCACACCCCTTAGTTGTTTGAACAACTCCTTTCCGAAAAGAAAGAAGTTGTTATGGAGACACCACTGCATCATGCTGACTATAGCCTTATTGTGCTGGTAAAATTCGCACGGTCTTTGGTCCAAAAAGAATTTAACAGCTGACAGTCCTGCCTGGTGGTCTATGCTGGTGTACAATGATTCGATGTCTAAAGAGATTAAATACATCCCTTCTGACCATTGGATGTTCCTAATTTTACCGAGGAAGTCACCAGTATCTTTGACATAGCTAGGCAGTGTAGTTACATGGTTTTGTAAAAAGAAATCTATATATTGGCCAACCTGTTCCGCTGCGCTGCCTATAGCAGGAATGATTGGCCTGCCTGGAGTGGGAAAAACACACTTATGCACTTTCGGTATTAAATAAAATACAGGTGTAATAGGGGTTTCATTGTGCATAAACTTGAACTCATCATTGGAGATAAGGCCATCACTACGTAATTGAGTTAACAGTTTCTTTAATGAATCTGTAGCCTGCTTGTATTTTTTGATGTTAGATGGTTCATAACAGTCAGTGTTGCCAAGCTGGCGTTCAGCCTCTTTGATGTAGTCTGCCCGGGGCCAGATAACTAGATTGCCCCCTTTGTCCGATTTTTTTATGATGATTTCATTATTTTTTCCCAATTTTTTCATTAGATTGGCATAGTCCCTTTTCTTTCTTTCAACCTGTTTCCTTTGTTTGAATTTCTCAGACTGTACTTGCTTGTTCAATTTTTTAATGTCTTCGACCACACAGTCGTGGAACGTGTCTAATGCATCCCTCGGCATCATGGGGATATATTTGGATTTTTTCTTAAAAGGGCTGAGCCCAGCACCTTTCTGTAGCAAATTGATGTTACTCATTCTTTTTTGTGTGGATGGGTCACATTCGTTGTCACTGTCCACTGCTCCGCCAGTATTCAAATCATGAAGGTCCAGGTACACAGGGATGTCTGCTGCCCTGATTCCTAGACTGTCCACATGAGTAGCCTCATCTTGTCGTGACTCCCCGTCTTTATCTTTGACGTTTTTCAGGAAGAAATGCTTTTTTAATTTTAGTTTTCTCACGAACTTAAAGACATCGATTCTTGTGGAGCTGTAGTTAAAAATGTGGCCAGGACAGAAATTAAGACCCAAGGACAACAGTCTTATTTCAGCTTCAGACAGTGGTACATTAGACAAGTTGATGATGGTTTTGTCCAAGTCTACTTCCTCTTTGTCCAATTGCTCTTCTTTTTGTTTTTTCCTTTTTTGTTTATTGGCTTTTCTTCTTTCCTTTCTTCGTCTGTTTTTCCTTGTGTTTTTTGCTGTGGTCTGTTGTCCTTTCTCGGTCTCAAGGACCTCAGTCTCTCTGCTACTAAAAAATCCAATTCTTCTCCTGCATCAAGTACAATTGCGGGTGTAGGTCTCTCTCCGCTCTCTATGCTTGATTCACTGGATATGGAAATAGAGTCAGAGCTGATGCTTTCCGCTGCTGCTCCTCCAATTGCGGCAGATTTTTGTGTGTTTTGCTCTGCACTGCTTTTGCCCTTTTGTTCCCCGAATTTCTTGCGGTTTTCATTATTGTACTTGCGGGCAAAAGTGAAAATCTGCCCGTTGTTATAGTCTGCTTCATCCCTGGCAAACTTATGCGCTTTGCGTTGTTTGATTTTCTCCTCATGCTTGCGCAGTCTTTCTTCGATAGCAATTCTTGCTGTTCTGATGTAATCAACCTTGGCAGATTTTTTTAGCTCTTCCTCCATGGTTTCGATTTTCTTTACTATTTCCACTCGGTCTATTGCTGCATATTTAATTAAAATGCGGACTGAGGTCATGGAGGCTTCCAAGTTGTTCTGTGCCCATTCTTTTAACATTGCAGGGTTGGGGTTATCATAGCTTGGCGCCAAGAGGATCCGAAGACCTCTCGGAACCCTCCCTACCTCTGCATATTTGGAGAGTGAGCAATGCTCCCACCACTTAGTTATTTCTAAGCGCATGTACTTTTCGAGGTTCTTTAGAAGCGTTTTCTCATTATCATTCGGCCCCGCCGGTGTGCTTACAGATGGTACATCATTTGGATTGGAAATGGGTCTTTGACAGAACAATTCTTCCGCTGCCGCTTCGCGCTGGCGAACAGCCTCGTCTGACATACTAACTGCTTGGTTGATATATCTTACGTAACTCGGATCGTGTCACGAGTTGCTTCGTTGTGCCTGATCTCTCCCCACCTCTGCCAGAATGCCGTCGTCACTCACCGGGTGCTGTAGCCGCTTCGCCTTTGAACCTGTCTGGTTCTTCGTGCTGGCCAGTAACCCTTTGCTTTCCCGTGACGTGTGGCGGCGCGAGGGGGCTGCAGCCAAAGTTTCACCACGAACCACTTGCACTCCGACCTTAGGGCGGCAGCCACTTCCGGGTGAGAGGGTTCGTTGAAACGGAAGAAAGTCGAGCTTCCGTGTATTATGAATTCCGAACCAGTACTCCTTCCACTTCCACCAGAGAACCCCCGGCGGCGAAGAGAGAGACACGAACCACTTCTGATTTCAGGCAAGATGTTTTAATTCACCAAACAGCAGTCGACAGATGACGCGTTTCGGGCTCAGGCGCCCTTGTTCACATAAAGGCTGTGTGTAATAGATGCCATTTTTAAATAAAATGCCCTTCCCACTGAGGTCACATGTTCAGAGAACAAACCAACGGACATAGCAGAAAGACTTGATGGTGTGTAATGCATCAATGAACTAACGCTGTTCCATCAAGACTAAATTCATTTTCAAAAAAGCCTAGATGCTAAAATTCCAAAATATATACATTGGGGAATTCCTTTGCAATATTAGGGCGTTAGTAGTTATGAAATTATAATTAGTACAATTTCAAGAGTACTTAATGCAACAATAGCATTATGCCAACATTCCTGGATAAATCCAAACACACCTAAAAACACTGCAATGATTCACTTATAACTGCTTAAATGCATGTTGTTATACTCTGAGTTGTGACTTCTGTGACAAAAAGGGAAGAAGGAATATATACAAGGCTAAGTGCATGAAGAAGCTGCATTATTAGATTTCTCTGCAGAACATAGATACCCAGTGTAAATAATAAGTTACGTGTAAAATGTGTTAAACCAAGTGAAAAGATACAATAGCATCAATCACCATAACCTCGACTGATACGAGACATGATACAATATCTCTACCATAGTGACAAAAAGTGAGGTGAAAAGAATATATAAAAAATTGGTTATCCTAATTCATATACCCAAGGACAATTTATGTCTGTAATTTGGTTATGAATTTGACTAAACACATTCAATAAATCGGAAGATATTAACACGATTTACCTAAGAAATACATTCAATTTCTGATCCAAATGATGTACAGTATGTTACACAATACGTATGGGGGCTGCACACAGAGTATCGATTTACAGGCATGTGTACATGTCTTCGGTGTTGTTCAAACCGTTAGGGCACTTGCTATCGAAGTTTAGGATAAATTTAGTCTCTAATCTTCTCAGCGAGGCTTCTCGGTTACCCCCTCTACGTGGTTTGGGAACTGCTGATACCACAAAATATTTCAAACAAGATAAGTTGTTATTATGTACTTGTTTGAAGTGGCGTGCCACTGGATAATTAGGATCACTATGAAGGATGGCACGGAGATGTTGGAGTATTCTCTCGTGTACCTGTAGCTTCGTGCTCCCAATGTAATTTAGCCCACAAGTACAGGTAAGAACATATACTGCAAATTCGGTTTTGCAGTTATAGTTACCTATTATCTTGTGTGGTGTAGGGCTAAATGGGGTGTTGTATTCTGTGGTGCTGATCCCAAACTTACACGCCCGGCACGAGGAGCATTTGAAAAAGCCATCTTTGGGTTTTAACCAAATAGAGCTAGTTCTGATTTCAGGGCTAGTTAGATCTAATTCCGCTCCCATGTTTCTACCTCTACTGAATGTTATAGTAGGGCTGGAAGGTAAGCTGGTTTTTAGGACTGGATCAGTAAGAACTATTCTCCAGTTCTTATTAATGATGGATCTAATTTTGCGCTCGTTCTCACTAAAGGCTGTGATTAGTCTTGGACATTGGACCTGTTCAGCTACCCCCGATATTCTAGATAGAACCGCTAGATCTTGTGATGCAGGTTCTATGTTGTCAGGATCAGGTAGCAAGCTATCTCTAGATCTGGTGGAAGCCTTAGTTAAGGCAGATGTTACCATTTTGTCCGAATAGCCTCTAGCCTTCATGCGACGCATGGATTCTGCTGCACAGATATTAAATTCAGCTTCCGTGCTGCATATCCGCTTCAGGCGTAGCAGTTCCCCATAGGGGATACTGGCTATCAAGTGTCTGGGATGGGCACTTGTGGCATGGAGTGTGACATTCCCAGCCGTGGGCTTTCTGAATAATGTACTTTCTATTCTGCCATTGGCTATGTATAGCTTAACATCAAGAAATTCCAAATGGGAACTACTAATGTGGTGGGTAAAGTGGAGATTCAAATTGTTGTTATTGATGTTGTTGATGAATTCCACCGCCTTATCTTTACTGCCCTTCCACACCATGAAAATATCATCGATGAATCTATAATAGTGCATGATATTTCCCTCACAAACGGCAGAATAGTCTTTTTTAAGTACCTGCTCCTCCCACCAGCCAACGTGCAAGCACGCATAGCTGGGGGAGAAGCAAGCTCCCATGGCCACACCCCTTAGTTGTTTGAACAACTCCTTTCCGAAAAGAAAGAAGTTGTTATGGAGACACCACTGCATCATGCTGACTATAGCCTTATTGTGCTGGTAAAATTCGCACGGTCTTTGGTCCAAAAAGAATTTAACAGCTGACAGTCCTGCCTGGTGGTCTATGCTGGTGTACAATGATTCGATGTCTAAAGAGATTAAATACATCCCTTCTGACCATTGGATGTTCCTAATTTTACCGAGGAAGTCACCAGTATCTTTGACATAGCTAGGCAGTGTAGTTACATGGTTTTGTAAAAAGAAATCTATATATTGGCCAACCTGTTCCGCTGCGCTGCCTATAGCAGAAATGATTGGCCTGCCTGGAGTGGGAAAAACACACTTATGCACTTTCGGTATTAAATAAAATACAGGTGTAATAGGGGTTTCATTGTGCATAAACTTGAACTCATCATTGGAGATAAGGCCATCACTACGTAATTGAGTTAACAGTTTCTTTAATGAATCTGTAGCCTGCTTGTATTTTTTGATGTTAGATGGTTCATAACAGTCAGTGTTGCCAAGCTGGCGTTCAGCCTCTTTGATGTAGTCTGCCCGGGGCCAGATAACTAGATTGCCCCCTTTGTCCGATTTTTTTATGATGATTTCATTATTTTTTCCCAATTTTTTCATTAGATTGGCATAGTCCCTTTTCTTTCTTTCAACCTGTTTCCTTTGTTTGAATTTCTCAGACTGTACTTGCTTGTTCAATTTTTTAATGTCTTCGACCACACAGTCGTGGAACGTGTCTAATGCATCCCTCGGCATCATGGGGATATATTTGGATTTTTTCTTAAAAGGGCTGAGCCCAGCACCTTTCTGTAGCAAATTGATGTTACTCATTCTTTTTTGTGTGGATGGGTCACATTCGTTGTCACTGTCCACTGCTCCGCCAGTATTCAAATCATGAAGGTCCAGGTACACAGGGATGTCTGCTGCCCTGATTCCTAGACTGTCCACATGAGTAGCCTCATCTTGTCGTGACTCCCCGTCTTTATCTTTGACGTTTTTCAGGAAGAAATGCTTTTTTAATTTTAGTTTTCTCACGAACTTAAAGACATCGATTCTTGTGGAGCTGTAGTTAAAAATGTGGCCAGGACAGAAATTAAGACCCAAGGACAACAGTCTTATTTCAGCTTCAGACAGTGGTACATTAGACAAGTTGATGATGGTTTTGTCCAAGTCTACTTCCTCTTTGTCCAATTGCTCTTCTTTTTGTTTTTTCCTTTTTTGTTTATTGGCTTTTCTTCTTTCCTTTCTTCGTCTGTTTTTCCTTGTGTTTTTTGCTGTGGTCTGTTGTCCTTTCTCGGTCTCAAGGACCTCAGTCTCTCTGCTACTAAAAAATCCAATTCTTCTCCTGCATCAAGTACAATTGCGGGTGTAGGTCTCTCTCCGCTCTCTATGCTTGATTCACTGGATATGGAAATAGAGTCAGAGCTGATGCTTTCCGCTGCTGCTCCTCCAATTGCGGCAGATTTTTGTGTGTTTTGCTCTGCACTGCTTTTGCCCTTTTGTTCCCCGAATTTCTTGCGGTTTTCATTATTGTACTTGCGGGCAAAAGTGAAAATCTGCCCGTTGTTATAGTCTGCTTCATCCCTGGCAAACTTATGCGCTTTGCGTTGTTTGATTTTCTCCTCATGCTTGCGCAGTCTTTCTTCGATAGCAATTCTTGCTGTTCTGATGTAATCAACCTTGGCAGATTTTTTTAGCTCTTCCTCAATGGTTTCGATTTTCTTTACTATTTCCACTCGGTCTATTGCTGCATATTTAATTAAAATGCGGACTGAGGTCATGGAGGCTTCCAAGTTGTTCTGTGCCCATTCTTTTAACATTGCAGGGTTGGGGTTATCATAGCTTGGCGCCAAGAGGATCCGAAGACCTCTCGGAACCCTCCCTACCTCTGCATATTTGGAGAGTGAGCAATGCTCCCACCACTTAGTTATTTCTAAGCGCATGTACTTTTCGAGGTTCTTTAGAAGCGTTTTCTCATTATCATTCGGCCCCGCCGGTGTGCTTACAGATGGTACATCATTTGGATTGGAAATGGGTCTTTGACAGAACAATTCTTCCGCTGCCGCTTCGCGCTGGCGAACAGCCTCGTCTGACATACTAACTGCTTGGTTGATATATCTTACGTAACTCGGATCGTGTCACGAGTTGCTTCGTTGTGCCTGATCTCTCCCCACCTCTGCCAGAATGCCGTCGTCACTCACCGGGTGCTGTAGCCGCTTCGCCTTTGAACCTGTCTGGTTCTTCGTGCTGGCCAGTAACCCTTTGCTTTCCCGTGACGTGTGGCGGCGCGAGGGGGCTGCAGCCAAAGTTTCACCACGAACCACTTGCACTCCGACCTTAGGGCGGCAGCCACTTCCGGGTGAGAGGGTTCGTTGAAACGGAAGAAAGTCGAGCTTCCGTGTATTATGAATTCCGAACCAGTACTCCTTCCACTTCCACCAGAGAACCCCCGGCGGCGAAGAGAGAGACACGAACCACTTCTGATTTCAGGCAAGATGTTTTAATTCACCAAACAGCAGTCGACAGATGACGCGTTTCGGGCTCAGGCGCCCTTGTTCACATAAAGGCTGTGTGTAATAGATGCCATTTTTAAATAAAATGCCCTTCCCACTGAGGTCACATGTTCAGAGAACAAACCAACGGACATAGCAGAAAGACTTGATGGTGTGTAATGCATCAATGAACTAACGCTGTTCCATCAAGACTAAATTCATTTTCAAAAAAGCCTAGATGCTAAAATTCCAAAATATATACATTGGGGAATTCCTTTGCAATATTAGGGCGTTAGTAGTTATGAAATTATAATTAGTATATATATATATATATATATATATATATATATATATATATTGGCAGTCTTCTGTTGTCTGTTTAAGTTGCACCCCCCTCATTTCATGTTTTCAGGTTTTCATGTTAGAATCCAGCGTGGCCTGCTCTCTATGCATATTCAAATATGTAACTAATTGATATTCTATCGTGAGAATTTTCCATCTTGATTATTCAGATTTGATCTGATAGAATAACATTACAGCATTGCATCGGAATTTTATTTGGTTTTGACACTTTTTTTGCCATGAACCTATTGATTTTTTGAGCATAAAGCATTGATAACAGCATTTCATAACAGAATTATAGGATGAAATGGGCACTATGCCATAAGTTTTTCTTCCTTTTTTAGATGAATAGCTGTCATTATATCGAGATTGTCATTCCAACACATTGAGTGTTGGTAGGTGAATGGTTTAATAATTCATTAATACATGTAAACCTCATAATTGGCTCAACATGTTTAACCCATTGTCTTCCCTCTTTATTAATCAGCCAGTGACCCATGGGATATGACTGAGGCAGGGATCTACCTCCATGTCACGGCTGATATTACACTTTGCACGTTTGTTTGCACGATTTCTTCATGAATTTTAGCACTTGCACTTTAAAGAACGTTGGGGGAGTATGCCAGTATTAATTCCATCCGGTACTACATAACTCGTTTTTATCCTGTCATGTTTTGCGCAGAATGTTTCACAGCTATGAATGTAGAAATATTTATGTAAATTTGCACTATCCGTGGTCCATTGTAAATAGTGATCATAACCTTATTTATAATGTTGTGAAGACAGATAAAGGAAATAGAGAAAAAAATCGTCTTTTAAACATAATAGTCAAACCCGGATTATTTATCAAACAGGATATTTTATAATCATTGTATTTCTTCTATGTTGATGGATGGATACGCCCCTTGTTTGTTAATTGTGCATAGTATTTAAACACTGGTATTGGTTCCGCTAGGCATGTGATCAAGGCTACTGTGACATAGCCGAAACGCGCCATGCTGGCGACAAGGGATCAATAAACAACCTTTGAATTCTACTCGCAGCACTGTGGAGTGGTCTGTACCTGTGTTTTCTCTTCTTCGGAATACATATCCTAAAGGGAGGTGTAGCAGGAGTTTGAATCGGATATATATATATATATATATATATATATATATATATATATATATATATATATATATATATATATATATATATATATATATATATATATATATGAACGGTTACAATCTTCAGGAACACCACACATCTGCTGTGGAAACGAAGACACGGACCCAGTGGCTGCAGTAAAGGAGATTTTATTAGAAACCTCTCTGGTTACGCGTTTCGAGCAACAAGTGCCCTTGGTCACACACCGCGCACCAGGTCAGCTACAAATTTAAACCATTTTTTTGGAGTGATGCTCCACCCATAATCGTGAGTCACAAGGTGTAGACATAAAAAAAACACGTATTATATTATACAACACGTGTACACCTATAATATATACATATATATATATATATATGTATATCGATAGATAGATAGATGTATGTGTATAATGTTTAGCTCCGCAATCTATACGTCACAAAACAGCCATACAGACTGTAACTCATACACCAAATAGAATGCTCATGCCCTCACCCTTATATGACAGAAGCCATTAGAGATGTCATTAATTCTATTTCCAGCCAGATTACATACATTACCATTAACTGTATTATCATATGCATTTCGGTTTAAGCATGTGTTGCTATTGTTGTTAATGGGGTTCCGCTTTTAGGTATTATTACTTATTGCTATAAATATTGTGCTATAAACATTGTGAAGTCATGGGCATTGCCCTTTGTGTGCGTGAGTTGTGGCTTTCATGGCTGCTTAGCGACTTGCGGGTCACCATGCCACCCTCCTCCCTCAACAATATTAACGAATTACATATTACACTTTGCGCCGCTGCATATATGGCTCATGCATGATATTTTCCATACGTATTTGTTTCAAAATAAGGCATTTAAAAAAGTGGACTACAAGGGGTGAAATTCGTGCAATGGTTTAAAATCCTATTGAAGAGGTCTCCTGACTATCAGGACAGATGTTTCCCTAGGCAATGCCAATGTTGCCGCACTACAGTAGTAAATGTTTGCTTGTTAATGCACTTGCTCTAACTTGTATTGGGCCGTATTTATTTTCAATAACTTTTCAACGTCACGCATCCCAACTCTGTACCTGTGATGTTTTCTGTAGGTTTTTTTATACTTGTAATATTGTTACATTATTACGGGGTGCAAGTATTACTCCTGGACATATATCCAGTTATTAAGCTTTATGTTATAATCTGACATTCTGTCCTTTGATGTCCTATAGGGCAGTGTTTCCCAAACTGTGGTCCGCGGACCCCCAGGGGTCCGTGACACATTCCCAGGGGGTCCGTAGGCAACAGTTTTAAAAGCACATAAACTTTTCTTGTATAATTAGCAGCTTTCCAGCAACAATAAAAGTGTCAAGAGAATGCCAGTGATTAATGTACCTGCTGGAGCTGAGGAGAGTTTTGTTCAGTTGCAGCTTTGATTGAACTAATGTAGCACAGAGGGTTAATGTGCCTACTGCAAAGAACGTGTATCATGCATCTTAAAAAGCAGTATTTTATGTGCATAGGTTCGTGGTTACTGCTTTTGTCACAGAGATTATTTTGTTACTGTGTACTTCATAAGTGACAATTGTAATCTAGCAGAGGGACCTATAAACTGTCATCAAAGAGCTGCTTGCACACTGCATGGTACCAGTTAGTAACTTATATTTTTTCCCAGGTATTCATTATCCTGATGCTGCTAAAAAGATTTATTTGGGTGGAAATACATTTTTAATGTTAAAGTCAGTGGTAGCCACTGTGTTATGTTCTGAATCCTGAGTTTGTGCTTTCACAGACCAAGCACTCTTTAAACATTTTATATACACACTGATTTACATGTATGATTCAATGTCTCTATATGTGTGTGATGTAAAGTGCTCTGACATCCTAATGGTATGAGAGATGCTATAAAACAAATGAAATACATGTGACAGAGGGGCTATTACTTCAATATAAAATACTAAGCGCCAGATGTACGATTTATTTTTATATGCGCGAACAGGTTCACGAACCAGGTAATGCATGCAAAAACCTATTGAGCCATGTACATATCCTATTTCACGAGTCGCAATTTGTTTGCGACTCGCTAAAATGGTTTTGCAACTTGTTATTTGGAAGGGGCATTCCCTTCCAAATAGGGAGTCTCAAAACCATGTACAAATGTTTTGCGGTCGCAAATTAGTTGCAATTACCTCCTACTTCAAGCAGATGGTAATGCATTCGCAAATGGGAAGGGGTCCCCAGGGGACCCCTTCCCCTTTGCAAATGCAGGCAAAATTATTTTTTAAGGGCAGGCAGTGGTCCCAGGGACCTCTGCCTGCCCTTAGAAAATGAAACGAAAACATTTCATTTTCTTTTTTTTTTTAAATGCATGGTAAACAGGCTGCATTTTTTTTTAAACTGCTTTATTTAAAAGCAGTCCAAGACATGGTGGCCTGCAGAGCCCAGCAGGCACCATCGCTGGGAGAGCTGGCATTCCCAATGGGCTTCAAAATTGTGAGAGGCTCATCAATATTAATGAACCTCGCAATTTGCGACCCCTTTGGGAATCCCAAACAGTGTTAAACACACTGTTGAACACTTCATTTAGCGACTCGCAATTTGCCACTCGCAATGTGTCGCCAATTGCGAGGCGATAAATGAAATGGTCGTACATCTGGCCCCAAAATCCTTAGTACTTTGAGTATTTGTTTTGTGTGCACACGTGTGAATTTTTTTCGAATTACTGTTTTAATTTTGAAATTTAACTCATACAAATTGCTTGGGGGTCGACGACTTCCAGTGGTGACTCAATGGGGGTCCTCAGGAGTCAAAAGTTTGGGAACCACTGCTATAGGGTGACAGTGTCTGTGATGTGCTCTGCGTCCATGTGTACTTGTAATGTGGCCTGTAGCTCCCTATAAACTGCATCCCCCAGGATTTACGATATAACCTGTGCACGTGGCGTTGAGCTCTGCGGCCCACCTACCTGTGATGTTGAACTGCGTGGCATTCAGTTCCTGTAAGAGCCGGTCCAGTTCGCACAGCCCCCCTCCGAGCACAGACGAAGAGAACGGGGGCGGCTCCTTGGCTTTGGGGGACTTGGGTTTACACACAGTGCTACAGGAGAGAGAACAACAGAGCAAGAGTGAGTGCGTGTGGGACGGAACAGCCATCAAAAGTCACCAGCACCAGGCCAAGGAGGATCTGTGAGACAAAATGGAGGCTGAATAGGAGTGTTCGCTGCTAGGAGGAGTCTGCGATAGGTTTAACTGGAGTAGCTGAGTTATCAACACCTGAAAGAGTCTGTGAAAGAGACAACCATGCTAGCTGGGTCCCTGATGGAAAGCAGGGCGTGTGAAAAAACAGGCAGAGTGGCTTGAGAATAAGGGAAAGTCTGTGAGGGAGAAAATAACATGGTCAGGTAAACAACAGGTTCTGCAATAGTCTGTGCCAGTATGAAAAGAGAGCGCCTGAGATGTCAGCTCCAGAGACAGTGCTTAATTTGTGCCAGGGTTTACCGGAGCTCTGCACCAGCAGTTACATCTAAGCAGCACTAAACCTGATGAGTTATCAATGCAAGTGAATCTCTGCGAGAAGAAAAACAACTGTAAAAATTAAGCACCAGGGAGAATCAATGAAACAAGTTATATGACAGTGAGACAACAGAAACAGGGAGATTCTATGACCGAAAAGAAAAAAATGCCCGTGAGACGTGACCCGCAGAGACAATCTGTGAGAATGGGAGAGTTAGAGATCAGGAGTCAGTGAAGCCAGGGAGAGTCTGTGAGAGGAAATGACAGTGACTGAAAATAATCAGCACAGGGAAGAGTCTTTGAGATTAAAAAAAAGAGCATCTATGGTATACACAAGGGAGAGTGTTCGAGGGGTGAAACCTAAGTGGCAGAGAAAAAGAGACAACTATGAGTCCAACCACCCAGGAGAGTCTGTTTGAGACAAAGTAGAGCCCTTGAGATAAACTTGCATCAAGAGACAGGAAAGGAGAGTAGCTCCGAATCAAGAGTCTGTGAGGAGTCGGTGCAAGAGAAAAGAAAGTGGTTCCTGGGTCATCAGCTAAAGGGAGAGTCTGAGGGAGAAAAGTTGAATCACTGTGAGTACTGGGCATCAGGGAAAGTCTGCAAGAAAGCGATAAGATGGATACAGTGGAACAGAAAATAATGGAGAGAAAAGCAGAGAGAAAAGCAAAGGGGTCCTTAGTCAACAATACAAGTGAGAGTCTGCACAGGAGAAAAGCAGAGAAAACAGGAGAGTCTGTGAGAGAGAAATGGACACATATTGTGAATCAACAGCTAAAGGGAGAGTCTTTAAGAAAAGAAAATCAAACAGTCTGTCAGAAGAGAGATGGTGAATCATATACGCTAATGATCATGTGAGGTATTGATGCACAGCCAATGAGATCAGGAACAGTCAGCGACACTGAAAAGCAAAGCACCTTGGGGGTCCACCTGAGAGAAAAGCAAAGCGACTAAGTCATCAGCACCAAGAAGAGTCAGCAAGAGGCAATATCAAAGAGACTGGGAGTCACTGAGGTTGGGGAGAGTCTGTTACAGAGGAAACAAGAGTGACTGTGAAGCACAAGTACCAGGGAAGCCAGCGAGAAACAAAACTACAAGCCGCCAGCACATGCAGTCAGGGGCAAAATCAATAGAGAAAATCTGTTAAGGAGAAACACAAAATGGCGGTCAGTAAACATTACAAGGAAGACTGTGAGAGAAAATGAGAATAACTGTGAGGGACCGGCACTAGGGAGAGTCAGTGAAAAATAAAAACGGGGTGTCTGTGAGCGAGAAAATTCAGAGAGTTCCAGACACAGAAGAGTAGAGCAACTGAGTGTCACCCCTACTGGAAAGAAGAGTCTGTGTGAAAGAACAGCAGAAATAAGAGAAACCTGTGTTTAATTTGAGCCGGTGGTTTCCAGTGCTCAGCACCAGCACCTCATTGTCAACACCGGCATCTATGAAAGTCTGCCACATGGTGGTGCTGTTCGTCTAATTTAGAAATAAGCACACAGTTGTTAATTAATAAAAAATGGCTACAACCCGTCCCCAAAGCCATTAGTATAGCTTTAGGAGCCCAAAATGGTGTTAATTGCCACACGTGTAGGAGTGTGATGGTTAGTAGTTATCATGGTACTGTCATTGGCATCGCTAGCAGGTGCCATAGGTGGTGCAAGCTGCAGTGGTCTCCTGACGAGGGACCTGGCACTTATTTGTTTAAAAATTAAGCACTGAGAGTAACAGATCTATATGAAATCATGTGATGAAAAAGAAAAACACCAGGGGGCATATTTACTTAGGATGTGTGTTGTCCTTGCGTGCCACAAGTCATCGCATGGAAGCGCAAGTCCTCAAAAGGGATTTACAAAGCCACACAAGGGGTGATTTGCAAGTAAATGTAACGCAATACAGCGGCTTGGACTGCGTTGAGTTACATTTTATTGTGGCAGGCGTTCCATGGATGGAGCATGTGCGTTCCTGTGCACCTACCCATGGAATTTGATGCAATCCCAAATTGACTAGAGGCAGTAAACTTTTGATTGTGCCAAACTTGGTGTGCCTACCACAGAGAAGCATACTGAGGAGAAATATATTTATTTCTGCTTGTTATTTCCTCTTACCATGTGTGCTGCATCCAGCAGCATACAGAGAAAGAGGAATGGGCCTCTAAGAATTTTTTGTTTGCAGGAAGGTATCCAGCACAAAAGCAACCCTGCCGGACCTCTGGCCCCCTTGTGCCACAGCGCATGGGTGCCTGCACTGGCATTAGGCAGCCACAAGTGCGCCACTGCCAGGAGAGAGCTGAACTGCGCCATATCTTTGTAAATTTGGTGCAGTTCAGCTCTCTCCCTTTCATGCAACGCAGTGCAGCAACTTACGCAACGCAGTGCAGCAAGTTACTTTTCAGTGCTGCGTTGCATGAAATGTTTGTAAATAGGCCCCTAAATGTGAAACACCAGCATTGTGAAGAGTTTGCGAGAGAATAGGAAAGAAACTGTTAGTCACTAGTACCAAAGAGAGTGTGGGAGAGAGAAAGGAAAAGAGTTTGTGAGTTTACGGCACCAGAAGGTGTTTGCGAGACTGCTACCACCAACAGCAGAGAGACTGCAAGTCAACAGAACCAGGAACAGTGCAAGAGAAACAAAGGCTGACGAAACTGTGCAGAAGGGAGAGTGTGGGGAGGGAGAAGACAGAGCAATTGTGAGGGAACAGCAGAAGGGAGAATCTGTGAGAGAGAAAGTCACAGATATCATCAAGACATCTGTGAAAAACAAAAATAGTGACTTATGTGTGCAAGAGAAATTATATGAGAGTAAGACAGGGTGAATGTGCAGCATCAGATCAAGGGAGAGTCTTAGTGAGGGAGGGAGAGAGAGAAAGAGTGAGAGCTGACGCGCCCCTGGCTCTAGGGCGAGATTGAGAAGTGTGGCTCAATGGTTAGAGCGACAGACCCTGATGCAGAGGTCTGGCCCGGGACCAAGGTTCAATTCCCGCCTCAGCGGCTCTTGAGCTCAATTTCCTCGGACCTGATAATTCTCGCCTCGGTGCCTATTCTAATCATGGGTCCCACTCTGCAACTCTGGGCAATAGCTTGCTTAATCTCCACAACGGCCCTCACAACGCTAGGATGCCTGGCCTCACCTTGGGGGTGCCCAGGAGTGGGCGCCTCACAGGGAAAAAGCCAGGAAGGGTTCCACAGTGGTATTCGTACAAGCGCCGGAGAGACCCCATGTGCGGTGATTCGGGCGCTATACAAGTAATACAACATTTACGTTTACATTGAAAGAGAAATGCAGGGGCTGTTAGTCATGAGTACCAACCAGAAAGAGTTTGTGTGGAGGAGCAAAGCAAAGGCGCTGTGATTCAACAGCCTAATAGAAAGTCTAAGAGGGAAAAATAAATCACTCGGGATCCGGAGTACATCTGGAAGAGAGAAAATAGAGCAAGTGAGTCACCCTCCCAGAGGAAACAGGAAGATAGAGTAAGTGATTCAACGAGCAGCTGTTCAACATAAACACAGGGTGAAGTACGTCAGAGAAAAAACAATATATGAATCTACAGCGCAAGAGAGAGTCTGTGGGAATCAAAAATGAAAGCGACCATGAGCCAACCTGGAGAGAAAAGCTGAGAAGGTCTCAGTCCGCGCCAAGGGGCGAGTCGCTGAGAGGCAGGCAGCGCAGAGCCTGCCCCCAGAGAAACTGCGTGGTGCCTGCACGAGGGGCATTCGGTTAGGACGTAACACCGAGCCTTGGGAAGACTCACAAGACCAGGGCGTGTCAGTGAGAGTGAAAGCAAAACGAATTTGAGCTTCTTGGGTCATGGCGAGTCCGCCTGAGGAGAAAAGTGAAGCAGCTGACCGCGAGTCAGTAGAAATTGTCCTTGAGAGGACAGCAAAGTGGCTGTGGGGCTTGAACAAATGATTGCGAGTCCTCCACACGTGGGAGAGTCTGTGACAGTCGCAAACAGAGCGAAGGTGGAAACAAATACAGTAAGTGAGAAAGAAAGTTAGGTGTAATTAATCCGCCGGGCCTGTCAGCAAGTCACCGGAGTGTGGCTTGTCAGTTGCACCATAAGCGGTGCTGGAACATGTATGTATGTATGTATATATATATATATATATATATATATATATATATATATATATATATATATATATATATATATATCTGCAATACCTCGCAGCAGCTGCGCTTTCCATTAACGAATTACGAGGCAAGGACCAGCTTCTCATCAGCATACTTTATTAGTCAAACAGACAGATTGCCATGACGAGTTTCGGCCGTCCCAGCGGCCTTGGTATATATACTTTTTTTTTGGGGTTGTATGTTGAAGGAAATTCCGCTAGATTTGTGTATGCCTACAACGGGGAAAAAAGGCCCACAAAGCAAGAACTGACCAGTTCGATCAAGGTCCACTGAGACCCACACAAACCATAATAAATGCTCCCTTAGTGGGCAATTCAATGGTGTGGTCTTAGGCCCCTATGCATAAATCTTAAGGACACAGAGACTGTTAGCTGTTTGGTAGAACTGGCCCAAGCACGTGTGCCCGGCCCCTTTTATTCTCAGGGTCGCATGTCCTGTGACGCCTGTGTTGGATGGGTGTGGGGTAAGCCAGCCCTAAGGGAGTGGCCGGTAAATAGGAACCCTAGACCAGTGACCAGCAGGTCACTACAGGCATTTTTAGCAGAAAGAACAGCAGCAACTACCTTGAAGTACAAAATTTGACCATTCCTCACGTTCTCCTGCGAAGCAAATTTGAACAGTTTTCATAAACAAATGCAAGGTGTGAGTTTAAAAAAGTAAAAAAAAAATAGGCAGATTTGGCGTTCCACTAATTAGTTTGGACGCCCTAACCCATTATCTGTATTTGCGTCATGCAGAACCAATGTGCTTCAGTCCAATATCCGCAGGTATGATAACTCTAGTTACACTCTATCTATAGAAACTCTTCAAGCCTTTCATATCCAGCCTTTGGCAGTAGTTACCTGTACAGGTGGTCTTTGTCTCCCCCTGGTGGTGCTGGACAGGATGTCGGCTCCGCAGACATGCTCACTGTGACAGCCTGAGGAGAGAAAGGCAGCAGGTTATCCAAACCGTCGCCAGAGGGGGAAAAAAGACTGGATAGTGAGGCCTGTACTCTAAAATGAGCTGTTGTGCTATAGGCACACCTCAAAGAAACGTGTAATATACGCTGATCTTTAGCATTCATTGCTTTCTATCTAGCCTGGGTAAGGGAGGCCATTTTGGCCAGTGAATCAAGCCCCCTGGATGCAATGGGCACCAGGGTCCCATGCAGAATTCTACAGTGTGGCACGATTTTCTATATTATTGGTCAGTGGACCTTGCTATTCCTTGGGTCTGTGCTCGGCTCGTCTCACGGATTTTGGGAAATACTCAGGGGCAGATGTACAAGCTCCTTGTGGCACTTTTACACCGCCGTTGCATCACTTTTGTGATGCAGCAGCGGCGTAAACAATGTGCCACAATGCGACATATTTACAACGTGACGAATCTAGTTAGATGCATCACGTTGCAAAGCCCTGCGCTACATTATACCTGCGTCAGGTATAATGTATGCAGGGTGGGCGTTCCGTCGCAAGGAGGCCCCATAAAAGTGACACAGTGAAATCTACAAGATTTTACTGAGTCACTTTTACGTCCCCGCTGCGTCAAAATCTAGTACAGCAAGTATAGGGCGCCCCCGAGCAGTGCTGGAGTTGCGTCACACTTGCGACACAACTCCAGCACTGCCTCACTTTTACGGCATTCGATGCGTCACGCATCTGTCTACTCTTGCGCCATGGTGCGCAGCATTGTAAATGCAACGCATCCATGGTGGCGCAAGGGGTTTCTGCCGTGACGCGAAAATAACTGGCGCATCCCTGCTGATATGCAGGGATGCGCCAGTTATTGTAAATCTGCCCCTCAGAGTTTTACAAGCGCTTTTCTCCTGAAAGACATGTTGGGTTTATGCTAGAGGTGGGCGAGCCAACAATTGACCATGGAGAACCGAGACAGAGCCGATCAGTTGTCGAGCTCGGCTCCGAGAGCCTTTGCACGAGCCGAGCCCTGGAAATGTTTGCCATGTAAATCATGCGACAAACATTGCATAAAATATTTTAAAATATCTTTAAAATTCAAAAAGGCGCATTTCTGTAGCAGGCGCAAGCTTTGACATTAATAAGTCACAATTATAGCACTGTTCTGGGAGGTAGTTATTAAAAGTGTGTTTTTTAAACATTTACTTAGAACCATGCCTACCAAATTTCCCCAACTCCCCCAGCCCTGGCGACAAGGCCATTAGAGAACGGAGGGGCAGAGGTAAATCGGTTGCTCAGTGGATCCTGTATGTGGCCACAGTCTTGTAGATCGAGCAGCATTATTTTTTTTATAAATGAAACAGAATACGTTTGTACAGCTCGTAGTCTGGATGCACGTATCTGAAGGTGCTTTCATGTGCGATATTGAAGAAAGAGGGAAATTGGTGAAAAAAAAGAATTGCCTAAGATCACTCAGTTTGTTTAAGTGGGGAAGCCGGGACTAATCTCAGGTTTCCTGATTTTTACATTGTACAAATCAAATGTCCCATGTGCAGGCAGGTGAGCCGCCATTCTCTCCACCAGTCACAGCAGCAGGGGTTCAGGGGGACCCCCAGACCAAGACTCACTGTGGAGGGATCGTAGCAGCTCAGTAGAGGTCCCACTTCTGATCAGATCTTCCACCAATGATGTGCAGTGACCAGGCGATCTACCCCGCACCAGGAGCGAGGGCGGCACTTACCCTCTTTTAGTGGCCTCGTGGGAATCTCAGACCAACCAGAGGGTTTGAGTTAACTGTTTAAGCCCTGCTCCAATCCTGTAGAAATGTACCTTCCATGTATCCACCTTTCGGGGGCTCTGCATCGAGGACACATAGGTCAGACTCATTTGGACTAGCCTCGAGGATTTTATGTTCGGCGCTCAGACAAAGGCCTGCGTCTGTCCCTGTTTCCTGGGGAACCAACAACAGCGCAGGAAACTGGATGGACCTGTTTTATTGAAGCAGAAGCAAGCAGTGCTTCAATTGGAAAAATAGGATTGCTTGTTTCTGAGAAGCGCTGGTACACTCCAATTAAAAGTATTACGCCACTCTTGAGAAGTGCAGGTACTCTCCATCTCAAAATAAAAAAGTGCCGGTACTCAGTACCGGATAGTACTGGCCCATTTAAAGCACGGAGCAGAAGTTAAGCTACTCTGGACCCATTAGCTACGCAGGGTAGCCATCAGGAAAGGGAATCTGCGAAGGAGTACATTCAGGTCGGCATGTCCGGCCTGGACGCCGCCAGCTTTCCCATAGGAAAGGCGCCATCATGTGCAGCATGAGGTGGAGTCCAAACACATCTCATGCGTACCCCACATATCATGAAGGAAAAGCACCCCAGTTATGGGAACTGAATAGACCTCTAACCAGGAACAGCACATCAACACTGGGTTGTTGGACCACAAAGCTGCTGCTACTGCCGCCAGTCGCTGCAAGGGTAGGTCGGTTGAGATGGCAGGAGCCGCCTCAGCTGCGAATGGGTACACAGTAACCTCTATGTCTACAAATACAGATTTAATGTCAACAACACCAAACACATGCAACAAAAAATATTCCTGTCAGAGGCTATTTTGGTTATGTTCTGGTATCATACCAATTTGGTTTTGAACCTTATCTTGATAACACCTCACCTGAGTTCAGGCGCACCTGGTGAATAAGGTGTAGGGTTGGGATCTACCCTAAAGTAGTATCCTAAAGAGAATAACGGAGCTTTAATCATGATTATAAAAGGAGGGAGATTGAAACTATTACACATATTATGCTTTTCTGCATAGAAAATGTTGGTCTTGCGAAGGGAAAGCCTTTTGCCCTTGTTTAAGTCACATGGTACCATGACTTATAAAGAAGTCTTGGCATTAAGTTAGAGCACTCATTTACTTTTGATGGAGCAAGGTTTCATACGTAAAGAAACTTGCTCGGATTCAATCCTCTCGAAATAACATGTAATTTATCAACCAACATGTTTTGTGAATACTAAAACCGCACTACACAACATTTCTGGTATCTAGGGGAAGCTTTCCTATGTGCTTTTACTAACAGTAACCTGAGTGTCCTAATATGGCCGCCGAAAATGCGGGAACTCTTCTGCGCATGCGTCTGCCACATCTACGTGGTGTGACGTATCTATGCCTTTGGTGGGAATTCTTGCAGCGGCGCACTCGTATGAAAGATGGCTGCTTCATGTCTCACATACTAATGCGCATGCTTCTGCTCGAACTAGACTTTGTTTGTCCTGCTTAACTATTAATGCTATAGTTAAAATAAAGTAATGGGGTTAGAGTAAAAATAAGTGGTATACAGTGCATTCATTTATTTTCGCATTCTAATGTGTCTCTCTTTGACTTTATTATTAGCTCGTATTTGGGCCTGAAGGGTGACTTGAATCGCCATATTGAATTCCCTCTGCTCATGTGCTGGAAGCACTGAGAGATCTCGAGCGGTGGCATTGAAACCATGCCAAAGACCGCCTTACCCCTGATGTTCCTGGGAAAATGACCTTCTTACCCCACAAGAGGAAGAAATATGAACTAATCAAATACTTTGTATATAAATTTGAAACAAATATTGCTGGGTGGAATAAAATCATGGGAAAGTAAATTATGGGCGGGAACATTGATCAACTTTATTGAATGCAAATTATCTCATACTGGTATGGTGTGATGACCTCTCCTCGCCTTTCTGACCAATCAAATGAAGGGAATACGCACATTTACAACACTGGAGGGTGGTACATGCCCTGGAAAATGGTATAAATAAGGTAGGCTCAGTTAGTAAGATTGGCCGACTTGCCACAGACCTGTCACTGACGCAACGTATGCTGAAGGAGAATCGAGAGCAGAAGGCTGGTCGAGCACTCTGACAGAAGAATTGGGGTTTCACTGAGGGAGGAGAATTGATTACCCAGTCGGGGTCCGAGTGTAGCCGCAGAGAGGGGTGTGACGCTGGTGTTGCACTTAGCTGAGGATACCTGTCCTGATCTGCACCTGTCTTATCCTGTTGGCACCTGATTAGTCGGGTGCCTTTTCTTGCCCCAGCCCGTGGCCAGGGTTGGTCTTCGCACCATTGTAGGTAAATATAAATCTGTGTGGTAGATCCTTGTACTGTTTTCCCTTTTTCACCCTTCCCAGGTACCAATGTCTAAAGGTGTTCTTTTATAGTCTTGCAGAATGTATGCTTTAAAATTATTTTGTTACTTGAAAAGTCCTTAATATCACTACTGTGGCACCTGACTCATAAAATATTGCATAGATCAAGCTGTTAAAACTTTCCAGAGTCTGTGGTTATTTATGAAGGTAAATGTTATTCTCTATCTATTATGCTAAAATCCTTGATCCTTAGGACTTAGAGCACAGGTGACAAGGATTGGCAAGTCATGGTGTACAGGTATAAGTCCTAAAAGTGAATACAATTCTGATAGGCAGGAAATTAAGCTGGATTACCGGTTCAAGGTGTGAATGTTTATGGACCCAGGTGAGTATGGTACTCCGAGCTGGTAATCACGCGCCATCACTTTCAGTGGCATCCTATGTTTGGTCTTCATTGGTGATCTCAAGGAATGGTTCACAAAGAACTGCTTTTTGTTGATGTATTTTTAGATTCATATTAAACTTCAGAATTTAAATTTGAAGAAGCAAGCTAATGTTAGTAGATATTGTTTATATTTTTTAAATATAAATGTGTTTGCCATATTGTTAGGCTTTTTAGCTGAGAACATAAAACATATGGAATGAACATACTGCAGTTTATTGCAATATCTATTGCAGGTCTGATGAGTAAAAGACATAACATTCAGGCCTCTGTCCCTGAAGAATCTAATCTTGGACTACGGTTAGGAAGACCTGGGGCCATATTATCAAGCCCCAGCAATAATTATCGCTAAGCGCACTTAGCGCTAGGATATTATCGCCGGGTAGCGTGGATTTTTATCACTGAGATAGCGTGCTATTAGCAACGCTTACCTCAGAAGTGATAACAATCCTCGCGCTAACTGCCAAATGAGAGATTATCGCTGGAAAACCAACGATAATCTCTTGGTGTTTGGCGTTAGCTTGATGATAAGGGCTCACAAACTTAGCCATGATATCCACCTTCCATAGGATATCATGACTATCATTAGAGATGCAAGGGGAAGCATAGAGAAAAAGGGTGCTAACATGCGAATTTGCGTGTTAGCACCCTGTTGCTGATATGGAGGTAATTTTATCTCCGCTTTCTTGGCTTTTAAAGCCAAAAAAGCAGATATAAATCCCTTGATAATATGCCCCCTGGTGCTAGAAGAGGGCCTGGTAGGACCAAGCATTTCTAAGGGAGGTCCCTCTAATCAACCCAATGCCACTTCCCAACAAAGTAAGCCCTCATTTCTATTTAAAGCCTTTTCTAACCATCTCTGAAGACTCTGGAGGCAGGACCAGCATTGGCCTGTCTCTGTGCTCACTGATAAAGGCCTCTGTAGCTGTTTTACTGAGGAGGCGGGAGTGAGCAGACAGCAGTGATAACTGCTCTGTTATCCTCGGAGTAGATTATTATGGACAGAAGGCAAAACCACAGAAACTGCCAACTCCCATTAGGAGGCAATTAGAACAATTACAGCATTCATACAGAGATACAACACACATGTTTTCCCGAGATAAAGTGTTACATTTGCCAGGAAATGTTGATGAGACAATGCGCAAATGTAAAACGCATTTGTCTTAACCACTTGCATGCTTGTGACAGCCGGGAGCTGTCACGCGTCACGGTGGGCGTGTGCGCAGGACGGCTCCCGGCCATCCGAATCCCGCCCACTTAGTAAAACGCCCACACAGCGTGAAAATTCGCACCGCACGCAAGGGGTTAACAGTGTTGTTATAGTGCTTTGAGTCATTCTCGTCATGTTGTGCTATATCCACCACTCAAATTACTTTCATATTTCACTATACTAATCTTTTATGGGTTGCGCTACATGCCGAAAAAGTGCGTTGACGCCTCGTCAGGGGTGGTAAGCGCTATATAAATGCAATTACAATACAATACAATAAAAGCATGATTAAATGTGAGCCACACAAAATAGCTGCAAGATGTAGCGCCCGTCTATATGGAGTATGATCCATGATGTTTACAGACTGTAGTTACAGCTGCCAAGTGGCCTCATGTCACAGTCTTGGCTTTTTAGACAACAACCCTGCATTCCAGAGCTAGAGTTCACTTTAACTAATGTAAATGTGAGTTGAAAAACCCTCAGCACAACGTCTTCTGATGGCCAGAAACCAACACAGGTTAAATGCGCCAAACACGGCACAACCAAGCCACAGAGCTCAAGAAATTAAGAGAAGCCTTAAAAAATGAGAGGATCAGAGGAAGGATTTATTCTAAGATGCTGAAAGTGTTCACCTATGAAGATATGGCTAGAGGGATTAGTATCGCACTTGTGTCTTCCGAGGTGGAGAAACGACCACGTCAGGCTTCCAGCACATCTCCAGGGGGCATCCTCTGGCGGGGAGCAGCCTCTGCCTGGTGCTGTGATCCCTGCAGGCCCGCTGCATAAAAGCAGGGCCGGCTTTAGGGCAGTGCGACTGCTGCGGCCGCACTGGGCGCTGACCTGTGGAGGGGGCGCTGAACTCAGGGGGAGCGCTGTGTTTAGCAATAACGTATGATTGGAAAGATGAGTGGCACTTTAGCCCGGTGGTAGTGAGAGAATCTGAGGAGACAGTTAGGGGGTGTGGGTGCGCCCAAAACGATTGTCACACCAGGCGCCACCAGTGCTAAAGCCGGCCATGCGTACAGGGGGGGACACACAGGTAAGCCAGGGAGGTGAGTGCAGTTTGGAGTCAGCAACGGTCTGGCTCATCCTGTTTGTGGGTGGGGCCAATGGGCTCCACAAGGGTTCCCCAGACTGTGGGAGGTGTGAGAGACCGGAGGGGTTAGAGTGGCTGTCATCTGCCATTCTCATGACCCCTGGTTCATGTCACCACACCTCCTGCCCCAGCACCAGGGATCAGCAGGAGGCCCAGGAGTGGAGGAGTGGCTTGGCTCCTGAGAACGTCAGGCACCTACTGCCAGCTTGCAAGCACCATTCTGCCTTTGGTAGGGCCAGGGAATTATGTCCCACCTGTCTGAGATGCCACTGTGCTGCTGAATGGGTCAGGCATTCACTCCTGCTCAGGTCAGGCAAGAATGCTGTGGGTATCAGTCCGCGCCCCAGAGTGAACCTACGAGGAAGCATCCTCCTGTACTTCGGTGCCATTCAAGGCACTTTGGAGGGGAGGAGTCAGCACTCCCCGCCACGGTTCCCTACCAGCCACCACTGCGAGTAGGGCATAGAATGTCCACCCTGAGAGGCACACCAACAACCCAGAAACAGTACAGAGCTTGATGTGCAAAAATATTATGACATACAGATTTACTATTCTGTGCATGTTTATATATTTTTTTCACTGAAAAATACAAAGGTTAAAGTACCGTTATGGTTAGCTTTGTCTAGAAGAACCTAAAACTATTTAAAATACACTCTGATATTCACTGAAAAAAACATAGCTAAAGTTTGGAAAAACACTGACGTTTTCCAGTTATGGTTAGGTTAGCAAACATTAACTTGAGCCCCTATCATGCACCGTTTATAACCTCACATATAACATCGCTCATTACATTTGAATGGCATCATTGATTACAACATTGATGACCTCTGAAATGCCATCATAAATGATACCACTGATGTCATCACTGACAATATCACAGATGACATCAACCAGTGTTACAAACACTCTATCATCTGTTATGCACAGCTGAGATATGTCGCTTGGTCAGGCTCTGTGCCCAACCCATTCAGAGCAACCAGCCCACACTGTGCACATCCATTGGCTCTGTAAAGCAGGGGTTGGCTGCAGGATCTGGCCTTCAAATAGAGCACACAAAATCCTCTGCTGACAGCCAATCCCCGCTACACATGGCCATCAGCTGAGATCAATGGAGGCTGGCTGTAGGACCTGCCGTACAGCCGGGCCATGAGCCCGACCCCCCACAAGAAGGCAACCTGATCTGACCAAACGCCAGCGACACCCAACAGTCCACACTTGATAAATCCCAATGTGCAAGATTTCGTCTCTGTGCCGTGGGTGTTGGCTGCAGGGCCTGGTCTTCAGCCTCGTCCAATGCACAACCTACCATGGGTGGCTATTTCCCATTGCACACAACCGGTTGTACACTGTAATTGATGACTTCAAGGGCCGGCGATAGGTCAGCCACGGCCTGCATTGAAACATTTGAGAGTGGACAGTTCCTGCTGCGTGTACCCTTCAGCCCTGTACATCAGTTCCTGCTGCCTGCGCCCTACCCTTTAAAAATAGCCGATCCAGCCTTTGGTCATGCACAGCGGGGGTTGCCTGCAGGGTCTTGACTGCGGCCAGGAACAGTGACCACCCCTTTGCAGGCAGTCAGCCCCTCATGCTTAAGTCCATCGAATCCTTTTCTCCTTGTTTTAAAAAATATTTTAGGGTTCGCAGAGTAATTTCAAAAGTTTTCTGCTAAATGTGGTGCAATTCTGCTCAGCCATTGTTTTCTGTATTGGTGTCTCATTTTCCCTATGGAAATTGCATGGGAAAAAGGTGTTTTGGGAGCCGTCTTTTGCCGGATCATCCCAAAACTTTCCAGGAAGGAGCTGAGGTGGATGGATTTTTGTTTTGGGAACCGTTTATGAAGATTCGTCACATGGCGCCAAAGTTATTAGCAAAACAAAAAGCGCTCTTCTTATGGAAACTTTGACTTGTGTATAACTACACTTTGGCTACCACCACTGCCATGCACTGCTTATGACCTCACACATGACATCTCTCATGACATGTTCTATGATATCATTGATAACATCACTAATTACATAGGAAATTACATCATTAATGACATCATTGTGCCTGGTGAGTGTGCAAGTTATAGTTACTTCATTTAACTATACTTGGTGAATTTCAGTGTTTTGAGTTTAAAATTTTACCATTTAACTTACATTATCACCTAACTATAACGTCACTTTAACCTTTGTGTTCTTTTAGTGAATTTCTGAGGGTTTAAAAAAAATTTAAAGTAAGATATTTTATCATACCTAACTATTATATCATTTTAACATTTTGTCAGTGAACATATCTATATATGTATTCTAAACAGATATGGAGTAGTGTAATATACAGTCACATATTCTTTCTTACCGATATGCACTTATATTTAGATCACAATATTTTTCGATATTCTGGTAGTATACTCTTCTTGTTCACTCTCACCGCTATGGTATTTTTGTGCCCTTTGCATCCTTTCATCTTTCATAGATACCTAACAGTTACCATCCTGCCCAGTCTGCTGCCACTCACCCCTCCCCCCGAGCCACCAGCTCACTGACTGCCATGTCTTGTTTCAACAACAGCATACTTCCATCTGCCTCATCTGTTCAGTTCAGGGGACCTCAAACACTAAGCCCCTCTTCTCACCACTTCTGTCTCCCAGCACACCATCTCACCCAAGGGATCCAAATTGTGTGCCAACAAACCAAACAACTTGGGTGGGAGTGCACTTCTGGTCTGGGTACGATCTACACAGGGCCCATTGTGTAGCTACTATTTGCCATCTAACCTATTATTCTGAGGTACAGGTAAAAAGCAATGCTTCTTTGTGTTTGTTTCATCTGGATTATTTGCTGTTGAAAAGAAGTACTCTTTATGGTATTGTGCCACACAATTGGGTCCCCCGTTCTCCATTTTCTGGTGGTGCTGTGGCCAGTCCAATTCAGCATAATCTCTTGATTTAATACTCCTGAATCTCCAGCTAAAGCACACTCTCCCAATACCGCTTACACACCGGTGTAAGGTACTCTGTACAAAATATCTTAGAGGCATTTGGACAAATCCAATAGCTTCCAAGGACTCAGGTCTTCTACCGTTCCCTGGAATGGACAGTGAGCAGAAAACTTCTATTTGCTTAAAACCTACCCATGCGGGACCCGAGAACTACTATATCACTGTTTTCAAATTAAAGATAGGACTTGATAGGTTTCCCCAATTGTAACAAAACAAAGCTTTAAGATTCAGCATCTGGTACAATTGGCAAACGTATCATATGTATTGGTATTCATGATGTATGACAAGTTTGAAGTAATTCCTAATCGAATCAGAATTTACAAAAAAATTGAGACTGCGGCACGGCCAATTTGCTTACTAACTCTTCTCCCTGAACATTTACCAGCCAAAAAACGAGGAAAACCTCAGAGTGGTAAATAACAGATACATGGAGAATTACAGTAGCAATCAGGGCAGTAATAGGGGTTCCCACAGTACCCTGCCCCTCCTTCCTAAGGGCACCCTTAGGGTCAGAGTCAGAATACTGCAGTATTCCAGGATCCTGGAATTGTCCATGCTGCCCTCCTTCAAAGCATCTTCCCAGAAGCTCTCAAGACAGACCAGATTGACCCATTCATAAAGAAAACTACACTAGACTTTGATTTTTTTTAAACAGATTTTATTTTATTTTCAGCTCTTACATACAGCTTTATAGACACCAGTTCTCACATCTTGTATTATGTCTTTTCCACATTTTAGAATACGTTAATATTTAAATCTTCAGCATCTTGGACACTAGACCTTGATGACCTTGTCAACTACCAGCCCATCACTCACCTACCATTCATTGGCAAGATAATTGAAAATGCGGTGTATGTTCAAGATCACATCAATGGTAACCATTTCCAGCATGTTTATCAGTCTGGCTTCAGATTATGTTGCACCAACATATCACTACCTTACACATCGTAAAGGATGCTATCCCTACCACAGATGAGGATGGCCCCTGCCTCTTGATATTACCGGACTTCTCAGCAGCCTTCAACAGTCGACCATCCCACCCTCTTATGCACCCTGGAGTCTCGATTGGGATTCACCAGCAATGTCCTTCACTGGTTCTCCTACCTTTCCAACCAACACCAGTTTATTCACATGTACATGTCAAGGACCCAAAATATCCTAATCACCTATGGATTGCCCCAGGGATCATGCTGCCCTCGCTCATCTTCAACCTCCACATGGAGCCACTTGGTGCTCTACTCACATATAACACCGCCAGGATTCACCAATATGTCACTGATAGGCAACTCTACTTGAAAGTCTACTCTTCATAAGGCATCTAACACCTCAAACACTACCTGCACATCATCCAGACTTGGATGCTCAGCTTGCACCTGTAGCTCAACCCAATCAAGACAGAATTCTTGTTATTTGCAAAGGAGAATAAACACAAAACAGTACAAATCTGACTCAGTGACATGAAAATCTATAGCTTCTAACCCCAACTTTCACCAAACGCCAAGTAACTTGAATTCACCCTGGAAACCAACCTCGCCTTCAAGGAATACATTGCTAATAAGCAAAGTTGGTCTGTTACCAGCTTTGTCTTCTAAAGAAAGTGAAACTGTTTCTTCCAGAAAGTGACTTCAGAACTGTTTTTCAAGCCCTGGTACTCTTGTAAGTGGATGATGGTAGCGCCTTGCTCAATGACATACCAGACCTCACAATGGCACCCCTCAAGGGCATCCAACATGCTATAGCACGTTTTCTCCAGGTCCTGATGCTATATGATAACATCACCCTATGCATGATGGAACCCCGCTTATCTTTAAGACACCCTCTCTGTTGGCCCTCTGCACACACACAGCCAGGACACCATCGAAACTAAGAAGCGTGAAAAAGTAAAAACAAGACAGCGGGCCTTTTCCAGATAAACACCCAGGATCTAGAAGAACATCCCTGCATCCTTCAGGACCACCTAAGCATGAATATGCCTCTTCTCTCCGCATGTTAATTATTCCGTATGCTGTCACAACGCGGTCGTAATAACGACCGCGTTGTGACAACGCATACCATTACTCTGCAGTCGTTACAACGACTTGTGGAGGGGGGGCGCTGGATGTTGGAATAGTAAAATTTACTATTCCAACTCCAGTCTGTGCGGACACAAGGGAAGGTGTTGGATTTTAAATCCAACACCTTCTAACCCCTCCGCAAGTCGTTGTAACGACTTGCGGAGCAATGGTATGCGTTGTCACAACGCAGTTGTTGTAACAACCGCATTGTGACAGCATGAGGGGTCGCGGATGCGAAGTGAAGATGCTTTACCCCTAAGCACAGCTGCAGTTTAAAGACCATAACATAACAATGCATTAACATGCCACAATGCAGATGCTTCTTCTAACACTTGTTGACTTTATGGTTGTCCTTGGCTTAGTACAGTGCTCCGTCGACTTTTGGCTATGTTCACCCAATAGAAATGTCATATACATGCAAACATACATACATTCTGGAATTTCAGATACCAATGACGTTGATATATCCAGCCCAATTGGAATGAGGACCTTGATCACCTTTTAAAATCCATTAGTGCCCATACAGAACGGTAAATATATATGTTCTGCCTCTTTTTTCAGTCACTCTTTCCTACTTTTTAAGGTTATGTAAGTTTTAATAAGTTCACATAGTGGTTGGGTATTACAAATTGGCAATTTCAGAACACTATGGCAAACATGCACAAGTCCCTTTTGTTCGGCGTCCATCATTCATTGATCATTTTGACTCTCCCACTGCTCTTACTGCCTCAGTTTCAGGACACTCTGACTCATATTCACGCCCTTAGATAAGCTGGTTATCGCGGTTCATCACGCTCATGTTTTCTTGTTTATCAGCCTCAAAAAGACTGCTTAAAATAGTTCACATCTTCTCTTGTTGTCATCCCACATTTTTGTCAGTAGAGTTCCTGATACGTTCCTGAGTTATCGTCACTGCCATGTTTACAACATAATGGGTATTTGCTCACAGGGGCATAGATCCAGGGGGTGTTTGGGGTGTTACAGCCCCTTAAAAATGTATTCTGTAGTAATTAGTTGGGTACTAGGGCTTTCAGTCGGGTAATGTGAAGTGTCTGTCGGATTTCAACCGGGATTTTTACATGCCAACACTGACAAAAGCACACACACTCTCTCGTCTATGTTTTGAAAGCCTTCAAAATGCGGATTCTTCTCGTCTATGTTGTGAAAGCCTTCAAAATGCTGATTAGTTTAACAAATATTGTGTTTTAAGTACCCCTAACAATCTGCACTCCTCTTCCTTTCCACTGTCCCTTAAGCCCCCCTCATGTCCTGCTTCTCATATAATGAGATTTAAACAGCAGTCAAAGTGCATTAAAAATGCAAGTTAAATGAATCCATGAGTAATGCACTTTCATACTGTATGAAACCTCTTTTAGTTAATGCACTGCAGTGGTCTGTGTCTGTAACCAAAGAGCCATGGAATTGAATCCTGATTAGAACAGTGGAGAATAGTTAGGAGCGTAACACAGGCCCCTGCAGCACAAGTGCTGTGTTACCGCCTTTTAAAAAGCACACACTTGACTTCTCTGCTGGTAACTCGTTTCTAATACAGCTCAAAAAGAATAAATCTGTGTCATCAGGAAGCGATAAATTGATTCCATTAATTAAAGCCAATAAGGGCTTCAGAGCTTCCTTTAAATTTGCCGATTAACCAGTTGTGCACATTTACATGCCTTTCAGGTAAGCAGGCACCCTGGCAAGAAGGCTTGTTTAGCTGTTTGCCCCTCGCTTGGTTTCACAGCAAAGGAGACTCCCTGCCTTACACTGCAGCTGGAGCATTTCAGCTCTGGGAATTAACCGCCCCAGGACGGTTATCTTTTCAAAGAAAGTAAGGGAACTGTTTTCCTTAAATTAAAAACAGTATGAGCACATAAATTTTACACAAAAAAAAAACAGTATGAGCACATTGTGCCACTCCGATCCCGCCCACTTCTACCACTGGTTTTAACAAAATGCCCCAGCGGGATTGCTGGAAAATTTAAAGCTCACCCCCCCCAATCACACTGATCAAGCTATGCCCCTGTTTCCTCACTCCCCTCATATCAATAGCTCTAGTCCTTGGGGGCATGTCGGGCAGATCCCCACCTAGCACCCACCAGCCAGCCACCCCTGCTGCAGCTGAGATGCACATGCTGCTTAGTTATTGACGGTATGTCGACTAAGCATTTAGAGACTATGGCAATGTTCTGCTGCTGCCTGTCCACATGCAGTTTTCATCTAAGTCAGAGGTCTTCAAACTGTGGGGCGTGCCCCCCTGGGGGTCCATAAATGGTTTCCAAGGGAGGCGCGAATGCCTCTGCAATTACATGCAAATGAACTGCGGCCTTGTTCATTCGCCACATTTCCAGGCTGTCTTTATTTACACACATCCCTTTAAATTGGGACTATAAAAAGATTCTGAGTGCCCTGAAGAGCAGTCACCATGTGTTAAGAAGTTGTCTAAAAGGAAAATAAGTAAATAGTCTAAGTATTTGGTAGTTAGCAAATACTGTCACTGCAGACTTCTGTGAGTCTGAAACCTGAGCAACACATAATTGAACCCTAGCTGACACTTTGGGGAACAGTGACCTTTGCCCAGATAGTGCTGCGAGGTCTCAGCCTTTGACAGAAAGCGCTGTGGATATGCAAGTTATTATTTTAACCTTGCATTATACACTGTCTAGCACAGGATGCTGCAAAATTATGCCGTTTTCGAGATAAAAACACGTTCCTACAAAATATAGTTTTTAGTAATAAGTAATCACACTGGACCTAGTGCAAAAAATGTTATAAGTATCTCCATTAGTCCAGAACTCCGCTGATAACACCCCTAGGTTAACTCTTAAAAAAAATCTTTGTCACCATGAAGCATTAAGCAGGGCCACTGGAATTATGTGGCAAGAGAGGACCATATTTTGCAGCTGTGTTAACTCAATTATGCAAGAAAAGGTAAATTAAGCAGCATAATTCAGCACATATTTTGATTAGCATAACTAAATTTGTTTGTCATTTTTACTCATGGTAACACTGTCGGGAAATATAAATACCTCATTAGTACCAGTTTAGCATCCAAAATAAGCAACGGCAAGATGACCAGTCTGACTTTATAAAGGGCCTTCTACTGCTCCAGAACACACGTCGCCAGTCATTTTTAAGTAACTTTTGATTTGTTTGAACTAGAATCAAATGTTTTTGTTAAAATCTGAAGATTATGCAGCGGATGATGGATTATGTAGCAAATGCGGTAAACCCATAACTATGCAGAAAACGCTGCTGCCTCAGAAACTCATAATTCCAGTGGCCCTGGCTTTAAGTGACTCAATCAATTAATGGCTGGTAAGAGGATGTAGCGTAACGGCCAGAGCGGCCAACTTTGAAGCTAGGTTCCAGTCTTGGTGGGAAGCTTAAGCATCCTGTGATTCTAGGCAAATCACTTAATCTCCCCATGCCTGAAAAAAAATGAACGTGTCTCTCTGTAATGCAACTGGTGCTCATGTAAAGCACTCATACCTTCGGGTCGAGTTTGCGCTATATAAAACTGCAAAAAACAAGGCTTGTTTCGGTTTTCAACTGTCTGCATGACCACCCCATTGTGGCTTTCAGGCAGGTGCACCTCAAAGTCGGTATCAACTATTCACGGGCAGTTGTTTTTGTAAAAGATAAGTCCAGGCAGTGGCAGGGAGGAAGTCAACAGGTTTCCATTCAGATGCAGAGCCCTGATCCTCTCAACCCCCAGGGCCTCAGAGTAATGGTCTAGGAGAAAGAGGAAACAAGTGAGATTCTTAGATATACGTAAAGAGATGGCCCAGAAGAGGAAGCACTGTGTGGGGGCCCAGAAGAGGAAGCACTGTGTGGGGGCTCATTTTATGGTCACAAATGGCCAGAGATTGCTTCCTCAGAGAGATACCCCAAGGAAGGGGATGATATAAGGGAGCCTTTTTTCATATATATATAAAACAGGGCCTTCCATTAGTGCAGCAGGTAATGCTGTCAGCTGTGTATGGAACCACTGCTGCTTAGTTATGGCTGCCTTACCATGAAGTGGAGTGGGTGCCCCTTTTCCTTAGGATTAGAGCCCAGGTCACTCTTGCTTCTTTTTTACTGCACTGTAGGTACAGTGGTACCAGGAACCAGAGGTATGAATAGCCAACTAAACCTTAATAATGGCTGTTTACTATCCTTCCTTGCATTAGGACTTGCCAGTGTTTATTTGGGCCTCAGAGCAATAGAACATGAAGGGAAAAAATTAAAGCAGTGGAGACACCTGTGTTTGGCCTCAGAGTGAAAGCAGAGAAGGGTGTGTGGCTAGATGGGAATCCATGTTTTTAACAATGGGTAGAAGAGACTGCCCTCTTTGCAAGGCAGTAGCTAACATTAGTGAAGCAGGTTCAGCAGCACTGGGGCCCAGGGATCAGTGGGGCTCACTGCATCACAAGCATGACTGCCTCACTTTACAAAAGGTGCATCTGAGCTTATTTTCCTTTCTAACATTAGGGCCAAGGGCACCATTGCAATAAAAAGGGTGACAACATGTGGGAGCTCTTTTTTATGAAAGGGAAAAGGGCCTGCTTCAAGGTTAGTGTGATGGTCCGGCACAGTGGTGGAGGGGTAAAAGACGCAGAGGGCGGTGAGACTGCCATTGCCCGCCACAGCCGCCAGGGAACTGCCACTCCCTGGTAGTGGTGCAGCAGTTAGGAGGCAGTCCCACCGCAGTCCCGCCGAACATATCAAGAGTTTCCTCTCTGCTATGGTTTTAATAGTGGCTCCTTCTCCATGAAAACCCTGGTGGGGAGATAACAAAGAGGGCTCTACAGGGCCGCCCTTGAGCCTCTGCGCCCTCGGGTGCATGCAGGGGGTCACAACATTTGCCTCCTGTATGCATGCACCCTGGTTTCTGCCCAGCATGAACTTTTCATTCCGTGCCATGCAGGAACTGTTTTTGGCGTTCCTATTGAGGTGCCCATTATCAGGGCACAGCCATAGGAACATCAAAGCTCATCAGGTAGGAGTTACACTTGTAATCTGCTGGGCGGCCTGACCACGGCTTTGGTGGTGCGGCGGCGGGACAGACCCGGTGCTGCAGCGCCAAAAGTCGCAATCAGGCTCTTAGTGTGGTTTATGAGAAATAGTAAAAGTACTCCTGAAATTATTTTATAAGCCATGCACCCTGCACTCAGCCTTTTCCTTCCCACTCACCCAATCCTTGCCGTAAAGTTTTGGAGGGGGGCCTGACTTTAAAACATTTTTCTTAGGGGGGCTCGGAGCAAAAGAGTTTGAAGACGTCTGATCTAAGTGGACAAGGGAAGGGACCGGCAGACTGTTTAGCCAGCACTTCATGTGATAAATGTCTTTGGCACAACATTGGTAAATTACCTGGACCCCCCTACTCCTCATTGGTTGAACCTGAGATCCTGGAAGGCTCAGTCAATGAGGGCAGAAGGGGAGGCCCATAACAACATAAAGCATACACTTCCATTCAACAAACACCCTGCCTCTGTTCTCACCCACCACCTGCTGCCTCTGCAGTCCTCACAGCTGAATCTGGACCGGATGTTGACGCTGCCCCAGCCCTGGGCTTAGCAAGCCTTGGCTTTGTAAGTCTACAATGAGGAGGTTACTGCCCTCTTGCCAATGAGCCCTGTGACTTTCAGGGGGCCACAGTTCCGCTAAAAATGGATTTATCAAATAAATAAGCAGGTATTGCCTGTTTGTTTCTGATGAAGAAGAATGACAGCCATACTATGAGTTTGTGCCAAATGCAGAATCCATTGGGAAGTAAATTTTTTCCCCCAGAATTTTTTTTTTTTATTCAAAGGGTGTTTCTTGAATAAAAAACAAAGTGAGGCCATGCATAAAGACTTTGACCTGAGCCACACCAAAACATCTGACAGGTACACTTGAGCCTAGAGCAGAATCCATTTTGTAAATCAGTGGTGAGCAGAGGTAGTCTTGACAACCTCTGCCTTCCCCTTTGTATACCCATCACAGCCTTTGCCTCCCCTGGTCTCCAGAGCCAAGAGGCATCAGCAGGAAGGCTTAAAGCCCTGAATTCTTTCTGTAATTTGCAATCCTATCTATTCTCTTAAACTCTCAGCAGAACATAGGGGACTGTTGACATGCTAGGGTGGGAAGTTATCAGGATTTCAAGGCAAGTGAAGTCACTTCCGCTAGTCCTGGTGATTTGCTGAATAGACGTCCATGTCACGAGCAGCACCGTGACATCTGGCGCTGAGAACTAGAACTACTGGTTCCCGTTTTCTTTCCCCCAGACTGGAAGCAGGTCACTAGTGAGAACCAGGAGCTCTGAAGTAGACATGGCCACCAATACGGGCCGGATGGGTGAGGGTAATGGACAGCACAGACCGGTGTGCGTGTGCGTGTATACGTGCATGTGTCTGGTATGAAGCTGTAGACAGAGTGTGAATCTGAACCTGGTCATTGGAAAGAGCCCCTGAAGTATGATAACAATGCAGGAAAGATTTACCGGGGCATATGATGCTACAAGGGCTGCAAGGATGAGGATGAACCTGGGCAGAAGACGCTGTTCCCAGCATTTGAAGGTGGTACTGAGGTGTTGAGACCGGTCACCAAGCTTTGAGGCAGGACACCATAAGGAGTTCAAAGCACAAGTCGACAATGGTTGGCATGAATAAGCATGTACATGAGCCCACGAGCCTGAACCAGAATCCCTTCAAAATTGACGTTTAAAACTCTGCCCTTTGAATGAATGAATAAATGAATGAAAGTTTATAAAGCGCTCTATTGCCGAGGCATCTTGGCGCTAGAATAGCAGAGATATGAAAGGCAGGGAAGGAAATGGTTACTCAGCAGGAAAAAGCCAGGTTTTCAATGGTAGCTTATTCCATAGTTTAGGAGCTAGATAGTAGAGGCTTCTGCCACCCCACTTTATTTTCTTGATTCTTGGAGTCCTAACGAGTGCTTGCTTTGTTGAGTGCAGGGAGCGACCGGGAATATACCATTGAAATAATTTACAATATTCTATAGGTCCACCTCCATGTAAGGTTTTGTGTACCAAGCATAACGCTTTAAATTCAACTCGCTCCTTAACTGGGAGCCAATGACGTTTTCTAATAGCCCCAGATATATGGATATATTTAGTGAGATTCAATAGGGTCCGTGCTGCCGCATTCTGTAGGGATTGCAACTTGTTCAATTGTCTCTTTTTCAAACCAAGATAGAGAGCATTGCAATAATCAATCCGAGACAGAATGAGTGCCATGACAACTGTTTTCCGTAGCTCCATAGGGAGATACGGTAAAATCTTCCGCAGAATTCTCAGAGTGAAATAACAGGCCGAAGTGACCTGGTTTATCTGCCCCATAAAGCTGAGCTGGGTGTCAAACATCACACCCAGGTTTCTCATTTTAGTCACAGGCAGTGGGCAGGCTCCTGCTTCTCCCCGCCACCAGTCAGAATTCCAGATGGGATGGCCAGAGCCAAATTCAATGACCTCTGCCTTTTGAGTGATCAATTTTAAGTAGTTAAGGTGCATCCATTGAATAATGTGTACCATACAACTATGAAACCTGGCCAAGGGATAATTATCTGGGGAAGGTATAGAGATTACAATTTGTGTGTCATCAGCAAATGAGACGAGCAGAAACGGAGTCACATAGATTTTAAATAATGTGGATGACAGTGCCGAGCCCTGAGGGACTCCGCAAGGAAGATGAAATTTGTCTGACTTAAGGTTATCCCAGCAGGCCCTGTGTTCTCTCCCTGTCAGGAAAGAGGTGAGGAGGGCCAGCGCGGAGTCTTGGATCCCTATTGCCCTTAAACGCTGCGTGAGAACGGAGTGGCTCACCGTGTCAAACGCAGCAGACAGGTCCAACAGGATGAGGAACGCCCTGTCCCCTCTATCAATCTTTAAATCCATAGCTCCTTTGACAATGTGTGTAGAAAAGTGTGCTATGATATGCATTATTTAGCATTATTTTATGTTTTCATCAATGCAAATTGGGTGAGAACCTCGTAAACACTCTTTGGAAAAGGAACAAGGGAGGGTGGCTCACTTACTTCGGTCACTGGGTAGCACTAAGGGAAGAATTTCAGGGGTGCCCCAAACCTAGAGCCACTGATCAGTTTACTAAATGTAAACTGCCAGAGCCAGGTGTATGTGTAACCATGCCAGAGATTTCAAGCCTTTGAAAATACAGGATGCAATACAACCAATATATTTCATGTTTCTGTTTATATATTATTGTGAACCAACCACATCTGGTGCAAGCTGATTATCTCAGAGCATCTAGTACTGCAGGTTTTCACCCCACCCTTTACACCACATCACACTCGCCTGTTCATTGGCGTCCCCGTGTCATTCTAGAGCTGGGCCTGCAGTTAGATCTGAAAAACTTCCTTTTAAGGATCTTTTTTCTCAATAGTGTTTCTATCCCTGTCTTTCTGGTAACCTTTGAGTGCCTCAATTAGAGTATAGGGACAGTTACAGAGATAGGTCATAATGATATTAACGTACACTTTACCATTCACACGGATTTAAAGTTAAGCAGTAATAAAACACGTCCCTATTGCATTAGCATTACTACGGCATAAGAGTATTTTTTCCTGGATTTACCACTGTACTCTAAATGAAGGAGTGGGCCTTTTATGTTTAGAGGCAGAAAGACTATGGGCCACATGAATCATTTCAATTTGCGATCGCAAACGCCGAAATTCGCGATTGCAATTGGCCTCAGTGGTATGTATGAAAGAAAAACTGCCTTGCAAAATAAGGAATCGCAAAATTTGCGATTCCCTATTTTGCGATTGCATTTAAGAAATCGCAAATTGCTATTCCTTAAATGCAATGTAAGAAGCACAGAAAAAGTGCAATTTGGCCTTAAGTAATCGCAAATTACCACCAACTTCAAGTTGGTGGTAATTTGCAATTTCTCTGAAAAATGTACTTCTTTGCATTTTTCAAAGTGCCATGTGGCACACATACATGCCCTTAGGGCATGTATGTGTGCCACATGTGCACACATGCACATTTCAGGGGTGCAACAGGGTGTCCTTGTGACACCCTGACACCCTTGAAATTGCATTCTCAATTTGCGATTCTCTAATTGAGAATCGCAAATTGAGAATGTTTTCCTCTTCATTCCTATGGGCCTCTAGGCCCCTAGGAATGAATATGGAGGTATACCTTAATTTCGAATCACAATTTGCAATTTGCAATTAAGGAATATGTAGGATTCGCAAAATTGTTTGCAAATCCTACATTCATAGCGTTTTGCGATTCTCAAATAGCGATTCATAAAAAACGTAATTTGAGAATCGCAAAATCAGAGTTTGATACATATGGCCCTATAAGGCTAGTACAACATTCCACCCACTCAGTATAGAATTTTCTAGAACGAACAGGGAGAAACAGAAAGGCACACATAGGAATGCTGGAGCAGAAGGCCTTAACCAGCCATTACTGAACCTAATCCACTACATTGTCTTCAATGGAGCTCTCGGCATTCCATTCTATTACAGCCTGAGAGCCTGATATAGTAGGCTCTACCAGCCATTAAAGGCCGGACTCGGGCCTTTAACAAGGGAGTGGTCCTTTAATGGCCTGTAGAGCCTGCTACGGAGTGCTCTAAGGCTATTCGAACATTCCACCCCTAGAGGGCAGAATGTTGACAGCAGCAGCTGTGAACAAACATTGGAATGTTGATGCTCTGAGCCTCTACCAGCCACTAGAAGCCCAGAGCACTCCATTGTCTTCAATGGAGCATTCAACCTTCCAATGTTCTAGTATTGAATACATGTATGAATTGATATAATCGCTATTACTCAGAATCTATGGGCTACTGCATCCTCCACTGCCCCTGCAAGACTCCATTTGCCTTAAGCCCACAATCTTCCCTAAGCACTGGCAGGGCCATATTAATTACACTTCTCCTGGTGCAGAGCAACTCGGGATATTATACAGTTTTACATTTCAAGTGCAGGAAAAATGTGGTCAATGTGTGATAAACTGATTATTTCATTTTTTACACATTCCACTTATCTATAGTAATGTGGTATTTACTGAAATGCAAAATTGCCACATTACATCTGTGGTAGATTTGTGAACATTGTCACCTGCAATAGGCTGGGGAGGGGGGGGGGGGGGGGGAGTACTCCACTCCATTTGCAAGGGTCTTTTGTCTCGCTCTCGCTTGGACGGGTTGCTTGTGAAACCATAGCCTTGACCATAAGCTGACATCTGCCCTTTCTTTGTGTCTAGTGGGTGGAGTGGCATCTAACCAGGAGGCTGAGTGTATATCAGAGAGTAGACCTTCTTCCCACAGTGTCATGCTGCAGCCATTGGGGAGCAGGATCAGGGTAGACCAGATGACAGGACCCAATCCTGATGTGGCACCAATTACATTGATTGACTTTCTGGAATTCCAGTCCGGAGAGTGTGCAAAGACCCTGCCCCACCCTGTAGTGCTGTGTGGCCTGAATATGCGAGACCTGCGGTAGAAGCAAGCTTCAACGGAAGGAGGCCTGTCTTATAGATAGGCCACAATGAAGCTATCTGTGGTGCCACCTGCTGGCACAAGTAACATGTAGCTTTGCAGTGTTTTGCAGCAGATCTGATGTGGCTCACATGTTCGTTTTATTGAGTTATGTGAACAGTTGTCTTACCTGTGGGGCACTGTAGGGCGGAGGGAGCGGCCTCTGCTCCATGTTGTCCTTCCTCACTCCATTTGTGTGGGAAACTTGGTTGATGTGACTGATGTCCACGTGGGAGCCATTGGGTGAGTCGGTGAGGAGCACAGGCCGCTTGGACACATGCGAAGTGGTGTTCTCGAGATCCGCCAGCAGTGCATCTGGGGAGAAAGGAATAGAGGAATGACATGGACTGTCGGACAATCCTGCCCCGACTCACCACTGCGGCCCACTCAGTGAACCGTCAGCCACTGAGGATCTGACCCATCAGTAAGTGCCGGCTACACCTGAGACTTTGCACACAGAAGCATGGCTGACTCTCCGCCAGTGTGTAACTGAGCCACAATTGCCCGTATCCTCAGCGGGTTGACTTCACCCAACATAACAATTGATCATCAGAGCTTGCAGCGCCCACCAACAAGTACTGGCAACTGTAATGGGAGCCAGGGTCCCAAAATTATTATTTTAGAGTGCTGTAGGCCTATACACTTGTGAAATGTAAGCAATTTTATGAAAGGTAATATTGGACAATTCTGTTTATTTCATTGCCAGATCTCTGCTCCTGCCCAATCTGCACACACAGTTGCCACTCTGCGCTTACACTGCACCGTGTGGTCCCCATCAACTAAATCAGCCCCCACCGCAGTGAAATCAGCCCCCAGCTTGGCAGTACACCAAAACGCAAAACGCCCGGTAGCCAGTCCGGCACTGGTTGCCGCCGGCACTGAGCCATCCCTATTACCCAGGGTGACCAGATTTTTAAAACCAAACGCCCAGACATTTAGCCAAAAAAAAAAGAAGGACTCCAATTTTACATAAAATTACAGAAGAAGCACTAAGAAAATAAATACAATTAATTTTTAAAGCCAGTATCATGCCTGGAAATTAAATTGCTTTCTTATAACAGCTGCTAACTATCCCTGCTATAGAAACTAGAAAAACGCACCTCTCACTCTTTTCAGCCGACCCTCTCTTAAAACCGGGACATGAGCTAAATTTCCCAAAATCTGCCGGGAAAACTCGTGAAAAACTGGGACTGTCCCGGCAAATCCGGGACGCATGGTCACCCTACTCTTACCTGTTACAAACGACCGCCCACTAGTAAATGGCAACCACCCGACTCCAAAGCCTCCTGCAACTCCTCACAGAATCAGTTGCAATGACACACCAGGAAGACTCCGTCATAGACAAAACATTCCTTCACTTGCACTATTCCCTTCTTCTATGTTGATTAGGATACATTCTGATTTATTGCATAGGGAGAATGGATGCAAAAAAGTAATTTGGTGGTGCATAGTCACCTGCATGTGAGAGCAGCACAGATGCACTCCACCGAATTAGAGTTATCGCCCATATTGGAAGTGCCCGACATAAGCCCGGAGCGGCTAGTTGCATTAAACAATTACTGCAGCTGAACTGCTGTGCCTGTGTGCACTGGATATGACATAAGATTGAAGTGGATCAGTGGCGTAGCTAGACCTTTTGCCGCCCGTGGCGATCCCTGCGTTTGCCACTGAAGAGAATGTTTGTTTTCAAGATTTACAGGCGCTTAGGTGTCTTGAACTAGTAAAGAAATAAGGAAGTAAAGGTCACTGAAAGTATAATTTAACCACAGACTGTTTCTACATCGAAATCATCGGTCCTTATGAATTGTACATTGATTGATATTGGTCAGAAGGTTGCCTTATCAGTCAATCAACGAATCAGGGTTCTTATAAAGCACGGCTGATCACCCGTTAGGGTCTCAAGGCGCTGGGGGCGGGTTCTGCAGTTCAGTCGAAAAGCCTGGTCTTGAGGTCCTTCATTCAAACTTTACGCATAATATTATGCTACAGCCACAGTCAACAGGCTTAATCTCTAAAGTTCCATAGCTGTTGGTAAGTCAATAGACTTTGATTTCCGTAACCACGTAAAAAAAAAAGTATTGTTTTTTTGTTTGATGGTCCGCCTTAGGACAGATTTGAAAATACTGTTGCAACCATCAATGAGATTACATTTTGGAATACAATATAGTGAACAGTGTACTGCGTAAATAGTAGTGATAGCGCGGGTAGGTTTTGCCTCTTCTGTTTACAAACAAATTCCCAAGGTCAAAGGTCAGGTTTAGATCTGATAACCCTGTACAGCATGAGCAAATTAAATAGGGACATATAGGCGGAGAAAATAGGGCCTCAGCTATAAAGGGCACAGCTTGCAGTTCAAAGCAAGCGTTCAAGAAGAACTGGGAGTAGCATTAGGTAACTGGTAAATACTCCACTGGGCGGAACCAAAATGTGGGTGACAAATCTCAAGTCAATGAGTGGGAGAGGCTGGTGAAAGAGAGTCACCTGTTGAAAGGGGTGTAAAGTGGGTGCCGGCATGGGAATCAAGTGCCAAGTTGCAGTCCATCAACTATGTCTCCCAGCAAGAGACATGGGCAGCCAGAGCTCTTAGGCCTGAGGTTCTTTTTCCATGGAACGGTCTGTGGCAGTGAAATTGAAGGGAAGATGGCACAAGTGCATCCCTTGGGTTGTGTCCCACAGGGTCGGGATGGTAAGGCGGGCAATGGGTGAGGTGATGGGTTGGTATCTGACTCTGAGTTGCAGCAATGGGCTGCTTTTTTGGCCTGCATGGTGGCCGATTTGGGCTGTGTCTGTGCTGTTCAGATGCCGCCAGCGGCCCAGTGGTGGCCTGTGCAACCTTTACGGAGGCAGATGGGCCTCTACGGGGTGGAGGTGTCGTTCCCTGTCTGTCGCTGGGCCAGCCCATTAATGAATGCAGATTGAGCAGGGGCAGCAGGGCCTAAGCAGAAGTGGCCTCACTTATTTATATTCAAGTGTGGGCCACCACTGTGAACGAATCGTGCACAATTTGCCCTGGCAACATTTGCATAAGTGTGGGCCACCACTGTGAACGAATCGTGCACAATTTGCCCTGGCAACATTTGCATATTTTATCATAGTGAAGTGAAGAAAACATGCCTCTTTTATAGAAACCCTCTCCTTCTTTTCATTATACTTAAAACACTGAAGCAGTGTTTTGCGAAAAGGCGCATTCCGTGAATCTGGGCAACTTTTTATTAGGATGCCAGGGCCTATTTTTGATCCCAATCCAACCTTGGTGCCCCGCTGCAAGACTGTAACTGATGAGACAAGCAAAGAGGAAGAGTTCTCCCAGTTAATTTTAGGTCCAGAGGGGGGAGATAAAGGTAAACTAAACAAAAGGGGTACCTCTAGAGAGACCTATATTTCTTTTACAAGGAATGAATCCTAATAACGTTCACAATAGGAGGATGCTAAAGAGGGAAACCAGAACCTTAAAGTATTATCAAAACATATATATATTTTTTTATAGAGATATATTTGTGCATTTATACATTTCATTTTGTCATATAACATAATTAACAGAAGTTCATCAACATTCATAATACAATTTATATAATGAGATAAAGTGCAGGTTAAGAAAATGTGAAGATACCCCTAACAATCTAGTATGTTCCTACCATACATACATCCCTTCTTACATACCAGTCATACCTGTGCAGTAGTATAAAAACATGCCTAACAACATAGATACAGGAACTAAGCACAATAAGACAAAAACCCAAAGGTGTACTTGATGGTTTACAGTTAGAACCTAGATTTAACAGTTCTGCCAATTAATCATTGGTCTGTGTGTCATTGACCAATCTATATCCAGATTGTGGATGTACGGCCGACGTTTCGGTAAAAATAAGGCGCTTATATATGGATGAAGTGTAGCGTATAATAAATCTGGGCTATCCTTTTTTCGGACAGACCCAGGAACCCCAGGCTACAGCGTCAGCTCGTTACTAAGAAGATGTAGTGGCTGCCTCACATGAAATCTCACACTTCAGGAATTATAAAGTCAAATAACCAGATTTATTATACGCTACACTTCATCCATATATAAGCGCCTTATTTTTATCATCACATACGGGAGCAACTATTTGCTATCACCCTGTGGATCTTGTCATGCAATGCACTATGTGCAGCACAGAAAATCTCAGCAGCTAGTAGCAGTATCCAATGCCGGTTTTCTAACATATATCCAAACTATGTGTATCTAAAAGAATCCCAAATAGAAAAAATTCTTTGCAATGCCCCTGCTCTTTTAACTCGTGTACAGATTATGTATATATGTTAGTCTACTATATGTTTTTTCCTGGCCCTGAGGAAGGTGACATCATCACCGAAACGTACGTCGGCCGTACATCCACAATCTGGATATAGATTGGTCAATGACACACAGACCAATGATTAATTGGCAGAACTGATAAATCTAGGTTCTAACTGTAAACCATCAAGTACACCTTTGGGTTTTTGTCTTATTGTGCTTAGTTCCTGTATCTATGTTGTTAGGCATGTTTTTATACTACTGCACAGGTATGACTGGTATGTAAGAATGGATGTATGTATGGTAGGAACATACTAGATTGTTAGGGGTATCTTTCTTCTCATTTTCTTAACCTGCACTTTATCTCATTATATAAATTGTATTATGAATGTTGATGAACTTCTGTTAATTATGTTATATGACAAAATGAAATGTATAAATGCACAAATATTTTCAAATTAATCTCTATAAAAAAATAAATAAAAATATGTTTTGATAATACTTTAAGGTTCTGGTTTCCCTCTTTAGCATCCTCCTATTGTGAACGTTATTAGGATTCATTCCTTGTAAAAGAAATATAGGTCTTTCTAGAGGTACCCCTTTTGTTTAGACTGTAACTGATGCCACCCATCTCTGCCTAATGGTAATGCCTCCTGCAGGAATGAGTGAACTCACCTGAAGACGTAGAAAGTTGGCCAAAGACCACCAGGAAGTCACCAAAATGACGCTGAGGAAAGACTCATGTTTGGAAAGAATCCTAACTTTAAAACTCTGAAAGGCAGAACACACAGGCAGAGGAAAGGATGGGAAAACAAGTAAACATGGCGGTAGGGTTCTTGAAGACTCTATTATAAGAGTATGTGATGTGCTTGTGTACAAGAAGGGCCTCTAACAAAATACCCAGGTGAAGAAGAATTAGCGAAGATCAAGAATTCAGTCAAACAAGCAGCAGGAGGGTTGTAATGTTACCCAAGAAGTGGCAACTGGTCCACAACAGTGTTGTGTCACAACCGGTGCAATTGCCCCAGTTAGGGTTGCGTGCAGGGCCGGACTAGCCGTAGCGGCACCGGGTATTTCCCCGGTGGGCTGCCAGGGTTAGGGCTAGTTTTGGGCCCCTGGCGGGCCGATTTGGTACCTGGGAGTCGGCAATATCGCCCCCTGTAACAAAATCGATCGAAACCGAAGTTGGCGATGCAGCAAGCGCAAGGTAAGTTGTTTTCTTTTTTTTTATTTAATTTTACCTCATTGTCGTCTGTCGACTCCACCCCCCACTCTGCCCCACTGCTCTTACCTGCACGGGCCGCTCTTGTACGGTTGCCACCTGACTGGTTTTGTACCCGCACCACCGGTATTTTAATGTTCTGGCAGGTACAAAAATAAGGAAAAGCGCCCAACGCTGGTATTTTCAGCCCTTATCCCTACATACTTCAAACCACAACTATAAATAGAAAACACTTTTAAATGTGTTCTAGAGCTGCATTAATGGACCTTGACCAACAATTAAAGTAAACAAAGACGTTACAAATGAATACATAATATGTTGTTTAAAGTCCTATTTAGTGTCATGATCTGGCCTTTGCAGGTTCTTAAACACAACAAATGCCCGGTATTTTTATATATATATATATATATATATATATATATATATATATATATATATATATATATATATATATATATATATATATATATATATATATATATATATATATATATATATATATATATATATATATATATATATATATATATATATATATATATATATATATATATATATCCCCTCTCTCTCCCTCTCCACCACCCCGCCCCACTCCGGGGATGCGACAGTCTGTCATCGAGGTCGAGGTATGCGTGTGCGCATGACAGCTGATCGCACGGATCCTTGTGGAATTGCCAGCGGCTGTCCCAGGAGTGTCTGTGCATGACGACGGGATTAGTTTATCTGCAGAGCCAGCCCCAGTCGAGCTTTGATTTTAGAAACGCCACTTTGGGCGCAGCCCTCTCTTCCACTTCACCCCTCCCCCTTTGACAACTTCCTGCTTCTCACTCCCCCTCCTGGCGTCACAAGGTAATCCATTAAGGGACCCGTCACAGTGGCAGTGAAAGATTTATCAGTTCACGCTGCTGTTCGTAAATGACAGCACTTGCTTATGCAAATGCACCGCCTAAAATGGCGAGGACATTTTCCATCAGAACAGCGCTGGCTGTGTCAGCTAGGGAGACTTCCTCTCTATGGCTCCTGGGAATCTGGAAGTGCCATCGGTGGTGGAGAACGCATACCCTGGGGCAGTCGGTCGCACTGGCAGGGTAGGATAGTCAGTCGCACTGATATGTGCACAGTGCTGGAGGCCTCCTGTACGTCTGGGATACTGCTGAGAGAAGGCCTCTACTACTGAGTGCTGGAGCACCAACAAAAAACTAAAGAGAGAAAGCGCAAAATGCAGCATTTTGTAAGCACTAATGAGCTGCTCGGGGGGAAAACAAGCATTGGCAAAGCCACTACGTCTGACCTATGCAAGAGCTATTGGCTTTACCAATGTGTTTCAGCCATGTGATACAACAGCGTGGCTGCTGTTCAGCATGGCTATAAGTCTGTGGCAAAGAGGAGAGCGGAGAGGTGAGGAGTTGCTTAGAGGGGAGCAAAGTGGCATAGAGTGGAGTAGAGTGGAGCGGAGTGGAGTGGTGTAGAGTGGTTTAGAGTGGAGGAGCGCAGGATGTGGGCATAGATCAGAGGGGTAGAGAGTGGAATGGGGGCATAAAGTGGAGTGGCTGGAGTGGAGAGTGGCATAGAAAGGAGTGTCGTGGAGTGGAGTGACAGAGTGGAGGGCCGTAGAGTAAAGTCTTATAGAGCGGATTAAAGTGTCATGGATTAGAGTATGGTGCCGTACAGTGGAGTGGAGTGGCGTATCTTAGTACATATTGTGCATTTTTTTCTTTCCCTTTGACGCAAAGCAGCGCAGCGCAGCATCTGTTATACAGCATTGCCTTGCGTCAAAGAATATTAAATCTGAGCCTCAGTCTCACAAAATCTCCCTCCCTCCTTACCACTGACTCTCACTCACTTTTACTCGCACAGACATGCTTACTCATACAGACACATGCTCAGTCATACACTCACATATACACACTGTCTCCCACAAGGACACACAACATATATTTAAAAACATTTGTATTACTACAGCTGCCACCAAAGGCCCCATCCCACCTAAATCTGCTCCTGTTTTTTTACAGTAATAGTGCATCATAGAATATTATTCAAGATTAGAATATAGAAATATGAGCTGAAAATAAGGAATGTGGAGCCGCTGCTGTGTTCCTGGCACTGATTTTGACACTTCTGAGGCGAGGGGTCGCAAAGGCAGTGCCAGGGGTCGTAAGGGGGAATGCCACTGGTCGCAGCTGTGACCCCTAAATTATATCCATGATCCAACAACATAAATGTAAGATACAGTGTCTCGCCTTGACAGGCAGTAACTTCATGGAGAAGAAACACAGCGAGCCGAACTCAGATAGACAATCCTACACGCGGTTAAGTCCGACCCAAGACGAGCAAACACAGACTCACTCCTTCTGCAAAGGAAGCACTGAATATGCACTGCGTTTCGACAAAACAGTGACACACATTGGCATGAAAAAGCTCCATGATGACTTTTGTTTTGTCAGACAATATCTGGACACCCCCTTCCAATGGGTGCCGAGTAACTGACTCCACAGGTTTGTAGATAGGTACCGCAAACCCCGTGTACATATTCCCAAAAGCCATTTAGCTCTTTCGAATCGCTAAATGGTTTAAGAACAACAAATCATGATCATTCCCATCATCACACATTCACTTAAAAACACTAATCAACCAATGTTATAATAAGCAGACTTCCACCAAGATACCACACATTCAATTAGACTATAATATAGCCTTAAGGCCCTCCTCACTAGGCCTCACCAGCTAGTAAAGAACTGCTGAAAAGTTATTGACCCGAGCCGAAGGTGAGAGCCGAAAACAAAGGAGTGGGCCTTTAATGCTGTTCGCCGTGTGAGGATGAAAGTTCCCAACCTGTGCCAACTTTCCTATCCCTACAATGGTTCCTTTGCCCAAGAAGTTCACTTGTAGTATATCTTTTTGTGTCTTTTGTAAGGGGACCATTATCCAAGGGGCGCCACAAACTCTTAAGGACATCATTGGTGTATTCAGGTACAGAGGAGACCCTACACTTGTCCCCATATCATTAGTATCAAGGGGTACCCATTCGACCCCTTACTGCAAGTTCTGTCTGGTGTCTGCCTCCCACTGGTTAGCGGTGCGCTTGTGGTTCCCATGGTGTGGTCTACTACCCTCATGTGACTGAAGTCCAATGTACGAGTGGGGAGTGGGTACTTCTTTGGTACACACGCCAGTAGGTTTGCCATCAGAGGATCCTGTATGTTTGAATGAAATCTGAATGTAATGACTGAAGGATGCTGTCCACAGAGAAACAACCTGCTCAGTGAAATACCCCAATTCATATTTTTCTCTTTAGCTCCTTTGGCCCCATTTCCTCCATGGAAGTAAATACACAGAGCTCTAACCAGACCTGACCACTGTAGAGCGCACCAGCCATGCATCACATACGCTCCCGCCCATATACTAAAAAGATCCATCCAATCGGATTGGTAGAGGTCGGCAGCCCAGCCACCATGAACTGTGGCTAGAAGCTGGAACCAGCTTCCAACACTTTGACAAGATGTATATCTGTTGGCCTACAGTGCTGCTGCCACTGACCTTGCCTCTGTGGAAGTCCCTAGCTAACCCAAGGAGTCAGGAGATAGTGACCCAGAGTGGAAATCAGCCCTCTGTACTCTTGACCAGAGGCAGGGGCACAGCGGCCCTAAGATCAACCTAATGCTGGTGAGCAGAGAGAAGATTCTGCATAGAAAGCACACCCCCTGCATAGATCCACATTGTTTCACCTTTGAAGGACCACCACCTTGCCTTTCGTTGGCACCCACGAGCCTCCATCTGGAGTGGAGTTACGCCCAGGTCCATCACCAGCCTCGTTGTTCTGGCTGAAGGAACAAGCATCTGGGCGCCTCACAGAGAGGTTCCTGCCCCATACTGGCTGCGTAGAAGTTCAGCACCCAGCTATGTGACTTGCTAACTCGATACATTGTTCAAATATGGGACTGTGCAGTCCTTGCATGTAAGCCTTGCTTTGGTAGGTTCAAAACACCTTCTCCTTGTGGGTCAGAGGTGCTTTATTGAATCTATATGGTCTTTGCAAACAAAAATAACAGCACTAGAATAATCTACTAACAGGACCTAATCCAACAATAGGACAATGAGCACTACACTGTGATCATTGATAATTCTTCAAACTACTGGCACTGACTAGCAAGGCATAATATCCAACATCTACTAAACACCTTGCCCTACAGACTCAAATGCTCCAATAATCGCCAGCAAAGGATCGTCATCACCTCTTCGTTTTACAGGCATTGACCTAACTATGCTTTAGTAACCACCAACATTGTGATTGTCTTCATACTTTATCCTTTTAGCCACTGATGCAATAGTATAATGAACTCCAATCAGAAACCATCAACATGCCATCAACTACAGATGCCACGCCATCATCAATATGATTAGAAGCAACAAGTGACCATCATCTCACTATGTTATGTTAAGTTATTGTGATTTATACAGCGTGCAGCTACTTCAAGGAGTTTCCCGGCGATAGTCAGACATAACGGTGCCTACAGCGATGACCTATGGAGCTTGTCGAAAGAACCAGGTCTTTCGTTTTTTCTTAAAAGCAGGGCCTCCACACTCCTGGTGGAGGACTCAGACTCATGGTGGAGGCCCGCACTTGTGGCAGAGGCCACACACTCGTGGCAAAGGCTCCACAGTCGTGGCGAAGACCCAACACTTGTGGTGGAGGCCCGCACTCATCGTGGAAGACTCACACTCGTGGTGGAGGCCCCGCACTTGCGGCGGAGGCCTCGCACTTCTGGCGGAGGCCCCGCACTAGTGGCAGAGGCCCCGCACTTGGGGTGGAGGACTCACACTCGTGGCGGAGGCCCTGCACTCGGGCGGAGGCACCGCAGTCGGGGCGGAGGCACCGCAGTCGTGGCGGAGGCACCGCAGTCGGGGCGGAGGCACTGCAGTCGTGGCGGGGGTCCCGCACTTGTGGCAGACTCCCTGTAGTCTTGGTGGAGGCCCGCAGTCATGGCGGAGGGCCCGCACTTGTGTCACAATACCCGTAGTCGTGGTGGGGGGCCCGCACTTGTGGCAGAATACCCATAGTCATGGTGGTGGCCCTGCAGTCATTGGCCGGTGGCCCACACTTGTGGCAGAATACCCGTAGTCGTGATGGAGACCCTGCAGTCGTGACTGGACCTCTGCAATGAGATGCAATGCGTAGGTCCAGCTAGGAGTGCAGGCCCACCTGCCACGAGAGTGGAGGCCCTTTGTAAATCGAGAGCTGATTGTCTGTAACATTATCAACACTAATCAATAATCATCACAACTTCAATTTCAGCTACATGCATTGACCTAAGGGTGCTGAAATAAATTACAGATAAATGTAACTGTAATAAGTAGACACTGATCAACAACACTGAAAAACACTAACTAATGATCTTCACTACACCGTCAACTAAACACTATTTAAAATGCTAAATAATGTTTACTCCATATCTATTGCTTGGTGACCAAAATTTGTTATGCTTCATTGGCAACAAACCTGAAATCTTGTAGTGTCTGGAAAAAGCAGAAGAATCCATGTACATGGTCAGGACCCCGGCTCAATGCAATCCCAGTCCCTGTACAAAATTTGAGCACCTTAAGAGCAATCTGTGATTCTGACCTTTCGCTCACCTACAAATCACACTATTGTAAAAAGGACAAGCTTCCAACAGTCACCACTCTGCCAGCCTTTATCAGCTCTGCAAAAAAATCTCTAAGTGGGACTATCAAGGTCATTATTAAACAAAAAAGAATCCACTCAGAGAAGTGGTCGTGGTCCCTAAGATGATGGGGAACACACAGTGTTGTTTAAATGCCCCTCACACACCAACAGGCCCCTTGGTGTCATGCTTCATTATCGGGGCCTTCGCACCCCTCTACGGGAAGCGGCGTGCTACGACTTGCGGATACGTAGGAGCACTTGGTAGTGAACTATGTGAGGGTGTGTGTTTTTAGGAGTGAGTAAGTGAGGTGAGGTGAAAAAAGTGGAGTTAAAAAATACCTGGCTCGTAGGAAGAAAATAAATTTATTATGTCCTCGGCTGGTATTATTAAAAAGGTGCAAGGTGGGGTTGATTATATACGTATTAGGGTATATCAACCAAAGGGTGTCAACATGTTTCGGAGTACATAGACTCCTTCTTCAGGACAAGGATATGCACATTATCCTCCCCTTACTCACATGAGATGTCAAAGTGTATTCTACAAAAATAGATTAGGTGAAATGTACCTATCAATGTTTCAATGAATATGCTCAGTTGCGCCCAATTGGCGTTGAAGAGAACTTATAGTTCAAGGATGGGAGACCTCATGAGCCTTAGCGTGGTTTTGGGGGGATCCCTTCCTTACTGCTCAGTATAAGCAACGGTTACTGCATGGCCAGTGCACCTGCCTTCCCCTCAACGCTGCTCCGATGAAGTGGCAGTAAGGAAGGGATCCCCCCAAAACCACGCTAAGGCTCATGAGGTCTCCCATCCTTGAACTATAAGTTCTCTTCAACGCCAATTGGGCGCAACTGAGCTTATTCATTGAAACATTGATAGGTACAACTTCAGTAACGCTATTGACCAACAGACAACACATTTCCCTTTCATTGATATCTCGCAAAAGGGCCCCAGAGGCGAACTCCCCCTGTACTGGGAGCAGACCCTCCCTCCCCCCATCGTACGTGGCAGCCCGGACTGAGACAGTTCCCGGGACAGCCGCACCAGAGTACTTCACAGGTCTTTAAAAGACCATTTGCTTGATAATGAGGCATCGTTGTTTTTCACCCCTTCTGAGAGCCCCTGCATCCCAACTCAGACTGGGCTGTAAGAATCCCGCTCCCCCTCCCAAAAGTTGTGTCTAGTTGCGCCTTTGACTGGGAGCAAGGATAACATTACAAGGATTAAAGTCCCATAACCGGGAGTGTTAAAACTATGCGGTAGCCAGCACTGCCGTTGGGAGATCGATGGGTAAGTCAACGGCCGTCATCTAAGAAAGTTATGGGCGGCCGTGAGGGCAAGTGATGCCATTATAGAAAGCTCGGCTTTTGAGCAGGGGGGACGGCGTCCACCCGGTAAAATAAGTGGGGGACGCCGTCCACCCGCGTGGTACCCCGACTCGTGCCCTGGTTTCAACTACTGACAAGAAACAACACAATAACCGCAACCAGTGATCATCGTCACGCTTCAATTATAGACACAAACAATGTATGCAAGGATGATCGCCACCACTCCTTACCCGACAGAAGGCTATAAGCTCTAGCCAGTGATTCTCGACATCAGTTCTCCTACAGGCACCAAGCAACAGGGCTACATGAGCACCAGTTAAGGAAAAGGGGTTGAAAGTCCCAGTGGAGGGGCTCACGTGGCAACCTGCTCAGAGGCGGCTCTAGGCTCATGGCGGCCCTGGGCAGGTAGCGTAGGTAGGAAGCCCCCGGAGGAACGCAGGCGCGGAGGCCAATGAAGAGGGGGGGTCAGGGTGTTTGGAAGTGGAACAGAGACGGAGGCCGCCAAATCCCTGCCAGGGGCCGTCACGCAAATAGGTATCCATCCTCAGAGGATTATTATATTAAGGATATATATTGGCGTGGCGGCCCCTGGGGTTTGGCGGCCCTGTGCAGGCGCACAGCTTGCACATGCCTAAGGCCGCACCTGACCTGCTCCACTTTCTAATTGTTCTTCCAGAACCTGTATGTTTTCTGTGAAAAAGACCCATATCTCGAGTCACAAGACCAGAGCTCTACGTGATAAAGTCATGTTGCTCATTGACAGAGCACTAGGTTACATCAGGGGGCCACAGCAGCTTGCACTAAACCTTGCCCCTGCTATGCTGCCAATGATAGCAGCAACTCAACTACTGATCATCACATTCCTACAAGTGAGACAATTCTGGGACTGAATTATTTGTTTGTCCAATAGTTTTCATGCAACAATAAAAATGTCAAGATAACTCTGGTGACTGATGGAGTGCTGGGGCGAGATCAGTGTTTTGTTCAGTGACAGTTTTCACAAAACAACATGAACCATGCATATTTGCAAAACTGTATTTTATGAGGATTAGCTGTGAGTTACTGCTTATTACTAGGTTAGTGCCCATCCATTTCTGGTTCTTTAAAGCAGTTTTAAGATCTTGTTAGAGTTTCTCGTTGTTCAAATGGGTGTCATTTCTGATATTTATATGTTTACCTGGACTTCATTTCTTGATATTGCTCGCAAGAAAATGTCACTCATAGTCGTTGAATATCAGTCATAATTACACTGAAATTATGAAAATGTCCCACATAAGCAATCTAAAATATTGGCAGCTATGATTCTAGTAGGTGCTTCAAGCTGCAGAAGATGCCATCTCCCTTGCATGATCTTTGAAGCCAATAAAGCTCTCCTCTGCAGCTGCCTCTGATACCGTGACGCTCCTGCCACTGGCCGACAGGCACCACCCGGATCGCTTCCTCTGACGAAAGACTATGTGCTTCCACCTGCCAGTCTTCCTACCTGCCCAGACCTATCGTATGTGGCTTCAAACATGCTAGAGATATTGACCGCCCCTGCGTGCCACATCCCTGGTAAAAGACTGCGGACTGTAAGACACGTACACACCATTGCAATGTTAGAAAGCAGGCTGCGCCCTTAGCCCAACGGCCAGAGCTGCCGACTTTAGAGTTGGTGAAACCAAGTTCTAGTCTCAGCGACAGCTCAACATCCTGTGATTCTAGGCAAATCATGTAATCTCCCTATGCCTTCCAAAAATAATGTGTCCTTGTGTAATGGGACAAGAACAGGCACCTGGAAGTGCCACTGCACCAACATAGCACTTCAAGAGCCATTTTGAGGATAAGCACCAATAACCTCTTTAGGAGATATTCTACCCAGTCTGAACCTTGGGTATGCCAATTTCCCGTGTTGTACTGCTGGTTCTTGCGATTTATTGTATTGTATTGTAATTGCATTTTTTTATAGCTCTTACTACCCCTGACAGGGCACCGAAGCGCTTTTACGGCGAGTAGCATGCTACTCCCGAACCTATAAATGATTAGTGGTGAATTAGTATAGTGAAATATGACAGTAATTTGAGTGGAGGATACGTTAGTCGGTAATTTTGATTAAGAAGAATAGTGGCGGGATAGAAGAGGGAAAAAATGTGCATTTATATAGTGCGTGCTACCCCTAATGAGGTGTTGAAGCGCTTTTTCGGCGAGTAGCACGCTACTTCGGAACCCATAATGGATTAGCGCCCGAGTCATTAAAACGGTGGCACTGAGAGGCGCGCTGTACCCAATAATGTCTGAGAGGCAGGCAACATTTTCCTTGTTTGCATTATGGCCCGTGGTACCCTTGCTATGCCACAGCTAGTGATGCAGTATTTGTGCCTGCTGAGGGAGGGTCTGGGGGAGAGTATGAGAGGGATGAGGAAGGGCTTGCGGGCAGGCGAGCTGCTGTCAACAAACTTTCATTATATTTTACCATGCAGAATTGCTACATGGTAATTTCGGGTCTGATTCTCCCACACCTGTGCTATAGAAGGTCTTACAACCTCACCTACTTTTAGGGGGGTTGGAAGGTGAAGTCTGTGTCTGGTGGGAGTAAGTGAGGGTAGAGGAAGTGTTTTTGGGCAGGAGAGCTGCTTCAGCCAAAGTTTTGCGATATTGTGATATTTTCCCATTGTAGAATTACGGCATGGTAATTTGGGGTCTGATTCTCCCACACCTGTGCTAAAGAACGTCTTACATCCCCACCTACTCTTATGGTTTTGTCAACTTGAGACAGGGCCATGCTTTGAGGAGATGACAGACAGATTATCGGAAACAAAAATATTGTGTGGCCAGATTATCCTGTCAAAAATATTGAGGACAAAAATATCGAGAAGGTAAGTGCAAATAGGCAAGTATAGATTTACTAATCCAAACTCCACTGCTACATACCTTGAAGATATATATATTGTCAAGGTACATATATGTGGAGTTATATATAGTAAAACTTTGCTTACCTATAGAAATTACTTTCACTATATTTTGTCCCACGACATTTCTGTTTCCGATATTCTGTCTGAACACGGTTTGTGGATATCCATACATGGATATCCACAGGACCACTGCGCCCTTGGCCTGGTCGCCCCCACACCCCCTGCCTGCTCCTCCTACCTGCTGCCTGTGCCACGATCTGCACGACGCCCCAGCCGCCGCAGGACCGCCGCTGAGCCGCCCCAGCCGCCGCAGGGCCGCCGCTGAGCCGCCCCAGCCGCCGCAGGGCCGCCGCCGAGCCCCCAGGTTTTCCCGCCGGATTACTGCGAGACCCCGCCCCCCCGCCCGCCGATTGGCTCCCGCGCTCCCCGCCTCCCCGCACATCCTCCCTCCCGGCTCCCCTCTTATGACGCCCCCAGAGCGACCGCGCAGCTGACGCGCGCAGCGGGAGCACCGATTGAGCGCCGAAGGTGCGCCAAAGGTAAGCCCGTCTACGCCCGTCCGCGCCTGGACCGCGCCCAGCGCCAGGACCCCTGGCCCTCGCAGACCCCAGCCCACCCGCCGGACCTACGACGCCGCCACCCTCAACGCACTCAACACCGGCCGAATCCCGAGTTGCTACCGAGCCACCCCGAGACGAACCCACGGACCCTTCAGCTGCCACGCCTGCAACTTCACCTGCATCCGGACCTGCACTACACCAGCACCCACCAAGCCGAACAACAACAGCAACCACCTGAAGTGCATCCTCCTCAACACCCGCTCCGTCCACAGACACGCCATCGAACTCTGGAACCTCCTCGACACCACAGCTCCTGACGTCGCCTTCCTCACGGAAACCTGGATGAACGACTCCTCAGCGCCCGACATTGCCATCGCCATCCCAGAGGGCTACAAGATCACCCGAAGAGACCGCGACAACCACACTGGAGGAGGCATCGCCATCATCTACAGGGACACCATCCGCATCAAGACCAACACCGACGGCACCCTGACAACCGCCGAACACCTGCACTTCCAGATCCACACGGACCCCAAAACCACCCTCAGAGGCACCCTGATCTACCGACCCCCGGGACCACGCACACAATTCAGCGAGGACATCGCCGACTTCATCAGCCCGCATGCCCTCCCCTCCGCCGACTACATCCTCCTGGGGGACATCAACTTCCACCTGGAGAACAACAACGACCGCAACACCATCACCCTGCTCGACAACCTCGCCACCCTCGGTCTCAAGCAGCTGGTGTCCACCCCCACCCACCTCGCCGGACACACACTCGACGCAGTCTTCTCATCCTGCAAAGACATCGTCTTCAGCCACGCCACCGGACTCCACTGGACGGACCACAGCTGCGTCCACTTCACCTTCAAAAGAACGACGATCCACCACCACCAGCAACAGGTTGCTCGAAGAAGCTGGAACAAGATCACAGCCGACCAGCTCGCCGCTTCCCTGAGCCAGCACCCTCCCGCCAGCTCAGCGAACCCCAGCCAGGCCGCCGACAACCTCACGAAGTGGATCAGCAACTGCGCGGACGAACTCGCCCCACTGAGGACCCCGCCCAGCAGACCCGGCAGCAAGAAGGCCCCATGGTTCACCGACGAACTCAAGAGCTCCAAGAAGAACTGCCGAGCCCTCGAGAAAGCCTGGAGAAGGGAACCAACACCGGACAACATGACCACCCTCAAGCTTGCCACCCGGAAGCACCACCAACTGATCCGCGCCACCAAGAAAACTGCATTCAAGGACCGGCTGGACAACAACGCACACAACTGCAAGGAACTCTTCAACATCGTGAAAGAGCTCTCCAACCCCAACGCCGGCAACAACGACATCACCCCATCGCAAGACCTCTGCAACTCCCTCACCTCCTACTTCCACAGCAAGATCGCGGACATACACAACAGCTTCAGCACTCAACCGACGAACGCCACGACCGAACCACCGCCCCCCACCACCACCCTCCGCGCCAGGACTCCGATCAGCACCGAAGACACCATCCGCATGATGAACTCCATCCACTCCGGATCTCCAACCGACCCCTGCCCTCACCACGTCTTCAACAAGGCCGACGCTGTCATCGCACCCCACCTGCGGGACATCATCAACACCTCCTTCGCCACCGCCACCTTCCCGGAGAGCTGGAAGCATGCCGAACTCAGCGCCCTACTCAAGAAACCTACAGCGGACCCCACCGAACTCAAGAATTACCGCCCCATCTCGCTCCTCCCGTTTCCAGCCAAAGTCATCGAGAAGACCGTCAACAAGCAGCTGGCCGCCTTCCTCGAGACGAACGGATCCCTCAACCCCTCACAGTCTGGCTTCCGAGCCAACCACAGCACCGAGACCGCCCTCATTGCGGCCACCGATGACATCCGAGCCCTGATGGACAACGGAGAAACAGCGGCCCTCATTCTCCTAGACCTCTCCGCGGCCTTCGACACTGTATGCCACCGCACCCTAGTGCAGCGCCTCAGCAACGTCGGAATCCAGGAGAGGGCACTGGAGTGGATCATCTCCTTCCTCGACGGAAGAACACAGAGAGTCCGACTACCACCGCACAAGTCAGAGGCCACCGAAGTCATCTGCGGCGTCCCTCAAGGATCCTCGCTGAGCCCCACCCTCTTCAACGTCTACATGACCCCCCTCGCGGCCATCGCACGCCAGCACAACCTCAACATCATCTCCTACGCTGATGACACCCAGCTGATCCTCTCCCTGACCAACGACCCCGCCGCCGCCAGAGCCAACCTTCACGAAGGGATGAAACTCGTAGCCGAGTGGATGACGACCAGCCGCCTGAAACTGAACTCAGACAAGACGGAGGTCCTCATCCTGGGCTCCTCGCCCTCCGCCTGGGACGACTCCTGGTGGCCCCCCGCCCTGGGCACCGCACCCAAACCGACAGACCACGCACGGAACCTGGGCGTCATCCTGGACTCCTCCCTCTCCATGACCAGACAAGTGAACGCCGTCTCCTCGTCCTGCTTCAACATCCTGCGCATGTTACGGAAGATCTTCCGGTGGATCCCCACCGAGACCAGGAAGACGGTCACCCAGGCCCTCGTCACCAGCCGACTGGACAACGGCAACGCCCTCTACGCCGGAACCACCGCCAAGCTCCAGAAGAGACTCCAGCGGATCCAGAACACCTCAGCCAGACTCCTCCTCGACATCCCACGACACAGCCACATTTCCGGACATCTGAGAGACCTGCACTGGCTCCCCGTCAACAAAAGAATCACCTTCCGTCTCCTCACCCACGCACACAAAGCCCTACACGATCAAGGCCCGAGCTACCTCAACAACCGCGTCAACTTCTACGCTCCCAAACGCCATCTCCGATCAGCCAGTCACGCCCTCGCCGCCGTCCCCCGCATCCGAAGAACGACAACAGGAGGAAGGTCCTTCTCCTACCTGGCCGCCAAGACCTGGAACTCCCTCCCGACCGACCTGCGCCTGACCCAAGACCACCTCTCCTTCAGGAAGAAGCTCAAGACCTGGCTGTTCGAGCAGTAGCAGCAACCCCTCCCCTCCCCCCCCCCCCCAAGCGCCTTGAGACCCTCTGGGTAAGTAGTGCGCTCTATAACTGTCTTGATTGATTGATTGATTGAGCTCCTGCAGAGAAAGCATGAGACTGCTTTGCTGAAACACCTTCTACATGGTATGCATGTCTGCCATCAAGTCCACCTGCAAAGGACAGTGTTGAAAGGCAGAGTGGAAGCGGGACACAGCAGAAGGAAGGAAGAGGCAAAGAGTCGAAAGCATGGAGCAGTGACTTGAAGCTGGGCCAAGTGCGGCATGAGTACCTTCTCGAGTCCAGTCTTTTCATTCAGGCGTTTTATGTTATTAATATAGAACCACTAGTAACAGAATGCAAAGGAAAAACAGGAATGTATGAGGTAAACAGAGCTGGCTGAGACAACCTTAAATCTCTAGAGAAAGCAAAAAGGGAGAAGGGATGAGCGAGAATGAGAGGAAGAGAGTAGGACGTAGGTAGGGAGAAAAGCTCTCAGGTTGAGGACCTATGAAGAGATAAGGGAAGTATATGAAAACTGGGGAATGGCCGAGAGTAGGGGATAGTGAAGGAGAGGAAAAGCACCGGATATGTCTATAGTGGAGAGGGGAGAGGATTAAGTAAAAGAGAGTAGGGTGATCAAGACAGTAGGGAGGGAAAAATGAGACAGGGAAGAAGATGAAGCGAAGGAGAGGTTGTGGGATGAGGGACAGTCTCGACAAACCCTTTTATGCCCCTCCTATACCTGTCTCCATTTCCCCATTACCAGTATTTATGCACCTGCCTCATTTCCAGCGCTTGACCTTAATTTTGGCCTGTGATGGCGATCAGTCAGTGGTGTCCAGCATGGCTCGCGGGTGGCGGGGCGGGCTGGGTGGAAGGGGAGTGACACGGTGCACAATGTAACATTTTTTAAAAAAAACATACACTTGCCTAGCTGCCGGGTCCTGCATCTCTGCTCCTGCTCTCAGCATTGTGATTGGTAAGCACCAAGGCTCCCCTGATCAATCATAATGCTGAAATGCAGCATTTTGATTGGTCTGAGCACCATGGTCCGGCGCTCAGCCAGGGACAGGGGGCCTGGGCATGTTCTCCATGCAGGCTGTAATGCAGCCTGCATGGAGAACAGGGAAAGTGTTCATGACTGTTTTCTGCTGCCCAAGATACCTGCCAAACAGTCATTGTGCACTTAGGAGGGTTCTACCACTCCTCCACTGCTCTGAAGCCCTGCCTCTCCCGCCCATCACGCAAAGCTGTCGCAGCAGGAGGACAAAATAAAATTATAATACCATTACGTTATTATCATTTTATTGTTTCCTTTATTTACTTCTTCAAGGCAGTAGGGCGACGCTCCTCCGCCTTAGTGGAGGAGCCGCCACTGCTGCCAGCAGAGTCTACAGGAAATGGGCGCTACATGCGTGAACCTTGGCAGGGATGTAACTGCTCAACTACTGTGTTTTATAGGGATTCATGTTTTGTAATGTTTGTTTTTTGCGGAGTTCCTAATGAAAGAGAGTTACCTTAATTGATCCTAAAACCATTGCTGGATCTAGTGGTTGCACTTCTCACAACAAAAGTGTAACTCTTCCTAATACCTTGAGGTAATAACTGCAGGAGGATGCCATGGCTTCAAAGCGCTTGTCAATTGTCAGAGAAAACATCAATCCCAAGTTTCTTGTCATTGTTAGGAAGCTGCATTCTCAAACTACCAACTGGAGTGCTTTCGTGGTAGAGTTGGATCTTTTTTCTTTTTTTGTTTTGGTCCGCATTCTGAGAGGCATGGAACAATCACATGAAATGATACCACTACCACAGAGTAAATCCACCCCAGTACCCTTCAAGTTAATCTCACTGAATGAATGGGATGTCTTTAAAACAGTCATACATGGGTAATGTATCCAGGATGCTAACAGCATCAGGAACACCCTGGTGGCTGAGCTCAGTTCCACTGAGAGTCAGTTGCAGCCCTTAGACCAATTTGTCAATTAATCAAAGAGTCACACTGAGCGCCATAAACAGTTGACATTGCGGCACAGTAAAATCACTCATCAACCACAATGCAGTGATTGCAAAACCTATTCGGTCACACGCCATGCAGAAGGAGACAAGAATGGAAGGCTCCTTGCTTGGCTCATTCGCTGTTACCAGGGAGGAGCCCAGATGGACACTCCATCCTCACCCAGCTCGGGATAAAGGAAGACTTACATGGCTAATATGAAATCCTATATGCTTCCCCCCTGAACCCATCTCCTGAAGATGTCGAGGAATATCTCAGTTTCAAAAGACAGTGGTCCAAAACATTAGCAAAAGATATAGCAATCAGAATGAATATAGACCAAAATTGAAATCTATATTTTTTAACTGTCCAGCCGGACAAGATTTAATAGTATAAATATTTATATGTGACAGGAGAGATGAAAAACAATTGCCAAGCGGGACACAGCCTGTGTCCTACTATCACATATGACATACAAATAAGGCAAACAAAAAAGGAAACAGGGCAGTCTGTAAGTGCTTTAGATTTAAACAGACGATGGTAAAAATACACTTTGCGTGATCTTTTCAATATAATGTCAGAAATCATCAAGTGTAAAATGTCGACGGCGTTTCGATCCCTGTTAGTATGGGATCATCATCAGGACTTGTAATTATATGCCTTAGTGTCAAGAAAATCGACAAGGTCGTCAATTTATTAAAAATAACTTTGTATGGACCGATTAAACTTTCAAAAGGAAAACAGGTCCTGCCGGCCAAATAAAGGCGAATGTGGCGAATGGGGATCGTTATCGATTTAAGTGAATGATAACCGGGTCCAGGATGAAGCTCGAGTGCCGGTCTAAGGAATACAGATTAAAACCGGAGAAAAGAACCAGGTTCCGCCGCATTGGGGGTCTATTGCATCGGTCGAGTCAATACTCGTTACGTTCTGGAGCTCATCCGGAGAGAAGAAAAAGGATCCGCCGCAATGGGGGTCTGTTGCATCGGCCGAGTGAATATCTCAGGGCAACAAGGCTCGCAAGCCTGACCGCTGAACAAATTGAAGATGTCAGCTGCCCAATTACTCTGCAAGATGTCCAGCCAGCAATAACATCCTTATCCACGAGCAAGACCCCGGGTTCAGGCGGACAGCCTGCTGAGCTCTATAGGGTAAACTCTACGAGGCTGGCCCCTAGGCCACTGGACCTATATCCTGAGGCGTTAAAGTCAGGTCAGCTACCGACCTCACTAAGAGAGGCACTATTAGTTCTGCTCCCCAAACCCAACCAAGGCACAGGTGAGGCTGGAGACTATCGACCCCTATCGATATTAAATGTCAATTACAAAATTATAAGCAAAGCATTTGCCACCCGAATTCTAGAGGTTCTTCCAGACCTAGTTCACCCGGACTGAAGCAGCTTTGCGCCCGGTCAGAGCACATCTCCTAATATTCATCGCCATCTTTAACATTCTGCACTCCAACCTGAAGGAGAATGTCAAGCGGTAGACATCCACAAGACTGTTACCACTCTTAACTGGCGTTACCCAGAGATGTTTTAAGGCATGGGCAAAGGGGGCTACAGCCCAGGGCCCCAGCCTTTCAAGGGGCCCCCTGATAGAACCAGCTCTGTTCTGTAGATAGTCTTGTTCTGATGGCTTTGAATAATTCTTAAACAGATTGTTTTAAATACCACTTTCCTTCAATTTATTTTTAGTGTGAGTGGTGAATTAGAGTCTATTACTGACATTTTGCAGAGATATGTTTGTTTTTCAAAACCATGCAACGTCTATAAAAAAAAAAAGCTTGTTTTAGATCGAAACAGGACCTCACATTTGAGAAATGGAACGGGGTCACAAAGATTATTTGCAATAATATTAGTGAGCTGTTGTTGCATTATAATACTGAAAAAAACACGTCTCTATCCTTGAATATTAGATGTAAACAGATTTATAAATTGTGCCAGTGTGCCTGTGAACTGTCACTGACCTGGCCAAAGAGGGCACGAAAGAGCTGAAACTGGATCATAAATTCAAAGCTGGTTCGAACAATCCCCACAATATGTTTGATCCAGGGCCTCCGAAAACCTTAAGATGTCCATGGGCTTACCTGTTTGCAGTGATTAAAAACATGAGACCCCCTGATTCTGTAATCAGATGGATGCTAATCCCATACACTAATCCAGTGGCCAGAGTCAAGATCGGGTTGGCTTTCTGGGAGCAGGTCCACATCCAGAGGGTGGACAGCCAGGGATGCCTCCTATTTCCCCTTTTATTTGCTTTAGGAATAGAACTGTTGGCATCTAGTTTCCAATCGAAGGGCAACACCTTGGTCATAGTGGTGGGGGGCACTCACCACACAATCTCGCTGCACGCGGGTGATGTCCTGAATTAGGTGGGGAGCTTGACCCATAGTTTACCTCATCTGAGAGAGCTCCTTGAAGAGTTTGGGCACATGTCTTGGCTCCAGGTCAACTGGACGAAGTCCTGTATATTTCTCATCAGTCCAGGTGACACGAGTTCCGCCAGATCTCTGGGACTGATAACTCTGATGGAAACAGTCTTCCTTCAAATACTCAGGCTTTCAGGATTTTCACAAGTCAAAAGATGCCACAGAGACCAATATTGGGAAAGCAATGAAGTCCCTTAAGAGCAGTATGGACTTTTGGAAGAAACTAACTCAAGGCATAATGGGCAGGATAGCCTTCACAAAGATGGTGGTGCTCCAGAGAACTAAGGGGTTCTTCCCTCTAATACCTAGATCTGCGAGGGAAATGGTGACTTGGGCACTCATCTTGTCCCGTATTGACTATGCCAATGGTCTATATATTGGTCTCCCAGGGTATCAGTCAAAGAAACTACAAGTAATTGAGAATGCGGCTGCCAGGGTTTTGCTGCAAATCCCTGGGCGTGCAAGCATGAAACAACAGTTACGAGACTTGCATTGGCTGCCTGTGGTCCATCGAATCCAGTTTAAGGCCCTTACGCTGGCTCATAGAGCCCTGCATGGTTTAGGCCCGGTTTATCTCCAGAGGCGATTTTCCTTCTACGCTCCTCGTAGAAATCTCCGCTCTACCACCCAGCGCCTGACTACCGTTCCCCGCTTTCGCAGGGTTCGGATAGAGGGTAGCTCCCTCTCTGTTAAGGCTGCGGAGGCCTGGAATTCCCTTCCTCTGGAGTTGCGTAACATCCAGGACACCATGCTATTTAAGAAACAGCTGAAGTCCTTCCTTTTTAACCAACCCACCTAAAATTGCTGCTTTTCTGTTATGGTTCACCACCGCGCCGGGACACTCTTGAGTACCCGTGCACCCGTGCGCGATATAAATGTGTAATAACATAACATAACAATTTGCCTTACTAACACTCAGCAGCTCAATATCAGAGGAGTGCCTTATGGCTGACATCTATGCCCACGGGAGAAACAAAGTGGGCATGGACAAACAGACGCCCAGATGACCTGCTAAAACCTTTACTACCTATGGTGCAAAACAAACAAAAGGACTTACCTGTCCACATATCAGCTTAAAGAGAGAGTCTCTGGGGCTGACATGCCTATCAGGGAAACTCACTGAGAATCCCACTGAGGGTCTTGCTGGGAAGTCCATCCTCCAAGGAACATCTGGCAACAATATGGACTAATGACAGAAGGGGACCTCTATGAAAATGGTCCCCTGAAATCGTATGGGGATATCACGGAATCATTTGGGGCTCCCACACTTTTCTTGGAATATGGGAGGATGGTGAGGGCAATCCATAGTATATGGGGCCCAACAGCAATCGATGAACCTACGAATAGGTGCACATTGACCACTCTATTAACAGTGGATAACGTGTGGAAAGTCCCTATCTTCCTTTATCGGGCCCTCCACGAGGATCTTGATGGGGATCTTCAAGCCCTTAGAGACGAACGGACCCGAGACCTAGAACCAGGGACGGCTACTCCGTTATGACAAAGCAGCGTCGCCCCACTGAAAAATAAAATGATAATAAAACTAGTTTATTTTCATTTTATTTTTCTTACTGAGCCAATTACCTGCCTTAGGATGGGGGCTCGGCCATCCTGACCGAGCGTCACTCAGCTGCAGGGTGGAGGATTATTGGGCATGGTAAGTATGCATGTAAGTTTAGTTTCCGGCCATCTTAGGACGGCCAAACCGACATGCGCACATTTCTCCAACCCAGATGTGTTGCACAGTCGGGTGGAGAAAAGACATAGACTACCTGTGCCTGAGCGGGCATTAGTTCAGCCTGCTCAGGCCAATCACGGGGCTCCTCTCCTGCTGGTCGTACCTGCAGGAGAGCAGCACCGTGATTGGCCCCTGAGAGCCTGTGCAGTGTGCCCAGCGTCAGGAGAGAGCCACTGAGGCGGCGGCCGCAGCGGCAGGTAAGTGCAGCGGCAGGTCCTGCGTTCATCTTGTCCCACCACTCTCAGGTTAGAGAAGCCCCCACTGACTAGAGCTAGACATCACTGATAAGGAATGGCCTGAGCATTTGAATACCCCACTGAGTGTCCAGAAATTCCAGATTCTAACTCCAGCAATTCCATTTCCTACATACAGACTACCTCTTACCCAGGAGGCTAGGTTTAATCCACCACCGGGCTAACAAGAGATGCATTAGATGCAGTGTAGTAGATGCAGGCTTCCATCACATGGTCTGGTCTTGCCACAAGGCATTGTTCTTCTGAGAAGAAGTAAAATACCATCTTGAGAAAACCACAGACTGTGCGGAAACCTATTAGATCCCAAGAGATCCCTTTTTGGGCAGTTTTTACACCCCACAAAAAGGACAAAATAGGAAACAGATTTATCAACAAACCCTCACACTAGCGAAGAGGAGCATAGCCACATACCGGAAGTACCCCAGAGGCTCCTCCCTGCATGCAACAATAGATAAGATTAGTGAAATAGTGGCCAACGATTGAATTAGATTCACTCTATAGGTATAACCACAAGGGATAAGGGAAACAGGAACACAACCAGAGATGGGAAGACTACCTGACATTCTTTCAGGTACCCGCATTCGGCGGTGCAAGTGCCAGCACCAGCCAACCACGGCAGCAGCAACAAAGACCCCCGATCTGGGGACGCCCTAGATAGACTCAACCCTGCTGAATCCCCCCTGGTATTCAACTCATGAAATCTTATTGGGGCATACAATGCACAAGGGGACACCCGTGTATAGTCACAATACTCACTCCCGCGTGAGGGAAGTGTCAGTAGCGACCCAATCTCCCTCCCCCTTTTTTGTCACTAGTTTCTTATTTTTTCTTTGAGGAGATATGATGATGATGGTGTTTGGAGTTTTAAGCCTGGAGCCACCATGCACCCCCATGAACTAAACGCAGTTGTCCGACCCCGCTGAGAGCCAGACAGAAACTGAAAAAATAAAACGATAGTAAAACTATTTTTTTAGCACTTTTTTTTTTCTTTCTGCTACAGGCAGCTAAGTCTGGGCGGGGCCATGAAGAGTGCAAGGGGAGGAGTAGTGCACACTGTAAAGTGCGCATGATGGTTTGGCCGGCTGTCTTATGCCATCCAAACCGTCATGCGCACTTTGATCTCTCTCCATTCAAGCTGTGTTGTACAGCTGGGTGGAGTAGAGGCACAAGCTCCTGGGACCTGAGAGAGCGTTAAACAATTCCGCTCAGGCCAATCACGGCGCGGCTCTCATGAGAGAAGCATCTTGATTGTCGTCTAGGAGCCTGCACAGTGTGTAGGGACCCTGAGCAGAGGAATCCCGAGCCGGCAGCACAGCAACAGGTAAGTGTTTTATTTGTATTTATTGTATTTCACCTCTCTCCCTGTTCCCCCGTCCCGCCACTTGTTAAGAAAGGGAGCCACTACTGACTAAACGCAAGAAACAAGACTTAGCTGTCTTACTTTACTGGGGGTTATCACCAAAAGATTATTTATTAATAATTGTTTATATCTAAATCTCAAAATATATATATATTTTTTAAAGTTAACCCCATGGAATGGAGAAATACCGAGTGGGGCCTATGTTTCTGTAGGAGGGAATTTCGTGGGGTTTAACGCACACACATTTAACACCTTGTTTAAGCAGACAGTAAATTAATGTGGGGGCCACTGGGTGGGGTGGAGGGTGAGGGAGGGTGTCCTGGAGGGTTAGGGAGTGTCTGGGGGGAGTAAGGGAAGGAAAAGGAAGTGTTTTCTGAAGGGGTAACTGCTGCAGCCAAAGTATCTTGAGATTTTACCATGCAAAATGAGTGCATGGTATTTTCGGGTCTGGTCTCCAACACTTGGAAAACCTGAATGTGGAAATACTGTCCCTCTTGAAATTAGCCGAAGCGCGGTACAATTAGGTCATTCCGCTACACCAGACTTGTAATGAAGGCCCTAGTGTTTTGTTAACTCACCACATGTTGTCTAAAAGCCTCTCCAGAGGTCAGTAATAAACAGAGGGACAACAAGGCATAGTGTTGGAAAAGTATTCCTGTTGGCTCGAGCTGTCACGAGCGTTCAGGCATGTCTGGATGCTCGTGACAAGCTCGTGTTCTCTACCTGTTGTTATGTTTTGAAACACCGGAGAATGCTTCGTTGTAATACATCTGTTGAGCTGGCATTACTTGCCTGATTCTTAAGACGTGAGCATCTAAATAAACTCCGTCCTTAACTACAACTTTTATTTGCGTCCTTCTTTGACTTCCTACACTGGCGACGAGCGGGAGCTGCATCACCTGCGCCTAAAGACCTTTGGATATTTTTTTTTATCTTATCCCGGATTTTTTTTTTAAGGAAATTACCGGTGTTTCAAGAACAGCGTTGGATTATAGCTGCTTAAAGGGAAGCGGAAGGACCATTTGAGTTTTACGCTGTAAAGGGAAGCAGAAGGATTATCACCCCTTTAAAGAATTTAAAGTCCGATTTGCTTACTTTTCACTGTGTGCAAGATTTCGTGCTTTCAATCCGATTGCGCAATCCCACGCTCTGTCATCGCACGACTGGCATCTTTTGAAACCTCACTGCTGGAGTCCGTGCACTCCATTTGGATTGCGAAATTCTACGTCATCGCGCGATTTCAAGCATCGCGTGATTCTAAACCAACGTGACGTTTTCATCATCGCGCACGACGATCAACACGGAACGTTGCTAGGCAACCCATTGCCGATTTCTTCTTTCGCGCAAACGGAAACCATTGCATGAAATTAAGGGTTTTTTCTTACAAAGTACTGTGAAGATCCTGCTATCCTCGAACAACTACTGGAAATTCGACCAAAGATAACTTTACTCATTATTTTTTTTTCGTTGTTTTTTTTTTCTTTCTTTATTGAAGCTGTGTTGAATAATTTAAGTCATTTCCTTTTCTCGCATCCTACACATATTTATGACTTACAATGCAATTGTTTTTTTTTAAATGCTCATACTTATTTTGATATAGTTAGATGTGTATATCAACTCTCTCATAGTGTGTAAATATCCAAGGTAACATGTCTGGCATTGTACCACCTCCTCCATTTTTGTCAACACCTGGAGAGCCACCCATGGCTTGGGAGATTTGGGAACCTGTCTTTTTGGCTTATGTTGACGTATTGGAGGAGGGGGAGTGTGAACCACAGAGGAAATTGTCCTTATTAAAACATTGTTTAGGAGGCATTGCTTTGAAGGAATTTAAAACTCTACCTGTTTTAGTGAACCCTGGAGAAATAGATGTGTATGAATATGCTTCACAACAGTTATGTGTGAGATATGGGAAAAAGAAGAACGTTGTCATGGAGAGGTTTATATTTTACTCTCGTAAACAACGTTCTGATGAACCTGTTGAGGATTTTGTCTCAGCCTTAAGGTCGTTAGCTGTGACATGTGATTTTGAACATATCTCTTATGAGCAAGTTTTAAGAGACCAGATCTTAATGAGAACCAATAACAAAAAAGTGCAAGAACGTCTTTGGACAACCTCTGATATGTCTCTCAATAATGCTATAGACATTGCCAAGTCTATAGAACATTCAGAAAAATTTGTTAAAGAAATCAGAGGTAATGACAAGAGTGATGTTTTCAGTGTATCTAAAGACAGGGATAAGTTTAAGAAGAGTTTTTCGCAGAGAAATGAGTTTTCTGCTAAGACCGATAACAAATATAGAAATCAAAAATATGACAAAAGAACTACTAGACTTTTGTGTTTTAGGTGTGGAAGTGACGGACATTTAGCAGATAATAAGAATTGTCCAGCACTAGGCAAAACTTGTTCAAAGTGCTATAAAAAAGGTCATTTTACCAAGTATTGTAAATCTACCCCAGGGAAGACGAATTGTGTACACGAATGTTGTGAAGAGTTTCAATCAGATGATGAAGGAACTTTTCAAGTTAACACCGTTATCAATGTATGTGAAGATGGTGATTGCAAAAAATTTCCATCTTGTTTTATAACCATTGATAATGTGACTTTAGAAATTTTTGTAGACTCGTGTGCTTGGTACACTTTAATTTCCTTAAACGTCTTTAAAGATAAATTCCCTGATAAGAATCTAATTGACTCTGATGTTTCTCCTGGTGGCTATACTGGTCACAGAATTGACTTAATTGGCTATTTCATAGCAGATATACAATTCTCTGGGAACCACATTTCAGGGAAGATTTATGTATCAAGATCTGGTCTGTCACTTTTGAGTTGGCCACACCAATATCAATTAGGAATGAAAATTGATCCAAGGGCTGACCCTCCCGTGTATGTGGTGCAACCTGTGAGTGTTTCTAGTGTTTCTGGGGACAGTTCTTTACTGGTTGAGGATTTACGCCAATCTTTTCCTACGGTGTTCAGTGGTACCTTGGGTAGGTATAAGGGTTTTGAACATGTCATCAGACTGAGTGAGAATTCCATTCCTGTAAGACACAGAGTAAGAAACGTTCCTTTATCCTACAGAGTTAAACTTAAGGATATGCTAAAGGATTTGTGTGAGAAGAAGATCATTGAGCCTATTGAGTCGTCACCTTGGGTTTCTCCGATCGTTATTTCGATTAAATCCAATGGTGAACTTAGGCTATGCATTGATCTTCGCAGTGTCAATAACGCTATTTGGGTTGATTCGCATCCTTTACCAAACCTCCATGAGATGGTGTCAACATTGGCTGGCGCACAAGTTTTTTCATGTGTTGATCTAGCCAGTGCTTACCACCAGGTTGTGCTTGCTGAAGAGTCCAAAAATATTACTGCCTTTATCACTCCTGAAGGGTTATATAGATTTTGTCGGATGCCCTTTGGACTGGCTAGCGCTGCCTCTGTGTTCCAGAGGTTAATGAGAGATACCCTGGAAGGTTTAAATGGTGCCATAGCATTCCAGGACGACATTTTAGTGCATGGGAAGGATGACTATGAGCATGACAAGAATCTAAGGTGTGTGATTGCTGCCTTAGCACAAAAGGGCCTTACACTTCGCCTTGATAAGTGCAAGTTTAGGCAAAAGGAGGTAGAATATCTCGGACACACCATTAGTGGAATGGGGATCAAACCAAAAAAAAATCATGTTAAGAGCATTGTTGATGCTCCCGTGCCTACGTCAAAAGAGCAACTTGTGGCCTTTTTAGGCCTTATTGAATTTTATGCAAAGTTCATTCCAAATTTTTCAGTAAAAGTTGATCCGTTCAGATGTCTTTTAAAAAAAAACGCAAAGTTTGTGTGGACTGATGAAATGACACAAGCTTTTGAATCTCTAAAATTGTTTATTGTTAATGCTCCTTGTTTAAAACCTTTTGTCATTGGTGTAAAGTGCATCATCATGGTGGATGCTAGCTCCTCTGGTTTAGGTGGAGTTCTATTGCAGAAAGATTGTGAGAAAGAATGGGTTGTAGCCTATGCATCTAGGGCCTTACGTGATGCAGAAAAGAATTACTCCGTTATAGAAAGGGAGTTACTGGCATGTGTTTGGGGCGCTGAACATTTCAGACCTTTTTTGTGGGGGACTAAATTTTTGATAAAAACCGATCACAAACCCTTAGTGTATCTCATGGCTCCGGGTGGAGGAAGAACTATGTCACCACGCCTTGCTAGATTAGCCTCTAGGTTGCAATCTTTTCAATACTCAATCGAATATGTTCAAGGAAAGGCGAATGTTCATGCGGATTGCATGTCCAGACTGATCTCTGAACCTGATGCTTCAGAACTTGTGCATGAAGAAGAGTGTGAGGTTGCTTTCAATTTTAAAGATGTCAATTCTGTGTGCAGCGAACATTTCTCCTTACAAGAGGATGTTTGGATGGAAGAGATGGATAAAGATTTGGAGTTAAGCTGTGTAAAGAAGTATCTCATACAGGGTTTTCCTGAACAGAGGAAGTTATCTGGTAACATGATGGCCTTTTATAAGGTCCAGGAGGAACTTGCTCTCGAGAATGGTTTGATCCTTCGTGGCGACAAGATTGTTCCACCTTTTCAACTTAGAAATTCCCTGCTTGAAATTGCGCATGAAGGACATTTGGGGATTTCTTTTACCAGGAGGCGTCTGAAGGAGTCCTTTTGGTGGCCAGGTATTGACTCCTGCGTTGAACATTTTGTGCGGAAGTGTACCCAATGTTCAAACAGTGATAAATCTGCAGTTGCCTTACGCCCTGAGCCATGTCCCATTGATTTACCCTTAGGGCCCTGGCGGAAATTGGGGTTAGACATCATTGGGCCTTTCAGTTGTCTACCAAAGCAAGAGGCTTTCGGCATTGTACTCATAGACTATTTCTCTAAATGGCCTGAGGTCAAAATGGTTAGGGAAGTTACTTCTAATCAAGTCATAGAATTTTTAGATGAGACCTTTTGTAGGGAAGGGATTCCCCAGGAAATTGTGACTGACAATGGGCCACAGTTTGTGAGTAAGGAGATAGAGCTTTTCTTTGATAAATGTGGTATTGTCCATAGGAAGATCGCAGTTTTCCATCCTGAAGCGAATGGTCAGGTTGAACGCTTCAACCGTGTGGTCAAAGAAGCCATTCAGCTCTCTATCAAAGGCAATTTAAACTGGAGGAATGCTTTACAATCCATGTTATTGGCTTATAGAACTTCTCCCAATTCTGTGACTTTGGTCACTCCTTTTGAGCTTCTGAGAGGGCGGAAGCCCAGCACCAAGCTAGTTCCTTGGTGGCTAAAAAAAAATTTAGCTGGTTTCGAGAATTGTTCTAAAATTGATTTTGATGCCGTCCTACACAGGGTTCAGTCATATAAGGAAAGGATGAAACGTGAGATGGCCAAAAGGATTGGTTCTACGTCTAGTCGTTCTATCAGGGTGGGCGACCTTGTTCGCATTAAAAAGAAAGAGGGTGTGAGTAAAGGTTTTCCTGTTTGGTCAAACCCCAAGAAGGTTGTTGAAGTTTTTAGAAATGCAGTCAGGCTTGATGGTGGTTCTGTCTGGAATTTGAGCAGGGTTTCCTTGTTCAATGGTCCTTTTCAATTGATGGCAGATTCGGACAGCAGTGTTTTCTATGATGTTGGAAGAATGAGTGATAATGGCGAGTGTTCTCACATGAGTGATAATGGCGAATGTCCTCAAGCTGTGCGTGATTCTGACAACACCAGAGCTGTACGCTCACATCGCTTACCTGCCAGGTTTAATGACTTTGTGATGAATTGATTTTTTTTTTTTTTTTTTTTTGTTTTGTTGTTTTTTTTTCTCTTTTAAGGGGGGAAGGTGTGTTGGAAAAGTATTCCTGTTGGCTCGAGCTGTCACGAGCGTTCAGGCATGTCTGGATGCTCGTGACAAGCTCGTGTTCTCTACCTGTTGTTATGTTTTGAAACACCGGAGAATGCTTCGTTGTAATACATCTGTTGAGCTGGCATTACTTGCCTGATTCTTAAGACGTGAGCATCTAAATAAACTCCGTCCTTAACTACAACTTTTATTTGCGTCCTTCTTTGACTTCCTACACATAGTACCTGTCCAAGGACAGTTATAGTACAGTCTGATGCGAGGAAGACTCCCCTATTCTCTTTGATTGCTGGCTTGTCTGAAAGGTTCTGTTTTGCGACATTTCCTGAATCATAAATAGTTTCCTTCTACGTTCATTTCCGGGTCTGGTCAATTCCACAGTTTGCAGTTCCGGGTCTGGTGAGTTCCAGAGTTTGCATTTCCGGGTCTGGTGAGTTCCAGAGGTTGCATTTCCGGGTCTGGTCAGTTCCAGAGTTTGCATTTCCGGGTCTGGTGAGATCCAGAGTTTGGATGTCCGGGTCTGGTGAGTTCCAGAGTTTGCATTTCCGGGTCTGGTCAGTTCCAGAGTTTGCATTTCCGGGTCTAGTGAGATCCAGAGTGTGCATTTCTGGGTCTTGTCAGTTCCAGAGTTTGAGGCTCACTATGCCGGATGATCGGCTACCGTGCCATAGCTCTTTGAACAGTGGGGTAGCCAGTGTGTCATAGGCCCTCGTGCAAAGAAGAAAACAGCCCGCTGGCTACTGTTGGCATTGCAAAATACATCAATCATCAAGGTTTTGTAGGACTCTTGTTCCTCTGGGCCCCGGTGCCACTGCAACTACTGCACCAATGGAAGCTACGCACCTGTGTTTGAAGAATCATTGTTGATGTCAGTGAGTGGTGGCAGACTGAAAAGTCCTCATAGGGTAATCAGGTGCCAGCTTATGTAGGGGCACATGGTCTTTCTTCACGTAGGCCTTGTGAATAATGCAGAGGGGTGTAAACTTCATCTTGACTCCACCACGAGTTAATGGTAGATTTTCACAGTTAGTTGCATGTACTCATGTTTCCACATTTTACTGTTTAGCAACAACACCAGAAATTCTCTTTTAGACTTATTGAGACTGAGGGAGGAGTAATTCATCAAAACGTGAATCTGAGTGAAAGGGAGCCATTTTCATGTTCTGGGGGTGGAAAAGTCTGTCTACCTGGAGGAACACTAAAGGTGGATGTAACGGTATGAAATCGACAAAAAGGGGAAATAAGATCCCAGAGTGGCATCACAGAAGGTTCTAGTTGCAATGAAGTATAACCCAGTCATCCCACAAGTTCAATCTTATTATAATAAGCATTGGCAAAGCTAATAGATCTGGCGTTGAACTACAGCCTTTTGATTTTGTCGGTGTTTGTTTTGTTATGTCATGGTTTTTGCTAAACTTTATTGTTGGGGAAGCTGCCGAGCCGTCGTTAATCTATAAAAATTGGGTAAAAGTACAACTATTTGTTTTCTTCTTAAAATGCACATATTGTCATAATAGGCCCTTGCACTCAAGGGAATAACTTTGTGTGTGGGTGTGATCCTTGTGAAACCGATCCAAATTCTGTCACTCAGGGCCATATTTATGTACTGGTTGCGTCCCTTTTGCACTAATAAACGGAGGGTATGCTCGACACAACCCACCTTGCGTGACCCTGAGTGGCTTGATAAATCTAGAGTAACGAAACGCAGCACAAATCACTGTGTTGCGTTACTGTGCCCCAGGGAGGCATTTCTTGGGTGGTGCGTGGGTGTTCCCACACAACACCCATGGATTTTAACGCGATATCAGATTTACCATTACTGGTAGACCTGAGAATGTGCTAAAATGCTACGCCCTCCCTGGGGAGTCGAAACAAGGGGAAATATCTTCAGTTATCCTAAGTTTTCCCTCTTTCTATGTGTGCTGCATTCTGCAGGAAAGTGCCTGTTCCTGTACAAAAGCAATCCTGCTCACATCGCTGGCACCCTTGCACCATGTTGCAAGAGTGCCTGCATTGGCGCTAGGCAGCACATTGTGCGCCAGCACTGGAAAAAAGGCAGGAATGTGCCGCCTTGTGTCAAATACGGTGCAATCCTGCCCCTTCCATGTCACGCAGCACAGCAAGGAGACTTACTGTACTGCGATACCTCACTTCTACATAAATATGTCCCATAATGTGCAGTTAGCCAGTGCTACAGTGGACTGACTCAGTGCCCCTTGCTGTAGTTGGTGCAATTCAAATGTGAACGGCACAGTAACAGACTTACGGATGAAGGTGGCTGCTGAAAGTCCCTATAATTGAGAATACTATGCATTTGTTTTCTAAAATCAAAAGGTCTTGATTAATGCCAGACCTAAAAAGAAGAGAACCGTATGCTGGTCAGTTTCAGCTACCCTACAACTTCCCGAATACTGGAAAATAAAGCCCTCTGTGTGAATGCCCCATCTGGATTACACGATCCACTGTAACACCTCAGGGTGGAGTTTTTCACACTAAACACTTCACCTGCTTGAAAGACAGATTCCTGCATGTTTTTATCCAAAAACCTGTACAAGGGAGTAATTCAACGCCCCCAGAGTTATAGATGTACACATTATTCTGAGGGGGGATGACCAGGCCCTATTCCACCCACTCACTCATAATGGAAACCTAAGATGGATCTGCTGTGGCTGTTGGATGTGTCAGAACAGGGCCAGCAGAAAGGCTCATTGAGCTAAGTGCTCCCTGCAATGATCTGCAGGTCATGAGGTCAAATTTCAGCAAGGCCAACTCAGTCTTCCATCCCTACAGAGTTTGTGAATTGGACACCATTACATTGGGTGATATTAACAGACTGCTTACTGCACTTCAGAATGGCAGTGCTGTGAGGTGGAGCACTTTATGGTAAAAAATAACTTCATTGTTAAAGGCGCTTCTCCCTTGTCGATTATTTAAAAGATGCAAGATTGGGCTCAAAATACCATAAGCTGGGTGGTGGCTGCATTCTCCAGAAGTTTCAATGGAAAAGAATGATTATTTTTTTAAACACTATGTCTTGAAGGCTTTTAGATCGTCTGAAATTAGATGTATATGAAAGAAAGTGGTTAAAACACATAATCAATCACTGGTACAAGATTGTCTGTACCAGTTTTGGGGCTTAGCCTTCTTGGATATCAATTTGGAGAAACAAAGGCTAGACAGCACCAATAAGAAATGTCACAAACCTGAAATTCTAATTCTCTTTTCTTTCCCTCCCTATATATAGCTTTTTCCCTTCTCCTTTTTAGGTTTCGACTGGGGAACGGAGCTTTTAGCTCCGCCCCCAGAGAAATCTGTAGTTTCCAGTATGGGTGCCTTGAATACGCCCCTCTGTTTCATTGGCTAGCTCCATAAATGGAGGCTAGCCATTGGAACAGAGAGGCGTCCGTCATGGCCGGACCAGATTCGGGGGCGTTCCCGAGAATTTTTGGCTTTTGGCTACGTCATGCTACGTCAGCCAAAAGCCGGGAACGCCCCCGAATCTGGTCCAGCCGGGCCGTGCTTGCTGCTGTCCTGCCTTCCTCCGTGTCCCTCCTCCCGCCGTCCCCCCTCCCCTCGGCTTCTGCTATCTTGGAATTGATTGCATGATGATGCTTGTGCGCATATGTGTCATCACATTGCAACTGCTGGTTCTGTCAATGCTGTTATGCATCTGCAAACAGCAAAGCTAATAGGTCGGATAATACTATTGAAAGGCGAAGAATATTGACTTTGCCATTGCTTGTTTATAAAGTTGCGTTTTCACAACAAACAATGAACACAGAAGATTGTCCCTTCTCTCTTTCAATTGCCTCGAACGTCTCATCTCCTAGCAACAAGACAGCGTCTAGAGTCGGCGGCATGGTGCCCTGTCGTCCTCGCCGGGCGACTGACTGTTCCCTTGGAGCCAAGTATTAGTAACAGATGCAACTCTGGTTGTGTACGCCGGGACAGCGGGACGAGGTAAGAGAATAGGCGGGCTTACTCGGGGCTGTGTAAACTCTGATCGAGAGTTGCGGGGCGCACATAAGGAATGGCGGTTTAGGGGACAGTATTTGGAGGAAAGGCTGAATGGACAGCAGTGAAAGGGCAGGGCAGAAGAGATGGTTCACACTCACAGATATATGTTGTGGGCAGGGAGTGACAGACGCTTTGGTGTTGGGAGGGCTTTGAGCGTAGTGATGGGTGGCGGTGTAGATAGATTAGCCAATGGGGAGACAGGATGACAGGGCAGTGATGGTCGGGTAATGAGGCGAGAAAATTATGGGAAGCCAGTGATGAAGGGCGAATTGGCCGAATAGTGTTGGGCATGAGGGCTGCGGTTACCGACTGATGATGGTAGGCTAAACTGACAACGTAATGATAGGAAGGAGCCGGCTGGCAAGATTGTGTGAAAGGGCAGGCGTGATAGTGATGCAATAGGGGACAGACAGGTCAGTGAATTGGTGTGGAGATTGTCACGCCAGGGATGGGATGGAAGCCACGGGGAAAGAGTGCAGGCAGGGGAGTGATGAAAGAGAGAGGAACTTACTAAGATTATATGCTCTGCTTCGCCTTGGCGAGAACTATTGTCGTTGCTTTTTTGTGTCCGGCTTCTCTGGAAGCGGGGTTGGTGTCCGCCCTGTCGGCATTAGGCCCCGCCCACCCCGACTGCATATTTTGCGAGCCTTGCTCGGGCTTTTCATTAAGCATTCCCGGCGTTTGTTGGTGTCCGCCCTGTTCATTAGGCCCCGCCCACCTTGCTTGCGCTTTTCGGGGAAGCCTTTTTGGCGTTCTTTATCTGCATTTATGCTTCGTTTTAGTGATAACCATGTCATGTGGCCTGCTTTCCAAGAGTGCCCTGGATTCGTGTTGCCGCTTCCACCTCCCCGTTCTGCAGATTTCCCCTTTCCAGTCGTGTTCTGCCCTGCATGCACAGTGCGTTGCTGGCGCTGCGCGTGCCCGGCAAACACCTCCGTTAATGCGCATTCCTCGTTACCCTCGGAACGGATCCCCCTGCTGAAGAGCAAGCAAGACTCCAGAAGGAATGCTGAGATTACACGGCTCACCAGGGCGCGGCAATAGTGCAAGATAAAGGACACTCCTTACGGGTGAGCATCGTGTATTTCCTCTCAACCAAGATGCAATAAGTTAACACTGATCACTACCAAGTGGTGGTCTACAAGACCCGGAGGGGTGGCCTGCCGTCTTTTGGGCTCTGACATGCATAAACTGGTTGCGATTGGCCCCCTCTGTGCCTGGACATAGCCCTGGTGTATTCTTGAGGAAAGAAAGCACGCTATATTCCGTGGGGCTTTCACCGGTATCCACCTCTCAGCAAAAAGTGTCTCTGGGCTCTAGAGTTCTTCCCATACCCTAAGGCAGCTTTAATTCAATTTCACAAAAGTTCTAAAGTCTGCTTTTGTTTTTGATGATAAACCCATTAGCACCAACTCTGACTCTGTTCTACCCCAAGGGGCACAAAGCCTGCACTGAAAGCTGCCTTTATTCTGGACCCACTCTCTTCTAGTGTAACCCCTAATCCAATTCCCCACCCAGATACGCCATCCCCTGCCGCACTTGCCACAACTTGTTGACTTCCTGTTTGTTTTTTATCTTGATGTTTTGTTGGAATTAAAGTAGAATTACGGCTGGAATTTTTTTTGGACTGGTTTTTCTTTTCTTTTTTAATTTAACCTGTGCAATGTGCTGGTCGCTTTCAACACTACTTTTGTATGAGACTTACTGCTAGCATTTTGTGGGTAGATATCTTCTTGCTTGATTGTGCTAGTGTGGAAACCAGATACCTGCACAGTGACCTGTTTAACTCCCTGTGGTTAGGTAATATTCAACAGCAGAAAATGTGGATCAGTTTAAACATAGTAGTGAGGTGTGCTTTCACATGTGCTCATTTTGTAATCTCCCATGGCAACACCCCAGGTTACGTGTGTTGTTACTCTGTAGGCTTCAATTAGTCATAGGACTGTTTTCTAAAATAGTTTTGTCCTGCCTGCTGTTGCAGGCAAGACACGCTCTCTCCTAATGCTTTAAAACAAATTAGAGCATGCATTTGCAGTTCAGTAGGTCTCGCATTTGCAGGAGTTTGAGTTGTTGGCATTGTGAATGGCAATGCCTTTTATCTGTTTTAAAAACCACGTATAAATAAAAGGCATTGTCATTCACAATGCCGATGGCTCGAACTCTTGCAAATGCGAGTCCTATTGCATTGCAAATGCTTGTTTATTTCTTAGCTGATGCTGAACAGCGTGGGTAAAAGCCATGGGCAGTCAATATGCCTGCAGTGCCAAAGACAAAAGGTAAAAACGATTGACTTTTACGGTGCATTATGAATAGCTCCTAGGAGCTCATCACTGCTCTTCCTCCTGGAGGAACTCCGACCTTTTGAATCAGAAATTGTAAAAACTACTTTGGATCATTTTTGTGGTGCTTTTATGCGATGTTTGAATTTTCTAAAAATTAACGTGACAGATTTTTGACCCCCACTCCCAATACCTTGATTACATAAACCAAAAGCCACATATTTTATGAATTTTCACTTTTAATAAAATAATTATTCGTTGGATTTGATAAGGTGGGCAGTCACAGGGTCATTATAGGCTAAGCAAAGATGGTGCATGCACATAAGGAGTGGATGCAAAGGATTGGAAGTCGCAGTGATCATAAAATTTGACAGGGAGGGGGACGGTGGACGGGCCACACATATACACGCATATATATATATATATTTATATACATATATATATATATATATACACATATATATATATATACACTAATTCACACACACCATGCATTCTGAAATACGCGCATTCAGAACACTCACAACAAATTCATACATTTATACATACACACACATGCACCTAACATTCAAAAACATAAAACTTACTTATTTTGCAGCTTCGGAGAGGAAAACTTTGGAGGTTCCAATAGGGTTGAGACTAATGTCTAGGTCAGCCAATGACTTTAGGCTGCACTCCCTCACAAGTCACAGAGTGGGATGGGTTTAGTGAGACTGCTGACCCCACCCCACTCTGTCACAAGGTATCCCTGATCGACATTTGGCCCTGAGCCCTTCACGTTTTAAAACTAAAGTACCAGGTCCGCGGCTATCAGTAACCCCCCAACCTCGTGACAAGGGAGAGGGCTTCGAGGCACTTTTCTCAGGCTGTGGAGGTCACGCCCACAGGGCTGTGTAATCCTCAGCTTGGCACAGTTCAGCTCAGACAGGCAGGGGGCCTGCACATTTAGTGCATGTCTAGCTCCTGGCTGCCTGACCTGAACAAGAAGAGTTTTAGGCTGACCTTTGCTCAGCCTGACAGACACTCTTCATCTCCAAAAAAAGGTGAGGGGATGCAGCCCTTAAGCCCATATGGACGGGCCCCGACTGCTGGTCACTGCGACTAAGTCTAGCCTAATGTATTGCTTTCAAAATTCCCCACAAGGCAACCATCAAGGATACCATTAGGAAATTACAAGCGTGTACACAAATAGAGTCGACAAAAGAATACACAACTCCTTCCAAGAGGGTTCAATAAGGATTATGAAAGTGCATACTTATACCCGCAGCATGTGATAGGAGGAGGCCAAAACTCCTTGCCTACTACAGTAATCTGCCAAATCCCATGTACACCAAACATGTCTACAGGCTCTACTACAGTAAGATAACAATCCACCTCTAAATGCCTTTTGGCTTTAACAAATGCTTCTCACAATAAACATCTTGTCTATTGTCTTGGTCATAGCTTTTCATAATAAACAGATTAGTTCAATAGTATTGATTATTGGTTTACTTATCTATCCCCCATAACCAACTCATTCTGCTACATTGAGCATAATATTTCACAAGGAAAAAATTGCAATACAAACAGTATTTTTCAGTGCAAGCAGACAACTTCTGTCACTGCCACACGGGCCTGTGCCTCCTTGAAGGGCCCTACTTGACAAACGGCTCTGACGGTTGCAACACACAAAACCTCCCCCTTTCAGTGGAAAAGACTAAGGTTTTGTTCCTGAAGCAGAAGGGGGGTCTCAAATCTATGATTTCGCTTTTATTTTTTGCAAGCTTAAGATAGTCAGCGGGGTGGGGTGACGCCGGCCTCCTAAAAACGGGCCCTGAAATGATAGCTCTGTTCTGTGGTCGAGGCCTCCTGATTTGCATGAAAACGCCTTGTGGGTTTTAATGAGTGTCTGGGCTCGCGGGCCTCAGCCCTGGAAACCCCACAGTGCACATACATTTTGTAAGGTGAGATTAAGCTAATGGCAATGTAAATGACAATGCCATTTATTTATCTGTTTTCAAAACCAACACATAAATAAAAATTTTGCCATTTACAATGCCAATAGCTCAAACTTTTCCAAAGGCGAAACCATTGCATTGTAAATGCTTGTTCCCTTTCCCTCCTTTTTTCCTCTTCCTTAATATATTACAGGTGTATATTATTTGTCACATACTGATTTATATTTACTATATTGTTTTGTAACCTATGAAATTGCCTATCTTTGAACTTCAATAAAAAATTATGACACAAAGAAATGTCACAAAATCCAAACTGCTACCCGTCGAAGGGTATGAATTGCAAGCATTCCCAGTTAAGATGGAGAGGCTAATGGAGAAAGTGCAGTGTCAGTGTTATAAAATACTTTTTGGACTCCCCAAATTCACACGTAATGGCCTGATTCGGCTTGAGTTCGGCCTGGTGCAACACAACTATGAATGCATGAGCACTCAGGTGAAATACTGGGTTGAGATACTGAATGCCCAGAAAGGATCACTAAAGGAGGACCTCAAAATAATATTTGAAGGGGGACCCAACCCCTGGCAAAAGTACTTTCTTGACGATGTGGCAAAACTCCATCTATCTATAGCAAGTCGGTCCCTAGAGGAAGTAAACTACGCTACGTAGCAATAAAGAAGACGTTAAACAACAAATCTACCAGTTATCAAGAGAATAAGAAATGACTAGATACAAGGCCATTGAAGAGCAGTCAGGCGTAATGACGTCATATGAGGCAAACAACATTCAACAGCATTTGAATAACGTCTTTGGAAAGAAATGCCTGACAGAAATCCAATGGGCGGGGAAACGCCTGGTGCCTGCTATGCCCAGTCCGGCCCTGGCTCGGATAGTGTTGCTGCCTATCAAGGAATTGAATTTGGGCTATAAATCTTTGCTGAAGATTGGTAAATGCAAGATGTGTAACTATAGTGTGGAGTCCATGGAACATCTCATATGCCGCAGTCCCGCTTTACTCCAACATTGTCAGAAGCTGCTAAAACCGATGTCCATAAGGCATGGCGTTAGGATATGCGCAGAGGCAGTCTCCTGGCTCTTGTCTTGCACAGTGCCCTCGGAGCACGCCAAATTTGGTAAATTCATGAGTGCTACTCTAAGGAATTTAAACGAAACATTGCCGGAGCGGGTCAACCCTAGAGCCCAACAAGTGGGATAGAAGATAGAACATTGGAAAAAGCTGGGATAGTGGTTTGATCTGAGTTCTTAGGCTGCAGGGCATATCTGCCTAACCTAAGTAACTCCATGGTGCACTACAGCTAAATGGACACGTTGAACAGCTGCAACCAGCACGCTGGCACTTAGGAACAGTTTTATGGTTCCCCAATGGTTCCCTTGAACAGGGGTAACTATTTCGCTGTATCTTTGCACAGAGTTATTGTTTACCAATGTGGGGATGAATTGTTCACAATCTTGCTGACTGATTGTGCAGTAGCACTATTCAGGCCATGATACAGAGTCAACGCTAACAAATTGGGGATGAATTAATAAAAATGTTGCTGATTGGTACTGCACTAGCACTTTCCAGCTATCAATCAATCAATCATTTGTAAAGTGCACTACATACCCGTGAGGGTCTCAAGGCGCTGGGGAGGAGAGGGGGGGGTCGCTACTGATCGAACAGCCAGGTCTTGAGCATCCTCCTGAAGGTCAGCAGGTCTTGGGGTCTGTCGTAAGCTCAGTGGGAGGGTGTTTCCGTAGTCGAATCTGCTGCTGACGAGGGCCTGGTTGACTGTCTTTCTTGTATCTGTTGGTATCCACCTGTAGATCTTGCAGAGCATGCGGAGGGTGTTGAAGCAGGAGGAGGAGACTGTGTTGACTTGCTTGCTCATGGAGAGTGTTGAGTCGAGGATGACTCCAAGGTTGCGTGCGTGGTCGGTGGGTGTTGGGGCTGCTCCCAGTGCCGTAGGCCACCAGGAGTCGTCCCAGGCTGAAGGGTTGGAGCCGAGGATGAGGACCTCCATCTTGTCCAAGTTCAGCTTCAGACCGCTGATCTTCAGACGGCTGTTCTTCATCCAGTCTGCGACGGCCTTCATCCTTCATGGAGGTTGGCTTTGGCGGTGATGGGGTCCTTGGTGAGGGAGAGGAGCAGTTGAGTGTTGTCGACGTAGGAGATTATGTTGAGCTCTAAGCTATGTTAATCCGCTAGCAGGGGAGTTTAGCTTTTAAAGGCTCTTTAGCTTTTCTCATATTAGAATCCTTTTTAAGGACCATTGCCTTTTATAAGTGTGCATCTGGGCTGGATTTCCCCTGCCTGGTCAATGCGGTTTTAACAGTAGAATGTCTTTCCAAAAGCTGAAATATGGTGGGCCTGGCCATTTGGATGTCCTGAACTGGGGCATGCAGCATGTTGTATCTTAGCACAGAGTCATGGTCCACAGCTGTGAGGGGTGCTGTTTACAGTCCAGTCGACTGATTCTACATAGGCACTTTTCATGCTAAATCTTTAAGGGGAGTGGCTGGCTTCTAGGGGTCTTTTTTGTCTGGTAGTTTATGCGCAGTCATAGGTGGGTATCTGGGCTGGCTTGTTTCCGTCCGTCTGTCTTGGTTTTAACTGTTACTAATCCCATAGGTGTGTAATGGCAATGGTTTTAAGTTATGCAATAACATTATTTCATTCATTCAGGTTAGACCTTTGTTACCCTTGACCCTGCCCTTTGTTACCGCTGACACTGCCTTTGCTTCCTCTGATCTCAAGGGTAATAGAGGAAGTAAGGAAGGTTTTTATAACCCTGTTTATTTTCTGCATTTTGCACTCATGCACTTCCTCTATATTCCTAGCAGCACAGGAGGCTATGAGTCCACACTGTTATCATCAGGGTCAAAAGGTATGTGATCTCAATTTCACTTCCTTTGGTATTTTGGTGAATTGCGTTTAGGTGGGCCTCCCTCCCAATCTGAGCTTTAATCAGTCTCATGCCAGCAGATGTAATTGAATGCTCACAACGGGTGATTACTAACCTTAGCACATGATTCCTTTTGATCGAGGCAGTTTGGTACAACACCACTGCTCGCTTCTTACTCAGGGTGGAGGTACGCATAAAGTCCATCAAGGACTTGCGACAATACCATTGACACAATATTAAATGCCAAAATATCAACAGGTGAGTATATGTATATAAGTATAGGTTTACTATACTTCACTATATATATATGTACCTTGACTATATATACTTCGTCATTGCCGTGCGGCGATGATCAGTATGCAAGCGTTAGATAATCATGTATCTGTAGCAACAACGACTATCTACCTAAGGAATGTGATGATCATCAGGAAACGTATGACTACATAACTGCACTCTAAAATTGTAATTGCATTTTAAAATTGTAACTGTCTTATTTATGAATCCAATGAATTATTGTATTTTATATTTTTCTTTTATATTGTAATTTGTAACTTTTTACCTGTACTTTTATGATTGCACACAACAATCGAATAAAGATATTTTGAATTGAATTGACTATATATATATACCCACTGCTCGTTGCAGGTCCGTGTTGGCGCCATCAGGTGCTACAAGATACGGAGAGAAGAAGCTGGCGCCGATGCAGGGTTGGTGTCAGCTGGGGTTCCTATTGAACTCTTCAAAGCGGGGCAGGCAGTTTTACAGGACAGACCACAAACCCACTTGGGCATGTATTTGAACTTTTATTTTCATGCAGTATTGGAGCATACTCACGGGGGAAGAATTTCGGCGCACTGCACGCACCAGGAGGCCTTGCGAAAGGCCACAACTATTGGAGCAGGTGCTATGAATATATGAGGTGCGCGATAAACATTGCTCTTTGCTGTCGTGCCTGCCACTGATGAAAGTAACATTGTGGATTCCTGAAACGCTTTTGGCATATCAAAGACACTGATGCCTGTATCCTGCTTATTGCCTGCCTGCAAGTTTTCAATTAAACATTTGGAACTACGTGACCTTCTGGTGGTTGAATTCCTTTGGGGCTAACCTGCGCTTGAAGGATATATATATATATATATATATATATATATATATATATATATATATATATATATATATATATATATATTTTTTTTTTATTTTTTTTTTTAAGGTACATAGGTATAGATGCATCAACAATGCCATTTGCGATTCCTTATTAGTGAAAAATAAGGATTCGCTAATAAGGAATAGCAAAAGGCTATGCATGTAGAAATCGCAAAAAAAATAGCGATTTCTAAGCATTCCTTAATTGCGACTCGCAAATTGCGAGTCGCAATTAATTAATTAATAGGCGCACTTCTTCTTAGTGGCTTTAAATCTATCTAATTAATTGTGCCCACTGTGATATCACTCTGTCACATGCGCCGTCCTTAGCCACTCACTGTAGATAATTTGCACTCTATACACAGTGCGCCGACTACGCTGTTTTCACTTTTCTCACTTGCGTCGCCACTTGCACTATTTATTCACGTTTGTTGCACCAAGTTTAATGTGGTTGTCAATACATTTTATGCAGTGCTGTTCTTAACTGTGTACTCCCAACCATGAAATGAATGCTATAACAAAAAATGAATAACTATTTTTTGATTAAAAAATGAGTGATCTCCTTCTTGTCCATTGCAGCAATGCTATGTGCATGCTACTCATAACTGTCTACTAACTTTTACCTTACAGGACATTGTGTGACAAGTATACCTTCCTACCCAGTCCTGACTTGGTCTATGGGTTATACTCCTGTCTTATTTACAAGTGTGTCAAAAGGACACCCTGTTGCACCCCTGAAATCTGCATTTGCGAACATCTTGCACACACACATGCCCCAAGGACATGTGTGTGTAAAATGGAACTTTGAAAAATGCACTTTAGTGCATTTTTCAAAGTTTTTGTAAATTACCATGAAGTTCAACTTTTTTATTTAAATTTGTTTTTATTGTTGCATCAAAGTATATCAGTACAGTGTAAATAATCCGCTGACGTGGCCTCAACATTCAGCCACGAACAGCTAGGCGTGCAACGTTTTCTTGTTTTATATAACTGGTACAAATATACATTTCCTCAGTTAATCAGTACAGATCATGCAAATATGTCTGCAGGCTGGGAGACAGTGGACCTGCGTCGCCAAGAGGACGATCAATAATGACAGGCATGCAAGTTCCTGCCACGATAGCGTAGGATCGGGGTCTGTACTGTCCATATGACGGTGCTACCAGTGAACAGGGGGGGACAAAACTGTGGGAAGGAAGCATGTGGGCGCTAGCAGGGTCTAAGCAGGGGGATACTGGCGACGGGTGCCGGGGGGGGGGGCCACGGAGCCATACAGTCTGTGCTCCAAAATGGGGGGGGGAAAGAGGGGATTGGCAGGGGGTGGATACACCCCGCGCAGGCGAGTAACGAGATGGGCGGTATGACATACGAGAATTTGATCAGGATGCAGGGGGTACCGGGAATCGATCCTGGGATGGCTTACACCAGGTAGGGGCTACTGGCCCTCTCGGGCGGGGGGGGGGGGGAGGAGTAGGTGGGTCTCCTGCATGCGTGGACTGCCGGAAGCTGTGGAGGAGCATGGCCCATTCCATGGATATGGGAATTTTACGCGCGCCTCTGGCTTCTTCTTCTCTAAGAGCATCCTCCTCCGCCGCCGCCCACTTACCAACCGCCCCCTTCCATTGTGCTATAGGGGGGCCCTCCGGGGATCGCCAGCGCATGGTTATGCATCTGTTCGCCAACAGGAGCGCTAAGGACACGAAACGTCTATGCACCGGTTCTTGCTTAGAGACATGGAAGATGCCTAGTGCGCTGGACTCCCAGGTGGCCAGTGTAGTGAGACCTGTGAGTTCCGACAGTGTGTCGTGTACCGCCCGCCAAAAGGGATGAAGGTTGGGACAACTCCAAAACATGTGGCGAAAATCTGCGGCAGGGGAGCAACATCTGGGGCATAGGAATGGTGTGGAGGGATAGAACTTCTGCAATCGCGCTGGGGTGAGGTATGCCCTGTGTAGTATATAGTATTGGATGTTTTTGAAGCGGGCGTTCCTAGAGACGCGTTTTGGGGCCTCAAGTGCTTTAGTCCACTCTGAGTCGTGTAGAGCGCGACCTATGTCCTCCTCCCATGTAGCACGTAAGTTCGTCAGGGGAGCGTGTGAGAGTTCCCGGATGGATTTATATAGCCAGGTGACTAGGTGGCGTCCCACCCCCATATGCAGGATAGCATGTATTACTGGATGCGTGTCTGGCTCGCCAGTTCGGAGATTAAAATGGGGCCGGTATCCATCGAGCAGCTGCCTATATCTGAGGAATTGGCCCGGGGGGAGCCCGTATTCAGCGACCAGGCGGTCGAGTGGTTTCAACTGACCCTCCTCGAAGAGCGATTCCAGATCCGTGATGCCACATTGGGACCATTCGGCGAACAGTGGAGCCGTGAAGTAGGAGTCCTGCCTGGGACTGCCTATCAATGGTAGCAGCGGGGAGTACGGGGGTCTACTGGGGGACAACCGGTGGATCCGCATCATGCACCGGCGCGCTATCGCCACATGAAGGGGGTATGTGCGCCGTGGCTTGGTGCCCGGGAGGAGAAGACGGGTGAGTTCCGGGGTCGCGATTCTGCCGGTCGAGGTAACAGTCTCCTGATGGTAACGGTCCGCCGTCCAGTAGGATAGCCATTGGAGCTGTGCCGCGAGGAAATATGACTCGAAGGATGGAGCCCCGAGCCCCCCCTGCGTCGTGGGGAGTTGGAGGGTCTTCAGGGCGACCCTGTGTCGGCCTGCGCCCCAAATAAGGGTCCCTAAGAGGGAGTCAACGTCGCGGAAGAAGGACCTGGGTGGTATCACCGGTAGATTTGTGAAGTGGTAAAGGAGTCGGGGAAGCATCACCATTTTAGCTAGGGCTATCCGCCCTATTGGGGCCAACGGGAGTTTATTCCAGAAGGCGACAGTCGGGCGCAGACTAGCGAGTACCTTGCAGTGATTACCCTCAAAAATGTGTGCTGGAGAATGGTACAAGCGGACACCGAGGTACCGGGGAGCCTCCGCGGACCATGAGAGTTTATGCGGTCCGAGCTCGACTTCCCGGGGGGGCAGGCCCGGGTGTAAGGGGTAGACTGTGGACTTGTCCCAGTTCACCTGTAGTCCCGAGGCGTCTGCAAACTCCGCTAGCGTTGCCCCAATGGGGGCTAGGTCCGTTTCAATGTCTCGGACATATATGAGAAGATCGTCCGCGTACATGGATACGCAATGGGTGCCGTCTGCAAGCGGTATGCCCCAGTCCACACCCTCCAGGCGCAGCCGAACCGCCAGCGGCTCGACCGCCAGCGCGAATAAGAGAGGCGACAGGGGGCACCCTTGTCTTGTGCCTCGCCGAACTCCAAACGCCGGTGAGATGCGTCTCCCGATACGAACTCGGGTGGTTAGATCGGTGTACAGGAGGCGTGTGTACGCCATGAGTGTCGGGCCGATATTGAGGCGCCGCAGGACTGAGAACAGATAGGGCCAGGTGAGGGTGTCAAACGCCTTCTCCAGGTCCATAATGAGGCAGGCGGCACGGGGAAATCTGTCACGCACTTGATCTTGAATATGGAAGACTCGGCGGAGGTTCTGGGAGGTGTTCCTCCCTGGAACAAAGCCGCATTGGTCGGGGTGGACTAGTGGGCGTATGACCTGTGCATATCGATCAGCCAGAATCTTCCCTAGGATCTTACAGTCAGCCGACAGGAGCGTGATGGGCCGATATGACCCCAAGTGGAGTGGATCTCTGTGGGGTTTGGGAAAGGTGACAATCACGGATTCTCGCAGTGACTGGGGTAACCTCCCTAAATGAAGAGACGCCCCGAACATCCGTGACAGACGGGGGACCACTAGGGGAGAGAATGTCGAGTAGTATTCTAGTGGGAAGCCGTCCAGTCCCGGCGCTTAATTCCGAGACATGGCACGTATCGCCTGGGTGATGTCAGAGGGAATTATCTTGGCGTCAAGTTTGCGCTTGTCATCATTCGATATTGTGGGCAACGTCAGCGGGTCTAAAAAGTGATCCACAGAAAACGGGGAGTATTGGGCCGGGGTCCCGTATACTTGTGCATAGTGGCGCTGGAATGCCAGGAGGATCTCGGCCTGTGAGCGCACTAGTACACCTTCCGGGTTGATAATGTCCGTGATTGGCTTGATTTCGGGTCCTGCCTCGCCATCCAGGCCAGTAGCGCCCCAGTTTTGTCTCTGTCCTTGTGTACCCTAGAGGCGTAAGCCCTAAGATTGTATTTTCGGAGGTCAGCGCAGGCAGTCTGATACTCCGTCTTAGCCTCGGCCGTGAGCACGGCGTGTTCCTCCGAGTCGTCAGGCCGTTTAGTGAGTGCGGCCAGAGCTTGCTCTGAGGTTAAATGTAAATGTAAATGTGTAGGCATTTATATAGCGCACTGCTACCCGTAGGCGTCCTGGCGCTTCGACCGCCGCAAAACCCTTCCTGGCTTCCCTGAGAGATGGTCCCTTAATGGGTATCTCCAGGGTGAGACCAGGCATCCCCGGCGGTCTGGGGGGCCGTTAGTGAAGATGAGGCAAGCTAATGCCCAGAGTTGCCGAGTGTGATCGCTGATCAGAGTGGGCACCGAGGCGAGAGAATTATCGAGTCCGCTGACCCTGGTCCAGAAACCTGCCGCGCCGGGAATCGAACCCTGGTCCCGGGCCGTCCTCTGCTCTTGGGTCTGCCGCCTCTAACCAGTGAGCCACACTACTTCACTTGCTCTGAGGTTAAGAGCGTCCGCTCCAAGGTGCGGCGGACCCCTACTACCTGTTTGATGCATTCTCCCCTTGCCACCACCTTAAACGCGTCCCACTCTACCAGTACCGATGATGCCGTGTTCGCGTTGTGAGTGAAGTAATCTTGTATGCTGGTTTTGTGTGCGCCTCTGAAAACTGGATCCAATAGGCAGTCCCTAGGGAGGCGCCAGGTGGGGACCGGTGGGTGCGGGGGGCGCCAGGTCAGACGAATGATGTGGGCGTCATGGTCTGAGAGGATCCGACCTAGGTAATCTGTAGATGTTATCCTAGGGAGGATTGGTGCAGAGCAGAGGAAACGGTCTAGGCGGACTCGGAGGTTGTGTGGAATCGAGTGGAAGAGCCAGTGGGTGTAGGTGTCGCCATGCGTCAGTGAGCGCCCAATGCGTGGTCCATGCCCTGAAGAGTTCTGCCTGTCGGGGGGCCGGGGAGTGTGTAGGGGGAGGATGCGAGCGGTCCAGGGTGGGGTCCAGTGTGCAGTTAAAGTCACCTCCCAGCACCCACGGAACTGTAGTGAACTGGGCCAAAACGCCCGTGAGGTGATCCCAGAATTTATCCTGATCCGTGTTGGGGGCGTAAATGCTGCCAAGGAGTACTCCCTGTCCATCAAGTATTCCATCCAGAAGCGCATACCTGCCCTCTCTATCTACCACCCGCCGGAGCACCCGGAAGGGAGTACCTGGCCTTACCCAGATTAACGCGCCGCGCGCAAACGCTGAATATTGTGTGGCACAGAAGATCCCTCGCCATTTGACCTGCAAACGAGTGAGTTCAGTAGCGTTAATGTGTGTCTCCTGCAGAAATGCTATACTGGCTGACATACGCTTAATGTAGGAGTATACAGAGTAGCGCTTACTGGGCGTGTGTAGGCCCCGTACGTTTAGTGTAAGGATATTAATGTCTGAGCGTGGGACTGCCATTCCTAGGGTGACGTGGTTGGGAGAGGGGCCCCCCTACAGCTCCCGTGGGCCGCCCGTGTGTATGTGTCACATGTGCTCCTGCGCGCCAAGCTTCACAATCTTGGGGGGGGGACTAGGGGGATTAACAACAAGTAGAACCTTGGGTGGGTAACAGTCCCAATACTGAGGATACGTCACCGGGTGTGCCATATCCAAACTAGTGTCCCACTAGGGGAGAAATACAACAGATATCTGCGGGGGTGGCAGCGTGTGTCGCTGCTGGGCCTGTGCGCGGGTCGGGCTCTAGCAGGAGAAATGTCTATCGCTCGCTAGCGCATACATTCATCTGGCAAAGCAGTCTAGGCTCCTAGACGTCGCGCAATACAGTAGGCAACCATGAGAAGGATATAGCAGTTGACAGTTCAACCTTCACGAAGAGGTGGTAGGCTGGCTGGCCAGGGCAGCGTCCAGTGTGAGTGCCACAACGAGGGGGGAAGAGATTGGGCCCAATCCCGACATTGTCCCATCACTGTCTCGGTCTTTCTCAGGGGTGAACAGGTGCGGCTGACTCTCCAGGTCCGAAGCCGGGGGTGACGTGTGCAGTTTGGTCACCGCCCGTAAGGCATCTCGTCGCTCCTGCATGATTTGCGTGAGGTCGGGTGAGCCCGTGGGGGAGGATGCCTGGCTCTTGGGGCGGCCTGATCGGGCGCGGCTCGCGCCCCGTCTTCTGGATCGTCTGGAGTCGTTGTTGCGTGTCCTCTGGGGTCCGGGTTTAGGGATCAGCGGGCAATGAAATTCAGTCCAATCCTGCGCGTCCGCCGCCGTATTGAAGAAGAGGGCTTTCCCTTTGTGGATCACTTTAAGGCGGGCCGGGAACAGCAAGAAATATTGAAGATCGTTTGCGCGGAGGCCCCTCTTGACTTCCAGAAATGTGGATCGTTGCTGTTGGACCTCTCGGGCATAGTCTGGGAACACCATGACGTGTTGGTCTTCCACCTGCAGGGGACCCGCCGTCCGGGCCGCACGGAGCACCGCATCCCGGTCTCGGAAGTGCAGGAATTTAGCTAGCATGGGTCGTGGAGGAAGGCCGGGCTTGGGTGCCCGGGCCGGGACCCTGTGGGCCCTCTCGATGGAGAAGTATGGCGACCGTTCGCAGTCCGGGGTGAACGATTTAGTCCAGGATTTCATGTAGGTCAGAGGGTCCGAGTTTTCAATCCCCTCCGGCAGGCCCAGGACGCGGATGTTACATCGTCTCGAGCGCCCCTCTAAATCCACTGTGCGCTCCTCTAGGGCCGCCACGCGGCGCAGGACCTCCTGCATGTCCGCCTCCTGCGACTTCACCGCGGGTCACGATCCGCTCTCCTTCCTTCACCCTGTCCGCCAACTTACGGTGTTCATCACGGATTAAGCTAATGTCCGTCGTCAGGGTGCCCAATCTCTCTTCCATCGAAAGGCGAGACATTTCGATTGCCGCCAACACCTGATCCAACTTCGCCGATAGCGTAGGGTCGGTTTGCGACGCATTGGCTTGCGTCCACGTCCTTGTGTGTGGCATCTTCTCGATGGCCGTTTCAGGGACAGCCGTCACCTGAGAGGCCTTCGGTTTCCCCATGGGTGCTGTCAATAGGGCCCCCGGATCGTCGTGTGCCTCGGGAGCGGCAGGCCGTCGTCTCACAGTGTCGCCGGGTAGGTGGCAGCTCAGTGCCGGTCGGCTCCCCTAGTCCCCCCGGCTCCAGGGCGGGGTCCGTTTCTCTCCGGGGAACCCCCACCGGGGGTGTCAGAGGTGGTTTGCGGCCGCCGGGGCCGGTAGGTCCGACTGCAGGGGGTCGTGTGGGCGTCCTCTCCCCCCCGGGGGGTGTGGCACAGTATCAGTGCCGATTGGCAGGGTCAAAGGCCGGGTGGTGTGGACCAGGGGGTTCCGGGGCAGCGGATGTCCACCGGTACCGCCTCAAGTTCGAGGGGGGCACTCCTACCCCCGGGGCGAGGTTCGCGCTGTTCTTGGTGTCAGGCCTCCATGGGCGCCATCTTAGGGTCAGGCACCCGGGTCCACCGGGCAGTTCGTGGTGGTGAGCGCGTTCTGGTTCCCCCGGTCAGGTGGCGAGGTGCACTATGTCCTCCCACGGGGCCCGGAGGAAGGAGGGGGCCACCGGGGTGCTGGCGCTGAGATCCTCGGGGGAGGGGGGGAGAGATCAGCACTCACCGCCCTCGGTGGAAGGTTGCGGGCTTCTGGAGGGCCCAGCCCCGCACAGGCGGCGCGTTCGTCGGCTCCCCGCAGTCCGCGGTGGCAGGTTGGCCGAAGCTGGAGATTGATCAGGCTCCCGGCGGGATGATTGCTCCGGTGCAGCGGAGCCCCGGCGCGGCGGCCGCCATCTTGCGTGCCGGGGTGCTGTAACGAAGGAAGGCGCTGTCCGGTGCGCACCCCCGTGGGCCGGTCCCACCGCTTCCCCAGGTCTCTCCACAGCTGTCGGCTGGCCGCGTCCTCCAGGGCCGTCGCTCAGGGAGCCGGCTCTCGGTGGCGTGTACGCCCGCAGCACGGAGCTGCGCCCGCCATTTTCAGAGTCGGCGCCGCTCGGCTCCGGCGAAAAACAGTTCGGCTCGCGCCGTCCGCCAGCAGCAGTCCCAGGTCACCAGAAGGATGCCCCAGCGCGCGGGGGCATCACAGGTGCTTATTCAGCGAGTTGAGGCTCCCGGCGACTGGGCAAGATGCTAGCCCGATCGCGGAGCCTCAGCAGGACACAGCCGCCATCGTGGCTTGCTAAGCCACGCCCCCCGACCATGAAGTTCAACTTCATGGTAATTTGCTCCCCCAATTAGCGAAATCGCTATTTTTTTTACTTTGATGCATTGCATTTAAGGAATCTCAATTTGAGATTCCTTAAATGCTATCGCAATTTAAGTAATCGCAATTTTGCGATTTCTTAAATTGCGATTTTTGCATTTGGGATGATGCATCCCAAATGCAAAAATACACGAATCTGCCCCTTTGCGACCGGTTTTTCCTTTGATGCATCTATGCCATAGACATGAAGCTAAGAACTGCAAATATATAGTTACCTATATGCTCTTACTGCATGAGTATTTTGTTCCTTGATATTTTGGATACAATATTCTGGCAAATCGATATTCCCTTCTTAATATTTCAAACCACGACCCATACTCAGAGATCTTGTGTACAATGTGAAATTGTGTCGGAGGGAAGCTCTGCAAAGTGTCCAAGCAGTTGGCTTCTTTACAGATGTAGGTTCACCTAACCAATTCTCCAGAGTTTTTAGAATTTAACCAGTTATTTCGCGAAATGTTGTGCCTTTCAATACTTTATGCCTTCAGACAGTTTTCTTTCTTGATTGCAATAATGGGGCTTTTTAATAGCCTCTTCACCAGTGCTTAACTTGAGCCAGTTGTTTCTGGTGCTCGGCACTAACGACAGTCCACCACAGAGTGACGGTGTCTGTCTGATTTCAAGATGACTAGAACAGTGTTTTATAATTCAATATACATTAAACAAGCATTTGCAATGCAATAGGTCTTGCATTTGCGAGAGTTTAAGCTACTGGCATTGTTCATGACAATGTCTTTTATTTATCTATTTTACTAATTAACACATAAATAAAAGGCATTGTCATTTACGATGCTAATAGCTCAAACTCTTGTAAATGCCAGACCTATTTCATTTCAAATAAGTGGACGCCATTGTCCAGGCTGCTTGGAACGTGAAAGCACGTATGGCGCGCTGAATGTTGCAGGAAAGCATGTCATACCTCCAGTAGAAGAACCTCATTAAAGAAAATAGAGCTTACAGACTAAATAAGACATACTGTGTAACAACAGAAGTAAAAGAGCCAGTCCTCATGGGAGGTTACAAATGAAGGCAAGGAGGGACTAGCATGCCTATTAACGAATCAGAAGCGAGCATTTACGAAGGGCAATGACACAAGCCAATGACAAATATGGGCAGAGAGTGGGCGGAGCTTCTATTTCATACTCCAATATAGCATGTCACAGGGCAGCGATTGTGCTACCCAGGCTCGGCCTAAAAATTAAGAGTTTGTGCCACTCACGTCTTCCTTATAGCTTTGAGGGGCCTGGAATAGCCTGACTTGTCACACTTGTAGTAGAGTGGTGGGTAGTAGTTGTGTTGGTGCTGTCATTGGTAGCACTGGCAGGGGCAGTGGCTGGTGGACCCTACAGTGGCCTCATGAGAATGACCTAGGCACTTATTTATTTTTACAAACTACGCACTGCTTCTTTATACTTCTTTACATCGCACATCGAGGGATAATTTTGCCAAAGGTGTTGGCACATTCCACACTGGAGCTATAGCAATTTTATTTCCAATGAGAAGCATTTAGTTTGCTTGATTTTTAATATAATTATGTTCTATTCCAAGTGAAAAAGTTATTTCATGAATAATTATCATAATATTAACATTATCACGACCAAGACCTTAACATTAGTTCCCATCTCTGCCCACCACACTTAATTTTAACTCCTAGCCCACCATCACTAATGGAAGATGAAATGAAATTTCAGGGAGTCCATGTTGGAATTGGGAGTAAAGGCTGATTGGCGGGTGTGGGGTGGGATCTAGGGTTAAGTTTACCATAACTCCCACCCTGGCTGTCACTTGAGTAAGATCGAAATGAGATGTGATAAAGGGACTGAATATGTATATGTACAAGTGTCTTGCCATTACAGATGCACATCAGAATACTGTACATTAAATTATGTGGTATCTGGCATGCATCGATATATGTAGCATGTTAGAGACAGTGCATAGCGGAAGTGGGAATTAAGGTTTACCTAAGACAGCTGGCTGTGTGCTATGGTGGTCTTACCATAATATATGCATTTCTGGTCCTTTTACTATTGGTGCTTTAGTGAATATTACATCACTATCAACTATATTGTTAATGTTAATTTTAAAGGATTTTAAAGCGTTCATGTACCATTCGGCATCTAGGCGCTAGTGTCTAACATGGTGAACAGTACGAAGGCAATCAAGAAGAATTAAACAAGGGAACCATAGAGCCACGTTTTAAGTTCTTTCCTAAATTTACGCACATTAGGCTGAGCTCTGAGATGGAACAGCAAAGAACTCCACCATTTACAAGTGAATATGAAAAACTCCTCCCTCCCCAAAGTACTTTTTTGATTTTGGTGATGATCATCCTGCCCTTTAACTTTAGTTTTTAGGTCGAGCGTAGCGATGGACCTCCAGTATACTTTAGTATACATATATGCTTGAATATGTGGACACCAGACTGGGGCGCGCATTTTCCATCTCGGATTTGGCCTCGTGAGCGCGCGTTTGCTGCTGGCATGAGCTGTGAGCGTGTACGGCGGCGTCAGCAGCGTCTGTTCTCGCGCTCCTGCTTTCAATTTTGAGACGCCACATGAGCCTCTCGCAGGCACCTTCACTGTCGCCGATCTCTCCCCCACAGTGCAGTGCTTGTTTAGTTATCGCAGAAGGATGTATTGTTTTACTGTCTTGTCTGCCAAGTGATACAGACCGGACACCCGCAGATTGGCTTCTGTGTACGCGCTCGTGAACAAATGCATGTGCACATGTCACTTTCGTTTTTGTAATGCGCACGCGCGCTCCGTTTCCATCCACTCAACTTCGAAAACCGCTCTGTAATTATGAAATATCAATTTAGAAAAGCTGCATGCGGTGGTTTGCTAAACTAAGGAATATAAAATGCATAAATCAATCCAAGTACAAATGCAAAACAGCATTACCGACAGACGCACCCATGTCGTAGGGAGCACACAACTACGGTCCAATGTTCCTCGTACAGACTACCGCAACGTTAGTCCAATATAGATAAACTTTTATTTAACAGGGCTCCTTTTGGGGCTTGTAAGAATGCCTGGCCCTGAACCCACTGCTTCTCACACATGTGAATGCACTGCTGTGGCTGGGGTCCAGGTCCATGCAGAAAACACACACGCTTCACTGGCCCTCAAGGTGCGGTCCGTTCTGCCAGGAGTTTCACTCACCATTGCCGCCAGTCAGCCCGACGCCCTGTGCGCTCCAACGCCGAGGGCCAGTTCGCACGTCCAGCGCCTCCTTTCGGCTCAGCCGCTCGCTGTAGAGGCCCTGCCCCAAACCTTCCCCCTCGGTGCCGCGCCAGGGACCACTGCTCTCTTCTCAGCAGGGCCTTCCCGACAGGCGGATTTGAAGCCCCAGGTGCTCCAGTGTGAAGCAGGTTCAGCCAACCCGAATTTCTATCACATGACAGGTGTCATTAAAAAAAAAAAAAGTTAGCGGTATCTCTCCCCCGGGCCCTCGCCCACAAGAAACACAGACAAAATGTCAAGCGTGACTCAAATGGCAGAGATCCTGAAAAAGTCACTCCCTCCGCCTCGGTTTCTTTATCTGTGAAACTTAGAAAAGCTTAGAAACAGGTTCAATGTTGTTATTAAGTGATATTAAATAACTAAAAGTTAACCTCTTCTGCAGTAGATAAACAGATAAGCGAGGGGCGTGATATTTCTAAATGTTACATTCCCAAGTTAAAGAACTTGGCACGAGTTTGCAGCACCCAACCTATACCTGTGGATAGCGAGGCACATAGTGCTGTGAGGGTCCCCACCGTACTTGAAAACAGTTACTGCAAAATGCCAAACCATAGCACAGTGTGCGACGTAGCTGGAAACCATCCTGTCCAAATACCTTAGTCAGCCAGAATTCTAGTTTCCTTTCCACTTAAAAAAAAAAATAGAAAAGAAGCGCTGCATGTTTAAAGAGGATGGGATGGAGCCCCTCTCTGCCAGCACTACTCGGAGTGTGACGGGGTGTCAGGGAGCAAAGCCCGCTGCCGGGCAGTGCCATCTGCAGCCGCACGAGATTGTCTCCGGCAAACAAACACATCTGCCTCTGCGTACCCCTCTGTGCCGCCCATCTGAAGCAGGTAAGCTAGGGGGCGGGACCCCGGTATCAATGGGGGCCAAGGGGAGATGGCATGCTGGGAAATAAGGTAACGCAGCACAATGTCACATCCTGCTGTGCCGAGAAGCAGATTACATTTCCCTTATTAGCTACCGTATTTTTAATGGCTGTCGGTGCCTAAGTAGGCAGACACTTGCAGTCTCACTCTCACCTCTGCCATCTTCTCTTGCAACAGCATGGCCTGCTAATAAGCAACCTACCCACAAGGTTACCACAAACAGATGGTGGTAAAGAGGGCTAGTAGCTATGCCTCCCCCCGACGCCCCCAAAAGAATCATAGCCACAAAGTCCGTAAAAAGGCATGGTGAGCAGACCAGCTACCTAGGAAGCATGCGTGCATTCTGAAGTTCATATGTTTGGTCAGAAGTACAGCAAATGAGTCCTAAAATTGATAACCTTCGGCTAATAGGACTGACTAGGTGTCAGTAATGTGCCAAGAGGCAATTAGTTAGTTGGCAGCATGCGCTATAAAACCACTCAGTGCCACATAATTACACTGCACTCAATGCAACATACACTCCAAATAGCACTCAGTGCCACATAATTACACGCCACATAATTACACTGCACTCAATAGAACATACATTCCAAATACCTCTCAGTGCCACATAAATACACGCCACAGAATTACACTGCACTCAATGCAACATACACTCCAAATACCAACAGTACCACATAATTACACACCACATAATTACACTGCACTCAATGCAACATACACTCGAAATACCACACAGTGCCACATAATTACATGACACATAATTACACAGCACTCAATGCAACATACACTCCAAATACCACTCAGTGCCACATAATTACACGCCACATAATTACACTGCACTCAATGGAACATACATTCCAAATACCTCTCAGTGCCACATAAATACACGCAACAGAATTACACTGCACTCAATGCAACATACACTCCAAATCCCACTCAGTGCCACATAATTACACGCCACAGAATTACACAGCACTGAATGCAACATACACTCCAAATACCACTCACTGCCACATAATTACACGCCACAGAATTACACTGCACTCAATGGAACATACACTCCAAATACCTCTCAGTGCCACATAAATACATGCCACATAATTACACTGCACTCAATGCAGCACCCACTCCAAATACCAACAGTGCCACATAATTACACACCAGATAATTACACTGCACTCAATGCAACATACACTCGAAATACCACACAGTGCCACATAATTACACGCCACATAATTACACTGCACTCATTGCAACATACACTCCAAATCCCACTCAGTGCCACATAATTACACGCCACATAATTACACAGCACTCAATGCAACATACACTCCAAATCCCACTCAGTGCCACATAATTACACGCCACATAATTACACTGCACTCAATGCAACATACACTCGAAATACCACACAATGCCACATAATTACATGCCACATAATTACACAGCACTCAAAGCAACATACACTCCAAATACCACTCAGTGCCACATAATTACACGCCACATAATTACACAGCACTGAATGCAACATACACTCCAAATACCACTCAGTGCCACATAATTACACGCCACATAATTACACTGCACTCAATGGAACATACACTCCAAATACCTCTCAGTGCCACATAAATACATGCCACATAATTACACTGCACTCAAAGCAGCACACACTCCAAATACCAACAGTGCCACATAATTACACACCACATAATTACACTGCACTCAATGCAACATACACTCGAAATACCACACAGTGCCACATAATTACACGCCACATAATTACACTGCACTCATTGCAACATACACTCCAAATCCCACTCAGTGCCACATAATTACACGCCACATAATTACACAGCACTCAATGCAACATACACTCCAAATCCCACTCAGTGCCACATAATTACACGCCACATAATTACACTGCACTCAATGCAACATACACTCGAAATACCACACAGTGCCACATAATTACATGCCACATAATAACACTGCACTCAATGCAACATACACTCCAAATCCCACTCACTGCCAAATAATTACACGCCACATAATTACACAGCACTCAATGCAACATACACTCCAAATACCACTCAGTGCCACATAATTACACGCCACATAATTACACTGCACTCAATAGAACATACATTCCAAATAACTCTCAGTGACACATAAATACACGCCACAGAATTACACTGCACTCAATGCAACATACACTCCAAATACCAACAGTACCACATAATTACACGCCACATAATTACACTGCACTCAATGCAACATACACTCGAAATACCACACAGTGCCACATAATTACATGCCACATAATTACACAGCACTCAATGCAACATACACTCCAAATACCTCTCAGTGCCACATAAATACATGCCACATAATTACACTGCACTCAATGCAGCACACACTCCAAATACCAACAGTGCCACATAATTACACACCACATAATTACACTGCACTCAATGCAACATACACTCGAAATACCACACAGTGCCACATAATTACATGCCACATAATAACACTGCACTCAATGCAACATACACTCCAAATCCCACTCACTGCCACATAATTACACGCCACATAATTACACAGCACTCAATGCAACATACACTCCAAATACCACTCAGTGCCACATAATTACACGCCACATAATTACACTGCACTCAATAGAACATACATTCCAATACCTCTCAGTGACACATAAATACACGCCACAGAATTACACTGCACTCAATGCAACATACACTCCAAATACCAACAGTACCACATAATTACACGCCACATAATTACACTGCACTCAATGCAACATACACTCGAAATACCACACAGTGCCACATAATTACATGCCACATAATTACACAGCACTCAAAGCAACATACACTCCAAATACCACTCAGTGCCACATAATTACACGCCACATAATTACACAGCACTGAATGCAACATACACTCCAAATACCACTCAGTGCCACATAATTACACGCCACATAATTACACTGCACTCAATGGAACATACACTCCAAATACCTCTCAGTGCCACATAAATACATGCCACATAATTACACTGCACTCAAAGCAGCACACACTCGAAATACCAACAGTGCCACATAATTACACACCACATAATTACACTGCACTCAATGCAACATACACTCGAAATACCACACAGTGCCACATAATTACACGCCACATAATTACACTGCACTCATTGCAACATACACTCCAAATCCCACTCAGTGCCACATAATTACACGCCACATAATTACACTGCACTCAATGGAACATACATTCCAAATACCTCTCAGTGCCACTAAAACACGCCACAGAATTACACTGCACTCAATGCAACATACACTCCAAATCCCACTCAGTGCCACATAATTACACGCCACATAATTACACTGCACTCAATGCAACATACACTCGAAATACCACACAGTGCCACATAATTACACGCCACATAATTACACTGCACTCATTGCAACATACACTCCAAATCCCACTCAGTGCCACATAATTACACGCCACATAATTACACTGCACTCAATGGAACATACATTCCAAATACCTCTCAGTGCCACTAAAACACGCCACAGAATTACACTGCACTCAATGCAACATACACTCCAAATCCCACTCAGTGCCACATAATTACACGCCACATAATTACACTGCACTCAATGCAACATACACTCGAAATACCACACAGTGCCACATAATTACATGCCACATAATAACACTGCACTCAATGCAACATACACTCCAAATCCCACTCACTGCCACATAATTACACGCCACATAATTACACTGCACTCAATGCAACATACACTCGAAATACCACACAGTGCCACATAATTACATGCCACATAATAACACTGCACTCAATGCAACATACACTCCAAATCCCACTCAGTGCCACATAATTACACTCCACATAAGTACACAGCACTCAATGCAACATACACTCCAAATACCTCTCAGTGCCACATAATTACACGCCACATAATTACACAGCACTGAATGCAACATACCCTCCAAATACCACTCAGTGCCACATAATTACACGCCACATAATTACACTGCACTCAATGGAACATACACTCCAAATACCTCTCAGTGCCACATAAATACATGCCATATAATTACACAGCACTCAATGCAACATACACTCCAAATCCCACTCAGTGCCACATAATTACACTCCACATAAGTACACAGCACTCAATGCAACATACACTCCAAATACCACTCAGTGCCACACAATTATATGCAACATAGTTACACTGCACTCAAAGCAACATACATTCCAAATACCACTCAGTGCCACATAATTACACACCACATAATTACACTCTACTGAATGCAACACACACTCCATACAATACCACTCTATCTATCGCCCTGACTCTATCGGCCTCACTCTATTGGCCTCACTCTATCGGCCTCACTCTATCGGCCTCACTCTGTCTATCTATCGCCCTCACTCTATCTATGTATCGCCCTCACTCTATCACCCTCCCTCTATCTATCTATCACACTCACTCTATCTATCGGTTCGCCACAGCATCACTCAGCACCACCACAGCATCACTCAATGGCACCACAACATACTTTGCACTACCACAGCATCACTGAATGCCACAGCATCACTCGTCGCCACCACAACAACACTCAGCGCCACCACAGCATCAATCTGTGCAACCATTCAACAACGACTGATTCAAATATGTTCTCCCAATGTTTCAAACTTTATTACAAATGTCACAAAAAGATGTTAATATTTCACTTCTGTTCTTGCATTTTCATCATAATAAAAAACAGTGAACATAATCTTCACAAAAGTTATTTACAAAAGTTTAAGCTATTGCCATTATAATTTACAATAACCTTTTTTTACGTATTAATTATTAAAAAAATTACAAGCCATTGTTATTTGTAATATCAATACATCTAAGTCATGTAAATACAACACATATTGCGTTACAAATGCTATAGCTGTCTCATTTGCGAAATTTAAAACTATTGGCATTGTAAATGACAAAGATATTAATTTTGCTATTTTCAAAACCAATACATAAATACAAAATTGGTCATTTACAATACCAATAGCTCAAACTTTCCTAATGCGAGACCTATTGCATTGCAAATGCTTGTTTTATTGTATGATGTTATTTGTAACCAGCTAGTCTATAATGTAGCCCCTAGAACCAGTCGCCAGTTTTTCAATCCAATGTACTCGTTTACCAGCCTCCATGAGTCACACTTCACCAGTACCATACCTCATTTTTTTTGTAACATCGTTTTTATTGCAGCACCAAAATAATTGTACAGACAATATCTTTATGGCATATCCATTAAGCATAGCAGGAAGGCACATTATCAATTCTCTCCCCCCACCATACCAGGCACGTCTCCAGAAAGAAGACTAAACTGCCATCGTGGCGAGTCCATTCCCTGCTGCACAGGTCAATGTCCGTGGTCACATTCACAGGAAGAAGTGGACTGCTTTTGTAATTTTTGCCCCTCCCCCACCCCCATCAACCACCCTCCCCCCAACTTCTTACAGTCCCGAACTCCCCCCCCCCCCCGTGGCAGCGCTGTGTGATAATCCCAGTCAGATTAGATTAAGGTCTGGTGTGTGCAAGGAGGTCCTATACATTCACTAAGGTGTGTTCCCAGGTGTGTTGGTGGGGTCAGCTGCTACCGAGTCCACCTCCTCTCCTTCCTCCTCATCATTATCATCCCGGAGCGCCTGCACCATCATTTCCCACGCTGTAGCCCTCTCCATGGCTTTCACATCATCAGTCCTCCTAGCCATGTGGTACCTCAAAGTGCTTTCACAGGCTGCCCACCGCAGACATTCACCATACCACCGTTTATACGTGGGTCCCACTTTTGACTTCCAATTCCTCGTTATTTCCCTCTTTGCCAGGATCAGCCCCAAATCTATAAATCGGCTGGTATTTTTATTTTTAGACGTGTGTGGAAACCAATGTAGGACCCCCACTGCTTTGGTGTACTGTATTTCCCTATCTGTGGCATTATTCAGGGCCCTCCCAACTTCCTGCCAGTATTCCCCCAAGACAGGGCAGTCCCACAGCATGTGACCCAGATCTGCCCCAACTGTGTTACACCTGGGACAGGCCGCCTGTTCCACCCCGAAGTATTGCCGTATTTTCCCAGGCGTGAGGTATGCCCGATGAATAATATAAAAGTGTATGAGCTGGAACCTAGCGTTCCTTGAGCTTTTCCGCGCCCTTCGCAGCAATTGACCCCAAGTTGTATCAGGGATCTCCATTTGGAGGTCCAACTCCCATTTAGCTTTCAAAGCTGCGAGCGGCTGCAAGGCCTCCCGCAACATTCTGGAGTACAGGCAGGTTACCGCCTTAAAGGTCCCGGCTGCCATCATCGTATATTGGCACGCCATGGATGTCGCAGGTTCCTGCAAACCCTCACCCCAGTGGTCTTGCATGGCGCCTGTTACCGCCACATGTAACAAGTAATCTCCTCGCGGGAGGTCGAACCGCTCCTGCAACTCCTGGAACGGAAGCAACGCACCATCCTCATACAAGTCGCCCAGCATTTGAACCCCAGCCTCTTCCCAGCCTAGCAATCGCGACCAGTCCCCACCATGAGGCAAGGCTGTAACCATTCCCAGCGGAATTTCCGGAGCATACATATGTCGGATACCTGCTCGTTTGCGCGCCCGGTTCCAGCAAAGTCGGAACGTCTGTTCCTCCACTGTCAAATCTCTAACCAAGAGCTTCTGATGCAGCGTGATGTATGCCAGCACATGCCGCGGGGTGCCCTCATCTCTAGAATGCTCCGGGCCTCGATACACCCTCACGACCTCCTGAGTGAAAGTCTGCCTCCCTCATCCTTGGGTCGCAAGAGGGTATCCAGCGCGATTCGTCGCCTGCCCGTGCCCCAGAGAAACGCTATGGTCAATGGATAGGATAGGATAGGATAGGATAGGATGTGGATTTGTAGAGCGCGAATTGTTGCCCGGAGGCGTCCAAGCGCTGAGAATACCAGGTCCCACCAGGGGAAAAAGAAACACAGAGGGAGGGTGGGAAGTTTAGGTTGGAGTAAATAGGAAGGTTTTTAATTGTTTGCGGAAGGTCGTGAGATTAGAGGCGTCGAAAGACGGAGCCCGGAATCCATACCTGAAGAGTCCTAAAGTAATACAACAGCCTGGGCAGAGCCACCATCTTAAGTAGGGATACCCGACCAGCCAGTGAGAGTGGGAGAGTGGCCCAGAAATCCATACACCCTCTCAGGGCAGTAATACAGCGATTAATATTGCCATCCAGCATATCCGTCGGGGTATGGTAGATGTAAACGCCGAGATAGTGCAGACAATGCGGTTCCCATCGGAGTTCCTGCGCCGTGAGAGGGCACGGCTCTCCCTGTCTCAGAGGGTATAGACAAGATTTGGGCCAATTGACCCTCAAGCCCGACAGCCACCCGAACAGCTCCAACAAACGTCTCGCCCCCAGTAACTCCGCTTCCGAATCAGCCAAGAACATCAGTAGGTCGTCCGCGTACAAGGAGATGACATGCGGCCTGTCCCTGTATATCAGCTCAGTGTAATGGCGGCCAGACCTGGCTTCCGCTGCAAAAGGTTCCATTGCCAAAGCGAACAAGAGGGGAGAAAGGGAGCACCCCTGCCTAGTGCCTCGTCGTACCGGATATTGCTTCGAGATCAATGAACCCACTCTGACTCTAGCTGTGGCTTCCGTATATAGGACTTTGGCCCAGTTGATATACCCGTCCCCCAGCCCGAAACGCCTCATCACCTCATACAGATAGTTCCATTCAAGACTATCGAAGGCCTTCTCGATATCTATAGAGAGCACGAATGGAGTAGTGGCTTCTGACCACTGGGCCCCCATCAGCCTTGTAAGCCTGCGGATATTGTGGGTAGTGTTACGTGTCGGGATGAAGCCGCATTGATCCTTATGAATCAGACCGGTCATGTGGGTCAATAATCTATTTGCCAGGATTTTGCTCAGGATCTTGTAATCCGTTGTGAGCATAGACATTGGACGGTAGGATGAAAGGGCAGCACCCTCTCTGCCAGGCTTTAGCAATGGGATCATAAGGGCCTCGCACATGGAGCTCGGGAGCCTACCTCGTGATTGCGCTTCATTATAAACCAATTGCAGTTGCGGAGCCAGATACTCCAAGTACTTGCTATAAAACTCTATCGGGAGACCGTCAAGCCCCGGAGTCTTATTTCTAGCCATCTGCTTCACTGCACTCCCTATCTCCCCAATCGTTATAGGCCGACCCAGCTCCTCTGCTTCCGAGTCCTCCAATCGTGGTAGCTGCAACCCTTCGAGAAAGGTGCCCAGCTCGTCCGCCCCGCCCGACTGTCCGCTCTCATACAAACCCTCGTAGTACGCCCTAAACCTATCCAGGATCCCGGCTTGGGTGTGGCAAAGCCCCCCCCCCCTCCGCCTGAATCGCCATGATCGGCGCGCCCCGCCTGATCGGGTTGGCAAGCCACGCCAGCATCGACCCCGCCTTATCACCTTCCGCATGCGCCTTCGTCATATACGCCTTATGGTCGAAGCTACGCAGCCGCTCCAACTCCACCGCTAGCGCTTCCCTGGCGCCACTAATCCCCTCCTGAAGCTCGGGGTGGTTCGGGCGTTCCCTCTCCTTCTCCCTCAATCGTCTCTCCGCCCTCTCGAGATCATCCAGCAAAGTTTTACGAGCCCCTGCAGTGTTCCCAATACAGTGACCCCTGACCACCACCTTAAACGCGTCCCACTCCACAGCTCTTGTAGGGGCGGAGCCACTATTCTCCTCAAAGTAACGCGCTATTCGCTCCCCCAAGGCCTCCCTAAAGAGCAAGTCATCTAAGGTATCAGGCTGCAGCCGCCATGTTGGTACACAGTTGATTTCCACCATCCAGTTCAGGGACAACAATAAAGGGTTGTGGTCCGACATCGTGCGAGCCAAATACTCCGCGCTACCCACTGTTGAGAGCATATGCGACGAGCACAGAAACGCATCCAGTCTAACATGCAGGTCATGCAATTGTGAATGAAAGGAATAGTCCCTCGTGGTGGGGTGTAGTGTTCTCCAGGCGTCCCCCAGGTCCCAACTCTCCTGCCATTCCAGTCTGCGCTTCGCTACCCTGTGTACTGGGGATGTGTGCAGCGGGGGATGAGATCTATCCAAATCAATATCCACCACCGAGTTAAAATCCCCCCCCATGAGCATCGGCCCTGCAAAATAACTTGCCAGTTTGCCCGAGAGTGTCGTTAGAAAAGCGGGCAAATCTACATTTGGGGCATACACACTGCAGAGAGATACCACCCGGCCCCTGAGTCTCCCCTCCACCGCCACAAACCTACCCTCTGGGTCCACCACCGTCTTAGTGACCTGGAAAGGGATCCCCGCTAGTATCCAAATCAATGTCCCCCTCGCAAAGGCCGAATATGTCGTGTTAAACAGCTGCCCCCTCCATCTTCTTTGCAGCGCAATTCCCTCCTGCTTGGTGATATGCGTCTCTTGTAGGAAAGCTATATGCACACCCCTACGCTTTAGATACGCGTGAACCTTGTGTCTACACACCATAGTATGGAGGCCCCGCACATTCCAGGTCACACATTTCAAAGCCCCCGTACTAGCCATGTCCTCTTGCACAAACAGACAGAACAATAAAAGCCATCGACCATGCGCTTTTGCCAACAACGAGCTGCCCCCCCCTCCCACTCCAAACAAGTGAACCCCCCAACCCCCCAAAAACAACCTGAGCGTCCCCAACTACTCTCGGTTCCCACCCCCCCAGGACAGGCCCCCCCCGCAATTGGAAGCAAACCCATCCAAACTATCACAACCAACTATCCCCTCAAAGGAAGGCACTATTATTCGCAGTCTCCACTGCGATGACCGTAAGGGCCAGTAGGGCGTGGACCGATGTCGAGAGAGTTCGTTAAAGCAAATCAATCCCGCATATCCCGCCCCATGATCCCCCCATAATAGACTCACGAAATCCCATACAACAGTAAACTGCGCTCACGGGCACAGCGCCCCAGTGTCTGACCAGTAGGCCGCTCCTCCAGTCCAGCGGTTCATGCCTCGACTATCTCCCCAGATGTCTGCGGTGTCACTATAGGGCCTTTGGCTCCACCAAATTCCGAGAGCCCCGTCTCCGACCCTATGCCCTGCTCATCAGAGTCCGTGCCCTTCCCGGACTGACTTCTGGTCATGCTAGATAGGTCCACAACCGCCTGTAGGGCCGCCTTCCTCTCTGTCTCTGTCTGTGACACGGATGGTTTTCCAGTTCTCCGGCGATTTTTACGAATCCGTTGCGACTTCCTGATCGGCTGTGTCTCTCTAGCCTCCTCCGCCCTGGCCTTAGCTCCGTCCGTTCCAGCTTTATAGGTGTCCCACCAGGCCCAAGCATCCGCCGAGGTCGTGAAAAAAAGCGACTTTTCGTCCACCACAACTCTCATCTTCGCTGGGAAGAGCAGGGAGTATTTTAAGCCCTCTCCACAGAGCTCACGCTTGAGGGACAAGAAGTTGGCCCTGAGTTTTTGGGTCTCAAAAGTGTAGTCCGGGAACATGGTGACTCTGTTGTTGTCAACTTGAAAGGGTCCCGCTTCCCTCGCCCTCTGTAGTAGCCAGTCCCGGTCCTTGTAATGGAGCAATTTGAACACCACCGGGCGAGGCGGCAGGCCCGGGGCCGTTGGTCGAGCCGGAACCCTGTGGGCCCGTTCCAGGGAGAAGAAAGGAGATAGTCCTTCTGGTGCCACCTCAGTGCGTAGCCAGTTGTCGAGGTAGCCCACCATATCGTCGCCCTCAATTTTTTCCGGTAGGCCCACGAGGCGAACATTATTGCGCCTACTCCTGTTTTCTGCATCCTCGGCCCTCCTCTCCAACACCTTCAGCCTATCTAGAGCATCCGCCATCTGCGCTTTCACAACTGCGTGGTCCGGGGCCAATTCCTGAACAGCGATCTCCATAGACTTGACTCTGTCCTTAAGTTTATCATGATCCGCTTTCAGGAGACCCAAGCCCGTCGCCACCTGGGCGATGTCCTGCTGCAGGGCATCTTTCGTGGTCGCGATGGCCTCCAGTATACGATCTTGCATGCGCTGGAGAGCAGACTGGTCGCGATCCGCTCCATCCGCCACCTCTGTGTCAGTCGCTCCGTCCCCCTTCCCCTTTGGTTTCACCATCTTGGCTGCAGCTGTTAGCGGCCCTTAGAGTCCCTTTGTCCCCCTCACTGTCTCCGCACTGCAGAGCTCCGCCACTGGTTAACTCCCCGGGCAATAGGATCAGGGACCTAGGATGTCCTCAGGGCATTGGACTCTGCTCCGATCGCACTAGATGGTCCAGTTCCCGGGGGTCCACTGCTGCCGCTGAGCATCAAGGTGCTAGATGGCGCTCGGATAATCGGGACCGTCGTCACAAAGCCGCCGCCATTTTAGGACTTCGTCGGCGAACGTAATTGTGGTCGCGTTTCCCAACAGCTCGCACCAGCGTGAGGAAAGATCACCCGTGCTCACCGAGAAGGTCAAGAGGGGCCCTCCAGTTTAGTAAACACTGCCAGTAATAGATCAGCAGGAGAATCAGGCCTCGTGCCCCCGTCGTTGCTTTGTCCAGGCCTCAGGGCGCCATCTTAGATCGATGGCATCACACCCGGTGCTGGTCTTCAAAGTCAAATTTCAGGACAAGGAACAGCTCTGGGTCGTCCACTCTGAACGCCGTAGCTTCCGCGATGACTTCAGATTATGGATTATCCCAGTTTCACTGGAATCCGCACGGATAATCAGGATGATATTCGGGATCGGGCGCGGAGCTCCGGGCTCACGCTGCCTACCTCCTCGGCATCCAAGCCACGCCCCACCAGTACCATACCTCATTACCTTCATCATAGCCACCTCTCTCACTACTATCTCTTTTTGGCAACTTCAGTGCAGCCTTCCTTGCTCATAAAAAGTCTCTGCGCATTACCACGTTCTGTATCTACGATACACTCAATACCAGAGCAACTATTACCCTATCTCACCCACCTCCACTATACCACTGCCACTTCAACTTTTCCAGTTTCCAGACATCACCACTGAAGTGCCTTAAGGGGTTAGCAATGACAGAACCCTTTTGGCTCCTGATGAACTCCATAGAGCTGTGGCGTACATTTTAGAGCGGAATGCAATAAAGGCTGGTTTAGAATGTTGAGTTCGCACTTGCACGCAGACGAATAAAGGCATGTAATGCTAAGCTCTGTGTGTGGCATAGTCATTGGTGGGTACGCAGGTTGGCGACTATGCTACAACCACCCCACTCAAGACTAAACCCATTGACCAGCTTCAATTTATTCTTCCACAACTACTCCCATATTCCATGCATTGCCACCTTCTGCATTTACATCTCACCGCTTCGCTCATTACCATCTCCCATGCACCACCATGTTCTGCACCCAAACATCTCCCCACCTTACCTGGTACAGACTCCACACATCGCCTGCTTTTATATCTTTCATTTCCCCATTCCCAATCTACATATCTTCCCACTTTACCCAAAACGCTAGGTTGGTGCAACAAGGGGACTCCAGACCCCTAGAAACAGCCACACCCATGAGCGCCAACAAGGGGAGGAGGAGATTGCTTTCTCAGCACTATAAAGCACTTAAACACCTCATGCTACACAGGACTATATTGTTGCCACAAGGGGACTAAAGGCCCCTAAATCAGCCACGCCTATGACCGCCACTGAGGAGAGGAGAAGCCTACCTTCCCAGCACTCTAAAGCGCTTACACTCCTCCAGTTGCACAGGACTACAGTGGTGCAACAAGGGGACTCCAGGCCCCAGAAACAGCTGCGCCCATGAGCGCCAATGAACTGACTAAGGAGCCTGCTTTCCCAGTGCTATAAAGTGCTTACACACCTCCCTCTGCACGTGCCGCGGCTGGGGGAAACAGCCATTACAACGCAACTAAAACAGCGCACTACCATTACAATGAAACTTTTACAACGCAGGATCCATTACAACGCATGCCATTAAAACGCATGCCATTACAACGCAGCTGCTATTACAACACATGCCATTACAACGTAAGTATGGGTAAGTATTTACTTAAATGTTAACCCCTACACCATCCAACACGTACCCTACTATTACGCCCCCCTGGAGTTAGAATAGTAATTTTAACCCCTACACTATCCAACACTTACCCATCTATTACACCCCCCTGGAGTTAGAATAGTAATTTAAACTCCTACACTATCCAACACTTACACTACTATTACATTCCCATTAATTAAAAAAAAATATTTACCCATACTTACGTTGTAATGGCATGCGTTGTAACAGCAGCTGCGTTGTAATGGCATGCGTTGTAATGGCATGCGTTGTAATGGATCCTGCGTTGTCAAAGTTTTGTTGTAATGGTATGCGTTGTGAATGGATGCACTGTAACGTCATACATCCGCGCCTGGGCAAAGCCCGGGCCAAGGGCATGCTCGTCTGCGCCCATCAAAGCTGGGTTAAGGCTGGGCAGGGCCCCCCCCTGGTTTGCATCGGGAGGTTAGAGGCAGCTGTTTTTCTGTAAAAGCAAAGGTAAGATGACTCTTTTTTTCCTTTTTTGGTTGTTTGGATGCTTTTTATTTGAAGACCCAGGGCAGTGAAATTGTTGCTGACTATATATCTCTGTCAGCTCATCATTTCCCCTGCTTGTTCGATTGCCATTAACGTGTGTCTCCATGGGGAAAAGAAAGGCAACTAGCAGCTCCACAGGTGCTTCCTCTCAGATTAAAGAGCCTAAACATGCGGCTGAGAACTGCGTGGCCAGGGACATAGACATTCTAATTGAGATAGTGGAGAGTATGTTAACAAGCATTTGCAACGCAATAGGGCTCGCATTTGCAAGACTTGGAACAATTGGTTTTGTAAATATAAAAGGGGACCCCATGCTCAAACATAAAGCGTGCTACTAGTACACATAAAAGTTATGCATATTGCGGCCCGTGAAGCACCCTCCATGGTAATTTAAAAAAAATATGAAAGCTCTCGCTGTGCTCAAACATAAATTGTATCACCCGTGTTGTAAATTTGAAACAATTGTCACACTGAAACATAAAGCGCGGCGCCCGAGCACATAAAAGTGTTTTTTTTTTAAAACAGGGAAGCGGGCGCCCTGCTAGGCGCCATGGAGATACAATATCATTAGCACTAAATTAAAGAAATAGTCCCTAAACAAAACACATAGTCCTGAAGCGTAAGTAAACTGTAGTTGTCCAGTGCTCCTTGCCAGAAAACGGAAGTGATGTATCTGGAGTGACAACCAATAAGAAGCCAGGAAAGAAGAGCAGCGCAGGAGTGAACTAATGGCAAGAAGCAGGTGGGATTGTACTCCATATACTGATTACAGCAGGTCTTCCAGACAGTGCATGCGCGCTGCCTAGGTTCGATCTAAAAGTGAATGCTTCTTGCACACCAGGCCTAACTAAAGGGGGAAAGGTGGCTGAAATATCTAAGAAAAGACCCAAGAAAATAATCCCTCAGCCGCAACACAACCTATTGGAAAATTAATTTCTTCTACTTCTAGTGATTGTTCAATCACAGCCAGTAGGGGGGCAATTGGAAATAATTCCTAATGTAGAGTGTTAAAACAGATGTGTCATTTTGCTGCCTAAACAGGCTACAACAAGCCAACCTTTTAAACATCTGAACCTAGTGCTGATGATCTAATTAGTTGAGCTGATCTCCCAACTCTTGCCGAGGCAGTTGGCCTCATTAATGCCCTGAGAGGGGAGATTAGCGATTTAAAGCAAGTAATTTTAGGTGTGGTGGACACTTCATCCAAACAATCTCCGTGGGCCCTAAAAAATTACAATTGTTTGGAAAGTACAAATCCCAAGCTTACTACCTCTATACCACCCACAGGAGCCAAAAAATCTGAAGCTAACTTTAAAAAACTCCCCTGGGAATCAGACTAGGGTCCTGCCAGATGTAATAATTAGGACACAGATTAATCTTTGGCATTACACACTTTTAAGGCAGCTTGTTCATTATCCCCGAGTTCCTCGTACAATTACCTTACACCTTCTAAAGTAGCTCTGAATACTATACTTTCTCTTCTCCGTTCGCGAACCCAATTAGGTCAAACTGTGTACATGACGAAAGTTCCTAAACTATCGATTGGTTCTATCAAAAGCAGAGACTCACTAAACAAGCATTGGAAATGCAATAGGTCTCGCACCATTAGAGTTAGTGCTTTTAGAATTGTTTATGGGTTTTTTTTGTAAATGTTTAGCATTTTTGTTTCCTGTAGCCAATGCTAAAGAATTACAAATAAAAAAAGCCATAAACATTTCTAAAAGCTCTAACTGAAATGGTCTGAGACCTATTGCACTGTGTGAGGGTGAGGGGTTGAGGGTGAGTGAGGGTGAGGGTGAGGGTGGGTGAGGGTGAGTGAGGGTGAGGGGTTGAGGGTGAGTGAGGGTGAGTGAGGGTGAGGGGTTGAGGGTGAGTGAGAGTGAGGGTGAGTGAGGGTGGGTGAGGGTGGGTGAGGGTGAGTGAGGGTGAGGGGTTGAGGTTGAGGGTGAGGTGTTGAGGGTGAGTGAGGGTTGAGGGTGAGGGTTTGAGGGTGAGTGAGGGTGAGGGTGAGTGAGGTGTTGAGGTTGAGTGAGGGTGAGGGTGAGTTAGGGTGAGGGGTTGAGGGTGAGTGAGGGTGAGGGGTTGAGGGTGAGTGAGAGTGAGGGTGAGTGAGGGTGGGTGAGGGTGGGTGAGGGTGAGTGAGGGTGAGGGGTTGAGGTTGAGGGTGAGGTGTTGAGGTTGAGTGAGGGTGAGGGTGAGTGAGGGTTGAGGGTGAGGGTTTGAGGGTGAGTGAGGGTGAGGGTGAGTGAGGTGTTGAGGTTGAGTGAGGGTGATGGTGAGTTAGGGTGAGGGGTTGAGGGTGAGTGAGGGTGAGGGGTTGAGGGTGAGTGAGGATGAGTGAGAGTGAGGGTGAGTGAGGGGTTGAGGGTGAGGGGTTGAGGGTGAGTGAGGGTGAGGGTGAGGGGTTGAGGGTGAGTGAGGGTGAGTGAGGGTGAGGGAGGGTGAGTGAGGGTGAGGGGTTGAGGGTGAGTGAGGGTGAGTGAGGGTGAGGGTGAGTGAGGGTGAGGGTGAGGGGTTGAGGGTGGTGAGGGTGAGGGTGAGTAAAGGATTAATTTGATTGCAAAAGGTATGGACCATTAAAGAATTAAGATCTAAGGTGGAACAAATAATACTCAAATAAAAAAATAAAAAAAATACCCTGTGCAAGCGTGCTACCAGTAGCAAATTATCAGTTGTTGTAGCCCTTTAGAATTAATGGAAACAGAAATGACATTATAGTTAACATGACAAGAGCACAAGTAGAGATATTGAACTACGATTTACAATGCGAGAGTTGGAAAGTTCTTCCATAGTGCATCCAATTAATGAGGGCACATTCTGGGGGAGTGCGAGCGAAAGTTGTTGTTACATACTCTCCCTGCTTTAGTGACTCCGTTGGACAATAAAAGTAAATGCATTTCTGCGTGGTATCTCTGAAATCGATGTAGCGCAGACGTACTCTCCTTTCACGTTAAAGTTTGATTAGAGGCACGACAACATGGGGTAAAAAAAAAACAACAGGCTTTTACCATCTCTCACATTTTAAATGACCAAATGTTGTTGTATAAAACGGCAAATGCTAGCAGTCAGCGATAACACGCCACCTCCAAAGCCACCACCACTGGGGGACCAGTTGGGCCAGGGGAGGCGGGGCAATAACTGATAGAAAGGGGTCATCCAAGTTCTGGCAGCCACGATCCAGCTGTGAGGGCGGGGAGGTAGTTTCAGGAGTACCAACTTCTGCCGAAGATCCCAACAGACACAGAGGGGGAGGAGAGCGGGCTGAGAAAGCAGATCTGGCCGGGTGAGTTGGAAAAGCCATGCTGGATCTCCACCCCCTCCATACACAGCAGAGGTCTACTTGCCAGCGGAAAGGCAGGGCACAAACAGGCAGCCCAGGTAAACACAGAAACAAAATAAGTTTCAGAAAAAAAGCAGTCTATGGTTACTAAACTCCACCATCCTATCAGCCACACTTCATTACAATTAAGCGAGCAGTGCGAATTCTTAAAAAGCGGTAAGACATCGCAGGTAAAATCCTACCTATGAACATTCTGTGTGGTTTTAGTTTACATGTGTGCCCCGATCGCACTCTCATGTTCTTAGAATGCATGTAAATAAAAACAAGCATTGCTAAAGGCAATGCAATGCTTTAGGTCGAAACCTAAACGGGGGGGGGGGGCAAAGCCTCTCGCAGCCAGAGCACCCCCAGCCCTTTGAAGCCGTGTGTACAAAGAACGCCTGGAGGGATGGCGTCGTGGAGGGGGGCATTTGAAGCTGTATTTTCCCCCACTTGGCCCTGCTCTTTGAAGAGTAGAAAGAAGAACGGTGTGAGGGCGAGGGTCATTGACCAGGGCTGGCTGCACGAGGGCCTCATGGCGTGGGGTGATTGGAACATCTGAACCCACAGCGCAGCGCATTAATTAGCTGTGCCGCTCTCTTTCATTTGGCAGCTGGAGCTTTGTGCACCCACGTTTTTGTTGCTCATTTGCGCATTAAGTCCACCCAATGCAATAGGCCGAGTCGGCTTTGTAATGGCAAACCCCAGGGCATGTACGCTTTGAGGCTTCATCAATGCAATGACGCTGATGATGCAAGAAAGTGCTCCCGGGTATATTTAAACGGCTGCGACACAGGGACAGAAAACGTGCTAGCTTTGACCTTAGTTTCCAAACATGGACATTTATCAGCTCCTACAACCAGATGCACTGGGTGATCCTCGGCAAGCCCCCCCAATTCGGCTTCAAGGTGAGCCTGGTTAAAAGCTTTGGTGAACTGTATAGAAATTAGCACAGGGGATGGCAGAAAGAAAGCTGCATTATTTTCTGTTGAGTTGACAAATGATTTTATTACGTAATCAGGATTCTGTCATACTTGTCCGCTGTAACAGAGAAGTTTGGTTTAACAATAGCATTTTTTTTAAATACATGTTGCTTTTAGCTAACTATGTGGTACACAGTCATCAATCACGAACGGGTGAAAGGCAGTTGTCAGCACGTTTCTAGGCTGGTCTTTATGGATAGACACATAACCCATGTTAATTGCCTAATATTCCATAACAACCCATTCATTTAAAGAAGCCCCTTCAGCACCTATGTGCAATAGCCGAGAAACGCGGTTAAAACGGTACAGTCTAGAGAGGTGCAAAGCTCGGAAGGGACTTTGTCCTAAACACTTACAAATACTATTCCACATCAACAGACCTAATTTTAGGGTAGTGTGAGGGCTATATATGTTATGATAGACAGATAGTCCCACTGGACGTTCCCAGTCGGGAGAAAGCGTAAATAATAATAAACCGGGAGATCTGCAGCCTCCTAGCCTGGAGAACGGGAAGATGGAGGGCATTTCTGTGGGGAGGGGGAGGAGAAATGCGACACGGCGGGCAGGGGAGGGGGCGGAGCGGGGAGAGGGGAGAGGTGCGACACGGCAGGCAGGGGAGGAGAGTAGAGGAGGAGGGGGGAGGAGAGTAGGGGCCGTGCAATCAAGAAGTGGAGGAGAGTAGGAGGAGGAGGGGGGAGGAGAGTAGGGGAGGCACGGCCTAGCGGCCGTGCAATCAAGAAGTGAGGGGGCGGAGCTGGGGAGGCAGTGAGAGAGGGAGTAGGCAAGGCAGGCGGCTGGGGGCATGTGCACGCGCTTTTAAGCTCAATGCGCATGCGCATTGAGCTTAAATTTCTCGTGCACTGCAAGGAATCGCCACGATTCCTTGCAAGTTGGATAAAGAGTGGATAAGCCACCATAGTCTCGCTTGCTCGATGCGCATGCGCATCGACAGGCGAGACATAAAAAACGAAGTGTCACATTAGATTTGAAATGTTCGATATTGTTATTTTATTGTTTACTCAGATATTGATTATGAAAAACATAATGCTGTACATGGGGGGGCAATGGGATTCAATTGAGGTGAAGCTGATAGATGTAGAGTGAGCTGATGTCTTGATTATGCTAGATCAGCCTACTTCCCCCCAGAGGGGTCTGAAATTCGATTTAAGTCGGAACTCCCAGGCGACGCCCAAGAGCCATCAGGTGCAATATAGTTAGAAGCAGTGAAGTATTGCAGGCAGCATCTCCTTCAATGGGAGGAGGCACAACTGCTCTAGATTGACAGCCTTCTCTTCCATTTTCCTTAATGAAAGACAAAGTCCCTTCAGATAATATTCAAAGCCTTTATCAGCGTAGCCGGGGAAGTGAAGCGATCATCCATCTCAACATTAAAGGGCATCTATATAATCTGAAAGAGCATAAAGAAAATAACTTGGCCCCCGAAATTGTCCAGTGCATGATGCTTGTTCCAAAGAGTAAAAATGCAAAGAAACTGCACTGAGCCTCCCATTTAAGGCTAATGGATTGGAATAATTTAGCTGGGATTAGATCAAAACTAGCTGATGAGGAATTGTGAAGATTTATTGATGAATACCATATATGTCTCTTCGGAGAAACCCGGGCCGTCAATCAAGTTTACAGAATAGTTTACATCACATATAGCATTTTGTTTTTTAAATATATTTTTATTGCAGGAATTAGCCAAGTTACATGTTAGATCAGCAACATATCTGCAGTGGAAATAAAAAACATCCGATCCCCCGTGAGGAAACATCTTGGATACACAGCCATTCAGCCCACAACCCGAGGGTCGGGCGGCGTCTGCTTACAAAATCGCAGGTGGGGATCCGGTATAAAGTCGAAGCTGATCCGGATAATCCAGCGGCCTTCGTCCGCTTTTCTAAATCAACCTAATGGAACAAACCCTCCCCAACAGTTGCTCAGCTCAGCTCCCTCCCCCCACCCAACCCCGCCATCAGTGTGTGATACGTGTAGAAAGCGCTCGTGGGAAGAAACCCTAGGTAACTGCGTAGAGATCAGTGTTGTGGATGTCTAACGGGACTCAAGTTGTGTTGCGTCGTCGCCCTCAGAATCGCTGGAAGCGCAGTAATCTCGCAGGGCCTGCACTAATGTCTCCCATTCCAATGCTGTTTCTAGCGCCCTCTCATTCTGCTGCCGCCTCGCCAGTTGGTATCGTAGAGTTCTCTCCCCTGTGGCCCATTTCAAAAGTTCGTTGTGCCATTTAGCTCCTGTTGGACCAACTCTTGCCTTCCAATTCCTGGTTATCTCTCTTTTAGCGAGAATGAGTCCTAAGTCTATAAATTTGCTTGATATTTTATTTTTAGGGGTATGCGGGAACCAATGCAGGATCCCCACCGCTGCGTCGACAGTCAAAGTTCTCCCAGTAACCCCATTAAGAGTGTCCTCGATCAGAAGCCAGTATGAGGATAGCGCTGGGCAGGACCACAGCATGTGAATGAGCCGAGGTCTGCCTCGGGTGCTCGGCACCTGGGGCAATCTGCCGTGTCCGTGAGCGAAGTATTGCTGGATTTTCGCCGGGGTCAGGTAGGCCCTGTGGAGTATATAAAAGTGAACCAGTTGGAACCGGGCGTGGCGCGCTCCCTTCCAGGCTCGGCGCATTAGTTGTGTCCACGTCGTTTCCAGTATCTCTTTTCCTATGTCGGCTTCCCAACGGTTCCGCAGTGCAGTGAGCGGGGGCAAACCCTCATTAATCAGTCTATTATATAAGCACGTGACTGCCTTGACCGTCCCCGAGGACATCATAACATATTGGCACACCGGCGACGTAGGCGGTTCCTCCATACCACTTTTCCAGTGCGTCTGAATTGCTCTAATTAGAGCTGTATGTAGGAGGAAGTCGCCTCGGGGAACGTCGAAACGGTCCAGGATCTCCTGGAAGGGTAGTAACACCCCGTCTTCATAACGGTCCCCCACTAACTGCAATCCTGCATCCTCCCAATGCCCTAGGCGGGACCAGTCTCCCCCGTGCGGCAAGGCCGTTAACATCCCCAGCGGTAGTTCCGGTGCATATGGGAGTTTCAGCTCCCCTCGGGCGTGGGCGCGATTCCAGCACAACCTAATAGTCCGTTCTTCAAGCGTTAGGTCTTGCAGGGCTAAGCGCTGGCGTAGTGCGATGAAGGAAATAACATGTCTGGGCATTCCCCTGCCCCTCCCATTCTCCGGGCCACAAAACTATCTCGCTATCTCCTGGGTGAAGGTCTGCAATTGAGCTGCCAGATAGTATTTTTCAAAGTCTGGCACCGCTAGACCGCCTTCCGACTTTGGTCTCATCAGGGTCTTGAGTGCCACTCTCCGGCGGCCCGATCCCCAGAGGAACCCCACCACCATGGATCTCAGGAGCCGAAAGGTGGCTGGCGGGACCCAAATCGGAAGCGCCCTAAAATAGTATATCAACCGGGGTAGTGCCACCATTTTCAACAGTGTTATACGCCCCGCCACCGAAAGCGGCAGGGTAGCCCAGAAATCCATGTTGCCTCACAACGCGCGAATACAGCGGGCTATATTGCCGTCTAGAAGGTCGGCGGGGTCATGGTACACGTACACCCCCAGGTACTTGAGGCAGCTAGGTTCCCACCTAATCTCTCTGTTGGTGTCGGGTCTGGGTTCTCCCCTACGAACTGGAAATAGACAGGTCTTGGCCCAATTCACCTTAAGGCCCGAGACCTCCCCGAAGGTTGTCAGAGCCTCTGCAGCCCCGTCTAAAGCAGTATTTGAATTCTCAAGGAAGAGCAGCAGGTCATCAGCATACAAAGAAATATAGTGCTGTCCAGACAAGGTCCGCAGTCCGCCAAAAGAAGCTCCGGTCCGATCTGACAGCGCTAGTGGCTCCACCGCTAGCGCGAAGAGCAATGGGGATAACGAGCATCCCTGTCTCGTGCCTCGTTCTACTGGGTACTGTTGGGAGATCAGCGGGCCTGCCCTCACCCTGGCCGACGCCGAGGCATAAAGCACCGTAGTCCACCTGACAAAGCCCTCTCCTAGACCGAAGCTCAGTAGAACTCTGCGCAAGTAGTCCCATTCTAGGCTATCAAAAGCCTTTTCCAGGTCAACCGAAAGGACCAATGGGCACAGGGCCTCCGTGTGCGGTTCCTCTAGCAGACGAAATAACCGGCGAATATTCATGGTCGTATTGCGTTTTGGGATAAATCCTGCCTGGTCTTCGTGCACTAAGGAGCACATGTGTCCCAGCAGCCTCGACGCCAATATGCTGCTTAGAATCTTATAGTCGACCGTTAACATAGATAACGGTCAATAAGACGCCGGGTCAGCTGACTCCCTCCCAGGTTTGAGGAAGGGAACTACTAAGGCCTCACACATCGAGCCGGGGAGTCGTCCCAGGCGCTTCGCTTCTCTGTAGACTACTAACAGTCGAGGCGCCAAGAGGTCCACGTAGGTGGAGTAAAATTCGACCGGGAGCCCATCGAGGCCCGGGGTCTTATTTCTCGCCATCCCCTTTATGGCACTACGGATTTCCCCCAGTTCAATATCGGCACCCAGGGCCTTGGCCACGGCGGGCTCCAGCGCGGGAATCTCTAAGGATTGCAGATAATCGTCGATCAGGGTGGGATCTCGGGTCAGGTTACTGCGGTACAGCCGTTCGTAGTAACGCTGGTAACAATCTAATATCTCCGGTTGGGTGTGCACCTCAAGACCCTCCATGGTGCGCATGGACGTCGTCAGGGAAGTCCGGCGCGTGGGATTGGCCAACCAAGCCAAAAGCGCGCCCGACTTATCCCCTTCCGTGAGCGACCTGGTGGTATAGGCTTTATAATCAAAGCAACGCAGTCTTTCGACCTCCGCTGCCACCGCCTCCCTCGCCGCAGCAGTACGGTCCTGTAGTTCTGGATGGCCGGGGCGGCGAAGTTCCAGCTCGCGGAGCTTCCGGTCCGCAGTGGCCAGGTCATCGAGGATGACACGACGCATTCCCACTTTCTTAGATATACAATAGCCCCTGATCACTACCTTGAATGCATCCCACTCCGACGCCCTCGATCCAGCAGTGCCCCCATTGGTCGCAAAATAGTCAGAAATTTTGTCCTCCGGGTCCGCCCTGAAGACTATATCCTCTAAAATCTCGGGGCGCAGTTTCCAAGTAGGTACATTAGGGACCCCGGGAAACCAACGGAAGTCCGCTAGAAGGGGGTTGTGATCCGAGATGGTCCTGGCTAGGCATTCAGAGCGTACTGTCGCGGACACCAATTCCGCCGACCCCAGAAACCCGTCTAGTCGCACATGTAATTCGTGCAGGCCAGAAAAGAATGAATAGTCTCTAGTGTCGGGGTGTTGCGCACGCCAAATATCCGTCAGCCCCCAATGCGTCTGCCATACCTTCCTGCCTTTAGCCACTCGCCGGACCGGGGAGTCCGGAAGGGGGGGTGTGAACGGTCAGCGTCGACATCCACCACCGAGTTAAAATCGCCACCTAGTAGGAGGGTTCCTGACAAGAAATGGGCCAAGGAGCCCGACAACCCGGAGAGGAAGGCGAGCTGGTCCACATTAGGTGCGTAAACGCAACAGATATTCAGTGCTCTACCCCCCAATGTACCAGAGATAGCCACGTAGCGACCCTCCGGATCTACCACCGATTTGGAAACCTGCAGGGGAACCCCAGCCCTTATCCATATTAGTACCCCCCTCGCGTAAGCTGAGTAAGTAGTGCAGTAAACCTGCCCTCTCCATCTACGCTGTAGCGCCGCCCCTTCCGCCTTGGTGAGATGTGTCTCCTGCAGCAGCGCTATTTGCACCCCTCTACGCACTAGATAAGCGTGAATTTTGTGGCGTCTGGACATATTGTGAAGTCCCCGCACATTCCAAGTGACGCATTTCACATTAGCGATCTCAGCCATTGTCCCACATCGTCGCTCCCAGGCTCTCCCAACAACGCTCAATCAAAAAACAGGCAACATTCAAGTCAACACAAATGGCGGCCATCCCCCCCAACAGCATTTACATCACATATAGCATGGAGGCACAAGCATTTAAGGCAAGTAGACCATCTGGGGTGCTAATCATATGGATAAAAAGGGAAACAACCTTTACAACGCAACTTTTACACCGCACTACCATTACAACAAAACTTTTACAACGCAACATCCATTACAACGCATGCATTTACAATGCAACCATTACAACGCATGACACTACAATGCACACCACTACAACCATGCCATTACAACGCAGTCATTACAACGCATACCATTACAACGCATAACATTACAACACATAGTACCCTTACACTATCCAACACTTACCCTACTGTTGCACCCCCTGGAGTTAGAATAGTAATTTTTACCCCTACACTATCCAACACTTACCCTTCTGTTGCACCCCCTGGAGTTAGAATAGTACTTTTTACCCCTACACTATCCAACACTTACTGTTGCAGTCATCCTGTGCCCTGGGCACCCCCCAACTTTTTGCTGACTGGAACTGGTGGTAACTGACTCTGACTGACCCTGGGCTCTGTTTAACCAGGCCCAGGGCCAGTGCCAAGCCAAAAGGAACACATTAGAACACAGTTAAGACACACAACCTACACTAAGGTACACTTTAGTATGGTGGGGAACCCCTGTAGTTGGCATGACCTACCACCTAAGCCCCTAGTATGTAATAGGGCAGGGGATTGAAACTACCTAGAAGTCTCCAGTATCCTGGGGCATGGCAGTTTAGAGGCCAGCAGATTCTCTGCACCAGCATGTGTGCAGTGCTGAAGCCTGAGGTCAGTTTAAAAGCTGCACTGGTGGCCAGGACAGTTTTTTAAACCTTAAATTGTGCCCAAACTCGACTTTGGGGGTAGGGGCCCTTAAAAATTAAAAACCTACCATGTTTTTGCATATTTGGGACCCCCAGGGTCACCCCTAGGTATCCCAGGGGTGAGGGGTCAGTTATCTATAAGGAGCGCCCTTATAAAATTAGTTTTTAGAAGCCTGGGTAAAGTGAAATTTTACATTTCACTCCCCACATTGTCTTAAAGAGGTGCTCAAATTCGACTTTGATGCTGGAAGAATTGGATAAGGGTGATCTGCAATATTTCTGCAGATTCAGAACACCTGAAGTCTCCCCTAGTTGCACAGGGGGTGGGGGTCCGGTAGAAATTAGGGAAATACTTATAAAATATGGTTTTATAAGCCCTGGTGCTACAAAAGTGGCGCAAGTCATTTTCCCCATTGCAAACCCCATGGCCCATAGGTTAACATGGGTGTAAGTGATTGATTAATAAATATTGATAGGAGACGACTAGCCGAACCATTCAAAGACTTCCCAGAATGGTCGTATTAAATCCAACGATATTATATTGTTGAATTTCTCCTAAAGTGTACATACAATAAGTTATGAGACTTTCTTGTTTGTAAGTCCAAATTCAGCCTTTCAGTGGTCTGTCCTGATTGGTCAGAGTTAAGTGGATTAACCAGGCTGCTGGGAGGGCAGTGATCTGTTCTATAGGAATTTCAGGCCAGGAGGTGGCGTCGTAAACTACCCTCTTCAAAGGCAAGAGGGGAGGCCTGGGTTTTAGTCCACTTTGACAGTAGTGACCCAGAGTCAGGACTAGGCTTAAGAAAGGCATTTGCAGATGTTACTGGGATGGTCCATGGAAATGAGATATCCCAGGGGGTGTGTTTAGCAAGCTCTTACCTCCTTGCTGGAAAATCAGCCATTATGGATTTGGAAGGATGATGCACTCTGGGACAAAACTAATGCCACACTCCACCGGATGTGGTCATAACTAGGAGGAGTTGCCCTGCTCTCATTGGTCAGCAGTGACCTGGTGCTTGACCCAGAGAATTTTGAATAAGTATCTGAGAGGGGCAGAGCCCTCCAGATCTGCTGCTTGAAACTGAATGAAGCAAGAAGTGCCCTGCTGAAGATTTTGCTGTGTGCAAGGAACTCTAAGGCATGACCTATGAAGACTGCACCCTCTGAAACTACAGCCCTGTGGATTACCTTGCTGCCAAAAGACTCAAGAGTGGAAACTCCCTGCAAGCTACAGGTTAACAGAGCTCACCTGAACAGCCCCACAAAGAATTCAAAGCCTGGAGTACCAGTGGATTTGTAAGGGTTTTGTTCAAGTGGATTGCGGAATTGAAGTTTCACACTTTCAAGGACCCTCTTGGAGATTCCAGAACCTTGGATTGTGTGTTGGATACTTTGGTACCTGCAAGCAGAACGCCAGGAAGGTGTTCTAACTGGACCCCGCTTGCTGAAGAAGGTGGCCCACTACAGTGGTGAGAATTCTTCAGAACAATTTATAAAGGTGTGTCCCTGACAGAGAAAACGAAATGACTTAAAGGGGCACTGTTGGTTCCTAAGCACTAGAAAGTGACTAATCTTTAAAAATTCATATCTCTGGTTCCCTACAGTGGATTATTTTAGTTTTGGTGTCATTTAAAAGATAAAAATATTACCTATTTTTATAAATTGGTGTTGGATTTTTATTTTGTGTTGTGTTTTGATTATTTACTGAAATGGTGTTTTTAAATGCTTTACATACCTGTCTTTGAAGTTAAGCCTGTCTGCTCGCAGCCACGTTACCAAGGGTTGAGCAAAGGAATACTTTTCTAAGACCTATGCTGAGTCCTATCATGTGTTAGTGGCCTTATTGCCAGTGGCAGACCTACATTTATCCCTACCAATAACCCACTTTCCAACACTTACCCTACTGTTGCACCCCCTAGAGTTAGAATAGTAATTTTAACCCCTACACTATCCGACACTTGCCTTACATGCAATGTAATGTTATGCGTTGTAATGGTATGCGTTGTACATGTAGTATGCGTTGTAGTGGAATGCGTTGTAAAGGTAGTTTCAAAGAATTTGTTGTAATGGCATGGTTTGTAATGGTATGCGTTGTAATGGATGTTGCGGTGTAAAAATTGCGTTGAAAAGGTAGGCATTGTAAAAGTATGCGTTGTAACGGCATACATCCGGATAAAAACTGCACTTGATGGTACAGTCCTGAAAATCGATATTTCCTCTCCAGATTTACTAGTTCTTAGATTGACACCAAAGCAAAGGACTCCTTATGTGTTGGTAAATATTTATAATAGGACTACCCCTCAAAACTAGGAATCTCACACTCTAAACATCTTGAATAAAATTCTAGATGATCACCGGGAAAGACATTTTGTGGTAAAATCACAGGAGATTTTAATACCTGGTTTAAGCCTTATAAAGCCTATGTCATCGATCAACGATGAGGACGAGAGCTGGGGAATTTATCTTTACTTCACTTGAGGAGAAATAAGAGGATGAGTGTAGCTGCTTTACACATAGTAGACATACTTGTGTCCCATGGCTTAAGAGCTTCTAATGGTCCCTCTATAGGATCCATATGATAAATCTGCCTTTGAGGGCAGTGAATTCAAAAGTAATATTGATTGTATATTGATTGATGTTAGAATCTGGCACGAAATGGTCGATATGAAGGCAATTGAACGATTTGAAGCCCTCTTATTTTAGAATTAAAGGGGTCTCAAATCAGAGATGTATCATGCCCAGAAAGATGGCCATCTGAAACAATAGTATTATCCTCAATCGGAACAATGTGAGATGGGCGGACATATACAATACTGCGAACTCCATGCAAGAGGTTTATAAAATACAAAGCGTAGCATTATTCTCACTTGAGAATCAGCCATGCACAATCTTCCAGACCATGGTCGTCCATAACAAATTATTTTCTAGACTGAAAGAATTCTTTCAGAAAGACATCAAAACCCATAAATTTCTCCCCAAAATACATGAATGGTTTGAACACGATTGTAGAGAGGCTAAAACAGCACTTGTCAAGGCCATAAAAAGTAAAGTTAGGACTGTCAAAACAGCATACAGACAAAGGTAGGCAAACATCATTAAAACCAGCAAGACCAAGTGGGAAACTCAGATATGGGAGGATCTGCTAGAAGCAGCTAAGACAAGAGATGGCAGAGGGTTTTGGCATCTAGCAACACATGGAGGGTGCAAGGATTACACCTGCCCAGAAAGCCACATTTCTACTGGTGAGTGGGTTCAACATTTTTCAGCTCTTTCCTCAGAATTATCATAGGTGGGAGATAATATGAATCATTTGCCCTCTATTGTAATCAAAGACAACAAGAAAGAGCTAGTGTAATTCACATTAAAGAGAAACCCTCATTGCAATTCAGGGCCAAAAATCTGGGAAAGCGCCTGGTCTTGATCAGAACCTCTCTGACTTGTATCGTTCTGAACCCTTAATATGGAGACCGTACATAAACAACCTGTCAAATGCTATTGCTGCAGGAGCTCCAATTCTCAACTCTTGGAGGGAGTTGACATAATACCGATTTTTTAAAAAGGTGCTAGGACTATCCCTGCTAACTATTGACCGATAAGTCTTATTGATAATGTTCAGAAGGTCTATAGTAAGCAAATCCTCCCAAAACCTTGGGGGTGGATATCTACCAATGAGGTGCTGATGCGTTTACAATCTGGGTTTAACCCCTTGCATGTGGGGCTGATTCCCCCGCTGTGCTGGGGGGCGTGCACAGCGCCCCCGTGCTCATGACGAGCTCAGCTCCGCATAAGCCACTGTGGTTGTGTGCTCATAACGAGCTGAGCTCATCATGACCACAGCTGTTCCTGTAGAACACTCGCACAGCAGGGGAATTAGCTCAGCGTGCGAGCGTTCCAATGGTCATGACAAGCTCAGCTCGTCATGAGCACACGAGCACCGTGGCTCATGACGAGCTGAGCTCGTCATGAGCATCGAAGGTGTTAAAGCCAAGATCAGTTCAATTCACCAGGTCCTACAGTTTCTGACTATAAAATGAAAATCAGTAGACATTGACCCTCCCAGTATGTATCATTTGTAATCTTGCAGGCCGCCTTCGATCTAGTGCCAAGGGTGAAACTATGTGAGGTATTTGGCAAAATGGGGTTTCCTCTTTGCTTACTAATCCAACAGCTATATGCAGATAACTTTGCTAAAGTCAGGTTGGGCCCGGATGAGGACCACCGAGGACATCCCTATCAGCAGAGGTGTTTGCCAGTGTTGTGTGCTGGCACCTACCCTCTTCTTATTGTTTATTAATGGTTGTGTTACGTACCTAGTGGATTGTGAAAGTGATTCACCAAAAATGGCTGGTTCCAAGGTACCATAGTTACTATTTGCCGTTGATGCACGTCTTCTTTCAAAAACCCCTATGGGCTTGTGCATTCTTCTGGAAAGATTTAGGGCCCAATTTAGATCTCGGTGGACGCGAAACTCCGTCACAACAGTGACGGATATCCCGTCCGCCAAAACATAAATCTCAATATATCCAATGGGATTTATATTTCAGAGGGCGGGATATTTGTCACCTTTGTGTTCGAGTAACCCGTCCGACAAGTTCTAAATTAGGCCCTTAGTCTTTTCTGTAAAAACCATGACCCGGAAATAAATGGCATCAAAACTAAATACATAGTGTTCAACTTGTGAAAAAAAAGCTAAAGGAAGAGTTGTCCTGGAAAGGAAGATATTGGAAACGGTTTCCTAATTTGATTACTTAGGGGTCAGACTTACATATTCCAATAATTGAAAGGCCTAGACTGAGAAAAGTTCCGTAACCCTAAGGCATCAAGCTTGGGCAATCAATAGGTTTGCTAATCGAGCCTCATCCTATCCTATCTCTCCGGTATAGGAGATCTACAAGGCACAACCCTGTGGAGCAGCTCTTTATGGAGCAGAATTGAGGGGTTGCTGTGAACTAGACACACTTGAGAAAAATGAGAAATTCTTTCTCAAAACACTGTTGAAACTTCCAACTAGTGTACCATTGCTCCCATTAAAACTTGAATTAAATCTAAATTCAATTAATTACATAGCCAACTTAAACCAATTTTATACTGGATCCGTGCATGGGCAACAGAGGAGTTGGCATCCTATAGACAATGTGTTGAGGACATAATAGCTAACCGCCTGTCACACTCCATCCCTTGGCTAGGCAATATACAACATGACTGAGTAGGTTAGGCTTGAGGGAGTACCGGTTGCACTCCACTTTAATACCAACAAGTGCTTATGAATCTGTGAACTCAAGCTATTGGAATACTGTATTGATCTCAAGGCTTTTCTCTGTTCCATAAGGTAGGTATAAATGTATAAACAAGTAGGAGGACCCCACTCTAACTTGTAGAGGACGGTGGGGAAAGTAATTTGAAAAAAAGAAGAACAAACGTCCGGGTTCGTTGGACAGTCTGGATGTTGTCTTATTTTAGTGTAGGACTAATGGGCATCTTCTTAACAAACTAAGTTAATTTATCAATGTTTGAGGGGCATATTTACCATGAAGAAGGCAAAAAATACACACCTATTGCAAGGCAAAGACCATGCATTCATCTACTTGCTTGTGGTAGGAAAATTACATATATGTTGTCTGGTAGAATAAATTACGGGGAAGTGACAAGTTCCAAAAAAAGTTGATTCAGTTATCTGAAACTAATCTTATGTATTTACTTATAATGAACAGACAAATTTTAAACAAGTTTTTTGATTTAAACACGATTTTTGATTAAAAACATATCACCACATATGTTCGGTAACAGTATACAAATTTTATTACACATTGCAAAATATAAAAACACATTAAAAACGTTTAAACAATGAACATGATCATCACAATGTTGTAAAAATAAAATAAAAGGTCACAGAATCACAAGGTCGACGCGGCGTTTCGGCTTTTTCTAGTACACCTTCATCAGGACTGATTCTTGTTAATCCAAATGAATTTATTATCCACATGGATGGAACTTCTTGGTTCTATGTGGAGTCCTTTTTGGGAAATTTGGACTTTTGGTGCTTTGCTTATTGAGTATTCGCAAAGTTACTCTGTCTCCAGGTCGTGGGTTAATTGAATTTCCACTACTTCCAGATCAGCTTATGAAAATGTATGGTAGGAGATTTAATACCCTCCTTTTGTGCCTTGGTAAGGCTCTATTAATGCCGTGTCTTTAGCTGCCAGGAGGAGCCGCCGTTCTATGTACAATCGTCTGGCACTGTTCTCCCGTGGGAGCCGGAGTGCTGGTCGCAAAACCAAAACCTCTTTCAATTAGGTAAAGGTATACTGCGTGATTCTCTTCCTCTGTTAGGTTGATATCGATATGTTTGCAGTCGGCCTCCCTGCTCCTTCCTTCCTGGCAGCCCGTCCCTGTGATCACCGCACGGCGTTCTTTTGGAAAAGGTAGGTAGCCTTTCAAATCTTTTTTTGGCTTTTAAGTGCGATTTCCACTGTGAAAACTTCATGGATTACGTTAATCCACCGCTTACAAGAGTCTTGTTTATTAAATTCAGGCTTCGGATATAGTTTCGCTTGCCTCTTTTACACGTTCGTGGACTAAAAATGATAATGTAACAAATGTCTGCCCTATGGGTTGCCAGGCAGAAGAGAACGAAGAGCATTTGCTGTTTTTTGTAGTGCCTATGTGAAACAGCGTGGCCAGTGGTTTGCAGGATCGACATAATGCACGGAGAATATGCAAGTCAGACAACAAGAGCTGCATTATCTTTTCGTTCACAAAATACCAGCAGTCAGTTTGGCACATACGATCAGGGAGAGGTGTTACATATTGATTTTGAGGTCTTTTTTTAAAGCACAGAGCACTTTAAACATCCTTATTCGCATGAAGTTGCCACAGTGAAACAGCTGATGGTCAATTGATCTGAGCTATAACGTAGCACTTTACTTTAAGCTTATAGTGTAGTTCTGCTTTTAGCTAGCTCAGAAAGCTCTTAACGTTTTCTGGATAGCATAGCGAACCCTTTCTAGAGGTCTTTTTTCCATTGACCCTTTTTGAGGACTTTGCTGATCAGTCAAACTTGTTTTAGCCCGGTGTTTAACGCTTTTTTTCTTTTTATTTCTTATTCTGATTAACACCGCAGAACTGCCATGCTTCACTGACTCAGCAGTTATACCATTGGACTTTGTACTTTTATGAGCTGCAAAGATTTTGATGTATCTATATGTTTTTATGTGTACTTGCATTGCCACCTCTCTCACGGCCAGTCTCTAAATCTCCAGGCTCTAGGCCTCCTATCTACTGCATTAAGCATCACCCATAATCCCACTGGTATGTGAGCAGCAGCTTCCTCACAGTGACTAATATGATACAATGTCACTTCCTGCATTGTCACTTCCTGCGGGTGGGGAACGTCACTTGCAATGAAAGTCCCGCCTTAAAGTTGAGCCCGCAGAGTGGAAACCCTATCTTCAATCCAGCACAACCACATGTGGACGCATTCCACCCATGCACACCAGCTTCCTACTCATCCCACATACTCTTTGCTGTGTTGTAGGCGGTGAAACATTTTTATTGAACCAGGAAAGGCAAAAACAAGGACCGTTCACTCCACTAGCTTCAGACACCAGGCAGTCCCTTTTCAGGGGTGAAAGTGAGTGGGAAGCGCTTTCCTCTGAAGTCCTTCCCTACCACACATGCTTCCTCTCACACCCCAGCCTGGATGGTGGCTTGCCTCTGGAGGAATGGGCATTTCCCAGTCCTTACAACTGCTTTTCCCAGGCCCTCACGGAGGTCAAAGTGAGAGGAAGGAAGGAAGTGCCTGATGTTCCAGAAACAGCACACATGGAGCCAGGGCCTGTAACACTACTGCTGGCAGGGAGCGGTCTCTGACTGACTCTCAAGAGGTGAGTGTCTCTCAGGAAGAGGGAAACCTCCAGTAGTTGATCTATTTATAGTTCTTGTAAAGTGCTACAAACCATTTGTGGAGTGGCAGCAGGGTGCTTGGGACCAGACATCCAATCATTGGTGGTATGTCGAAGGCAAACAGGTAACAACAAAAAACAGAAATCATGTAAACAGACGACGCAAGGTAAATAGGGCCGGATGGGCCTTTTATTCCACCGGGCATTTCCCCGGAGGGCTGGGGCCTTTTGAGGCTGGTTTTAAAGGCCCAGCAGCACTACTCCTGGTGCCTGAGAGATACGATGAGAGATAGGATACAAGAGGGAAAGACAAAATAGAGGGAACCAATGGATGGAAGAGGGAGAGAGATTGAAAGAGCAACGGAAGGGGGACGGATGGTTTCAAAATGTTTGCCTGCGCTACTTCTGATTCCAAATCCGGCTCAGAGCAGATCAGAAGGAGGTCTCCCTCTCAAGGTGTGAGGGGGCGGCCTCTCAAGCCGTGGTCTTCAAGCTGTTTAATGCCGCCCACCCCAACTAAAGAATACAATTAATCGGACCCCCCTCAGATTTTTCTCAATTTTTCTATCGAACTGGCACTGTTTAAACAGGTTTCGACTTATTTAAACACGAGACATATTTAAATATTGCCGTTAACTTCTGTTAACACTGTGATACAAGCATATGTACTTACTTATCTGAAACAGTGTCATATGTTGAAAACTATGTTTTGTTTCTTTTTAACGTCTCTGTCTTCTTTGTTCAAGACATTTGGTGCCTAATTTACATCTTTTGATGGCCCGACTCCCGCTTTGGCCCTCGGGGTAATGCAGACTCATGTGTCGGCTCCCCCCAAGCCTGTCCGGGTCCTCCCCTAAAACTGGGTATGTCTATCGCCCTCGGGCTGACTGTCTCTCTTCTGGTGGCGGTCTCTTTCGGGGTAGGAACGGTCTCTCTCTGGAGGTTATTATTCCCTCTCAGGAGGGGCCCCGCCGCTGCTCCACTGAAGGGGCTGCCTGTGTCTTTCAGAAGGGGGGTGTCATCCTGCCTCCCGCCCTCGGTTCCTGGAATGTTTTATTGGAAACACATGGAAACGAGAGGCAGAAAATGTGCAGATTAGGCCAAAAACCACCAAAATACAGGAAACAGGCGGGCGGGCAAGACAAGGCGTGGGGCAGAGCCAAGAACCCGAGCGGGAGAACACGAGAGGAAGGGAGAGAGTGACAGGGCAGAGAGTGAGAGAGAGAGGGAGCACGGGGGCCGGAAATAAACATGTGACGGGTGGAAAGGGGCGAACGCATGGAGCTCTGGAGGGAAGGGGCATAACGGGGAGGTAAGACGGTAGGTGAGGGGGGAAGGTTCTAGAAACGCAGTAAGGGGGCCAGTGATGGGAGAGCCGCCAGGAAACGCGCTCACTGCATTAAGTACATTACTGGTCCACGTGTCACATGCATGATCTATGAGCACGTGTATTGCCTGGCGTAAGTACGCCACATGCGTCGGGTCTGTGTGTGACAGACGTGACAGAGCAGCCTCGGTGCTCACTGCTGATGCTCTGGTTGAGTGCCATGCCTTGTAATCTCTTTCATAGAGAAGGGGGGGGGGCAGCCTGCGGGTGCGCCTCCTCCTGACCCCGCCCCCTTCCCCTCCAGCCCTGACTCATTTCCTTCTGGTGGATAATGAAAAGTCCAAGCGAAGGCAGTTGTACAGCACTCACTCACCCCCCTCCTCCACCCCCAAACACTAAAGCAAGCTCAGTCATCACATGAAACCTCACGAACAGGCCCACCCACCCAACATACATGCAATCCCCATCCCTCCACGACACCCCATGAAGATACCCAACCCAAATCACACCAAAACCCATCTCAGCAGTATCCATACTCGGGCACAAGCGGCCAGCGTATTCGGCCCCCATAGACAGACCAACCATGAGGACACGCCAAGCCACATCAACCCACTGCAGCCAATGTCCTTTCCCTAACCATATTAAACCCAGATAACCCTATAAATTAACCATAAGTGAATCAATCATATATCCATAACAACGTCCAATGGCATACTCGACCACATTACCGCAGAACGCCACAAGCGTATACCACCCCTCCCATGGTCATCATCAGCACACCCACAATCTTATCCAGCCACCATTCTAGCATTTAACCCCGCAACAATATCCATCTCAAAAGCCGCTTCCAAGCCTTATAACTTTAGAATCTGAAACAATGCAACCTCCACTTCCTTAGACAACACTCGCGTCCACGTGGCCTATGTGGCCTATGGCGTAACCGTCTCCAGCTGCGATAAGTCAACCAAACTCTCAAAACTCTACGAGATGCCCATATTCAACCGCAGGCAATATCCAACCTCAAAAGCCATATCCAAGTCTAATAACTATAACCAGCCCCCAACCATATCAACCCCACACCAATATTCTGTCCATAACGTAAGGACAGTACTCAGCCCTCACAACATTATCTAAAACCCAAGACTGTATCCATCTTCCCATAGCTGTCTACTCACTCTAATGCAACCGTACCCCGCTCCACAACCAACGTTTATCACAATGTGAAACCCCAAACCCAAAGCCAGCTTCCCAAAATCATATCCTCCACCACCATTGTGCCATATCCAGCCCTTCATATCATATTGAACCCTACAACATACCCCAGTGCCTTATAACCATATCCGACTGACTTACAACCATATTCAACTGCCTCATGACGTATCCAATAGCACAGCAATATCCTCGGCTTGCATGACCATATCTAAAGCACATAGCCAGCTGTAACCACACAAGCGTATCCACGTCCAACACTACAACCACGTATTTCTCCCTTGTAAAGACAATACCCGTGCAGTCTCAAAAGCACATCAAACCAATTCCACATCCAACCCATGTAACCATATCAAACCCAACAACCACATTCATCCCCGTAAGCATATCACTCCTCCAATAACTGTGCTCAACACGAAAACAATATTCAACTCTTAACTAACCCGTAAATGTACTCCACCACCCATAACCATGCCAACTCCACAACCATATCCAACACTCCATATTAATATCCAGGCCCATTCACCGAACTCAACCCCACAGCCAGGTCCCCCCCACAACCATATCCAACACTCCATATTAATATCCAGGCCCATTCACCGAACTCAACCCCACAGCCAGGTCCTCCCCACAACCATATCCAACACTCCATATTAATATCCAGGCCCATTCACCGAACTCAACCCCCCAGCCAGGTCCCCCCCACAACCATATCCAACACCCATATTAATATCCAGGCCCATTCACCGAACTCAACCCCACAGCCAGGTCCTCCCCACAACCAAATCCAACACTCCATATTAATATCCAGGCCCATTCACCCAAATCAACCCCACAACCAGGTCCTCCCCACAATCCTATCCAACACTCCATATTAATATCCAGGCCCATTCACCCAAATCAACCCCACAACCAGGTCCTCCCCACAATCCTATCCAACACTCCATATTAATATCCAGGCCCATTCACCCAAATCAACCCCACAACCAGGTCCTCCCCACAATCCTATCCAACACTCCATATTAATATCCAGGCCCATTCACCCAAATCAACCCCACAACCAGGTCCTGCCCACAACCAAATCCAACACTCCATATTAATATCCAGGCCCATTCACCCAAATCAACCCCACAACCAGGTCCTCCCCACCATCCTATCCAACACTCCATATTAATATCCAGGCCCGTTCACCGAACTCAACCCCACAGCCAGGTCCTCCCCACAACCATATCCAACACTCCATATTAATATCCAGACCCATTCACCGAACTCAACCCCACAGCCAGGTCCTCCCCACAACCATATCCAACACTCCATATTAATATCCAGGCCCATTCACCGAACTCTACCCCACAGTCAGGTCCTCCCCACAACCATATCCAACACTCCATATTAATATCCAGGCCCATTCACCCAAATCAACCCCACAGCCAGGTCCTCCCCACAATCATATCCAACACTCCATATTAATATCCAGGCCCATTCACCGAACTCAACCCCACAGCCAGGTCCTCCCCACAACCATGTCCAACACTCCATATTAACATCCAGACCCATTCACCCAAATCAACCCCACAACCAGGTCCTCCCAACAATCCTATCCAACAATCCATATTAATATCCAGGCCCATTCACCCAAATCAACCCCACAACCAGGTCCTCTCCACAATCCTATCCAACACTCCATATTAATATCCAGGCCCATTCACCCAAATCAACCCCACAACCAGGTCCTCCCCACAATCCTATCCAACACTCCATATTAATATCCAGGCCCATTCACCCAAATCAACCCCACAACCAGGTCCTCCCCACAACCAAATCCAACACTCCATATTAATATCCAGGCCCATTCACCCAAATCAACCCCACAACCAGGTCCTCCCCACAATCCTATCCAACACTCCATATTAATATCCAGGCCCGTTCACCGAACTCAACCCCACAGCCAGGTCCTCCCCACAACCATATCCAACACTCCATATTAATATCCAGACCCATTCACCAAACTCAACCCCACAGCCAGGTCCTCCCCACAACCATATCCAACACTCCATATTAATATCCAGACCCATTCACCGAACTCAACCCCACAGCCAGGTCCTCCCCACAACCATATCCAACACTCCATATTAATATCCAGGCCCATTCACCGAACTCAACCCCAAGCCAGGTCCTCCCCACAACCATATCCAACACTCCATATTAATATCCAGGCCCATTCACCCAAATCAACCCCACAGCCAGGTCCTCCCCACAATCATATCCAACACTCCATATTAATATCCAGGCCCATTCACCGAACTCAACCCCACAGCCAGGTCCTCCTTACAAGCCTATCCATAGCTGGACGCAAGTCCAACGCCCAGACTATATTCAAGCCCCAAATTAGAAATACTCCTGTAGCCCACCCGTATCCATTTCCATTTCCAGACCCATTGCTGTATCCGACCACCATTCATAGTATCAATTTCCCCAATAGCATAGCTCACCCGAACAACCTCGGCCACCCCATAGCCAGCCCCACAACCCCACCAGATACAATAACTATAGCTAATCCCTATTTACAAGTGAACACACCACAGGTAACAGGAGTGCACCCCTCCTCCGACTCCTAACCATCCCAACCCACCCCGTGGGGATACTCAATCCGCACCAGCATTTCCAGTCCCCGTCACCAGTCCAACCACATACATGGGAAACCCCATAATCATAGCCATCTCAGCGCCTTAGCAAACCCCACAGACCTTCCCGCCCCTAAACAGCGTCAGCCTTGCACAGCAACGCCCGCTCCTGAATTACACCCCATCCCTCTGCGCCCGTTACCCACAGCTCTCTCCCTCACTACTCTCCATACCCCCGCCCTCCATCTGCGCTCCCTCACCGCCACCTCCGTCCACCGGGTCCCCAAACTCGGAGACCGCTCTCCCTCTGCCCCCAACCGGTACCTGTCCCCTTTTCCTCACCCTCTCTCGTGTCCCACTCCCTGCGTTCTCCTGTGTACCATGGCCATCCCTCGCCGCTCTTGAACTCTGTCCCGTGACCCTCTCTCTTGTCCGCACTCCATACACTCTCTCTCTGCCCGTCTCGCTTGTGCTACAGGATGTATGTAAAGCGCTCTGATGCCTACGGGGTAAGCTAGCGCTATATAAAACTTTCAAAATAAAAAATGAAATAAAAATAAAAAAGTTGCCCTCTGCTCCCCTCTTCTGGCGTCTCTCCCTGCCCGTCTCGCCTGTGCTGCCCCATGCTCTCTGCTCCCCTCTGACTCCACACTCTCTTCTCATCTCTGACTCCACACTCTCTTCTCCCCTTTGACTCCACACTCTCTTCTCCCCTTTGACTCCACACTCTCTTCTCTCCCTGCCACCACGCTTGTCCTGCCCCTGCTCTCTGCTCCCCTCTGCTGGCGTCTCTCTCTCCCTGGCTCTCCTCCGCGGCTCTCACCTCCCTCCTCCCCAGGCGCGCTCAGTCTCGGTTCGCCCTCGCGCTCCCTCTCTTACCCAGATCCTCCATCCTGGCTCCAGATGTGCCTCTCCCGCAGCTGGCGTCTCTTCTCCCAGGTCCTCTCCCTCGGCCCCTGGGTGTGTCCTCCACCCCTGGGGTCTCGCCCTCTGTGTCTCCGGCGCTGGCGGTCCCTCCCTCGGTTGCTGGGGTGTCTCTTCCCGCTGACCCTGGATGGATACCGAGGTCCCCCCGCCCGGGGCTCCCGTCGGGTGTCTCTGAGCCCTGGACTCTCCGTGGGTCTCTCTGCAGCTGGCGGGAGTGCGGGCCGCGGGGTGCGCTCCCCGGCCCCTGGCAGTCTCTCTCCCTCTGAGTGGGTGTGTCTCGGCCCCTGCGCCCCTCTCTGCTCCAGCCCCGCTCTCTGACGTCTCACATTCTTCAGCCTCGGTCACCATTTAAGGGAAGAGCCCTCAACGCGTGGAGCGTGAGGGATGGGGCGAAGGGGCCCGGCGCCCACCCCGAGCATAAACAGAGGGCCGGCAGCGGCCCCACCCAGAGGAAACACAGACACCCGTGCGCAGGGCAGCGCAGACGTCCCGCCATAGGGACCACCGGGGGAAGCACAGACGGACCACCGGGGGAAGCACAGACATCCCACCGGGGCGGACCAGGGACATCCCATCAGAGGGAACACAGACATCCCGCGAGAGGGACCACAGACATCCTATCAGAGGAAACACAGACACCCGCGAGAGGGACCCCAGACATCCCACCGGAAGGACCATGGACATCCCAACAGAGGGACCACAGGCATCCCATCGGAGGGAACGCAGACATCCCATCAGAAGAAATACATACACCCGCGAGAGGGACCACAGACATCCCATCAGAGGGAACGCAGACATCCCATCAGAGGAAACACAGACACCCGCGAGATGGACCAGGGATTTCCCATGAAAGCGATCACAGACATCATGTCAGAGTTAACACAGACATCCCACCGGAGGGACCATGGACATCCCATCAGAGGGAACACAGACATCCCATCAGAAGAAACACAGACACCCGCGAGAGGGACCAGGGACATCCCACGAGAGCGATCACAGACATCATGTCAGAGGGCACACAGACATCCCGCCGGAGGGACCAGGGACATCCCATCAGAGGGAACAGACATCCCACCACAGGAAGCATAGACATCCCACCGGAGGGACCGGGGACATCCTGCGAGAACCCGAGTGATCTTAGACAGCCCGTGAGAGGGACCGCAGACATTCTGTCTGAGGTAAAACAGACATCCCACCGGTGGGACCATGGACATCCCAACACAGGAAACACAGACATCCCAACACAAGAGACCCAGACATCCCATGCAGGCAGAACAGACATCCCATCAGAGGAAACATGGTCGTCCCATCAGAGGAAACGCAGACATCTCACCGGAGCGACCACGGGCATCCCGTGAGAAGGACCACTGACTGACATCCCATCAGAGGAAATAAAGACACCCCCTGAGAAAAAACGCAGACACCCATGCACAAGGAACCAAAGCCATCCCGCGAGAGGTACCGCAGACATCCAATGAAGGAAACACAGACATCTCACAGGTGTGACAACAGACATCCCACGTGAGGGACCATATACATTCCATCGGAGCAAAAACAGACACCCCAACGGACGCACCGGAGACATGTCATCAAAGGGACCCGGACTACAGACACCCATCAGAGGAACCACGGACGCCTCAGTGAAGAAATTGAGTTAACACTTGCGGAAGCACATACAGCCATTTACAGAGGAACCACAGACATACCATCAGAGAAATTACAGACATCCCGTCAGAGGAGCCACAGACAAGCCCGATACGGAGGAAATATAGTCACACGGCCCTTCATGAGGAATCGCAAATATCCCGTCAGACGGACTACAGACATCGCATCTGAGGAACCACGGACACTTTCACCCCAAGGACATACAGCCATCCCTGCATGAGGATTTGCAGGTCTCCCTGTAGAGGGTCCACAGAACACCCCCCCCTCCCGTAAGAGAAAAAATGCATCCATCCCTGCATGTAGAACTACGGACACCCCCCCCCCCCCAATGGAGTAACCTCAGTCCACCCGACTCTTAATGCGGAATCGCAGCCATCCCTTCAGAGAACCACAGAGGCCCCTGCTACAGACATCTATCTATCAGTAAGAAAAAGAACAGGTATCACTGTATGAGAAACGATCACATCCCAACTCAAGGAACCACAGACACCCCCACGCTGAGGATATACAGGCATTTCCGCTTGAGGATCCACAGACATCCTCCTGCAAACTTATTCGCCCAGCAGAAACCAGACATCACTGCATGAGGAGCTACGGACTCCCCAACCGATTAACATAGCACCCATCCGCACCCCCAGGGAAACACCGAAACTTCAGACACGAGGAAACGATCTCTTCATGAGCAGCTACGGGCATACCACCCGAGCAACCGCAGACACCTACACATGACAGACATTTGCATCACGAGGAAATACAGACATCTCTGCATGGCATAGATAGGCATCCCAGACCTCCACATCTGTGACAATGTTACAGTGTCTGAACAAAGGTGGGATCTCTGGTGCTGCGCTGAAATGGATCCAGTCCTTCCTGACAGATAGAGGCTTTCAGGTCAGGCAGGGAGACTACTATTTGAGAGTGGTTAATTTGGGTCAGGGCGTGCCCCAAGGGTCGTCCCTGAGCCCAACTCTTTTTAACCTGTATGTCTCCCCTGTGGGTACCGTAGTAGAGAGCCATGGGCTTCGCATAGTGTCGTATGCAGACGACACGCAGCTGGCCATCTCCCTATCGCGCGCACCCGGTCTTGCTGCAGAGAAATTTAGAGTTTGCATGCAGGAGTTGACAGCATGGATGTCTGCCAACTGCCTAAAGTTGAATGGCAGCAAGACGGAGGTGCTCGTGGTGGGGGGAGGCCCGTCGGTGTGGTCGTCGGCATGGTGGCCATCCTGTCACCGTGTCAAGAAGCCAAAAATCTTGGGGTATGGCTTGATGCTGACCTCACATTCGGACCTCAGATTAGGCGTGTGGTGGGGGTATGCTTTGGTGTCCTAAAAAGCCTGCGGAAGATTCTTGACTTGCTTCCGGTAGAGGCCCGTAGGACGCTGGTGCATGCCCTGGTAACGGCTCGACTGGACTACGGCAATATGCTATATCTGGGGACGACAGGAAAGAACATCAGTCGTCTCCAGGTATTGCAGAATTCCGAGGCCCGTTTGGTCTTGAGATTACCACGAAGGTCGGCCTCGGGAAGAGCGCTCCAAGCACTTCACTGGCTCCCAGTGAGAAGCAGGATTGAGTATAAGGCATTGTGTACATGCCACCGCATTTTGCACGGGAAGGCGCCAGTGCCGTTGCAGGACCTGATTTCTCGCTATGAGCCATCCCGCGCCCTGTGTTCCACCGGTGCGGGGCTACTGAAAGTCCACAAAGTAAGAAAAGCTGGGATGGGGGGCAGGTCCTTCCGGTATCTGGCACCCAGAAGCTGGAATGGACTGCCGCCAGAGCTGCGCCAGGAACCATCCGAATCCAGATTCAGGGGGAAACTTAAAACCCATCTCTTTATCCGCTAGACTTGCTCTGCTTCTGGCTGCCTGATTCTGTCGCTTCCACTTGTCACAGCGCGGGGACACGCCGGTGCACGTAACCAGGCGCTTTACAAATCTCCCTATTATTATTATTATTATTACAATGGTAAAACACCTTCACTCCACAAAAAAACGCAGGTACTGTTACTCCGCAAAATATTACAACGCATGCCATTATATATTATATGCTTTTACCACGCATGCTTTTACAACGAAATTCGTTGTAAAAGCATGAATGGTAATAGCATATGTTTTTTATATTTAAGTGTAAGGTAAGTATATGGTTTTAGTTTGTGGGTGTTGGAGTATATGTTTTAGGGGTTCAGGGTTATTTTAAGGATGGGTTTGGGTTATGGGGTACAGGGGTATTTCAGGGTTAAGGGATAGGTTTGGGTATTGGGGTATAGGGGTATTTTTAGGGTTTAGGGGTAGGTTTGGGTTTTGAGGTACAGGGGTATTTTTAGGGTTCAGGGCTAGGTTTGGGGTACAGGGTATTTTTAGGGTTCAGGGCTAGGTTTGGGTTTTGGGGTACAGGGGTATTTTTAGGGTTCAGGGGTATTTTTAGGGTTCAGGGGTAGGTTTGGGTTTTGGGGTACAGGGGTATTTTTAGGGTTCAGGGCTAGGTTTGGGTTTTGGGGTACAGGGGTTTTTTGAGGGTTCGGGGCTTGGTTTGGGGTTTGGGGTACAGGGATAATTTTAGGGTTCAGGGTAGGTTTGGGGTACAGGGGTATTTTTAGGTTTATGGGGTATGTTTGGGTTTTGGGGTCCAGGGGTTTTTTTAGGGTTCAGGGCTAGGTTTGGGTTTTGGGGTACAGGGATATTTTTAGGGTTCAGGTCTAGGTTGGGGGTACAGGGGTATTTTTAGGGTTCAGGGGTAGGTTTGGGTTTTGGGGTACAGGGGTATTTTTAGGGTTCAGGGCTAGGTTTGGGTTTTGGGGTACAGGGGTAATTTTAGGGTTCAGGGGTAGGTTTGGGGTTTGGGGTACAGGGATAATTTTAGGGTTCAGGGTAGGTTTGGGTTTTGGGGTACAGGGGTATTTTTAGGTTTATGGGGTATGTTTGGGTTTTGGGGTCCAGGGGTATTTTTAGGGTTCAGGGCTAGGTTTGGGTTTTGGGGTACAGGGATATTTTTAGGGTTCAGGTCTAGGTTTGGGTTTGGGGGTACAGGGGTATTTCTAGGGTTCAGGGGTAGGTTTGGTGTTTGGGGTACAGGGGTATTTTTAGGGTTCAGGGCTAGGTTTGGGTTTTGGGGTACAGGGGTATTTTTAGGGTTCAGGGGTAGGTTTGGGTTTTGGGGTACAGGGGTATTTTTAGGGTTCAGGTCTAGGTTTGGGGTTTGGGGTACAGGTGTATTTTTTGGGGTTCAGGGCTTAGTTTGGGTTTTGGGGTACAGGGATAATTTTAGGGTTCAGGGGTAGGTTTGGGTTTGGGGTACAGGGGTAATTTTAGGGTTCAGGGCTAGGTTTGGGTTTTGGGGTACAGGGGTATTTTTAGGTTTTAGGGGTATGTTTGGGTTTTGGGGTCCAGGGGTATTTTTAAGGTTCAGGGCTAGGTTTGGGTTTTGGGGTACAGGGGTATTTTTAGGTTTATGGGGTATGTTTGGGTTTTGGGGTCCAGGGGTATTTTTAGGGTTCAGGGCTAGGTTTGGGTTTTGGGGTACAGGGATATTTTTATGGTTCAGGTCTAGGTTTGGGTTTGGGGGTACAGGGGTATTTCTAGGGTTCAGGGGTAGGTTTGGTGTTTGGGGTACAGGGGTATTTTTAGGGTTCAGGGCTAGGTTTGGGGTTTGGGGTACAGGGGTATTTTAGGGTTCAGGTCTAGGTTTGGGTTTTGGGGTACAGGTGTATTTTTTGGGGTTCAGGGCTTAGTTTGGGTTTTGGGGTACAGGGATAATTTTAGGGTTCAGGGGTAGGTTTGGGTTTTGGGGTACATGGGTAATTTTAGGGTTCAGGGCTAGGTTTGGGTTTTGGGATACAGGGGTATTTTTAGGTTTTAGGGGTATGTTTGGTTTTGGGGTCCAGGGGTATTTTTAGGGTTCAGGGCTAGGTTTGGGTTTTGGGGTACAGGGATATTTTTAGGGTTCAGGTCTAGGTTTGGGTTTTGGGGTACAGGGGTATTTCTAGGGTTCAGGGGTAGGTTTGGTGTTTGGGGTACAGGGGTATTTTTAGGGTTCAGGGCTAGGTTTGGGTTTTAGGGTACAGGGGTATTTTTAGGGTTCAGGGGTAGGTTGGGGTTTTGGGGTACAGGGGTATTTTTAGGGTTCAGGGCTAGGTTTGGGTTTTGGGGTACAGGTGTATTTTTTGGGGTTCAGGGCTTAGTTTGGGTTTTGGGGTACAGGGGTAATTTTAGGGTTCAGGGGTCGGTTTGGGTTTTGGGGTACAGGGGTAATTTTAGGGTTCAGGGGTAGGTTTGGGTTTTGGGGTACAGGGGTAATTTTAGGGTTCAGGGCTAGGTTTGGGGGTACATGGGTATTTTTAGGTTTTAGGGGTATGTTTGGGTTTTGGGGTCCAGGGGTATTTTTAGGGTTCAGGGCTAAGTTTGGGTTTTGGGGTACAGGGGTATTTTTAGGGTTCAGGGCTACGTTTGGGTTTTGGGGTACAGGGGTATTTCTAGGGTTCAGAGGTAGGTTTGGGTTTTGGGGTACAGGGGTAATTTTAGGGTTCAGGGCTAGGTTTGAGTTTTGGGGTCCAGGGTATATTTATAGGTTTAAGATGGGTTAGTGTTTAAGGGTGTTGGGGTATTTTAAGGAGTAAGGGTGGGGTAGGATTTTGGGTAGCTGGGGTATTTTAAGGGAGCAAGGTGGTATTAGTTTTTAGGGTGAAAAGTGTATTTTTTAAAATGTTATATAATAATAATAATACAAATATTATATTTAATATATATATATATATATATATTTTTTTTTAATTATTTAAAAAAATATATAAATGGTAAATATATATATATATATATATATATTTATATACATAAGCATTATTTGGTATATATATATTTATATATATTTGTATGTATATAGATATATATGTATATACTATAGATGCAGCGCTGCTTTTCAGACACGCCGAGCTCCTCCTCTGAAGAAGACCGTGGCACGGTCGAAATGCATTAGGGATTGAAGCGGAGCCTTTTGAATAAACCAACTGAAAATAAACGTGATGCGTGTGCCACTCGTCTCTTTCCTCTGAAAGGTGTGTACAATATATATATATGTGTGTGTAAGAAGACAAGGCGCGCACTCTTGTGGGAAGAACATCTTCTTTATTCAGTCACGGCATTCTCGCACAGCGTCCCTGACGCGTTTCAGTAGTCCCGCTACCTTTCTCAAAGGGTCCACTGCAGCATTCTACTGTTTGCTGTCCGTGTAAATTCATGCCGTGTGCCTACAAGTCCCTGCGCAGTCCTATTTTCGAGGCTGGTGTGGGTCCCTACCTCGGCCGGTCCGAGGTGGCTGCCAATACCCCTTTCAATGTCTTGCGACGCCCAAAGTTGTAGTCCATAAAGCAGGGCATTGTGGCGCTCTAGCGGGTGGTGCGTTCCTTGTTTCGGCTGGACATTACCGATTAGTATCACAGAAAAAACCTTCACTTAAGAAGACAAGGCGCACACTCTTGTGGGAAGAACGTCTTCTTTATTCAGTCACGGCAATCTCGCACAGCGTCCCTGACGCGTTTCAGTAGTCCCGCTACCTTTCTCAAAGGGTCCACTGCAGCATTCTACTGTATTGCTCCACATTAGCTTCGGCAAACCGAGCTTCTTTTGTAATGATGGTCCCCATGGGACCTCCCGGTGGTGGTCTTTATGTTGCATTATGGGGCTTGTGCTGCCGCTGTGGTGTTTCTCGCAGTAGTTGATGCCGTCTGTGTTTGCTGTCCGTGTAAATTCATGCCGTGTGCCTACAAGTCCCTGCACAGTCCGATTTTCGAGGCTGGTGTGGGTCCCTACCTCGGCCGGTCTGAGGTGGCTGCCAATACCCCTTTTAATGTCTTGCGACGCCCAAAGTTGTAGTCCATAAAGCGGGGCATTGTGGCGCTCTAGCGGGTGGTGCGTTCCTTGTTTCGGCTGAACATTACTGATTTGTATCACAGGAAAAACCTTCACTTAAGAAGACAAGGCGCACACTCTTGTGGGAAGAACGTCTTCTTTATTCAGTCACGGCAATCTCGCACAGCGTCCCTGACGTGTTTCAGTAGTCCGGCTACAGGGGTAATTTTAGGGTTCAGGGCTAGGTTTGGGTTTTGGGGTACAGGGGTATTTTTAGGTTTTAGGGTTATGTTTGGGTTTTGGGATCCAGGGGTATTTTTAGGGTTCAGGGCTAAGTTTGGGTTTTGGGGTACAGGGGTATTTTTAGGGTTCAGGGCTAGGTTTGGGTTTTGGGGTACAGGGGTATTTCTAGGGTTCAGAGGTAGGTTTGGGTTTTGGGGTACAGGGGTAATTTTAGGGTTCAGGGCTAGGTTTGAGTTTTGGGGTACAGGGTATATTTATAGGGCTAAGATGGGTTAGTGTTTAAGGGTGTTGGGGTATTTTAAGGAGTAAGGGTGGGTTAGGATTTTGGGGTGCTTGGGTATTTTAAGGGAGCAAGGTGGTATTAGTTTTTATGTTTATGTTTATGTTTATTAAAACTTTATAGCGCGCTCTATTACCACGGGGTATCCTGGCGCGGTGAGTAATTTGACAGCAGGAGTGATGGATCAGAACCAAAAACGAACTGTTAGAGAGGGGCATTGAACAGATGAGTCTTAAGTTCCTTCTTAAAAACAATAATGGACGGCGAGGCTCTAAGGGACAAGGGGAGAGCATTCCAGGCAGAAGCTGCCTTGACTGAAATTGATTGGCCTCCCAAACGGGCGTATTTGTATTTGGGGGTGGCCAATAGGCATTGATTGGCCGATCGTAGGGCACGGTTAGGAGTATAGAATGAAAACCGTTTCTGCAAATACGTCGGACCCTGGCCATGAACTGCTCTGAATGCCAACACAAGAATTTTAAACAAGATTCGATGTGGTACTGGAAGCCAGTGCAAACTTCGTAGGTGGCTCCGCACGCTTGACCTCCTAGGGAGAGAGAAAAGCAGACGTACTGCAGCGTTTTGTATCACCTGTAGGCGATGCACCATGTACGCAGGTAGGCCACTAAATAAGGCATTAGCGTAGTCGAGCCGAGATAAAATCAGGGCTCGCAGAACAGACTCCTTGGCTGCCCTGGGCAGAAGAGGAAAAAATTTTCTCAAGGCTCGCAGGGTACCAAAGCAGATGCCGGTCAATTTTTTTATATGGTCCGCGAACTTCAGATCCTGACCGAACCAGACCCCCAAGTTCTTAGCTGGGCCTCCCGTCGCACTGGGGCAGGGCAGGTCCGGGGGCCAAATCTGATCCTTGAAGTTGTCAGGAAAAGAGCCGAAGAATAGTACCTCGGACTTGTCTTCGTTGCACTTAAGTTGGACTTGTGCAAGCCACCGAAATACTTCCGACAAACAATGCTGGACTGCTGATGGATCAGACACACCCTTAGGCCAGGTGAATAACAGCTGTGTGTCGTCTGCGTAAGCTATTATCTTGGCTCCCAGCTGTTCCGCCAGATATAATACAGGGGTCATATAGACGTTAAACAGTAAAGGGCTTAACGTAGAACCCTGCGGAACTCCAGTTGACGGTCTCTTCGGGGCCGAAGAGTAGGGGGGCATCCAGACCTGCTGAGTTCTGTCACTCAAAAACGATGACAGCCAGTCAAGGGCCAACCCTGAAATGCCGACGGCTCGCAGTCTGGCAATAAGCAAGGCATGGGGCACCGTATCGAAGGCGGCAGAGAGGTCCAATAGAATCAGGACCGCTCTGCCACCCCCGTCCAAGCACTCTCGAACTGCCTCCGAGACCTCGACTAGTGCTATCTCGGTACTGTAAGCTGCTCTGAACCCTGACTGGGCAGGGTGTAGGGCGTGGGAGGATTCAATAAAGCTATCCAGCTGTTTGAAAGCCACCTTCTCGCATACCTTCGCCAGAGCTGGCAACAGTGAGATGGGCCGATAGCTCGATGGCATTGCTGGGTCTAAACCAGCCTTTTTTAACAGAGAAAGCAGCTTTGCCTCCTTCCAACTTCTCGGGATCAAGGCCATGGAAAGGGAGAGGTTAATGATATGCGTCACCTCTTGATTAATAATATCCGCTATCCCTCCCAGAACCCTGGCTGGGCAGGGGTCTGAGGGTGATCCGGACTTTAACGCTGCCAGGATTTGCCGTATGTCCGATTCCGAGGCCGGGAGGAAAGCAACAAACTGATCCTCTGAACATTGTCTATCCGATACTAACAGGACAGGTGGGGTCGTAGAGGACTTTTGAGCCACTTCTAAGTCCAATTGAATGTTTGCAATTTTGTCCGTAAAGTAACAAGACAATTCTTCACACCATTGAGCGGAAGAAGGGAGCCGGGGTTGGGCAGCACATGGAGATAGAAAATTTTGGACGATTGAGAAGATCTCTTTACTGTTGTTTTCCGCCTTCTCGATTCTGTCCGAATAGTACCTGCTTTTAGCTGTCTTAATCGCAGCGTAATAGTCCTTTTGGGCTGCACGTAAGGACTTCTTATCAGCTGGCAGGTAAGCTTGTCTCCAGGCTCGCTCTAATTTCTTACAGACCAGCTTCTGTTCGCGCAGAGCATGCGTGACCCATGGTTGGGAGGGTCTCGATCGCATCCGACGGACATCCCCCCCATTAGTGGAGGCAGCGACACCATTCGCTATCCAAAGATTGAATGCGTCAACAGTCGCTTCCAGCTCCATCATTGGGGCCGGACGGGTGCCGGAAAGGGACTCAGATAGGGACATCAAATTAATCCGTGGGCGATGTACCAAAGAAGGAATTTTCCTCAAATCCTCATCTAACTGCCAAGCAAACTTAATCAGGCAGTGGTCGGACCACAACATAGGCATCGGGGGGGACAGACTGATGTCAAAGTTAGTACATATCAAGTCAAGAACATGACCTCCCGCATGAGTGGAGGCATCAACCCATTGAGAAAGGTGAGCCATGCTAAAAGTCTCACTGAGACGGGTAGCTTCAGTGGTATTCTCAGAATCCACATGAATGTTAAAATCGCCCAGCAGTAGAAAACGGGAGAACCGTAAAGCTCGTGGCACGATAACCTCCTCCAGCGATCCAATAAAGTTTCCAACATAGCCTGGGGGACGGTACACTAGCGTGCCGCCTAAGGTAAAATGCGGACTAAGCTTCAAGCAAAAATGGAGAAGTTCTGCCTCTTTGATTTCATCCAGATGTTCGCAGGTGAGAGTCCAGTGATCCCGATAGATCACGGCAACCCCTCCACCTCTTCCCACATCTGCTCTACGATCTACTCTGCAAATCCTGAAACCACGGGGAATAGCAAACTCGACTACCGGACTCAGTGACAAAGAGTAGATCAAAGTCATTTTCTGCTAATAGGTCAAAGACCTCGGCCGTGTGGCACACCAAAGATCTGGCGTTGATCAGGCCCGCCTGAATGATCTTAATATCATTACAGGATTGGATAGGCGGGGGAACAGGACTATTAAGCTGATAGTTGCAGAAGGGGCAAGATCGAAACCGACTATCAGTGACCGCCCAGGAATGCGCAGCCTCACAAGAGGGGACATTTAGGGCCCTAAGATCAGCCGAAGTATACCGAAGTGCTACAGAGGGGACAGAAGTGGAAGAGAAACGGCCAGGAGTCGTGGCCCTGTGCCCGGCCAGAGCACGGACGGGCACAGACGGGCCCTCCTTTGGCGCTCCTTCGGCGCGCAGACGGCGCGCCCGCTGCGCGCGTCCGCTGCGCGCACGTCTCATTACGGCGTTTAATACGGGCGGGCGAGCAAAAGGCTAGAGCGTCAACCCCGGTGCAATGCGGCCCCGCCTCACATCCGGTGACCGCTGGGGCCGAACGCTAAGGGCACATCCCTGCAATCCTAACAATGTAAGTAGCAAAAATGCTCACACAATGTCAGCGCTATGCTTTTAAAAATGTTACACTAACGAATTTAATAAAAGCGGCAAGTTTACTTTTAAAAAGCTAAATCAGAACGATGAGCCAGCGCAAATTCGGAAAGGACTACGAGCAGGATCCTCGTGAAAAGTGTATTTTTTTAAATGTTATATAATAATAATAAACATATTATATTTAATATATATATATATATATATATATATTTTAATTATTTAAAAAAATATATAAATGTTATATATATATATATTTATATACATAAGCATTATTTGGTATATATATATTTATATATATTTGTATGTATATAGATATATATGTATATACTATATATATGTATATATATATATATGTGAGTATATATATATATATATATATATATATATATATATATATATATATATATATATATATATATATATATATATATATATTCTCACACAGGTTGCCCTTGTAGAAATGCCTCACACGAGGGGGTTTCAGCACAAATGCTGCAGGTAGCAGCTCAGCAGCCTGTCACACATCCATCCTTTCAGGCCATACGCGTTTCGGGCGTCCTTTCGCCCTTGATCACTGGCAGCGCAATGAAAGACTGCTGGCTCAGTCGCGGAAATGCCCCGCCGCTGATGCAAGGCGGATCTACTGTGCTCAAGCAACGGAGCCATGGTTAGAACGAGGGGGGGCCTGAGCTGCCGGCAAATATTGGCATCACAGCGGTACTGTGCGTACTTCTTTCCGCCCACTTGGGTAATGACATTTTCAACAATGCAAGACTAAAGGCACCCACTGGGGTAGTTTGGCACGTTTGACAAGTCGAGCAAAAACTGCATCTACCAGCATGCTCCAGCTTCACTTGGGCGGAACTTGTTAATTTAAATAAAACACGTGACAAGAGACAAGCCTCAGTCTTTCATTGCGCTGCCAGTGATCAAGGGCGAAAGGACGCCCGAAACGCGTATGGCCTGAAAGGATGGATGTGTGACAGGCTGCTGAGCTGCTACCTGCAGCATTTGTGCTGAAACCCCCTCGTGTGAGGCATTTCTACAAGGGCAACCTGTGTGAGAATATATATATATATATATATATATATATATATATATATATATACATATATATATTCACTTAAAAACCATAGGTTTCAGGCCTTATATAGTTAGGAATTAGCATTTTAAAAAATCATTGAAATTGCTCCTATATAGTTAGTTGTACAACTATATTTCGTGCACCCGCAATCCACTGTTGATGATGTCACATATTACATCATTCATGACATGGTCAGTGACATCACTGATGACATCACTGATGACATCTCAAATGACATCACTGATGACATCACTGATGACATCTCATTTGACATCACCGATGACATCACTGATGACATCATCCAGTGACTGTGTGTTTCTGTAAAGTTTAAATATGTTTTACATATTGAAGAATGAGTGGATGTATAAGTGTCTGGATGAAGGATTTAGTAGGTGCGTGACTGACTGTATGAGTGTGTGATTCATTTTGTCTTACTGAATGCATGGGTTAGTGACTAAACTCTCTGAATGTGTGCATCAGTATGTCTGTTGTTGTGTATGTGTTGATCAGTAGCTATATGAGTGGCTATATGGGTCATTGATTGGTTGCCCAAGTATTTGAATGGGAGACGGAGTGTGTGTGTGGGTGGCTGGGAGGTGTGTGACTCTGTGCATAGATGTGTGAGCAGTTGATTCACTAGGTGTATGATTTCAAGAGTGCATGTGGAAACAGATATATGGGCGGTTGACTGTGTGCATGGGTGTGTTGGTGAGTGAATGGATATCTCAATGCTACATGTCCAAGTAAGTACATATGTAAAACACAGTGCATGTGAGAGTTGGCATATATAAATGACTATACATGAGAGCCAGTGAATGTGCGAGTGGCTGTATGGATCATTGTGTACTTGTATCAGTGATTGTATAAGAGAGTAAGTATGTGTTAGTATATGTTTGAATAAGTAAGGTGTTGTGTGTATAACTGTATGGTTGAGGAAATGGAAGTGTGATTGATTCTTTGCATGACTGACTAGATGTGTGAGTAACTCCATGGATGAGTGGCAGTATGTGAGTATCTGTATAGGTGTATAAGTGCATATGATAGTGTTGTATTTATGAGTGACTGTATGTATGAGTGATTCTATGGGTGAATGAGTGAATGTGTGTGTAGACCTAGGAATCAGTGAGTGCGTATGTAGTAACTGGTATTGGTGTGTCAATGGTTTCAAGAATGGTAGTCTGTATTTAACACTGGGTGAATCAAAGGTTATATTAGAGTGTGAGGAGGTGCATCGTATTATCAAATGAGATGTCATCAGTGATGTCATTTGAGATGTCATCAGTGATGTCATCAGTGATGTCACTGACCATGTCATGAATGATGTAATATGTGACATCATCAGCAGTGGATTGCGGGTGCGCGAAATATAGATAGTACAACTAACTATATAGGAGCAATTTCAATGGTTTTTTAAATGCTAATTCCTAACTATATAAGGCCTGAAACCTATGTTTTTTAAGTGAATTTGCAAGGTTTTTAAAATGCTAATTCCTAACTATATAAGGCCTGAAACCTATGGTTTTTTAAGTGAATTTGCAAGGTTTTTTAAATGCTAATTCCTAACTATAATACTATATAAGGCCTGAAACCTATGTTTTTTTAAGTGAATTTGCAAGGTTTTTTAAATGCTAATTCCTAACTATATAAGGCCTGAAACCTATGGGTTTTTCAGTGAATTTGCAAGGTTTTTTAAATGCTAATTCCTAACTATATCAGGCGTGAAACCTATATTTTTTTTTCAATAAATTTCGAAGGTTTTGTAAATGCTAATTCTATTAGCGGATAACGTTTATATATGTTATTATCCTTCTAGGACCACCTGAGCAACCATTTTGTTTCTCAGGAGAAGTGAGGTACAAGAGAGAACAAAACAAGAGTGGAAAACGCGAAAAGGGGGCAGGGTAGAGACCCCCTGACCCCCTAGCCCTTCTCAGGGGGTCCCAGAAGGACCACCAAGTGCAAAAAAAAATTATTATTATTTTTTTTAATTGTGGGGTAGGCGCACGGTACGCGTACCGTACGCGTACCGTGTGCGTACCCCTCGATTTTTTTTTTGCCCTTGGGGGTCCTTCTGGAAATTCAATTCAATTTTCTCAAGAACTACTGGAGGGATTTTCACCAAACATAGCAAAGGCACATATGCATACCAGGCCCTACCATTTTGCCAAGTTAGGTGTAATTCCATTCAGCCGTTCGGGCTGCAGCCGTGTCTAAAGGTCCCTATGGAAATTAACATGGGGAAAACACGATTTGGGACCCCCCTTTCGGCCCCCGCTTGATGAATCCCCCCGAAACTTTCAGGGAAGGAGCGGAGCGAAGCTGGCCAAAATTCTGGAAAATACACGCAGATTCCTCAATCGGCACCAAAGTTATTCCCAATAGAATGTTGAGCGCATATAGATATATAATTTGCTCAAATTCAATTTTCTCAACAACTACTGGAGGGATTTTCACCAAATAAAGAAAAGGCACTACTGCATACCTGTTCCTACCATTTTGCCAAGTTTGGTATAATTCCGTTCAGCCGTTCAGGCTGTAGCCGTGTCTAAAGGTCCCATAGAAAATGCCATTTGAAAAATTTCAAATTCAATTTTCTCAAGAACTACTGGAGGGGTTTTCACCAAACATAGCAAAGGCACATCTGCATACCAGGCCCTACCATTTTGCCAAGTTTGGTGTAATTCCATTCAGCCGTTAGCCGTGTCTAAAGGTCCCTATGGAAATTAACATGGGGAAAACACTTTTTGGGACCCCCCTTTTTTCTCGGCCCACGCTTGACGAATACCCCGGAAACTTTCAGGGAGGGAGCGGAGCGTAGATGAGCAAATTTAAGGAAAATTACACGCAGATTCCTCAATCAGCGCCAAAGTTATTCCCAATAGAATGTTGGGGATTTCCTATGGTAACTAGGTCCTAACTATATATACCTACTGGCGACCGTCAGTAGGTAATATAGTGTAAGTACATTTTCTAAGTTTACCCCACATATAACTTCACCACACATGCCTTTGCGTTGTAAAGGCATGCGTTGTAAAGTTATATGCGGGGGTCAAATTTTGCGGAATGATTGTACTGCGGAGTAATGGCTCTGCATTGTAATTAATGCGGAGTCATGGTATGCAGGATTTTTGATTGCGGGATTTCATCACATATTCGTGACAATGCAGGTTGTCCAGCCTGAGGAACCAATTATTCTATCTAAAGAACTACAGACATCGTCACGAGTGACCACAGACATCTCTTCATTAGCAGCGACGGGCATCCCACCCAAGGGACAGCAAACACACCTGTTACAGACATCCCCATCCGGAGAAAGGGCAGGCACCCCAGCAGGAACAACTACAGACACCCCGCCAGAGGAGCCACTCACCCATTCCAAATAAATGCAGAAACCCCGCCACGAGGTAAATACACGCATCCCTTTATGAGAAGCTACGGTAATCCCACCCGAGGAAATACCACCCTGCACGAGGTACCACAGACATCAGACCCAAGGAGCCACAGACAATCCAAGCAGCGGAAGGAGACAACTTCATAAGCCACTGCGGGCATTCCAGCTGAGGAAATACAGACTGCGAGAAACCACAGACCTCCCCACTATAGACATGCGCATCACGAGAAAAAATGACACCCCTGCCCGAGGAACTACGGACCTCTCACTTTAATAACGCCAGACACCACACCCAATAAACCACAGGCGCCTCCGTTGCTGACTTCCCTGCACGAGGAATCACACACAGACACCACACCAAGGAGACAATCCCTCCATTCAAAGAAAGGAGAACGCCCCCGTCACGGGGAAATGCAGACATCCAGGGCCGGTCCTAGGATTTGTGGGGCCCCGGGCAGAATAGTAACATGCGAGGCCCCTATAATTTGCATAAGATTTAACCTGACAGGAAGTTACCTCATAGGGTCAGGAAATAGGCCCAGCACAAAAATAAAAGTGGCCCCCATTAGTGAATTAGTTAGCTAGAAAAGTGTCAAAATTAGGTCAGTTTTTAACTTGTAAAGACATGGGGCCTTATTTATGAAAAGTGACGCATCGCTGCGTGAAAACAGCGATGAGTCACTTTTCACTGCGCACTCCTTGCGACACCAATGATGCTTCATATTTAATGTATGACGCATCATGTCGCAAGGAGTTACAGATACGTCAGTATTTCTGACGTATCTGTAAGCGCAAAAGTGACGCATTGCTGGAGTGTGTCACAAAAGTGACGCAACTCCAGCAATGCGTCCTTTCACATGTGGAAAGCCCCATGTGAAAGGGCTTGCGTCAGTCTTACGCCTGCTGTGAGGCAGGCGCAAGATTTTGACGCAACAGCGTCCTAAAAGTGACGCAATGAAATCTCATAGATTTCACTGCGTCACTATTACGAGGCTTTTTGCGGGGGAACGCCCCCTCTGCATACATTATACCTGACGCAGGTATAATGTGGCGCAGGGGTTTAAAAAGTGACGCATCTACCTAGATGCGTCACTTTTTAAATATGGCGCAACAAGGCGCATGTTTTACGCCGCCGATGCGTCACAAAAAGTGACGCATCAGCAGCGCAAAACTGACGCAAGGCCTCATAAATGAGGCCCAAGCTGTTTACGTTTTTTGTAAGGTATGAGAGATTGCATAATTTGATTTTGCTGCAGGCAATGTTTGTTTTAATATCATGAAAATCAACATTAAAAACATGTTCATCTGACCATAAAGCAGGCAAACAAACAGCCCAAAAAACAGGTCAAATACTAACCCGGCAGATTGGACCATTACACACTGCCTGATTGCCCTAATGTCCAACCCGGCAACTGTGTTATACAATTATTGTGCTAATACAGGATCATTGTTTTTGTAGGTAAAGTAAAGGACATGAATATAGGGTCCGGTAGGGCCTGTTTCAATATTTTAATTTACCACCAGGTAAAGACTCGAGGGACCTAGCACACTGAAAGCCCTAGTCCAGCCAATTTTACATTCTGATTGTGCTACTCTTCCTGCACCTCTTGTCTGGCTGCTATCACACCTATCTGCTCCCCCTGCCCCAGTGGCGTAACGAAACTTGAGGGGGCCCCCCTGCAAAGCACATGGAGGGGGCCCCCCCTCCGCGGCCCACCATGCCTCCACGGCGGCGCGGCATCCTATTACTCAGCGCCCTTTGCCCAAGCCTTCCATTTTGCCCAAATATGCCAACCTTACGGAGTCGGCTGTCCGACAAGCTCTAAATCAGGCCCTAAGCTTTCATAAGACCTGGAAGCCGCACAAAATGCAGGTGTGTAACTTGTTTATTCTGGCAATAAGTCATAGTGGTCATTTTGTGGTAGAGTGTCTGGCAAGCAATGCCTTCCTGGCCTAGGCTCGCTACCATCTCATTCTCTACAGTCTGCCTGCAGACAGACTTTGGCTTATGTGTGAAACCATTTGTATGGCACTAAAGGGTTGTTGACATCGATATTACATGCCGAATATCTATGCAGACCCAGGATTGTAAGATCGAAGTCCGTTACCCTTGTTTGTGTAATAGCACAATGCCTGGACAACAGTACTCTCATGAGGACTCCAAAGGCTACTGTGGGGAATCCTACTTTCAGACAAACAATTAGGAACGAGATAGAATACCATTTTAGGAAAATGATGAGTTGACCTGTGAGGTGCTACGGACAAGTCACTGAATCATACATTAATCATACATGCTGCTACCCAAGTTTATGAATATCGAAAGCTAGTGCGCCAGTCCATCATGATTTATGAAGTCAAAGTGCTGGTATTTACAATTAAACGCTGTTTTGCCATCACTTTTAAACAAAAGTTTTTTTTTTTAAAAATGCGTCTTATCCATTCTCATCAAAGTTGCAGTTTTGACACAAGGACATTTCTCTATTTTAAACATTCTCCAGCTTACCGTGTACCATAAACTGTTATCAAAATGTTCAAAGTGTCATTCCCAAGATTTCCCCAGTTTATTATTGCTGCTTCAGTTGCATGCATGTGTTGGTGCCCGTCCTCACGCGCAGCAGCGCACCTGGACGGACCTCAACAGCTTAACATTCTTATGAAGAGGTTCTGCGCTGGTAAAGCAAAAAAAACCCTTGAAACAAACATGCACTCACCAGCATGTAGACTGTGACCATCGGAACTCGTGGCTGCTCGAGCTTAGATTAAATACCTCAAAATCACTTGAGTAGCCTTTCCAATGAGATAGGGAAGAAAGCAAGCACTGGCAAGTGCCATTGAGTTAGACTTGTGTTTGCTGAAAGGTTTTAACAGGCTTCACTGGCCTACAGCAGGGTTACAGCATGAGAAGTTCCCTAACACAAGGAGCAAGAGCAAGCTAGCAGACAATAAGTCCATGCAGTAGAGGTGGTGAAAAGTTTCCTCTTTCACCCCCCCCCCCCCCCCACACACACACAGCAGGTAGAACGCAGATGGCAGCAGTGCAGTCAGCACTGCCTCCTATACTGCCTTCACTGTATGCACCACTGCCTACGCTATTATCTGCACTGTATGCACCGCTGCCTCCTTTACGGTCTTCACACCGTATGCAGCACTGCCTCCTATACTGCCTTCACTGTATGAACCATATAATTTCTCTACAATGTATGTATCGCTGCCTCCTATGCTATGTTCACCGTATGCACCACTGCCTCCTACTGTGTGTCCTCACTGCCAGCCAGCGTCACTGCTTATCACACGGTCTCCTCACTGCACGCACCACCGGCTGGGATACTGTATGCACCACTAACTACTGTCTAAGAAGCCCCAGAGAAGAGAAGCACCACCCTGTGAAGAACAATTTCAGAAGACAGAAGAGAAGATGCCTTTTACAGGTGCCATGAACAAGGCCATGTCAGTAACTCCCACGACAGACTGGTCCATATCCAATCAATGCACAACACTGATGTTTTTTAGGGAGAGTCCTTTTAGGGGTTTCTGAGCTTTGAACTCGACTTTTGGAAATAGTTAGGAATTACATTTTCACTGAATACATGCAGAAGAGGGGAAGGGACGGAGAGTCTAGAATCCTCCTGTCTGCGATTCTACCATTACTTTATACTCTCCTTCCTCCCGGCTCTGCTGCTCCTAGCTCTACTTCACCCGCACACCGCCCTAGCAGCAGGCCTCTTTGCCTAGACTCACGGAGGTGCATCCATGAGGCCATGAACATGAGGGACAAGAACTAGCTTAAGAAGCAACAGAAAATGCAAAATTACCACCTTTGAGAAAGTGTTTGAGCTGGCAGTACGTGACAACGGTGAGGAAACAGGCTCTGACTGTGTAAAAATAACAGGCAATCATCAAACGAAAATAGAAAGAAAACAGAAAACTCACAATTCATCAGTCTGTAGATTATATGGTGTTTACTTGACTGTAACGCTCTTCTTAGAATTGCCGTTCTGTGCTTCAAGGGTTGAGTCCATCGCCCACTTACTGTTTGAGTGTAAGGCTTATGCAGCACCTAGATCGAAATGGCTAAAACCATTGTGTAGGAGCAAGATCACACTCAGAAGCCCTACGCATACTATGCTCAGATGCCCGCCCATTTTTTGCATGTTGTATGGCAAAATTTTTAGGTTGGGCCTGGCGTATAAGAACCTCAAGGAAGCTGCTACTCCAGTAAAGTGCCCCTTGATGAACTATATTTCGTATGGGTGCTCAAATGTTAATGTTATTCTTATTTGCACATCTCGCTCTTATTGCTTTTACTCTCAAATCTCAAATCTGAAGGTATTTTATATTATGTAAATTGTATTGTTTTACTTGATGCTTTGTATTGCTTTTATGATATGCACTGTATCGAAATAAAGCTTACTTACTTACTTAGAATTGCAATAAAAGACAAGTGTGATGTGCAGGGGAGATATGAAATGTAAATAAACGGCGTAGATGAGCTTAGACCGTTGCAGAATATATACAGGCAATGCCCGTTTACTTTCTTCCCTCCATGAAAGCATGCATGGACAGACAGTCTACAGACTACAAACCTTTACCAAAGGCTGAGTGACTACAGCAAGGGCGATTGGGCGAAATGTGCAGTCGTTCAATATCATTGTGGGCAAAAATCCGAGCAACGCTCCGAGTCGTCCAGGACTTAAGAATTCTGTGATCTTTTGGAATTCATTGCAGTCTGGACAACATTGTCTTTCTGACAAGGTGTCTCTATCCATTACAGGAGCAATAAATCCAATACTACGTCGTTGTTTAAAGAACTAGGAGCCTGATTATGATGGCGGTCCGACTGCCCGATTCCCATCTGTGCAATGACACCGCCTCAAGACCACCGCCCCCGCTGATACTTCTGCTTCCAGGGCACTAAAAATATAGAAAAGAGGGCAGAGTACGAATACCCTGCCCAGCTAGATGTGGTGGTGGGACCCCCACAGGGATACCGCTGGGGGGTAAAAATATGTTTTCCAATTTTGCCGTAAAATTTCAGGTGGAGCTGCAAATATGTGGCAGAATACAAAAAAAAAAAAAACACAAGCACAGTCTCCTGCACAGTGCAGGGGACAAACAACTCAATATGGGATTTTCATAGTGCGCAACCCGTGTTCTTCAAATGACAAGCATCATATGAAAGAATTGGCAATATCTAAATAAGAGTGAATTACAGCCAATGTAACAACAATGTTCAATAAAGTTAAGCAGTTATTAGAATATAGTGCATCCTATGATTGGAAAACGCTTGGGCAGGAGAGCAGCTCATAGGCCCTGCACATATGAACAACACACATAATGCCCAAGCAATGGGCCCTTCATTCTGCCACTGTCACCAGTGTCTTGATTGATACATCACTGGCACCACCTGCCAGACGGACAGTAGATTTCGAGGTCTGAGTGAGCACGTGTCGTGCGATTCAAAGCACAGCATGCATGCAGCAGGGACTCTTTTCAAAGTTTTCCCACTCCATCCGTCTTTATTATAATTTGCCGATGCATCATTACCAGCCCAACTCCACATGCCCCCTTCCCTCAGTGAGCAAAATATGAGATATATGCATGGCCTACTGCTCGGCTCCCAAACGCACTTATGGGATTTACAATATGTAATCTTGAATAATGCACACCAACACAGCCTCATAATTAAATAATCGTAGTTTTTTATACAACACAAACCCGACCCGAAGGTGTCAGGGCGTTTTACATGAACACCAGTTGCATGACAAACACATCAGACACATTCATTTTTGAGGCATGGAGAGGTTAAGTGATTTACCCAGAATCACAGGATAATGAGCCTTCCGCCAATACTTGAACGTGGTTCCCCAGCTTTAAAGTTGGCTGCTCTAGGCAAGGCATTACGCCAAATACTCTCCCTAATCAACCATTTGAATGTGGTTTACAGCTCGTGCCCTTCCGGACCTCCGGCTCCCCACCCACTTCCCTGGCGGCCTTCCTACTACCTGTCCTGTGGATGTTTGTTGACACTGTGGGCACCGGCCAAGGGCAAAACATGAAAATACATGATGTTTGTAATTGGAAGAACTAAGAAGAGTGGACCCTGCAGGCCCTGGCCCCGCCGGTGACCGTGACCATGACGGACTTACTTCGGACTGGAGTTCGGTTCGGACAGTCGCACACTCGAGTCGTCCTGAGCGTGGGCGGGCCGGGCCTGGTGAAGTTCGTTGTTCAGTTCTTTGTCTTCTTCTTCACTGACACTATGGCTATGCGAGCGCGCCCCCTGGCCACAGGCACACGTGACGCCACACCTCACACCTGACTGCTTATTGGGCAGTGTTGTACCCCTGGGCCCGGGGCCGGCTGCCTGGCATTGGTCACCACTCACCAGCAGCCCGCCCCCCACACGGCACGCGCATACGCGGCGGCGGAACGGAATTGAAAGTGAAAGAAGGTCTACTCTGTCCCTGTCTGTCATTTCAAAGATTCGAGACGAGTGGCAGTGGCGGCTCATGTAATAAATGCTCACAGTGCAGTATGCCACACTCAGACACTCTCACACCCCGGCCGCCCCCCCCTCCCCTCCCCTCCCCCCCCATTTTGGACTTCACTTGCTCTCTCTGGGGCCCGCACCATTTCGAAGACTCAGGCCCCGGCCGGCGCCCCGCCCGGGGGGCCTGGCCTGCCCACACCATTTTGAAGACTCCTCTCCCAGTCCCACTGTCCCAGGGGCCCCGGCCGCGGCCCGCACCATTTTCTAACACTCGCAGGGGCCCAGGCAGGGGGCCCCGCGGCCCGCACCAGGCACAGCCATTTCAAAAGTCGCAGGGGCCCCCCGGCCGGCCCGCGCTGTGCAACATTTTAGAGCCACAGAATAGATTTATTGTGTGACGTGAGGGAGGGGCCCGGCGGGGCCCCCAGGAGCGCGTGGCCCCCCCGCACTGCGTGGGCTGCGGGGGCCTGTGTTACGCCCCTGCCCTGCCCCCTCTCACTTGATTCCGTATTTCGCACCCCTTTCATTTACTTTGTGCTCCCTTTCCCTAGTCCTGGATGAGCTGAGCTGTTTTCAGTGTGAGGCGCCGTCAGGGGCAGGGCGCACTTCACAGGTGATGGCTCTTGAATGACCTGTCTAATCGCTGCTATCCTTATGCAGATGCAGCGATTAGGCCAAGGCAGGCAGATATTGATTAAATCCCTTGGGCCTCCTGGGCCTCCTGGGCCCCCTGGGCCTCCAAACTCTGAAGCATTTGAAAGCGCGAGGCCCCCTGGCTGCGAGGCCCTGGGCCGCTGCCCACGCTGCCCATGCCTAGCGCCGGCCCTGCAGACATCCACCCACGAGAAGCTACAGGTATCACAACAGGGAAATACAGGCGTCCCTGCACGAGGAGGCCACAGACTTCCCGTCCGAGGAACCACATGCCACCTCCACAGACCTCCCCATTCTGAGGCAATAAAGGCCCCGGGGCTCGAGGGACCTGGTGAGAACCCAATCACGACATCCAAAGCACTACAGACACACACGTCACGACGAAGCACGGGCATCCATTCTTGAGTAGCTGCAGGCATCCCACCCCGCTACAGACATCCCCATTCACATGCAATAAAGGCTCCTGCTGATGAACCTACCACTCTAATGACGGAAGACACTCCCATCTCAAGTAAACACAGGCATCCTTACATGAGCAGCTACAGACATCCTACCCTAGGAACCACAGACACCCCCGCTGCAAACACATCTGTCTCGAGGAAATCAACATCAGGCACGCCCATTCCGAGAAAAAGCACGCATCCCTGACGCGGGACCACAAGCAGCAAGATACAGACCACCCCAAGCTAATACAGACACACCCACCACAAGGAAACACATTAAAGACCGCTCTGCATGCGGATGCTGCCGAGCGACCAATCACGCTCACGAACTTGAGACACCCCCGTCGCAAGTAAACACACGCACCCCGCCGTGGGGAAACACAGACCTTCCTTCACCATCCCACCAGAGGAAATACAGACACCAGGTACAGACACCCTCGTCCCGACGAAACAAACACAGAAGGCAAGGCATCCCTGGATGAGGAACTCCAGACACCCAAACTGAGGAACCAGCCACTCCCTGTCACATATACACACAGCCCCACCCCGAGTGAACGCAGGTGTCCCTAATGAGGGAAACAGATGAACAGGGCAGTCACGTCCCCGCTACAGACACTAACGTCACGGGGAAGAACGGGGCTCCCAGAGGAGAAACCAGCCACAGACCTCTTGCCCTGAGGAGTCATCAACATTCCGCCCGAGGGACTGCAGACACACAGACCACTATGGACCACAGACATCCCGGCTGGGCGACGACTAAAAGAGGGTACAGGGAGGGACCCTGTCAGCGGGGAGACCCTTTCCCACTGCTGTTACGTCGTCAAGGAGGTACCATCAGGACTCGAAATGTGACCCCAGGTCAGACTTCCCCCGGAGTCTGATCGACCCTCCTAAGACCCCCATACTCAGTGTGAACGGACTCGCGGTCCTCCCTATACAGCGCTCCGAGCGGCCGAGGCGCGGCATGCGGCGCTAGACAACAAAAGGTTAATACAACGAACGATCGAAGCGCTCGGAAGACATCCAGCTGACAGGAATCTCTGGAATAGAAAGCACAGACCCCCCCCCCCATGAGAAGCAGCTGTCACACTCCTCAGAGAACCAAAGAGCCCCTCAGCGAGGAAGCACAGTCCTCCCTCCGCAAGGACCCTAAAACAGAGAGGAACCGCAGACATCCCGCAGAGAGGAAACACAGACATCCCGCAGAGAGGGACCACAGACATCCCACAGAGAGGAACCACAGACATCCCACAGAGAGGAAACGCAGACATCCCGCAGAGAGAAACCACATACATCCCGCAGAGAGAAACCCGAGGGACCACAGACATCCCGCAGAGAGAAACCACAGACATCCGGCAGGGAGGGACAACAGACATTCAGCAGAGAGGAAACACAGACATCCTGCAGAGAGGAAACACACACATTTCTCCCCAAGGACACTCAGAAAGAGCGGAACCACAGACATCCCACAGAGAGGAAACGCAGACATCCAGCAGAGAGAAACCACAGACATCCTGCAGAGAGGAACCACAGACATCCCACAGAGAAGAACCACAGACTCCACACAGAGAGGAAACGCAGACATCCCGCAGAGAGAAACCACTGTCATCCTGCAGAGAGGAACCACAGACATCACACATAGAGGAAACGCAGACATCCCACAGAGAGGAACCACAGACTTCACACACACAGGAAACGCAGACATCCCGCAGAGAGAAACCACAGACATCCTGCAGAGAGGAACCACAGACACCACACACAGAGGAAACGCAGACATCCGGCAGAGAGGAACCACACACATCCCGCAGAGAGGAAACGCCAACATCCCACAGAGAGGAACCACAGACATCCCACAGAGAGGAAACGCAGACATCCCGCAGAGAGAAACCACAGACATCCGGCAGAGAGGGACCACAGACATCCAGCAGAGAGGAACCACAGACATCCGGCAGAGAGGGACCACAGACATCCAGCAGAGAGGAAACACAGACATCCTGCAGAGAGGAAACACACACATTTCTCCCCAAGGACACTCAGAAAGAGCGGAACCACAGAAATCCAGCGGAGAGGAACCACAGACATCCCACAGAGAGGAAACGCAGACATCGAGCAGAGAGAAACCACAGACATCCTGCAGAGAGGAACCACAGACTTCACGCAGAGAGGAACCACAGACTTCACACAGAGACACAGAGGAAACGCAGACATCCGGCAGAGAGAAACCACACACATCCCGCAGAGAGGAAACACCGACATCCTGCAGAGAGGAACCACAGACATCACACACAGAGGAAACGCAGACATCCCGCAGAGAGAAACCACAGACATCCTGCAGAGAGGAACCACAGAGATCACACATAGAGGAAACGCAGACATCCGGCAGAGAGGAACCACACACATCCCGCAGAGAGGAAACGCCGACATCCCGCAGAGGAACCACAGACATCACACAGAGAGAAAACGCAGACATACCGCAGAGAGGAACCACAGACTACCCGCAGAGAGGAACCACAGACATCACACAGAGAGGAAATACAGACATCCCACAGAGAGGAACAACAGACATCCTGCAGAGAGGAAGTTTGAGAAGTTTGCCTGGCATATGATGTCCACTATTCTAGTGGGCACCTTGCACCAGTCCAAACGACCCTTATTGATGGTAGGTTTAAAGTCAACCTTATAGAAAGCTATCCTAGTGATAGCTGTGGAGAGCAGTTTTCAGGCTAAGACTTAGAGGCGAGTTAAGCAAGTTGTTTTACCAATTATAATCTCTTGAATGATCAAATGAAAGTACACCGCACAAGGTATATATCAAATATATGTGTATTTATTCTAAACACAAACCCTCTGGTCTCTTTATGAGGTCAGAGGTAAAAGTACAATACAAGGAACGTAATTAGCATACGATAAGTTGCACAGTATAAGTTATGCCCTAGGGGCCTCACAAACCATATACTAAAATAGTGGTATAAGAACCACGTGAGGGTTAGAAAGCAGGCCTAGGGCCTGTAGAACTGCTGGGGCAACCAGGAACCACCCAAGTTACGGATGCAGGAAACCCACGGGGGACGCGTGCAGTGTCTAAACACAGCTGCGAATCACGATTGACTTTCTATGGAGAACAAACAAGTTACAATTTAAAAGAATAAGGGCACTTAGAGGTGAACTAAGATGGAACCCTTTTAGACTAGAACACTTCGAGAGTCAAGACCCACAGGAGCACCAGAGTACTCGTGTTACCTCACCCAGGGAAGCCGGGTGCATAGGTGTCTTTTGGTGTCAGGTTTCGTCGTCTATTCCAATGGAGAGCTGTGAAGAAATGCTGCATGCGACCAGAGGAAAAGTGTCCAGGTGGATCCAAGGGTGGATCGGCGATGTGAAGAACCTAAAAGCAAAGGGGACAGAGTCTGGGTCACTTGCCAGTGACCAGGATGGCAACAGGAAGATGCCAGCCAATGTCGGGTGTTTTCAGGTGAAAGAGGTGAAGCTTGACTCTTCAGCCATGAGGTCCAGGAGGCATCGACAATGACCAGGAGCTGGATTCGAGCTGTCCCACGAAAGATGTTGAGTGCTGCAGCGTCAGAATCTGGATTGGACCCAACAAGCCTTGGCAACAGCAACCGACACAAGATGACAAGATTGGCTTCGGTTCAGACCAGCAAGGTCTGAGGGACTTCTCCTTTGGAGGGTAGTCAGAGCATGTCAGGAGCAACCAGGAAAGCTCAAGAAACAAAGGATTGGCCTTTGTGGGGGCTCACTAGCCAACAGACTAGGAACAGCGAAGGAGCCTCAAGCTGCGGTGAAGAAAGGGGACTCATGGGTCACTCGTGAAGTGCTGGCCTCTGTACTTCGGTTCAAAAGGTGCTCGGGGCAGGGGCTTCAAATACCCCAATGCACAACTTTGGGATACCTCGGGAAGTAGGTGCAGTTGCAAAAATGCAGGATGCCCAGGAGTTCTAGTCCCACGTCTCCCTTGTTAGCTACAGGTCTCAGCTCTGCTGGGAACTCGTGTCAGCTTTAGAGATGTCTGAAAGTCCATGTCTTGTGTCGCAGATTCTTCGGGATTCGAAGGGAGCCTCGAAAATGCCGATCGGCAAAGATGCTTCTTTGGTGCCTGTTTGAACAGGGAGGTCACTCCTTGACCACAAGGGAGATTCTTCAGTCTTTCAGTCGAAATGAAATGTCGAAGGTCCAGGATTTCTTCTTCAGAGTTTCGTCCAGGGTCATTTAAAGTCCTAGGGACTGGGTTCCTATACTTATACTAAGTTTAGGGGTTGGACTAACTCTAGGGTCCCACCTATGGGAAAACCTGTGGAGGGGGTGGTTACACCCCTTCCCCTTTGTCCAGTTTCGCGCCAGAGCTGGGGCTGAGTGCCCCAGCAACCGGTTTGAACTGGGAAATGCATGAAGCACCTTGTGTGCCCCAGGCAGTGTCTGAAAAGCATTCACTGAATGCAGCCCTCCCTGCCCCAATACACTAAAGCCTGTCTGGGGAGGTGCCAGCACCTCCCTGGACAGGAAACCTATTGTCCAGGCCTCCCCTGCCGGAGTTTCGTCCAGCAGCAGTAGGGCAGACTCGTGTCTGTGGCAGCAGCATCCATTTTATGATGCTGGGGCTCTGTTTAACTTCAACCGGGTATACCAGTGTGTACATGTCTTCTCCCTCTAGAAGGGTGGAATGCTACCCCCGCCACCAGAACTGACGGAGGGGTAGTATTCCAAAGTGTTTGACACCAAACACGACATGTTTTGATAAAGCCAAACCAAAGGTAGCGGTAACCGTGAGGATTATAATGCACTTAAGAGTATATGATATGGCTATATCAGCTCATGCTAGGGCACCCTCTCACATAAAACCAAGCACTCTGCCTCCAGGATTGTCAAGGCCTGCCATAGGAGTGACTTATAGGTTAATATGTGTCTATATGTAAAGGTAGATGTAGGTATACTATATCGAAGTAAGGGTTGCTTACACCACCTTACCCAGGCTGCAAGTGCAGACCTGTGGTGCCATTTTGGAAGGCTAACCAGGGGTGGCACAATACATGCTTCAGCCCCTGGTAGGCCTCTGGGGTACCTATGCCCTGGGTACCTAAGGTACCATATACAGGGACTCATAAGGGTGACACAGTAACCAATCTGGTATGTACCTAAAGTACATGGTATCAATTTAGAGAGAAACTTCCATCCCCAAGAACCCAAACACGGAAATACATCCATGAGGAACCAGAGACATTCTTCTCCAAGGACCCTAAGACAGAGCGGAACCACAGACATCCCGCAGAGAGGAACCACAGACATCCCGCAGAGAGGAACCACAGACATCCCGCAGAGAGGAAATACAGACATCCCACAGAGAGGAACCACAGACTTCCTGCAGAGAGGAAATACAGACATCCGGCAGAGAGGAACCGCAGACATCCCGCAGAGAGAAAACACAGACATCCAGAAGAAAGGAACCACAGACTTCCCGAAGAGAGGAAATACAGACATCCCGCAGCGAGGAACCACAGACTTCCCGCAGAGAGGAACCACAGACATCCCGCAGAGAGGAACCACAGACATCCCGCAGAGAGGAAATACAGACATCCCACAGAGAGGAACCACAGACTTCCTGCAGAGAGGAAATACAGATATCCGGCAGAGAGGAACCACAGACATCCCCCAGAGAGGAAACACAGACATCCAGCAGAAAGGAACCACAGACTTCCCGCAGAGAGGAACCACAGACATCCCGCAGAGAGGAACCACAGACTTCTCGCAGAGAGGATATACAGACAATCTGCAGAGAGGAACCACAGACTTCCCGCAGAGAGGAAATACAGACATCCGGCAGAGAGGAAACACAGACATCCCGCAGAGAGGAAACAGACATCCCTCCGCGAAGGCCCAAAGACAGAGCGGAACCCTAGCATCCCTCAGAGAGGAACGACAGACACGCCTCCATGGGGAGCAGCTGTCATCCTCCCGTAAAGAAACACAGCCACAGGGCGGGGCCGCTTCCCCAGATACCGATCATATAATTAGGGAAAGTGCTTTTGCTCTGCTGCTTTTGAACAGACACCGCCCAGGCAATAAACGCCTTCTGCACCATGCCATTGTCATCCCCTGAAGCCCGGCTACTATCGGGAGCTGCAGGAGCCACCCCCCCCCCTTTCCCGAAAATGCAATAAAAATGCACGTGTTTTTTTCTCGTATGGAATTTTAAACCGATTGTGGGAAGAAACCCCACAGATGGCCTGCGATCGCCAGTAGCTGACACTTTTTGTAAACATACCACCCACTAACTTTTGTTATTTTACTGCATGTACTACCCCGCCCCCACAACGTATTTAAGTTTGCCGACGTGTAAAAAAGAAATGCACCGGAAAAATATTGCCACACTGAAAGGAATCTAAGAATGTTACGTCGCTAACAGAATCTGTCACAAACCGACTGGGGCGCGGACACAGCTTTATTTACCTACCCTGAAATTCCAAAGAACATTTTGGGCTCTGTTTCATCACATGATCTTTAAATTAAAAAAAATTGGGGGTGCATGCCAGTATTGCACACCTTCGATCAGGAATGGCAGCCAATGGAAAAAATTGGTCAGCATGTACACATCATAATATTCTCACTTTGAGAAAACTGAGAGAGTTTTTATATTTGTAAAATATATATGCTCATTTAATGAAATTGCACTTAGTCCCGGCTGCAGGAGGGATTCATCTGAGCACACAAGGCAACTGGCCTGAAGTAAAATAAAGTGTTTGTCCTGGATCACACATGGTGGTCAAATTGAGAAGCTGAGACTCAACCTGGAGACTCAGGGGCAGATTTATGAAGGGCTTGCGCCACGTTTACGCCGCCGTTGCGTGATGCAACGGTGCGGAAACGTGGCGCATCCCTGCGCCCTATTTACAACGTGACGCATCTAGGAGATGCGTCACGTTGTACAGTACTGCGCCATAAGGAGGCGTTCCTGCGCAGGGGGGGCGTTCCTGCGCAGGAACGCCTCTTGAAAGTGGCTGAGTGAAATCTATGAGATTTCACTCAGTCACTTTCAGGGCAATGCTGCGTCAAAACCCTGGGCCTGCTTGAAGCAGGCGTAAGGCTTGAGGCAGCATTGAAAGAATAGGCCCCCCCAGAGCATTGCTGGAGCTGCGTCGCGCTTGCGACGCAACTCCAGCAATGCGCCACATTTCCGGCACAGATGCGTCACGCATCTGTGCCGTTTTTGCCCCATGGTGCGCCGCATCATAAATGCGGCGCACCATGGGTGGCGTAGCTGTGGCGCACTGTGGCGCATGTTAACTGGCGCATCCCTCGGGATGCGCCAGTTAACATAAATCTGCCCCTATTTGTTTCTATGTTGGCAACTTAGCCACTCGCCCACGTATGCAGTAGAATTAAAACTGTCCTGCTGTAAAATCATGAAGTCTCAGAGACAATCTTTAGTCCAAAGACATCATCACCGCCATATTGCACTTCCCACTTGCATCTCCTGAAGAACATCCGGCCACATGGTAGTCTCTTCTGAATATATTCCCACCACTACTTAACTTGGCAGGTCTCCACCTTGCCACCAACTAGCCTTTCCAAGCAGCATCCTGCACCACTCCCATAGAAAGCCACTTATTTCTCATCCCACTGCTGCCCATTGTTGAGTGGCATAGCTTGCCCATACATCGTTTACTAGGCAGGGTGGCGAAAACTTGGAGGCACCATCAATAGGCATTGCCAATATAATATTCTCCTGGCCCAACATCACTCACCTTGAATACACCTTTTAACATGTTATGCTCCTCTCCAGTTTCTACCTTACCAGCTCCTCCTTCCAGTGGCGGCTGGTGACTTTTGAAAGTGGTGAGGCGTAAACGTTCTTTCCAACTTTCACTGCACGGGCAAGGCACGGTCCCAAGGTCTGAACTGCATAATGTAAAAACAGAAATCCTCTGAACGCTTCCGGCTTCCCCACTTGACCAAACTGTGTGATCCTAGGCAAATATTTTATTTTACCAAGCCCCACTTTTCTTCATTATCATATATGAGTGCACCTTCAAATGTGCAAGTTCAAGATGTGCTCTGTACAAACACATCTTACGTCTGATTTCAAAGCAAGTCCAGTGATAGTCGCATACCTTTCTTTGCTTGACATCACATCAAATCTGCCCTTGTCCTACTGGCCAATCAGAGACAGAGACCGTCAGAAAATCAACCATTTTCTTAAGAGTGGTATTAACAAGTGGTTATGTGCTGATCCATGTCTCCTGTGATCTCCCCTCATTGACACTTAGACTAAATGATCCTGACAAAAAAACTCCAGCAATGATGTACTGTCGGTGATGCTTTTTACAAAGGACGATGTTTGCACTCTTCCTAATGCGCAAAACACTTGACGTGTTTGCGGCTCCAGCCACAACTCACAAGACCTGGCTCCAAACACAGTTTGCTGGTTCATAAATGAATAAGACATTCATGAAAGACTAGCCGAGGTAGCCTGGCCCTTCTGCAGCCACTTTAAGCATACAACTAAAGATGCCAACTCAAGTTTATAGTGCCAGCATACGTTTCTGGCAGTTTGTGGTGTGGTGCCCCTGGAAATATATAACTAATCAAAAAGAATATAAAGAACTTTAGGACAAAATGTATGACAACGCAGCTCAGGATAATACTGAAGAAACTTTGTGTATTCGTTCAGTTGAGTCAAATGCACTCATATGTTTTTTTGCAGATTTATATAGGGCGAACTCGACCCAAAGGTATTGAAGCGTACATGACCACCAGTTACGTTACACAAGGACACATTCATTTTTAGGTCTCGCTGATCCAGCGCATGCGCTGCTCTGAGATATTTAGTAGGTGAGTTTTCAAAGTGCTACCCCACACTTTGGCTGGCCTAGCGCTTGCGTTCACACGAGCGTGCATGCGTGCAGCCGCCATCTGTTTTTCACGGGTCATTAAATGCACTGATCAGCCGCAAGTCTTGTGGCTCCTGCCATGTCTGCTTTTGACCCAGGAGTTTTAACAGGTTTTTTAAAATACATCAACAAAAGCAAACTTTCTTGCCCCCTGTGCTTAGAGCGACCAAAATAGAGCTTGCTAACCTTAACTCTTTGACAAAGAAAATATTACAACAGTGCAGTTAACTTTTCATTTTTGCATTCACGATGATCGGTGTGAATAATCTTTATACCGTGAAGACGATTTAACTCATGCCTTCTTTGTTGCATGACTTAAAATTTTTGCATTTAAAAATTGCAGCAATATCTTTCTCCGTTTCTTTAAATTGTAAGTTTACATTTTGCATGTCTTACATAAAGGCCGAAAATATGTATTACAATAAAAGCAATGGAATGCGAAACGCTTAAATAAATGTCCATATTGACTAGACTAGCCTGTTAATATTTCAGCCAAACTGTTCTGTGTTAAGTACTTGCAGGGTACATCCGATACACGGGCTCGCAATCACCTTTTTGATATATATTGTGTGTGTTTTTTGAAGTTTATTTTAAATTCTAATATAAAAGGTAAAGTATTTTATGCATCATTGGATGGAGAGCATTCATCCCTTGCAGTTCATCTGCATGTTTGATGCCCTAGATACATTTCTCAACCCATTTTTGGTTCAGGTTCCAATCGTGTAAATTTATCTCTGTTCCAGGCGATGCTTGGCAACTGATTAGATACATTAGACTGGTCCTTTGTATTTAAGAATCTAGCATGGGGTATGATACTATGCTGCCAGCTACTTCTCAGAATGGCTATTGCATTGCTGGTCACAATTAATAAATCTTTGGGGATAGGGGTTGGGTGCAAAATCTAAAATGGCTGAACCTGGACTTTTGCCAATACCTACCACTGTGCCATTCCTCCAACATTTAACCTTTATTTAAGAAGAGTACTTTCCAAGGTTCTACTGAAAGGTAGTGCATAGGATTGCAAGACCGCTTTCAGATTTCTGACATTTATACATTTCTAATTTTAAAGCCAATCCATTAAAATGAGGCTTCCACAAATTAGGCATTATGCTTCTTGCTACAACATATACAGAAACGAACTTTAATAACCTCCAAATTACGATCCTGATATTGAATGCCGTTCAGTATGAGGAACATCCTTAAACAAGCACTGGCATAGCCATCAGGTGTCGCCTTTGTATAAGTGTTTAGCCATGCAACAGTTGATGTTGTTGCACCAAGGATATTGTGCTGCATAACTAAATACTTATAAGGTCCCAAAAGCGAGACCACTGGATTCATGCTAGCCTGACTGATGAGGGGTAATGCCCCTAAATCATTCCCAGGATGCTTGTTTCCGGTCCAGGGAGGACCTGGCTTGGCAGTTTGGTCTGGAATGTTCCCATGAGGGACAAGGTCAAGACTGATTTGCATATGGCTGGGTCTAAACTGGGGTGGCATGGTGAGCAAAAGAACAATGGATATAACCCAGAACTATTGACTGGGGTGAATTTTTTATTTGCTCTGCATTCGGTCCATCATCTGCGTGTCTTTTGCTTTCTCGCCCTATGTGGGCCGGGTAAGCCCAGACGTGGGTCCCAGGCTCACTGTGCCGCTGGATTCAAACTAGCTTGGCTGATGAGGGATGATGCCCAGAAACCAGTCCCAGGATGCTTGTTTCCGGTCCAGGGAGGACCTGGTTTGGCAGTTCAGTCTGGACTGTTCCCATGAGGCACAGGTTCAAGACGGATTTGCATAGGGCTGGGTCTAAACCTGGGTTGCATGGTGAGCAAAAGAACAATGGATTTAACCTAGATCTATTGACTAGGGGTGAATATTCGATTTGCTCTGCATTCCGGTCCATCATCTGTGTGTCTATTACGAGTATGCCTGCAGCACTGATTGTGCCACCCACACAAGTAGCCCTTTAAACATGTCTCAAGCCTGCCATTGCAAAGCCTGTGTGAGCAGTTTACACTGTCATAGCTACTTGGCGTTAAAAACCCCTCTGCCAAGCTTTAAACTACCCTTATATTACATATGTCACCCCTAAGGTAAGCCTGGGTAGTCTATAGGGCAGGGTGCGGTGTAAGTAAAAGGTAGGGCACATACTTTTGAATTTTACATGTCCTAGTAGTGAAAAACACCAACATTTGTTTTTCACTACGGTGCGGTTTACCCATCTCATAGGTTAACATTGGGAATTCCTTATTACACTTCTAAGCTGTAATTCCTGATTGAGAAGGAGTAGTTCTGTGATGTTTAATATCATTGGAATGGTAATGATAACTTCTCTTTGCTGGCAAAGATGGATTTAACATTACTATTTTAGAAACACCACTTTTAGAAATGGCATTTCTCAGCTCTTAAAGCTGTGTGTTCAATACACGTCTGGGGTGGATAATAGCTGGACTTTGTGCATTCCCTCTAGACAGCCACACACAAAGGAAGGTTAGGTGGGACTGAGAGGACATCTGCATCCAGATGGGTCATCCTGGGAGGGATGGAAAGGAGGACCTGGTACATACACTAGCAGGGCCAGTGTTCTGTCCCCACTCACAGGGTTGCATATCCCCCTGTAGTGAGTCTGGAGCCAGGGCTTGGAGGGGAAGACCTTTGTGCACTTCAAAGCTCATCTTTGAAGTCACCTCCAATTCAAAGGCACAACATGGTGTAAATACTGGGTCTCTCACCCCACAATATGAGACACTTATGGACCGGTAAATAAATCTGCCAGGAAGGAGGACTGGTGTGCTGCAACAAGGACTGCCACTCTGCTGGACTGCTGCTCTGGAACAACTGCTTTTCTGCTGTGCTGCCCTGTTGCCTGCTCCCCCATGCTCCTGCTGAAGAAGAACGGGACTGTTGCTTGAATCCAGAGTGATCTCCAAGGGCATGCTGGCTTTCCTTCTGTTTTGAGATTCAGGGAGATCAAAGTCTCACATCTTGCTCCTGTGCCTGGTCCATTGGAAGTGTATCCAGGTGCTTCCTTCAGTTGAACTGCAGCATCCTCTGCTGAGAGAAGCAGAATCAACGCATTGTCGCTGTTGCGGGAACAGAATCGGTTCATGGCACTCAGAATCAGCACATCACCTCCAGAACCGACGCATCGAAACTGCTGCATGGCTACAGTGAGAGATGACTGATGCATCCCCTTGACTTTGGGGAGAAAGCGGGCACATCAGCTTCACAACCAATGCATCTCGTTTTCAGCCTTTTGCCTTCAGAACTGCGCATCACTATCTTTTTGTGAAGAAAGTCGACGCATCACCTTGAATGGGAGATCGATACTGATGCATCGCTCGGCTGCACCCCACATTAACTTTGTTATAAATTGGTGTTGGATTTTTATTTAGTGTTGTGTCTGAATTATTTACTGAAATGGTGTTTTTGAATGCTTTACATACCTGTCTTTGAAGTTAAGCCTGTCTGCTTTCAGCCATGTTACCAAGGGTTGAGCATAGGAATAATTTTCTAAGAGCTATGCTGAGTCCTATCATGTGTTAGTGGCCTTATTGCCAGTGGCAGACCTACATTTGCCCCTACATATAACCCACTTTCCAACACGCACCTTATGTGTTTTGCCTAATTATCGACACCTACATACCACACTATAAGACACACTCCATTACATTGTGTACGTGTCCATTATCATGAATTCAGATTTCAACAAATAAAAAAAAGCTATTATACAGGTGTGCTTCTTTAAATGTTGTAAACTACCACATTACACACATATGCATTTCAAATTCTTGTAATATTGCTTGCAAGAGTGATTTGAAAATGCATGAGTCCAGACCTCATATCGACAGGTAATTCAAAAGGTAACAAGTAAGAAAGAAGCCTACCTTTGATTCTGGCGGCGACAGGGTTGATTTGCTTCATGATCAAGAAGCAGCAGCAATGGCAGGACTTGGACAATCAGGTCCATGATGGAAAATGAAGTGTAAAACAGAAAGAAGGTAAGTTTCTGTCTTATATCCCTTCCAATCCACCAACTCAGGTGTGGAGGTTTCCTCACCATAGTTGCATTGGCAGAAAGGCACATCATGATTTGGCTGGCGACAAACTGGTTGTATTCCCCCTGAAGGCCGCTTTTGCCTATTGCGCTGTCGATGCAAGTAGAACATTCTGGTGGAGTCAACAGCATTTTGACGGTCTTTTGTCCATCGACCTGCCAGCAACTAAATAGAGCGGACATAACCAACTAGTAGACAGAAAGAGAAACCAACGGGAAAACTACAGTGGGACCAAATCCGCAAAGATCTAAATCAAGTCCATAATCTTTAAGATTTCATATTTCGACTTTTACTTATTGGATGTTTGTCATTTTGGTCTTGTTTTATTTAGAAATCCTAATCAAGTTTTTTAAACTGGTGTGGAGTCTTTTTGTGGTGTTTTCACTGTGTTACTATTTGAAGTTTTGCACAAGTACTTTACACATTGCCTCTTAAGTTAAGTCTGCCTTATCTGTGTCAAGCTACCAGAGGGTGAGTACAGGTTCAATTATAGTGTGTATCTGACTTACCCTGACTAGGATTGTGGTTCCTGCTGGGACAGGGTGCATACCTCTGCCAAACAAAAACCCAATTTCTCCTTCAAGAAAGTCCGTATTGTAAACAAAGTCAGCTGACCCCTTAAACAGTAAGCAGAATTTTGGGAAACATTCTCTCAAACAAATCTTACTGAGCACCACTGTAGCACTTCTGGTATTTATCACAGTTACTTTTCAACCTCTTCCAATATATAGAAAAATAAACAGCTTCTACATCAGCAAACACATCTCTCTCCTTCCCAGAGAGTCCATAGGATCAATGAAGTCAAATCCCACACTTTGTCATGCATTATGAGTCAGCTCAGTGTTATTCCCTTCTTCTACCAACCAACCTCTTCTCACTCTCTTTAAAATCTCCACTCATCTCTGTCATACGCATTATCTCCTTGTCCATTGATAGCCAGCAAAGAGTCTCACAAAAGAATGCTTCATCACCAGTACCGGACTGGGAACCAGCTGCGGCCGTGACGGTAAGAGGAGTGAGGCTGGGTGTGGGGGATTTTGACCGACGACGATGAGGGAAATGTAATTATTTATTTAATTTCCCCTCGTGGTCGTCTGTCAAATACCCCTCCAACCCGGCCTCACTGCCTCACCGCTCTTATCTGCATGGGCCGCAGTTCCTGGGAACGCAACCCGGCACTGGCAATTGAGTCAGACTGGCCATGTGCAGGCGGGGTGAGCGCGGAAAATACTGCAGTTGGTTTTGTTACAGGGAGCCGATAAAACTGCCCCCAGTGACAAAAACAGCCCCCAGGGGTCCAAAACCAGCCCCCACCCTGGTGGCCCATCGGGGAAATGGCCAATCCGGCCCTGTTCACTAACAACCGATCTAAATGCCCCACACAAGCCAACAAGTTCACCATCTTTAATTCTGAGTTTTGACGGTGTATGTTGCTATCAATATAGAGTGAATTTTGCATCCCCTTTTAAACCATTGACTTTCTTCGATGAGCCTCTTTCAGCCATTGGCTTGAGATTTTGCCAATTACCTATTGGCTCAACCCAAGGAACCTCCATCTATCACCTTTTGCCACCGTTTGTTTAATAGCAGTCTTCTGCCGCCATACGACTGCTTCAATTGAACTGCACTAGGGACTATTTTACACGCGCCCGCGATCTGTCCGCTGCTGCTTTTATTGTGCTTACGCTGTATGCAAGGAACATTGAAACCCAAATCGAATGCTTGTTTTAACGTTGCAGAAGAGTTGTCAGTCGAGAAAGGTGTATTAGTTTCTTGAGTGAGTTTGGTCTTTGTGTTGCTAATCCAATGTGCTATGCTTGTATGGATGCATATTTCGTCCTCGTTTCCAATCTATAATAGGCTTCTCAGGAAAAGCACAGAGCCAGCAAGCACAAATGTAGTGTATTAAGAGGCAGCTACTGCACAACCAGTTGCATGTAACAGTCACCAGTGTACTGACTTGACCTACAACATTCATATTAAAACACAGAAGCACATGCCATTGCACACATCCATCCTAAGACACTAGCTATTTCCCATTCTGTTATTAACCTAGCTCTGATTAGGGGTGGGTGGAGCTTGCGAAGTTGTACTCTACAGAATTCTGTAGTTACCTAAAAATTTGGTAAGATTCTGTGGAGTTCTATGAGTGGCAGAATTCTTGTCTGTCTTGCTGCATGTGCTGATTTTTGGCACCGGGAGCTTATCCTGCACTGTAAAATCAGCACGAACGGCACCACACGGAATGCCAGAGGGTGCTGCTTCTTGCTACCGCTCGAGAAGATTTTCGATTCTAGCAGCAGCTTTCGCAACGCGAGTGGCAACTTTCTCAATGCGAGCAATAGCGACCTGCTGCAACTGCCCACATTGAGAAATCTTACCGGGAGGCGGTGTATCGCTTGTTATTTTCTTGCTTGTGCTTTTCAACTAATCATTGGCGAGCTGCTCATGAGAACAACTCCGCCACATGGCGGTTGGCAGAGTTTTTACTGAACTCTATCCTCCGGGAAAACTCAGCAAACTCCACCAGTGGAGCGTAGATTACCGCACACCCCTAGATCTGAAATTTTCAGAACACTAATATAATCTGAACTGCAGCATAAACAGACCTCGGAGGTGACATAATCCCAGTTATATTCAATGACTTGTCATAAACAGTAATGCAATTAATTGCTAGGACACTGTTGCATAATGTGCTCTCCACACATTACGCATCCCAATTCAGAGATAGCCGACACTCTGTAGGAACCACCTGTTCTTCCCTGAGAAATACATAGCATACCCTCTGGACTGTTTAGGACTTCTTTAGAGGTGGCTTATATGTATGAACCGCATGCGCGCTAGCGGAATTCCGCTCGCACGCTGGGTTTTTTTAAAACGCACTTTGCGTGACGAGCTGGGCTCGTCATCAGCGTGCGAGGAGGCTACGCGATGACGAGCCCAGCTCGTCATCAGCGTCGAAGGGGTTAAAAAGGAACGTTTAGGCCTGACAAAAGGTTCATTTTGCCAGGTCGAGTTGGCAGTTCAAACAGCACTACAGGTTGCAGTGGCAGGCCTGAGATATGTTTTAAAAGGTTACTTTCAGTGGTTGGCACAATGAGTGCTGCTGTCCACTAGTAGCATTTAATTTACCTGATCTGGGTGCCAGTTGAACCATATACAAGGGACGTAAAAGTAAATTAAATGTACCAATCAGGTGTAAGCCAATTATACCATGTCTTAGGGGGAGAGCGGATGCACTTTAGCACTAGTTAGCAGTGGTGAAGTGCACAAAGTCCTAAAAGCCAAAAAAGGGGCTCAGAAAACAAGGAGTAAAGGCAAAAAGTGAGGGTGACCCTGTAGAAAGGGCCAAGTTCAACACTCGCCCACGCTTCCAAGTTTAAAGTGAAAAGCAATACTTCTAGCCCCGCTTCCTCACAATTTGTCACCTCTGTAATAAGTTTTCACAGCTTGTCTTAGAGTTGATAATGTTGGACTAGTTTTATAGTTAATTTTCCCCGCCATATTCTACTTCTATGCTCGCTCAAGCGTGCTTTCTATTTTCTTGTGGTCATTCCAACATATCTCAGTTTAAAAGGGCACAATAAGCTGAAAATCATGTTAGTTGAGTTACTATCAGAGAACAATGCTTTCCTCTGAGGCGTTCTGTGACCCTCATCAATTTCTGTACTTTTTTGAGGAAACTGTATCTCATATGTTGCTCCATTGCTTTAATGCAAATACTTGGAGGAAAGGAGGTAAGGGATTCTTTCCATTCATGTTTATATTTCTCCACTGTTTTAGGATTATCCTTTTTAAGCAAACTAAAAAGGTGCAGATTCATGTGACAACTGTGTTCTAGTCCCTGTTATCTTTAGGGTACTGTTGTCCATGACATACTCACTATATACTATCCTGTCAGACAATCGATAACAAAAATGTCGTCTGATAAAAATATCAGGTTTTAAGTATCGTTTACAAAATATCGCTATATTGGGTGTAGACTTCCCATTATTAACTCAAAATGAGCAATATTTTTGTAAACAATATTTAGCTCATGATATTCTGGCACGATACCCACCATGCCAAACAGAGTGTTAGAGTGTTGAATGATATTGGTACATCTAAGGAATTATTTTATCATGGGTGGCTACTGTCCGCATTAGCAGACTATGCCTCGACGAACACTTGGTGGTAGCTGACCCTTCGGCTTGTGGTACAGGACCTTATGAAATGCACGCCAGCGAGTAGACTTCCATTAGGCACCCTGTAACAAAAACAGCGTAATCTGTCACAAGTGGATCCCCTGATTCTCTCTGTAAGAGATGTTTGTGAGTGGTGCTTGGGTACACATCAGGGCCCCCCTGCAAGAGGTAGGAACTAAGGTCATAGAGTGCCACTAAAGTCTCAGTGGTGACTCACAGATCTCTCACCACCCCATCCGCACAGCCGTAATTAGCACCCTCCTTGTAGAAATCAATGTAAAGCCAGAGTGTTTGTGTCTGGGTTTGATTCACATAAGCTTGAATGGAGCAGGCAGGCTTCTATGTATTCAACTTCTCTCAGTGAAGCCAGTTCTAGCAGGTTGGTCCATGGCTTGAGAAGTGCAGCAAAGAACATTGGCCCGGGGCATGTCCAGAGCTACAAACCTACGCTAAAGAAATGGGTTATATAACCAACTCTTGCATCCTGTGACCTTCTTGGACCTCCTGAATGGTCTCTGGTCAGTTTGAACTCAGAAGTGAGTCCCAAACAAGTAGGGTCTCAGCTTCTTCAGGAACCAAACCACGGCAAAAGTTTTCCTTTCAATGGCACTCCAAAGCTGCTCTCTGGGGCAGAGTCACCTACTAATAAATACAACTACTTGATCTTGCCCTTCATCATTTACATGTCACAACACTACCCAAATCCCATGTTCCGAAGCATCTGCTTGGACAAAAAAGTCTTTACTGATATTAGGTGCCCTTTAGGACAGGTGCTGACCAGAAAGCTTCCTTAGTACTGTCAAAGGCCTTTTGACACTGCTCATTCCATATACATTTTCTGGGTTTCTTCTTAGAGGTGAGTTCTGACAGTGATTCCATAATGGTACCAAAACCTTTTACAATCTTCCTTTAGTAGCCAGTCAGGACTAGGAAGGTCCCAACTTGGGTCTGGGTCTTAGGAGCCTCCCAGGTCTGGATCTTGGGCTGAAGAGGTTGCAATCGGCCTCCGCCTACTTGGTGGCCTAAGTCCACTACTGAGCCTTGCGCTATCTTACACTTACCTGCCTTGATAGTCAGGCCTGCCTCCTGTAGGGCCTGAAGGACTTCCCTCAGATGGACCTGGTGCTCCTCCAAGGTGGATCTAAATACAGCAATATCATCTAGATATGTTGCACTAAAACGTTCCAACCCTGAAAGAACTTTGTTCACCAACCTTTAGAAGGTGGCAGGTGTAATTGTTTACTCAAATGGCTACACCTTAAACTGAAAGTGGCCTTCAGTATTTGAAAAGGCAGACCTACTCTTAGCTCCTTGTCTAAGGGCTATCTGTCATTAAACTGACATCAAATGTGCTTAGGTTACTTTGCAGCCCATAACTGGTCCATTAGCTCATCCGCTCTGGGTATGAAGTAAGCATCAGTCTTGGTGACTGAATTTAGGCCTCTGTAGTCCACACAAACCCACACCTCATCTCAGGTTTACCCACTTCGGGGTCTGGCCTGAGAACCACCACAGCTGAGCTGGCCCATGGACTGTTAGAGGGCTCAATCACCCCAAGCTCTAGCATCTTAGCAATCTCAGCTTTGATTCAGGTTTTACCTCATCTGGTAACCTATTAATCTTTCTACTGACAGGCAAGCTGTCATCTATGTCGACATCACTGGTATACCAAGTTGTCAGACCTGGAGTAAAGGAGAACAGATCAGCAAACTGTTTTAATAAGTTGTAACAATCTTTTTGCTGCTAGCCTGTCCAAGTGAGGGAGATACCTACTCCAACCCACTGTGACCTCTTTCGCATTGCTTGACAGTAAGTCCCCTTGTAGGAAACTGGGTTATTAGCTATGTGGCCTGCACAAGTAATAGTGCCACAATTTTCCTTTCCAGGAACCAAGAACTCCTTTGTAGCGCTTGACTTTCCCAGCGTAGAGTAACGGCAGTCCAAGGTCTACCCAGGGCAGGTGGTTTGGGCTAGCAATCACCGTTCCCTGGCATGCAATAACAACACTCAATAGATGATTTTCCAGTCAGTACTTTTTCTTTAGAAAAAGGAGAACTCAATTCATTACACATATACTACTAAATAGTATGCAGTAATTTACAAATATATACATGGTATTGGTAGATGGAAATACCGCAGATGACATTACATAATCACCTTTGACTCCCTAAATGGGTCATGCAGACATGTAAAGTAAGTCTACTGACTTGGTCAAAGGGTCAAGAGCAACAAACCACATGTTAAAGACATCATTGTGTACCTAAATGCAATCATCAATAAAAATAATTGTGTAAATCAGGGGTCTCCAAACCGGTCCTGGAGGGCCGGATCCATGCCAGATTTTTAAAATTACTACATGTATCTCAATGGGGATATCCAAAAAATCTGGCATGGATCTGGCCTTCCAGGACCGTTTTGGAGACTCCTGGTGTAAATGCACCTATTACTGTTAATAAAACATATGCACTGTGTTCAATAATCATTGTCAACATTATTACCTCAAGAAAGAATTTAAAATGAGCAAAACCTGGGTCTGTGTATTTTGTATAAACTTACCAATTATGAAAATGCAATCATAAAAGTCGCCCCTGGAGGACTTCACATTTTGACAACATTATATGCAGCCATAGACTTAACCCCTAGAGAACGCTTGACACAATTTCAGGCCCCAATACATATAGTTCATTGATATATAGCCCCTAGAGAGTGCAGCACTCCAAGCTGTAGACCAGAAGCTCCAACTTGGGGAAAACTTTAAATGAAATATTCATAAAATCCTGGAAGGTCCTGGATACCTGACCTCTGCAGAAATAGGGTCAGTATATTAACATTACTGCTAAGAGGCTGTTGTCACTCCTACAGCCCCAGCAATACTTTTCAAATTCCCCTGTCCTCCTGGGTTCACCACAAGACATGAAAAATATGCAAAAGAATAAGCCCGCAGGACATTATGGAGCACTCCAGCCAGGGCCAGTGAATATTTTAGTTATGGCTCACCTGCTGACCCGGGAGAACCACAGACCTTTTCTTTTTCTGGTCCTAGGCCTTGCGCCTCTTTTATCTCTTTTTTGTTTTCTTTTTGGGAGGAGTACGGTCCAACTTGGGCATTGCATGCTCCTGATGTTTGGGGCAGCCAAGGAGCCCAACCCTGGCTGCCCCGCAGGCTCTCGAGTGGCAGCCTCTCTAACTAGCTGCCCCAGGAGCCGGCAGCCCTCTTCTCCCCTGCCTGCTCTGTGCGGGCAGGGAATGTGTGATGTGGTGGCCACCCTGCTCCCCTATACACTGGCACAGGGAGTGGGGGCAAGGCCACCGCTATGGGGGCATGACGACACCCCCTGGTACAGTTCCATCGGCCCCCGGGGAGATGGGTGTGGGAGTAAAAGTGAAGACAGGGAGATGGCTTCACGCACACCCTTCCCTGGAGAATTTAAATAAATAAATAATATATTGTTACATGTGTGTGGGGAGGTATTTTTTCCTGCCACTGAAGAGAAATGTAATTAACCTGGCACACCATGTTGGCAAAAGGACTGGACACTGATCCTGAGCGGAGCCAGGGAAATATGACAATTCTGAATAACCCATAAATTGGACAGATATTATTGTGGAACTTGCAGATTTGATTTCCTCGCACAGGTTACACCCCATTTCAATAAGTCACTGGTCTCTAATAAAGTGTCACTACTGATAAAACAGTAAATCACACTTACTTTCCCTATTACTGTACTCTAACATTATAAGGCCTATCCAAGGTCAATATATAATCCTGTAGAGTCCCCACTGTGCCAGCCTACCAGTGCCCAGTTATCGGGCTGTGCACAAAAGTAGTCTCCCATGAACAGACTGCACACGTGTGCACACACATGTGCATGTGTTCACATGTAACCAGCCAAGGTCCCCTCACCCTTACTGTGTCTCAATGACCTTATCTTAAAAGGCGGACTCTGGCAGTAAACTAAACACATGCAGTCCATTTGCCATGTGATTAGGGTGGGTGAGACACATTAACCGAGATTCACCCACAGTAGAAAAGTCCAAAACCGGGTGATCCAAAAATGAAAAAATTCCAGGGGTACTGAACAGGCGGAACCCGTTTGCAACACCTTGCCATCTATCATCATCAGCATAGTCATATCTGCTTTATCATGGTGGCGTTTTAGCCTGTTAACATGGATAACCCTGTGACGGTCTCTTGGGGTGTCTAATTCCACCAGATAGGTGACTTCCCCCTTTTTTTCTCAAATTTGATATGGATAGGACCCAGTCCACTTTCCTGGATGCTCCTAGGAGCAACAGGCTCTAAAATCCATACAAAATGTCCAGGTTGGTATTGTACCAGTGAGGACTTCTGGTCATCCCAGTGCTTCAGAAACTTCTAGCTGGCCTTCAAATTCATGTTTGCTCTTTTCATATACTCTTGTGGAATCTTTCAACTGAGCTATTCCCTTGGGTGTGGAAGGTGTGAAACTGTAGGTAACCCGATACTTATCCATATTGCTGCCAGATAAGCAGACACAAAGTCAGTCCCCCATCCGAAATGACATACTTAAGCAGGGAACCCTACCACAGTGAAGATTCCAAGGAGTCTTTAACCACTGCAGGAATAATCACTTCTTGAGAGGAATGGCTTCTAGATACCTATTGGCACAGTCCTCTACCACCAGAATAAATCCATTTCCAGATGCAGTGGGTGGGTCAGGGGAACCAAGAATATCAATCCACACACTCTCAAGGTGAGTCCCCACCACAGGTAGTGGTATCAGGGCAGTCTTTGACTTGCCTCCTGTCTTGCCTCTAGATTTACAGGTGATACAGGAGTGACAGAACTCCTTCACATTCTCAGACATCGGGGTCTAGTAAAAGTGATAAACCAACTTCTCCCAGGTCTTGATTTCCCCCAGATTGCCTGACAGGAGAATTGCATGGGCTAGGTTATGGAAGAATTCTCTGTACTGTTGGTGGATCACCACTCTCTTGCTTGCACTGGTTTGGGGTCCCCTGACTCTCCGTACAAGACTCCAGCCTCCCACAATACCTTATAGGTACCAATGACATCCCCTGGTTCTTGCCTTTCAGCTAGTTGCCTTGGGCTTTCAAGAGTGCTAAAAGTCTTTTGACTCTGTCTCAAATCCTCCCTGGAAGTACCTCCAGCTCCATGAACCTCTGCCAGCTCGGGCATGTCTGTCAAGGGAACATCTCCATCTTCAGGCCCAGACCCTTCCCCTCAGGGTTAAGTTCCTTCTGGGTCTGAGGACTCTGGGAAGCTGGCTGACCAGACTTCCTGCCCTTTCTCTTGTTACTTGGGACCTAGACCATTCTTCCAGGCTCCTGAGTCCCTTCACTTCCATTTAAGGCAGCTAGTAGAAACACATGCCCACTCAAGGAGACCAAGAATTGCTGCATGAGTCTCTCAATCCACATCTGCACAGGCAAAGTGTTTCCCTGCCATTGCCCAGAAGACACTCCACTGGAATAGCAGGGGATATAGCTACCTTCTGTAGGCCAGTAACCCCTCTCCACTCAATCAACCATAGCTACGGGATGTGGCTTTGTAGCATTGTTAGAATTTACTATCTGGTGCACCTCATCTTTGATGATTTGGTCTAGGGAAACCAGCTTAGCGTTGACCATGGTTATGCTTGCATCAGTATGCCTTGGAGCCTTCACCTTCACCCTATTGATTCTTGACCACTACCTACACTTTTCCATGCTTGGAGGTCAGAGTGCAAGGGTTAAATTTACCCGCCCACTCACTGAAACTACAGTGACCACAGTGTACCCCTAGGAACTCCCAGGGACAGCTTCCACCCACATCCCTAACTATGCCTTTGGGATGGTCACCAGTGGGTGACTTTTGAATACACACACACTCTCTACTCTTGTGCTGTTGACAGTCATAGCATACCCCCTCACTTTGAAGCGTCATAATTCTTGAACAGGTACTCCCTACCCTTAGACTGGGATGAGCCTTGGAACTCACCCCCATGGGCAATTTTTTGTGGCTCTTTCTGTTTTTTTCCCTTTTATCTTTGCCAATGTCTTCGTCTGAAGGAGGGCCTTATCCATTTCTTAGGATAACCTCAATGGGATTTCTTGAGCACCCTGGTGTACCCATTCATCCACAATCTTGCTCAACCCTCTAGGACTATAGAGCTTAGAAACCACTAGATGCTGGTGTAACTTCCCTGAGGTACAATTAGTAAGTATGTGCTCTTTTACCAAAACATCGTAGAGCCCCTCATAGGTATCCACTTTGTTACCCATGATCCAGCCTTCCAGTGACTTTACAGAATTATCTACACCGTCAACCCTTGTCTGTGTTGATCCCTTGTAAGTGTTCCTAAACTTTTACCTTTACCCCTCAAGGGTGAGACCACAGAGTTCAATAAGTGCTGCCTGCATGTGTGTGTACGACTCTACCACCTCATCCTTCAGTGTCAGGAGTCTATTTTTCCCCAGCGCTGAAACCAGTTCCCACAACAAGGACCCCCAGTATTGGACATCCACCATCCTCATCTTTAGAGTTTTCTCATAGGATGCTAGCCACTTATCATTGTAATTCCCTGTGAGATATTTAGGTACAATACTCTTGGGTGACCTTAGATCATAAACACCCACTGCAGTTACCTAATTATCTTTTTTGCTGCCATCATTGTTTGGGGTCTTCAACCCCAGCTTGACCCTTCTCTTCTCAAGGGCCAGTTTTATCTTTTCCAAAGCCAGTCTCCTTTTCTCCAACTCCAGGAGGCTAATTTGGACCTCAAGGTTTCTTGGTCCTTTCTAAGGTTGTGCTCCTTTCATATTGAGGGGAGCCTCTGGCCAATGCTGGAGGTCAGGATGTCATCGTCCCCCTCATCTTCATCATTGATGACCTCCCTGTCATCATCTTGTACCCCACTGTCTGGGTGATCGTCTTTTCCAACAGTACTTGGGCTCTGAGGGCCTCTTCCCAGGTCCTGATGGCTTTCTGTAGATTCCCTTTCTTTGCCGAGGCCCCCAAGATGATTTACCTATCCTTGCACATGATCCTCAAATCATTGATTCTGAGGGTGGACAGAGTGGACCAAGTCAAACCCCATGTTTCCTAGTCCTTTTGGTGACTTGAATACACTTTGCGAAAACTCTGGCAAACTTTTCACAAACTTTTCTAAACTTTCTGAATTTTTTTTTAAAGTTTGCAAACTTTTGTAAAACAGTACTTAGGAGAATCCAGAACTTGGCAGCTTGATTGTAACTCAGAAATAACATATCCTTAGTGTTAACCTGGTGGTTTTGTGGGAACTTCAGACATATTAATGGTATGGTTCTGCAAAACACAAGTTCTGGATCAAACCACTAGGCACCAATGTGAGGAAAGTGGTTTATTATATGGTACAGTTGTGCAACCTCACTGTAATAAACTTACAAATCCATCTTTGGTTCAATCAGGCTTGTTTCAGGTTCAATGGACGAACTTTCAAAGACTTCAATGGATCAGGCTTAATGTAAGGGATACCGGATGCTTATGATGCTAAAAGATGCTGACGATGCTTGTTCGGTGAGGGGGGTCTTCCAGGGGCTACTTCTTAGTCCAAGGTCATGGTGGGGCAACTCTGGCCATAGAAGCTAACATCCATCGATGTCTCTGGGTGAAGTCTAGCCAAAAGCCAGCTGCCACTGGTCTTGGGTTAAAGCTAAACTAGAGGCTCACCTTAACTAAAGCTGGTATCTTTTTTGTGCAACCAAACAGCTCTCTGATGTCTCTACAAGTTCCAGCAGACTCAGGTGCAACTTTTGAGTGACAAGTCTTGGTCTTCCGGGCTTGGCTTCAATGGTCAGCAGAGGTCAAGCAATTGTAGCTACCAACTTTCCAAGGCAGACTTCTTCAGCTTTTGTGGCCCTGTAGCTGTAGTAGGAAGTCAACGGACTCACTCTTGGAGTCACTAATTCTGTCTATGGCTCAGGGACAACTTTTCCTCAAGCCGGGCACTATTGGCACCGTCCTCTCTTTGCTGGATCAGGAGTAACCCTGGGCCAAGCACTACGCTACGCTTGCGTAGTTTGTGAAGTTTCCGTTACTTCGCACTACACAAATTGCACGTAGCACAGTGCAAACACGCGTTGCGTAGCGTAGTGCCGCAGTCACTTTTTGCTTGCTCGCGGTCCTCAACATCAAGTTGGCGACCGCGAGCAAGCAAAATGAAATTTTTCCTCGTTCGCGATCGGCAACATCAAATTGGCAATCATGAGCTTGGAAAATAAACCTCCCGGCGAGATTCTCAATGCGGGGAGGTCAGGTTTCTCATTGCGAGTGGTCGCGTATGAGAAACTACCAGTCCGCGTTGAGAAAGTTGCCGCTCGAGTAAAAATCTACTTGAGCGGCAGAAAACTACAGCTCGCATTGTGCAAGATGCCGTTTTCAATGATTGCACAGTGCCGGATGCTTGTCAGCACTGTGCATTCATTGAAAACGGCATCTTGCACAGTGCGAACAGGCTACTGCGCAGTTTGCGTAGTGCTACACGTAGCTCGCGTAGTACGAAGTGCACTTTGCGCAGCTTTGCGTAGCGCTACTTCACGAACTAAGCCCAGCCCTAATAGGAGCAGCAGGTGCAGTCCAGTCTTTGGTGCAGCCTCTCCTTGCCAGGACTAGGGAACAGCAGTGCAGGCAAGAGCTGATGTCTGGGTGAAGGGGCCACTTTTATACCCTGAAATTGTCCTTGGGGATTCAGTGAGCACTAGCCATTGGGCCACCAGATCCCCTCCCGCTTGATTATGCCTCCCTGAAAAGTGTAGTGTACAAAAAGTGATGGATGAAATGCTTGAATTAATCTCAGCCACTGGTATTTTACTCAGTCCGCATCCCAATCCATCATTATTTTGCACACCATGTCACCTCAGTTTGGACAAAGCTAGATGCCCTGCTCCAATCGGAACGGTCCAACCTGAAACACCAAGCCAGGTTCTTCCTGAACCAGAACACAAGTGATTCAGGACCTGTTTATCCCTCGTTATGAGCTTATCAGCTGGGTACAACTTGGCTCTGGGGACACAGTGTGCGCAGGACCTGCGTCTGGGCATACCCGTCTGACTTAAGGTGACAAACAAAAGTATACAAAAAAGTGATGAATGGAATGCTTGAATTAATTTCCTGCAAAGTGTGGCATCTAGCTATCTCACAATGTACTATTTTCCCACTCCCAAGATGGTAGGACCCTTTTCTCGCTGTGTGGGGCTTGGTGGCCAATCCTAGAAGTGTGGCTACCTGAGGACAACATGCCCATGGGAAAACTTGTTGGGCAATAGTTTCCTCCTCTCTGCCTCTGCCCATGATGCCACCTGTCTACCAGAACAAAAGAGCAGCCCCTCACATGTGTCCACCAGTTTCCTTTCAAAGACGACATCCCCTTTGAAGCTCACCTTTTGGGCTCACACCCTGTTTGGCCTTCCTGCCAGGGATAGATAACAACTCTTCAAAGGGTAGCCCTTTTTGAGTTGCTTCATGAGAGTCGTTCACACCTCCCCCCAGGTGGGCAGAAGGTTGTCTCGTGGCCAGCAACCATAAACAGTCAGTGGAAAACTTTGGGAATAGAGTAACAACTTTCTAAAGTTGCAATTTAATTAGAAGTTACATTAAATGCGACTTGGACATCGAGTCAGGTTTAACCCCTTCCATGCTGATGACGAACCCCAGCCGTCATGCACTACGGTGCTCGTGTGCTGATGACGGCTGGGGTTCATCACGGCCCGCCCCTGTTCGTGTTGTTTACAGCACACCAGTGGAATCGCGGCCGCATGGAAGGGGTTAATGCAATGGTTCTTTTGATACCTTGAAGTACCAACTTTAGTAGTCCCATTCAGAAGTTAGCACTGCTAAGTGTCAGCATGTGACCCTGTACTTGTCAATAGGGCTACAACCCTTTCCACAGCAAAAATGACAATTTGGGGGGTTTGCAGTTAGAGCATGTAAAAACACATCTACTTTTAAATATACTGCACCCTGCCTTAGTGCTCAATAGGCCTGCCTATTGCGTAACTTAAATATTAAAAAAATGAAGGTTGGACTTTGTCAATGTTTTAAATGGCAAAGTCGAATTAGCTGGTTGAGAGCTGCTCTGCCAGTTAGCAATGGCAGACTGGGAGTCATGCATTTACTTCGTCACACTCGAGAAGGCACAATAAGTGCTGCAGTCCACAAGGGACACTTTAACGTACAGGCCCTGGGTATCCTGGTACCTTATACTAGGGACCTATAAGTAAGTTAACTTATGCCAATTGTGGGTGAGCCAATCAGACATAAACATTTTAAGGATCAGAACACTGGCATTAGCAGCCGGTTGAAGGACTCAGTGCACTGTCAGAGTCGAAAAACCAATCGCATCATTCCAAAACTTTGAGTGTGATCATGCAAAAAAGAAGCATTTCCTTACACTTATGATTAAGGTTTTAAATCCACAAGCAGGAGCAAAGTCTGTTGTTTGAATGCTTCATTATATGAGACTCAAAACACAAACTAAATGCATTAACTCAATTAACACTAAGGCTTCATGTAGGTTATGCACAGCTGAAAAGGATTTTATGGAAGAATTGAATGAGAGGAGACTGAAGGTTGGGCAAAAGTAGGGAAAAGAGAATGAAGTGGTTGGGAAAAGGAAGAAGAGGCAGTAAAGGACTTAGGGGTACATCCAGAACTCAGTTTGCATTTGAATAGGAAGAGGACATTTTGTACTGTAAGAGATAAAGAACATGCTTGGAATCCAGAGTTGGTGGTATGAAGTGATTGTTATTGGGCTAATAAGCCTTTGGGAGATGCATATTTGACAGGAGAAAAACCCATTAGTAAGGGAGTTTATTATGTGTCCGGGAAAAAAACATACTCCCAACTTCCAGTTAACTAGATTGGTAGCTATTATTTAACTTCAGTGTTTCCTAAAAAATATAATGTAGATTACCTAAATATAGATGATAGTGACTCACGAGAGAGGTAAACGTAGTGCTTTCCAAGTAGTAGATGATTGTCTACCTTGGCAGATTGCCTTGCCACAATTACAGCTGGAGCTTAAGCTACTATTAATGCTGAGCTTATAGCAATAAGGGCAATGGTTTTGCAGAACGGTCATGCTTTAGATATCTTACTCATGAAAGAGTGCAGAGTTTGCTGCATGTTACATGTTCAACAAAGCTGCACTTACATTCCAGAAAACAGTGGTAAAAAAAGAATACGTTTACCATCTCTCCCCACCTCAATATATATAATTGTCAGTGTGTCACTGCAGCTCTGTAGGGAGCAGGTATTTGGGAATATCACAATGTTTCTTCTTTACAGAGGAAAACCGAATATGTAGACAGCCCCTTCATCTCCCTACTACTAGTTCCCATTATTGTTCTTCATTCAGAGTTGAGCCTACAGTGTATTTCAGATAAAAGTGATGCTAGCCTCACTTCTGCTTCACGTCACTATTTGGGCCAATAGCGAGCCATTTTGAATAGGGACATGATATTGGACTGGATCAAATTAGATAAGGGCTTATAAATTCCTAGGTTGGGGTATATTTCTAAGACTTTTAATGAATTACGTTTTTCTGATATGTTTGATTCACCTTCTATCTTGAGGGCCGTCATGTTGTCATTGGTCTGGTTGTGGCGCCAGACTAAAAGTGAGAAGTCGGAGGTTATGCTCCGCTTTCAGAAACTTTTTCAATCCAGCAAAAGTTCTATTTGAGATTACATTATGTTTTTAGTACCTGTTGAGCCCTTGATGTATTTACCTTTAGAAATTACAAGATGGGAGAGATCACTTCTCTTTGATTTCAGAGCCGGCATCATGTGACAGCTTTTGTGCATCTCAGAGGCTCAAAGCACTTTGGGTAGCTCTACATTGGTTTGCCCATGTGATGCACTTTCTGGACATTTTATGTTTTTTTTAAATTCTTTAGATCCTTTATGCTACTTTTTCTAAAGCAAATCTTAAAGCATTTAGGGTATCGAAAGTGCAGCAATGCGTCATATTCCCTAAAGCTGTTAGGCAGCCCTGATATCAGCTATAGAATATGTTCTTTTTTTTTAAAGTGGCAGCACAGTATAGGAAATCAATGGAGGGGTGAACGTCAGGTTGGAGTTACAGCCATAGCATTTTAGGCTTGATGGTACGCTATTGTCATTTGACCCTTCTTTCTAGCCATGGTACAAATCTATAAATGTATAGACACCTTTTCGTATCGGCCTATAGTTCTACCATGGTTTTGAAGAATTTTTTATGCCTACACAGATGCAATGCTGTAGGATATCCTAAGCATGTATTCATGTGCAGATTAGTTGTCAGTCCTCACTTAGCTCTGTAGGTGTGACCCTACTGCCTATTATTATAATTATTGTTGGATTCATCTATTGCATTTCGCTTTTGTGGAGGCTCGATTTTTGAGCCTCAGGTCTTGCTGCACTGCCATCTGCTAGATAGTTAGCACTTTACTTTGTAAATTTTAGAATTGATTATGCTGGTAGCATCATTGCTAGATTCCTGGTAGGCATTTTGTTGTTAAACATGTGTTTTATGGATCTTGTATCGTTGCTTAAGTTGCCTCTCTGCTCTGTGTTACCTGATTGGGCGGCACACACATCACCTCACTCTCAAAATGCTAATGATGTCATGGCTATTGTTGTTGCACATGATTTACTGTATTTCTTTTATGTTTTTTATTCAAATCGAATAGGCTGAACTGTGGGGGTAAAGTAATCTTGCCCTATTGACTAGTGCCCAAAACAAGTTTTTAAGGGTATAACGGGCCTTCCAGCATCCACCCCCTTAGTTCCCCTCTTTTACGATTTGGGATGCCAACGCTTGGAGGATTTGGCTCGGTATAGACCGGTGGCATACTGGAGGAGACTGTGGGTAACTCCTGATCTCTCCCAGTATGCTCGGGCATTCCTCAAAGTCAGAGATGCTGACAGTGCACATAAAATCCCATGGATGAGAGAGGCAAGGGCAGCATATATCGCCATGGGTTTGGGCTGTTTGTGGGAAGATCCAATAGCTAATCCATTCCCGCCTAGGAAAGTTTTGAGAGAATTATACTGGAGCATGGTTTCTTTGAGAAGGTTTAATAGTTGTACTAGCCCGTCACTTACAGCGGATTTCTTGGAACTAAAACATTTAACTGCTCTAGAGGGCTACTGGGACTACATTATGGTTCCTGGGGATAGGAAGAGGTACCGTCAATTTAGGGACGGGACACTTCCCGTAAATTCCTTCACTTCCAAATGGAACAGTAATTATAAACCCAGCTGTCCCTTCTGTCCTACACAACGGGAAAGTATTGCCCACATTTTACTTATCTGCCCAGAATACAAAGCTCCAAGGCAGATGTGGTTGAAGCCTATCTGCTTGCAGATGGGTCTCACCACTGGCTGTGAGGCTTTAAGAATTCTCAAAACAAACAGCCCTCAGCCCGTGGTTATAGCTGTTGCCAAGTTCTTACACAGGATGTGGATAATCCGAGCACGCAAACTAAGTTTACAATGATTTTTATGGTTTTAAAACACTTTATGATCTTGTTGCTAAAAAGACTATCTGGGCTACAATTGTACATGGACCTTCTGTTTTCCTTCTTTTTAATCTTTTTTTTATAATTAAAAGTGTTTAAGAACGATTTTAAAAAGATATTTATATACAATACAATGCATTTAAATTATTTCCTTTTGAACATGGATGGACTAACTTAAGTACCATATCCCCCCCGATGGTTTCTTGTGCAATGTAATCGGGTAAAAGAAATGTTATGTTCTCAGTTTTAACTTCTATTCTTAAATTTATGATGTTTGTCTTTTATGATACTACAATCGAAATAAAGACTTTATGAAATGAAATGATGATGATGATGATTTTTCAAGATTGGTGAGTGGTTTAGTACTATTGGTAATAGAATACTGAAAAACATACTTACCCTGATATTAATCATTATAATTTGTGTGATATGTTTATTTCTGTTTGTAGGATGTATACAAATGATTACTCCAAAGGGTTGGCAAAGATAGAAAGGAGAGCAACGGCCTGAATCAAGAGGTAGAAAAAGGTTGCATACAGATGGTAATATCTTGTGAGTTAGAGATGACATGTCCATTTTGGTTCCTGAAGGACTCTATAGAACAGTGACGTAAGTGTGTGGGTGATAGAAATTGTGATGTAGAATGTTCAGATAACGGTTACATGCTGAGCAATAAAGATGTGTAATACCAAGCTCGGTGTGTGAAGTGATCATTTGCAGGTACATGGGCTGGAGAGGACTCTACTACTGCAGACAAGATAGGGGATTATGTACACCCCGCGACCCGAAGAACCGAGAGTGCTCTCCAGGAGAGTTTGCCGTGGTCCAGTAAACTGCTTGTGCGAATCATGTGTGCCTCAGTTTAAGTGAAAATCGACGGTTGGTATATGCATCACTCCAGCTAGTGCAAGGCCTACGAAGAAAGTGAAGGCCTTAGAGAACATTTAAAAAACATGTTTTAACCTTTTATTTAAAGATTTTCCCCAACAGATACAATCAATACATCGTGAATGCCACAATTATACACTGTTCACCGCAACATACTAGTTTCAGTTGTACAATAACCCTGGTATCATGTACATTCGAGTAGGAGCAATACCATAAGTACAACATTACTGCTAAATGGAGGGCACTGGGAAAATTTGAGAGCTCACGGACGTCTGATCTAAGAGATACCACTTGAATGGCTGCCAAATATCAAGTGGGCGAGAGGCTGGGGGTTGCAACTGGGCATACAGTTTCGAGTTGGTGTGAAGAACCAGGGGGTCCTAAAGGAAGACCACCCAAGTCCACAGCTTCCTCCAAGTACGTTAAAAAATGGGAAACCACACCACTGGGAGTGAAGAAACACAGGTTTATTAATCACACACAGGAATCTCTAGAGATGGAAGTGTCCACGACCCACTGGAGGTAGGTAATGGGAGACTGTTCGACTTGCAAGGAGCACGCAGCATCCTTTATAGGACGTGGACACTCCCCTCGCAAGAGAAGGAACACAGAAAGTCCATATAGCTTGCGGAGATGGACATACAGATCACCTGCCCTTTGTCACGGAGCATGATGCAGGAATGGGAAAATCTAAGCCTTGGGCACATCACCTGCCTCTTTCCAAGTAGTTGGAACAGGAATGGAACCCGCGGGCGGGGTCATCTGCCATCTCAACATTCCTGGCACATTTTAGCATGGGTGCGGTAAAAAGGTCAGCTCGAGGTGCAGGTTGACATGTACATGGTCAGTGAAACAGAGGTGAAATGGACGCTGTAGTCACAGAATGGTGGGGCACATGGCAACTTAGCAGATTCAGGTGTTACAATAAGTCATGCTATACAGCCAGCACTTAAACGCGGGGGAGCGTTTGTTGCCCCAAAAAATGGCAACCAGGCCTTAGAGAAAGTTTGTTTGTCGTAGGCTAGAAATTTGCTGATAAAGTTGAGAAAAGAGGTACTATGCCACAACGTGACACAGAGCTGTTATTTTTACAGTATGAAAATGCTAAAGGCAGCATCAACCAGGTACATACAAGCGCTAAAGGCCATGTTAGCCCAGTGCAAGGAAGTACTAAAAACAGAAACATTTCTGACACCACGAAACTATTAAAGCACTGCATCATTGGTTATCACCCATAGTGGTAATGCCAAAAAAGGATAGTGGACGAGCCGTGCACATCTGCATTGAAAGAGAATGACATCCCAGTCTGCACATTGCTGACATGATTACAAAGCTGAATGGCGCTAAAGTATTTTCCTGCCTTGAGTTGAACAAGGTGTATCACTAGCTCGAACTGAAAGAGAACTGCAGGCACAATACTATTTTTTCAACTTATGTTGGTTTATTTAGTTATTAAAGGCTGAGGGACAGATGTACCAAGCGTTTTCCTGTTCCCAAACGGGCGATTCCCAGAATCGTCCCATTTGCAAAAGGGATAAAGCCTTTTGGGATGTATCATCCCAAAAGGCAATTGCAAAATAGGTAATCACAATTTTTCGATTACCTATTTTGTGAAGGCATTTAGAGAATCGCAATTTACGATTCTCTAAATACAATGCAGGAAGCGCTTTTTAAATTGCGACCCTGCTTTAAGGAATCGCAATTTACCACCAACTTTAAGTTGGTGGTAAAATTCAAATCCTTAGGAAAATGCACAATTTAGCAGTTTTCCAAGTGCCAGATGGTGCACATACATGCCCTTAGGGCCTCTAGGTCCATAGGAATGAATGCGAAGGCAGTCCTTAATAGCGAATCACAATTTGTGACTCGCTATTAAGGAATATGTCTGAATCGCAAAATATTGACAGAAACCTACATACACTGCATTTAGCGAGTCTATAATAGCAAATCGGTGAAATTCGCTATCATAGACTCGCAAAATGTAATCTTGATACATCTGGCCATAGTTAAGTTTCGGAGTGTTATCAGCTACAGAACTTTTTCAGGATGTCTTTCGTCGCTTAATACAGCCAGTCACAAATGCGTTCAATTACAGCGAAGACATACTTGTTTTGGGGGCCACATGAAAGGAACACAATAAAGCTCTGACATAAGTGTGTCTCATACTTGTTGATGCAGGTCTCACTTTCAAAGCAGAAAAAAATGAGTAAACTCAAGTTCTTTGGTCAAATTTTATCTGAAGGAGGAATGACTCCGGATCCAAGTAAAGTACAGGCCTTGTCAGCCACTTTTCCCCCACAAACTGTAACTATGCTGCGATCCTTCCTTGTTATGGCCAGTTACTTTTCAAGGTACATGCGTGACTTTGCCACTGTGAGTGCTCCATTGAGAGACTTAACAAAACGAAATGTCCCATTTTAATGGTCAGGTGAATGTGAACAAAGCGTTAAGAACTTCAAGCATGTAATTAAGAAGGTAACTGAAATGGCATACTTTGAACCAAAATTGCAGATGGAGTTTGTTGTTGATACAAGCCTCGTGGAGTAGGGTGAAATCCTGCCCAGCACACTGAACACCCAATGCCCCAAGACATATTGTGACATATACTAGCCGAAGTTTGTCAAAGACAGAACGTGCCTATTCACAACTTGGAAAAGAAAGCCTTGCTGTAGTATAGGCTTGTGAGCATTTTCTTGTGTTCCTATACAGAAAGCATTCCACAGTTGTCACCGACCACCAATCATTGCTCACCATTTTCGGTAATCCTAAAGCCAAGAAGCCCCCCACATTGAGCATTGAGAGGAGTGGATTGCAATTGTAGGCGTATGATTATATGATAGTGCATCATCCAGAAAAAGATAAAAACTGTGGACTGCTTCACTTGTGTGCCAATACAGGCACTACTTCTAAAGCGGCTGATTCTTATGTTAACTTAATTGTGATATCCAATATCCCTGCTGTCATATCCATAGAACAAATCACTACTGCCACGATTACTGGCTAAGATCTGCTAATAGTGGGAAAACAAGGGGGAGAGCAAGGAATGGTGTCCACCCGTGGTGGACGGGGAATACTCCTGTTCCCCTGATCAAGGTTATAGAAAACAAATGGAGGAGTATCATCCAAAGTTAGGCTGAAGGTTTTCCAAGAGGAGGAATAATTATTCCTTTTGTAAGAAACCCCTCACTCACCACCTGGTGGTGACATGCTTCATCATCGGGGTCCACCCTGGTGGCCTAGCGTCACCAGGGTGTGCTTCGACACCTGTAGTACAGTGGAGCAGGTTGTGAATGTGGGTGCAGAAAAAATAAATGTTAAAAATTGTCCTGTTTAGCTTGAACAAGTGAGTTTTATTAAAAAGCAACTGGACAATAATAAAAATAAGGGGCGAGATACTGGGAGGAGAGTTACGACCTAAGTATCTCTGTATGGGTTATGGTGAGTTGGTCAACATGTTTCTACCGTGTGTGAAAATACCCGGTATTCATCAGGACCAAGGAGATGGACGTTGTGGGTCCCCTAAAAGACTCACCCTATCCTAAATCCTTTCTATACCATTGGCAAATTGGCCAAAGGTAGTATGCTCAAAAAAATGTTGAGCATGAGTAAAAAACTATTTGTAGTTATTTCAGGTGCTTCGTCGGGCAGGGGGTAGGCACGTCACGCAGTACAACGTATTAGTTTACTGGCGTGGAGAGTGGCCCATAACCTACTTCTACCTTCCGCAGCGGAAGGTAGAACTAATACGTTGTACTGCGTGACGTGAATGAAATGAGCCGCTACGCAGGACTTGAGGTTTTTGGTGCGTATGTTTTGGTGCGTATGTTGCAAGGTTTTTAGAAAGTTGGTGTGCAAAAATGGGTGGTTTATCAAATATTTTATTGAAATCCGTTTCAAGTTGAGCATTTGCGTTCTAAAAACCTTGCGTCCATGTTGAAACAATCTCCTACCAAAGAACAAATTACCTACAAAGGTACCATACCATGCCACAACTGTGGCCACTGCAGCAGCATCATTCCAGGAAATTGTGTATCACACCCCACTCAAGGGACGCCCATTCGCCTTCAAGTTAATGTCACCTGTGACTCAATGAACGTTATATACATGCTAAAATGCCCGTGTGGCCTCCCATATGTGGGCAAGACTGAACGCAAAATTAAAGTAAGACTGACAGAGCACCGCAGCAACATACGCACCAAAAACCTCAAGTCCTGCGTAGCGGCTCATTTCATTCAACATGGTCACAATCCCAGCCAAATTCGCTTCCTCATCCTGGAAGTAGTGGATAAACACCCACACATCGACAACAACAAAAACTTGTTGCGTCGTGAACTATACTGGATACACTGCCTTCTGGCCATGCACCCTAAGGGATTAAATGATAGACTGGAATACAGTTGTTACCTCTAGAATTCTTCCAGTATTATACCACGATCCTATTGTACCATTAACTGCTGATTTGGTTGATCTCCCTTGACGCCCTTGTTCACCCTTCACCCCAATTTGTTTAATATATGTCCTAGATTTAATTGTGTTACTATTGTTACTATACTTTACCTTGTTTGTATTTTTATCTTCTGAATTGCTTTGTACCACATCCATGCATTCTTTAATTTTTTTCCCTATAGATTTTCACTCCACTATGTGCGTTTTCACTTTCTTCTGTTCACTTTCACTTTCTTCTGCCACCTTATTTCTTCTATTTCTATTATAAACGACAGTTTCATGTTTCACGTCTCTCACATTCATTTTTTTATTCTCTTCTATGCACACGCTTTTTTTCGGCGAACTCTCCCCAGACTGTTCACCCTATTCCTGATCACACTTCGCCTCTGTATCACTCAGTTACGTTTATTTCACTCTCGTATTCCACCTTTCTTGTAGTTTAGTCCGTTTTCACTCTCTATGTTCCTTGTGCACCCTCATGCGCATGCTCGGCGTCTTCCGGGTTCACGGACATCTTTTCGGAGTTTCTTTTGTTCACACCGGATAGAATGTATCTCAACTTCGGATAATCGGTAAGAGTGCACGACTTTCCTTCACGCCCCCCTCGATTGCAGGCTATCATCTATTCACTAGAGTACTGCCGTGTTGTTTAAACTATCACGTTTTACCTCGGGTTTGGATTCCTTGGTGTACTCTATCTCTCTACCGTATATCCTTGACTTCTATAATCACCCTTCCACTTTTTAACCTCTATCGTTGCGATTTACTTGCAGATAATTTGTGACACCTCTCTTTTGTATAGCGTTTTTACCCACCATTGGTTTATTTAGTACCGTTTGTTTAACCTCACATGAGTATGTGTTGTGCATTCAGGACTCCTGTACTAGCGCCCTACAGATGTTTTCTTTTACTTTCTAGATTCCCCCTGAAGAAGTGCATCTTTGCACGAAATGCATCGGGATTATTTGACTGTACAGTTCTACATAAACTTTGATACCTAATACTATTGATCATATGACTGCAATATGATGATGGAAATATTGAACTGTCAAAGTTAACTACCACTACGAAAAAGATTTGTTGAAATAAATCTCAAAACTTCATGTACAACTTCAATTTTGAAACTTTATTGATCACAACTACGCACTGTGGTGCCTATCAGAGTGCCCAGGATTAGTCCTTACCCCCTGTAAGGCTTGCATTGCTTTCGTATCTATATGCACCTTTTGGACCTAGAAGGTGACATCCTGCGCACCTATTTAACTGAATACCTACCTTACCTGGCCTAATTCAATTCATCTTGGAGTGCAGCGGTTCTTCTACTCTTTATTTAAACACCAGACAAGCACACTTATCTGGCAACAGGTGAATGGTGTGGTTAAGAGATTTATGAGCACCCTCAAAAAATCTGTTTGGTGCGCTGCGCTAAAAAAAAAAGCTTGAAATCAAATCAGGTCTACAGTTTATGATTGGTGCATACAGGCCAACTCCCTTTTAGATCACAAGTGAAAACCCTGCCACATTCATGCTTGGGAGAACCACAGGAACCAAATTGCCACAGTGGACCACTGAGAGATCTATTGCCATGGATAAACTTAGAACCACTGATTTGTGACACAAATGCAAAATGAAGGCCTATACTGACAGATTCTGCAGTGTTCGAAACACTGTGCTCCACAGAAGAGACCAATGTATCATCAGCCAGAAACGGAAACGCAAGTCTGATGCTCCTTCTGATACTGAGGGTTGTGACTAGTAAAGGACACAGGTTGACTGCTCATCATCCTGAAAAGTAAATTACGCAAGATTCTTAGCATTTTGAGCACCTGCCTCGATCTTTGCCAGCTCCAAATGTCAGGAGTGAGACTTGTCCACCTGAGAATCCATAGAGCCCAATGACTGTACCAATATCTCCGTCACCAATGCCAGTCATGGACACTTCTCTGGTAACTCCACAGCCTCACATGAACAGATCTGGGCGATCGATTCGAACACCAAAACAACTCATTGAAGAGTTGTAATGTATATATGTATTATTGGAACTATTAATTTAACAAAGGGGGATATGAAGTGTCTTGTGAGTTACCAATGATGGGACCCTTTTGGTTCCTTAAGGACTCCATAGGACAGTGACATAAGTGTGTGGTGAGGGTGATAGAATTCATGATGTAGAATGTTAAGTAAAGGCATGTAATACCAAGCTCCGTGTGTGGCGTGATCATTTGCTGGTACCCAGGCTGGGGTAGACCGTACACAGATGTGGAACTTGAAGACCTAAACAGTAAATTTATGACAAACTAAAGGATCCGGAATAATCTAGACACAAGCTGCAAAAGTTGACAACCTCTGTGTAAGAGGAGGTTTGAAAGAAATGTGGGTGTAATGTATGTTTACTCCTAGAGTCACCACAGGGAGTATTGATGAAGTTATTTTCTTATTAAATGTTCGGCATTATATCAACATTCACATGTGCTCATGCAGTATACTAACTGTGCAGTCTTCAGGTTTAGATTGACCATAGCTAACATAGGCCTGTGTTTAAAAGGGATATAGTCTGGTTGCTATCTTGTTCAATATCACAGATATTTCTCTATTTCTATGAGAAGCTGTACTCATGTTTATCAAAAGCGATGTGTCCTTGTTTCTCTGTTTCATGTGAAATGTTTTAATTTACATGATAACTGCAGAATGTTCTAATGAGTTGTTACAGTGCACCTGCAGAGTACAGGCTGGTCCAGGGTATCGTGTTATATTGGTGATAGCCGTAAGTTTGAAGGCCATTTAGAGAAGCATCTTTGTATAGTGTCCTAAGAAACTAATGAGTTAATCTTGTATGGTTATGCCTTATCCTGACTGGAGCATTATATGGGACCCATGTGTAAGTGTAGCAAATGTTAAAATTGTGTGATTTAAGCTAGTGCTGAGCAGAACTTTCCCAGAATACCTTTAAAATACTTACTGAGCAGAGTAGGCGACGTAGAGGCTCTCTTTATGGGAGAACTTATTTTACTTTACATTTTTTAAAGGTGACTTTATAATAGTTTGACATCTTATATGATTTTGAGTGATTTCAACTGCATATTGACTAATGCCTTCAGGTAGTGATTTTTGATTAGAACTAATTTGATGATTTTTAATTTGTAAACCTTTTAACCTTAAATATATTTTTATGGTTTGAAACGTAACCACTCTCTGCCTTCCTTGTGAAGCCTAATGTGCTTTATGTTATCTAAAAGTATTGACTTGGTGATTAGCCTCAGTTGTGAATTTCGATTAATCAGTTGCACTTAAGGAGCCCCGAATTTGCATGAAAAAGCTCTACAACACCAGTGGCTGCAGAGGGCATGGGAAGGGGGGTTCACCTGCACTCCTTTTGGAGGACCAGCACTTATTTTGCATCACCAGACACTAACCTAGTACAAGAGAGAGAAAAGCATCAAAGGGGTATTGAAGGAGTAAGAGAAATACGGAAACAATGTAAAAGGTTAAAAAAAAAGGGTCAAAATGAACCTGCAAGTGTGAGATAAGGAGTAGGGAGAGTGTGTTGGTGGATGACAGAGGCATTAGGTGAAAGACAACCCTTGGAATTGGACATTCTCAGCATTTAGCAACCGTGCTGGTGGGCTTTTGAAAAAAACCTGGGCATCGGCACTTATTCGTTTAGAAATTAGGCACTGTAAAGAGGGACTTCTAAGTACTGCCACCTGATAATTCTGGCTGAACACATTAGACAACAATTTACCTGTCATCAGTCTACTGGCCTGGCTACAATTCGCCTGGTCTTAAATTATGCAGCAATCAGCCAAGCGCCTACTCCCTGGCATCGCCGCTGTTTCCCAAGCCCCATCAGCCATTGGCATAGCAAAAGCACCATGGGCCCTAATGCAATCAAAGATGTTGGGCCCCATACGCTGATTTTGTATTTTTTTTTTTAAATCACTAATCTGGGTGATGTGTGTCCTATACAGTCCTGGGAGCTGGTACCACCCCACTTGGAGCAGTACTGACAGATACAGCCTGGCGACTTCTGCCTGTCATCCCTCCAGGCCAGGCCTGGGCAAGCGAGTGTTGAGAAGATTTGAAGCTGCTGAGCTTTCTGCATGGATATGGAAGTGTCCTGAAAAGTAACTTCACAAGTGGAAATAGTGGTAAAGCCAGACAAGGCCTGCCCCCACCCATACAGACTCTATAAACAGGCCAACTGTCCTGTATTGGTTTCGATTTGAGGATGCCAGTGCCTGTCTTGGATCTGGTTTGCCCTCATTGACCCTACACCAACCTCCCCAGCCCTAGCCCAACTTCGTCCAGGAAGAGCAAACAGACACCGGTCTGAGGTGGGCAGTGGAAAGAAAAATTCTAAATTTGCTAAACTACCCAGCAAGTCACACTGGGCCCTCGCAACGTCTGGCTCCTCCAGACTTTCTACCTTTCCAGGAGACAAATACCAGCTATTTGTTTGTGTTTTACGATTCGGCAAAGGTCCGAAAAATTTACTAGAATAGCATTTCATATCATATCATTTGAATTCATTTTTTTTTTCAGAACAACATTTTTATTGTTTTCTTGAGAGAGATTGCAAATAAACCACAGTACTCCGAACACCGGAGGGGCTGTGAGCATATAATCCAAATGCACCGAATAGCAATCAATACAGTCGTTCAATTAAGCATAATGACTACAACTCTCCCATCCCCCTGCCCCGTATTAACTACCCCCTCCCGGATCCCACCCTAGCCCCTTGCACGATGTCCTTACAGGTCCAAGAAAGAAAATAGTTATGAAACAGGTAATGCATACTCTCCCTCACCCAGGTTCTTAAAGCATCTGTCCTGCATCCACATCACGCTGTGCTGGCGGCTCCGGCCACAATCCCCTGTACTCCGCCCATCTCTTCCATATTTTGTTGTGCTTCCTGGGGAAACCTCGGGCCTCAAACACTGGACGCTCCAGCCCCATACAGTAATCTAATCCCTTTGTCCACACTCCCACCGGGGGTGCCCTAGGGTCCTTCCAGGCGCGGGCCACATCCCTCTTGGCCACGGTAAGGCCAAGGAGCAGTAAGTGTTGTTTATAAATGTTGCCACCCACTTGTTCCATTACATGGAGAAGGCCCAGCTGCGGTGTACGGGGGAGCTCCCAACCCAATACTTCTGCCAAGCAGTCCCACACACCAGTCCAGAATCTCTCCAGTGCTCCACAGGACCATACAGTATGTAGTAAGGTGCCCACCTCCCGACCACATCTCAGACATTCAGAGGACGCAATCAAACCCTCCCATGTGCTCCGCAGCCTATCAAGGGAGGAGGAGCAGTGTGTAACCAAAGATTGGTAGATGCGGGATATTTACTTATCCTCTAATTCACCCATGAATTCCTTAGCTTCCAGAGGGCTGAATTCAGGTAAGGGGTCTAGTCTCTCCAGGGCAGGAGATATGGCATGTCAGAACTGCAAGTATTTAAAGAACTGGGTCTGGGGCATACTATACTCGTCCCTCAGCTCTTGGAATGATTTTAGGGTCGTGCCTTTCATTATGTGGCCCAACACCGAGATCCCTATTGCGTCCCAGCTGCGGAACCCCTGTAAGGATGCCAGAACCGGTAAGCGACCGTTTTGCCACAATGGAGTCTCCGCGGTCAGTCTGTTCCACCATCCCATGCGGTGAAGCGCCTGTCGCCAGATCTGGAAGACCACCTGTGTGACCACCGAGAGCCTCTTCCTCTTCCCAGCTGAGTACAATATTGTATGTAGGGTGTCCGGCTCCATCAGATACCTCTCCAGGGCATAAGCTGGATCACCCCGATCCCCATACCACCACTCATTTAATACCAACAAGTGGGACGCCTGATAATAGGACAGGACATCCAAAGTCGCCAAGCCGCCGCAATATGTGGAGAGGAAACAGGTACGGAGTGCCACTCTCACCGCAAGAGGAACTGGCCCAGCGCCGAATTGACCTGGCGAAACGACTGTGGGGATATAGGGTAGGGGTGGTTCTGTAGTTGATAAAGTAAGCGTGGGAGGGCCACCATCTTGAAAATGGCCGAGCGGCCATAGAGATTCAGGGGCATACGGGACCATGTTTTCATTTCCAACCGGACCCGGTCCCAGACAGGGATGACATTGCGCTCCCACAAGACTCCAGATACGTCCGTCAGGAACACCCCAAGATACTTAAGGCCCCCAGTCGCCCCCTGCAAGGCCGATGCCCAGGCACCCAGCTCCGTACTGTCCCCCAGTGTACACAAAGTGGACTTCCGCACATTTAGATTGAGCCCCGATACCGCCCCAAACACCAGCATAATTTCCAGGACCCTCGGTCCTGACCTATTGAGGTCCATGAGGAAGGATAGCACGTCATCAGCGTAGAGTGCGATCCTGTCCGATGGCCTGGCCTCCCATTCGAAGCCCCGCATCTGCGCGTCTATGCGCACCCACACCGCCAGGGGCTCCATGGCAAGGGCGAACAGGTACGGCGAGAGGGGACACCCCTGTCGGGTGCCCCGTCCGATAGGAAAGGCGCCGGATACAGCCCCAGCCACTCTCACTGAAGCCGTCAAGTCTGTATACAGCAGCCGTACGTACGATAAAAACTGGAGTCCAAGATTCAGGCGAGGCAGGAGTGCATGCAAGTAAACCCAACTCAACGAGTCAAAGGCTCTATCAATGTCAGCCTGTAGAAGCGCCGCCTGGGTTCCTGTGGCCCGCATCATCTCCATTGCCACCTGAGCACGCCTAATGTTGTGTCTCGTCGCCCTATGCGGCATAAATCCTGCTTGGTCCGGATGGACCAAGTTAGTGATATAAGGAAGGAGGTGATTGGCGAGGGCCTTAGCCAATATCTTCGCCTCAACATTTAGAAGCGATATGGGTCTTTATGATTCGTGACGTTCGGGGGGCCTCCCTGGTTTACAAAAGACCACTATTTCGGCATGCCTCCAATCCGCCGGTAAGCGGCCACACTCCCTTGCCGCGTCCAGTGCCCTCTTATAATGCACCCCCAACTGGAGGTGGTATTTCCTAAAGAACTCGCACGGGAACCCGTTGGGTCGGGGGCCTTCCCTGCATTCAATTCCCCAAGGGGCCTCTCCCAATTCCTCTGCTGACAGCGGAAGCTCGATACGATCTTGTTCCTCCTCCGATATCGCCCAAGGCGGGAGGTCTGCGAGAAATTTATCGATAGCGTCTGCTGAGAGGGATTCCCTAGGGGCATACTGCGCCGCATAGTAACGCGCAAAGCTGTTTGCAATCTCCTCGGGAGCTAACAAAGGGTCTCCAGCCTCGTTTCGAAGAGCCGGCGGTGTCTGCGCCTGGAAAGTTCCCTGGCAGAGCCTATACAGCATCGTGCTGGACTTATCCCCCCATTGGTAGATTCTGCTCTGCGTAGCAAGCCACACCTGACGAGACTCCTCAAGATGTAGAGATGCAGAATCCTGCTGCGCCTGTAGCAGCCGTCGCACGTCTTCGTCATCCCCGGTCGCCGTGCACCTTTCTTCTGAATCGCGGACACGATCTGCCGCCTTCTCTAGGCCCTCCCTACACGTCCTACGGGCCGCCGCACACCAGGCTATATACACTCCTCTGAGTGTGGGCTTCAGAGCCTCCCAGAGGGTCACGTCATCTGTCTCCGATCCCTCATTATCCTCCCAATAGTGGGCTATGGCCTCCCTCATGTGAGACTGGTATTCTTCCTGTTGCAGGTGCCAAGTGAAGAGGCGCCATCGAAACGGCTGCCGCCTCTTGTCCAGGAGGAGATTAATAGTAATAGGGGAGTGATCAGAGAGACCGCGAGGCAGTATAGCCATCGAGTCCACCCTCCCAATCCGAGTGCAGGGGACAAACAGGTAATCTAATCTTGAGAAGGATTTATGTACCGCTGAAACATATGTGTATTCCCGGCTATGTTTATGTTGATAGCGCCATGCATCTATCCAGCCCATTCCTCTCACCATGTCACTCAACCCGGTAGGGACGCCCACCGTCTGCTCACCACTGGGTCTGCAGCGATCCATCTGACCATTCATAACATCATTCCAGTCACCCCCGATGACAGCCATCACGTCCGGGATCTCAGCCCAGATGGTGAACAGTTTTTCCACAAGCGACCTCTGCAGCGGGGGAGGAGCATACACACTTCAGAAAACCACTGGTTCACCTCCAATCATTCCTTTGACAAAGACATACCTGCCCTGAGCATCCACCCATTGTGTCGAGTGGACGTAAGACACCCTGCGGTGAATCAGAACCGCCACTCCCCGAGAGGCCCTAATGAAGCCGGCATGGTACACCTGTTGATAGCCATAGCGCTGCAAACTAAGGGTTTTGGTCCCCAGGAGATGTGTCTCCTGCAACAGTAGGATATCTGCCTTCTCTTTTTTTCCCCTGTCGCAGTACAGCGCCCCTCTTTATTTTATCCAGCATGCCCCTTACATTCCAGCTCACTATTCGCAGCAATGCCCTGGGGAGCTCTGGCACGGGACCACTAACCGCCATCTAACGGTTGAAACTCCAATCGCCCCGGTATCGGGAATTGAGACTGCATACATGCCCACAAAAGAACCTGGTGAACCATCGTGCTGTAGAAAACTGCCCCCCCCACCGAGCTCTTGCCTCCCCCCACCCCCCAACCCCCCCATCAACCCCCAGTCCAACAACTCCTCAACTTCCAGCCTCCCCCCCTCCCCATACCTCAGCAACGTTGAAGTACCTGTTGCGGTGTAGGTGCGCTCCGGCCAGAAGCCACCCACTCCAATGGATCCCCATGAACCACACACTCAACCCCCAACTTACCCCCTAGGGGCAATAAACGTCTCTGAACTCGAGGAACGTGTCCACCCGGTAGATCGTTGCCCCCCCATCCCCGCCCCCATCCCATCTCAGTTTGTTTGGAACAGTGCTACATCGGATGTGGCTAGTCCCCAATCCTTCCTTCGTCTCCAGTAGGAGCTATGAAGTACCACTCGCCCACCATATATGGTTAACAGTAGAAAGTGTCCTCTGGTCCTCCTCGGTGTTTCAAGGATCTGGCTTCCGAGTGTCTGGTGCATCAGGCCCCTCGTCTAGCCCCTCTTGAGAAGGAGAACTTTTCTTGGGCCGGGACCCCCAGTTGCTCGCACTCCGCGATCTCCGGGAAGGCTGCCGTGGCGCCGCCGTCGAGGATGAATCCGAGTCATGTCCAGGTGGAGTGTGTGCTCGGACTCTAACAGTTTCGTCGGTCCAGTTAAACACCTCCTCCAGTGTCTTGAAGAAAAGGTTACGAGACCGATACACCACCCGCAGGCGGGCCGGGAAGAGCAAGGCGTATTGAATCTTCAGGTCTCGCAGTCACGCCTTGGATGCCGTAAAGGATTGCCGCTGCTGTTGTACTTGTTTAGTATAGTCCGGAAATATTAGGATCTTCTGATTGTCATACATGAGGTGTTCTTTCGCACATGCTTGCCGCAGAATAGTGTCCCGGTCATGGTAGTTGAGCAGCCGAGCTATCACAGGTTTTGGGCGGGCGTCAACCGGTGGCTTCTTGAGGAGCGCTCTATGTGCCCGCTCGACTATGAAGCAGCGGGAGAGGGAGTCCGCCGGCATCCACCCCTCCAACCACTGGGTCAGGAAGGCCTCCATGTTGTCTTTCTCGCAGCCTTCTGGAAAGCCAACAAATCGCAAGTTGTTGCGCCGAGTCCGCCCTTCTGCATCTTCGGCTCGGAGCACTAGGCCCCTTTGAATCCCCTCCATATTAGCCACTTTTTTCTTTAAGGTCGCCATGCCATCCTCCACCTCCGAAAGTCTGGATTCGGCTTCAGTAATGCGGGTCACAGCATTCCGTAGGTCTTGGCGCAAGAGGATAACGTCAGCCCCCACCGCCCCAATCTTTGCGTCCAGCATATCTCTGGATTGCATGATCGCCGCCATAAGGGCCGCATTGTCTGGCCCCGAGGTCTGGGGGCCCCCGGTGGCACCTGATCCCCCGCTTGGGCCCGCAAACTTGTCCATGGGCCCCTGTTTCGAAGCCCCACCGCTATTTCCTCCTCTGGTCATGGCCGGTCTCGGTCTCCCCAGGCGAGTCACTCGGCTTCTGCTGTGTCGTTTTAGAGGGGCCTCGTCCCAGGAGTATCACACTGTTCGTGGGCTCCAAGGGCGGCTGCCGCCCGTCTTCCGAGTCTCACCCAAGGCTCACTGCCTTTAAAGTCCCCTGCCAATGCCAGCCAGTCACACCGTCAGTGCCAAACACTGTTTCCGCAGCAGTCACAAAATGGCATCGCTGTCACACAATGTCATGTCCCAATGATCAAGTGCCAGCAAGGCCCGTCTTCACTGTTGTCAAGTGAGGAGCTTGTACTCCCTTATATCTGCCGCTCACCCCTGGGCTCGGCGCCCCTCAGCCATCAACCGCCTCCACCCTGTCTCAGTCGACCAGTGGGAACCGGACTGACCCTGCAGGAAGGAGGACTCCCTGCTTGCTTTCCTTTACCTCCGCGGCCCGATCCGGCCGCTGGGGAAGGGGGGGACCGTCAATACTCAGGACCCCTCCTCCACTTTACCTCTTACAGTCTCTGTCAGGGAATAGCCCTCTACACTTGTGTCCCGCGGGCCCACCGCCGCCAGGGGAATTCGCCAGTCACCAAGATTGGGTCCCCGGCTCCGCTGTCTCCACCAGGCTTCGCCGCTGCCGCTCGCATCTAGGCCCAGCGCCCCTCAGCCTCCAACCGCCTTAACACTGCTCAAGCTGACCAAAGGGGACCAGACTGCCTCTGCCTGAAGGAGGGCTCCCTGCTTGCTGTCCACTATCTCTGCGGCCCGAACCGGCCGCCGGGGGGGGCCGTCAATACTGAGAACCCCCCCTCCACTCGAGCACACACAGTCTCTGCCCGGGAGCACACCACCTTACTTGCGCCTCTGCGGGCCCGCCGCCGCCAGGGCAGATTGCCACTTCCACCGGAGCGCCGGCTTCTAGAATGTAGTCCCCGGCTCTGCAGCTTTCTCCAGGCCACCCTGTTGCCGCTTACACCAGGGCCCGATATTCTTCAGTCGCCTGTCCCCCCGCCCGGTCTTCTGCAAGGCGGGGGCCTCCTGCCCGCATTCACTGCCGCCGCGGCCTGATCCGGCCACCGGGGGGGGGGGGGGGGGGGGGGGAAGAGTCCGTCAATGCTCAGGATCCTCTCTCCGCTCGGCCCCCTCCGGTCTCCAAAATTTAGGCCCCGGCTTCACTGGGTACACCAGGCCTCACTGCTGCCACTCCCACCTGACCGCTCCCTCACGTCTCTCATAGATCCACGGGGGCCAGATCACTCTGGCCAGACGCCTTCTACCCCGATGTCGGATCGGCGCCTCTCGCAGCCCGTCTCGACGTCGCCCGGTGCACCGGGGTCCACGAAACTCGAGGCCCCCGGCTCCACTTCACAGCATAGGCCTCCCCGCCTCCGGGGATCACAGCTCGGTCCCCAGTGCCCATGGCCAGCCAAAACTGCTCCACAATATCGCCGCCAATGTCCGCCACGGGGACCCTCCGTCGGGGTACTGCCAGAAGGGGGGGATTAGGGATAAATGGACGGATTCGTGAACGGCGGGACGGAGCTCTCTTAGGCTGCGTCCGCCATGATGGCTACCTTGGCCACGCCCCCTGCATTCATTTTTAATATGGATGTTCTGCCTTTTTTTATTCTTACTATCAGTTGTGGATCATTATAGCAACTCTACAACACATTTAAAGTGTTTTTATAAGTATTGTAGGAAATTGGATTTTGTGATTGAGTGGGGTAAAAACCCTACTCAAGCAACAATCACAATCCTAGTTAGGGTAAACCACAAGTCCCTAAAGTAACTTGTAATTACCCCTCCGGTACCTTGGCACAAAAGCAGTTAGGCTAAACTTAGTGGCAATGAGTAAAGTGTTTATCAAGCACACAAACAGTAACAAATTGAAAATACAACACAAGCTCAATCAGAAACAGATTTAGAAGAACAGATCAGAATTTTTAATAAATAAAATGAGACCAAAACAACAAAAATCCAATCAGTAGAACAATGGATGTGCAGTTTTGAAGGTTTAAGTAAAAATAGTGTTAAAAAGCAGAAAGGGTTGTTTCAGGACCAGGCGGTGGCGGGCAGAACGCTGCAGGAGGTGCCCTTCCTGCGGAGGGCCCACCGCCCCCCCAACCTCTATGCGTCCTTCGTAACGCGGGTCCCGCTCCGAGTATGGGACTCCGTGTCCACCAAGCACGACCTCACCACCTTTCCTTCTCCTTTCACGCCAATAGTTGGTAGCCCGGACTTTGGCCCAGGTATGGAACCGGGAGCCTTTGAGCTCTGGCGAGCGGCCCGTTGCTCCGCCCTATTCCACATGTATGGCCCAGAGGGTGCGGTCTCCTTCCAGGATCTACGGCGGGACTTTGGTCTACCCGAGACGGAGCACATGAGATATATGCAGGCGCGCCACTGGGCGCTACAGCCGCAGGTGCGAGCATCGGCGGACCGGAAACTCACGGCATATGAGCGCTGGCTGGTAACTCGCTCATCGGACGCCAAGCTTATATCCGACCTTTATAAATTGTTGCAAACTCCCCCCTTTCACATCTACAATCCCGGGAGAGAGCGGTGGGAGCGGGAGTTGGGGCGAGCGTTGAGCCATACTGACTGGGACCACATCTCCTATCGGGCACGACACTCTGCCTACCACACTGGGCTCACAGAGACTTTCACAAAAATTTCGACTTACTGGTACCGCACCCCCGAGAAACTACATGAAATGAACCACTCAATACCCAAGACTTGCTGGAGAAACTGCGGTCAGACTGGCACACTCACTCATATACTATGGGAATGTCCCCTGCTGACTCCTTACTGGGAGGAGGTGCTGAATGAGGTTGACCAATGCTTTGAGATTGAATTACCCCGCTTTCCTGCCTATGTTCTACTGGGCTTGCCAAATGGTTTAATGTATCCACTAAGATCTAAGAAGGGTAGGCAGATAGCGATCGCCCTGGGATCGGCAATACAGAATATACTCATTCATTGGCGCACTACCACACCTCCTACTGTTGTTGGCTGGCTACATAGATTGTGGCATGTCCTAGGCATGGAAAAGATGTCCCTGGTGGTGGCAGGGGAGGTGGACACATTTGAGGAGCTGTGGGCACCATTTCACACATTGTTAAGGTCGGAATTCAAAGAAATCACTTGCCCTAGATATCTCAGATTGCTACGGCTGACGCCGCCGCCAGACCCGCCCGTCTGAGCTGGCCGAGTAGTTAGCTAGAGGGGGGGATGGATATTACGCTGCCACAGTGAGAAGACGGAAGGTTGATAGCACAGTACAGGGGGTGGGGGAGGGGTTTGGGGGGGGGCAGTTGGTTGGGGGGGGGGGTTTCTTTGTCTTTCTTTTTCCTTTTGTTTTGTCCCCGTCCACAGGTGCGCTAGCCATGTGACTCTGGTACAAAATGTGCCCATCGCACTGCACAAACTGACTTCAGGTATATGTTGAATTGTACACACTAATTTGCGGGGTGCACCTGTGGTTTCTCGTCTGTAATGTTGTCCTTTTTCTTTCAATACTGCAATAAAATACTTTAAACCTAAAAAGCAGAAAGCGTTAACTGTGGGTATCTGGTCACGTTAGACTAGGACAACGTCATAACTTAAGGCCAAGGGTCTAGGGTCTGGGGAGTCATCCCTGGGTTATCAGAACTCCCTCCAGCAGAAGCCACCGGGGTCCAGCAAGGTCCAGTTGCAGGTCCAGGCAGGGGCATCGGCAGGTCCATGCAGGGCCAGTTGCAGCAGGTCAACTTAGTGATTGCAGGGAGGCCACTGCAGCTTGTTGTATCCCTGTAGTACAGAAGACGAGATCAGCCAACTGACCCGTGGAGTCACTCAGGTCAGCCTTGGATAAAGAGAGCAAGTCCAGTCTTCCTTCTGACAGACCAGGACAGGCCTCAAGCAGCAGGGCAGTCCTCTGAAGAACAAGGCAGACCTCAAGCAGCAGGGCTGTGTTCTTGGGAACCAGACCGTCTTCAAACAGCAGGGCTGTCCTTTGGGAGCAGCAGGGCACTCCTCTTGGAAACAAGGCAGGCCTTCTTCTGTTATGTGCACAGGACCAGGAGTGTATTGACGAGTGGCTCAGGTGGTCCAATATCTATGCCTGGGGCCACCCTTTGAATTGGGGAACCTTCCAGTACACCTTCACATCTCGTTCTGAAAAATTATTTCCTTCCCCTTTCTTCCCCTACCCAGTCGCCAAGAGGTATAAGATGACAAAAGTCTGGTGTTACGTTCCATTGTGAGTGTGCTGGAGGGGAGCCCTTTGAAATATAAGAGAACAGCTCCACCCCTCCCATCTTGGCAGGATGGCCTTCTCCCAGCTACAACCAGGTCCTATTGTTGACTCTCTGGGCTCAATACACATTCCTGATGGGGGAGTAATAAACAGTCCCAGGCAGCTGGAAACTCCTAAAGGGTCTCAGAAAGTTCAGGGCACAAAAATGTCAACTTTCTAAAATTGGCTATTTCAAGATTGTAATCTAAAATCCGACCTTGACCTTAAAGAGGATTTCAAATTACAACTCACCTGAGTCAAAACAAGACATTCCCATCTATACCCAACCAAAAGTTAGCACTTATTAAGTGTAATAAGGTAAAACAATGTTATCCTATAGGAAAGATAGGCCTCACATTAATGAAAAAAGAATGTGGCAGTTTTTTATACGTAGACATATAAAACTTAAAAGTACATTTTCAGCTTTTTAAATACACTGCCCTATATGCTTTTTCAGGGCATACCTTAGGAGTGACTTATATGTATAAAAAGGTAGGTTTTGGCCTGGTAAAAGGTTTATTTTGATAGGTCGAATAAGCAGTTTAAAATTGCCCACAGGCTATAGTGGACGTGTTTTAAAGTGCTACTTAAGTGTTGATGTAAAGTCCCTAAGGCCAGACTCTATCTTGAGCAGGCTGAGACTCAATTTTCTCTATTTTTGCCTAATCATAGACATGTCCACCTTTGAAGCAGATGTTATGTAATCTTTTATATATTGTGGTGTTTTAATAATATTCAGTGTGGTAATTTTAGATGGGGCTGTTGAAATAAACACTTTTTAGTTAAAGTGTATTTTTCTTAGTGCAGTTCTTGTGTCTAATATTGTAAAGAGCAAACGTTGGCTTTTAAATTACCACCACCTCCCTGGATCCCAGTTTAGGGAACGTTAGTAACCTAAAAATATGAACACTGCTTCAACTATGTATTGAGTGGGGCTACCACAACCTGTTTTTCACATTCAGTCACTGGTGCATTGAGCTAAGTTCACTCATGACACCTGTGGGGCTGTTATGTTAAGATATTTGTATTGGAAGAGCGCTGTATCAACCGGGAGGGAATCTTGTCACATAATCAGGTCCAGTCTGGTCTGACCTAGGGCCAGGCTTGTTGTACCTATTCGAAAAGTCACTTCTTCAGCTTCTTGAGAAATTCTAGAATGGAAGAGGCGGCTCTGGTCTGCAGTGGCAGCTCGTTCCAGGCTTTAGGAGCATGTAGGAGAAGGCACAGATGCTAAACACAGGTAAGGAAGTTGGTGGGGAGAAGAGGAAAGGGATCTTGGAAGGAAAGAGTGCTGTCATGAAAACAGGTGGCGGCAGTTCTAGAAATCTAACATAGAACACTCGAACTGCTTATTCAATGTTTTGAGAAGGAATCAATAGTCCATCAAATGAGCTAATGAGATGTGAGTTTCTTGGAGTCTTGCAAGTGTGGCCTTGATTTTTTGTTGCACAGTACTGTAAAACTGCATGTGATTTTGCCATCAGGGGCATAGTTTGTCAGTAAGATTTGCTGGGGTGAGCTTTAGATTTTCTGACAATCAGGCTGGCATATAATGTTTACATAGATTATTTGATAAGCATGGTGCATGCAAGGGGCGTAAGGGGCAGTGGAAAGGGAGAGGAACGTGGATTAGTAGGAGTAGTAATTAAGAAAATATTTTGTAAAAGATCCAATATTTTTTCGGACTTTCAAAACATTCAAAACATGTGCGTGTGTGTTTCGTCTGTTCGTATGTAAAAATTCCTGGTGAAATCCAACAGATATCTCACCATACCCGAATGAAAACACCTGAACCCAACTTTCACTTGGAAAATACATTTATTGGTGGGGCGTGTAACACCCACCCTGAAGCTACGCCCCTGTTTTCCATTTCACCCCTGTACTGTGTAATATTTGAGTCAAACCCCATAGAATTGGAAATTACCACATGAGAATGATTTTTCTAGTTGTAAACCCCTTGGAGTCCCCTATTCCATGTGATTTGAGTGCATAAATGTACCGCTTGCTCTGAGGAATAGAAATTACTTATGGTCACCAGGTCTCTACCTCTTCCCTTCTGGTGTTTTACTAGTGAAGGCGAGCCGCTCTTTAAGTATACTAAATGTATACAAGCATTATTATTTTGCATCAGATAGATTCACAGATGTCATGATCTCAAGTTTCACGTCTGTTCTTTTTTTTTTTTAAAACCTTTATTGTGCAGATGGAGGCATACATATACGGGCCTACAACCAGTCTGGCCGGCCACGACACATTATGAAAGCACATGAGAGAATAATGAAATTTCCCGGCAGTCGCCCAGCGTTGTACAAGCAAGCGATCCAACATTAAAGGGCTGAATACAACCGCTGGAAGCAGGATTAGAGAAGGTTAATTTTATAATATAATAGGAAGTATAGCAGGATCAGGTGCAACTTTTTGTCATCTAAGTTCCCATGGCGGGCCACGTTTCAAGCATCAAAACAGAAGGGCATCGATAGAGACGGGTAATAGCAGCGGTTAACAGGAATCAACTTATAGACACCCCAATTCAAGACATTCCCCACTGCGGCCCATCACGCACCCATCGACCACCTAAATGTGTGCTAGTACATAACAGAGGAACCAGAGCAGCAGCGTAAGTATATGCATCCACTATACTAACCCAAGTAAATAGAAAAAGAAGGGAGGAAAGAATATCAGAAAGAGGGAAAGAAAGAACGCCGCGCTACTGCACGCGCCCCACAATGATAAAAGCGCGCAGGACTAAGAGACCCGCTATCAGGGTCAGGGCGTGCAAGTCGTGATATATGTGCAATCAGTACCGTAGAAGCAAGCAAGTCATGCCCTTTCCCACCAGCTATAACACCATGGGAAACCCGCACAAACACAGCGTCCTGATAAAGGGATACAAAAGAGCCATAGAACTGAAAGAAAAACGAACAGTAAAGAAACCTCATCCCTCCCACCCCACCCTGCACCCCTGCAGAAGGCTACGGCCTACCCCCCCAGCAGCGTGCCTGTCGCCCTAAATAGACCCCAAAATATAGGAAGATTAGAAAGTAAGAAAAGAAACAAAACAGAAAAAAAGGGGGGAAAAGGAACCAGTAGGAGAGGAGATCTGCAATCGAGTCAGTCGGCCCCTACCCCCCGCCTTCACATAGATGAAACCCACATCAGAGCGAGATCGACACAACCTCAAGTATCAGAAACATTCGAAGGAATCGGCCATATTGTCTCGGCTGCGAGCATTCCTCATCTCCATCCGTTAACCAGTAATCCGCCGGGTCCATTCCGGCTCACCCCTGTCCTCTCCTGATCATAGCTTTCATACGACACTGAGTAGTGGGCAGCAAATAGTTCGAGGTGGAATGGACACAGGGTCAAAACAAAGCAGGCCAAGGGCGTAAACCAGAGTACCACAGTAGCAAACGGCAAAGCAAGCAATGGCTGCGGCAGTCCAGACTGTCCAATAGCAACATCAGGAGCAGCAAACAGTTAGGGTGCGGTCTCGCCGCCCAAAAAAGCGAGGTCTCCCCCGCAAGGTAACAGCGGGACCACACCAAAGCAGTTCGAATCAAACATCTACTGTGTTTCCCAGTCAGTTGGGCATAAGCGGGCCCCGAAGTGGGGCCCCCGCCCACGCCCGCCACAATCAAAGCTACCTGGAGATTCGGGGCCGCAGGTGTTCAGTCTTGGAGATTCACGGTGGCAGTACTCCTCGCAGCAACCGAGGGGGACGAAGCAGCACACATTCGGAGTCGAGCCGCGTTCATGAGGGATGGCCCAGCAGACATGGCGGCAGACCTATAATCTTGCACAACAGCACCGAAGACCATGGCCTCACGTAAAGAATATAGGGCGTTAAGGACATCACCAATCGTGGGCTCACGCTCACAGAACTCGGTCCTCGTGCACTTCAGCGACCCAGGTTCGCCGCCCCGAGCAGATCCATGACTCAGGGCGCCGGACGCCATCTTGCAAGTTCAGCCGTGACTCTCCGCGCCTAAACTTCTGGAGTGGGCGCTCAAGCAAGGCCCACCGCTGGAGTCCCCTCGAGCCCCAGAAATGGCAACCTGGGTGCAGAAAGGAGGGCCACCAAAATTGGGGACCGCTGGCGCCACCGTCCCACGGACACCGCCCGCCGAATCCGAGCGAAGGGCTTCAAGATGGCCGGACAGGGCAACAAAGGGGGGGCATGCCTCCTGCACGGTCTACCCCCATCCGAGGCGGGCCGCGCCCTACCACAGGGCCCCCAGGCCGCCAGACCGGGCCCGGTCAGTCGCCACCGGCACAACCGCACAACGGCCTCTTCAGCCGACCCCTCTCCACCACCAGGGGCCGACGCCGACACCCCTACTCCGGCCGACCGTCACAGGCAAGTCCCCGGTCTGCACGCCGCGGAGGCCCCAGACCAAGCAAGGGCATAACTCCAGATCCGCAGCACACAGGAGCCCCCGGGACAGACGGTGAGTGCGAGCATTGGTTCACCTTTCCGTTTCTTGCCGAGTGTGTCGCCTCGGAACAGGATGGAGATCAGGATATGCGTTTAGGCAGGAAGGTTGGCGGAGCCGAGCTACAGTGCGGCCATCACGGTCGCCAGCTTGGCTCCTCCCCTTCACGTCTGTTCTTGTTAAATAGTTCAAGCTCACAAATGTTGCGAAACTGTTCTGAGGCCACCCCAGCCTTCTTTTACAGATGACATTTTTAATCCAGGAGGGTTGAAAATTTGTCACAAGGCTTCTATATTTAAGAGAAGCCACAGCTCTTTGCTTCAAAATAAGTCAAGACCGAACTGACGGACAAGAAACCTTTTGGTTTGTAACTTTTTGCTGGATCCTAAAACAGGGTCAAAAGGAGATTCTATGTAAAAGCAGATTAAACATGCATTTGCAATGCAATAGGTCTCGCATTTATGAGAGTTTGAGCTATTGACATTGTAAATGACTATGCCTTTTATTTAGGTGTTGTTTTTAAAACAGATAAATAAAAATCATTGTCATTTACAATGCCAATAGGTTAAACATTGCAAATGTGTGCTATAAAAATTACTAAAAGCGTTAGGAGAGTGCGTAGGACAATGCTATTTGAGAAAATAGTGCTCGTAGGCTGTAATTAAAGCCTATGAGCAACAACACACGTAACAGGGGTGTCTCCATGGGAGGTTACAAAATGAGACAAGGCGGTACTAAGGAGGGACTACTAAGCCTTTTGACCAATGAACAGCCACAGTTTACAGTGGACAATGACACAAGCCAATGAAAAATGTGGGCAGAGAGTGGGCGGAGCTTCAAATTCCAATCTCAATAGAGCATGCCTCGCAGAGCAGCGCATGCGCTGCCCAGGCTCGACCTAAAAACCGTATGTTGAAAAGGCTGCGGCTAACATGCATGTCTCAGGAAAATACAAAAGTGGACAGGTAAACAAAAAACAAAGTTTTACTACAACATTTGTTAATACTTCATAGGCCTGCTTGTAGTTGTGGTGAGAGAGAGGTATAAGAATTCCCCAGCCCTTAATAAAAAATGGCAGTACCACCCGGTAGCAGCTCTTGTCCCAATATTGAATATTGCTGCTGACTCTGGGAGAAGCCAAAATGTGTCTTAGGGGCGACTCATGAAACTTTGGACACAGTTGCAAATACCACATTTTATTTAAAAACCCCTTGTATATTTTTTAGGTCTCGGCTGGCGAAAGCAACGTGCATGCGCTGCTCTCATCATACGAGAGCTTCTTGGAATCAATACAGATTCCAAAGCTCTCTGAGGCGGAGTTGAAGCCCCGCCATCTTCCTCATTTGTTGGTGTCATCCTGCATGCAAAATGCAGGTTCACAATTGAAAAGGAGGCTTCTTAGTCCCTCCTTGTTGGCGCTTTGTCTCCTTTTAGCCCCGCCCACCGGGATTGGATCTTTCACTTACGGCGTCACACTCTCTCCTTCATTAGCTGGGATGCACTAAGTTTTCAGACAACGCCGACAGCTTGTTCTCATAGCTGTGTTTAATCAATGGTTTAGTAGGTAGTGAGCAATTTTCTTGTACTATTCTTTCTGAACGCATTTCCGTGAGACATGAAGAATTCACTGCAAATGTAGAAAAGACACACATTTGCCTACAGAAAACCTGGCACCACCTCGCATCAGATCCATAAAATATGAGACGTCTCTTAGTGTGGAGTGGGAGTCCTAACGTATAATTAATCGAAAAGTTGAGCCTGAACCGACATAACTTAGATGTGGGACTAGAGTCTCTTCTCGATCCACCACTCCATTTGTGAAGTTCCACTTAAACTCCTGTTGGGTTCTGGAAACCGCGGATGTTAAGACAGGCATTATAGGGGCAGCTTCTGCATAGGCCCCTCATTGCCTCTTGTGATTCTGCGAAGACCGTGACCGTGTAGCAAATCAACAGCGGCAGTCAGGGCTCCCACCATCCGGGTGAAGATGGCACAGGTGAGTCCAGCGGTCGTTTAATTACCCTACGATTAAGGCATTATGCCACCCGCAGATTGCATTACAGCCCAATATGTTATGGGAAACTGCAATTCAAAGCTCGCCATACACTGCTCCTCGTAACGTCACGGCGTTTGTGTAATAGCAGAAGTGTGACTTAAGAACATAGGCATGGCTTTGTACACAGTACTCTGTCTCTAGGCATATAATATGGTCAGCTCTGTTGCGCTTACGCTTTCAAAAGAACACTATTGGTGGGAATGTGTGCGCTCAATTGGATAGCATCCTGGTTGAAATGGCATTGGTAGCCTTTAGGACGATTGCCTGGGAATTTTACATCCCTAGTTGTTTGATTTGTTTTCTACTTTATATTGTTTGCCTTTGTAGGGTTAAGAGCCAGTGTTAGAGGCTGGCACTTCTCCAAACTGAATCTAAGGCTGTGATGAGTGCATTACCCTGGGCAGGATTCCCCCCCCCCCCAACCCCTCCCCATATCAAGCGATAGGATAGTGACCCCCTTGGTCAAGACATAGCATTGTTTACAAGGATCCTAACAAACCATCACAGGTTATATGCCAAATTAAACATCCTTATTCAGTCTTATGTGAGAATTTTATTATTATTTTATTTTATTATTGATAACCAATTTGTGTTTAGTCAACACCTGTTTCACAGGCAAGTTAGTCAGCGAGCTTTCTCTAAGCAGTGACTGATAGTCAAAATAAAAATCTTGGATAGTTGTTGATAGACACAATATTATAATGTTGCTATATCGGTTATCATTAGTGGGCCTATTAACATAACAGTCTCAATTTAGTAGTAATACTCACATTCTACAAAATGCTATTCACTAATCTACTTACTGAGATTTCTGCTTCACCTCTCTTCAATGCATAGATCTTTGCCAAAGTGTGGAGATTTCCGTACACTTAGGCTTGGGTGTATGTTTTAGTAGTAAATATGGGCGGGGAGTGGCTGGAAAATTGTGAATTCTTATACCTAAATGGGATGAGTTTAGGGAGAAGTATGCAACAACAAAAAACACCTACCAAACAAGATAAAGCCCATTGCTAATCACAATATGCACATCTAAAGTTACTATCTCCAAAAATGTCCCAAAAGAGTTGTAAATGTACTCCAGCCTAACCTTGGGGTAAGTCTAGTACCATGCATTGCCACCCCCAGATAGTGCAACGTACTGCCATAGAAAACAGGCAGGGATTTAAATAACACCCGTAGTAAATAATGCTTAAGTACATAAAATGGCGCTGCCTTTTTAAATAAATATGTGCATTTTGTTTAATGTGAAATAAATATGATTAGTAAATAAATATATTATTAAAAACTCAATCAAATCTGACAGGATAAAAAAACAAGATTTAAAGTCATCTTTATTGCTCCTTCATTTTCTGACTTAACAGAACACCTGTTGTTTGTCAACTCGCTCGACCTGATAAAATCTGACATGCCGTAGCGAGTAGATTTTTCGAGACCTGGTATGGCTTGTCCTGTCATTGTAGAACAGGGTATGGTATGTTATGGCTGTAGGAGAGTGGGGTCTGCAATCCTATGGTCACCCCCGATTTTTGCTTTTTGCTTCACTGGTTTACGACTTTCCCTGGCTGTGGGCCTGCTAATCAGACCCACAGCCTAGCTGTTCTCTCTCTAAATTGACACACATGTACCTTAGGTGCATTTACCAATTGGTACTGGGCCACCTTATCAGTCCCTGTACAGCATACCTTAGGTATCCAGGGCATAGGTGTACCCAGGGCCTACCAGGGGCTGCAGCATGTATTATGCCACCCCTGGCTGGCCATTCAAATCTGACACAACTGGGTGCACGACAGCTGGGGCAAGGTGGTGTAATCACCCTTTGCTTTAGATATAGTATCCCTATATCTAACCCTAAAATGGACACATGTATTCCTATCAGTCACTCCTATGGCAGGCCTTATCAATCCTGAAGGCAGAGTGCTTGGAATTATGTGAGATGGTGCTCTGGCATGAGCTGAGCCCATTTGCAGCTTGTGGGACCCAGTCCTAATAGCTGTTCCATGATAACGAGTACCATATACTCTTAAGTGCATTATAATCCTCGCGGTTATTTGCTAACTTTGGTATCGCTTTATCAAAACATGTCGAGTAGGGTGTCATACGAATTGGAATACTAACCCCTCGCCAATTCTGGTGACGGGTTAGCATTCCACCCTTCTAGAGGGACACCACATGTATGTAACTGTGAACCCCGGTTAAAGTTAACTTGAGCCTCAGCATCACAAAATGGATGCTGCCACCACAGACACAAGTCTGACCTCCTGCTGCTGGGAGTCCTTCCAGCGAGGAGAGCTCGGACAAAGGGTTTCCTGTCAGGGGCGGTGCTAGCACCATCCCAGACAGGGTTTTGTGTATCCCAGGTAGGCAGGGCTGAGAGGAAGGTGACTGAAAGTGGCTCACTGTGCATATGACGGCTCAAACCAGTTCCAGGGGCACCCCAGCCCCTGAGCTGGGGAGAGACCGGACAAAGGAGAGGGGTGTAACCACCCCCCTCCTGGTCCCACCCATGGGCAGGGCCTAGTCGCGTGCCAGCCCCTTTTCTTAGGATAAAGGTAGGAGCTGGCCCCCTTCCCAAATTAGATAATCTTGAATCTTGAACTACTTTCCACGAAAGGAACTCTTGATATTCTTTGAAAAATCTCCCTTGTGGCTAAGGAGTAGCCAGCCTGCACCAGCAGGCACCACCTAAGCATTTGCGGTTTGCTGCACGTCCATCCTCCGGATCAAGACTGACCAGCTCGACGAGACCCAGATTCCCTGGCATCTCTGACCTCTACCTGCATCATCAGCCCAGCTGAGATTCGTGGATGTGTCGAGACCTGAGGGACCGGCCATCTTCAAAACCTGCACGACGCTTAACCAGCACGACCGCCGAGGGATCCTCGAGTGAGTGCACTGGGGTTTGAGAAGCCCCAACCCAGAGCAGCTCCAGCACCGAAGTCCAGCCCCCAGCATCCACGAGATCTGCGTGGGGCCCTTCTGCTCCTTTGCTGCTTGCCACGTTGTCCGGTCACTTGCCCGTTGGCCAGTGACCCTCCTGACGACGTACCACAACGTTTTCACTGCTGGTCTGGTTGCTTCAGACTAGCCCTTGCTCCCTTCCAAAAGAGGAGCACCCCGGACCCTCCTGGTCCACTCCAGACGCCATTTTGACTCCACCGCGTGGGCTTGCCTTTTCCAAGGCTTGTTGCTGCAATCCTGGTTCCAGATTCGCCGACAGCAGACACCCTCGTGGGACAGCTCGCACCTCCAGCCTGGTCGCCGACAACGCCTCCTGGCCCGTGTGGCTGCAGAGTCCAGCGTCGCCCACTCACCTGATCGCGGTGACCTCATCCGGTGCCATCCTGGTGCCCACACAATCACTGGCTAGTGATTAAGAACTGAGTCCCCTCTGCTTTCAGGTCGTCTCCATCACCGATCCAGCCTTGGATCACCCGGAACATCTTCACTGGTCGCCTGCCAGCAACTTCTTCTTTCAGGCTCCATAGACTACAACAAGGATTCCCGACGTCTTTTGAACCCTATGCAGCCGCAGCCCCTGGGCTAGGTAACCCGAGCATTTCGGTGCTCCAACGCAGGTTCACTATCCAAGTGTCCAGATCCTTTTTCGTTTTTAGTCTACCTAGTCGGATTCGTCCGGAAACAGTAACTTTAGAATTGCTAGCATCCATAGACTTTGTCCCGCATCCCGCGTGAGAGTGCACACTCTGCACCCAAGTTCCCTAGGTCTCCTGCTCTTAACCTTAGAGTTCAGTAGTGTAGTCCTAGCGGTCCTGAAGCCTCTGGATCGTGTTACTCACCTGCTAGCATTTCGCATTCTACTTTTAGAGTATATGGTTTTTCGGGCCCCTCGGGCATTTGTGTAAATTGTGCAACTGGTAGTATTTTCGCAAGAGTTTTGTATTGTGCTTAGCTCCCTGACTCATAAAGAGTTCAGGGTAGACTTGTTATTAATAAATATCCTTTATTTTTATAACAACTTGTGTGGTGTCCTTTCACTTGGTGTTCAAGGGGTATACGTGATGATAAAACAGCTGGCTTAACACGCCCTCTAGAGTTTAGCCTAAAGACTGCTTTTGTCCACGCTACTAGGATAGCTGGTCTATAAGGTTGACTTACAACCAATCATCAATAAGGGTCGTTTGGTATGATACACAGTGATCACTAGAATAGTGAGCACTATATATCAGGCCAACTTCTCACATTGGTGTGCAGTGGTTGGGATTTGAGCTTGCTGTTGTTTTATCACACACGTATCCTAAGAATATCATTTGAAAGATCACATAAGTACCAAGGTACATATAACTTAGCTTAGAATACTCTGAGTTCTACTGAACCAGCTGTTGTAGTGTAACAGGGCCTAGCACACCCGGACTACAACTCTTAGCAAGGGATCAGTAGGTAAACCCTTAGTGTAGGTAAGTGCACCACTTACACCTCACTAGAAAAGCATGTCTACCACAGGAGGGAACACAAAGGGCCCCCTTGTGGTTGATGACCTTCCACAGGTCACTTCCAGATATGCAGCTCTTAGCTTCCAGGAGATGAGACAATTGTGTACCTCCGGGAAACTAAAACAGGGTTCTAACCCTACCACTCCTTTTCTGATAGGTCTCTTAGAGACTTATGATGCCAGGAGGGCTTCTAACCCAGGCCCTTCTAATCCAGATGGGAGCATGCCCCCCTTAGAGGGAACCCTTGGTGACCCTGACCTTAACCTCCATGGAGCTGAAAGTGAAGAAGAGGAAGAGGAAGAGGAGTTATCAGGGGATGAGGCAGACAAAGGTCAGGTAGTAGTCAGTAGGCTCACCAGGACCAACTTAAGCATACATGAGAATGGAACTGGGGGACCCCCAGGCCCACTCTCAGGTAGGCTTAACATTGGGGATAGACGAGTTAGGTCTCGCTCCAGAGGCTCTAACAGATCTATCCATACCAATGACTCTCAGGCTTCTTCTCACAGAGGGATGACATCCCCTAAGAGAAGAGAGCATGAAGCTAAGATGAGGGAAGTCAATCTGAGATTTGAGAGGGAAGAACTTGCCCTTGCCAAAGAAAGACTTGCCTTCGCCAGAGAGCAGAAATTGAGTGGGGCAGACCCCACTGGTGGCAGCATTATCCCTAGAGATAAGGACAGGAGCTCTGATACTAGACACCTGAGTAAAATAGTGCCCCCTTTAAACAAGGGGATGACATCCACAAATGGATGACTGCTTTGGAGAGAGCCTGCACTGTCCAGTGCATCCCCCAGAGTCAGTGGGCAGCTATTCTGTGGCTCTCCTTTGAAGGTAAAGGTAGAGATAAGCTCCTCACTACAAGAGCTGAGGATGCTAACAATTACCAAGTCCTGAAGAATACACTGATTGATGGGTTTGGCCTAACAACTGAGCAGTACAGGTTGCTGTTCAGAGACACCCAGAAAATTCAGTCTCAGGATTGGGCTGACTTTGTAGATTGTGCCACTAAGGCTTTTGAAGGCTGGTTACTGGGAAGTAAAGTTACTGATTATACAGGATTGTATAACTTAATTATGAGAGAACAAATCTTAAGTAATTGTCAAAATCAGTTGTTGCATCAGCACCTTATTGACTCAGATCTGACCTCTCCCCAAGAATTGGGAAAGAAGGCAGACAGATGGGTCAGGACAAGGGTCAAGCAGCAGAACCAGAACCAGGGTGGTGGCCAGAAGAAAGCAGACCAGAAGGGTAATGAGAGTAAACAAAATGACCAGAAGTCTTCAACAGGGCCCCAACAATCTAAGGAGGGTGGGTCCCAGAACTCCCAAAAGAAGAACAACAATGGTCAGAAGAAACCATGGTGCCAGTACTGTAAAAGTAATACTCACTGGTTTAGTGAGTGTACCAAGAAAGGCCCAGCTCCTACCACTACTGCCCCTAAGGCACCTGCAACCCCTAGTTCAGTTAGTAGTGGAAGTGTTCCCCCTAAGGCTATAGTGGGGTTGACATTGGTATCTGAGGCAGGCTCTGACCTAGTCAGAGTACCTACCCAGGCTGTTCTTGTTTGTACTGGGGACATGGATTTGAGCCCTACAATAAGTCCCAGTACTCTGGGCAAGTACAGGCAGACGCCTTTAATCAATGGAAAATTGGCTCAGGCCTACAGGGACACTTGTGCCAGTGTCACTATGGTGACACCAAACTTTGAGGACCCTGATCAGGTAATACTAGGTTCAGACTACCTAGTGACCAACGCTAGCAATGTCACTACCACCCATAGTATGGCACTTGTTAATTTCTCCTGGGGAGGGGTAAATGGCCTCAAAAGGGTTGTTGTTAGTTCAGACCTCCCAGTGGACTGTCTTTTGGGCAATGATTTGGAATCCTCCCTATGGTCAGATGTGGAGTATAGGACTCATGTGGAAATGTTAGGTTTGTCAGCACATGTCCTTGCTGGGACTAGGTCACAGGCCAAGAAATGCCCAGCTGAACTAGTGCTGGATCCTGGAACAATGGACCAGACACTCACCAAAAGAAAGAACAGTAGGGTTAAGGCAGTGCCTTCCCCCTTGCCTCAAGGAGAGGATCAGCTCTCACAGGAGACTGACCCAAAGGCCCCAGAAGGAACTGTCCTAGAAGAACTTGAGCCTGAACAGGTTGAGTTTCTTGGGACAGGGGGACCTTCCAGGGCAGACTTGAGACAGGCACAATTAGACTGTTCATCTCTGGAAACCCTCAGACAGCAAGCTGCTGCTTAGGCTGCAGGGAATGCCACAGGTGCCCATAAAGTGCACTGGGATGATGGACTCCTTTACTCTGAGGCAAGAGACCCCAAGCCTGGTGCTACCAGGAGGCTGGTCATCCCCTTGTCTCTGAGAGGTTTCCTTCTCACCTTGGGCCATGAAATTCCCCTTGCAGGTCACTTAGGCCAGAACAAGACTTGGGACAGGCTTGCCCCACACTTTCACTGGCCTCATATGTCTGAGGACACTAAGGAGTTTTGTCACTCATGTGTCACCTGTTAAGCCAGTGGCAAATCAGGTGGCACAACAAAGGCCCCCCTTATACCACTACCTGTGGTGGGGGTACCCTTTGAAAGAGTGGGGATTGACATTGTTGGACCAATGGACCCCCCAACAGCATCTGGACACAGATTTATACTGGTGGTAGTGGATCATGCCACCAGGTATCCAGAAGCTATTCCCCTTAGGACCACTACAGCTCCTGTTGTGGCCAGGGCCCTACTTGGAGTTTTCTCCAGAGTGGGGTTTCCTAAGGAGGTTGTCTCTGACAGAGGTGCAAACTTCATGTCAGGATACTTGACTGCTATGTGGAAGGAGTGTGGTGTCAACTACAAGTGCACCACCCCATACCATCCACAATGCAATGGGCTTGTTGAAAGGTTCAACAAGACCCTAAAAGGGATGATAAAAGTGTTACCTGAAAAGCTTAGGCGAAGATGGGACATCCTTTTACCCTGCCTTCTGTTTGCTTACAGAGAGGTCCCACAGAAGGGGGTTGGTTACAGCCCTTTTGAACTTCTTTTTGGGCATCCTGTAAGAGGACCCCTGTGTCTTGTGAAGGAAGGATGGGAGTTACCTCTCAAAAAGCCTAAACAGGACATAGTGGACTACGTACTTGGTCTTCGCTCCAGGATGGCAGAGTAAATGGAGAAGGCATCTAAAAACCTTGAGGCCAGCCAAGAACTTCAAAAAGCTTGGCATGACCAAAAGGCTGTCCTGACTGTGTATCACCCAGGGCAGAAGGTGTGGGTGTTGGAGCTAGTGGCCCCAGCAGCTCTCCAAGACAAGTGGTCTGGACCCCATACCATTATTGAGAAAAAGGGAGAGGTCACCTACCAGGGGGACCTTGGAACTCCCAGGAGCCCTCACAGAGTACTTCATGTGAACAGGCTCAAGGCATTTGGCAACAGGGAAGACATGGGCTTGCTCATGGCTACAGATGAGGGACAGGAGGAAGAGAGTGACCCTCTCCCAGACCTGCTCACTCAGAACTCTGATGATGGGTCAGTAGATGGTGTAGTCTTTTCTGACAGCCTCTCTGAGCATCAACAAGAGGATTGTAAACAGGTTCTTCAATCCTTTAGACAAATGTTCTCTCTGACACCCAGTCAGACAAACTGGTGCACCCATGAGGTGGACACTGGTGACAGACTGCCTATAAAGAGTAAAATCTACAGGCAACCTGACCACGTCAGGGACTGTATCAAACAAGAAGTACAGAAAATGTTGGAATTGGGAGTCATTGAACCCTCAGAGAGCCCTTGGGCTAGTTCTGTAGTTCTAGTGCCTAAACCTCACACCCAAGATGGTAAGAGAGAGATGATGTTTTGTGTAGACTACAGGGGTCTCAATGCTGTCACTAAGACAGATGCCCATCCAATACCAAGAGCAGATGAACTCATTGACAGAGTGGCTTCTGCCAAGTTCTTGAGTACATTTGGCCTGACAGCTGGCTATTGGCAAATCAGGTTAGCTGAGGATGCCAAGGCCAAGACGGCATTTTCTACCCCAGGAGGTCATTACCAGTTTGTGGTGATGCCCTTTGGTTTGAAGAATGCACCTGCCACTTTTCAAAGGTTGGTGAACCAAGTTCTCTCTGGGCTGGATGACTTCTGTGCAGCATATCTAGATGATATTGCTGTCTTTAGCTCCACCTGGGAGGATCACCTGATCCACCTGAGGAAAGTTTTAGAGGCCCTGCAAAAGGCAGGCTTCACTATCAAGGCTACCAAGTGGCAGATGGGGCAGAGTCAAGTTGTATACTTGGGCCACCTTGTAGGTGGAGGCCAAGTTCAACCTTTGGAGAGCAAGATACAGGCCATAAAGGACTGGGCTCCTCCAACCACCCAGCCACAGGTCAGAGCTTTCTTGGGCCGGTCTGGTTACTATAGGAAATTTGTCAGCAATTATGGAACCATTGTGACTCCACTTAATGACCTGACAAGTAAGAAAATGCCAAAGAAAGTTCAGGGGACAGTTAGCTGTCAGAAGGCATTCGATGACCTAAAGCAGGCCATGTGCACTGCACCTATTCTCAAGAGTCCAGACTACTCCAAGCCATTCATTGTCCATACAGATGCTTCTGAGTTGGGTGTGGGAGCTGTTCTTTCTCAACTGAATATTGATGGTCATGACCAGCCCATTGCTTTTATAAGTAGAAGGCTGACCCCTAGAGAGAAACGTTGGTCAGCTATAGAGAGGGAGGCCTTTGCTGTGGTTTGGGCCCTGAAGAAGTTGAGGCCATACTAGTTTGGCACTCACTTCAAGATTCAGACCGACCATAAGCCCCTCTTATGGCTAAATCAAATGAAGGGTGAAAACCCCAAACTTCTTAGGTGGTCCATTTCCCTACAGGGGATGGACTTTACAGTGGAGCACCGCCCAGGGACTGACCATGGTAATGCAGATGGTCTCTCCCGGGACTTCCACTTAGAACAAGAAGACTCACCTGGTCAAGGTTAGTTTAATGTCCCTAAGTTTGGGGGGGGGGGGGGTAATGTAGGAGAGTGGGGTCTGCAATCCTATGGTCACCCCCGATTTTTGCTTTTGCTTCACTGGTTTACGACTTTCCCTGGCTGTGGGCCTGCTAATCAGACCCACAGCCTAGCTGTTCTCTCTCTAAATTGACACACATGTACCTTAGGTGCATTTACCAATTGGTACTGGGCCACCTTATCAGTCCCTGTACAGCATACCTTAGGTATCCAGGGCATAGGTGTACCCAGGGTCTACCAGGGGCTGCAGCATGTATTATGCCACCCCTGGCTGGCCATTTAAATCTGACAACTGGGTGCACGACAGCTGGGGCAAGGTGGTGTAATCACCCTTTGCTTTAGATATAGTATCCCTATATCTAACCCTAAAATGGACACATGTATTCCTATCAGTCACTCCTATGGCAGGCCTTATCAATCCTGAAGGCAGAGTGCTTGGAATTATGTGAGATGGTGCTCTGGCATGAGCTGAGCCCATTTGCAGCTTGCGGGACCCAGTCCTAATAGCTGTTCCATGTTAACGCGTACCATATACTCTTAAGTGCATTATAATCCTCGCGGTTATTTGCTAACTTTGGTATCGCTTTATCAAAACATGTCGAGTAAGGTGTCATACGAATTGGAATACTAACCCCTCGCCAATTCTGGTGACGGGGTTAGCATTCCACCCTTCTAGAGGAACACGGCATGTATGTAACTGTGAACCCCGGTTAAAGTTAACTCGAGCCTCAGCATCACAAAATGAATGCTGCCACCACAGACACAAGTCTGACCTCCTGCTGCTGGGAGTCCTTCCAGCGAGGAGAGCTCGGTCAAAGGGTTTCCTGTCAGGGGCGGTGCTAGCACCATCCCAGACAGGGTTTTGTGTATCCCAGGTAGGCAGGGCTGAGCGGAAGGTGACTGCAAGTGGCACCCCGGTGCTCACTGTGCATATGCCGGCTCAAACCAGTTCCAGGGGCACCCCAGCCCCTGAGCTGGGGAGAGACCGGACAAAGGAGAGGGGTGTAACCACCCCCCTCCTGGTCCCACCCATGGGCAGGACCTAGTCGCGTGCCAGCCCCTTTTCTTAGGATAAATGTAGGAGCGGGCCCCCTTCCCAAATTAGATAATCTTGAATCTTGAACTACTTTCCACGACAGGAACTCTTGACATTCTTTGAAGACTCTCCCTTGTGGCTAAGGAGTAGCCACCCTGCACCCGCAGGCACCACCTAAGCATTAGCGGTTTGCTGCACGTCCATCCTCTGGATCAAGACTGACCAGCTCGACGAGACCCGGATTCCCTGGAATCTCTGACCTCTACCTGCATCATCAGCCCAGCTGAGATTCGTGGGTGTGACGAGACCTGAGGGACCGGCCATCTTCAAAACCTGCACGACGCTTAACCAGCACGACCGCCGAGGGATCCTCGAGTGAGTGCACTGGGGTTTGAGAAGCCCTGTTGGACAGGCCCATGAAGGGCTCGCTCCCTCCCCGCATGACAAGGCCCAGACACCGGCTCTCCAGGTGCTACCCACAGAAGCAACCCGCAACCCGTCCCCTACGGGACGCCTGCTCCCGGATATCTCTGTATCACTGGCCCGGGCCCCCGTCAGCACCATTGCCCGGCCCAGCCGCCATCTTGGACACTGCACCACGAGGCCGCATGGCCTCAGCTCGACCCCAACCCTGGGCCTGGCCAGGCCCCGACATCCCGGCACCACCATCCACCCAGGAGGTGAACGGACCACTTGGCAGGTCAATGGGAGAAAGAAGTGTCGATGGCTCTCCCCCGCCAGGTGCCGATCGCCCCCAGCCTCCCCGGGCGCTGGCTCCACCCCCCTGCTGGGTGTCTGGACTCCCTCATCCCAGACCACCCGACCTCCAAGTGCGAGGGTCCGGACATCAAAGGGCGCCAGACCTACAACTGAGGCAGCTCCAGAGCAGGAAGGCAGTTGTATCCTGGAGTCGAGAGACACCGTGAAGAACTCATCCTTGACGGACTGCTGGCGCTGCCGCAGCCCTGCCTTGTGAACTGTCGTCCTGCCTGCCGGCGCTGCCGCGGCCTTCTGCAACCTTCATCCTCGTGGGACCTGCTGGTGCTGCCGCGGCCCGTGCAACCTTCATCCTCGTGGGGACCTGCTGGCGCTGCCGCGGCCTCTTGCAACCACCATCTTCGTCGGGACCTGCTGGCGCTGCCGCGGCCCGTTGCTACCTACGACCACCTCGGGATCTGCTGGCGCTGCCGCGGCCCGACCTTCCCGAACGCCGAGCTTGAGGATTGTGAGCTACCCATCGTCTCATCTCAATACCAGATTGGTAACAAGACTGTCCCGCTACCCCCGTTCCCTTCCAGAGACTAGAATTGAGAGGATCCTCGTGTCCTGATCTCATTGTACCGTACTACCTTACTTCAAGAACTGCATATAAAGAGCGTTAACCTTATCTTTGTGTGGTGTCCATCTGTGGGGGGGAAGTTACTTGTCTGTACGATCGCTGGAGACGGCCCTCACCGGAGGCCTCTCCCCTTGTCCTCGGCCGACCCTCCAGGTCCCCGTCTAACATTGGTGGCCAGCGGCGCGATCCGAACCAACGCGTAATCGTACAGAGAGTAACTCACCCTACGACTAAACCACAATGACGACCAAAGAGAGCGGATCTACAGAGAAATTCCAGATGGAAAAACTAGAAGAGTACAGCCACCGAGAGCTAAAACAATTTTGTATAGAACTAGGCATTGCTACCACCGGTCTGAGCACGAAAGATGACTTCAAACACGCCCTAGAAACCTGGGCAGAAACAAATGCCGCCGGACCCCGGGACCAAAACATCGAAGCACCAGAGACAAACACCACTCTGACGGAAGAAAGGAGAACGGGTCTCTCCCGAGAAGAGATCCAAGAACGAGAAAAAAGCAGACTACACGAATTAGAGTTGGCACGGCTCAAGTTGGACGGAGAGCTGAAACTGGGGGAACAAAAGATAAACTTAGAACACTTACGGCTCCGAGAAGAGCGGGAAGAAAAGCAAAGACAGAGAGAACTCGAAGAAAAAAAACTGGCATACGAACACGAGCGCAAGCTAGCAGAGATAGAAATGCAGAAACAGAACAAAGACCTAGGGGTGCCCGAACAACCGCGCACCACAGGCGCTACCGAACAAAAGGTCCACATCCCCAAAGATGTGGTCCGTGAATATTATCGGAACGACGACATACAGCAGTGGTTCAAGGCCTACGAGATCGCCATGACCTCCCACCGGATCGATCGAAGTGACTGGGGAGCCGGTCTATGGGGGAGGTTCGTCAATGAAGGCCGCGATGCCCTGCTACAGCTCCTGGACCATCAAATGACGTCCTATGACCACATGAAGGCCGCCCTCCTCACTCGATATGGGCTTACGCCCGAAATGTACCGCCAGAGGTTCCGCGACTGCACCCGGATCCCGGGTACAACTTGGGTAGAATATGTGAACTATTTCAGCCGAGCCTTCGAGGGATGGATCAAGGGTAGCCACGTAACAACCTACGAGCAGCTCTTCAACTTCATTGTGTGGGAGCACCTCTCCAACAACTGCTTCGTCGAGCTCAGGCAGCACCTCCTCGACAGTAAATTGACTGAACCACGGCAGCTCGCCGCTGAGGCTGACCGATGGGAAAGCACCCGAGTGGCCCGGAGTGGGCCAAACGAGCAGAACAGAACCAACCAAGGTCATCATCGTCCCCGAGGAGGAGGAGGAGGCCAGGGCCGGGGCAGAGACGCCGTCCCGGCCGCTCCCGCTAACAACACCCCGCCCCCGGCCGGCCGGGGCAACCCCCGATGCGCCCGGGGTTCCGAGCCAATGTTACGTGTCACCGATGCCAGCGAGTCGGCCACTATGCCAGTGACCCGAACTGCCCAAAGAACCAGACTCCCGGGCCCCGCCAGGTAGCTGCCGTCGCCCTAGGAGAGGAGCAAATCTCCGAAGAGCATGAAGAATACGAGCAGGAGCAGCCCGAGTGGGAACCTGCCGCCATGGTCCTGGCTTGCCTAGGGGGAAGAGACATGATCCCGCGGGCTCCCCTACCCGCCAACACCAGGAAATACAGTCAATGGGTGAACATAAATGGGCGCAAGGCCGAAGCCCTGCGTGACACGGGGGCCAGTGTGACGGCCGTCCGCTGTCACCTGGTGACCCCAGAACAAATCCTGCCAAACGTTCTTTGCCCCGTCCGATCGGCCGACAATTCTGAGAGCCTGTGTCGGATGGCCTGCGTCCCCTTCGAATGGGGAGGAGTGTCCGGTATGCTAAAAGTGACTGTCCGCGATGATGCCCCCGTGGACTGCCTCCTGGGAAACGATCTCGAGAGTTCCCCGTGGGCGGCCGTTGAAAGAAGAGAGCACCTGGGGATGTTGGGCCTCCCGGACTGGGCGTGCGTAACAACCCGGTCCATGGCCGCCCGCACCATCCCCAGACCTGAAGAACCCGAATGGCCAGCACCTCCTCCCCCGATCGCTCCAGAGGAAGACACCGTCCATACCGACCCCCCGGAACAAACCCAAGAAGGGCCCACTCAGCCCCAAGACCTTCCAGACCTGGCTCAGTGGCGTCAAGAAGGGGGACCCACCCAGGAGCAATTCCGGCAAGAGCAAAAGACCTGTCCCTCCCTCGAGGGACTGCGACAGCAAGCGCTCGCCCAGAGCGCGGGAGACACCGCAGGGGCCCACGGGATCTATTGGGACAATGACCTACTGTACAGCGAACAAAGAATCGCGGAGTTGGGGGCCAGTCGAGTGCTGGTGGTGCCCCTCCGCTTCAGAGACTTCCTTTTGAACTTGGCACATGATGTCCCCCTGGCTGGACACTTGGGGCAAGACAAGACATACAACCGCCTGGTAACCCACTTTTACTGGCCAAAAATGAGAAATGACGTCTCCAACCACTGCCGGTCCTGCCCCACCTGCCAGGCCAGCGGGAAGAACGGCCGCAAACCCAAGGCACCCCTGCAACCATTCCCCGTTGTTACCACTCCGTTCGAAAGGGTGGGAATAGACATTGTGGGGCCCCTGGACCCCCGAACAGCACAAGGGCATCGATTCATCCTGGTCCTGGTGGACCACGCCACCCGCTATCCCGAGGCCGTTCCCCTTCGAACTGTAACAGCACCAGTGGTAGGCCGAGCCTTAATGGGGATCTTCTCTCGAGTGGGCTTCCCTCGGGAGGTCGTCAGCGACAGGGGCACAAACTTTATTTCAAAGTATATGAAATCCCTCTGGCAGCAGTGCGGAGTCACCTACCGATTCACAACCCCCTATCACCCGCAAGGAAACGGACTGGTCGAGCGGTTCAACCGCACTCTCAAGGGGATGATCATGGGGCTGGAAGAACCCCTACGCCGCCAGTGGGACGTGCTACTCCCGTGCCTCCTCTTCGCCTACCGAGAAGTCCCCCAGAAGTCCCTCGGCTTCAGCCCCTTCGAACTCCTGTACGGACACCCAGTTCGAGGGCCCCTCAGCCTAGTTAAAGAAGAATGGGAAATGGCCCCCCTGAAGACCCCTCCGGACGTCTACAAGTACCTCCTGACCCTCCGCAATCAGACCAGGCGATTCAGAGAGATCGCCAAAGCCAATCTTGAGGCCAGTCAGGAGGACATGAAGAAATGGTACGATCAACATGCCTCCTCCATCGAGTTCGAGCCTGGTCAGCAGGTATGGGTGATGTCCCCCATCGAACCTTGTGCCTTGCAGGACAAATGGACGGGGCCCTTCAAGGTGGTCGAGCGCAAGAGCCCCTGGTCGAGCGCAAGAGCCCCGTCACCTATCTCATCGACATGGAATCCCCCCGGAACCCCCTCCGGGTCCTCCACGCCAACAGACTCAAACCACACTTCGTGCGCTCGGAGCTCAGCCTGCTGATGGCTACAGACAGTGGAGCGGAAGAGGACTCCGAGCCCCTCCCTGATCTACTGAGGACCCGTGAAAAAGATGGTTCGGTGGACGGGGTCCGACTCTCCGATGCCCTGACCCCGGAGCAGCGCCAAGACTGTCGGGCCCTCCTGCTGCAATTTGCAAACCTATTTTCCCTCACCCCCGGGGTCACCCCCTGGTGCCTGCACGACGTGGACACTGGGGACAGTCCCCCTATCCGACACCGGGCGTACCGAGTACCAGATCGGGTGCGCGCCTGCATCCAAGAAGAAGTCTCCAAGATGCTCGCACTCGGAGTCATCGAACCCTCGGACAGCCCCTGGGCCAGCCCAGTCGTACTGGTCCCCAAAGCTGCTGCCCCGGGCACCACCCCCGAGCTCCGATTCTGCGTCGACTATCGGGGTCTGAACGCTGTCACCCGAACCGACGCTCACCCCATCCCCCGAGCAGATGAACTGGTCGACCGCATGGGGGCTGCCCGCTACCTAAGCATCTTCGACCTGACAGCAGGCTACTGGCAGATCGGCCTCACCCCCAGGGCCCAAGAACGATCCGCTTTCTCCACCCCGGATGGACACTACCATTTCAAAGTGATGCCATTCGGCATGAAAAACGCTCCAGCCACTTTTCAACGACTTGTGAACCAGGTATTGGCGGGCCTCGAAGAGTTCAGCGCCGCCTACCTGGACGATATCGCGGTATACAGCCGCCACTGGTCAGACCACCTCCGCCACCTCCGAGAGGTCCTGCAGGCCCTCCAACAGGCCGGCCTCACAAACAAGGCCAGCAAGTGCCAAATTGGCCAGGTGTCCGTGACCTACCTCGGACACCAAGTAGGAAGCGGTCTGGTGGCCCCCCTCCAGCTCAAGATCGCTGCCATCCAGTCCTGGCAGCCCCCCGTAACCCAAACCGAGGTCCGAGCCTTCTTGGGGCTCACCGGATACTACCGGCGGTTTGTGAAGGACTATGGCAGCATTGTGGGGCCCCTCACGGAACTCACATCCAAGCACCACCCAAAAACAGTCAACTGGACTCCCGACTGTCAAGCGGCCTTCGAGAAGCTGAAGGCCGCCATGTGCACCGCCCCTGTGCTCCAGGCCCCCGACTACAGCCACGAGTTCATCGTCCAGACTGATGCCTCAGACCATGGCATTGGGGCCGTCCTCTCCCAACTGAACCCCGAGGGAGTCGACCAACCAGTGGCCTTCATCAGCAGACGCCTGCTGGCCCGAGAACAGCGCTGGAGCACCATCGAGCGGGAGGCCTTTGCAGTAGTATGGGCCCTTAAGAAGCTCCGGCCCTACCTCTTCGGTACCCACTTTCGGGTGCAAACAGATCATCGCCCCCTGCAATGGTTAATGCAGATGCGGGGGGAGAATCCCAAACTATTGCGATGGTCCATCTCCCTGCAGGGGATGGACTTCACTGTGGAGCATCGCCCTGGCCAAGACCACGCCAACGCGGATGGCCTGTCCCGCTTTTTCCGCCTCGACGAGGAGAGTCCCCAAGAGGATGGGTGACTCTCCCCGCCTTCAGCTGGGGGGGGACGCATGTTGGACAGGCCCCATGAAGGGCTCGCTCCCTCCCCGCATGACAGGGCCCAGACACCGGCTCTCCAGGTGCTACCCACAGAAGCAACCCGCAACCCGTCCCCTACGGGACGCCTGCTCCCGGATATCTCTGTATCACTGGCCCGGGCCCCCGTCAGCACCATTGCCCGGCCCAGCCGCCATCTTGGACACTGCACCACGAGGCCGCATGGCCTCAGCTCGACCCAAACCCTGGGCCTGGCCAGGCCCCGACATCCCGGCACCACCATCCACCCAGGAGGTGAACGGACCACTTGGCAGGTCAATGGGAGAAAGAAGTGTCGATGGCTCTCCCCCGCCAGGTGCCGATCGCCCCCAGCCTCCCCGGGCGCTGGCTCCACCCCCCTGCTGGGTGTCTGGACTCCCTCATCCCGGACCTCCCGACCTCCAAGTGCGAGGGTTCGGACATCAAAGGGCGCCAGACCTACAACTGAGGCAGCTCCAGAGCAGGAAGGCAGTTGTATCCTGGAGTCGAGAGACACCGTGAAGAACTCATCTTTGACGGACTGCTGGCGCTGCCGCAGCCCTGCCTTGTGAACTGTCGTCCTGCCTGCCGGCGCTGCCGCGGCCTTCTGCAACCTTCATCCTCGTGGGACCTGCTGGCGCTGCCGCGGCCCGTGCAACCTTCATCCTCGTGGGGACCTGCTGGCGCTGCCGCGGCCTCTTGCAACCACCATCTTCGTCGGGACCTGCTGGCGCTGCCGTGGCCCGTTGCTACCTACGACCACCTCGGGACCTGCTGGCGCTGCCGCGGCCCGACCTTCCCGAACGCCGAGCTCGAGGATTGTGAGCTACCCATCGTCTCATCTCAATACCAGATTGGTAACAAGACTGTCCCGCTACCCCCGTTCCCTTCCAGAGACTAGAATTGAGAGGATTCTCGTGTCCTGATCTCATTGTACCGTACTACCTTACTTCAAGAACTGCATATAAAGAGCGTTAACCTTATCTTTGTGTGGTGTCCATCTGTGGGGGGGAAGTTACTTGTCTGTACGATCGCTGGAGACGGCCCTCACCGGAGGCCTCTCCCCTTGTCCTCGGCCGACCCTCCAGGTCCCCGTCTAACAAGCCCCAACCCAGAGCAGCTCCAGCACCGAAGTCCAGCCCCCCAGCATCCACGAGATCTGCGTGGGGCCCTTCTGCTCCTTTGGTGCTTGCCACGTTGTCCGGTCACTTGCCCGTTGGCCAGTGACCCTCCTGACGACGTACCACGACGTTTTCACCGCTGGTCTGGTTGCTCCAGACTGGCCCTTGCTCCCTTCCAAAAGAGGAGCACCCCGGACCCTCCTGGTCCACTCCAGATGCCATTTTGACTCCACCGCGTGGGCTTGCCTTTGCCAAGGATTGTTGCTCCAATCCTGGTTCCAGCATCGCCGACAGCAGACACCCTCGTGGGACAGCTCGCACCTCCAGCCTGGTTGCCGACAACGCCTCCTGGCCCGTGTGGCTGCAGAGTCCAGCGTCACCCACTCACCTGATCGCGGTGACCTCATCCGGTGCCATCCTGGTGCCTACACAATCACTGGCTAGTGATTAAGAACTGAGTCCCCTCTGCTTTCAGGTCGTCTCCATCACCGATCCAGCCTTGGATCACCCGGAACATCTTCACTGGTCGCCTGCCAGCAACTTCTTCTTTCAGGCTCCATAGACTACAACGAGGATTCCCGACGTCTTTTGAACCCTATGCAGCCGCAGCCCCTGGGCTAGGTAACCCGAGCATTTCGGTGCTCCAACGCAGGTTCACTATCCAAGTGGGTAATTTATCAAAAAGGAAACAGACACTTGTAACACATCAGACCATTGGTAAGGAAAGTTTTTAGAGTAACCTCAAAAACCCTATGCCGATGTGGTTTGTGCGGTATATCTGGTTCATCCGCCCCGCATATGGGTTGTTGGCAGTTATCATTGGTTACTCCAAAATAGTGATGTTGCCAGCCTCAGCCCGAGGCACCTCTGGCCTGTAGTGCAGTGTCCAGAGAAGTGAAAAAAGTGTGTCAAAATTAAAGTCTCAAAAAAAGGAAAAAAGGTTTAAAAACTGAAAAATCACCCAGGGTGGTTTTAATTGTTGGTGTGATTTCCAGATTAATTAAAATAGATTCGGTACTACTAAGTGATCGAGTTACTGGATCATAGTAGTTCAATACAATTATTACACAAACGTCGACATGTTTCAGCTCTGTCGGCCCATAGGGGTCTATAGAGCCTTCGTCAGGACTAACATATAAACAAACAATGTACGTATTACTCACACCATTTGTGTTGTATTTTAGTAGTAACCTGTGTAAATTTCCAGGAATAAAGACTCCTCCAGTTTCTGAAATAAAGTAGGGAGAGTACATAGAGATACACACTTATTCAAAACATCCTGATTTAGGTTTGCGCATTCAATTGAATAAAATTATTATTCATTAGTTCCAGAGACTTATCTCGATGGGGGGAGGGGTAACAGGGTTGAGTTTATTTACACTGTTGACATAGTTATAAAGATTGGGAATCTATTAATTTGACGCGCTGGCACATGAAAGCGCTGGTTTCAAATTTTGTAAGAGAACACTGAGAGGTGGAAGAACCGGAAAGCAAAACCTTAACTTTTACGCGCTGGCATGTGTAAGGGCGCAAGGGTAGGTATTAGTTACTCTCATAAGCAAGGCAAACGGACTGATTGTAAGCGCAGCGCGTTGTCATACCTTGTGACTGGAAGACACTCACTTGCATCGGGGGGAACCCACTGGACACAGAGCTGTGTTTGAAATGTATTGCATTAGTAGTTGTTACTCGCGGTCACCTTACCGGGATTCAGTAGTTTGTATAGTCTCGCTCCGCCATTACCCGCGTGTATTAGCAACCACGTCTTGTGCTGACTCTGCCCCCGGAAATGGGAAACTCCAGTTGAGCGAGCATTTTTAAAGGGGCAGGCGTTCAGAGCAACGTATACTGGGTGTGTCAAGCAGAGTTTCTTGTTTTTTTGTTTCGGAACAAACTTTATTAGTGCATGAAGTTGTAAATGTGGTTCATTAGTGTCCACTCAATGCTAAATTATGGAAGTAATCAGTTTTTCGAGTTTTTTAAGAAACAGAGTCATTTTTCAAACTGGTGCCACGGAATAAAATCATTGAGTCCGTTTTCATAGGTTTTAAGGCGTTCCACCCACCTCTGTTCTTTCTCAAATAATGTTCTTTCGCATCCCTGGGACTTTTCGTTTAGCATTTCAATTACTGTCCAATGGATGTCATCACAGGAATGGCCTACTTGCACGAAATGGGAGCACAATTTGGTGGTATTCTTTTTTAGTCTAATGTTGCTCCGATGTTCTCCAATTCTTGTTTTCACTTTACGACATGTCATTCCAATGTAGCGCTTATCACAAGGACAGCTCACCATATAAATGACATGTGTCGAATTGCAGTTCGTGTGTTGACGCTGCTGCCAGAGGAGTGTGTCGGAGAGTTGTAGTGTTTTGGAAGCTGTTGTTGTTTTACATGCTACGCATGACCCACACGGATAATGACCAGTTACAGGTGACATGGTTATATCTCTGGTAGGGACCGTTTTTGCTTTTCTTATCGGTCGGGTATGTACTAAGACATCCTTGATGTTTTTAGATCTCCGATTTGCGAACTAGGCCTAGACCAAGGTTATAACCAGAGACCAGAGATATAACCATGTCACCTGTAACTGGTCATTATCCGTGTGGGTCATGCGTAGCATGTAAAACAACAACAGCTTCCAAAACACTACAACTCTCCGACACACTCCTCTGGCAGCAGCGTCAACACACGAACTGCAATTCGACACATGTCATTTATATGGTGAGCTGTCCTTGTGATAAGCGCTACATTGGAATGACATGTCGTAAAGTGAAAACAAGAATTGGAGAACATCGGAGCAACATTAGACTAAAAAAGAATACCACCAAATTGTGCTCCCATTTCGTGCAAGTAGGCCATTCCTGTGATGACATCCATTGGACAGTAATTGAAATGCTAAACGAAAAGTCCCAGGGATGCGAAAGAACATTATTTGAGAAAGAACAGAGGTGGGTGGAACGCCTTAAAACCTATGAAAACGGACTCAATGATTTTATTCCGTGGCACCAGTTTGAAAAATGACTCTGTTTCTTAAAAAACTCGAAAAACTGATTACTTCCATAATTTAGCATTGAGTGGACACTAATGAACCACATTTACAACTTCATGCACTAATAAAGTTTGTTCCGAAACAAAAAAACAAGAAACTCTGCTTGACACACCCAGTATACGTTGCTCTGAACGCCTGCCCCTTTAAAAATGCTCGCTCAACTGGAGTTTCCCATTTCCGGGGGCAGAGTCAGCACAAGACGTGGTTGCTAATACACGCGGGTAATGGCGGAGCGAGACTATACAAACTACTGAATCCCGGTAAGGTGACCGCGAGTAACAACTACTAATGCAATACATTTCAAACACAGCTCTGTGTCCAGTGGGTTCCCCCCGATGCAAGTGAGTGTCTTCCAGTCACAAGGTATGACAACGCGCTGCGCTTACAATCAGTCCGTTTGCCTTGCTTATGAGAGTAACTAATACCTACCCTTGCGCCCTTACACATGCCAGCGCGTAAAAGTTAAGGTTTTGCTTTCCGGTTCTTCCACCTCTCAGTGTTCTCTTACAAAATTTGAAACCAGCGCTTTCATGTGCCAGCGCGTCAAATTAATAGATTCCCAATCTTTATAACTATGTCAACAGTGTGAATAAACTCAACCCTGTTACCCCTCCCCCCCATCGAGATAAGTCTCTGGAACTAATGAATAATAATTTTATTCAATTGAATGCGCAAACCTAAATCAGGATGTTTTGAATAAGTGTGTATCTCTATGTACTCTCCCTACTTTATTTCAGAAACTGGAGGAGTCTTTATTCCTGGAAATTTACACAGGTTACTACTAAAATACAACACAAATGGTGTGAGTAATACGTACATTGTTTGTTTATATGTTAGTCCTGACGAAGGCTCTATAGACCCCTATGGGCCGACAGAGCTGAAACATGTCGACGTTTGTGTAATAATTGTATTGAACTACTATGATCCAGTAACTCGATCACTTAGTAGTACCGAATCTATTTTAATTAATCTGGAAATCACACCAACAATTAAAACCACCCTGGGTGATTTTTCAGTTTTTAAACCTTTTTTCCTTTTTTTGAGACTTTAATTTTGACACACTTTTTTCACTTCTCTGGACACTGCACTACAGGCCAGAGGTGCCTCGGGCTGAGGCTGGCAACATCACTATTTTGGAGTAACCAATGATAACTGCCAACAACCCATATGCGGGGCGGATGAACCAGATATACCGCACAAACCACATCGGCATAGGGTTTTTGAGGTTACTCTAAAAACTTTCCTTACCAATGGTCTGATGTGTTACAAGTGTCTGTTTCCTTTTTGATAAATTACCTACTTACCCTGGGGAATGAAACAGACATTCAAATCCCTAATCCCCCCCTTTTGATTAATTGTTACTAAAGCTGTGTGCAGCAGCGGGATTCAAATATATACATCTGTATATATATATACCCCCCAGAAACTTAAAATGGAGGGTAACCTTGGTTTGAGTTTTGGTGCCAACGACATTGAAGAAATTTTGGCAGGTCAGTCACTCCTACAGAACACTGAACTCACGGAAGCATTAGCACAGGCAGATGACTGGGACAAGCTGACGGAGAAGAAAAGGGAACAGATCAGAACATCTATACATGGTATTATTATGACAGAATACCTGAGAGTCAAAGCAGCACCAAGAGGTCTCTGGGTCAACAATGCCCCACGGATTTTTTTGAGTGACTTAGTTTTCCGACGAGACTGGTCCTCAATATCGTGGAAATGCACCCTCGACTACCTAGTACTCTTTGTTAAAACCGCAAAAAGATTATCAGATAGGCTCTTAAAAGAGATTGAAGATTGTGAGAAGGAATTAAAGAAAGGTATCAATCCCGCAGTCTACAAACAGAGGTTGGATGAAATCAATAAAGAACTGGAGGAAACTCGAGAATTTCTCACACAGAGTAAACTGAATAAACTTGGTAAAGATTTAAAAAAATTCAGTCAAGAGAAGATGCACCCATATACTGCCGAGGAGTATTCCCCACAAGACACAGGATCAGATAATGAATCAAACGGCTCCTCAAATAACTCACTAAGCAGTACGGATGAATATTTCCCCAAGAGAGGCAGGAACAATTACAGACAAAATCGCCCAAGGAGAGGAAACAGATGGCAGAGACCGTTCTTTCACGGTTATAACATGCTATATTACCAGCCATTCGTCCCACCATATGGAGGCTGGATGGATCCATTCAATCCTGGGATGCAACAAATGCCAACTATGGGAGACCAACAGATGGGGCAAAACATGCACACTACCCAAAAAGAACCTCATTTTTTATCGAGAGGCCAAAACCAACCAAGAGGAAAGAAAAAATCACTCAGATGGCAAGACCTACAGAGGAATGTGCAGACACGCAGTATGGCAGCATCCCACCCCTCCACCAGCAAAACCAATCCCTCGTAGTCAACCCCTCAGGTATTGAATTACCAAATGAACAGATTGAAATCCTCAACAAAGGATTAGGATTTGTGCCTACCCCCCGACTTGACACATTCAAATTGAAGAGTGAACTAGCAGAATTTTGCAGGACACTGAAACTGAAGGCCTTCTTTTCCAATCAGAATACCAACATTGGGATGACAGAACAGGGTGATACTACTTTGAGGAAGAAATCCACCTTTAACCCTCCGACTTCGACTGTACACCCAGAATTACAGACCTTTGAGCAGGCACTTCTAAATGGAGTGGACAAATTGAAAAATAAAAAACCCTACCAAAATCTGAGTAAAAAAGAACGCTTGGCCCTTGAGGCTTTAAAAACCAATGATGAAATAGTGATCAAGCCAGCGGATAAGGGGGGAGGAACAGTCATCTTGAGCAAAGAAGGATACAATTCACAATGCCTAGCCCTTCTATCTGATACGAGGTTCTATCAAAAGATTGATTCAGACCCTACCGAAAGACTCAGGAATACCATTTCGATCATGGTAAATGAAGCAGAGACTAAAGGCTGGATTACATCTAGGGAGGCAGACTACCTGATGACAAAAGAGCCCATCACCCCCTATTTTTATTCTCTGCCAAAAACACATAAGAACAGAAGTCCACCACCAGGCCGCCCGATAGTTTCGGGCATCGGCTCAATATTAGAACCGCTCTCTAAATTCGCTGATGAATATCTCAAGCCACTTGTTCAACAAACACCAGCATACTTAAAGGACACACGTGACCTTCTAGTACAAATAGAGAAAAAGCCCTTTAACCCAAACACTATGCTACTTGTAGGCCTAGATGTGGAAGCTCTATTTACGAGTCTCCCCCAAGATGACACCATACAAGTCCTGGAAGATGTATTATTTACGAGAGAATGGCAATTTAAAACACCGAGACATTTCATCCTCGAGTGCTGTAAAATAGCACTAAAGGAGAACTTTTTTGCCTATGGTGAGGACTTGTATCTCCAAATCCATGGAACTTCCATGGGGAGCGCCTTCGCTCCCTCGGTGGCAGGGCTCTACGTCAGTCACTTTGAGGAACAACACATAACAAGTAATAGCAACATGTTCTCTTCCAGTATATTATACTGGAAGAGATACATTGATGATATCATCATGATTTGGGACAATAAGCTGGACCTACAGTCTTTTATGAACTGGCTCAACAACCTTGACCCATGGTTAAAATTTACACACACAGCCACAAGTTGTAACCTTGACTTCTTGGATATAACCATATTCGCAAAAGACAATGTGTTACATACAAAGACCTTCAGAAAACCAACGGCAAAAAACAGTATTTTATCTTATAAAAGTTTCCACCCAAAACCATTGAGGGACAACCTTCCCTACAGTCAGTTTTTGCGCTTAAAGAGAAACTGCAGTAACAACGCAGACTACAGAATGCAAGCTAATGAATTAAGCAACAGACTGAGGCAGAGAGACTACACAGAGAAAACAATTAGACTCTGTAAGAAAAGAGCAAGCAACCAACCGAGAGAGTGTCTCCTCCAAACATTTCAAAAAGAACCAACACCAGATCTGACCACCTGCGTCACAACATTTAGCCAGGCTTCTTATGAAGTAAAGAAACTGGTAAACAAGAACTGGAATATCCTCCACACAGGATCTTTCAATTGGCCTAGACCAAGGTTCGCAAATCGGAGATCTAAAAACATCAAGGATGTCTTAGTACATACCCGACCGATAAGAAAAGCAAAAACGGTCCCTACCAGAGATATAACCATGTCACCTGTAACTGGTCATTATCCGTGTGGGTCATGCGTAGCATGTAAAACAACAACAGCTTCCAAAACACTACAACTCTCCGACACACTCCTCTGGCAGCAGCGTCAACACACGAACTGCAATTCGACACATGTCATTTATATGGTGAGCTGTCCTTGTGATAAGCGCTACATTGGAATGACATGTCGTAAAGTGAAAACAAGAATTGGAGAACATCGGAGCAACATTAGACTAAAAAAGAATACCACCAAATTGTGCTCCCATTTCGTGCAAGTAGGCCATTCCTGTGATGACATCCATTGGACAGTAATTGAAATGCTAAACGAAAAGTCCCAGGGATGCGAAAGAACATTATTTGAGAAAGAACAGAGGTGGGTGGAACGCCTTAAAACCTATGAAAACGGACTCAATGATTTTATTCCGTGGCACCAGTTTGAAAAATGACTCTGTTTCTTAAAAAACTCGAAAAACTGATTACTTCCATAATTTAGCATTGAGTGGACACTAATGAACCACATTTACAACTTCATGCACTAATAAAGTTTGTTCCGAAACAAAAAAACAAGAAACTCTGCTTGACACACCCAGTATACGTTGCTCTGAACGCCTGCCCCTTTAAAAATGCTCGCTCAACTGGAGTTTCCCATTTCCGGGGGCAGAGTCAGCACAAGACGTGGTTGCTAATACACGCGGGTAATGGCGGAGCGAGACTATACAAACTACTGAATCCCGGTAAGGTGACCGCGAGTAACAACTACTAATGCAATACATTTCAAACACAGCTCTGTGTCCAGTGGGTTCCCCCCGATGCAAGTGAGTGTCTTCCAGTCACAAGGTATGACAACGCGCTGCGCTTACAATCAGTCCGTTTGCCTTGCTTATGAGAGTAACTAACACCTACCCTTGCGCCCTTACACATGCCAGCGCGTAAAAGTTAAGGTTTTGCTTTCCGGTTCTTCCACCTCTCAGTGTTCTCTTACAAAATTTGAAACCAGCGCTTTCATGTGCCAGCGCATCAAATTAATAGATTCCCAATCTTTATAACTATGTCAACAGTGTAAATAAACTCAACCCTGTTACCCCTCCCCCCATCGAGATAAGTCTCTGGAACTAATGAATAATAATTTTATTCAATTGAATGCGCAAACCTAAATCAGGATGTTTTGAATAAGTGTGTATCTCTATGTACTCTCCCTACTTTATTTCAGAAACTGGAGGAGTCTTTATTCCTGGAAATTTACACAGGTTACTACTAAAATACAACACAAATGGTGTGAGTAATACGTACATTGTTTGTTTATATGTTAGTCCTGACGAAGGCTCTATAGACCCCTATGGGCCGACAGAGCTGAAACATGTCGACGTTTGTGTAATAATTGTATTGAACTACTATGATCCAGTAACTCGATCACTTAGTAGTACCGAATCTATTTTAATTAATCTGGAAATCACACCAACAATTAAAACCACCCTGGGTGATTTTTCAGTTTTTAAACCTTTTTTCCTTTTTTTGAGACTTTAATTTTGACACACTTTTTTCACTTCTCTGGACACTGCACTACAGGCCAGAGGTGCCTCGGGCTGAGGCTGGCAACATCACTATTTTGGAGTAACCAATGATAACTGCCAACAACCCATATGCGGGGCGGATGAACCAGATATACCGCACAAACCACATCGGCATAGGGTTTTTGAGGTTACTCTAAAAACTTTCCTTACCAATGGTCTGATGTGTTACAAGTGTCTGTTTCCTTTTTGATAAATTACCTACTTACCCTGGGGAATGAAACAGACATTCAAATCCCTAATCCCCCCCTTTTGATTAATTGTCACTATCCAAGTGTCCAGATCCTTTTTCGTTTTTAGTCTACCTAGTCGGATTCGTCCGGAAACAGTAACTTTAGAATTGCTAGCATCCATAGACTTTGTCCCGCATCCCGCGTGAGAGTGCACACTCTGCACCCGAGTTCCCTAGGTCTCCTGCTTCTAACCTTAGAGTTCAGTAGTGTAGTCCTAGCGGTCCTGAAGCCTCTGGATCGTGTTACTTGACTTGACTAGACTTGTTTTTAATAAATATCCTTTATTTTTATAACAACTTGTGTGGTGTCCTTTCACTTGGTGTTCAAGGGGTATACGTGATGGTAAAACAGCTGGCTTAACACGCCCTCTAGAGTTTAGCCTAAAGACTGCTTTTGTCCACGCTACTAGGATAGCTGGTCTATAAGGTTGACTTACAACCAATCATCAATAAGGGTCGTTTGGTATGATACACAGTGATCACTAGAATAGTGAGCACTATATATCAGGCCAACGTCTCACAATGGCTTGTCACTGTATAATATGGTATGTCATTCTATAGTCAGTATGATATTGCCTGTCATTGTATGGTATGTATGCTATTGTGTGGCCGGTCATTGTATCGGATGGTATGGCCTATCATTGTATAATATGGTTTGGTATGGTATTGCGTGTCAGTGTATGGTATGGTATAGTATGGTACTGCACGGCCTATCAATGTATGGTATGGTCTGTCATTGTATGATTGTATGATATGGTATGGCATGTCATTGTATAATGTAGTGTGGTACGGTCTGTCATTGTATCATATGGCATGGTACGGTTTGTTGTATATTATCATGTGGTATATCCTGTCATTGCACAGTATGGTATGGCCTGTCATTCTGTTGTAAGGCATGATATATTATGGGTTGGAATAGCATGATCTGGCTTCATGTATTGTATGGGATGGCTTGTCATCATATTGTATGGTCTGTCATTGTATAGTATGGCCTATCATTGAATAGTATGGTGTCTTGTGATATGGTATGGCCATTAACAATGCAATAGGTCTCGCCTTTCATTAAGTTAAAGCCATTTGTTTTGCTATAACATAACATATACAATACCATTAGCAAAGCAAATGGCTTTAACTTAATCAAGGCGAAACAAACTGCATTTTCAATGCGTGTTCTAAACAGTGCATGCATTTGCTATCAAAACAATTCAAGAGTAGTTTAGACAGGTCGAAACCATTTTTCAGTTGATTTATTCTTGTATTCGATATTTTAAGTTCTAATTTAAAAGAGGAAAAACAGACCAACAACCGCCCACAGACACGCAACAAGGCACTCACGCACACGCCCCCCTCCCTCCCCCCATGTCGCTAATAAACCATCCACGTGGCACACTAAACAGAGGGCGCTGCTCGCTTGGCCAGCGTCCACCATCTCAAGACCTCCTGACAACCAGCTGGGTACGTTTTTTTTTTCTTCATTCTTGCAGATTGAGAAAATAGGCGAAAGCGCTTGGTAAAATGACACAAAATCTCTGAGAGGTTTCCGTCGGATTTTCAACATGTCTGATCTGCATAAGAGAATGTAACATACACATCAAAATCAGGATACATTATTTAAAACGTTATTTGGACGCATTCCTTCAAAGACACAAGAGTGCACTACATTGTGTAAGTACTTTCCAGTGTTTCTCAATCAACTAAGAGTGACGCGTTATGAAGACATTTCTTTACAGCCTCGAAGTCTGTTACCCAGATGTGCGCAGGGCAGACCCCGGTTGAGTTCCAGTTTCAACATTTCTCCGAATGTCTTAAAGGAATATTCATATTCTTGAAGAACCAGGACTCTCCCTCTCTCACTTTAGGGTCGCTGAAAATGTTGATGTATTGAGTGCAATATTTGTGCGTCGCTGCCAAACAATCTTTCTAAATATAACATTTTGATCAATGTAAGTGGAAAAAAAATTCTAGTGTCAGGACACTTTCACCTCAGTTTTTCAAGGATTTCCGCCGCTAGCCACCCCTGCAACGCCTTGGGTATCCCATTTTACTCACTTGTTCAGTGACACTGGTGTTTTTAACTCCTGTGATATTTGAGGGGTGTCACCAAAGGCCAAACCCGCGCCCCCTCTCCCTCATCATCAGTCTGATAATGATAAATTAGACTTGCTCCATGAAAATGAGCGCCTTATGCGACCTCCGGCACAAATTAAGCCCTGTTGATAGGGACACACCAGTGTCTTCAGTTCTCACAATGCTGAGCACATCATCCAGGGCACCCTCAGCCCTTGTCCGTGCACCCGGCAGGTGCCCAGACTGCTCACTGTGCAGACAAGGACTGAGGTGCCGCGAGCGTGAGGGGTAGGTGTCCCGCCGATCCAGCGCCTCCTTGAAGGTGCACCCAACCTAATAGCGCTGGCCTCACGGGAGTATGCTGCGAGGCCCTATTCAATCCCTTTAGGGTCGCCTAAATAGAGCAGGACCCCTTGGCCCTCTAGTCCTCCGACCCAGCGAGGTTGTATTTGCTTGCTTCATAGAGATTGAGCATTGAGTCCACATTTGTTTTTGTGTAGTACTTTATTGAGGTCCTGACGAATCGCCTTCTGGTGAGAAACATGTTGACCACACCAGGGGGTTGAGTTATTGTTCTGTACACCTATACGGTCTCTAACTCCCCTCCCACCCCTTTTAACTAAGGAACCAGCCACGTTAATAAAGTTGAGAGTGGACCGATTACCTTTTTTACTATTTTCACTCACATTTGCACTGACTACACTTTTCTTCATCCTCACTTACACCCACCATCGGCAAGGAACAAAAGAACCCCGCCAAAAGAGTACCTTTGGTTACTCCGTCAGACATTGCAGCGCCGGTCTGACGAGGGGCAGTGAGTCGATGATGACACTGGACACCCTCCAGTAAGGGTGTGTTTCACACCTATTACTCTGGGTGTGTGAGGCTCTCTAAGTTCCGACTAGGGAACCCTTCCTTCCAGCCACGGTACTGACAATACCAACTCCTTGCTTCACGCTGTCACACGCTCCCTGGGGAACTTTGTATTCTGCTGCAAGGACTGAGGGACCCCATGACTGAGCTCCCGCTGTGGCCATCTGTGGGCGGGGCCAGTGAGAGGACCCTATCTATGATGCAAGCAGCAGCAGCACAGGGCCGTAGGAAGCAAATAGTCATTCCTAAACTTTTCGGAAGTTACCAGGCGGTTTATGGGCAACATTAAACAAGTGTTGCTTAAAGCAATAAACTGTTGAGCGATCCGCATTGGTTCAGAGCTGCAATAAAAGATACAACTTCACAGGAAGGGATTCATTTTTTAACTGCAGATTTTAAAAGTTTTTTGTGCTTTTCATCCTCAGATCTCTCCAACAACCACTGCAAAGATCTGTACCACTGAGTTTCCAACCAGTTCCACTACAATTCTGTTCCTTCTCTCAAATCACACCTGTAGCCCACACAATCTTCTGGGGAAGTCTCTAGCTAATTTTAAGAAAGGGTCTTCAACACAAATGTATTTGGGTGCCTAATACAAACAAGCATTGGAAATGCAATAGGGCTCGCATTAGGAAAGTTTGAGCTATTGGTCTTATAAATTAAATTTTTTTTATGTGTTATTTTTTAAAATAGCTAAATTAATAGCTTTGTCATTTACAATGCCAATAGTTCTAACTTTCGCAAACACCTATAGCATTTGTAATGCAACATGTTTTGTATTTACGTGACTTAGATGTATTGATATTACAAATAACAATGGCTTTTCATTTTTTTAAATAATTAATACTTAAATAATTTATTTAATTTGTAATGGCAATAGCTTAAACTTTTGTAAATAACTTTTGTGAAGATTATGTTCAGTGTTTTTTATTGTGACGAAAATCCAAGAACAGAAGTGAAATATTAACATCTTTTTGTGATTTGTAATAAAGCAAGAAACATGAAAACCGCTTGAAACATTGAAAGAACATATTTGAACCAGTGATGCTGTGGTTGCGCTGAGTGATGCTGTGGTTGCGCTGAGTGATGCTGTGGTTGCGCTGAGTGATGCTGTGGTTGCGCTGAGTGGTGTGTGCATCGGTGGAGCTTAGTGGGTGCATTGGTGGAGCTGTGTGGTGGGTGCATCGGTGGAGCTGTGTGGTGGGTGCATCGGTGGAGCTGAGTGGTGGGTGCATCGGTGGAGCTGAGTGGTGGGTGCATCGGTGGAGCTGAGTGGTGGGTGCATCGGTGGAGCTGAGTGGTGGGTGCATCGGTGGAGCTGTGTGGTGGGTGCATCGGTGGAGCTGAGTGGTGGGTGCATCGGTGGAGCTGAGTGGTGGGTGCATCGGTGGAGCTGAGTAGTGGGTGCATCGGTGGAGCTGTATGGTGGGTGCCTCGGTGGAGCTGTATGGTGGGTGCCTCGGTGGAGCTGGGTGGTGGGTGTCTTGGTGGAGCTGTATGGTGGGTGCCTCGGTGGAGCTGTGTGGTGGGTGCATCGGTGGAGCTGTGTGGGTGGAGGTGGGTGCATCGGTGGAGCTGTGTCAGTGGAGCTGTGTGGTGGGTGCATCGGTGGAGCTGTGTGGTGGGTGCATCGGTGGAGCTGTGTGGTGGGTCGTCCGGTGGAGCTGTGTAGGTGGAGCTGTGTGGTGGGTGCATCGGTGAAGCTGTGTGGTGGGTGCCTCGGTGGAGCTGTATGGTGGGTGCCTCGGTGGAGCTGTATGGTGGGTGCCTCGGTGGAGCTGTATGGTGGGTGCCTCGGTGGAGCTGTGTGGTGGGTGCATCGGTGGAGCTGTGTGGGTGGTGGTGGGTGCATCGGTGGAGCTGTGTCCGTGGAGCTGTGTGGTGGCTGCATCAGTGGAGCTGTGTGTGGGTGCATCGGTGGAGCTGTGTGGTGGGTCGTTCGGCGGAGCTGTGTAGGTGGAGCTGTGTGGTGGGTGCATCGGTGGAGCTGTGTGGTGGGTGCATTGGTGGAGCTCTGTGGTGGGTGCATTGGTGGAGCTGTGTGGTGGGTGCATCGGTGGAGCTGGGTGCATCGGTGGAGCTCTGTGATGGGTGCATCTGTGAAGCTGTGTGGTGGGTGCATCGGTGGAGCTTAGTGGGTGCATTGGTGGAGCTGTGTGGTGAGTGCATTGGTGGAGCATCGGTGGAGCTGTGTGGTAGGTGCCTCGGAGCTGTGTGGTGGGTGCCTCGGGGGAGCTGTGTGGTGGGTGCCTCGGTGGAGCTGTGTGGTGGGTGCATCGGTGGAGCTGTGTGGTGGGGGCATCTGTGGAGCTCTGTGGTGGGTGCATCGGTGGAGCTCTGTGGTGGGGGCACAGGTTTAAAAAAAAAAATTAAAACAAAGCTTTGAAAACCTCTCTTTTAATGCAAGTGGCAAAGGAGGAACAGCAATGAAGAAAAGCCTTCAGGGAAAGGAGGCAAGCGGGTACCTGCAAACGTATTCCAGTTCCACTCCCATCGCTCACCTCGATGTAAGGTCCCAGAGCAGTCAGGCCTGCTGCACACATTTATCCTGTTCAGTCTGTCATTCTCCTGGTGAAGTCCCACTGTCTTGGTTAGAAAGATATACCCTCTACTTGACAGGCACTTACCTGGACAATATGATTTTGTGAAATAAAAGGTGGCACACCATCTAACCTCAGCAGACGGTCTCAGTGGATTAACTGGCTTACTGTCGGTTATGAAACTACGAAAAACAAGTTCTAGTCTCGGCTTCCCAACCAACCAAATTGTGCAATTTTAGCCAAGTCAACTCTACCTCCTTTATTAAATCTATTTAAATATACCGTTTGGATAATAACTGTAATCTTCAAGGACATGATGTGTCACATCCATGTTCTAAGTTTGCTTAAAAGTATGATTACATGAGAGCCAATTGTGCATGCTTGGGAGGGGAGATGCTTGGATACAAAGAACAGAAGTTCACATGCTTTCATGCCTTTTCCGGAGGACTGCTTTCTATACCTTTACTCTTTCACAGGTGGTGGTTAGGGCGGTAGCAATTATTTTTGCAGCTCTACCTACACTAACATTTTGATGCATAAATCACTGCACCAACAATCTCTCAAGTAAGGGGCAAACTTTGCTGCTGCTAATGGTAACCTCAGGCCCAATGGTGCCTGTGTGGTTCCACATAAATCAACTAGAAAATCCTCTGTAGCTAAGGTGCTTGTTGGAATGGCATGGAGCAGCTTTTACATGTAAGTTTACTTGCTGTACCAATGAATAAAATACAGACACTGAACATCCATAACATACAAAATCTTCCTTTTGTGTACACGTGGTGCTGTGGTCAATTGTGACCTGCACCAGTGATATATTCAAGGGTGGCCTTACTATGAAAGTGGCAGCCACCTACTATCCATTGCCACTTGAAAAAGCCCTGGTGCTAGTCATGTGGCTCAACTTTGGACTGTTTTGATGAATAAAATTTCAATTAAGATGCATAAAAGACTGCATTCTGGGGGGAAATAGAGTAAACATAAAGTGCCTCCCTTCCCATAGAAGTCCCTTGATAGTTGTGTGTTAAGCTGGCTAGGGAGCATAAGGAGAAAAACACAATTGGTCAATAGTGTTTTGTGATTTACAATTTCATTTTTTTGCATTTAAGTTTGTGGTTTCTTTTAACAATGTGCTGGAGGGGAAAATAAAATCCTGGTAGTCGTTGCCAGGTTTTTGATAGAGTTGTGGCACAGGAGGAAGGGTACACAAAAAGTGTTTGGGGTTAGAGAAAGGATTTTAATGGAAAGAGTCAGCCATGAGACAATGGCGTGGTCTCCAGATATAAATGCCAGTAGAGACGACTAGATTAAGGTAGTGTATAAGTTAGATAGACACTTATTAGTGGCAGCAGGGGTGAAAGCTTCAAGAGTTTAGCGGAAACCGGATTAAGGGTTAAAATACAATTTAGATTAAGGATGCTCTTCTGGGGACTCCTTGTGGTGATTCTAACCTCTGCAGTGATGCTATAAGCCTATATTCGGCATTTCTTCCACACGTCGAGCGGCTGTATTTTCCAGAAGGCACACGAGTCCCCTCCCACGTAGTTCCTACTGCCATCATTTTACACAACCAAGAGCTAGATTTCGAAACAAATATTCGGAATTGAATTAGTCCACTGACTACCATTAAAGTGGTTGATTTTGTAACAAAGAGAAACAAGCGGGCTGATGAAAAGTATAAAGATGTTCCCTTCCTAAGCAATTTCTCCGTTTGCATATGTGGTGGCTTGTTTGTGAATGTCAGTGCACGTCTTTTCACATCTTATGTGCGATGCGTGCAGCAGCATGTTTTTTACCTGTGGGGGGAAGGAGGGCTCCTAATGCGAAGTGGGAGGGGGGAAGTAAATTAACTTAAAAACGCATGCCGCAGCGTGCAAAAGAAATACAGAGAGGGGGGCTCTTAATCCAAAGCAGGTTAGAAAAAGAACCTCACAGAGCACGCCATGGCCTGCTAAAGTTTGTTGCACTCTGCCATTGTAAAGTGAAAGCGTGCATACAGAGTGGAGGCGAGATAAACGTGCTCTGCTCCCGAGGCAGTTTACCTGTGATGACCTTGCCATGGGGTAGGTTTTCGCGTCCTGCTTTGTTGCACTCTGCCATTTGTAAAGTGAAAGCACTGCCATTGCTAGAGTGAAGGCTAGCATACGAAGTGGGGGGAGGAAGGGCTCCTAATGGGAAGTGGAGACGGGGAGAAATTGAGAAGAAAGCCGAGCAGGGAGGGTGTTATTGCGGCTATCTGCTTGCCCGAGGGGAGGAGAAATGCCGGCCTGAGGCAGAGCACACGCGGAGAAGCTTGTGGGAGGGGGGCTGGGCTGCCTTTGATGTGGTAATGCGAGGCAGGCAGGCGGCTGGTGGCATTGTGCACACGCTTTTTAGGGCTTGCGCTTGCGCAATCACCTAAAAAGCACATGCACTGCATGCAATCGCCAGTGGAATCGCCAGTGGTGGTTAACCTCTGGATAAGCCACATTAGAGCTTCGCCAGCTATGCGCATGCGCACAGCAGGCGAGCCCTAAAAAGGTCCTTGTTTGGAGGCCATTGTTGTGGGATGTCGTTTTTTATTCAACACCCTCCTTCTCTTCTCAGAATTGCATCATGAGAGTTGAAGGCTTTTGGTCTCGAGTTAGATTGGTATGGGTGGCATCACAAAGCCCAGTCCCTCCCCTGTCCTCCAGGACCTGGTATTGCACAGGCTGCCACAGTCCAGGCCAAACTGTGTGCTGCTCCCATAGGAGACCTGTGCACCCAGCGAGAATACCAATGCCAATGTTGCTGAGTAGGTGGCAGGGGAGGTGGCAGCGAGAGGGCATTTGGGTTCAGCTGTGTGGTAAAAGACACAACAACTGCCAGGGGCTTTGCATGCTAAGGGACTGCAGGCACGGACTCGTCCTTTAAATGCTGGGAGTCAAGGTGTGAAATGGCGTGCCCGTGTGTGCATCCCCACCTGGAGAAAAGAGAACTTCTGCCTTGGGAATGTGCTGTACATACTGGAAACTATTACTCCGAGGTACTATGACAAAGCTTAGTGTGATGGGAGTTTGCTTACCCATCAGAACAGCTTGTAAAACCCATTGCTTTTTTTTGGTCGATATATTTGGAAAATATGCTGGAAAATACCAATTTTGGCCCTATTTTTCCAAACTTTTGGTTGGGAGAAATCTACAAACCCCCTGGAGAAGGTCAGATCCCCATGTTCGGCTTCATTGTCCACAGAGCTGCTTTTGAATACTTGCGCCTTTACGTACCCCTAACCACCCAGCCATCAATTCACACTTTTAGGAAGATTGCAAAGTACCCAGAATCTCATGAAGAACAGACAGGCCATCGTGAAACATCATTGCCAAATTTATCAAAAAATCCCAGCATTGCTTAACCGAGGCAATCATATTTTCTGGAGCTGACATCCAAAACACAGTGCTTTTTGCAAGTGCGGGGTACAAGCCACAGTACTGATTTACAGATCACCCCCTGCTAAGGTACTACGGCGGCTTCAGGAGCATCATCTTTGAGAAGGATCACCTCCATGATGTACAATTATTAGCCAAAGGAGATTCCCCCATGCACAATGAAAGATCTGGGGGCATCTTCATCTGCCCTAGGACCAGCCATATGCAACAAAGAATCTGTTTTGTGTACTGGCCGACCTTGTGGATTCTGTAGGAGCTCAGAGCTCTCGTAATGTAAAATTCTATGAAATGTCATCTCAGCATCCTTAGCTGGGTTGGAAAAAAGGTTAAAAAAAAGATGCCTAAATTTACATGGAAATGTGTAAGAAACACAGATCTGTTCAACGAGTAAACGCAGTACAGGTGTTCTCTCCCCTAACCAACGTAATTACAATGTTTCAGTGATACAATAAATTCTGATTTACGGAACTTCCCAGATGACGAAACTCTTATCTCGCAAAAATCTAGTTCTTCACCATGTCCCTCAATTACTGCATTGTCCCATTGATTATTGAATGGCCAGTTTACAGTCATGTTGGGCTTTTGACAGGAAGTATTCACATTATGCCACTAGCTGAGATGTAGTCCACTAGATGTGAACATACAGTAAGAACAAATGGCTCTTATTTTGTGGAAAAATATTAACACTCTCTCATGTATTACACATAATTTTTTGTAAAATTTCCAGTTAAACCATTTATCTCAATGAAGTCCCGAAGATATTATTAGGCAATGGGTAGCACAGATTAGAATTGATGAAGTTACCCTATTTAGAATGGGCTGACCCGACAAACCTCAAGAACTTTAGACCCATCTCCCTCATCCCCTTCCCAGCCAAGGTCATCAAGAAAGCTATCAATGCCCAAATCTCAGAGTTCATTGAAAAAAAACATGTTCTAGGCATCTTTCAATCCAGTTTCTGAAGTAACCACTGCATTGAGACAGCCCTCCTCAGCATCACTGACGACATCCACTTGCTCCTCGACCACAGCAAACCGCAGCCCTCACCCTACTGGACCTCTTGGCCACCTTTGATACATTCTCCCACCCTTATCGCAAGACTCCACGATGCCGGCATCCGCAACTAGGCCCTGGTCTGGATCCACTCCTTCCTTACTGGCCGAACAAAGCGGGCCAGACTACCTCAGTTCCTCTCAGAATCTACAGAGATCACCTGCAGAGTGCCCCAGGGCTCTACCCGGAGCCCCACCCTCAGCATAGTACAGGAGTAGTGACTCTGTTAGTTGTATGTGCTCCTGGGAAGGGTACAGTACAAAGATACAAAGATGAAACTGCACTGAGAGCCAAGGCTGGGTACGGGGACATCAACCAGGGAAACCAAGACCACCTGTCATGGAGCCTGGAGCACCAGCCAGCTTGCCAAGACCAGTGTGCCCTGTGAGGAAGAGAAGAGCGTTTGAGGGAGCAAGGTCCAGTGGGGTGCCCTCCCATTAGGACTCCTTGTGCAAGATGTGAGGATTCAGCTGTGCACCAATCGGGCTGTAGCTGATGTGAAAGACTGTTTTCGGCAACCCCCATATGCCAGGTGAGGGCTGACAGACATTGGCAAGTATCAAGTGCTGTGTGGAGGGTGCCAAGCCCACATAGCCTTGTTGTGAATATCCTGTATGCCAGTGGGAGTCACAGGTGAAGAAGCTCTGTGACCAGCTTGCCAAGACTTGTGAATGCCTGAGCAGCAACCCGCTTTGCCATGAGGGGTGTTTGCACCTCAAGAGTCTATGTTGCATCCAGAAGGTACCATACAACTCTGTATGCGGAGGGAGGCTGCCGGGACTAAATCAAAGACTTTTGGCCATTGCACAGGACTGAAGTGAGACTGTGACCGGTGGGACTAGATGCACTGAACAATCTGCCCTGACTGAGCCCACTGGACCAGGAGGACGCGGACGTACCCTCGCAGGACTGCAGTCGGGGGCCGACGGATTGAATCTCCCTGCTGGTGAAAACTTGACTTACCCCATCACTAGGGAGTTGGAAGCTGCTCTGATCGCGGAGGCCGCGACACTCCTGAGAAGGAGCCTGCCCCTGCCCCTGCCCCATGCACTGCGAGCAGCAGGACATTGGATCTCATGAGTACACTTGATCTGCGCACCCACTATAACACCGATTGCTTCTGTGCTTCAGGAGAGACTGAGATTTGAATTTGACCTTTGGGGCTTGTGGAGGGGGCGCGGGCAGGGGGGTTTCACTGCTAAAGGTGCTGCTGAACATAGACACTTTTGACTGAAATCCCGAAGAGTCAAATGGGAACTCTAAAATCCAGCCTAACAGTTTACATTCCCTGATGCGGCCACCAGTGAACGAGGAATAACCCGGAACACGCTACATGAAGGAGAGGAGGAAAGGGATTCGCCTGACAACTACTAGAGGTCTGACCTCAAGGGGGATTGTGTTGTTGCTTCTGAATGTCGTGCTTCGTGGCATTTGAATAGGTAGCAATAAAATACTACTTTTCTCATGAAAGCAAGTATTTGGCTAGACATTGATATATTACTCATAATGTTTGCATTTTGAGTTACGAGTAGTGTTCACTCACCTGCATCTTCATGCCTTGACTGCAGCTACCGACTGAGAGTCAAGTGCAGAAGGGGTACTTGGCCCAGTTGGACGGAATCCATAGTAGGCCAGGCACTGGGGCCTAAGGAGTAAAAGGCCTCAACCACCCTTGTTGGGCTCAGTAACTGCTGTATGCCCCGTGGCCCTCTGAAAGAGGTTCTGACAGTGAAAAATAAGGGGCAGCCCCTGGTATCAAGCCAGCAACCTGGCCAGGCGTGTAGAGGACTCCAGAGCAGATGGAAAAGGAATAGTAGGCCCGCAGGAACTAAAGAGAGCAAGTAACACTTATGTAAAGATGAGGATAAGGAGGGAGAAAGCAATGGAATCAGTGGGTGTGTTTAGATGCTGAGGAGTTGTTTAGATTTTGTTCGTCTACTGAGTGGGGTTTCATAGTTTGTAAAGCATTAGCTGAAAGACTGGTAATGTGAGCCTAGCTTGCTTCTGAAATAAACAGTTCTTTGTAAAACAATAAAGTGAATCCAAGCGGTCTTTGGGTGTTTTCCAAATGAAAACAGCAGCCATGCCTGGCATTCCTCCTCTGACTCACACCCAGGTTTATGATTCAGCGTATGTCCCATTGGCTCATAACTGGAGCTCAACGTATACAATCCCCGTTTGTTTAGCAATCGCCAACATTCCTGTGTTGTCTCCATAAGCATACAAGGAGATCTTCCAGTAATGTCTCCACACATAGCCACATCCGGTGGTTTACATCCTCCTAAAATGGCGCGCCCTCTGGCCAGGGGCACATAGAGGTGTTCCGGATGATGATGTTGACTTTTTGTCAACTAACCTTGCCTTCTTGTCCTACAGAACTACAGACAAAGAACGTGCTGGCAGCCATTGAATCTCTGTTCGAGGTACCTCTGTGAAGCTCATTGAATACCAGGGTGCCACTCGCTGACCTTTGACCCACAGAGGGGTCTGAGGGGGCGGGGTCAAGGATTCACCTTGGAGGGTGATGTATTAGCTCAGACACCATTAACACAAAAACCAATCACACTGATGTGAATGTGATGCCAGCACAGTTACTCGTTAAAAACAAATAGGGTCAGTATTTACTTAAAGGTTCAATGGTTCAGTAAATAAAACTATAAGTCACAGTTCAGTGGCCTCAACCCAAAAGAGGAATAATCTGATTTTATTGCAGTTAAAGCTCAGTTAAAAATGTGCCGGCCACAGGGTAACACCTGCATGAATGTACGTATTCCTGGGACAGTATTACAAATAGGGCACATTGTCCCACTCTGTGCTGGGCCAATGCAGTGTCATAGCTGGGGGGGGGTGGGGTGAGGGGGGGGGCGAGGTGGTCTGCCCCGTGTGGCAGTTTGGGGGGGGGGGGAGGGGGTTTAGTGGAGGTGAGCAAGTTGTGTCTGTCGACTACCCGCCCCCCCCGAACAAGTTGTCTGTCGCCCGCCACTCTAACCTCTAACCTGCTTCTAGCGGCAAACTTAGGGTCCGCCCCGGGAGGCAGTAGTCTAGCTACGCCACTGGGCCAATGCACCTCTTTACAGTCAATTGCGAAAATGTACAGCCATCCCGCAGTCTTTCTTCCCGCAGGGAATCACAACGCGGTCGTTACAACGACCGCATTGTGATTCCGCATACCATTACTCCGCAAGTCGGAACAATGACTTGCGGAGGGGGGTTCTAGATGTTGGAATAGTATAATTTACTATTCCTACTCCAGTCTGTGCGGGCACTAGGGAATGTGTTGGATTTTAAATCCAACACCTCCCCCCCGCAAGTCGTTGTTCCGACTTGCAGAGTAATGGTTTGCGGAATCATAACAAGGCTGTTGTAATGGCCGCGTTGTGATTCCCTGCGGGGAGAAAGTTTCTGGGTAAACGTTGTTTACCATCAATTGCTGTTCCCAGAGCAGGCACAAACTCATACCTGCACTGGGAACAGTACATCAGTGAAAGAAGGCTGTCTATTTGAAGTCACAAGGAGCCAGCAGAATCGGCTTCCCATTTAAATGGTGACAGAGATGCCCCTGCAGGCGGGTGCAGGCACCCATTCAAATGGGAGTGCCAATGGGCGGGGAAAGGGCTTTTAGGGAAAGAGTCGCTCTTTCAAAGGACTTTAATGAATGGCTTGCTGCTGTGTAAGTTATGGTCTTACGGCTTCTCTGCATTTGCCCCTGCTATCATTTGGTGCAGTTATAAAATTCAAAGGATTCCCTTATTTGCATGGCTCCATGCCGACATGCAAATGAGGGAATGTCAGTGAGGGATCGTGCCGGAGCAACCTATATTATATAAAGGGCACTGCAAGCACCTGCGACCCCTTCAGTAATGCTAAAGCGCCATGGAGGTGTAAAAAGCAGGTGCACATACAGCGGTGTATCTACCATTGGCGCAGCAGGTGCAGTGTACCGGGGCATTGGCGTCCGCAGACATTTTTCCGGGGGGGGGGGGGGGCAAAATGTTACCGTCATCACCATCCTCTGACATGGTGTGCCAGGTGTGGCACAAGAAACACTGGTGCGCAGAACTGAGATAGACTCAATTAAATGCCAGGAATGCAGGACATGTGACTGATCCAGCCACAGGCCAACAAACGCCGCCTGTAGGGAAAATGCTAAACTCTCTGAGAAGGTGCTATATCTTCGCCTGCTAGGTGTGCAGACTTCTGGGTCCTCGATCCAACACCAATCGAGGCTGTCTTCAGCACGATTCGATTTTTATCAGAATACTTTAAAACAGCCTATGATTAAAGCACCAGATTAAATATACTGTATGCACAGTGTATGTTAGGGATTATTTGTAGCACACATTTACCAATATTGGCTTCTTGGTGCTAGAATTCATGATAACTTTTATCCAAATTTAAAGCACAACGTCAAAGTTAGTAAGAAATAATGCAGCAATCACACACACTAGTGATTCGCCAATGGGTGCTCCCTTTACTAGAATTCCCGGGACATTGCTAAATTTTACACACATTCAATTAATTTATACAAAATAAAATGTATAGGTCGAAATGTTAGCTATGTTTTTGAAAAGAAACTTAGAGTCTCAATACGTGTAATCAATGTCAAACTGACAACGTGCGCACGTTTAAGGATACAATAATGGCCAGCTCCCTTATGCGGAAGCCCGGCACCGTAAATGTGTGGCACATGCGGCACCCGCAGCAGCGGCACATCACAGGTCCAGGGATGCGGAGTCTTACACAGTGGTCGAAGTGGGGGAAAAACGAAGGGGAACAGTGGGCGGAGAATCAGAGGGTGGGAATAACCCAAGGATTGGATCTGTGGTTGGAGCCAGAGGTGTGGCCAGAATGCGCAGGCATCCCAATTTTTAGTATTTGTTTGGCATTTCACTGCCCAGTTTAATCAACCAATGGATACACATGATTATTTAAGGTTATACTGAGTTATTGACATTAAAATATATTCACAAAGTGGGATATGCTTCTAATCACAGAATCTACCAAATACGATAAAATGTGGAAACACAAGCCATTTGTCTCTGAGCCATGGAGTTTCTGTCATCAGCACTTCTCCCTTTTTCCACAACAGCAGTTCAAACATGAATGGCAAAATATCCTAGTATGCAAATGTTTTCTCTAAAATTATGGCTCTGCCATATTTGCCTCATAATGCAAGATCTGCTGCATGATCTGATTATTTAAACTAATAAACTGTTTGTAGCTCAAAAATATCAAAAGTTAAAATAAAATGTGACTTGTGTTGCTGCGGAGTGGATGGCCTATTGCAAAGGTTGACTGGTCACCTTTCTCACTGCTGCGTTTGTATGTTACACTGGTACTAATAAGGCAACATACTGTTAGCATGTGCACACACATCAAAATAATAAAATACCTGAAAATATACTGCATTACGCTGCAGCCTTTTTTTTAATGCATAATTTAGTCAACACAACGGCATAATGTTGTCATACTTTGATGCATAATTGGTTCATCTACGCTGCATAGCATCAGAAAAAAGCACTGGCCGAGCCAAGAGGTAAAAAAAAAAAAAGTGAGACCTGCTGAAATTGTAAATGCTTTTCAGCAAGCAAAATACAATTTATTTTAAATTACCCACCATATACGAGGGTTGACGTATATTTCTTTCCATATGGAAACGGATGTGTCAATATTACACCTAAAATGAAAAATGCCAGGAACAGCCGTTTTATTGTAATGCACTCTGAACAATGGCTCAAAGTTTGATAAAAAAAGAAATCTGACAGGCAAAAAAAAAAAAGATGCCCACCTTGCTTGCACACGTAAGGTCAGTGGACATCTTGAAATGAATGTTCTTTAAAAAAAATTAATAAACAATTCAGAGAAAGGGGCCTGTGTGTAGTGGCCATCTTTAATTTTTTTTAAAACACACCCTTCAAATATGGCGGACAACCATCTCGAAAGAGTAAAATAAAAAATAAATATAATGAAGTATGTGGCAGACGCTGCACAATGAAGATCAAACAAGCATCACTGTAGCAGTGTGCAGCTAAGGGGCCCTCGCAAAAGTAGAGGAAGAGCAGGATTTAATGGCAAAAAGCAGGGGATGAGAACCAAATGTCCAAAAGCGTGCAGCCAGGTAGAGATGTGCAGCTGATGGCCACTCATTAAGTATATTGAAAAATGGAGCAGGCGGCAGAGTTGAGGGTGAGTGGGGGCGGGGGGAGGTGGTAATCGGGAGAGGTTCAGGCAGCACATGCTCAAAAGAGAGCTATATGGTAGCTGAGCCGAAGCACAAATTAAAGGGGAGGAAAAAAAATGCATTAGGAAAGAAATAGGTTTCACCTGAGCAAGATCTATTGGCTCTATGTTTTTTTCAGACATGTTGCACAGCAGCACAGGGTGCTGTGCAACACAACTTAAATAGCATTGAAAATGCAAACGGTCTCTCCCTCATTTAAGTTAAAGCAATTCTGTTTGTAATTAGGGGGCTTTGTAGCTTTGCTTTTATTAGTGTTCCTCAAACTTTCAAGTACATAACATGCATATGCATTCATTTATATTTGTATTTAAATAGATCTGCAGATGTTTATGTATGTACGTATATATACACATATATATATATATATATATGCATATAAATGTGTGTGTGGAGAGAGGTAGAGAGAGTGGGAGAGAATAGTGTGAGTAGTAGCGAATGAGTAGTAGTAGCGAGTGAGTAGTAGTAGCGAGTGAGTAGTAGAAGCGAGTGAGTAGTAGAAGCGAGTGAGTAGTAGAAGCGAGTGAGTAGTAGTAGTAGAGAGAGAGTAGTAGAGAGCAGGAGCGAGTAGTAGAGAGTGAGTAGTAGAGAGTAGTAGAGAGCGAGGAGAGAGTAGTAGCGAGGAGAGAGTAGTAGAGTGCGAGTCGTAGAGTGCGAGTCGTAGAGTGCGAGTCGTAGAGTGCGAGTCGTAGAGTGCGAGTCGTAGAGTGCGAGTCGTAGAGTGCGAGTCGTAGAGTGCGAGTCGTAGAGTGCGAGTCGTAGAGTGCGAGTCGTAGAGTGCGAGTCGTAGAGTGCGAGTCGTAGAGTGCGAGTCGTAGAGTGAGAGTAGCTTACTTTAGTGAAATGTGTGCAAAGTGAAATATAGCAGACAGCAGAGTAGACATGTTTAGACACTGGGCCAGGGACAGACTAATTTGCATGTAGCCAGGTTCTGAGCTGGGATGGTGCAGTGAGCTAAAAAACGGTGATGGATCAAGCCCTGATCAGTTGACTGGGTAGGAGTGTTCTGCTTAATTCAGAGACTCTGTCCATCACCACCCCCTTTTCTGAATTGTTTTGTCCACCAAGGGTATGCTCAGATGTGAGTCCCTTGCTCACTGCACCATCAGGATTCAAGCAAGCCGGGCCGAAGACAGCTGTAATGCCAGAAACCGGTCCCCGTAAGCTTGTTTCCTTTCCAGTATAAGAATTGGCTTGGTAGTTTGGTCTGCCCTGTTCCCATGATGCACTGGGCCAGGGACAGACTAATTTGCATGTAGCCAGGTTCTGAGCTGGGATGGTGCAGTGAGCTAAAAAACGCCGATGGATCAAGCCCTGATCTGTTGACTGGGTAGGAGTGTTCTGCTTAATTCAGAGACTCTGTCCATCACCACCCCCTTTTCTGAATCGTTTCATGGCAGAGCAGCGCATGCACTGCTTTCGCCAGGCCGAGACCTAAAAACGGACAAGGACGATGAATCATGGTAATTTAAAACAAATTACACAGATCGGTACTAAAATGCTAACAATTTACCGTAAAAGCTCGGGAACCCATGGTATGACATGAATTGTTCTCTGTAGATGTAGGTTAATGACCCAACGATTTGTTTTGGGTGCATAAAGATTTTTTGTAAACCCTCAAAACTTTTTACTTTTTGTGAAAACATGTTTATTGATGTGCTTCAGCCTTTAATGAGACATTGCATTTTTTCACTGGGTTTATTTTCAAATACAATTACAATTCTTCTAGTCAGCATGCTTTGTAACCTAAACTCGTGTTGAAAACGTCCTCTACCTACACGTGTGCGCTCAAATAAACACACAAATAAAATTCTACTTTTGATATAAAGGTGGTCTATCATAATACACTATACCTTTCAAAGTGCAGTGTGTACGTCCCTTCAGCTGCTCACAGACTGACCCACAGCTCGCACCTGGTGCCAACTTCTGAAGCTGGAAGGCGCCTTTGCAGGTTTACACACTTTCTGCATAATAGAGCGAGCCGCTGTCCCCCTATAACCTACACCGTTCCTAGACCCGAATAAAGGGGTTGAAGACTCCAGACTGCAGACCACCGTGAGTTTCCATGCGGTGACGTGCGGTTGTTTCGGTTGTCGACGCCAACCTATGACTCCCCATAGTCTTGGTTTCATTATTTACTTGTTTTGCAATGCGCTCCCTTGCGACGGACTGTCGCCTCGAGGCACCTGTTGAAATATACCCACAGCTAAGTGTGTGGTAATTTGCAAGGCATTTGAATGTGTGGGAGTCGGTGGGGAGGTGAATGTCCCCATAAATCAAAAAACGTGTGCTCTTCAGGAGAAGGTGCCAAACCCGTAAACATATCACATGTATGTATTTAAAAGGCCCCTTTCTTTAGCACTGCTTAACACAAGCATGTGCGCGCGGGGAATCCTGCGCCCCACACTGAAGGGACGCCGCGCCAGTCACTGCGCACCGACAAATAGATATTATTGGGTAAGGAATTATGACATTCTTAAGGAGAGGATACCCGTTAACAAATCCCTTGCACGCATTTACAAGGTCCCTTTCTTCAGCCATGCTTTACAATTTTACAACGTAGGTGTGACTGTTTTAGTATGTGTGTTTATTTGTTATAGTGTATGCCAACAATTTGCGTGTGGCCGTGTTAGTATGAGTGTTTATTTTTTGTGCATGGCGTGTTCCCATGTACTGCACCAGTGTATGTGTCTTGGTATGGGTTTGAGTCCATATGTCTGTTTGAGTGAATATTACTCTTGAGTCCATTTATTTTTTCATGCGTGTGGTATGCGCCCCGTGTGCCTCCATGCTTGGTTATTTGCGTGTGCCTCTGTCAGTACAGGCGGGTGCTAGGTTGTCTGTGTGGGTGCGATGTACGCCCGTTTAAGTAGCTTAGTGTGTATGTCTGTGCTTGTGGCCCGTCATGGGACGGACAGAAGATGTGCACGCGGGGACTGCCTTTACAGGAGGCGAAAAATAAGTCCACAGAGTATCACACCGACAGTAAAGGGGAAAATACCTGCGTGCACATCTTCTGTCTCGTTTGTCTCCCCGCGGGCACGCTGGAATGGTATCGTTTCCAAAAGGCCTCTTGGCACGGCATAGCAGCGCACGCGCTGCTTTCGCCCGGCCAAGACCTAAAAAGCACTATGGCGCCAAATAGCTCTCTCATATGCAAGTGCTAGTTGGCCTTGTAAATGTTTTTTGTGGCGGATTGGAGGGTGCAGGGGGAACCGTGGCTGTGGGGGGGGGGGGCAGTAACATAAAAGACAGCGGGAGGAGAGCGGGGTGGGAGCAACACCAGCCAGGAGCAGGGGAGGAAGAAAGGAGCTGCAATACAACAGAGAGCGGTAGGTGGGTGGAGGGGCAAGCAACATAAGGTGTGTGGTAGGGAGGGTGGGGCAAGAGGACAGACAGTGAAAGGAAGCTCCCAAATGACAGACCATGGGTAAGGGGGGGGAGGGGCTGCAGACTATGAAGTCCCAGGACGAAGTAGGAGGTGCTGACCAACAAGAAGTAAGGAAACAAGAAAGTCTTTGAAGCTGTCCTCCGTTGGAAGGCAGGAGCCCCCTCATCACTGAAGGCATGGTCCCAATGTATGCTGAACTGGGCCAAGACAAAGGAAGTTTCACTAGTCAGAGGCTACACTAGGTCTGCGTAAATATGCCATCTCCCTAGCTTGGAACACAATATTGTTGGAGTTTCAAGTGATGACAAACTCTGCTGACCCACCACTAACAATGACTAATAGCAGCCAATAATGGTGCTGAACCATGCAATGACAACAGATGGTTTGGAAAATGTTGTATACACTCTACACTTCAGACCAGTAGGTGATAACCATATGATGATATAGCATATGGACGTATAACTGTGTAATTGGCAATATTATGACTGATTTTGTACATTTCCCCCCTACCCACTTCAGCTCCCCAGCTCCCCCCCGTTTCTTCAATGGTTGGTTTTAAATTCAAATGTTCCATGTAAGTGTGTTTGATCGAAGTTAGATTAAAGAGACATAGCTGTCAGGAGCCCTCTGAGATATATGAGGGAATCCTATGTATAGGCATACTATGATTGCAATGCGCTTCCGTAAGGAAAAGCTAACAAGTTTGGAGTTACAACATTTATCTGCTTTATTATGCCTCAAGATGGTATGGGACATGGATATAGATTGCTATATGTGCAAATGCTGCAATAATGTTGGACTTTGATTTAGGAAACTACCTACTGTTCCCATTGAAAATGTATCTGCCTGTCGAATGTATCATTTAAGCAAAACTTTAACAGATCAAACAAAAAAGAATAATACTTTGTAAGCCAACGAATGGTAAATATTGGGCCGTCTCTAAGCCTGTTTTTTTGCTTTTTCGTTGTTTAAAAAAAAAAAAAACAGACATTGCTGACAGCTCAAAGTGGTTTGAGACCTTGAAGAAAGAGTAATGATAAACAAGAAATTATACACTGACATGTAGCTGAAAGCTACATAAAACAAAACAAAAATCGCCGTACATATCAACAGTTGAAGGATACAAGTCAACCAATCAGGAACATGATAAATGCTTAGAAGTTAGAGGTGGGACAGACACAAGAATAGAGAGGAAAGCCAAAGAAGAACTGCTTAGAGGAAGGACAAACAAGAATAGGGAGGAAAGCCATCAAATCTGGAACATGGAAATGAAATAGACAAGAAAGCCATCTTAACACGAGTAACAGGCTGAACCATAGTGCTTCGTGTATATTGTATTGTAGACCATATGCTAAAGCAGAAAGTAGATAAAGGCCTACACATAACTAGTATAAACAAAACATATTTTGTTACTAGAGAACGCAGGAGTTAAACTACTACAGATTTCTATTTTCTTTGCGAACTTCGGAAGGTAGATGATCAGTAAACATGGTGCTTTAGTTTAAAGCGAGGGGTTGCAAGAAAACTCCCATGACTGTGAAACATCAACAGTAGCCTTTAAAAAAAATTATCAAATTATTTAAACTCCTGGATCTAAGGGTTTAGATTTCACTACTGAATATATAAACGTGCAAGGGAACCACAACAATCCATGGTGTCGAGGAATTCCTAAATATAAAAACAAATGCATCCAGGAAGGATAGCTTTCAAGCTCCTCCAAAACTCTATGCAGGCCATTCAGAGAAAATAAAGTTGGGATCCTTTTGAAACCCTAATGGAGAAAATGACAGCTAGGGTTTTCAGACCGAGCTAAAAAGCTGTTGCACATATCCATTAGATCAAGTAACTAACATTTGGTCGCCCTCTTCCCCACCAAAAAAAACACACACACGGCTTTGAGCTTACAAGGCTTTATCGTGATTATCAATCTAACTTTTACACCATGAATGTCTGAAATCTGAACAGAAACTGCTTAACAGAAAAAAAAGTTGCACAAATTTACAAGTAACTAGTGCAAGTTCACATGCATACACCATAGCCTTGCAATGTATCATGTTCATTACATGCCCAAAACCCTCAAACAACCATCCACACCAAATTCTACAATATGGCCTACACTAAACCAGAATTTTCACAGAAAATCCAATTTCTAAATTAACTTAGGCCATTTTTACAAAGGGGTGGACAAAAGTTACCCCAAATAAATATTGTTACCCCAAGCAGTACCTTATGTATCTAAAAGTAAACACAAATGATTATGAACAGGGGGCAATTTCAAATTATACAACTATATCTGCCACGTATCCGCTACACTCATCTCAGCTTTGGTGTAATGTTGAAGCTGACAAGCTACAACAATCAAACTTTTTCCTGTACCCTCCCTCCAAGAGCACTCATGTCCCAAACCAGTTAAATTTAAAAAGCAGCTAGGAGTCATTGCTATCCAGTTCACAGATGCCTAGCAAATGAGATTTTGGGGACTCAATCGATCTGGTTGTTGGTCACTGAGACTGAACCCACGTTCCTCATCTCATATACTTGTGAGGGAATTACAGTGGATGATCAGGGTCCTACCAGCTGTGGTGGCCTTTGCTGCACCTAGACTCATCCGAAGTAGCGCACATTATCCAGTCTCATCAGCACAAGCCAGAAGTGGATGAATAGGATCCTACAATCTGTAGTGGCCGGTGCTGCACCTAGACTCATCCGCAGTAGCGCACACTATCCAGAGTCATCAGCACAAGCCACAACTCAGTAAAACAAGAAGCCTAATGTGCAGCCTTGCCTCGGCTGCAGCCCAGTCCACACGATTCCTGGACTATGTTACATAGCACCGGGCCCGCAGGACAGCTTCAGTGGTCTGCCCCATGGCTCAGCTGCAGTGGCCCAATTGAAGCCCAGGGTCTGCTGCAGAAGTCAACACAACTGACTGGGTCACAAGCTGTTTTAAAACATCACCTTGAAGCAAGTTATACTATACATAATAAATGTCTTTTCTAGTTTTTCGATTCTCTTCTCTGCCCTCAGAGGACTCCCAGCACGGCAGCCTGCAGTCTTTCAAGCAGGACCTTCTGGTCTGAGGCAGCCTGCACCAATCTGGAGAGGCAGCGCCCCCTAGCCATAGGCTGATGACTGCTGTGAAACAAGAAACGCAGGCAGCGGTGCTGAAGGCGCTGGTTCTGATAGTGCTCGCAAAAACAGTATACAGATGGGAGGCTCCTCAGCTGCAAGAGTTCACAGACAACGTCCTCAAGCAGCAACTGTAATTCAGGCAGCAGGTATTGGCCAGCTGCTGAGAGGGCACCACCCAGCACGGAGGTCTCGAAGCCTTGTCCAGGTAATGCCTGTCGCACCCCCTCCAGAGCAAGGCAAGGGTCTCCTTTCTGGCAGCCATGAAGAAAGTGCATTAGGATGCCAAAAACAGGTAAGGATATTCCACAAATGGGTACGATGTCCTGGCGAGATTCCAGATACTCCCCTCCCAGCATAGCCTGAAAAACGTCTGAACAAGACAGCAGTTGCTGACGCACCGCCCCTACCATTCTCCCACAGTCCAGACGAAACTGCAGATCTGTCTGACCACCCTCCACCAGTCGCTGATATGGACAGGCCACACGCAAGGTTGAGTCTGAGCTATCCTCCTCCAATCGAGCTCGTTTTACAGTTGGTCTGGGCAACAGTAAAACTGGAGTGGGTTGTTTCCTCTCTAGGGGCTCGGAAACTGGTGACAAGGTGGCCATAAGGGTAACAAGACAGTCAGCGGCAGTGAAGATGAAGAGTGGATCGGAGCTAGTCACTAGCTTGTCTAGGATTAGAGCAAGACCACCACCATCCAGAAGCAGCTTACGCATCAGAGACTCCTTCCTAAGGAAAAAGAAGCAGACATTAGAATAGAGAACAATGGAGATTGCAGCCAAATTAGGCAGGTACTTGTGCAATTCAAACAAACAGAACCTCTGCAGAGGAAACAAACCAGTAGCCCCCTTCCTCCTAAAACTACTCAAAGGAGATGTTAGAACTGGGGGTCTCTAGTTGGTAGAGGAAGGTACCATTAACCAAATAGGGACCCTTGGTTCTAGTCAGGGAAAGGGGAGTACACTCCTGGATAACCCCTGCTCACCCCCTTGGTAGCTTGGCACGAGCAGACAGGCTTATCTCAGAGGCAGTGTGTTGAGCATTATATACAGTAATACAGTGAAAACACTACAGATGGACACCACAAGGGTTTTATAAAAATAAGTATTCTTTATATAGACTTAACACAAGACCTCAAACGTCAAAAATCCACAATACTGTACTCAAAATAGACCTAAAGATGGTAGAAGTAACTTAGTTCAAGTTGATGATAAATGCGATGTGTTTCTCACAACAGTACCTTGGATGCGTAACACAAAACAAACAAGGTCCGCAGGGAGGGTGATGCATTGGTTCCTTGCTTCAGGGGAGGCGATGAGTCGCACCTCAATGCTCGCGCAGAGTAGGGGATGTGTCTGTTCCTTACAGGAGAGCAGGTGATGCGTTGATTCTCGTACTGCGTCCCGGTTGCGATGCAGCAAGATAGCGCTTCGATGCGATAATCTGGTACAATGCGATAAGATGGCTCTCATGATGCGATGCAACAACGTGAAGAATATGCGTGCACACCAGACGGCCGGCGGCGAACTCTAACTTTGGAGCCGCGGCAGGCCCGCGACTTGCTTCTCCGGTGATGCGATGGCGACCCTCGTGGTGGCGACACGCTTCTCTGGTGATGAGACGGCAAACAGCTGCGACGAAGAAACGCATCTTTGGTGATGCGGCAGCAGCCTCATGCTTCTCCGGAGATGCGACGGCAACAGCTGCGACGGCGACGCGCTTCTTCTCATTGTCGCTCTTCCAGCTCCCAGCAACACGCAGGCTTCTGCAGACAGAATTCCCAGCAAGGAAATTCAGGGGGGAGCTGGTGGGGAAATCTTGTAGCCCTGAAACTTCAGCAGGAGGCAAGCACAAGTTCAAGCCCTCGGAGAAATATTCTGCAACATGATGAAAGTTCCTTAAAAGTTCCTTCTCCTTTCCTTGGCAATGAAAGCACCACTGCAGGCCAACCCAGCAAACAGCACATTGGCAGCGGGGCAGTCCAAACTCCTGCAGAGGCCTTGGTTCTTCTCCTTGGAAAAGGTTTGTCTTGTTGTTCCAGGGTGATCTCAAGTCCTGGGGTCGGGCCCCAATATTTATACTGCAAAATGCCTGGTCCTCTGAACGCAGAGGGTCCTGTACCTAGTTCAAACCAGTTCTGGGTGCATTCTTCCAGTGCACACCTTCCTTTGTCAGCGTGGGCCAGGGTCCTCAGACACACCACATGAGGTGGAGCCAGCATTGTGGAAGGCAGGCACAGCCCTATTCAGGCCCAGGTGCTACTCCTCCCACCACTCTATTTGCAGATAGGTCTATTCAGCCCTGTGCTGACTCACCCAGTCTCCTGGAGCCTCCCCAGCCCCGGTCACTCAATAACCAGACATGCAATACACAAGCTAGCAGAGGCAGGCTGGATGGTTAGGTAAGAAAATGTGGAATTTTCAAAGCAATGTTAAAACTAACTTTACTAAAAGATGTATTTTATCTCCCGAGTTCAGGCATACTAAATTCGAATTTCCACCATGTTCCCTGGGTCAGTTAGGATTATAGGATGTTATAATCAAACTGCCCAGTCTGGCCTATGGGGGACAAGTAGCCTTGCAATAGTGAAAAACGAAAATTGCTGTAATTCACTATCAGGACATGCCACACACATCAGGGCATGTCTCACCTCTTACATACAATGCACCCTGTCCTTAGGCCTACTTTAGGGGTGTCTGATATGTAGAAAATGGAAGGTTTCAGGACTGGCAAGTATGTGCACTTGCAAAGTCGACATGGCTGCACACAGGCTCTGCAATGGCAGGTCTGAGTTACACTTTACAAGCTGCTTCTGTGGGTGGCACAACCAGTGCAGCAAGCCTACCAGCAGCATTTGACTTACAGGCCCTGAGCACACATGGTGCACTGTACTAAGGTCTGACAAGTAAATCAAATAAGCCAATCATGGAATCACTAATCAATACATCAATTAAACAGAGAGCATATGCACTTTAGCACTGATCAGCAGTGGTAAAGTGCCCAGAGTCATAAAACAGCCAACAACAGGTCACAATAAATACAGGAGGAAGGCAAAAAGTTCAGGGATGGCCCTGCAAAAAGAGCCAAGTCCAACAGGAGACCACACAAATGCTCAACCAACCCACGCAAAGCAGAGCACCATGCTCGGATAACTCAGGCAAGCCTGTGACACACTATCATCCATCCTCACAAAGAAGCAGCAGATGCTCTGCTGACCAAACTACAAATACAGGCAGCATTCTCAGTCGACCACAGAGACCAGTAAAATGTGCCAAGCGAACCAAAACTACCAGTTAAACTAGTTTGGTCAACAAACCAATAAAAATATGTTCAGCCAATAACATATCAGGAAAGGCAAGAGAGACCTCATACTCCGATTGATAGACAAAGGTGTGTGTGTAGGGCGGGAGGGGCCGCAGAGAGGCATAAAACTATCGATGGCTAGGAGGATGCCGATTGCTAAAAGGGAAACAGTCTGTTACTGGAGAAGAGGGATCCACCCAATACTGAATGGGCTAGTGGCACGGTTTAGTGTGCAAAACTGAAAATGTGCATATAAAGCTACAGGGCACCCTAAAAGCACCAAAACAAATCTCGGGACTATGCAGGAGCTATTATCAAGACCCGAACCAAGGTATTAAATAAATTATCCAAGTAGAATGAAAGTAAAATGCAACATTGTTCATTGATCTGTCGAACTATATAATGAACGAACAAAACTGCTGTAATATTTGCTAGTGCATGAACTAAACGGTTAAAAAAACACATATTTACTAAATGGTATGCTACTACGCACAGATACTTCTTTATCTTGCATTCCCATAAAAGTCCTTTACAGGAGTTCTACTGTAGTAATCTAGGATACAGACCACAACTGGGGGCACAACAACAGTCTTAAGGAACCTGCTATCAAGTAGAAGATAGGAGGAGCACAGGACTCAAGTTTTTAAGGACAAAAAGCAGAAGGAAAAGTTCTTGATTTACATGAAAGAACAGTTCAAACAGAGAGCCTTGATGATTAGATCTCTATGTAAAACCTGCACTGTGCGCGGTTCACCAAACAAGAGGACTGCATCGCTTTAATACCAAAAAACTCCTAAGGCTGTTCTATAACCTCAACAGCAGCCAAACTGACAATGCAAGAACCAGGTCTTTCTAGAAACGGTTAGCTTACTCTATGCGTTCTAGCTTTTACATTTCATATCTATTTGCGAAGAAAAAAAAAAGTACAGAACAACGTTTTCTGCAAGATAGCGGTTACTCGTCCAGAATAATTTTCTGCCTCATTTGAGTTAATTAAAACTTCATATATTTATTTGAAAATTAAAGACACCACTGACAAACTATTTGAGTCTACACTGCTCCAAGCATAACCTTATTAACACCTACTGCCCTCTGTGCCAATACACTGTCAGCTTGCTTTTGCTATTGCTTATAGCAAATCTGTAATATTTGGACCAATCCTCTTATCATTTGGCCACACCGGAATTTCACTAAGCTTACAACTCGCCTCTCTACGTAAGCACAGCTCTCACATGGTACTCTTCAATGAAATAGACTCCACCAGTTTTATTTCTATCCTATCCAAATCTCACAATTCCTTCTTTAATCTTGGACTAGTCCCATTGGCATTGAAAGAGCAGTGGTGCCTTTGATCTAGAAGTCAAGTCAAGTGGATCCTGAAAACGCACTTAACCACAGACTGCTCTATTACCAATAACTGCATCATTTATGAACAAGCATTAAAAATGCAATAGGTCTCTCCTTTCTTTAGGTTAAAGCCATTTGCTTTGCTATATAATATCATTAGCAAAGCAAATGGCTTTAACTTAATCAAAGGCGAGACCGATTGCATTTTCAATACAATCGGTCTCGCCTTTGGAACCTTATATGTATTTAGCTATGCAGGACATAAGCCTGGGTACTGAATCATTTACTGTTCCTTAACGTGGAGGAAAGAAAGCACCGAACTACGTGAATGGAGAGAAATATTGCTTTTCAGCTATAAAGAGGTAGGACTTATTCACAGTTACAAGTTTGCAAACAATGTCAATATTTTGTAAATACATAAAACTTATTGTCAAAAGCAACAACTTTTGCCATAAATCGTAAACTCCAAAATGTCAAAAGATACAAATAAATTGTTCTGGAATCTAATAGAAGAGGTTTCTGCAGATTGAATTGGTTGTGTTTGCACTGGGATGGTATATTTATTTTAGTTAACGTACATACGACTGGTTAATGTATTTGATATGAAGATCAGTAGAAATCCTATATCCATACATCTCAGACATAACCTGAGTAATATCGACATTTACTTCCGTCTCTAGGACTTTGCAGTTGATGACAAACTTAGAAGATTGTAACAGTTTGCGGTAGAAATGACCCTTTGAGATCCTTTATCAGGTGTTTGCACAGTGGCAATTTTGAAAAAAAGTTTATTCATGTGTATGTACTGCACACTGACAAGTAAGTATAGCTTACAAGGTCAATGTGTGAGTCAGTCTAGCTTTAGTGTGATGTGTATAACACATGTAGTGGTGTGGGCTGAAGAGAAGTGACAACAGAGGCCCTTGTGCTGAACACGCACTGTAACAATCGCGGCAATGCAGCGCTAAGGTGCTCGCATTTCATTCACAAAAGTAGGAGTGACTCATGAATGAGTTATTGCCACAACAACACATCAGAATCTCAACTAAAGTCCCGAAAAGGAGTTTGGGATCCGCTTTTAAACATACATTGAAATCTGTTTTGTGAAATTGCGGCGTGCAAAATAAAGCCAGCATGCCGCCTGCTGTGTTTTAGAAATATTTCCGTCAGGCGTGTCCTCTGAAGCTCAGTGACTGTATATTAGCAATCTGGACTTCTTTCCTGCAGACCAGGCGTGAAGCAATTCCAAAGCCATTCAAGACGTGAAATCTTTGTTGAAAAATGAAAGAAGCAAGTCAAGCAAAGACACAACGCAAAGTAAATTTAGAAGCGCTCCGGCTAGCTGAGGATGTTTTATAACTGCGTGACACTAAGCTGTGGGCTGGCAGGTAATGAATAAAAGTTAATAAACTTACAGCTCAACTGTCATGTACCCAGAGTGAGCTCCACTAACATGCTGGCGCAGCGAGTCGGTGATCACGCTTTGTCGAGGGCAGCCTCCTCCTTCCCGGGGCTTTAATCCCCCTTTGTCTGTGTGTCTGGGTTCATGGTGCTGAGGGCTTTGGGGCCCTGCGCGCACGGTGTGCTGAATGTAAATAAAGCACAATGTCCTGCCCGCAGTAGGACAAACTCAAGAAAGGCGACAGTTTCCAAGCTGCAGCGGCATCACAGCTGAATTTAAATACAAGTGCGGGTCAGGGGAGTAGGCTGTGCGTGTTTGTTTTCACCAGAGAGATGCGTGTCTGTGTCTGCGCATTCTGGACGCTTGTCAGCATACCCAGCAAAGAAAGTTCACTGGAGACGAGGGGTGGGAGGAGTTGAGAAGGGAGAGGAATGGAGTGCTGGGCTTAATGAGAAAAGTGGAGAGGAAATAAATAAAGTGAGCACGGTGCCTAAAGTGGGTGCCACGCTTATTAAAGTAAAGTACAAAAGCACAAGACTTGGGTGGCAGACAACACAGAGGGCGGGTAGCGGTGAGGAGGATGACCAATGGGGGTAAAAGGGGAGTAATAAGTACCACAAAGGTAGCCGCGTGTTTATTTTTGCATCGCGCTTTCACTTTAAATGAAAGCGTGATGCGAAAATAAACATGCGTCTGACTTTGCCAAAGCCGAATGCGAATAAAAAAAAAAAAAGTGCGTACCGACAAATGAAGGAAAGAGGGTCACACCGCTAGTAAATGATCCAATCCCAGTGGGCGGGGCCAAAAGGAGACAAGGCGGCAACAAGGAGGGACTAAGAAGCCTCCTTTACAATCAGAAGACAGCATTTTGCATGGAAGATGACGCTACCCAATTAAAAAGATGGGCAGGGCTTCAAGTTCCCATCCAAAACCTGAATGATTTCAAGAAGCTCTTGGATGCACAGAGCAGCGCATGCGCGAGGCTATCGCCAGCCGAGACCTAAAAAGGCACTTTCTGTCTGGCTCATTAGTCTCACCGAGTCTACTACTTTCTTTGCCTCCCAGCAACCTGGGTACAGCCACTTGGAGGCATTCAAAGAGGCTGGTTCCTTGCCAGCTTCTGGTCCTTTCTCTGAGAATTGTTTGCACTCCAGCCAGTTGACTTGCCATCACAGCTTCTTTCCAGCACAGTTTTCTAATGCTCACCCGACTATCCGGCATCTCTAGTCAATCATCCTTGTATCCTCTTTCTGGCATGGATTCCAATATCATGGGTTCTAATATTTCGTAGATTACACAAATATGCCAACTGAGCTCTAATGATCAGAATACCTTCACCTCTGTTTGCAATCATTCAGTGCCACACAAGGCTAAACATTTATCAGAATTTAATTGTGGAAATTTAAACAGAAGCCTTTATCATTGCTTATGGGAAGCAGGTATGAAACTCTGCAGCCCGGCCTAAGATTTGGGGTGTGGCCCGCCCACACAACAAAACAAGCATTGGAAATGCAATAGGTCTCGCATTAGGAAAGTTTGATCTATTGGTATTGTAAATGACACTTTTTTTATTTATGTGTTGGTTTTGAAAGTAGCAAAATTAATAGCTTTGTCAGTTACAATGTCAATAGTTTTAACTTTTGCAAATGTGACACCTATAGCATTTGTAATGCAATGTGTGTTGTATTTACGTGACTTAGATGTATTGATATTACAAATAACAATGGCTTTTAATTTTGTAAATAATTAATACTTAAATAAAAGTTATTGTAATTTATAATGGCAATAGCTTAAACGTTTGTAAATAACTTTTGTGAAGATTATGTTCAGTGTATTTTATTGTGACGACAATCCAAGAACATTGCATTTGCACCTACACACACACAGCCACACACATGTAGATGTGGTGGTGGTGGATCTGGGGGATATGGTGGTGGTGTATGTGGTGGTGGTGGTGGTGGTGGATGTGGTGGTGGATGTGGTGGTGGATGTGGTGGTGGATGTGGTGGTGGATGTGGTGGTGGATGTGGTGGTGGATGTGGTGGTGGATGTGGTGGTGGATGTGGTGGTGGATGTGGTGGTGGATGTGGTGGTGGTGGTGGTGGTGGTGGATGTGGTGGTGGATGTGGTGGATGTGGTGGTGGTGGTGGTGGATGTGGGGGTGGATGTGGGGGTGGATGTGGGGGTGGATGTGGGGGTGGATGTGGGGGTGGATGTGGGGGTGGTGGTGGATGTGGTGGTGGTGGTGGTGGTGGCGGCGGTGTTGATGTGGTGGTGGTCGATGTGGTGTTGATGTGGTGGATGTGGTGGTGGTGGATGTGGTGGTGGTGGATGTGGTGGATGCGGTGGTGGATGTGGTGGTGGAAGTGATGGTGGTGGGTGTGGTGGATGCGGTGGTGGATGCGGTGGTGGATGCGGTGGTGGTGGATGCGGTGGTGGTGGATGAGGTGGTGGATGAGGTGGTGGTGGTGGATGTGGTGGTGGTGGTGGATGTGGTGGTGGTGGTGGATGTGGTGGTGGATGTGGTGGTGGATGTGGTGGTGGATGTGGTGGTGGATGTGGTGGTGGATGTGGTGGTGGATGTGGTGGTGGATGTGGTGGTGGATGTGGTGGTGGATGTGGTGGTGGATGTGGTGGTGGATGTGGTGGTGGATGTGGTGGTGGATGTGGTGGTGGATGTGGTGGTGGATGTGGTGGTGGATGTGGTGGTGGATGTGGTGGTGGATGTGGTGGTGGATGTGGTGGTGGATGTGGTGGTGGATGTGGTGGTGGTTGTAGTGGATGTGGCGGTGGATGTAGTGGATGTGGTGGTGGTGGATGCGGTGGTGGTGGATGCGGTGGTGGTGGATGCGGTGGTGGTGGATGCGGTGGTGGTGGATGCAGTGGTGGCTGTCATGGTGGATGTGGAGGTGATGGTGAATGTGTTGGTGGATGCGGTGGTGGTGGTAGTGGTGGATGCGGTGGTGGTGGTAGTGGCGGATGCGGTGGTGGTAGTGGTGGATGCGGTGATAGTGGTGGATGCGGTGGTGGTGGTGGATGCGGTGGTGGTGGTGGATGCGGTGGTGGTGGTGGATGAGGTGGTGGTGGATGAGGTGGTGGTGGATGAGGTGGTGGTGGATGAGGTGGTGGTGGATGAGGTGGTGGTGGATGAGGTGGTGGTGGATGAGGTGGTGGTGGATGAGGTGGTGGTGGATGAGGTGGTGGTGGATGAGGTGGTGGTGGATGAGGTGGTGGTGGATGAGGTGGTGGATGAGGTGGTGGATGAGGTGGTGGATGAGGTGGTGGATGAGGTGGTGGATGAGGTGGTGGTGGTGGATGCAGTGGTGGATGTGGTAGATGTGGTGTTGGATGCGGTGGATGTGGTGGTGGATGTGGTGGATGTGGCGGTGGATGTCATGGTGGATGTGGCGGTGGATGTCATGGTGGATGTGGTGGTGGATGTCATGGTGGATGTGGTGGTGGATGAGGGAAACCTGAGCAATGCAGGCAGAGAGAGAGTGAGGGTTCGAGAAAAGAATGAGGCGTTGCGGTTCTCTTTCTCCCTCTGGTCCCTCCTACCTGGGATGATCCCTCGCTTGTGAAAAAGGGAGAAGAAACGGTTTTCACTTGAAAGGGCATGTTTTGGGATCAACTTCAACTACACACGTGCAAATTGTGAGATCGGGAAATGCATTGTGTCATTCCTTCAGAGGAATAAATGGAAAAAAATGCTTCCGTGCGGCAGCGCTGATTGAGCCGAGTATGTAAGAGGAAAACAGCTTAGGGAGCCACTAGAAGCTTTGCCTTCATCCAGAGCGATTCTGGCGGGCTGAGATGGGGAGGGTTTCAGCGCTGCTAACTTTTCGCTGGGATTTCACGTGGTGCGTGCGCACACAAAGAAGGGAGGGGTAGTGAGAGAGAGGAAGGGGGAGAAGAGAGGGGGTAGTGGTACACAAGTGCAAATTGTGAGATTGTTAAAAGCATTGTGTCATTTCTTCAGAGGAATAAGTGACTCCGGGGAAAAGGGAGGGGGCGGAGCGGGTAAAAAAAAAAAAAAGACGGAAGGAAGGCAGAGAAGGGGAGGGGGAGGAGAAATGCGACACGGCGGGCAGGGGAGGGGAGGGGCGGAGCGGGGAGAGGGTGTGAAAGCAGCAGGGGCCTGGAGTGCGGCTGAGGGAACTTAAGAAATGCGACACGGCAGGCAGGGGAGGGGGCGGAGCGGGGGTGTGGGAGGAGTGCGCCTGAGGGAAAATACATGCAAGCAGGCGGCTGGGGGCATGTGCACGCGCTTTTAAGCTCAATGCGCATGCAGCTTAAATTTCACGGGCACTTCAAGGAATCGCCACGATTCCTTGCAAGTTGGTTAAAGACTGTTTAAGCCCCCATAGTCTCGCAAGCTCGATGCGCATCGACAGGCGAGACCTAAAAACCAAGCGCGTACTCTATGAAGCATGCCACGCGAGTTGAGCGTGGGTGTGTCTTTAATAAAATGATTACTTTTTGAGGTGGTATAGGCATTGGCATGTCCCTTCTGGGACCAGTAGTTAACACTTTTTGTAGCTACACGGATGACAAATATCAGTCATTGATTCATGGAGTCAAAGAAAAGTTACAAAGCCCTAACTGAGACCCCCCCCCCCCCCCCCCCCCCGCTTCCCGTCCACCAGCTTTGGAACTACCCACAATATGTAGAGTGGAGGACAATACACAGGCACTTTAGAGAACAAGACACAGATACCAGGGCATACCATTCGCACATAAAAGTTTGGAGGATTGTCAAAAGCCTATTCCCCATCCCCCTTTTGGAGCACCTCTACTAGGAAACTCACAACACACCAACACAGACAGAAGGTCAATGTTGTTACAGACAACTTTAAAGGTCAAACTCACCACTGGTAAACAGTTGCGGTCTTGACACTTAGCAGCGTCAAGGGTTCACATAAGTGATGAATGTTGTATCAAGCAATTTTTAAAAAAAGTTAAACCGAACAAACAACAAGCATTGGCATTGCCAATAGGTCTCGCCTTTGAAACCGTATCAAGTGTTTAGCCAGGCAGGACATGATCCTGGGTGCTACAACATCTACTGTTACTTAACGTGCCACTGGTGACGTGACGAAGCTATGTATAACGAGCACAACAAAGTGGCTGCCTGTGCTGGAGGAAGATGCTTACGTTAAGAGGCTTGGCCCGAGCATTTCTTCAATTCAATCCACCTCACCTCTGTTTCTCACAAGCATGAACCAGTGCTGCAGGTATTCACCAAATGTATTACTAAGTCTTGTTAACCATTTCCTATTGGGATATAAATGGACTTTTAAAGACCTGTGAAATGCTCTGGTGGGGCTGAGATAAGACCGGACACACTGCCCATGGAGCGCACAGCAGTTCATGTCTGTGTGTAGTTTTTTCCCCTGTCCAGGCTGAGACACAAGGGGGATGGGCTGCTAAAGCCTGCTATGGGTATAAATCATACTCACTAAATGGCAGAGAGCCAGAGACAGGAGCAGTAGGGGTCATCGAGGAGCAGGGACACAATACAATGGGTTGAAATAATGAACTGCAGGGAGAGGAAAGGGGAATGGGAGGAGGACGGGCAGCTTGGCATGTGAATTAAGGCACATTAGCCGTGAGCATTTGAAATCGATGAGATGTATGTGAATCAGCATCAAGGTAAATTAGCACAACACAATTAATGTCGCACAGTAAATGGGGAATGGTAATGGTGCGGTGGTGCAGATAATTTTGAATATGCCAAGTGTGCCATTAAGCAAGGTGTCTCGTAGACGTAGTAACAAACATTTGTTTAGGTCCCCTGTGCATTTATTTATGGAGGGTGGGCTGAGAACTAACACAAAGAGGGAGAGAAACAAATACAAGCATTTGCAATGCAATAGGTCTCGCAGTTATGAGAGTTTGAGCTATTGGCATTGTAAATGGCTATGCCTTTTATTTTGGTTTATAAAACATAAATAAAAGATAGTCATTTACAATGGCAATATCTTAAACTCGCATAAATGCGAATACTAATGCATTGCAAATGGTTGTTTATGACCATGCTGTCGCTTTCAAAACCAGCAGCAGAGACAAGGTTGTTGAGCCCTTTTAATGCTGGTCACAGAGTGAAAAGCTGCACTACAAGGAGAACAACTGCTATGTTTGCCATTTGATTGAAAGCACCTCGCATGGGGGATAGGTACATGTAGCCAGAAAATAATGCTCCTGTTGACTTTTATTAACAAGCTTACATGTAATACATTGCTGGTCAAACAGCGAAAAGAAGCAAAAGTACGCAAAAGAAATGTGTGCAGTCATGGTAAGTTAAATAAATGCCTCATAAAATAATACAAGTATTGTATAAACAAAAATGTAGCCGTGCGTGCTTCCACAAGAAGATTTTTTCATATGCAAGGACAAAGTATGCATAGATTAGTTAAATGGCGTCTAATGCTAAGACGCAAAGAAATATGTGAAGGCAGAGAAGTTAATTAAAGGCTCAAATAAATAGTTAAAGTATGGAAGAAACAAAGAAATTTACTCAGGAGATCTCCAGCAAAAAGATGCATTTAAATGCATTGGCTAAAGTTTAGAAACATTTATTATATAGAGTCAGTTGCCAGCAAGTGAGTTCAGACAGGGAAACTTAAAGGCCCAATGAGAAAAATAAAGTAGTTTGAGAAACAGAGAAATGTAGATGAGGCCACAGCTTACTGCAGCCCAAAAGCTTCAGGGTGCTTCAATTCGGCAATATACAGAGTACAGAGCTGGCCCTATCGTGATTCAGTACCATGTGTAAATATAAAAAATGACGACCTCTGCAGGCACGCTGGGGGGACGGGGTGAATAACTGGGGAGAGAAGGCCACGTGTTTTTGGCGGAGGGGTGTCCGAGCTAGCAAACAAACGCAGGCCTCTGATGCACTTGAGTGAGGGCGGGTCGCTGCTCGCTCCCTAGGACAGGGGAGAGAGAAGGCGGGACATGCACCCACCTTTGGCCAATTGCGTGCTGTGTTTCTTAGAAAGGACACACGAAAAGGCCAAAAGCGTGTGGTCAGAGTTGAAATGCTCACTAGAAGCCTTGCAGAGCAGGGCATGCGAGCTGGCTCAGGCGAGACCTAAAAATGGCTACACTGGAATCTGAACAAGCATTTGCAACGCAATAGGTCCCGCAGTTGAGAGTTTGAGCTATTGGCATTGTAATAGCAATGCCTTTGAACAGTGTCCAGGAAGTGGTAAGGAGACAGACTAGTGCTGTCTCTTCCCCAAAACAAAAGTTGTTAAAAAAAGGATTTTCCCTGTATGTGATTACTGTCTTTGCCGGTGGCTGTTACAGTTTAAAATTGTAGTTTTAACCTGCCTGTGATAGCATATTTTATCACCTGTTTTGTGTTTTAAACTTGTGGTTTTACCTGCCCATGATTGCTTCCATTTAATGTGTTCAATTGTGGGATTTGCAGTCCAAACTCTTTAGTTTATCCCTCTTATTCCTGTTGACAATTCAGTTGTCCCTCCAAATTTCTCCTCTGCTCTGTGCTAAGACCTGTATGTTAAAAGAGTGCACCCCCAGCCACCATTTTGTGTTCACAAGCCAGTGAAACTAGCCTTCCCCCGCCTCCCCATCAGAGGCTGCCTCTGTGAGCTGTTTAAACTGTGTTTACTAGCGACTGTGCACTTAGTTTTTTGGCCAGGAGAGGGAGTAAAGTTTTATTCAAATATTATTGTTAGATTTCAAATTAGTGAGGCCTTTACCTGCAGACGTACAAAATGTGGATTGAGCCGATCTGTCTCCTAGGAGATTCTGAACAGGAGAAGCAGCTTCCAACTCCCTGGCCAGCAAACCTTGTCTGAGGTCGCCAGGACCTTAAATGGTCTGCTAGTGGTTGGTACATGTGAACACTGATTGGAGGTTGTATCTGGTGTTTCTATTGGATTAGGGTTAGTGTCCTCATTCGTTGGGTATTTGAGGGTTCCGATTGGTTTCTGGGTCTGTGATTCAATCAATGTAGGGTTGGGGCTAGGGTTAGGATTTCTATTAGAAGTAGGGACTAGGGCTTTCTAGGTTATTGGTGGTTGAGAGTAGGGTGGGGCTAGGGCTAGGATTAGACCTTTAATTGGAAGTAGCGATTAGGGCTTCTAGTGTGATTGGTTGCAGGACTAGTTGTGGGGCTAAGAGTAGGGTTAGGCTTTCTATTGGAAGTAGAGACTAGGGCTTCCTTTACCTTTGGTTGCTTGGACTTGGGTTGGGACTACTGGTAGGGCTAGGGCCTCTATTGGACGTCGAGATTAGGGTTTTTGAACTGAGTGGGTGCTTGGACAAGGGCCAAGATTGTCTGTAAGGTCCTGGTCTCCTATTGGTTCTAGATTTTAGGGCTAGTGTTGCGATTGGATAGTGTTAGGGCTAGGGTCCCATTGGGTGAAGGGGTCACCTGATTAAAAGGGCTATAAAAGGTCAGGGTTAAGGCGTCTCAGCCCGGGCGTCAAGGCTATGGGTGGAGAGGACAAGGGCAGCTGCCTGTTTAAGCCTGTTCGAGACTGACCAGGGCCAGAAATGCTGCCCATTTTCCCATTTAGCAATACCCAGCCCACACCATCCACAGCCACAAACTTAAGGTACTTATGGGTGTATATATTTATCACTTTTTTCGATTTAGCATTTCCAATGAACTACCCTATTTCCCAGCCTATACATCCATCAATATATCCTCTACATCCACTCAATTATCCCAAACCCCATACCACTATTATGATCCCCAAAATAACCTCTTGACTCTCTACTACACTACCCCTCCTTGTATCATCTGACACCTCTTTCTACTATACATATCCCCCAAAACAAACCTTTCTAAACTCTTGACTCTTCCCCTCCAAAACTCCTTTTTACTCATCCAAAAGCCTCCTCCTATTGCTAAGACCTAAAAACAATAACAAAAAGAAAATCCTTCACTCTTATCCGTCCACTATCTTTTTCAATCAAAATTAACAGACTAACATGTTCACTTCTCAAATTCCATATTCAACTATACTAATTCACCACTAATCCTTTATGGGTTCTGGAGTGGTGTGCTTTAACAAGTGCTATATGAATGCAAACCTTTCTTCCCCTTTTCTCCCTTCGCTATCCTTCTCACTCCAAATAACTGACTAATATCCACCACTGAGATCTTTCATATTTCACCATACTAATTCACCACTAATCCTTTATGGGCTTCCGGAGTATCGTGCTTCAACACCCCATCAGGGGTAACAAGCGCTCTATAAATACAAACCTTTTTTCCTCCTCTATTCTTCTGCTATCATTCCAAATCCAAATAACCGACTAACCTATCCACCACTTAAAATGTACTTGCATGTTTCACTATACTAATTCAACATTAATCCTCTATGGGTCCCGGAGTAGCGTGCTACTCGCCGAAAAAGCGATTCAACGCCTCGTCAGGGGTAGTAAGCGCTATATAAATGCAATTACAATACAATTTACAATGCCAATAGCTTAAACTCTCACAAATGCGAGACCTATTGCATTGCAAATGCTTGTTTACGCTGGATGCGGTTTTCAGTGCAGGCCATGAAAAAGAGGATGCACAGGAGTGGGGCCACATGTTTTTTTGGGCTCTCTAGACAGTTTGTCAAGGAATGTATTGAGGCATCCTATACATATGTTAAACCAGACCAGGTATGGCATCATTACTGCGAAGATCAACACAATTATCCAGATTTTTCGCAGGAATGACAATTAACTGCAATAAGGGGCATACTGCGGAATGTGTATCCCTCATAATAATTGTAAAAAAAAATGTTTTAAAAACACACTTAGCCCACTCAATGGTTGCCTCTGTGTCCCTGCACACAGCAGGTCTGTGTGCATCACTGCTTGGGAATAAACACATTAACAGGCAAACGGTCTGCATGGTATGAAATGTGGACGAGAACAAGAGGATGGGATGTGTCCTGCGACAGATCTCCATGGGTAATGTGCCCAGCGAGGAAATCTGCAGGGGCGAGATCTACTAGGGAGATGGATCAGAGGGTGATATCTACTCTGGGAAAAAGGTAAAGAAGAGATGTGCAGACGAGCCGAGGTGACGATCCATAAAGTGCAGTGGGACAGAGCTGAGGGCGGAGGGGAAATGTGCCCAGGGAGAATGCGGGGCCTCCTGCGGTAAGGGGAGGGTTCGCTGGAGGCTATCCTCGCTTGAGAGGTGTCACAGGGGGGATGCTCTGGGTATTGTTGGGGGTGGGAGTAGTATAGAACACAGTCTCGTCTCTGTCCACAGTGACCAAAACTCTCAAGTGTGGTGTCACTGGTGTGAGAGGGCATCAGTTCACAGTAGTGTGGGCAGCATTGGGTCACTACAGTGCAGTGAAGGTCGCTCGCAGTGTGGCACTGATGCAACGGTAGGCGCGCTCAGTGTGCTGCAGTAAGAGACGGCATCCTGTACGCTGCGACTGCAGTAAAAGCATCACTGAAGTAAAGACCACTGTCTTCGTGTTGGTCATAAAGAATTCTTCTTACCAGCACCTGCCTGGACTACGATTGGAAATGTGCATCCCTGTTTTTTTTGTGGGTAACCAAATGATAACAAGCATTTGCAATGCAATAGCAATTAGTTTTGTTATTTAAAACATAACTAAAAGGCATTGTCATTTACAATGCCAATAGCTTAAACTCGCGTAAATGCGAGACCTATTGCATTGCAAATGCTTGTTCCTCCAGCAATCAAACGGTCTAGCTCTCCCAGGTTATTTACGCCCGTCTGTCAGGAGGAACTGGTGGCCGAGGTACACTTAAATAGTTCAGCGCAAGTTGCTACACAGAACCCACCATCCACACTTCCATACTCTTATTTAAACAAATTATTCTACTGGCTTTCAGAGTTATTTATGCTTAACTGCTGGGCAGAAAGTAATTAGCAGTCCTCGCACTTATCCTACTAAGTTTACACACTCAGTCCTAGTCTTAAACAGGCATTCAGCCAGAGAACTTCCGCATCCCGAGGCCACACGCAACCTTTGCCACCATTTCAGAAGCACTGCACGTTTTCAGTTTCAACCTCCATAATGTTGACACATTATCGCTTGTTACTCTAATACAGATAAATCGCTAGTAGTCTCTCAAAGAAGTGAGCCATTGAACAGAAAATTGACAATTGTAGCAACCTGTGGTGTCCACGCCTCTGTAGACGCACTCAATATGCAAACAAGAAAGCAGCCAGTGAAAATTAGCTTTTCACCCGTTTTTAGGTCTCGGCGTCAACGCGCGGAAGCGCGTCTCCGCCGGAGATCTTTTGTCAGCGACTATGCTTCCCAGGAGACAGTCCCGGCCACGCGCATCCTTCCAGGCGATTTGTAACTGGAACGCGCGCTGTGGCCAGGCGCTGTCTCCTGGGAAGCGCAAGCACCACACACGCATGCGCATACACACACACACACGCGCCCATGCACGCACGCACATACATACATACAGAGACACCACCCCTGATACATGCACACACACAAGTGCACCGAGGCCCCCTCCCCCCCCCCCACCCACAGACACACACACGAGCGCTCAGGCACGCACGCACCCACACATACAGCGAACCCACCCCCGCCGTCGCATGCATACACACACACGTGCGCCGAGCACCCCCCCCACCCCTCCGTTGTCACACCCCCCCGCCCCCCGCTCACCGGTCAAAGGCCCTCCGGACTTGTGCAGCCTCCGACCGCGGGGCTCTCCCTCGGTGCTCCTCCAGGCACTCCGTGGGCGCGGGCTTCACAAAACGGAAGTCCCGCCCCACGATAGGTTTCGTTTTCTCAGTCCCGCCCCACGATAGGTTAAGCATGCAGCTCGTCTGTCTGCTGGGCCGGTGTCGGCTCGGTTTGTATCCTCGTACTAAACACATTTTTTATCAAATGTTTTACTTGCTGCAAAAGGGAAAGCTTGTTTGTTAATAGTGCACCCGTCAGCATTATGGAGCTAAACACATATTTTATCACATTTTTACTTGCTGAAAAGGAGAATGTGTTTTGCAGTGCATTTATCAGACTCACGTCACGCCGCTTGCTGCGGGTCGGGGGCGCACCGGCTTTTGTTTTCCCAATCACGACCAAACTGGCAGTAATATTACTTTTTTTTTTTAATGGTAAAACAGTTGATTTTAAAAGTTTGTCGAGCGCAGCCATGGCCATTGCAGAGAGTGGAGTGCCGTGCTGGTTTAATGGACCGACAAGCAACACGCAATGCGGCTTTAAACATATATAATAACCACGGGCATATTGGTATCAGAGATTATATTTAGTTAGACTAAAGGGACAGGTGTAGTGAGTGCAGAGTAGTGAGTGCAGAGTAGTGAGTGCAGAGTAGTGAGTGCAGAGTAGTGAGTGCAGAGTAGTGAGTGCAGAGTAGTGAGTGCAGAGTAGTGAGTGCAGAGTAGTGAGTGCAGAGTAGTGAGTGCAGAGTAGTGAGTGCAGAGTAGTGAGTGCAGAGTAGTGAGTGCAGAGTAGTGAGTGCAGAGTAGTGAGTGCAGAGTAGTGAGTGCAGAGTAGTGAGTGCAGAGTAGTGAGTGCAGAGTGGTAATGCAGAGTAGTGAGTAGTGAGTGCAGAGTGGTAATGCAGAGTAGTGAGTGCAGAGTAGTGAGTGCAGAGTAGTGAGTGCAGAGTAGTGAGTGCAGAGTAGTGAGTGCAGAGTAGTGAGTGCAGAGTAGTGAGTGCAGAGTAGTGAGTAGTGAGTGCAGAGTACTGAGTAGTGAGTGCAGAGTACTGAGTAGTGAGTAGTGAGTAGTGAGTGCAGAGTAGTGAGTAGTGAGTGTGCAGAGTAGTGAGTGCAGAGTGAGTGTGCAGAGCAGTGAGTGCTGAGTGAGTGTGCAGAGCAGTGAGTGCAGAGTGAGTGTGCAGAGCAGTGAGTGTGCAGAGCATTGTGTGCTGTTGAGTGCAGAGTGCTGTGTATTGGCAATGTTAATGACAATGCCATTTATTTTTGATTTAAAGAAAAAAAAATGTCATGAGCAATGCCAATAGCTCTACCTTTAATGATGCAGAGACCATTGCATTGCAAATGCTTGTTAATTAAATGTATGCCCTGAAAAAGAGGAAAGGAGTAGATTCATTTTTAAAGTATCTTTAAGATTTAAGTTAATCGTATATAAAGTATTCAATTAATATTTACTAAAAGTATAACATTTTCAGTTTCCTCTATTACTGTGGAAGACAATGTCAATAAAATGTTCAGACTAACATTCTAGCAGCTTAGCCTTAATTCTTTGGATTCTGACCGGAAATTAACTACCTGTCCAATATGGCTGTTTTGCGATTACATACGTCAACCCCTTGTTTCAGATATAAACACCATGCACACTGTATATACTCAGCTGGTCTTTGAATGGGAGGCACACGGACGGTGCGGCAGATGAGGGTATTGCTTGGTTACCGCCAAGAAGACAGAATTGAAGATCACGAAATTTGCTTAGAGGCAGTGCCAGTGAGATGTGGAAAAGACAGTAAAGCCTGTGAGGTGCAGATGCCTATACACACTACACAGAGCAGCGCCAGGTCCCACTGAAAACGGGGTACGTACATTTATTCTTAAATGTACTGTTCTCTCCCACAAGCTGGCTTATGCAAAATTTAGGGGTGGGTAAAACAGACTTTTGTAGCGGTTTATTTCCCTCTGACATATACAAAGTATTTTAGAATAAGCCCATATTAAACTGAAACAAGCTTAGAGCCGACACTGGAACGGATTATAGGCTCAGAGGGCTGAATCCAGACGCTGTGCGCATGCACAGCGTGTGGACTAGGAAAGTGAAAGCGCGCCATGCTTAAACGACGGGAGCCGTAAACGTGCACATCGCCTGTCCGGCCGTGCACAGCTCCCGTCCCCCTTCAGAAGCAAAACTCACAACAATAGGTCTCGCCAAGTTGAGCAGCGCATGCGCTGCGTCGCTAGGCAAGACCTAAAAATCAGTTGTTTCCAGGCAATCTGCCTTATATGTATGAAACACCCTAAGGAACTCTTGTTTCTCCGCCTTTCTTTTTATGCTCCTAATTTTAATAAAATTTGCTACTATATTTGAAATATTAGCCCATGGATCAGCCATTAGGAAGGTCTGTTGCTCTAATTTGCGCATACCTCAAGATTCCTCCCAAGAACCATGCTCTGAGACTTCCATCTCTGGAGGGTAAACAACAAATGTGAGTGGCTTTCATATTTGTGAGCATTACACACATGTGGGAGAAAATGCCATGGTTTCTAGTTGCCCGGATATCATTCATGTGGGCATTCAGTCTTGCTAGGGAGTACTATCTTCCCTATCTATTCTTCGCGATACATACCATCTGTGTCAATAGTCCACTGCAAATCTCAAGGTCTGCTCTCTTTGAAACAATGGAGCAGATGTACCGTCTTCGAACTGGTAGAGCAGATATGGTAATCCATAAATAATGGAACTGCTGAACATTTCCAAAGAAAAACACCCACTGTAGGAACATTTCTTACATTTAGGCGGTCTTCATTGAAGACCACCAAAAAGATGGTTTTGGATGTGTCCATAATAATTATAATTTCAAAATGACCACAATAGGTTGCATTCAATTCAATTGAGAGTGCTACTAAATCAGTGTCACACAAAAGTAGGACTCTAGATTTGCATCGTGTTCTATTTCGGGGAATTTGACTCCCATTTGGTAGACTAGGTTTTACTTTTCTCAGGATAGAGGGCAAATACCATAGAAATGAGTCTGGGAGGCAGCCTTGACTTCACTCATTTAAAAATGTATATATTCTCCTTGTACATGTGAGAGGACATTTTCATTCTCTATGCAGCCAAACCTCACCCACCTATTATTCAGTTAAAGATTTAAACTTCTACAAGCTTATGGACGTTTAGAACCATGCCTGGTTCAGGTTTACTTTTTTTATGCAGGCACTCAACGTAGTTTCTCTAAACGTTTGATTAGATTAACTTGGAGGTACAGAGCTGGAATTTTTTTTAGTAGAAAAATGAAGCCAACAAGAAGGGAGATTCCTAAAGATTTAGTTTGGCAACAGGTGATTTCCGACGACTTATTTACTTTTCATATGTACTTGGAATGATTTTAACTGCAGTAGTATGCTTTTATGATTTTTAACAAAATCGAATAAAGTGGTTTTTGACTTGACTTGACTTTTCACACATTAATTTTGCTGTAAAAAATGATTTCCCGGACCCTTGTGAATATGAACTGCTTGAAGACTTTCTTTAAGCTACTGCAAACTTTTGCTGGCTTTTTTTCCAGATAGGTAAAATACTGTTCTATGATATTTATATTGTGTTGCTCAATTGCAAAGCAATTATTGAAGGTGAAATGAATACACTACCAAGCTGCTGCAGTTTCCTTTTGAAATTAACAGATCTACTAAGACTTGCCCCCGGCCCGCCATCTACCACACTTAAATTCGAAATAACCCTTGCACTGTAGCCCACACAACCTCACTGTACTGAGAGCACAACATTATAAACACAAATATTTGTTTCTTCAAAATTAAACTTAAAGAAGGACCACTAGTCCGGCTGCATGACTGTCTCAATATGAAATACTAGGGATGGCATAAATCACAAACAAAAAGACCCTCGTTTACTGGAAAGTATGACGTTCGAGAGGTGTACAAGCTTGCTCTGCTGTGCAGTCAGTACAATGACAAAGCCACTATGAGACGCTTTACTGCGCCTCTACTATCCCCTCGAGTCTCCAGTATCTAGCGCAGAAATGACAGGAATGAAATTTCCCAAATATGTTCCAACTTTGTATAGATCGGGGGGATGGGGGGGGAACAAGACTTCAGATTTATTACACTAAAAATTGGGACGTGTGACGCAACTTAATATAAACAACTCCACACAAAAACAAAATAAAATCCGTTCAATGTAATTTTCATTTTTGATGTGATCTGAGGATACCTCTTGTCTTCGTGCAGCACAAGTGTGCCAAATAGAAAAGGGTTTGCGGACTTCAGTTACCAGAGGTCATCTTTCACTCATGTAAAAGTGTACTGGAATGCAAACTAAGCGGAATGTATATCGTGTACGAACAGTATTCATAAGTGGTTAAATACCGGTGATCACCCAAGCACAGGATCTGAGCATTTCAAATAGAACTGCAAGTAAAGCTATTATTCTGTAAACCACTCACAATAGTTCATCTTAAAGCATTTTTTATGCGTCGCAAGTAGAGATCCCTTGGCAGTATGCGTAAAGGCCTTTATAGGGTCCACAGCAGCATATCTCAAAGCGATACCATCCTGTGCACATTCAAATTTTGATCATACTACTATACATGACACTGTGTGCACACTTTTGGTGGAGTCTTGTGAGTTACAGTAATCAAGAGCATACTGAAGACGGGGCTATGTACGCTGCTCCAAATAGACTAGGTCAAAAACACTGCAACCCAAAGAGAGGACGCCCTATCTCCGGCAAGTTAATTTAACGCTCACTTCTCTACACAAACTGATGTATAATGGTTAAGGATCCCCGTTTTCACAGATTTTTACAGAAAAATATAGAAAGAAATCAGTGTTTTCTCTCTTCATTTATTTGTAAAAGTGGATAAATACAGAAAAGTGTGCTTCATTTTAGTGACTCTCCGTACTGCCTTTCATGAATTGCAGCCCAATAGCTGAGCAGATTGACAGCATGAGAAATTAAACAGAATTGCATTTCTTTAAACAATGGCATAAGTCAAAATATTTGTGGTATTATGCTAATATTTAGTGGATGTATTATTCCGTAATATTTGGCAGCTTGAAAAGCTAAATCATGATAGACATCAAAGTAGGAGTGTGGGTCTATCAGTTAAATAAATATGGAAATGTGTAGTTTTACATCTTCATTTCTACACAAAATACATATGGATAAATGCAGATAAATGGCCCAAAAATAAATATGGATAAATAAAGACGGAAAGGTTACAAAAATAAATACCATAGGACCAGGAGCCCTAATAATGATCAACCAACCGCACAAGCTACTCGTATAGTACAGATCAACTACTCATCCAGACACACTGACACAGTCGGGACAGGAACACAACCTTTAAACCTCACTGCTGAACCCAATGGAAATCACAGTGGACAAACCTGCAGATCAGCGGCAGAGCCATGGTGCAAGCAGCCTTGTCCGCTTCAGATCCAGACAGGATGAGATGGGTCAAAGTTCCAACACCGAAAGGAGACTCTGCCTGCACACTCAGGTTACGGATTAGGGTCTCACCTGCAAGAGAGGATGTGGCAAAGTTAAGAGAAGGTGAAAGGAAAAGGTCAAATTCAGAGCAAGTAGATGCCAGTGTCAAAGGACGCAGGTGAAAATTCAGAAATCTCAGGCAAAGGTTAAACAATGGGGCTGAGACCACAGGAGGTACAGGTCGAAAGACAAAAGGCAAAGGGATTCCCACACTGCCTGCTCGACCAAAAGATCACAGGACTTCAGGAAAGTAGAGAGAAAAAAAAAGGCAATTGCAGCTGGCCACCTTGCAAGTAGGGCGTCATGAGGGGACATTATCCTAGTGCTGCTCCCTTGCTGCAAAGGTAGACGAGCCCATCGGGCCACTGTAGAGGGAAGGTAGGTCATCCCCTTAGTGGATGTCCTCGGGGTGTCAGAAGGGGAGGAGGGGGCCAGCAGGGCTCAGAAGGGTTCACCTCCCAGGGAAGGGCCTCTTTGGCGGTCAGCATTATCCACCCACCCTCGCATCATTTCATAAGGAATAGGAGAGAATTGCCGGGGTCTCGCTCTGACTTCTCAGGAGCATGACACAGAGTAAGGTGGCAACCTACTGTAATAAAGGAGCTGTAAAGAATCTAACTCAGTGGGTGCAAAAAACACCAACAGGACAGCTCTAGCTTTCTCAGGATGGGTGTCGGCTGTTCAAGGAACTCCTCCTTGACACCTGGCTCGCCCCTAAGCTAACACAACCTCTGTAATCAATAAACTTGCAACATAGCTTAGCCACAAAAAGTGTCACTGTCATTTATGTTGCTCACACTTTATTGTTGCAATTTCAGGGTCCTCACATTCTAAAAGGGCTAGGGGTAGCAACGCTAAGACTACGGACAAAGGACAATCATAGGACCAAGCCAGCAAAAGCAGGCTAAGGGGCAGACATGGGAAAAGGGCAAAGAAGACAGATACTACACAAAATACACAGACTACAGGCAAATGGCAGATGGGGAAAGTTAATCAAACCGAAAAACTGATAATGGCCGGATAAATGAGGTCACAAACAGGCAAGATCAAGAAGAGATACTCTGCCATGGGTAGAGAGGTTAGAGACTGGAGCGGAAATGACAGCGTAGGCAAATAATAAAAGGTAATGGTGAGAATGACTGAATACAGTTAAGGAACAGAACAAGTAGGGTAGACGCCAGGCACAAAGGACAGAGGACAATACACACACAAAACAGCAAAGAGGGGTGTGCTGAAAGAACAAACAAAGGCGAAAGGCCAGAACTCTAAGCATCAGAGCAAGGGAGCACACAAAAATGGAAAGGAAAGCATGACCGATGGTAGACAAAAGACAGGGCAAAGACGACAGAGACCAGAAAAGGACGAGCAGGCACAAATCATATGCAGATGCCAAAGCGAAGAGCAACACCACATGCAAAGGACAGAGAACCTTGAGTAAAGCGATCAGAATCCAGGACAAAAGGCAGAGGGGCCACAGAGACCAAATAAGGAAATCTGGTATTCCCTCCGGAATAATGTGGGGAAACAGAATAGACGCCCACGGCAAATGCCAGTGTGGAGGCAGGACAGGAATCAAGGACAAGGTCCGAGAGTAGGTTATAGACCACGGGCACATGGGAACAGTGGCAAAAGGTGGTCTACAGGCAAAGGGAAGAGCAAGCATAGCCCATCGCTGGAACGGACATGTGGAGAGATCAGGGTCACCAGAGAATAGAGCGCAAAACAAACAAAAAAGTTGGCAGTAACACTGAAGGAACAGAAAAATAAGAAAGCGGGCAATGGGTAAAGGTCGGTTACACAGAGAGAAGTACAGAGAGTATGGGCAAAAAAAGGGGAACATGTATACATCAATTGAAGAGGCCAACATAGCATTTGGATTAAGAAAAAAAAAAAGCGGCCAGAGCAGACGACTCGGGTCAAAACAAACAATCGGGTACGTGCAAATTAAAGCTTAGAATTAACTTCAGAGCATAGTACAGGGCTAGATCAACTGCACACGATCTAGAGAGCTCCCCCTGGTGGCCTAGAGGTGTCATTTCAGCAGCACTTCCAGCGCATATAAAAGGACACATGTAGAAGTCACTGCTTTTATAGGTGATGCCCAGCTGTATCTTTATTCAGTGTGATCACTATTTACCCCAAATCATTTTTACTCACCCAGTTCCTTCTTCCTTGCAACACGCCAACGTTCCTGCAGTCGATAACTGCTCTCCTGCACTGGGTTCCCAGTCTCCTCTCCATTGGGGTCACTCAAAGAAGTAGTAATGTCCTTGGGCGATAGCCCCAGAACCAGTTGGGTGCGAATCAGAGCCGCCCCATAGGTGCGGATGAAGGCCTCCAGGCAGTTGGGGTTGCAGGTGAGACGGTTGAGAAGGCGAAGGCAGCGGGGGCTCGGATCCACTGACCTGGCCACATAGGACAGCAGGCCCCGCAAAGAGGCATCAGTCACCAGGGTAGTACTGGGGTCCACGACCTGTGAGAACCTGGAAAGCAACAACAACAGCGGGGCCTCAGGACCCCAGGTCTCCTCCTGGCGATAAAAGGAGGAGGAAAGTGCTTCAGATGCCTGCAGAATCTCCTGTATGGGGGTGACTAGCTGCCCCCCAGCATCCGGCGCCGAAGCCATCCGGTCCTCACACCGTACGCGGAGAGGGGTGGACGTGGAAGCGTCCGAGAAGTTCAGGGAGGAGTCACTGGTGCCCAGGACTGAGCGGGACTTGGATCGCCTCCTTCGACAAAAAGTGGAGGACATCTTGCAGTCTGGGTCACGGCTCCCGGTATGCTCACTTGCGGGCAGCTGCCCAGGGACATCAGCTGCAGGACTGCTCAGTAGCGATTCCAGGGTCCCAGGTGAAGAGGATAATAGATTTATGGTTTCCAGTTCTGGATCAGTCACAGCTCCAGGGTGTTGGTCCGTGATAGGACAACTGGTCTCATCTACCAGGCTGGTGTCAGGGTGATCTTGTGTCAGAAGTTCTTCAAGGGTGCTGGCAGCGTCATCCCGGAGGCCGAGCGTGGGGCTGCCCGAGCCATCCAGGTACTGTGGGTCAAGCTCAGGGCTTCCAGCATCTGGCGACCACTGTGGAGAAAGGTCTCCCGGACTGGCAATGTATCCTTCAGACAAGAGCCAAGACCTGGATGAGGTGAAGACAAAAGAGCAGAGTCAAGGAGGGTGAGCCAGAAAACACGCAATTAGAAAAGAAGGCAGAGCGGTACTGGTCAAAGACAGAAGTGCAAAAATAATAGATCTCGGTATTTAAAGGAAGGCGTGGGGAAGAAAGGCATTGAAAGGAAGAGTCAAGTCGTGCATTGAGGTGCACAGATTTAGGAAAATAATCAGTAGGGGGCGGCGCAGGGTACAGGGGTCACAGGAGAAGAGTAACAATGAGAAGAGAGTGAGGAAGGAAGATAAAGCTATAGTTGAAATCAAGGGCAGAGTGGTAATGGGAACAGGCAAAGAAAAGAATGATCAAGAAATGGTGAAGGTGTTAGGAGGGTACCAGTAAGTAAAAGAATAAAAAGAAAAAGAGGCAGAGTTAAAAGCATGAGCAGAGACACTCAACTGTGCAGAGCCTGGAACGAAGGATAAATGAGAGTACAAGATAGGACTAAATGAAAAACAGAGAAAGACCAGCACTAAGATGCAAAAAGGGAGACGTCAAGTGAAAAGGAGGAAATTTATGGTGGTGTTTATTTCACCTACAGTATGAGAAGATAATGCCGAGGACATGATTTGCAATCCAGAGTTCCTCTGAGAAACCTAACTGACAGAGACTAGCTCTCCATTTGTTTACACGAGTCATGTGTGATAAAAACAGGGTGATTAAAGTTAAGAAAAACTGAAAATGCAACCTCTGAAGGTAGACTAGACAAGATCTAGTCACTGAAGTGATTAAGGAGTGATCACACCAACTGAGTAACCCGGTTATCCTCTACCTACAAAATCAATATAAAGTTATTCAACGTCAGGCTTCTAAGCACACTGGACCTCAAAAGTCACTGCTGGCAAATAAATCCCAACAGAGGGAGTCAAGTACAAAATGAGGTCCTTCACAATGAGTGCATACATGATTTGGCAATCGACTGGTGTGTGGTATGGCATTGACAAATACTTTGTGGCAAGTATTGATATCACAACAGTAAGTGCAAGTTGGATATCACAACAGTAAGTGCAAGTTAGGTGAAGAGTGCTTTGAGATGGTCTTTTGGACAATATCATAAAGTAGATCATTTCAAGAACAGACGCAGGTTCTACTAGGACTGGGTTAAGGTCCAATTTGATTGATCTGTTGTACAGGAGGACATCCCTAGTCCTATTCCTCGCTACCCCCCTTCTCTTTTGTATCACACACTGAGTAAGGCCTTCTTTTGAGGTTGCCTACACCCTAATATTACCAAATTGCCTTGATTTTCGGGACAGTTGTTTGACTTCTCTTCACATAAACTACCAACAGAACACATACACGCCCTCGCTACTCACCGAGCCACTATTGCTTAAGTATGCCTTCTACTCTGAGGCACAAAGGCTGTATGTATCTAAAACATACTGATGAACATTTGGCAATGTGCAAACCTCACATCTGGATGAGTTCAGGCCTCGGGGCTCTCAACCATCAACTGTCAAATCTACACCAATGTTCTTAAAAAGGTGGCTCTGCTTGCAGTGTGTGCCAAACACAAAACCCCAAGTCCCCCTACTCCTGAACAAGAGAAGGAAGAATTGAGAAATAGAGCGGTCTAAATGAGGTGAAAAAATGCTGCTTCAGAGGGAGGAAAGGACAGGGCATATAAGGAAGAAGTTAAGACAGCTGTGCTTTAAAGGGAGGCTTAGAACAGAGGTGAACAGACTAAGGCAAGATCAAAGCAATGTAATGTGCAATACTGGAAGGCCCAGAAGGGAAAACAAGGGACACAGATTCAGTCTCTGACCTGAGGCTTTGGAAGCTGGAAGACTCGGCTCCTTGCTGCTGCTGTTCTGGGTCCGGTCTTCGATTGTACTCAGTTGGGAAGTCATACGAGGCTGCATATCGCTCGTCCTCCTCCTCCTCTTCTTCACCCATAACTGGGGCCATGGAGGTGGATTCAGCCAAGGCCTCCAAGCGGGAGACCAGAAGTGGCACCAGTCCATTGGCCAGCAGATACTCCAGGGCAACCTCATCATAGAAGAAGTTAAGGAAGGCAGCCATGATGCGGGTGTGTGCCTGCAGGTAGCGCTCATCCTTGACTAAGGTCAATAGCAGCTCTAGGCCACCCACCTCACGTACTCGCACACGATTGATGGCTTCTCGGCAGCAGAGACAGAGAGCCCGGATGTATGGCAGGGACACCAAATTCTGCTTCTTCATCTTCTCAACCAGGCAGCGGATGCCACCTGCATTTCCCACTGTGGGTCGTATCACTCCTTGTACACATATGTTGCTCAAAGTAATGAGGGCACAGTCATGGATGGCCTTTGTTGAGTGATCAGCCAGGACCACCAACTTGGCCACACCATCACTTAGGGAAAGTTGCTCAGCACAGTCCAGGCTGCAGCCTTTAGTGAAGTCAGAGAGGGCACGAACACTGGCCGCCACCAAGGTTTCATCTGAGGAAGATAGCCTCTCCGCTATGGGTGGGATGGCACAATGCTGAGTGATAGAAAATCGGTGGCTAGGGGTGTCTGCCAGGTTACGCAAGGCCCGGATAACACTCTGCAGACACTCTACGTCCTGGCTGTTCTTAAGTACATCCACAAGATGCGGGAGAGCACCTATGAAGATACCAGAATGGCCACTGGTTAGTCAGAGAGCATGACAATCCTAGACAACTATTCTGCATCAACTCTTTACCACTGACAGACACACCTAACACTTTGCCCAGCACTCAAACCAAAGGCACCATACCCTCCCCCTTTCATAGACTTGCCAGGGCCACAAACAATCCCCAGGCAGACACTGTCCCAATTTAGAGGGCTCTATTGGTCCCTCATGCCCTCTCCTGGTACTGTACTCCTTCCCATTGAGGTGGATTTACACTTCATCCTGCAGCCAGTTCTCCATCATGCATCCTCCCCATGCTATGTGAAACATCCAGATCAAAGACTTCCCCTGCAGACTATAATTTGATGGCACTTCGAGGCTGCTGATAACACCACAGACACCCCCCCTTTCAGCCAATATTTTGCATACATGACTAAAGACCCAATTCAGGTGGAGACTCAATTTGTGAATCCACAAGCTGCTTTATTTTGTCTCATCTGAATTTGTCTCTCATCTGAAATTGCATCTGCTTCAAAAGAAGTCAATAGGGGAAATACATTATCCCATTTTTTTTATCTCCTACTTTTCTCTTCTAAAATGATGGAATATATGAACCTACAATCCCTAGGCTATCACACAGGAAACATTCGGAGAAGGGTAAAGATGGAATTTTTACCCTCACCTCCACACATCGCTTCAGCATCAGTTCAGTTACTCACAACACCAAAAGCAACTCAGAGACAGACATGCTTGCATTAAAAACTCACCAGACTCGTGGATGGTACGGGCACTCTCAGGCTCCAATGCCAGGTTTCCCAGGGCCCTGGCTGTCCGGTTCAAGATGCTGTCAACATTGATCGACTTCAAGATGGTTACTGCAGAAGAAAATATTTCCTTAAATCAGATCTTCTCTCCACGTATACAAGCTTGTTTACATTTGTACTGTAGTATATATTAGAAGCGTCATAAAAGATTACATATCATTCCCTTTATCTGGATCTACATGTCGAATGCACATGTCACATGACCACGGGCAACATGGCATTTATGTTTAGCAGTACAAGTACAAACATTAGGAACCCTTGGAATCTTAAATTGTACTTGAAACTTGAAACCCCAGTGATAATACGTGCTCATGTCAAACTATATATATATATATATGGATTGAACAGAGAAATTGGTTTCCACAATTATATGAATAACACTTCACAAGTCCAGGCCATTTTTTTGCATATCATTTGAGCATATATCCCATTATAAATTCAGCACTAAAAGAAGCAGAAGGCAAAGACAAAACATGGCTTAGTGAAGCTGACCGCACATTGTACCAGGAAAAACTGTTCCCAGTACTGCATAAATCTCCATGTATGACACCATCAGTAAGTTCTGGTCCTCAGCCAAACATTATCTAGGCTGGGACCTTGAACAATAAAGAGGGCTCAGTTGTATAGCATTTAATTTTTAAACACTCCTTTTGGCATTTGCTTTTATTTTTCACATTGTGTCTGCAACAATCCAAATTTAGAAATAAAAAATGGAGGTTGTAATAATGAATAAATGTTTGTCCACAATAAGGCGCCTGTCAGTTTTAGCATTAAACAAAAGCCCAACATGGGGTCTAACATCGCTGTGTTGCAGGAACATATAGAGATTAGCGAGTAACAGGATAGTGCTCTCCAAAACTTTGTGATGTAGAACCAAGTGGTCCATCAGGTAAGGCTGAGGATCCCTGAAACTGCCACAATGAGACCTGCCTGAAATTATGACAGACAATACAAAACACAAGACAGTCAGACTGTTGTATATAAACATATGCAGTTATTTTAGGAAGTATCGCCCCCTTTGAGCTCTCCAAATTGTAAATCTGCACAGAAAATGGAACGCCCAGGATCTGCGATGTACGTGTAAAAATAGAAAACGGAGACTAAAATTATACTTTGCAAAGAAAAACTACAAAGAAGTCCACAATACAAAAATGCATGTGTTAGAAATCCATAACTAGTAAATTGCATAGCTGCTAAATTACCATGGAGATTGAACACATGCAAATTACACAGATTGAGGAAGGTGACTTAACTCTGAAGATTCCTCAAAATCACTATATTGCTTTTGGGGTAACTGTTGACTGAGCTTCTCGGGTGGTCAAAAATAGCCCCATGAGCAGGAAAATACCGAAAAGTCTCTGAAATACAGACAGCATTTTGAAATGCATGCCTCCCAGTTACAAACGGGATAACTATCGTACAACACGGCACTGAGAAGAAATGGGTGCTGGTGTAGGTTATAGCAACCAGGTTAGGATTCGACACTGTGCTCATGCATGTCTTATGTGTCATACTTTTTACACATCCTCAGGGGTCACCAGTCCTGTTTCCTCAACTCTGTATATCATGTCATGCAGTGCGAGTACCACCAGCAATGTCATAACCGGTCCCCTGGACTGTATAGTTTTTATTATTTGAAAATCTTAAAAATGCTAGCTTCTTCCATATCGATTTCCGCAAGCATCACCGTAGTTAACATCCTAGTCAGACCTGCATTTAAACAACTTTCATTTCGTATGCTGGAATAAAAGGGAAACTAAGGGGCAGATTTACAAGCCCCTTGCGCCACTTTTACGTCATTTTTAACATGGGCAAAGTGACGCAAAAGTGGCGCAAGGGGCTTGCAAATCTGCCCCTAAGTATCTTAAATGTAGGGAGCTACTGGCAACAACAAAAAAACAACAATACAAAAGTGGGCTGTCGTCACACGCATTAACACACACTTGGCTGGTGTGTGACCATCAAATCCGTCACGTGGCAGCTATTACATCACCGCCAGGCTGCCGTTTTAGATATTGGGTGTGAACACACACACCCATCATGGCCCCTGTACGTCAATACAAACAGTTTATAAATTGTCGAAAACCCTTTCGGGCTACGACAAGCCATTCCTGATCCAAAATGGTAACACTGAATCCAACTCAACACATATGGTCATCTGTAAACTTCGGCTGCAATACAACGTTACCAATCAAAGATGGCAGAAAAGTACGTCACAAGAGAGCGTCGGGATAGCAGAGTATTTACGTCAACACGTACAACCACGCAAAAGTGTCGATGTGGCAAAAGCAGAAGGAACTATCTATCTACTCACCAAGAGGGGGGATTCCACCGAGTTGCCTGACCTATAGAAGGAAAGAAAGTGCAAAATGATTACAGAGCAGTCCAAATGAGAAAATAACTCACTAAGTGATCAAAGCTCACCGATCCCACCTTCCTGGGCACACCCTGAGCGCCACATACTAACGCACCTGTGTTCGACTCCCCCTCTCTGTGCAGCAATTCGCTAAGATACTGAGTGCCAAGTCCATAGACCGCCGCGCTCGGGGGTTCTGTAGAAGATTCAGCAAGTATTTTAGACCGCCGCGTGCCCGGAATCGTTCGATACCGCCGGGCTCTTTAATGTGGCGCGTGCGGATAGCATAGAGTGCTCGCGCCTGAGCCGTAGGATCGGGCCCCGCCAACCCGGCCAGGGTGGCCGCCAGTGACTCCCCTCCCGCTTCCCGCGACGCCATCTTGCAGCCCCCTCCCTCTTCAGTGTTTGCGTCGCTCGCCTTATGATGCCAGCTGATTGGGCTGCTGGGACTTAAAGTCCGCTCAGTTGCATTGCTTTTGGATTCAGTGGCACTTAGTAGTTGGGGAACTACTATTCCCGGCATTACCGATCCAAGCATAAGAGCACCTTCATTGGTGTCTGAAGTTAGTCTCCGTCGAATTAATGATCTCCTAGCTTGAGTGTCCGAGGCCAGTGACTAGTGTGTTATTGGCAGTTTTTTTTATTTATTGTAGTTTGTTAATTAGCTTGGTGTGTATTTTTTTATAATTGTCCAAGTTAGGGTAAAAACAGTATAATCCGGTATTATTCTCTTTTGAAATAGAAACCTAAAACTGCAAACATATTAAGGACCGTGCACAAAATTTTTTGATAAATGTTTAATACAAACAGAAGGATTATGCGCAAGCCCTAAATGAAAAGTAATGGAATTGATTAGCATAGAAAATGTGCAATATAATGGCGTTATTCGGGGTGTGTCAGATTGAAGCACCATGAATGAACCGGAGCAAAATGAAACCCCCTAAAAAGTTTTTTTGCTCCTAACTGGATCTGGCATTAAGAGAACAGGCTGCCCTTTACAATACCTAGAACCTAGGGCATATGCTAGACAATCAAAAAGTGTTTCATGAAATAAGAGTGTTCTTTTACAGAATTCAACAAACATCAATAGATTAGTATTTTGACAATCTCAAAACAAACTGGAGCAGAGAGATACATACACAAATATCCCACATTTTTACTGCTATACACAAAGTGTTGAGTGCTCGTGAGTGTTCATATAGCGATAAATGAGAATTAAAATATAGATTAAAAACCAATTAACCATTCAAAAAATAATTATTACAATGATTGAATTTCAATAATTATTTATTGAATGGTTCGCTTAAATCTTTACATTGATTGATTTATTTCCCTACTTTAAGGAACCTCATCTTAATTTGCACGGGGCCTCTTCTTTTGCGCTTAAAAACCAATTAAGCCATGTTAATAACAATATAATCCAAGATTCATGGTTTGATCACAACTGCACGAAATCTGCCTCTAAATTGCATATTGCCTTACGAGCAAACTCAAGGGATCAGGGCTGTATACAGGTGCTCCGCGCAAGTTATAACAAGCATTGAAAATGCAATAGGTTTCGCCTTTCAGTTAAAGCCATTTGTTTTGCTAATGGTATTGTATAGCAAAGCAAATGGCTTTAACTTAATGAAAGGCGAGACCAAGTGCATTTTTAATGCTTGTTATTATATTTATAATCCGCTGCCATCAGCCAACTCAACAGCACTCATTCCATCAAACTCTGCGATCTTCATGATGTACTGCTCTTAGAAGCAGAATCATTCATTTATCCACCAAGCTATTTGGTATACTGCGCCCCCCTATGGTGCTTGTCAGGAGAACAGCAACACCAGTCCCGGCGCGGACCTGTTTGGCCTATAAATAAAGAGTGAATGAAGCAGTTGCCTTATCAGAGTTTTCAAGGATATCCGACACTTTCTGCAATTACACAGTTTGCACAGCACAATTAATTGCACTCTTCGGAACACACCGTCCTATCTTGAAACGCTAGTTTTCATTTCCTTGACAGCACACGTCCGCCATTCCCTTGTTGCATGCACCTGCTGTTGCAATCAGGCGTATCCGATTGGGATCAGAGTCATATTCGAAGTGTTATGTGTTAAACATAGTTTTACCTGAAGTCACGCACTGCAGCAACAGGCCTGGTTCACGTGCAAGTGTCACCCGAGTACTCAGAAAGTGTATTCCCAACTAACAAAACAGCAGGCAACCCTCTGAGAATGAAACCAAAAGGGCTCTTAAAAAAGCACAGTAAAAGGTCAGAAAAGACACGCAATGACTAGACTCTAGAGAACAGCCAAAGAGAGTGATTGTGAAAGGGACAGAACTCAATAGAGATGGAGCTCTACGAAAAGGCAGAGCGGACAAAAACAACAAGTGTGTAAAAGACACATCACAAGAAAGACAAAACAACAATTACTATTGTGATGTTACATTCTGAGAGCAATCCTATTTCACAGAGAAACGACCGGTAGAATGTTACTCTTCCAAAACATCTATGGATGCAGATGCCCCACCAGTAGGATTAGGGGCAAGATTGTAGGCGTTTCTGTGAGTTAATACCAACAAAACAAGCTCGGTCCGCTTTCACTTTCTTCCAGAGCAAAACGATTTCTTGTCTTTATGGGGTCATGTGTTTGAAACACATGCCCCATAAAGATAAGAAACCTTTTGCGACACACGGAAGGCAAAGGATCCCGTCCAAGTGGGCCGGCCAAAAAAGCCTAAAGTACACAACACAAAAAGCTCTTTTCCAATGGCTTGCCACCGTTTAGCATAAACTGTGACTCCGGCCAATGGGAAAGAGGGGCGGGGCTCGAAGCCCTTTACTGAAAATCCTCAAAAACATTAAATCTCGCCGACGAGCTACGCATGTGCGCAGCCACGCTAGCCGAGACCTAAAAAGCAAGAGGGGCAATATTAAGGGAGCTAAAACTCAAAGCATAGGAAGATTTGAGATAGTCACTCTATAAAAAGGACTCCCGGATATTTTGGAGGGTGCTAAAGGCGCCAATCCTAAAGGACGAGGAGGCTCCGAGACACACATTGAGGAGGAAAGACGTATATCCCACTTTTAAAATATATTTAAAAACCCTTTTGTAAGTATAAATAACTACTAGCGTAGAGGATTGTTAGACATGGCACCATTGGCGTGGGTCTCCCTTCCATTTGTGCTGTTGCCTCATGTATTTTTGCTGGTGTTAGATGCTTTGGGCACTGTACCACTGCTGTCCAGTGCTACAGAGCAAGTGCTCCCTACTGTAAATTGATGTATTAATCAGTAGTTCCATGTCTGGCTATTTGGTTTATTTGTCAGACCCTAGTACAGTGCACTGAGTGTGCCCGGGGCTTGTAAATCCAAATGCTGCTGGTGGGCTTGCAGCACTGGTTGTGCCACCCACAGAAGCAGCCTTGTAAACTGTGCCTACGGTCGGCCATTGCAGAGCCTGCGTGCAGTCTGATACTGTCATGCTGACTGGGCAAGTGCACCCACTTGCCAGCCCATAAACCTTCCCTTTGCTTCATATCAGACACCCCTATGGTAGGCCCAAGGGCAGGGTGCATTGTAAGTATAAGGTAGGACATGCCCTGGTGTGTGTGGCATGTCCTAATAGTGAATTACAGTCATTTTTGTTTTTCACTATTGCAAGGCTACCTGTTCTCAATAGGCCAGAATGGGCAGTTAGATTATTACATTCTTATAATCCTAACTGACTCAGAGAACATGGTGGAAATTCAAGTGTAGTATGCCTGAACTCAGAATGATAAAATGCATCTTTTAGTGAAGTTGGTTTTAACATTCTTTGTTTGAAAATGCCACTTTTAGAAAGTAGGTATTTTCTTGCCAAACCTTTCAAGCCTGCCTCTGCTAGGTTGTGTATTCCTTGTCTGGAGTTTGAGTGGCAGGGCTGGGGGATTCCAAGAGACAGGATGAGTCAGCCCGGTGGTGAAAAGAGAGATCTGCATCTAGATGGGAGGGAGGAGTTGCACCTGAATCTTGAATAGGGCGGTGCCTGCCTTCCACAATGCTGGCTCCACCTCCTGGAGTGCGGCTGATGTCTCTGCCATGCACACTGAAAGAAGAGAAGGAATCCTGTCAACAAAGTGCTCCAGGGCTATGCTTGCCTTACAGAATGCTGGCTCCACCTCCCGTGGGGCGTCTGATTTTTCTGCCCTGCACTATGAAAGGAAAGAAGAAGTCTGGTTAACAGAGTGCTCCAGAACTGGTTTGGGCTAGGCAAAGGCCCCTCTCCCCTCAGAGAACAAAGGATTTTGGGGTATAAATATTGGGACCCTAATCCCATGAAATTAGATCACTTTTGGACTACAAGAAGAAACATCTGCTGAGGAGAGGAACCTGAAGAAACTGAGGAGAGACTATTCCTAAGCTGAAGTGCTGCTTAGGGGATTGGCCTGCAGTGGTTGCCTTACTGCCAAAGAGAGGAGAAAGGAACTTTGTGTACTTTGCTTTCAACTTGTGAAGGATCTCCAAGGGCTTGGAAAAGAGCTTGCCTCCTGCTGAAGTCTCAGGGACAACCAACTAAGCATGGGCGGAAAATCCGTTCCGCTCGCGGATTTTGCGGATTTTCGGCAAATTCGCAATCCGCGAGATTCGCGAATTTCCCGCAAAATCCGCAAATTCGCACGCAGCGGATTTTTTTTCTTGGTGATACAATTTTGCGGCGTGCGGCGTTCACTTACCGTCATTCAGCGTTTGCCGAGTTGTTTTTCTCGATATTTTGCGAGTGCTGCGCCATTTTGGATCTTGCTGCGGGATCCCGCGGGAGTTTGGCGACCGCGATTACGTCAACGCGGCTTGCCACCTTGCACAGAACGCATCGCGAGAGTTCGCAATTGCGAACAGGTAGAAGCGGCGAGCAGCAACAATCTCGCACGCGCGAAATTTCAAAATTCGAAATTCTGCACAAGAAATCAACCAGCAAGCAGCATAAACCTTCTGAAAATGATGATTTTTATCAGAATAACTCCTCAGGTTGACATTTGCCTGCACTTATTTTTGCAAGGAGTCCATTTTTTGGGGGGGGGGGGGAGGAAGGAAGTGCCCCACAGTCTCCAACTTCCTGTTCCTGTCCAGCAGGCTCCTCCCAGTGCTTTCTTCATGTGCTGGTCACTTTCATTCGGATTCTTCACCTGGAAGGATTACTTTTTGTGGATGCTGCTGGATATTTGGATTTGAGGCCTTTTTGACTTTCTTTGAATCACTTTTGGATTACAAATTTCACAAGTAAGTTTGTTTGTGGCATAACAGTTGCTGCAACTACAATTTTGGAATTTTCGATTTTTGGGCTGTTGTTGGGGCCTTTTGCCCAGGGGTACTCAGTGGTGGGTGGACTGAGTCTTTCTGTGGGGTCTCTTTATTAAAAACATCATGGAGGGCCTGGATGGCTTGGGATTTTGCTGATTTTTCTGTGATTTTGTTTTTTTTGGGCTGTTGGTCTGGCCTTTTCACCAGGGGTAGTCAGTGGTGCATGGGCCTAGTCTTTCTGTGGGGTGTCTTGAATTTAAACATCATGGAGGGCCTGGATGGCATGGAATTGTGCTGATTTTTCTGTGTTTTTCGATTTTGTGGGGTGTTCATGGGGACAGGCCATGTGGGTGGGGGCCATTTTGAGTGCTGCTACAGGCAGGCCATGTGCTGGGAGGCAGGGGGCCATTTTGAATGCAGGCAGTGTTCTTAGGTCTGCAACCATTTTGCCTAGCTTTCAACCTTTATGCCCAGGGGTAGTGAGTGGTGCATAGGCCTAGTCTTTCTGTGGGGTGTCTTGAATTTAAACATCATGGAGGGCTTGGGATTGTGCTGATTTTTCTGTGATTTTCGTTTTTTTGGGCTGTTGTTCTGGCCTTTTCACCAGGGGTAGTGAGTGGTGCATGGGCCTAGTCTTTCTGTGGGGTGTCTTGAATTTAAACATCATGGAGGGCCTGGATGGCATGGGATTGTGCTGATTTTTCTGTGATTTTCGTTTTTTTGGGCTGTTGTTGGGGTAGTGAGTAGTGCATGGGCCTAGTCTTTCTGTGGGGTGTCTTGAATTTAAACATCATGAAGGCCATGGATGGCATGGGATTGTGCTGATTTTTCTGTGTTTTTCGATTTTTTGGGGTGTTCATGGGGACAGGCCATGTGGGTGGGGGCCATTTTGAGTGCTGCTACAGGCAGGCCATGTGCTGGGAGGCAGGGGGCCATTTTGAATGCAGGCAGTGTTCTTAGGTCTGCAACCATTTTGCCTAGCTTTCAACCTTTATGCCCAGGGGTAGTGAGTGGTGCATAGGCCTAGTCTTTCTGTGGGGTGTCTTGAATTTAAACATCATGGAGGGCTTGGGATTGTGCTGATTTTTCTGTGATTTTCGTTTTTTTGGGCTGTTGTTCTGGCCTTTTCACCAGGGGTAGTGAGTGGTGCATGGGCCTAGTCTTTCTGTGGGGTGTCTTGAATTTAAACATCATGGAGGGCCTGGATGGCATGGAATTGTGCTGATTTTTCTGTGTTTTTCGATTTTGTGGGGTGTTCATGGGGACAGGCCATGTGGGTGGGGGCCATTTTGAGTGCTGCTACAGGCAGGCCATGTGCTGGGAGGCAGGGGGCCATTTTGAATGCAGGCAGTGTTCTTAGGTCTGCAAACATTTTGCCTAGCTTTCAACCTTTATGCCCAGGGGTAGTGAGTGGTGCATAGGCCTAGTCTTTCTGTGGGGTGTCTTGAATTTAAACATCATGGAGGGCCTGGATGGCATGGGATTGTGCTGATTTTTCTGTGATTTTCGTTTTTTTGGGCTGTTGTTCTGGCCTTTTCACCAGGGGTAGTGAGTGGTGCATGGGCCTAGTCTTTCTGTGGGGTGTCTTGAATTTAAACATCATGGAGGGCCTGGATGGCATGGGATTGTGCAGATTTTTCTGTGATTTTCGTTTTTTTGGGCTGTTGTTGTGGCCTTTTCACCAGGGGTAGGGAGTGGTGCATGGGCCTAGTCTTTCTGTGGGGTGTCTTGAATTTAAACATCATGGAGGGCTTGGATGGCATGGGATTGTGCTGATTTTTCTGTCTTTTTCGATTTTTTGCGGTGTTCATGGGGAAAGGCCATGTGGGTTGGGGGGGGGGGCATTTTGAGTGCTGGTACAGGCAGGCCTTGGCCATGTGCTGGGAGGCAAGTGGCCATTTTGAATGCAGGCAGTGTTCTTAGGCCTGCAACCATTTTGCCTAGCTTTTAACCATTATGCCCAGGGGTAGTGAGTGGTGCATGGGCCTAGTCTTTCTGTGGGGTGTCTTGAATTTAAACATCATGGAGGGCTTGGATGGCATGGGATTGTGCTGATTTTAATGTGGTTTTCGAGTTTTTGGGGTGTATAACTGAACTGATGTTCCTCTGTCTTCCATTGCTTTTAGGTGCACAAGACTCAAGAGAACCACCAGTGCCAGGAAGAAGTCCTGCAGCGGTGTGTGTGCAGCATAACGTCACGCGACGTCACGTCTTGCCACAGACAACTCTGCAACTCGTGCAACTGCAGCCTGCTGTTCTGACCTCTGAAGAAGATGGCCCCAAAAAAAGTTCCCTGTAGCTCCTCTAGCAAGAAAGTTGCCAGTAAGGAGCAGAAGAAGCAAGTTACCAAGGAGACTGGTGTGCCGGCCACCACATTTTTTGGGAGTAAAAAAAAAGTACGCCTGCAGCAGCAGCGGGATCTGCTGGGGACCAAGCTGGGAGCAGCACCCCCGCACCATTGGGCTCCGTGCCACCACCACCACGCCAACTTAAGTCCAAGCCCTTGAGTGCTGCAGAGGCACTTAGTCTAGTTGTTTAATCACCATCGACCAGTGATGTTGGCTCATCGCAAGAAAGTAGCAGCAATGTCCCTCAATCAACACAGGTTGTTGTAACTCATCTGACGAGTGTTCAACAACCACAGCCGCAACAACAACCACATGTGCAAGTACTAGCCCAAGTACATGTGGAAGGAGAGGCAGCGCAAGGAGATGCGCAAGCAGAGGTGCATGGAGGGTCACTAGTGCCCACAATAGTTGTTCCTCCCGAAGTAGGGGCACATCAGGAAATCGACAATCAAGCCGAGGTATCATTTGAGGAAGCCACTCCTCCTGATGATCATTCATTGTCTTCCACATCCATAGCAAGGAAAAGATCAAGGGTGGTGTCTACATCTTCTTCAAGCCCCCTTCCTTCTGATGATATGGATCCAACTTGGGAACCATCACTGCCGTCTGAGAGTGAGGCACACCATGATCTGACAAAGGTAGTTAAGCGTAAAAGGAAGTTCGTCGAAAGTCTCAAAGTTATGGAGTGTGATGACGCCCAACAAGAAGTGGCGGATAGTCCTGCTGATGAAGACTCTCACGACGACGCCGCAGTCATCATAAAGGTCACTGCAGCCCCAGCGGGCATGCAGCAAACAGACATTTTGACCCTAGCCCGAGAAGCTGCTGAGCGTGATGATGATGTTGTCGACGAGGAGGCAATGGAAACACCACAATCATTGGAGTTAACTAGTACACCAACACATACCGCTTCCATATTTCTTCCTCGCCAGAAGGGACCTCCATCCACCTCGAACTCAATTAGTGGTGGTGAAAGTGCACAACGTAGTAAAGTTCGGCAATCCACATCCTCCACTTCATCTGGCATTAGCAGCATGACCACCACCAGTATCGCCGCCTCCTCCGGCCCCCACAGACTTTTCAAGTCCGCAGTTTGGGACTTCTTTAGTGTTTGCCCAAAAAAGGAAAACTTCGCCATTTGTAGCATTTGTAAGCATGCAGTTAGTCGTGGTAAGTTTGGTACCAACTATGGTACCGGAGGCCAGAGAGGTCATCTTGAGAGACAGCACACTGTCCAATGGTTTGCGCACCTAAAGCAGATCAAGGAAGCCCGAATTGGAAGTCAACAAACTGTAAACATTGATGTTTCATCTGATTATCACGAGGAGGAAGAAGTGTCAAACACTTCACTTACACCCAGTACCCCTGTCAGCAGCACACCCCCTTTGAGCCACACTAAGAGTGTGGGAGAGAGTGAGACACCAATGCGAAAAAGTTCAGCAGCGAGCGTAACTGGATCGAAGAAGTCATCATCATCCCGTAAAATGGTCCAGGGCAACATTAGAACCATGTTGTTTTCAGAAGTGCCATATGATCGCAACCACCCACTTACGCGTCTGTATAACAGTAAGCTGGCTAAAATGCTAGCTCTGGACCTTCTCCCTTTTTCTTTTGTAGAAGGGGTTGGTTTTCTAGAATTAGTAGCAGCGCTCTGCCCTAAATGGAAGGTTCCTAGCCGGTTCTATTTTGCCAGAGTTGCGGTTCCAGCACTACATGAAGAAGTGCTGGAGGTGATTGGGGCAGCTTTGCAGAAGAGTGCTGTTCACACTATACATCTGACAACAGACATGTGGACCAGTGCCGCAGGCGCTGATTACATGTGCATCACTGCACACTGGATCTCTTTTTCAGGTGTTAAAGCAAAGCTAAACGCAGATGTTGACCCGGACCAAGTTTTTAAAGCTGCTCGGAAACATGCAACAATAGCCATCTTTGGCTTGGAGAAACGTCATACAGCACAAAACATTTTGAATGAGTTTAACGCAAAGGTCTTTCACTGCTGTCCCCAAAAAAACGCAAGATTGGTTATGTTTCTACGGATAATGGCGCCAATGTAGTTAAGGCCATGGAGCAGGGTGAATATTTCAGAGTGCCGTGTTTGGTGCACTGTATAAACCTGGTTGTTAAAAAATTCTTGAGTGATGAAGACAGTCTAGCGTGCGAGTTAGTGGCCACCTGCCGAAAAATGTGCAAGCATTTCAGCCATTCTTTTAAGGCCCGGAAGAAAGTGAGGAGCCTGCTACATGAACGTCGAATGCCAGTGAAAGCACTCATCCAGGAGGTGCCAACACGTTGGAACTCAACCTTCTACATGCTTGAGCGTCTGTATGAGCAGTATACGGTACTCGATCACTATTTCTTAACACTGGGTACAGCTCATAAGGACCTGAGGCTAGATGCGGCGCAATGGATCCTAGTTAAAAGCCTGACAGACATGTTTCGTCCTTTTGAGGTCTTCACGCGTGCAGTCAGCAAGGAGGACTGTAATTTGGGAAAAGCTATCCCATTGTTGAGCATGCTGGAGCACAGACTGAAGGCGGTGTCTTCTACGTTTGAAAAAGATGTAAAAAAGCAAGAAGCTTTTGATTTGGCGGAGAAATTAGTACAGCGCCTACTTTGCGATGAACGTCTTAAAATGATCCGATCAGAACAGCATTACATTTGTGCTACTATTCTGGATCCACGCTACAAAAAGGCGCTGGCAGGCCGAGCATTCTTTCCTTTTGATGATGAAGATGTTACTAAGTACAAACGTTGGCTAGCCTTCTCAGCCATGAGGTTTGAAAGAGAACGGCAGATAATTGAAGGAAAAGGCAGTACATCAGCATCAGCAGGCCATCCCCAGTCAAAAGAATCCACTTCTGAACCTGTGGCTGTGGCAGAAGTGACCTCTCAGCCGTTAAAGGCACCGGCAACCAGATCATCTGCACCAGACACAACAGTAACATTGGGTGAAGATCGAGAAGAGGATTGGCTATCTGAGCTTGGGTATGGTTCTGTAAAGGTCCCACTCCCAGCAAAAAGTAAGCAAAGTGGAGGAACCATCAAGAACCTTGAGTTGATGGTGCAGGACTATCTGAATGACTCAACAGAGGTCCATCTTGATGCTGATCCATTGGCGTATTGGTATGGGAAAAAAGAATTGTGGGCACCAATCTACAACCTGGCTATAAACTACTTGTCTTGCCCACTCGCAAGCGTGTCTTCTGAACGTGTTTTCAGTGCTGCTGGTGGCATTGTAACTTCCAAATGGACCCGCCTCTCGCCCAAAAATGTGGAGAGGTTAACAATGATCAAGATGAATCAGCACCTCATACCACCAGATTACAAAGTACGAGAACACACGCCGGGTGAAGACGAGGAGGACAGCAACTTAGATGAGGGAATTTCTTCTCTGTTCGGTGACACTGACCTATTCCTGCCTAAATTCGCAGAGTATGAGGACGAACTCTTTTTTTTTTTTTTTTTAAAGACCTTTATTGAAAGCATAGCCATTGACATCACCAAGCATTTACATTTTCACCTTGCACTGTATCATACACCACAAAAAACATGCGTGCGATGATCAAGAAGAACCTTACACAGCCTTTTTGCCGGCATCCCGGAGGCCCGGCTGCGTGTTGAAGTGTCGTAATTCTAGTATAACCAAGTGCAATGTCTCTCCATGGGTAGCTTATTAGAGCAGTGTGTCAACTGGCAATCCCCAACTGCGATCGCGACAAGAAGGTCTAGTATGGAAAGGTGGCAATAGTACTACCCCAACTGAACCCCTACCCCTCCCCCCAGAGTGTGGCTGTGGAACTGCTAACCCCATCTAGTCATGTGTACCTCAAGGTGTGCCTGCCATGTGCTCCGTGTCGTCCCACCGTAAATGAATGCCCCCCCCAGTACCACCCCCAGTCGAGCCCCAGAATCAGGAACCTCAGTGTAGCCCCCTCCCGTCCCGTAGCACCCCCAAACCACTCCCCTCGGGGAAAGAAATGCATGCGTTCAAACCACTAATCCCCCACCCGGTCTTGGAGTTCAGCTACTTCAGAAGTGTCAGAGTCGCCATCTTCCCCCTTATGCAGGTATTCTTTGTAAAGATCCCAGAAATTCTTGGGCCTACTCCTGGGCGGTAACAGGTCGCTGTACAGTTCCGTTTGAGTGCAGCAGTACTGTAGGTCCCGCAACCATCTCGTTTTGGCCGGTAGGGGCCCACGCATCCAACAGGCCGCCACCACCCTTCTGGCCAACAGCAGGGCCATATCGACCATCCGGCGCAGAGAGGGGGCCAACGGCTTAGAGTAACCAAGGAGCGCGAGCACGGGAGTGCGCGGCAGGGACTCCCCCAGAATCTGATCGATTTCCGCAAATACCTCCTCCCAGAATGCTCGTACGCCGGGACAAAGCCACGCTAAATGGAAGAAGTCTGCCACTAACATTCGGCAACGCTCACACTCCGCAGTAGGGCGAAGGCCATAGCGGTGCAGTCGCTCGGGGGTATAGTACACCCGCTGAAGGAATTTGAAATGCTCCAGCCTGTGCCTGCCATTTAGGGAAATCTTGCGCGTGCTGGTGCAACAGTATCTCCACATAACGTCGTCTATGGGGGTTTGCAAATCGTCCTGCCAGGCCGCTCTAGCTTTAGAGGGTTGTGGGCGCTGATGCGCCACTCCCAACCTGTTGACCTGTGAAATAAGCTTTGCGGGTGATGTGGATTTAATAATATAGGTCAGTTCCGGGATCTCCTCAGGCTCCTCCATGGTAGAACCCAGGACCTCTCGGAACGCAGAGCGAAGTCTGTGAAATTGAAATTTCTGTAGCAAGGAAGGGCCCGACTCCGTGGGAGTAAGCTGGTCCCAGGTTTTCAAAGTGCCTTCGGAGAACAAATCCTCCATCCTCGCTATGCCGAGGGCACGCAAGGCCTCGACCACTCCTCTCTCGCCCAACGGGTCCAGCCAGAGGGCCCATTCTACAGGCATCAATGGGGAGTACAAAAGGGCGCATCCGCGGGAGCGCATCAGGGAGTTCCAGGCGTGATTGGTCGCTTTAATGGAGTCCATCCGGCCGATCGATCCGTGGGAAGGCAGATTGTGGCAGGCAGGGGGAGTGGGTCCGCAAACAACCGCTCCAGAATGAGGTGCGGTGTGCGTGCTTCGCTGTGAATCCACAAGTGCAGGTGCGAAGCCTGCGCAACTCGGTAGTAGCGCTCTAGATCCGGAGCTCCCAAGCCCCCCATCTCACAGGGGAGAATCAGGATTGTCCACCGTACTCTTGGTTGCTTGTCTCCCCAGGCCAGTCGGATCATGACTTGGGTAAGTTGTTTAAAAAATGCTCTCGACAGAACCACAGGTAAGTTAAGGAAAAGGAACAGGAATCGGGGAAGCACTATCATTTTCATAATAGCGATCTTGCCCAGAAGGGAGAGCGGGAGTTTGACCCAGGCATCGACATCATCAACCAATTTATTGAACGCAACTCCGTAGTTGTCCCTAACCAGGACCTCAGGATCAGTATGCAGACGGATACCCAAATAACGGACTGAGTCAGCGGACCACTGTAGTGGGTACTCCATAGCAAAGGGTTGTGTTACCGGGGTGAGAGGAAAAGCTATGGACTTGTCCCAGTTCACCCTCAAGCCCGAGAGCGATCCAAAGCGGACCACCTCCCGAAGGACCGCGGACAGGTTAGTTTCCGGGTTCCGGACATACAGTAGTGTGTCATCAGCGTACGTCGAAATCCCTATTTTGTAAGTGGGAAAACTTATACCCTCCAGACTGTGGTACTCCCGTATAGCGCAAGCGAGGGGCTCCGCGACCAGCGCATATAGCAACGGCGACAGAGGGCAGCCCTGCCGAGTGCCCCTACCAATGTATACCGGCTCCGACACTCTGTCTCCCAACCGAAGTCTGGCAGAAGGCCGATGGTACAGCGCCCCTATTCTCTGCAGGAACGGTTCGCCTAGGCCCAGCTTTCGCAGCACTCTAACCATGAAAGGCCACTCAACAGAGTCGAACGCCTTTTCCATGTCAAGGAAGATTGCCAGCGCGCTGTTCTCCTGCTTGACATGTTGCATTGTGCCCAGCACCGTGCGGATGTTGTAAGTTAAGTTCCTGCATGGGACAAATCCGGACTGCTCCGGGGCGACAAGCTCTGGGACCAACAAGGCCAGCCGGTTGGCTAGGACTTTTGCGTAGATCTTTGCATCTACGTTCAGCAGGCTGAGTGGCCTGTACGAGCCGCAGAGGTCCGGTGGTTTCCCCGGCTTAGGTATAGTGATCAGCAACGCCTCACGCATGGTGGGCGGCATCTCGCCATCCTCGCAGATAGCATCAAAGAGGGCAACCAAGTGCGGGAGCAGAATGTCTTTGAAGGCTTTATAAAAGCCAACCGTGAGTCCGTCGGAACCCGGCGCTCTCCCCGATTTCATGCTCGCTAGAGCCTCTAGTATTTCGTCCTGGTGAAAGGGGGCCATCAAAAATTCCCTATCCGAGTTCTTGAGGAAATGGCAATGTGGTCTAAATAATCGTCCATTTCGCTCTCGACTCCCTGCGTCTTGGACTGATATAGTTCAGCATAATATCGTCTAAAGGTCCCTAATATCTGCTCCTCGTCTGAGACCGTGTCACCCTCCGGGGTCCTTAGCTCCTCAACAACCAGAGGCCGTCGAGAGCCCCGAACCATGCGAGCTAGCAAGGCACCTGGCCTGTCCCCCTCACCATACACTCGGGCAGTGGCGTACTTGCCCATATAAAGAATCTCTCTATCCGCCAGAGCCTGAAACTCGGACAGGAGTTGGGTGAGCGCCGGGCCATCTGCAGTACCAAGTGTCGGCAATTGTCGAGCCTCCAGCTCCGCTATCCTAGTCTCCAGAGCAGTGAGTTCCCGCCTGATGGAACGTAGCACACTGGAGTGCTTAGACATAGCCATACCCCTGATGTACACCTTAAAAGCCTCCCAAACTGTAAAAAAGTCACCGACAGAGCCCTGGTTGGTAGCAAAATATTGGTCTATATCTTCCGCAAGCTCCCCCCGGAAGGCATCATCTAGCAGAGCGAAAGGAGGGAACCTCCAAGTGAAGGCCGGTATCCCCTTTCTGGCAGTGGAAAGGTGTAATAGAATGGGGGAGTGGTCCGAGAGTGTGCGTGGGAGAACCTCGCATGTGCTGATACCACCCAGGACCGAGGGAGATGCTAACCAGTAATCTATCCTAGTGTGCACATTGTGGAAGGCTGAATAGTGTGTGAAGCCGCCCTTCGTGGGGTGATTGTCCCTCCAGACATCCACTAGGTCTAATTTAGTCATCTCGGCTTTCATATGTGTGGCCGAGGCCACCGGGCGCCGAGCAGGGCCCGCGGAGCGGTCCCTGGATGGGTCGAACACAAAATTAAAATCCCCCCCCACAACATCCCAGGCTGAGCATGTAACCTACAAAGGGCAGACAAAGACACATAGAATTCAGGGTGATCATAGTTGGGGCCATAAACATTTACTACCAGCAGATCAAGACCTTTACCCACACACCTAGCCAGGACGTACCTACCCTCCGTGTCTGCGTGAACCGGTATCAATTTCAGTTGTGATGTAGGATTGGCCCAAATCAACACCCCCCGGGAGTGTGTCGTGAAGCCTGCAGCCACTATGTTCCCCGCCAACCCCCTAGATTGTAACATCCTGCTGGTGAGTGGCAAGTGCGTTTCCTGCAACAAGGCCAGATCGACATGTTGTCTGTGGAGATAGCCGAGGACCTTCCTCAGCTTACGAAAGTCGTTCAGGCCCCGAACATTCCAGGTCATCAATTGCAGCTTATGCGGGATACTTGTGGGTGCATTCAGTGTAGTATTAGACATTGCATGAGCTTACGGGTTGTATTAGTAGCAGGGATGGGCAAAACAGGACACAGCAGTACACTTGATCCCATATTCGCCAGCCGGCATTTCCTAACCGGTACAGTTCCGCCAAGCAGTCCACACTCAATACGCACAAACCCCCCAAACAACCCAAGGCAACAACCCCCCCAATTGTCCTGACCCCCGATCCCACCCCCCTTTCCCCCTCCCACCCACAGCTGACCACCCCCAACCAGGTCAGACAGGTCCCAAAAATCCCCCCCATCAACCCTCAAGTAGCAGAGTTTTCGTCAGTTCGATACCAACTCCCTGGAGAGTCGCACAACCAAAGGCACAGGGGCGAAGCGCGCCAAAATAGTACAACACCGCAAACTGTCCCAATAAAAAGTTCAGATCGGCACCTCGATCCTGCCCCGCTTGTTGGCCAGTGCCCTTCGAGTAGCAAGTGTAACGGCCCCCCCACAACCCTACCAGCCCCCCCAACGATTCAGCAGTGATCAGACCCCCCCCTATCAATGGCCAACGATCTCCTCACCAGCAATCCATAAGGCACATGTCCGAGCAGTGTAGCCGCCGCCCCTCCAGATAGTACCGGCAGCGCTCATGTAGACCAGATTTACCGCCCCTCTTGGGGTGGTGCAGCGGTGCCAGGTTGCAGTGCCCCACACACGATGAGAGGTTCCAGATATCCCGGTAGAGCCCTCTAGTCCTGTTCATCCAGGTTCGATGCTGAGCCAGCGTCGTCTTCCTGACTATGCCTAGCCTCCTTTCGCTCCCGTGTCCATGTCTTTAGGGATTTCTGGAGTTCTTTCGGATCCGTAAAGAAATATGATCGCCCTCCTGTGTTAATGCGAAGCTTGGCAGGGTACAGCATCGCGTAGTCAAGGCCCAGAGTGCGCAGTTGTTTTTTGTACGGCGCGAACTGTCGTCTCTCCTCCTGCACTTTGGCCGTAAAGTCCGGGTAGAGGGAGATATCCATACCCTCATGTTGAAGCTTGCCCTTCTCCCTCGCCAGGCGCAAAGCAGTGTCCCTGTCGCGGTAATTAAGGAGCTTCGCGATGATGAGGCGAGGAGGCGCGCCCGGCTGCGGTTGTGGGCCCAGCGTGCGGTGGGCCCGTTCCACTATGAACATGGGGGAAAAAACCTCCTCCCCAAGGAGCAGTTTCAGCAATTTTTCTACGAAGAGTTCCATCTTCCCAGTTTGCGTTGTTTCCGCCACACCCGTAATACGGATGTTGGATCTGCGTGAGCGTGCCTCCAAGTCCTCCGTTTTATCACGAATAACGTGCAAAAGTCTATCAAACTGCTTTCTATCTTTGTCCCACTCGGTCTGGGCTTCTTCGGCTTCAGTGAGTCGACGTTCCGCCATGTCCAGGCGCTCCGCGTGTTTATCCACTCGCTCCGCCATGCGGTCCATGTGGTATGACAGAGCGTCTATCTTAGTGCCCACAGACGCAATGCTGTCCTGGATGCCTTTTTCCATGGCGGCCAGCATGTCCCGGAGCTCCGTGGACGCTGGAGCGGTCGCAGTGGCCCCCTTCGGGGATGACTCCGGGGCTGTCGCATCAGGCCCTTTCGGTCGGCGCCGTTCAAAGGAGAGCTTCGCCTGGGCAGCGTCGTTTTTCCCCATCTTCTGCTCCTGCTGCGGTGGGGCCCAGAACAAAGAAGCGCCTCGCAACCAGAAGGTCGCAGGGGCAATACAGGAGATACGGCACTAGTTACTGAGTCTGAACCAGAGGCCTGATGCAGCCAAGATGGCGTCCGTTATGGCGGACGAACTGCCTCCAATCACTTCGGCAAAACCCACACTCGCTGGACACAGGGTATTATTAGGTCAACAATGCCAGCTCCAGTCAGCGTCGCACCACCGTGGCGTGGGGGCGCAGGGGATAGCAGACCGCCGCAGTGGGGATCCGAACCAGTGATCGCACCGATATGGCGACCGCTCCACCTCGTGGTTCGGGTGCTCAGTATCCTCTCTGCCGGTGTTCCTCCGCTTGGGAGGACAAGTCGTTCTGTTGTGGAGCAATCGCAGACAAAAAAGGGGGGGAAGGGGGACGCTCCGGCAATGGAAAAGTCCAAGTGTTATTCCGGCTGGAGATCAGCCCGTCAACTCCCGCCTCTGAGGCTGCACGTCAGGCGACGTCACCCGGCCACCTCTCCAGGATAGAACGCGGCTTCAGGACCAGTCTTCCTCAGCCGAGTCACAAGGAGCCGCCCTTCAAACAACTCGAAGAGGCCCGCCAGCCCGTGTCCAAAAAGTCCCCCAAAAGAATCTAGGGGTGTCGGCGGGTGTAGGAGAGCCCGCTATGGCATATAGGACACGTTTTAGGATAGATTATCAGGATTATTCCGGGGCTAAGGCGAGGAGCCGAGAGCTCACGCGTCCGCCATCGACGCCGGCTAGCTCCGCCCATGAGGACGAACTCTTATTCTAATTCCCTGACACCGAGCCCTGAAAATGAGCTAATGAAGCAATACATTTCTTTTTCGTCCTTTTTGACTTTTATTCCTGTGTGTCTGTCTTTCTTTGTTTTGCACAGTTAATATAATTAAAACTTTAATCACCTAATCACAAAAACAAGTTCATCAGCAGAACTATCTTCACTTGTTTGATTATTGATTTGAAGGTGCCTTAGTCTGCATTCCTCAGGTTCACAAGTTCACAAGAACATGCTCCTCTATCCTCCTCCTCCAGAGTCCAGACTCCTATTTCCCTCAAAGCAGAGGGCTGGATTACGCCCAATGAAGAAAGACTCTGCACTTGTGGGGGTGTTCTACTTCTTTGCGGGTGAGTTGGCGGTTCCTGGCGGGGCCATTGCTGGGAAGCTCTAATACCGGATAAAAGTTGTTTGGACCAAATTGGAGGCAACATTTTGTTTGCCTTTTTGCTGACTTGCTTGCCTTTGAGGTGCTCTTTGGGGGGGTTCCGGGTGTTTGTGGGTGAGTTTTGGGGTCTGGGAGCACTGCTTGGACAGTCTAATTTTCATTGCATTTGCTTTTCAGGAAATCCGTGGTGGAAAACAGGAGTTATGACCTAGCTGCACAGCGCGTTTGGACCAAAGGCCGATAAATATTGTAAGTATGAGATTTTCCTTTTTGGCTGTTTGGGGGTGTTGTGCTTTTTTGTGGGTGGGTTGGCGGGTCTTGGGGCATTTCTGGGACGGTCTAATACCGGATAGAAGGGGTTTGGACAAAATCCATGCAGAATTTTTTTTTGCTATTTCTGACATTTTTCTCAATGCAGCGTTTTCGGGGGCCTGTTTGGGGGGCTTCCTAGTGTTTGTGGGTGGGTTTCGGGGTCTGGGAGCACTGCTGGCTATGGATACTTAAGATTGCAAGAGGTTTGAAGCAAATCCATGGTGGCAGAGGGGAGTTAAGGCCTAGCTGCAGAGCGCGCGCGGAGTGATTTTGGAAATTGCCAAGAAAATGACTAAGTCCCCATTTTTGTACTTTTGCTTTTTGGCTGTTTGGGGGTCTTCTACTAGTTTTCGCCTGGGTTGACGGCTCTGGGGCCATTGCTGGGAAGCTCTAATACCGGATAAAAGTTGTTTGGACCAAATTGGAGGCGAATTTCTTTTTGCCTTTTTGCTGACTTGCTTGCCTTTGAGGTGCTCTTTGGGGGGTTCCGGGTGTTTGTGGGTGAGTTTTGGGGTCTGGGAGCACTGCTGGGACAGTCTAATTTTCATTGCATTTGCTTTTCAGGAAATCCGTGGTGGAAAACGGGAGTTATGACCTAGCAGCACAGCGCGTTTGGACCGAAGGCCGATAAATATTGTAAGTATGAGATTTTCCTTTTTGGCTGTTTGGGGGTGTTGTGCTTTTTTGCGGGTGGGTTGGCGGGTCTTGGGGCATTGCTGGGAAGGTCTAATACCGGATAGAAGTGGTTTGGACAAAATCCATAAGGAAAAGCCTTTTGGCACTTTTTGTAACTTAGGGTTCGTTAGGGTTAGCCCTAGCAGCAGGATTGCATGTGTTTCGGGGTGTTCTAGATTTTTGCAACTGAGTTCTGGGGTCTTAGAGCACTCGTGGGAATGTGTAATTTTGGTTGCAAGTGTGAGATGAAGAAAATCCATGGTGGGAAAGGGGGAATTTGGCATAGTTAAAGAAAGCCTTTGCCACTATTCTTAACTTAGGGCTCGTTAGGGTTAGCAGTATTTGTATTGCATGTGTTTGGGTGGGGGGGTTTGCGAGTGTTGGAGCGATGCTGGGTATGGATACTTTTGCTTGCTTTAAAGTTGTTTGAATACAATCCACAGCGGGTAAGGGGGTATTTGGGCCTACTTTTACTTTCAAAGTACGTTTTGTCACCAGTTTTCTACTAGGCCTCGTTTTTTGAGATCTGATTGGGGGTCTTCTACATTTTTGCGACTGGCTTTAGTAAGGGTCTGGGTGGGAGCACTGCTGGGAAGGTCTAATTTTGTTCTAAAACACAGTTTACAGTACACCTAGCTTGAGGGGAAAGATCCGCTAAATTAATTTGCCCATACTTATTTATCCTTCAAAAGGAGACTCAGACAGAGTACGCACTTTCAAAAATATTGTACTGTCTGTTAGGAAACTCAAAGTGTGACTTTTTGCACTACACAGCGTACATACCTTATATTTATTTATCAGTGGTGTTCTAATATCACTTCCTGTTTTTGCGTCAATAATTACAGGCCGGGTTTCAGTCTGTGCAATGGGAAAAAAATGATGGAGTCAGGCTTCACATTAGCGAGCCGCAATTCAGCATCCGCCAGGCAGGCAGTGGACAGGGTGTCTTCTGGTCACCAACATTGATAGACGAAGCGTCAGCTGGAATGGAGGAGTGCCTCTAATAAGAGGAATTGTTTGATGCGTGCAACTTACTTACCAAATTCAACAGGACAACTACAACAACATACAGATACAGTATCCATTGTTTTCTTCTATGAGTGTGACTGCATTTCTTGGATCTCTCTCTGCTTCTAAATTGATCCCTACAGCCATTCGATAGGTTTTACTTCGGCTATTTTTTAAACCTAATTTAATGTAAGAAGTGTTTCTCTGAGTGCAGAGATAGGCGAGTGAAAACGCTGCAGCCCTGTTCTGTCGCATTCTGTCATTCACGGTTGTCGAAAGTACTACTTACTTTTCAGTAACAATGCATGCAGTAGTGCATGCACTTCCTTTATGTCACTTAAAAGATTTATGGTTAGCTTTGTACCCAAAGATTTCTTTATCTTCAATTATTGTTTGTCCATGCTGTGCTTTTTTTTTCTCTCTCAACAAAACCTACCCAAAAAGAAACCCCCCATTCCCATCCATTTTCGAAAACGCTAACACTCTTCCCCCGGGCTGTGTGGTTTTGATTGATGTGTGACTAAATGACATCAATAATTCCACACACTTGCTGGGGAGGATAAGGTCATAGCAACAAGCTGGTGAAGGAATCCGAGGATATATTCTAGACTTACTCAGCTTCAGTACTATTTCTTGTAGTAGTAGCCAATGTCAAAGAAACTCAACGCAAGTACTAGTTATACTTTCAATACTTTACCATTTGTTAGGCTACATTGTGGCGCTGTTCTAGTGTACTGTCACCTGCTATATTCTCTATCGTACCGTTGTAATGCTACAGTAAGGACAAACCAGGTTTCATTTTCTTTTTTTCCATAGGCATGCAACTGCCACTGTGTCACACCACTAGTACCACCGCAATGAGGAGGACATTTCATCCGCCCAGGATTGCCAACCTTAATCGCCATTTCCCGTGGAGCCAGCCCTGGGCCTAGCCCTACTTTCAAACACAAATTACAGGTAAGATAAGCGTTTGGTGGGAGGTAGTATAATGGAGTATTAGGAGAGACGAGAGATTGACGGTAGTACTACTAAAGTCCTAGGACTCTTCAGGAAAACAAACTTACTGTTAAACCCCCACCCACCAGACTCAAAAGCAGTAAAAAACAGGTATGGTCAGATAAAGTTTCAAAAAGTATATTTTTGTAGCCCTAACAAAATAATCTCCCACAAGACCCTCCCTAACCCCAAGGATTGTCCTTCAAAAGTCCCAAAAACAACCCAACTCCAAATTCCCACCCCCCAAAAGTCTCTAAAAAAGGGGCAAGGGACACTACGGCAGGGTGCTGTTGACTTTAGCGGCCAGGGCATCATACTCCTTCCGGAGGGTGGCATGGTCGAAGCGGAGGCCCTCCACCAAGTTCCTGTAGGTTAGGACCTCCTGCTCCAGGTAGGACACTCTGGGGCATAAGCGGCGCTGGCGTGCCTTGCAACTCCTGTTTGGGGCAGCTGCTGTTTTTGCTGCTCGGCGGTGGCGGTTGGCTTTGGTAGCCCGGCTCCGTACCGCTGGAGCACTGTGCTGGCTGGCAGCCCGTGGGGGCACGGAGGAGGATGCAGCTGTCCCAGTGGATGTTGTGCCGGTAGACTGCCTTTCCTCCTCCTCCAGGGCCACCAGCCACCGATATTTGGCGACAGTGGCATCCAGCCTCCGTTGCCGGGCCATTCGAGCCAGCTCCCTCCTTGATGGTCTGTTTGATTTGGAAGGAGCAACTATATGAAGAAAGAAAGACATAGTCTGTAACAAATGCTCCTTAAGATTAACACAAAATGATTGAGCAGAAAGTTGTGTCACAGTACAAGTAGCAAATTGAAAGCACAGTACATAACTATTGAGGACAGTATCTATCTAACCTCCCACTTCTTCATCCTTGCTCTAACATTAGTGGGAGTTTAAGGAACAAATTCTACGAGCACTATGGACTTCCATTACAGTCGACTATGACAGTACACCAGTCTTTTCCTTCTTCTTCTCTCTTGTTTAGGAAAATTGGTACGTTATCTTATGCAAGCCGACATAATGCCAGCGCAGTGAACTTGCACCCGAGAAAAACAGACGCACATCATGATGAGTGAGACAGACTTGCGTTACTGTACCGGTCCAGTACATGCAGGTGGTGAAGCTCTTACTTTTTTATTACGGGTGGCACTGAGAATACTCTGTTAAAAGGGCTACTGCTTAATTAATTTAGCTTTCACCCTACAGTGCAAATGAGTACTAGAAAAGGAAAATGAAGAAGCTAAATAATCTGATTATCTATCACTTCACATGGGATGTATTTGATTACATATGGGATGACTTTAGGTGCTTTGCTTATTATTGAGTGAACAGTGATACACCCACACATGAATGACGTACTACTACTAAACTAAAGTTATTAAGAGAGGTAGGGAGTGTCCACCATAATAACCGGATATATGCTGTGCTTGCAGTTGCAATACAAACTACTGCTACTATTCATGGTAGTATTTGGACAAAATTACAACTTCTTTTCCTTGCCTTTCCTACACTGGAACGCACGTGCGGGTGCGGTGTTACATGCTCTTCAAAGTAACACTTAGTTCATCCAGTGACCGTCTACTCTCTCTAGATACACATATGCTATCTAAGCGTCAGATAGTACCATGATCCAGGCATCCATCCATTCAAAGTATATGCACACATACAGTTTCTGTTTCACCCACCCAGGCTGTTCTCCTTCCACCCATCCTTGCTTCATCATTCACCCAGCCATGCACCATACCATATTCTTTCCTTCCCAGCCACCTCGGGGACCAAGCAAACACATATCATTCTTCTTTGCCAGTCATCATTACATTTCTCGTCCTTCCACACTTACTTACACCCTTCTTTCGCTTTTCGTTCCTCCCATGCATCAAGTTCATCTCAGATCTGATTGGGATTCTTCTGGCCAAAAACTTCACAGCTAAGTCGAAGTACATTTAGAGGAGGCTACTACCTGGTTGATTTATAATACACCCGTGCAGAAAGCACACTCTGCAGTCTTCAATCTCAATAAGTAAGGAATATATAGCTTACCTCTGCCCGCCACCACCGTGTGAACCCTCACAGGCACATTGCTGGTGTCGTCAGGCACTTGCACCGCATCCTCCCCAGAAGTGTTCCCCTCATCCACCACCTCCGCGCTGGCCCCGCCACCAGATGTTCCACCTACAAAGTACATTTAAGAATGTTAGAATACACCACTCACTACTATATAATATTTGGTGTAGGAGGAATAAAGAAATGTGAAAAAAACAGAAAACAATGTCATAATTTGTGACTGTCTACTCTAAAGTAAAAATATCCCTTTTTCCAGGGAAGGCTGTTGTCTTGCTGCACTTTTTGGCACAACTGATGAATGCTTGCTTTTTATTTTTAACACGCACCACTTTTTCTCCTAACAGACAGAAGCTTGACTTCTAAGAACACGAGCAAGATCAAGTTCAAACCAGGTGAGAGCTCGACTCGACCACAAGAAATGTGTCCAATTAATCGTCAGCACTACGCACTTTTCCATTTTCAGTTAAACGTTTAGTTTTATGACAAACTTGATTTTAATAAATGTGTTTACTTTTAATAAAGCTTTTAAACGTAAATAGACTCTGTGGTTTTTTGTCCTCCAGACTAGAGTGGCTGAGCTAAAGGTTTTGGAATTTTTGCAAGCATGAGTCCGTGCCTCTGACACTTCTTGACTCTGACTCCGTACTCTTGTCCTGCGTTGGATAATCTAAGCATCATTGGGGATCAATCATCGGTGACCTTGGGAGCTAAATGACTCTGCCACACTATCTAGTCAGTAAGGAGATTGGGGGTTCAACTACAAAGTCTGTTATCACTGAGGTATGTGGAAAGTCTAACAGCACCTATTAGAATTGATAAGCTAAGCAATGCATTATTTAGTGTCCATAGTTCTGTTTGTGCAGATTTGTCCCTGCAACAGTAGTAGAATGGAGTGTCCTCCTATCCAAACCAAAAGTAAAGTAGTATCTTATTCTTTCTTGGTGGTCATTCACCTTTTTATTGCTGGCAATTGTCAAAGCATAAACATTTAGAAGAATTGAAAAGACATTATGGACAATCCCAGAGGACTGCACTCAGTGCATAGAGCTATTGCTGACTAGAATGAGAGTCCAATGGAATTGCCAAATGTGCAATCTTACTTAGCTACACAGACAGACTAATAAGAATAATCTAGTAATACCACAGGGAGTCATAGTCGAGGCAGGATAAGAATTTAGATCCAGTCTACAAGAAGATCAAAGACGATTTAGAAAAAATCGAATGAGGAACGCTAGGAAAAAATAGGTACTCTATATTAAAATTAAAACTTACTGGGGCCAGCAAAGGAGCCCTCGCCTGCCCGATCCTGGTCTGCATCCTGTTGAACAGCACCCCCCTCCTCCTGTGTCCTCTTGCCCCTGGGGGGAGCTGATGTACAACATGAAAGAAAGAAAGACCAGAAAACATGGATGATATTTGTCAACCAAATCAAACATTTCAAAAGAACAATAACAAAATATTTTGGCAAAATAGCAAATAGACAACTATCCGACGGGATATATTGACCGATCTCATGTGGTCTATTACGTTATTAGTATTGCTTGATTTGCGGACCGTCGACTTGGAAAGTTCTTTTGTTACTCACTAAACAAAGTACTAAAAAGGTTTGCCAAGGACTGGCAGGCAGCAGTCCGCAGCACACGAAGTGACAGACAAAGTCCATCTTGATTGCAGATCAGCGACAACACTAAAGTTTCCTACTACATTAACCAGTCATTAAAATACTCAAACTATCAATCCACCACTAAGCATGGGCGAATTTTGCGAATTCGCGATCCGCGAATTTGCGGATTTGCGAATTCGCGATCCGCAAAATTCGCGAATTTGTGCGAATTAGCGGATTTTTGGTTTTTTTGCGTGTTCGCAGGGTTTTTGTGCGTGTTCGCAGGGTTTTTTGCGTGTTCGAGGGGGTTTTTTGCGTCTTCGCGAGCCGCTTGCATAGCGAAGTTACCCATGCAGTCGTTTATGGGAGAGGGAGAGAGAGATAGATAGATAGATAGATAGATAGATAGATAGATAGATAGATAGATAGATAGATAGAAAGAGAGAGAAAGAGAGGGAAAGAGAGAGGGAGAGAGAGAACGAGAGAAAGAAAGAGAGGCCGGATCTCTGAAGGGCCAGATTCCTGAGTTGCCCCTACAGAACATACAGCTTTTTATTTTTAGCAAAATGCATATGAAAATTGTGCTGTAAAGGTCTCTTTTAGTTTAACCCCTCCTGACAACTCAAAATGGGTGTATTTGCCATCCTCTCCCTTCTTCCTGTTTTAATATCTGTAAGTGCTTCCTGATGAGGTTTAATTCCTTGGACAGGTGTCTTGTTGCCTACTTGTAACTATTCTCTGACCCTGCTTCAAGGGTCAGAGCAGGGTCAGAGAATAGTTGCAAGTAGGCAACGAGGCGCCAGGAAGCAATTAGCAGCAGGTGTCCAAGTTGAAGTTAATTTGTTTGTAACCCTTTTGTAAAAGGTTACAAAGAAATTAGGTTCAACTTTTGCACCTGCTGCTGTAACCCTTGCTTGGCTGAAAATTCGTCCCCGCTGATTCGCGGATTTTACTGCGATTTCGCGAGATTCGCGGATCGCGAAATCGCACAAAATCCGCAAATTCGCCCGCGAAACGGATTTTACGCCCACCCTTATCCACCACCACTATTTCTTCTTATCACCATGTGTACAAAGGAAGGACTGGACTTGAGTCTGTAGGGGCTGATTTAGAAGCCCCTTGCGGCTCTTTTGCTCCATTGTGACGCAGCGGCAGAACAAAAGAGGCGCCATGGTGCGGCGTATATTAACAACGTGACGCATATGGGAGATGCATCACGTTGTAAAGCCCTGCGCCATCAGGGGGCGTTCCGGCGCAAGGGAGGGCGTTCCTGCGCAGGAACGCATCCTAAAAGTGGCTGAGGGAAATCTACAAGATTTCGATCAGTCACTTTGAGGACAATGATGCGTGACTCAAACCCACCCTGCGCCTCCTTGAAGCAGACGTACGGCTTGACGCAGCATTGGGGAGATAGGGCACCCCATAGCATTGATGGAGCTGCGCCATCGTTGCGACGCAAATCCAGCAATGCGCCGCCTTTACGGCACAGGTGCGTAATGCTTGGTGACGTTTTGGGCCCATGGTGCGCCGCATTGTAAATACGGCGCACCATGGGTGGTGGTGGCGTGGCGCACAATTACTGGCGCATCCCTGCTACTTTGCAGGGATGCGCCGGTAATTAAAAATCTGACCCTTAGTGTCTAGCATTACGCAGTTCTTTAAACTACACTCATACATAATTTCACAGGCCAATGAAATGAACACAAAATCGAAAACAAATAAGCATAGTAGCAGCACTACTGAGAAGGAGAGCAGTGCACCTGAAATGCACAGAAGATTTTGAAATATAATTTACCTACAATGTAATCAGCAGCATTATTGCTCTTGGTAAAAAACAAAAATTTGAAATATAATAACACACAGAGCAGGAGAAAACAGAGTAGTAAAGAAATAGCTACTACTACTCACCAAGTCCGGGGATCTCAAGGCCGAGCAGATCGCGTTCCCGGTCCAGGACATCCGTCCAGCGGTGGGTGGCCTGGTTGTAGGTGCGCCGGACCCGAGAGTGGTGGTACATGGCCTGGCACACCTTCTCCCACCGCTTCCGGCGCTCCTGGATCCTGTACCCGCTACCGATCTTGCGCCTGCCATGATGGTCCTGGGGAGGTGGCGCTGAACATAAAAAATTAGTGCGGCCACCTCCTCCGGACTGAAGATCTCCCGGGGTGCGACCTGCTCCCCCCTCAAACGCCCGCCCGGGAGCCGGGCATGGGGTGCGGGACCCTTCCCTTCTCGGGATGCTTCCCGGCTCCCTTTACCATGGTCTGGGCAGAAAGGAAGCAAAATAATAAAGAAAATAGAATAGGGAAGAGAAGAAAAGAAAAGAAAAGAAAAGAGTTTTAAAAAGTAGTTTAAAATTAACCAAAAGTAGCAGAAAACACAAAAATATAGAGCTAGAAAAATAGAGGGATAGATAATAAGTAAAATAGATTAAAAAAAACTTCAAACAAGCAAAGGATGGCAGAGATTCAGAGAGGATACAGACAGCATGCCCAGAACCATAGCAATGAATGAGAAACAAGATGTCCGCGCCCGTTCACGACCGCGTGGGTAAGTTCGCGTGAGATTTTCCTCGCAATCACAGGCGAAATTGTACTAGCGAGCCGCACACTTTGCGAGATTACACATCGCGCCCGGAAAAGGAAATACGTCATGCAAAGAAGATGGCCGCGCCCGTGAACGACCGCGAGGGTAACTTCGCGCCGTTGCGCTACAAGCGGCTCGCTAAAACGCACAAAACCTTGCGAGCTAACACGCCGCAAAAAAACAAATCGCATATTCGCACGAATTCGCGGCTTCCGAATTCGATCTCGCACAAGTTCGCGCCCCGCGAATCCCGCGAAATTGCAGAAAAACGAGTTTTGCAAAACTGAAAGCACTCAGCAGGTGCAAAAGTTCAAACTCATCATTAGTAACCATTCCCTGTAGTGCTTCCTGACTGGGGCCCCTCCAGAGTTCAGTTGCTAGTTGCAACAATTGTATGACCCTGCTCTGACCCTCACAGCAGGCTCATAAAATAGCTACAAGTAGGCCACAAAGGTCCTGGAAAAAAACATTGCACTGTAACAGAAAGCAAATTACAGATAAGGAAGCAGGTGCCAGACTGGAATTTTAAAACAGTGACACATTAATAAACCAACCCCAAATTAATTCATGTCAGTTGAAGCAGGGCAGGTGTGCTTGCTTTTCCCCCCCATAATCTACAGTGATGATGAACCAGAGGGTGGCATTCATGTACCAGAGGGTGGCAGTGGTGAAACAGAGGGTGCTGGGAACCTGTGATGATGAACCAGACGTAGAAACAACATAGTCGCGACCGTTGCGAGCCGACAAGTAAGTTCGCAATTGCGAACTGGTACAAAACCCTCGCGAACTGGCAGAAACCCTTGCGAACACAAAAAAAAACGCAAATTCGTGAGAATTCGCGGATTTTGCGGATTGCGAGTTCGCAAATACGCAAATTCGCGAACGCCAGATTCGCAAAATTCACCCATGCTTACAACCAACTTCACCCCCCAGCTCCCCAGAGTTCTTTGGCAGTGCCTGCTGCTGTTTTGGGCTTTCTGAGGGACTGCGTGTCGCAGGGAGCTGGAAGCGTGTCTCATCAAAGAAGAAGCGTGTCGCTGCTGCTGCCGTCGCATCGCGAATGTCGGCGCTGTAGCTGTCATATTGCACCGCATCGAGAGAAGCGTCTCGCAACGAAGAGGAAACGTGTCACCGTCGCTGCTGCTGCTGTCGCAACTCCGAAGGAGGGTGTCGCTGCAGTAGCTGTCGTATTGCACCGCATCAAGGAGACGAGTCTCACAACGAAGGAGAAGCGCGTCGCCGTCGATGTTGCTGCAGTCGCATTGTGGATGTCAGCGCTGTAGCTGTCGTATTGCACCGCATCAAGAAAAACGCCTCGCATCCCCCGGAGAAGCGGGCCGCCGTCGGAGCTGCTGCCGCCGTATCTTGAATGTCGGCGCTGTAGTTGTCGCCTTGTGCGGAAGCGCCTCGCAACGTTGGAGAAGAGTGCCGCAGCCAAGGCTGTTGCCGCCGCATCGCTGAACAAGGGTGTCGCCGCTGCAGCTGACACATCGAACCGAGATTTCCCGCATCCCCAGAGAAGCGCGCCGCCGTCAGAGCCGCTGCCGTCGCATCTTGAATGTCGACGCTGTAGTTGTCGCATCGTGCGGAAGCTTCTCGCATCCGTGAAGAAGCGTGCCGCATCTGGAAGATCTTCACTTCTTTATTTTTTTGCACCGGAACTTTGCAGCATTTCCATCGCTGCAACATTACTTGTGGAAGCGCAACGCATCGTAAGGTACATTGACGCAAAGTGTTGCATCTAAAGAACTGAACTGAACTAAGCTAAAACTACCATCTTTAAGTATAGTATTGTGTATTTTTGTCGTTATGGGCTTGTGTTAAATCTCTATAAAGAATACTTATTGTTTATATAAACCTTGTGTGGTGTCCATTTGTAGTGTTGTCACTGGGTTACTGTATGTGGTCACAAATGCTTTACACACTGCCTCTGAGATAAGCCTGTCTGCTCGTGCCAAGCTATCAAGGGGGTGAGCAGGGGTTATTTAGGAGAGTAATCCCCTTATCCTGACTAGAGGCAAGGGTCCCTATGTGTCACAAGTACCTACCTGTGCCAACTAGAGACCCCCAAATTTAACAAGGATCATCAATCACCCAATCTAATATTTGAGGTAGAGGAAATTGATTGTGCTCTGGCCTGACCAACTTTTTGAAGGCACCTGGTCTGGATGGGGTCCCAGCAGATATATTTTTGGAAGCTAAAGCGCTATGGACACTGGCGTTGACTAATTTCTTCATTGTTGCATCTAAGAGAGATCCCCCGAGCTCTTGGAAGCAGTCAATAATTTTCCCAATCTATAACAAGCATTGGCATAGCCAATAGTTCTCGCCTTTGGGACCTTATAAGTGTTTAGCCATGCAACAGTTGATGTTGTTGCACCAAGGATATTGTGATGCATAACTAAATACTTAAAAGGTACCAAAAGCAAGACCTATTGGCTACGCCAATGCTTTTTTAATGTGGTTACAATCACATTAATTCTCTTGAGGAATCATAATTTTACAAACCTTTTCCCAAAATGGATGCATGGCCTAAAAACTCTGTACAACTTCCACAATATGACAATAACAAAATGGGGATACCATGCATTCTAATGTACAGTAGAAGTAAACTCTGACCACATTAATTAGCACAAGGCCTAGTTTCTCTGCTGTCCGTGTAAATCTCACTGACTTACTTAAATAGTGAAAAGACATTCTGAGTAGAATAATCTGAGGAACAAATCAGCACAAAAGTCTTCACGAAAAAGGCCTATTGAAAATCATTGCTTAAGAAGTCAGGCTGCATTTGTCTGTCACTGCCTAATATAGACAGCAAATAAAGCACATTTCCGACTTTCAACAAAAAAGTTATCTTTTTTTCACAGTGTATTGACAACTGTGAATGTAAAGGCCGCCACTTTCCCTGCCTCCTCCCTTCCTAACACATTAATTATCAGTGTGCACAGAGGACAGCTAACAGCCATGAGTGACCAAGCAAAGCGGAATCAATGCGAGATGGACTACAAGTACCACAAGACACTGGGGCAGAAACTCACATAATAGACCCCACACCCTGTGGTGGTTGAAACAATCCTGAAAGCTCAAAACGATCGTTTGCCAGGAACTTTCTTGCTTGATATGCTTTTACGTGCAATGTATCTGACTTCCCTTAGTGGGAACAGGTCAAGGCTTCACACTGTTCCTGACGTTACTTAAGAACCATCACTGTTGCCTTACATTTAGTGTGTAGTATCTGGGTTCCAGCCCTGCCTCTTAGAGCATGGTTTCAACATGGCAGACATGGCCATGTGTATTCTTGTTATGGTGACACAGCTTCTGCTGCCCAGGTTTTCACTCTTTGCATTCTGGGATTTGTAGGCATGGATTCATAATGGTATGAACAAGACTACAAGTCCCAGAATACAACGGAAACTCCTGCACTGGAGTAGCTAGTCACGTATCAATTGGGGAAACTTGACAGGACTGTTATTTGTAGATCGTAGTCTTCTTTTACAAACCACAGTGAAATGGGACGTTTACACAATTGATTTATTTAAAGTGAGCAAGGCCAAAAATCCCTGAATGTATTTGCAACATGAAAACTCATGGCTGGAACCATAATATCCAAGACTCTGACGCCAAGGTCACTTGGTCTACTGGGAGGTGAGCCTGGCCTCAAGAACACACATGAGCCCGCAGGCTCCAATCCTGTGTCGTCTTTAAGTGCGGTACTTGCACTAAGTCGTGCTACTACACACTGCAACTATGCTGGAATGTCAATGTGCTACACACAGCAACTAGGCACTTCAATGTTATTCTCCATATTCTATCTCGAGTTACAGTTGGTCAGTATGCAGAACCATTTGTGTCTATGGGTGGGTCTTAACCATGTTGGACTTTGATGTAGTGACTGCACGCAGGCTTCCACAGATAGCATTCCAGATAGGTTCGCCATTCGAATTACACTTGGAATGCAGTGATGAGGGCGAAAAGCACTTATTTGGCAATCTTGTTGTCCTGGACCTCGGCTGCTGCTGTTTGGAGCCGAAGGATGCTCGCAGGTTTAAGGGGACACGAAAAGTTTAAACCAGTAACAGTGCAAGGCTCCCCCTGCCTTGTCCTATCTTGTAAAACAGCGACAGTAGCAGCTACTGCCCCCTGCCCCCCCACGAGGTCGGAGCCAGTGTTGTGGAACCTGTCGAGTTTGTGAAAGAGGTGGGCAGGAAACAGAGAAATGACCAAAAAGGGGGTCAGAGTGCCTGTTGAAGATATCAAGGAGGCAAGAGCAGTCAGCGTGTCCAAATTAAATTAGAGGTACCCAAACAACAGCTGGAACAATAAGGGCAAACGCTTGTTAGCGCCAAAAGTCCTACGCCTCCATAAAAAGACCTAAAAAGATACATCTAGGAAGTTTCTCATGAGAACCTTTAAGAGCCTACTTTGTTATATGTTCAGTGTCCCATTGTATAATAATTGGCTGCTCTATGAAATGAAACATTAATATCTAGCATGTCCTGGTTAGATCATGAGACTCAAATCTTTAGCAATACACTCGTTCATTATAAGCATGTGGCAGAATTAACTAAATCTAAATTACGATTAAGTCATATGGTGTGAGGAAGGAAAGAAATACATTTTGCAGCTAACAGCACATTTCACAAAAACATTAGGTTCTATAGTTCAATTATAAAGTTACATCAGCATATACAAAAAAGGCATTTCTTTCATTAAAGTGAGGGAAGGAAGGGAAGAAACAACAGAAAATATTGAGGCCTAGCAGTGAACGTATCTCTGGAATGGCACCTTTTTGCAGATATAAGCAGCATTTTCTCTTTTTACTCGTTTAATAATGCCTCTGTATTGACACAAATTTCCTAAGTTAATGCCAAGACGCATTTCTACATTGTCATGTGGTAAATTTCATCAAAAAATTTAAACTTCCTCTGCTGCATACCCCAGGATTCTTAGTTCTGTTTTCAAAAGGCAAACAAGGTGTCACAGTGAATGAAAATATCGAACACACAATTTAGTCACTTAGTTGACAAGTTTATTTTGATGGCTGTCAGGAGATTCAATCAGTTTCATATTTTCATTTGTTTGCAGTGTTTTTCTCCACGCCCTATATTCTAAACAAAGGTGTGCTCCTTCCAGCTACATGCACTCGAATAGAGTTGACTACTGGCAATATGTTCTTATAACGACAAATGTACAAAGATTCCTTCCACTGTGAAACGAAAAGTCGTAACAAAAAGGCGTACCCCCAATGGATCATTGGACACTAAAGCACGTTGCCAATGTAAACAATAAATGGAATCAGGGTAAAATTGGTAAGTTCCCACTCCCTAAGTGTAAGGGGGCATATTTGCCCAGCTAATTACTAATCATCCAATTCCATGTAGCACACAGTAGTCTCTTCCCTCTGCTCCAGACTGGTTCTGCATGAATTCATCTAATGGTATAAAACAAGCAAAACTGGAAAATAAAACAAAAAATTGTATAATTACTATTCATTTGGCGATACAAAATGGGATAAAAAGTGTAAAACAAACTAAACAGCTGGTGATGGCACATTCCTTTTTCAAGATTTCAAAAATCCCACCAGAAAAAAAGACACCAATACAGATTAAAGATTCCTGATAGGGCTCCCTCTAGTTGCCTCGTGACCATTGCATGCCCACAATAGGGCATTACTGCATAACAGAGCACAATAGGGCCATCATGGAGGGAGCTCATCCATAGGCAGTGACCAGGTTCTGCAGAGCATGCCCAGCCACTGCCATTCCTCGCAACCTCACCACTGGTGCATGGGGGACAAAAGCCCACCTGGAGAGAGTGTGGCCTAATGGCCAGAGCTGCACACTTTGGAATCGGGGAACCAGGTTCGAGTCTGGAGGAGTGGGCTTAACATCCTGTGATGCAAAACATTTAATCTCCTCGGGGGCCTACCAAAAAATGAATGTGTCCTTGTGAAATGTAACTGCTGCTAATGTAAAGCGATCCAATACCTTGGGGTCGAGTTCGCGCTATATAAAACTGAAAAGAAAAAAAAACTGCACCTTTATTCAGCTAATGAAATACTTTCATGCGCTTGTACTTTGCACTATATGATAGAAACCATATGCCCAGGAGAAGTAGGTGACAAGTTGTAAAATACCTATAAATTTTAGGTGAACAGTAGTGAGGCAAATGAGGTGCAGTGACCCTCAATATCAGCAAGCATTGGCAAAGCCAAAAGATCTGGCCTTGGCAAGCATGCATTTTTAGCAAACATATGTAATGTACAAAAGGAAATTGACAAAATATGAAACATAGGGAAAAAACAGAGTTGCTGTGCATGGGCAAATTGCCATCAGTTACAGTGCATAAGACCCAGTGGCTGTTTGCTCGAGTGGATAGAAGCAAAATGTGAATGATGTTTGAGCAGTGTATGAAAAGGTTTGACCCAAAGGCCTTCTATGTATGAATATATGTCTTCATTTTTATCATAATTTTTTGAGAACAGGAGACTTGCAAAACAGTTAAGCTGTCCTTAGGTCAGACATAAAAAGGTCCTTCCATGGAAATATTAACCCTGCCCCATCCAAGTGAAGTCTAGAGAAAGTTAAATGCCTCAAGAAATTTACCAGTGAGGGCGTAACCTGATGACTAAGAAAGTGAACATTTATCCAGGCGGTTATAGTATCAGTGAAGATAGCCATGAGGAACTAATGGTTGTATGACGGAACAACGCAGGGAAATACTTTGCATGTCTTTACAACACATTTTTTACCCCTCATTTCTTTGGAATGCATGTGCTTTTACAATACATGCCATTACCATGCATTGTTTTTATATATTTATACATATAAAAAATGTATTTGTGTGGGGAGACACACCCCCCCAACTTACCCTAAATGCATGGTAAAGGCATGTGTTGTAAAGGCATATGCGTGGTAATAACATACGGTAAAAATGTGTGGTAAAGGCACAACACAGTAGAAACCTCGTTGTAAAGGCTATTTCCCAGAACTAATCACATTGAGAAATAAATGAACATTGAATGGAGAAGAAAAACATTATACTATAGAATGTAAACAAGAAACTGGAGGAGAGGGTGTAATTCTTTTACATTTTGGTCGATATAGGTTAGGTTTGTGATCCATCTGTAACATTGGCCAGCTTCTTCAAGGGGTGTACTCATATTGAACATACTCATCTGGTAGGTTGCCACAAGAAATTATACTGTGCTGTGGTATTTTAGGATTTGTTGTTTTACGAATTACTGTGATATTGTTTCCACAATTCCCAGTGCAAATCTAGAGACTGGTCTATTCCTGGCACACCAAAGGCAGCAGAGATCCCCAGCAAACACTGCTTGAGGCAAGTATGAGGATCTATACGCGCACCTGCGTCACAACCAATGTCCATGCAAACACTATGAAGTTGCGGTGGAACTTACTCCGAGTCCAGGTCTTTCCCATTAAAGTCCTAATTTTAACCTCCCAGCCGCCCGAGGAGGGGGGGGGGGGGTTGGAGGATTGATTATGTTATTGAGGATTGTCATAATTTGCTTGTATATCTACAGGATGTGATGTCATTACTCCTCCCCCTTTCTACTTCCACATAGGGATGGCGGTCATGTTGAGTGGATTTTTTGTATGTCAGCTGGGGAACAGGTTCTGTGGGATGGAGACAGAATCTCGCAGGTGAGGACTGTAGCAGGGAAGACGGATGAGGAGGTAATGCACAGTTTCTAGAAAGGAGCAGCCCAGCAGCAATCATGGGAAGGGAGAGCTAAGTGGCAAACTTAGTGGCCAGGAATGTGAGAGAAATTTTTCATGTAGAGGAGAGAGCACGAAAACACAGGCACTCCCACGCAATGCTCAAAACAAAAGACAAAGTAGTTCCCTAATTTGAGCGATGGAAGGATAAAGGTCACCCAATCAAAAAGGCTGCGCCCTAAAGTTGGGACAAACACAAACATAGGAAAATAACATTGACTAAGAAACAAGCCAATGAAATTGACTAGAAAGTCATCAACTGATAAGTGCATTAACCAAAACCCTGCTGTAAGTATGTTTTGCATTGTGGGTGGAAGGTATTTGGCAACAGACAGCTTAAGCCTTTTGTATGCGAGACCTAAAAATAAATGGCATGATCGTTATGGGGGTGGGTAGTGGGGTGAATATGCAGTGGTACCTTGGACCACTTAGCCATCATGTCCACATCTGCCATTTCTAAAGTAGAAACTGTCTGAGACGTTGCACTATTTTTGCGAATCTGCATCATCTACTTTGACATGTCAAAAATAATTGTAACTGCATTACCATTTTAAAGGGGAAGGGGGCACGCTCCTTTCTCACCACTCCGCCTTCCAAATGCCAATAGGCTGGAAAATGTAATTTGAAAGTAACTTGTTGACATTGCGTTGGAAAACCCTTCACTAATCCTACCCGTAAGTACCCAAAATAAATATCTTAACATGATGTTCGGTTGTTTAAAAAATGTATAACTTTTTAGGTTCTCAGTCTGAATGAAGAGAGCGTTTAATCGGGAGGTAATTTACAGTAACAAGATTATTGGTAATGCTAGGGCAAGAATTTCAAACTAAGAAATTACATTCCAGTCTTTTAACCCTTGAGACAAGCCTTCACACATTTTTCCATCAAAATTACCACCACACTTTTCGATGTGGGAAAAGCAACATGATTTTACCATGCTGTAAAGATACATTTACAATGCACACAGGCGATAAAATCTGCGGTAATTCGGTTACCGCACATCTCCACCATTTACTGGAGACTTTCAATGACCCCACAATTGGAGACGACAGTCCGTCTGTCACAAATAATTCACATGCAGGGTGACAGTGCAAGCAAAAACACGCATTTGCAATGCAATAGGTCTCGCATTTACGTGAGTTTAAGCTATTGGCATTGTAAATGACAAATCCTTTTATTTATTTTTTTTAAACTAAAACATTAATAAAAGACATTGCAATTTTTAATGCCAATAGCTCAAACTTGCATACATGCAAAACCTATTGCATTGCAGGGAAATAGGAGTTCATTTGAGCATTGGTTTGTGAGTGTTAGTTGGATTGAAAAGGATGATCAAGGGATAGAAGAGGGAAGTATCTAGATCTGTTCTGAATTGTACAACGAAAGGACAACTTCTAATGTGATCTCCCACTTCCCCAAATCACAAGGTTCTGGTAATATTTTAATACAGAATAAGGCCCTTAAATGTCTTCCTTTGTTATGTGTCCTCTCAGACTGTTTTCACGCACAGTAGAAGAATCACTCACTTATGCTCTAGAAGACGAGACTTGAAAAAACGATGTATCACTAGGAACTAAGTGGATTTGGGATAATAATTTCCGAGTATATTATTTTTAAATAATTAGAAAGTAAACAGAATTGATCTTTATAAACCCACTACTTCATTACACATTATTTATTCATAAGTACCGGGTACTTTGTGGACGAAGACACATCCAAAGAGTTAAACACTAAAACGAGGAACACTACCAGAAACAAAAGCTGCCCAAAACTATCCAGTGATTACAACACTTCCATACATTAAATTAGTCTACTTGACTATACTCAACACTTTAATTACAGGTTAAGAAGAATGAAATGGGGAACAGCAGAGCACTCAGCTGTAGATCATCTATTCTACTATAATAAAGGAGAAACTTGCAGGCTTTGAGGCAAGTAAACGCGGGAACCACTGCGCCAATCTACACACCTGATACACCGTAGAAATCGGCAGGGTGTGTAGATGGTTATAGGCTATATAAACTTTTAAAAAAACCCTTATTTAAAAAAATTTGTTAAAAAAAATAGTCCCCCCAAAGTAGCGCCGGCCGCAACTTGCATGCTCACGTAGAGGAGCGGCGTCATAGCGGCGTCAGAGGCTCGGCGGACATGGCGCAGGGGAGGAGTGGTCACGTGAGCAGCAGCGGACAGGCCAGCGGCGGTGAGAGACCAGCGGAGAGGTGGACATGGCGCGGGGGAGGAGAGGCGGCGGACAGGCGGTGAGGAGCAGAGCGGCGAGGACCTGTCAACTCAGGAGCAGAGAATGAGGTAAGCAGGCGGGTGTCGGGCCAGGCGGGGGACGGGGAGTTACTAAAGGCAATGTCGGGGCAGGCGGGGGTTGGGGCAGGAGGGGGACAGTGACTAACACCTCCAGGCAAGGGTCGGGCCAGCCGGCAGGCGGGGGACGGGGCAGGCGGGGGCATGGGCTGCTGAGTCATGTCGGGGCAGGCGGGGGTAGGGGGAAGCCTGAAAGCACCCGGACAAGGTTGGGACGGGCTGCTAGTGAGTGAATAAGTCACATCTGCATAAAACAGAAACCACATCTCCAGGGAAGCCGTTCTCCTTTTGAAGAAATTTGAAAGTAGAACTTGTGGTGGGCAGTGTAATCTATTTGTGCAATAACATACATTTGAGTCGCATCTATCATTTGTACATATCCTATTTTAATCCTGACATTATCTAGAAGTCTCCAAAAAACGCTATCATCCTCCCAAAATAGATCCCAGGAATACTCTGGGCGTGCAGAATCTTTGCTGCCACCCTACAAGTAGGCACAGCAAATGCTTAGCACGAAGTACTGTGAAAGAAAATGAAACTCCACCTACATTTTAAAAGATGAAGCACATTTACTGATGATTCACAGCACAAGCTTACTGTATTAAGCTCTTCGTAACAAGGAGTTGGCACTTTTCTGTACATATTAAGTATATATGCGTTATAAGGGTTGTGAAGAGGGTTATCAACATATAGAGGGCACACTCTTATGGCATGTTTTTTACTATAATCTTCAAGGTATCTTACAACAACAACAAAAATCTGGAAAAATTAACTTTATTGTGAATGCAAATAATGCCATGTAGAAATATTACTTTTTACTGGTAAATGGATGTAAATTTAAATAAAAGAAAATTAAACATAATTTTTTGCCATGATTTTTGTGAGGAATTGCCCATAACAATGGCGTGGGAGCAATTCCAAAGTAAAGCTAGCCATGCTGCTTAAAACAATGCAGATTTCAGGAAATTAACAAATCGAGCACTAAGAGGGTTAATAAGATGGCGGAAGGGTGACTGATCACACACTCACTCGTGGCGGGTACGATGTCTGGCAGACAACATTTCAAATATCGGTGGCACCCGCTATTGGTTCACAATATCCTGGGAGGTGAGTAAAGTAACATCTTAGTTTTATCAATTGCTATATAAACGCCACATCCAGGTGGGTTACGAGAGTTTAAGGCATACATTCCAAAGCAGTCATACTGATAGTGAACATACCAGTAAAATATTTGGGCCGAGATCCGAGGCTGCCGCATAAGGAAGTCAGTGAGAGCGGGGCTGTCTGTGACAAAAGCAAAAGTGAAAGCGCGGATGTAAATTGGAGCCGGAGAAGGCCGGAAAAGCTGCAATCATGTGTTTGCTGGCCCGGGAGTGGTGCATGCGTGTGTGCATGCGCACGCAGTCTGCTCTTTTTCAAACCACATACTCGTGCTTGTGACGCGCCCCTGCGCACTCCCGCAAGGTGGATGCCGCCAGAAGCACAAGTTTGTGCTTCGAAAAAGAACAGAACGACGGCTAAAGGTCCTCCTAAGCAGCGCATGCGTGCTGCATAGGCGAGACCTAAAAAGGGAGATAGGGCAGAACCGAAAAATGATAGATCCATCTAATTAATTGATAGTACAGCAAAATTAACGGGGAGAGTGCTTTTAAATAGGAGAGGATTGGGCTCCAGAGAAATGCATTTTAGAAGAGGCCCAGTATGGCTGTAGAAAAGGAAAGGGCACAATTAACCAGTTCCTAAACCTGACTATGATTATCTCCAAATATACTCAAGCCAAGGAGGGCCAGCTATTTATGGCATGTATGGACTTAACAGCCGCTTTTGATTGCGTATCTCATAGCAAGTTATGTGCAATTATGGAAGAAATTGGAGTGGAGCCCCCTATCATCGCTTTTATTAGGCAGCTTTATACAGGGGCAACAGCTTCTGTTCGGTTTGGAAGAAACAGAGAACGTACATAGCCATTTATTATCAAGACAGGGGTAAGACAAGGTTGTGTATTGGCCCCATTTTTAGGTCTCGCCTATGCAGCGCGCTTGCGCTGCTTAGGGGACCTTTAGCCGTCGTACAGCTCTTTTTCAAAACCCATACTCGTGCTTGTGGCACCATACACCTTGCGGGAGCGGGCAGGGGCGCGCCACAAGCACATGCTTTGAAAAAAGAGCAGACTGCTCTCCCCAGCGTGCGCACGCCTCTCTCCTCGCCGGCAAGTCACTCGCTCCGCCCTCTCTGTCTCCTTTTTTCCGTGCTTCTTGTTTTTTCAACAGTACAGTATCCTCTTACTAGCTGCCTTCCAATTGCCCACTCCCACCTACAATCAGTGGTGTTATTGACGCCATGTTGTTACTGGCACCACTGCACAGAATTATATAAGAGGCAGCTGGGGCCCAGGAGCAGCAGCAGGCGGTAGAGAAACATGTTCTCGGCTGATCCTTGCACACCCCACAGAGCAGCACCTGAGCCACTTTGAGTTATGCTGGGAGAGAACCTCCCTCTCTGACCTTATCAAACCCGATTTTTAAAATCACATCTTCCGAGTTCATTCACGTAAACTGGCAGCATTGGTTAAAAACATTCCATTTAATTTTCCAAGGGTACCTTAGGTTCCCTCCTCTTCAGTTCATGATACAGGGTGACGTCTTCACCGCACATTTAACAAGTAGCAAACACAAGGTAATGCTTCCCATCTCTCCTGACTGCATCTCTTTCTCACTGTGTCTCCTTTAAATACATCTCTTTGCCCTCAACATTACCAGTGTTTCTCTATACAATCCTCCAATGTCTGAACTCTTGTCTTCCACCTTTCAGAGTGTCTACAATCTAGCTCCCACTGCCCTTCACCCTCTCTGTATCCCTCCTGTCCCTGTCTGCCTGCTGCCACCGCTCTCCTTGCTTTGAGTCTGCTCACTGCCTGTTCCCCTCGTAACCTTATTTAATAGGCATGTGCATATAGGTCTGCGTTAGTTTCTTCTGTGCACAATTGCTTCGGGGATTTTCGGGTCATTGCTTTGCGTGCATTTGGTGTTTATGATCGCTTCTGTAATTTGAGTGTATCTGGGGTGCTTGTGTTTGTATGTGCACATGTGTGATTCGAGAATATGTATATCTGCGGGGCTTGTATGTGCAGCGGTGTGATTTGAGAGTGTGTATATCGGCATGCTTCTGTTTGTATGTGCACAAGTGTGATACTGTGTGTATATCTGGGCTGTTTGTATATGCACAAGTATAATTTGTAAGTGTGTATATCTGTGGTGCTTGTCTTCTTTCTCCCCGTGTCTGGTCATCTCGGTCAGGGCCCCTTCTCCATAAACCCTCTCTGCCACACCACATCCTGGCCCCTTCTTTACTGTGGCGGCTTCTGCTCGAACACTTTCAAGCCCACACCCCCCTCAACTCAAAGACGTACAGTGCATTTGTTGTGCGTTCGTGGAAAATATCATCTGATAGGAGGATCCCCCCTCTTGAAATACCAGCAGCACTGATGGATCTGATATGGAGCTCGGAAGGAGGTGCTTTCCTCTGTTGTTTGACCTCAAATGCCTCCACTTCCCCTCCGAGTGAATAAAAGTAGTCCACAGGGTCAGCAGCCGGCTCGGGGGAAGCGGAGGCGCTTTGCAGACACTTGGTTCTTCCTCAGGAGAAGCTACAAGGTGTTTCACTCGAAGCACACAGACTTCAGGCATGGAGCAGGAAGTCGGAGTCGTTCTGCTGCCAGCAGTGCTGCTGGGCTGTGCTGGTGAGTCTGCTGTGCACTGGTCTTCTTGTGTGGTGCTACCTATTGCTTGTATAGTGCGCATTTGCCATGTGATAGCAGACTATTGTAGGGCTTAAAATGCTCATAGTTCTATTTGAGGTGCTGAGGAAGGATGAAACTACACTACTTATTCTGTTATTTGGTTTTGCATAGCGGACTTCTGCCACTGGGGGGGCCTCACATTTCATCCTGAGTTTATGTAATTGCCATGTTATTTGTGTAGCGCTTAGAATACTAATAGTACTAAGGGAGTGGAGAAGGGGTGGAAGTGCACTGCTTGCTATGTTGCTCAGTTTTTGCATAATGCACTCCTGTGGCTGTTATGGCCTCGTAGAGTTATTAACCATTGCCTCTTGCTTTATACTGATGTTGTTATCTCATATTGGTAGGATAGTGCTTAGATAACTCATGACCCTTTTAAAAGCACAAAGGACATGGTTATTTTATTTGTCTGTTCCATACTCCAGCCATTGCCAAAGCATCACAGTACGCTCAAAATCTGGCATCTGTTAATTCTCCCCTAATATCTGTCTGTTACTCGTATTATAATTCACGTACAATTTCCTAACCTCTACCCTCCTGTTGTTTATATCTCTCCCCAACCCAAAACAAACAAAAAACCTTATAGCTAACAACCATTAGAACAGGCAAGATAAAGTTGCCAACATTCCAACAAAAAAAACCTAAACATTTTTGATATTCTTTTTTCAATAAGGTTGTTCAGCTATGCATAATATTAGCTTAGTTATAGATAAGGTAACACAAATGTTTATAATACTTTTTTATTATAACTTTACAACAGGCTGCACACAAACCCAATTACTCTACAACATAGTTTGAACACATTAGCAAAGCCAATAGCTCTAGCTAAACACTTATAAGGGCCCAAAGGCGAGAGCTATTGGCTATGCCAATGCTTTGTTATTCTCTTTGTATCCTAATGGGCTAGAGGCAATCCTGGGGCGAACAACAAAAGATGTCCCCTACGTGGAGTCATCCCATTTCCTATACTCCTCTATGCGGATTGTTGGAAGCCGAAGTCCCCATCCCGCACCACTGTCACCAAATGCAATATCCGGGACACCTCACTCAACGTTAGGCCAAGTAAGGACACCGTTTGAGATAGCCCTGCTCACCCCCTTAGTAGCTTGGCACGAGCATCCAGGCCTATCTCCAAGGTATGAGTGTACAGTATGTGCAACCACACCCACAGCAACCCACTGGTGACATCACAATTGGACTCCACACGAGTTTGATAAAACAAGTATAAACTTTATATAAAAAAATATACGATCAAACCACACGATACAAAAGCCAACATATAATAAAGGGTAATATTCGTTCTGGCTGGCTGGTAGGTTCAAATCCCAACCAGCGCTTTCAAAATGCTATGCTGGTCGCAATGCTAGAATCACACATGTTGCAATGGACAAACAATAATGCACTGCGTAACGATACAATCCTGTGCTGGGCAAATAAGAAATAATACAATGAGTTGCGATACACCACGGTACCTTGCAATGGGAGAAATAATGCAATGCATACCGCTACAATCATATACTGCACAATGAAGGAATAATGCAATGCGTCACACCCCAATCACGTACTTTGCAATGAAGAAATAATGCAATGCGCTCTGCTACAATTGTGTACTTTGCAATGAAGAAATAATGCAATGATGGCCGCTACAATCCTGTACTTTGCAATGGAGAAATAAGGCAATGCGTAGCACTACAATCGTGTCCTTCGGGATGCAGAAATAATGTCAGGCATCATAAGACAGTCCGGCAGTTCGTTAGCAGCAATATTGGCAATGTGTATTACGACAATCACCCTCTTCGATAACAGTTGCCCCCCACCCCACACGGATCAACGATGTCATAAAGTACAGCTTCTCACTCTGGTCCCAGTACTGCCACTCCTTTGGTCAGTACGGGCCCCAATCTGAGCCACATCAAAGGACTGAGAGGCCGAGAGAGTGTCCCTCCGAGCCTGCACCCCACCCAGGTAGTGATCCACTTTACCTAGGGGCGCGAGCCCACTCTCCTCTCCTCCTTTAGCAAACGGGGCCTGGCAGCTCAGCTCCTCCAGGGCCGCTGGTCCGGGCCGCGACTGTTAGGAAGGTCTCAGGCGGCTGCGGGGCAGACGTACCCCATGCCTCTAAAATTACTTTACTCCGGGTGCAAGTTCAACACACCACCGTCCGGGTTTCCTCAGGAATGAAGCCACACACAAAACACTGATGGGACTTCACGTCGACTCCGAGTGCACAGTCACCAGGCACTTCTTCCTGCGGTCTCAGTTGGCACCAAGACACGCGTACCGTGTTGCAAAGACCCACTTTCTTCCGGTGCACACGATGATCTACCGATCACCTCACAGTCCAATGAAGCAATGTGCACCAAAGCATGCACATTGCTTCACTGAGACTTACTCGAACTCCGGTGCCCCGATATCCAGGCGCTCTTCACCAACGTCTTCGGCCGCACCACGACATGCTCACCGTGTCCGAGCCTCACTTCCACTCTGTTGCACTCGATGACCAGGCGCTCTTTACCAGTGCCTCCGGTGCACCCCGACACTCACCCTGCGCGTCCGAGACTCACTCCACTTCCGATGCACACGTTGACCAGGCACTCCTCACCAATGCCACCTGTGCACCACGACACGCACCCTGCGCGTCTGAGACTCCCTTTATCCCCGATGCACACGCTGACCAGGCGCTCTTCACCAGCGCCTGTGATGTACCACAACATGCACCCTGCACGTCCGAGTCTCACTTCACCTCCGATGCACACGCTGACCAGGCGCTCTTCACCAATGCCTGTGGTGCACCATGAGACGCACCCAGCGCGTTTGAGACTCACTTCACCTTCAATGCACACGTTGACCAGGTGCTCTTCACCAACGCCTCCTGTGCACCACGACACGCACACAAAGCATCCGAGTATCACTTCTAGTCCGTGTGTCCAAGATCACAGGGTACACCTTCTGAGGGTCTCAAGCTGCCACAACACACGGCCACCACGTTGCTTGAAACTTCTCCAGGAACTTTTATGTTCCTGTGTTTTGAAACGGGGAGCCAGCTCTCCTCGGGCCCTTGGGGTAACAAGACACAGCACAGTCTTCTTCAGGCAGGGGCACCCAGCACAAAAAGCACAGTCCCAACAGCCTCTTCCTTGGTTAAAACAGCATACTGCAGACCAGCCCAAGATCATGAAGCAAGGATTGGCTCTTCCCAGCAGTCTCTTCAATTGTTCCTTCCTTGGCAGAGGTTCCTCTTGACCACGAAATGGGTCCATGCCTTTTCAGTCTTAATCCATTTCTATTCCATTACAACGTTCAGGGGTCTCAGCTCTCATAGTTATACCCCTAAATGTCTTTGAAGTTCGTTGTGCTCAGGGGTCCCTGACCCCTGCCTAAATCAGTTCTGGGTGTCTCCCTTCCAGCGTCACCTTTCTCTCTTTGATACTGGGGGTCTGGAGCCTTAATCACTCAGCAGGAGACAGGTCAATTGTTTTATAGCAGCAACCCAGGCCTCTTCACCTCCCGGGGCTTCTCCTCTACCTACTCTCCACATGCAGGTCAGCCTGGCGCCATCTCAGCCTTTCCCTGGGTCAAGACCCCCCCAGCTCCTCTCACCTCTCAGATCCAGACAGTCAATCCACATTCAGCAGAGATACACAGAAATCCTTAAAGCACAAAACTCAGTCACTTTCTAAAAGAGTGGTTTCTGAACACACAGTGACAAAACCACCTTCATAGAAAGATGTTATGACACTGTGAGTTCATACATACTAAACTTCACCTCTCCATTTTAAACATATAGGGAGCTAGGCTAACAAAACACAATACCCAGCCTCCCACTTTCTGTCCTATGGGCAGGATGGCCTTTCACCAGTGAAAAACTAAATGGAGTGTTTTTCACTGTCAGGACATAGCACACACCTCAGTATATGTCCTATCTTTTACTTACACTGCACCCTGTCCATGGGTTACCCGGGACCTACCACAGGGGTGCCCACTGTGTACGCAAAAGGGAAAGTAAGGCCTGACAAGTGGTTGCTCTTGTCAGGACAACATGCTAACTCAGCAAACTGCGTGCAGGCCCTACACTGCAGGCCTGAGTTCGCTTCTCCGCGCACATTTGCATTACTAGCCCTGGCACACACACAGTGCACATCAATAGGGACTTTACTAGTAAGGCAAACATACCAATCATGGCCAACCAATTACCATTACACTTTACACAGGGAAAACTTGTACTTTGACACTGATCAGCAGTGGCAAAGAACCAAAGCATCTAAATTGGCAACTCTATTTAAGGAAAACGGTCTAGAGGGAAAGCAAAACGTTTAGGGAACTTTAGCAAAAAAAGACCAAGTCCTACACGGATGTTGCGGTGCTCCTGGCTAGAACTCCTATGGCACTGCAGAACCTTATACAGGAGTACACGTGTAATATGGCTAGGTTAGACCTGTGTGTAAACATTTCAAAATCCTTTGTTTAAATTTTTCAATGTTTCAATCTTTTAATTTCCATATGGAGAAGAGGAAATTAGAAGTGGTTGATTTGTTTATCTAGCTGTGTGTATTATTTGACAAAAAGCTTTCTAGGAAAAAGGTGGTGTTAAGTAGAAAGGCCCTTTTCAGGGCACTTGCAAATCTTTCTACAAAATTGGGTTTGAAACCTATACCAGACCTGTTAAATATACACCAACTAAAAACGCTGACTAGGGCCACATACGGTAATTTGGCGAATGGTAGACCCGGTTCCATTGCAACGTGTGAAGTATGATTTTGGAAGAGGTTGCTCTCGCTCCCCGTTCATGTGCAAATTATCTACCACATTTAGAATTGAATTTATCATACCTTGAGGAAGTAATTGGATTGACCCCACTGTTATACAAGCTTTCCATAATGAAAAGCCAATGTGTACAACTAAACCAGGCAATCCTGCTGGAGTGCTTAATACTAGAATACGCCCATAGGATCCCCTGGTTAAAATATGTAGAGAACACTTTGACTGAGATAGGGCTCTAAGACCTTTTTCATTCGCCATCACAGTGTGCATCGTTCTCAAAGGTAAAATTAAAAAAGATTTTCCTGGAAAAAACTGCAAATGATAGGTGGGAAAGGAATAAAGTAAAAACAACAAAAAGTTTCCTTTCCCCCTCATAAAGATATATTGCATTCATACCTTTAATTGGTATGGAACCTTCGGCATAGATACATCTTGATTACATTAACCTCATAGATGCTCGTAAACATCCCTCCCCAGTGCTGCGCTGTCCATTGGAACTAGTGCTGAATGGACGTCCAATGGTCGTGCGCAGCACTGGGGAGGTAGTGCTGCCGTCGGCCAATGCACCAAGGGAGCACTTAAGGGGTTAAGGCTGAATTATATTCCTGTAATGTTTGTTTTCCCGGCTAACACTCACTCGGTGAACGATGTCCAACTGTAATGGGAGAGCAAATCAAACAACATTACATATTTTATTTTTCTCTACCTATTTATGGACTCCAAAGGAAAGCTTTTTTTAGTTCCGATGTTACGGAAATATAATCTTGTCCAATCTATCCCTGCACTGCACTTTATTCAGCAGCTCTTAGACCTGTATGTGTGTTATACTCTCACCTCTCATCTATGGGCAATTGCCAGACGTAGACCGTTATCTTTACAGATGTTTTAATGGACTGTATTTATTTGACAATTTAGAAATTGTGAAGTTATGTAATTGATTTATTATGATGTATGTATGGTCTTAAATGTTTTTATTGGATGTAAGGTTTTAACTCGTATTTGTATTTTTACTTTTTATGCATTAAAATAATGCAAAGTAAAGTAAAAGCAAAAAAAAAAAGACAAACAAAGAATGCATTGTGTATACAAATAAATGATCAAAGGAACCCAAGAAGTAGATAAACAATGCCCATTTCATTATCAGTCTATCAATGGATACAATCACATAGGTTCCATTCTCCCTTTATGTTGACAACGTTTCAACCCTAGCCATGTTATGGGTCATCATCAGGACCCATAATTTTTATTTTAGGTAAGGCATGCCCAACTGAAGTGCTACATCTTGCTAGAAAGCCAACTATGAATATTAATATAACCATCAAAATTAATCACAAAATGTTTCAGCAGTTTTTCTTATTGTTATACATTTTCTTTATATGAAAAAATAAATCAGAACCCAACCACTGAATCTTCCAGTGAAAATCAACACAACTTAATTTTCTTCAATAACTCAGGTATCATCCAGTTCATAATTTCAACATTGGAGGAAGGCGTATGTAGAAACCGATAAAGCCACTTGGAAGAAGAAAATAGTTAGCTATAAAAAGGAAATTGTGACTGCAAAAGCAGAATATCATGCAGAAGTTATCCAGAAGGCACCCAATAGTGCCAAGAGTATCTTTAAAATTGTGAAGGACATCGCCAGACCAGATTGTACTAAAAATAAGAATCTTCCTTCTCTGGAGTTATATGACAGTTTAGCCACCTTTTTCGAGGATAAGATAAGCAAAATCATTGAAGGGCTGAAAATGGATGACTTGGTCATCTCTGGTGAGATAGATGGTAGTTCCTCACTAAATAAGCAAGAGGGTTGGGAAGGGGGAGCTAAGTTAGTAGATCAGGTGGTCTTTTTAGATCATTTTGACCTTCCCTCAGAGGAGGAGTTTATCAATGTAGCCTTAGGAGTTTCCTCTGGCTCCCCTATAGACCCCCTCCCTCATAAAATCTGGAAGGAGTTAGGACCTGAGCTCTTACCGATACTTCGACAACAGTGCAGTCAATCCTTGACTAACAAGTTGGTACCGTTAAGCTGGAAGCAAGCAATAATAACGCCTTTTCTAAAAAAATCTACGCTCGACCCAGCTTGCCCTAAGAGCTATAGGCTCATCTCTCTCCTACCCTATCCAGTGAAGATCACAGAGCGCCTGGTAAATAGGGCACTCTCCCAGTTCCTGGAGTTTAATAACAAGTTGGCTGACATGCAGTTTGGTTTCGGTCCAGGCCACGGGACGGAGACTGCTCTGGCGACCGTTTTGGATGATCTTCAAATGCGAGCAGACATGGGACAATCGGCTATACTGATTTTATTGGACCCGTCTGCCGCATTCAACACGGTCAACTATGCAGTCCTTTAGTAAGATTGGAGAGAGTAGGGGTAGTGGGCGTAGCCCTGAAATGGTTTCAATCTTACCTGGCAAACAGACGTCAGGCAGTGACTCTCTCCCCTTATCAATCTCACTTTGTCGATATTAGGCAAGGGGTGCCCCAGGGTTCTGCAATCAGCCCAATACTATTTAACGCCTATATGAGTCCCCTGATCGCGTCATCAAGTCACATAATGTCAGCCTCGTGAATTACGCTGACGACACACAGCTTATTTTATCATTGGAGGGTGATCAGGCGGTCTCACTTGGAAATTTTCACGCCTGCATGCAAGATACGGTGCACTGGTTGAGAAACAACTCCTTGCAATCCAACAGCGATAAAACGGAGATACTATGCTGTGCAGCAGGTAAAATGCCATTCTCACTTCCACTGGACTTTTGGCCCATCCCCACGGATACACCTCCGATACCCATTGAAACGGTACGTAATCTAGTAATTAGCTTCAGTGATAAACTGAACCTAGAAATCCAAGTAAACAAGATTTTGGGGAGCAGCTTCACTCTCATCAGAGTACTCCAGAAGATTCTTCCGTTGTTACCCACCCAGGCACGAGCATGAGTAGTAAGGAGTGTTGTTCTGAGTCGTCTGGACTATGGCAATGCATTGCTGCTGGAGTCCTCAAGGTATCTGATTGGGAGACTCCTGAGAATCCAGATTGTGCCGGCAAAACTTGCCCTATCGAGACCACGACGATCATCCACATCTCTGGCAGAGCTGCATTGGCTCCCCGTTTTCCAGACGATACAATTTAAAGCACTCTGTATCGTTTTTAAGGCGCTGCACGGGACTGGGTCTAAACTGCTGCAGAACAAGTTTTGTTGGTATGTCCCCACCCGCTGTCTTCGCTCCTCCTCGGCTAACCTGGTAAAAGTACCCAGGATTAAAAGAGTAAAATCGGGGGGAAGAGCTTTCAGTTTTGCAGCAGCGCTGCTCTGGAATGGTCTCCCAACTGATCTAAGACAGATGCAGGATTTGTTGAAGTTTAAAAGGAAAATAAAAACCTGGTTATTCCCCAGAGCATAATCCTTTTCATAGTAACATTGTCTTTGTGACACTTTGGTGGCAGTGTACATGTATCATCAGCGCCAGGATGCCCGTAGGGTTACAGTGCGCTTCACAAATCTGGATAAAAATAACAATAACAATAATTAAATGTTCAAAGAACTGACAGTATGCAACTAGGTGCTTAAAAGGACATTTATAACCACTATTTTACTCAAGGAATATCAAACTACATGTTCATTATTAGTTTTATTTATAATTGCCTACTCTACCTAAATTACATGTACGAAGCAAACTTCGCTTTTCACTCTTTTATGTTGAACTTTACAATTTGAGATATCTAAGTGAAAGGCAGCATATCGATTCTTAACAGTTGGAAAAACAACTATAAAAAAGAAAATGAATTTGCAATTTCTAATTGTGTCTCAAGTAGCTTAGTGCAGTTTTTACGATTTTGCTTGTGTTTTTGTTATATCTGATTCTTTTTAATTCTTTGATTTGTGAATCATTGTATGGCTTACTTTTGTAAAACTTAAAGAACAAAGATCTTAAGTAGGCAGTCAGATATTTTAGGATTACATTTTAACATCAGATATGTTTATTTTAATGCAGTTGAAAATAAATTATGCTTGCTTCTCTCTTTTTTGTCTCTCCTTTTCGCTTGTATGTAATGTTCATCTGCATTTATTTGTTTCTACTTTTGTTTTTTTCTTTATGGGACCTATATATGTACATCATTGAAATTCCTGTAATTCTCTAACTAATAATACTTAAAAAGCATTAAAAAGCCCCAGGCTTGGGCCCCATTGTGCGGCAAAACACTTGTTGGCTGGTCTAAGTTCTCTGCTGCTTTGCAATTAAGTAGAGTCTTTCCTTTGTTTTCAACTGCATTAAATTACACATATGTGATGATTAGTACGTAATCTCTGACCATTATTTTACTGAAAGGAATAACAAACCACATGTTTATTATTATCATTGATAATTGATTACTCTACCTTTCTTAAATATATTTCAGAGTTGTGGACATAGGGGTATTGCCCTAATAGGGCAAGCAATTAATCAATAATAGTCAGAGTAACTCCAAAACTAATACTCCCCCATCCTCGATTACTACAACTTTTAAAAGTATAATAGCTTTCTAAATGGCCCTTTTAGCCGGGTTCCCCCAAACATTTTACCTTCTTTCTCCTGTTTTTTACTTAGTTTTTTCTCGCTTTAGGACTCTGTTCACTTTTATTCACTGCTGACCAGTGCTAAAGGGCATGTGCTGTGTGTCTAAAATAAAGTGGTATTTAGTTGTTCCATGATTGACATATTTGATTTACTGATAAGTCTCCAGTACAGTGCACTATATTTGTCCATGGCCTGTAAATTAAATACTACTAGTGTTCCAGAAGCACTGATTGTGCCACCCACATGAGTAGCCCTTTAAAAAAAACATGTCTCAGGCCTGCCACTGCAGCCCCTTTGTTTGCAGTTTTAAACTGCCTTTTCGACCTGGCAAGTTCACCTACTTGCCAAGAACAAACTTTCCTTTTTATTACACATAAGTAACCCCTAAGGTAGGCCCTAGGTAGCCCAATGGGCAGGGTGCAGTGTATTTAAAAGTTAGGACTTGTACTTTGACGTTTTACATGTCTTGGTAGTGAAATACTGCTAAATTTGTTTTTCACTACAGCAAGGCCTTTCTCTTCCATAGGTTAGCCCTGGAGCTGCTTTGTAACCCATTACAAGTGTTACTGCCAATTGGAAAATATAGGAATAATGAGCTTGGTGATTCTGGACTCACAATTTAAAAACACATATTTTTGTGAAGTTGGTTTTTAGAATGCAAATCTGAAAATGCCACTTTTCTTTAGAAAGTGGCCATTTTCTTACATTAACCAATATTTGCCTCTGCCTGTCCTTGTAAAACACGTCTGGAATGGATGACAGCTCGGTTGCGTGTATTCCCTCTAGACAGTCACACGTAGAGGGAGCTGAGGTGTTCCCTGCATACCCTGATGGCCCATCACCAGGCTTATGAGCCTTCCTGAGCTAGAGTGAGAGGGAGGAACTGAAACTTCCACCTGAATAGGACTGTGCCTGTCCACATACAAAGAGGTGCATTCATCCGTGTAGCGTGTCTGGAGTGTGGACAAGGAAAAACATAGTCTTGTGCACTACAAAGACCTTTCTTTGAAGTCTCCCTACTTCAAAGGCTGAAATGGGTCTGAGTACTGGACCTCTGACACCATATACTCAGAACACATCTGGACTGAGGACATACTGCCAGGAAGTAGAGCTGTTGTGCTGCCAGGAGAAACTGCCACTTTGCTGCTTGCTTTGCTGTTCTGGCCTGTTGCCTGCTGCTTCTTGCCTGGGGTTGAGAAGACGGGACTTCACTCTCTACATCCTGCATCTCTAAAGGTTCTCCAAGGGCTTATTTGGGCTTGCCTCCTGTTTCTGAAGTCTGAAAGATATCAAAGACTTCACCTGCATCTTGCTACCAGCACCTGGACTCCTCTGCTATGAGTCATGCTCTGCCAAGTGGTGCCAAATCCAGTCCTGGGCCATTGTAAGTGAGTGGTTGGAGCTGCAACCCAGGAAACCAATGCATCAACTCCGAAGTGTTGTTGGTAACTGGCGCCTTCCCTGCAAAATTGGTGCATTGCTGCACTGATGCCATGGACATTGCTCGCTGAGTGCGCAACGCAACAGCCTGGAGTTACAATGCAGCCCGACTTTACTGATCACGAATCACATCTGCTGCGTGGGTATCTGACAACGCATCGCCAGTGTCTGCTACACCCTGACTCCAAAACTTTCCCGGCCTGGCGTGGCTTCTCAGCCACAAAATGCCTTCAGCTCAGCGGTTCTACATCAACCCACATCACCTTTGACATCGACGCATCAACGACTTTGCCCGACTTCAAAACTGACGCATTGCTTACGTCAGCAATGCATTACCTCCATATTTCAACACATCATTCCAAGCATCAATGCATCCAAGGTACTGTCAGTGGGTCTGCGTGACTCCTGTATCCGGCCCACGCTTCATTGCGGTTGGACTGAACATTTGGAATTGCCTCTGTGAAGCGCGAACAGATAGTCCCAGTTGGAGCTATTGATTTCTAAGCACCATATTTTGATTTAATCTTGCAAAATTCATATCTTGGCTTGCGCATGTTGGATTTTTGTTGTTGTGGTCTTGTTTTACTCCGATGACTATTGCCTATTTTTCTAAACTGGTGTGGAGTATTTCTGTGGTGCTTTTACTGTGTGTGTGTGCAAATACTTTACACATTGCCTCTTTAGTTTAGCCTGACTGCTCTGTGCCAAGCAACCAAAGGGTGATCACAGATAACATTTTTGTTTGTACTGCACTTATCCTGACTAGGATTGTGGTTCCCACTTGGAAAAGGTGCATACCTCTGCCAACCAGAAACAATTTTCTAACAGATAGCATAAAAGAAAAGTGCAAGGAATTGTTATTACTCTCCTTGACCGTACTGGTAGCTATTAAAATACGATATCTAAGATTATCTGTACAGAGAGACAGATGTCAGAAAGTAAATTCACTCTCATTCAGTTTCGGTAACTATCCTCTATGTAAAACTATGATACAAAAATGTCCATATTTCTGCCCTGCACCGGTCAGGCGAGCTAGTTAAATACAGTACTCTGGTTTTAACCAAACGATTTATATAGTGGGAACAATATGATGCAAATATAACCATAATCATAACACGCGCCACAGATCTCAAGTATTGCTCCTTAATTAAACTAAGAATATAGTTTGTTAATAAAGCACAGGTGGGTCCCACTACCCCAGAGTTCTTCAAACTGTGGGGCGCGCCCCCCTGGGGGGGCGCGACACCTTCCTAGGGGTTGCGCGCAATCCACCCTAATTTTACCTTTGTTCCCTGACAAGGCTTCTTAGAGTACTCCGGAATGGTTGGAGGGAGGCGGGAGGGGAAATCGACGGGGCACGAAGTGCCCATGCTTTTATTATGTTCACCGTCCTAGGAGGGGGTTAATCCAATCAGCTTCAGCTGCAGTGAGGAGACAGGAAGTCTCCTCTGCTAAAACCGAAGGTAAACAAACTGAAGACACATTCCATATTATTATAGAGGAGTCCACTAGCCTTGCACTGCAGCTGAAATGCCTGTCTGTTCCTTTGCTTTCAGTTTAAGCAGTGGAGACATCCTGCCTCTCACTGAAGCTGAAGCATTTCAGCGCTATAAATTAACCCCCTCCTGGGAGGGTTAGCGCTTCCCAGAAAGGAGCCAAAGTTTCTTTTAAAACTACACAGGCAGGCGCGCAAAATGATAGCCAGCCCTGTGTTATTTTACAGACTGCATGTTCCCTTTTATTATCACCAGTATACCCGATGCACAGCTAAAAAATACTGTATGTTATCTTCACATTAGTAATCAGCAAACATCACAATATATTCTGTTAGTTTAAACATTATTTGTAAAATAAGTGCATTACTCGCAATTCATGTAAGGATTTTCATGTTGCCAGTTCTTTGACTTAAAAAATACAAGAAAAACGATTTTGGTACATTATAAAAAATAATGTTTAAACTAACAGAAAATATTGTGATATTTTGCTGATTACTAATGTTAAGATAACTTACAGTATTTTTTAGCTGTGGATCTGGTATACTGGTGGTTTTCCTCCATAAGTATTGTGTTAGTTCAATAGGCTGGCTACCTTCTAACTGGGTTGCACCCATTCACTAAGTGAAACTTGATTATTCTTTGTTTACTGTGTTCAAATACAGTGTGCGCAGACTCTCCACAAAAACCCTTTTATTATCAGCCATAGATTATTCAAGCAGCCCTGGAACACAAGTAAAAGTTATTTCTATTTCTATTTGCTGTTCAAAGTATGCATGGACAAGTACTGACAAAACAGCTTTAGGTGACAGCTTATTTTTGTACCCCCTGGGACATCAAAATAATAAGCTGTCAACCCTAATCACAAGACTGGGAGTTTGTTGCAGGATCACCACATTATTTATTTCCTCCACCTTGATCCCTGGTTACTGCCATATTAGCAATAGTTTAACACATTTGAAACCCAACGCTGCCGTCAATAACATTCTGAGTTACTTCAAGTGTCTGGGAATGCACCATGCATTCAGACAACCCGCTTCTCATTCTTGCCCCTCACTGCTCAATCTGCAATCTCACTCAAATAAGCCCACCAATAATTATGCATTCATTTGTCCCACTCTGCACTTATATCTGCAACCAAATTCATATGGTCACCTCGCTCTCCCTGCAGTCACACCTCTTACCCTACTCACAAACTGTTGCATGGCTCACTGTGCGCACATGAGCACTCCTGCCCCCCACACAGCACAGAGGGTTAATGTGCCCGCTCCATAGAATGTGTACCATGCAGATCTCAGAACTGAGTGTGAGTAAACAATGAGTAGCGCTATAACACAATAAAAAGAGATGAGGTGCATCGTTGGTGAGTGATAGTGAGGGAATTCATGGAGGAGGAAATGTGGGAGGGGGCATGGCTGCAGTTTGTGTGCCAGCGCAAGGGTAAGCACAGAGATGCGTCATATTCTTGTAAATATGTTGCACCCCTGTGCTTCGGAAGTGTCGCAGCATGGTGCAGCCAAAGGGCTTGCGGTGCCACGCTTCAGCACTTTCTTGTAAAGCTGCCCATGAATGTGGCCACTACCTGAGGATGGCAGTAGCAAAAATCCATCGAAAAACAGGCACACCCGTCATATTTATGTTGGTGGTGTTATCAATCAATGTCATGTGTAAAACAAAGCATCCTAGTACAAACAATTTTTGCACATTTTATCTAGAAAAATTGTGTTTTGAGCTATGTAATAATCTGTCATTTCAGCCCACCCACTCACAAACCTGCACTTTATTAAACACTCTTATTATGTTGAACATTATTTGCTGAAAAATGGCCCAGGATATGCACGCGGCAGTCAATTATGTAGTGTACCAGATTGCAGAAATTTCTGTCAGGTGTTGGGGGGCCCAACAGCTAAAGCAATTGAGCTGGGGGGCTCAACCTACAAAAGTTTGAAGACCTCTGCCCTTCCCTATGCCTATTGCAATAATCACAAGGTTTTTGTGGCACAGATATGGTGGCCTTCCGGGCTGCCTATATGTATGAAGCCACTGGGAGAAAAATAGAATCAAGTCAGGGAAAAAACAGAGCGTTATTGCAACCTTACAATGTCTAATGTTATGCTTCATAATAAGGGGATGCAAAAAGCATCTTCTGGTCTGAAAAGAAATAGTGCACAGAAACATAAAATATACAATAGTTCCCTCTCCTTGTTTACAGTTGCAAGAGACTGATCCTCTAGTTTTGTTTGACTAGATGCTGGTATAAGACAATACAGGAAGTAGGCCTAGTCTAAATCTTATACAGAGCGATCTTTTTACTACCTGAAATAACTGCCCACGTATCATTCATATAAACAGTAGCGTTTGATTTCCTGAAATTGCAGCATTAGTTTGCATCTACACTGATACATAAAACCAATATTTCTCTTTAATCAACTGCACACTCGAGGGAGACATTAAGTCCGGGTTTCCCCAAATTCTGGGCAACATATAGCTATCAAAGCGCTCACTGTCAGATCTGTCAGCTTTAGGTTGGTCTGGCCCCAAACATTTTGCCTTCCTTCTCCATTTTTTGCTGATCTCGTCTTTACTGGTCATAGGACTCTGTGCACCTTACTACTACTGACTAGTTCTAAAGGGCATGTGCTTGCTCCTTAAAACATGTTAACCCTGTCTTGTCCCCAATTGGAATATTTAATTTTCTTGTACGTCACTAGTAAAGTGGTACTACATGTTCCCAGGGCCTGTAAATTAAATGCCACCACATGTGGGCCTGCAGCTCTTATTGTGCCACCCACCTAAGTAACTCTTTTAAACATGTCTTATTCCTGCCTTTGCAGCCTCTGTGGGCAGTTTTAAATTGACATTTCGACCTGGTAAAAGAAACCTTTTTCCAGCCCAAACCTGCTTTTTTAGTACATAAAAGTAACCTCTAGGACTTTTGGCAGGTGTCTTTTCAGAAGCAAGATGGCAGCTGTGTGAGGACACCTGAGTGCAGCCCTCCACCCTGCTAGAGCTGGTGACCGTAGGAGACGTATACTGAACAGTGGTAGAAGTGGGGGAAAAAAAGTAGGGGAACTGTGGGTGGAGATCAGGGAGCGGGAATAACCTGAGGCTTGGGTCAGTGGGCGGAGTCAGAGGTGTGGCCAGAAAGAGCAAATCATTCTAATTTTTAGTGTTTTTTTGGCATTTCACTGCCAGGTTGCAACTTATTATGTTATTTAATTCAACCAATGGATACACATGTATTTAAGGTTTAATGAGTTATTGACATTAAAATACATTCACAAATTGGGATTCGTTTCCAATCACAGAGTGTCCCAAATAAGTTTAAAAGTGGAATCACAAGCCATTTGTCTCTGAGCTATGGAGTTTCTGTCATCAGCACGTCTCCCTTTTTCCACAAGAGCAGTTCAAACATGAATGACAAACAATTATTCTACATGTTTATACAAAGCAATATGCATATATAGGTATATATCTATAGTACAAATAAATGCTTTTGTACAGAGGGATATGCTGTATATTTCTGTTTGCTTATGGTGGTTATGTGAGGAAGAGGCAATTCTTGGGTAGTTTTCTGAAGCTAAGGTGGCTGTCCATGGATCTTATCTTCCACTTGACAAAACTCCCTCCCTCTCTAGGAAGAACATTAATCAGCGGAGTTATGAGTACATTTTTATTGTTGCAGAAAATTGCTGGAGGCCAGGAAGGAGGCAGCATGTGATTTTAGAAAAATAATATACTTGCGAACATGACGCCCCCACGCGAGTCAGTACCTCCAGGAATGGTGCACTTCTCCACCCATGGAAAACAATGTTGTTCAAAGAAAGATGATAAAACCAAAGCAGCGCTTCACTTTCAAAATCAGTAAAGTGCTGCTAATGTGTTTGGGTGAATAAAATCAATCTGGCCATTTTGACTCCACTCTAATTTTTATTGTATTGTCATTGCATTTAAATAGCATGTACTACCCCTGACGAGGCGTCAAAGCACTTTTTAGGTGAGTAGCAAGCTACTCCGGAACCTATAAGGGATTAGTGGTGAATTAGTATAGTGAAACATGAAAGTAATTTGAGTAGTGGATATATTAGTCAGTTTTTTGGATTAAGAAGGATAGTGTAAGGATAGAAAAGGGAGAAAAGTTTGCATTTATATAGCGCTTGCTAACCCTGATGGGGTGTTGAAGCACTTTTTCGGCGAGTAGCATGCTACTCCAGAACCAATAAAGGATTCGTGGTGAATTAGTACAGTGAAAAATGAGATTCATTTGAGTGGTGGATATGTTAGTCTGTTATTTGGATTGAAAAGGATAGTGGAGGGATGGAAGAGGAAAGGATTTAGAAATCTTTTTTGTTTTGGAGCTTGGAATGAGTAAAAGGGAGGTGTAGTTGGAAGAGTCAGAGGAAAAGGTTCAGAAAGGCTTGTTTTGGGCAATCGGAACAGTAAAAGAGGTATAAGATGATGCAAGGAGGCGTAATGCTGCCGAATCCCCTCCACGACTGATTGCCACACTTGTCGGGAGTAGGAAGCGCTATATAAATGCATCTACAATTACAATTCTGAAAAGCAACTGACAGGCCCATTCCTCAGCACTGTCTCCTGTGTGGCAATCTAATTAATCCCCTAGATAGAGTGCATAATGTGAGAGCAGGCAGGCACACAGCCATGCCTGATGGTCATGCAAGCCTTCCCTGATGTCAGTATCTATGCAGCTAGGAACAACAGCGTGTATGTGTGGGTTCCAACTATAGCAGGACTGCGCTATGGAATGAAGGCTCTGTGGCCCTGGCATAGGCTGACCAGGTGTCCCGGATTTGCTGGGACAGTCTCGGTTTTTCAACAGCTGTCCCCGTAGATTTCAGCAAATTTGGCTCATGTCCCGGTTTTTAGAGTGGGGCAACTGTAAACAGTGAGAATCACTTTTTTACGGATTCCTAGGACAGGGTTAGTTAGCATCTTTTATAAGTAAGTAATTTAATGAACAGGCATGATGCTGGTTTTAAAAATTACGTTATATATATCTTCTCAGTGCGTCTTCTGTGCTGCTGAGGGCTGTCATTCTATGCCACTTCGCTATTGTAGAATTGTGGGCCTTCCTCTATTTTTGCGAAATCTCCCAGTTGTGGGGTCCTAAGATGTGGTAACCCTACTCTGGTAGCATCTTACACCCCCCAGAAGACAATAGCCCCTCTTCGACTGGAAGTGCAAACAGCGGTGGGGGCAGTGCAGGACTAAAAGGCACAACAGCTGCTCTGCACAGTCCAGCATGCGTGTGCCTCAAAGGGCATGCTTCGTAGCAGGATATTCTAACCCTTTGAGGCCTGCAGCAAGACGGAGCAGTGTGAAGGTATGTTTATATGTGCAGCCTGTGTTCGTGCACGTCATGTCCTCTCAATGTACACACCTCCTCCCTCATCCCCATAAGAAGGTGTTACTTACAGATCGGTAGAGTTTTCCTTTGTTGTTCATAGCCAGGAACAGACTGCTCATGACGCTCAGTACACTGACCACGCTCCTTTCCACAGGAGAGATTTCTAGCTCACTATATTGTTTGTTTCATTATTGTATAGGTTATTTCGTTATTTTCCACATTTTTAACCTTTATTTTCTCTCCTTCCCAAGGCTGCACTTTGGAATAGAAAAATGGCCCAAAAAGACATTTCCAGAGTGATTTTTTTTGGGGTGATCCATTTCACGGAGAAACAAATAAAGGAAAGAAGATGAAAGAGGGAGTAATAACTGTTGTTTGAAGTCAATAAGTGAAGAGGAGCAAGACAGAAAGAGAGGGAGGCAGAGCAGAGGCGCAACTAGAGTCAAATTTCAGGGGCTAAGAGAAAATTCGGGGGGCTGAATCTTTAGGCAATCGGCAGAGTCGAGCTGCAGGGGTTCTTAGAAGGGGTGAAACAACAACAAAGCCCCATTAACATGCACAAGGTCTTTTAAAGACCTGTGAAGTGCTCGGGTGCGGCTGTGAGCGGGCCCGGGAAGTGTCTCATCCCGGGCTGCCACACACCTTTGAGGCCAATGGGTGTTGCGCGCCTGAGGCAGAGTAAGAAAGTGTGTGGAGGGCAGCAGCTGGTGGGGGGGGAGGGGGCAGGGGGTGGGCGGGGGGGGAGCTGCCAGAAACAGAGCAGGAGACGTGGACACTGTCCTTGTCTTCTCTGGGAAGGAAGAAACAGAGTCCTTTTCCTTCTCTGCCTGTCCCGCCTCCCCGAACGGCCACGAACTCCAAGCCTTATCTATAGATCTTGGCTATTTCTGGTGTCCTGGGACGCACGTTTAAACTAAAAAAGTAGGGGAACGGAATCTGTTAAATGAGAGAAGTAGGGGCACGCCTTGCCCTGCCGTTCCCGCCCACTTCTTTCACTGATACTGAAGAGCCCTGTCCCCGGGACATGAACACGCTGTACTCTCTGGAGCTGGTGTAAATTTTGGTCTGTGAACAAACCAGCCAGGCCGAGTGAGGCGGCTGTTCTGGTTACTATGCAGCCTTGGCGGTAGGCCAAACAGCAGCAGGTAGATGCAGCTCTGGAGATCAGTGGCAGGAGGGATAGGGCCCACCAAAGCCCTGCAGGGCCAATATATGAGGAGCTGCACTGGGCTAGGGAACCTCAAAATTCGTCTGAGCAACAGCAATCAGAGGGATGGACAAATTAGCACTGAGAGCTCAGCAGCCCCCAGGCAGACTCTAGTCAACTATTTTTTTTTTTTTTAACCCTGCCTCAGGATATTTAGTCACCAGGAAGGAGAAGGAGGGCCTCGGCCGCTGCTCCCCCCACAGAGAATGATGGCAGAGCGGAAGTTGTCACAGAGGGAGGCTGAATCAAACCAGCCAAGCATCAGAAAGGAGTATGAGAAGGGACAGTCTTGGACTTTGTCTATTTATTTATTTTATTTTTGAGTATGTCTACAGATCTCTTTGAAGGACCAGGGACGAGCCCCCTGTCTCCCTGCCCATTGGATCACTGGCAGTGCCGAAGGCCAGTGTGAAGGTCAGTGAAAGTACACAAGGGGTGGGGGAGAGGGTCGGATGGGCCTACCAGAAACTGTAGCGAGGCGAAGGCACCAAAGATTATGTAAGTAGAAGGACAACCCTTTGTGAAAACCGAGAGAGACAAGGGGAGGTGGAACCCCGCGGGGAAAGTGCTCCTTTCGTGCATGGGCCACCCCACTGTAGAAATGGCGCAAAGGCAGTCAAAAAAGGAGATACATTCCTTTTATAAAATCAGGGCCAAATAATAACGTAGTAGAGTGCATTTTCTCTCTTTCAGATCGATCAGATTGGTCAGGGGAGGAACTCGACTCTCCAGATGACAATTCTAAAGAAGACATAAAGGCTAGTGTATCAAGTGTTTCGAGTGGGGAAAGTGAGGGCAGTGATTACCCCACTGGAGACCTAGGTGACAACAACCCTTGGTCAGCCATTAAGAAAGGCTCAGTGGAGGGCACAAAAACTGGCTGGGGGAGAAGGATTAAAGTGGGACTACTCTGCCAATCCCTGGCGGGGATGTAATGTGATAGAGCCCCTAGGCAATTCAATCCAGGCGGGGATAACAGACTCTCCCACACTCAAAGCTATTTAGAAGGGGATCATGTCTCATAGAGAAGAGACACAGATGGATAATCGCAGAGCCCGGGCTGCCACCAGGAAGCTGCAAATGGCGATTTGGAAGGTAGCAAAGACTTGCTCAGAATTTTCTGACAGGTTGGCCACATTGGAAGGGAGGGTTACAACTTTGGAGGTGGACACTGTGGCTAATAAGTGTACGGCAGTGGCCCAACAAGCAAAATTAGTTGTTACCCAATAAAAATTGGAAGGTTTTGAAAACTGCAATGATTTTAGAGTCTTGAGCGTGGACGAAGGGGCAGAAGGGAGCAACACAAGGATGTATATTGAACAGCTATTCAAGAGTGCTTTCCCTTAACCTGCGGGTTGGGACAGAGAGCAAGAGATACAAAGAGTTCATAAATTCCCATTTATGAAGAAACAGTTAGCTCGTTACTCAGGGCAACCTAGGGATATTTTGCTTGGGGGGGGGGGTGTGTACTTCCTTCTCATGCAAGCCATGTTTGAGAGAGCAAGTCCAGACGATAAACATACTGCTGAAGGGTGCACATTTTTTGTGAGACAGGATTTCTGCCATGTCACAGTTGAAAGATGCAGGAGATTGAGGCAATTGATCAAACTATTCCAGGACAAGGGGGTGCAGGCCTTATTATTTATTCCAGCTAGGCTCAAGATAATTGGGCATGGTAAGACACATGTATTTACATCTGCATTTAAAGCTGAAGAATGTTTAGACACTATGAGCTGAAACCTGTGTATGGTTTATATTTGATGGAAGTGGGGTAGGACTGTGCCCTGGAAGTTATAAGTGTAAAAAACTAGGGGATTTTCTTATAGAATGTGTCTTGTTTTTTTGTAACTGCTTCCATTTGTTTTCATCTACTTATCCCTTTTTAGGTCTCGCCTCAGCCAGCGCGCATGCGCTGCTCTCCGAGGCTCTTAGTAATTTTGGCCATCATCGCTGGGCAATTCCCCGGTGCCAGCCAGTTCCGCCAAAAGTTTGGGAATAGAGATTTCTAATGACCTGTCACTAAACGCCCAGATTGGCTCAGTAGTTTCTGCTAGCTTCTTTCAATTGAAGAGAATAAAAAAGATCAGTAGATTCCTGTCCAGAGAAGCTCTGACCCTGGTTATTTTAGCCTTGTCATCTCCCGTCTGGATTACGCCAATTCATTGATTGTCAGCATCCCAGCCTACCAATTTAGATGCCTCCAACTGGTTCAAAACCAAGCTGCCAGACTCATCTTTCATCTACCCAAGTAGCAACACATCAGATCTCTCATGAAGAAACTACACTGGCTTCCTGTGGCCAAGAAGTGTGCTTTCAAACTGGGATGCACTATCTTCAAAGCTCTTCATGGCAACAGTCCATCTTTTATATCGTCCAGGATCTAACGCTACATTCCCTCTTGAGATTTACGATCCTCCCACCTTAATCTGTTAGTTACGCCCGCCTTCAAAAGCAAGAAGCACTGCGGCTCCAGATTTGCCTTCCTGGCCCCACAATTTTGGAACTCCCTTCCCGTGGAGCTAAGGTCGGTGCCCTCCTATGCCCAGTTCGGAAATCACTCAAGACACAGCTGTTCACTCAAGCATATAGTGACCTAATCTAGATCTTGCGACTCCTCTCTCCCCGCTGTCCACAGCGCTATGAAGCCTTTTTGGTGTACGAGCACTCTACAAGTGCCTATAACATAACATAACATTAGTAAGGGCTTTTTTTATTAATCCTTAATTGGCCTGTGCATGCGTCTTTCAAAGAAAGGCAGCACGCAATTGGTCCAAGGCTGGTGCATGTCCCTCCTTCTCTGTCCCCTTGTCTAGGGTGCTCGGGAGCGAGTAGCAGTGCCATCTGTTTCCAATTATCGTGCCCTCGTCTCGCGGTCGCGTTAATTGGAAACAGTTGCGGTCAGCGCTGGTCGCGCTGGTTATCTTGTTGTGACTTTTATGCAGCATGTAATCTGTTTTTCCATGCAGCGGCGGGCACAAGCGCGTGCGCGCACCACTCCCAGGCTTGTTTTAAATGCCCAAGGATTGCAGGCTGTGCACACGGCACACTCTGGAGGGTGCACATGCATCGGCCCCATTGTACAAAAAACACATGTGATACTTGTGACAGCTACTGAACCATTTTATTAAGAAAATAACTGCCCTTCATTGCGATCAGACAGGCATAGCAAAACGAAGCTAGCATAGAGGTGACAAGATGCAGCATTGTAAACACTGACCTAAAGAATCAACAAAGCAGCGAGCGCGCTTCCGTTTTTGCGCAGTGGATGGCGGTCCAGGCTGCACGTGCGCCTACACTGAGGGCAACGGCGGATTGTGTTTACATGCGTCCCCGCGTCCCGGTGCTGTCCCCTCATCCAACCCCGGCCGGGGTCTGCCTCTATCCCCACCACCACTCCCTCTCCCTGAAAGCCCCTTCCAAGACCGAGGTGAAATTAGCAGCAAGGAAGCGTGTAATTGGGCGAGTCACGTGTGTGCAGGGTCCGGGAGCCGGGGAGGCAGCCACAGGCAGCCGAGCCCAGAGCAGAGGCAGCGCCTCAGAGCATGCGAGCTCTGCCCGGGGCGCTCAGAGCAGGCGGGATGCGAGGCTGAGTGGCGAGGGGGAACCACGCACACCACCGCTTCTGAGCAACTAGCCCAGCTGCAACATTGCCGAAAGTGCATTTTGATTCTTCTCCTTCCAAGATTCCCTGGCATATTTTGTTTACATCTGCGTCTTGACTACACATGTGATGCCTGAGACTACATACCTACTCAGTCCACCATCACAGATGCAAGCAGCCTTAAAAAGGTTCTCTGAAGTGTGTGGTGTATGTGCGTGTGTTGCCACAAATGCGACCCCATTGAAAGGTGAGAGATGTGGGAGTAATGTATGCGTACACCTGCTGGAGCTTTCGCCGTAGACTGGACTTGGCTGCACACTGAGGTGGACAACCAAACACCTCATTGCAGCCCCTTGATCCCTTCATCGTGCTGCAGCAACAGTTGTACAATTGCGTCATCGCTATCCACGCTTGAGGTGGAGATTCAATTCAGTTGACTTTGCATGTTTGATATCTCCCTCACCCACACATCGCTTTAAACTACGGGGGCTTAGTAGTGAAATGTTGGTTATAATGGTTAAGAGAATACTGAGAAATGGAGACCTAGTCTGTGCCGTTGTGTGCTTTGTGTTTCCCCTGGGACCCCGACTGCTCATGTGCGCCCGGTTGCTGACCACCTCTTCTTTTCCCCTTTAGGAGGAGGCGCCGGCAGAGAGGAGTGGGAGCCCGGGAGGCTGGCGGGGGAGTCGTCCTCCCCGGATGAGGCAGAGCCGGAGGAGCAGGACTCGGGAGCCGTGCTGCGAAGCACCGATCATTGCAAGGGGTTCAACGTTCGCATGGGCTTCGGTTCCGTGTACAGGCACAAATATGGTGACAATCACATAGAGATGCTGCAACATGCACCTCCAGACATGTGCTCTCTCGTGGACCTCCGTGTACGGAGGTCCAAGAGAGAGCAACAGGTTCACCGCAGGTCTCGTCCGACAGTTTTGGTCCTTTCCTCTGCCGGACTACTCCATGGGGCATTTCATGGCAAAAGCCAACTGATGCTCTAGGAGGGAACCCCCCTCGCACACATATAGCACCTTAGCGAGTGCTTCACATTGTTCAATTACACACTCACTTAAAATTAAGATTGCACCTTCACTTTTTGGTCCTGAGGAAAGCCAGTTTTAATCATAAAGGCCTGGCTGAAACATGTAGACCACACTTGGATGAAGGAGGCCATAATAGATACTCCTATCACATCCATCAGCCTTTTTTTAATGCAAACAGCGGCCCAATTGTTAAAGTGTAATTTACCCTCGGGTACTGGGACCCATGTATAGCTTTTAAACTTTCACCTTCACGTCACAACACTGCACACTCAGTAAAATACCTGCTCCCTGTATCCAGGCGTAGAAGCACACCCGGGACACATTCGGTGTCACTGGGTGGGCCCGATGATGAAGCATGCCACCAACCAGGTTGGTGGGTGAGGGCTTCATGAACAAACCTAATGGTTTGCACTTTCTCATACAATTTTGAGTCAAGGTAAAACTTCACAAACAGGCTAGTCCTTATTGATTACACATATAAACCTTGGGGATACGGACTAGCTATCTAGTCCTCTCTCTCTCTCTCTCTTGATAACGACTTTCTGCTTGTATGCTACTCGTTACTTCTGTGCTAGTCTCTGGCAAAACACTTATAAGGTCCCAAAGGCGAGACCTATTGGCTATGCCAATGCTTGTTTTTCTTGATGCTGTTTTTTTCTTTATATATTTACTTAGATGTGTTCTGCAAGGGGAGTGGGAATGATGAATTGAGTATGCAATAGGCTAAATAATAGTAAATGTCAGGCTCTAGGGATGGATGGAAGGTGAATAGACCATCAATAGGCCTGTAATGGGTCTGATTGATTCTCTTGAGACATTGAATGGCAGGCCAGAACTATTTAGGAAATAATCATAATACCAATCACAACCAGATTTTATGATGCAAGGTAGCAGATTGCGGATTTGCTCAGTCAATGTTTGTGGATTGAATGGTATAACTAAAAGAGACAAGCATTTGCAATGCAATAGGTCTCGCATTAGGAAAGTGTGAGCTATTCGATTTGTTAATTGATTTTTTTTATTTATGTGTTGTTTTAGAAAATAGATAAATTAATAGCAAAGGCATTTATAATGCCAATAGCTTAAACTTTAGCAAATGTGACAGGTATGTGGACTATGTATGTTTTATGGAGTACAGTAAATGTGTGATGTGTAATTATGTGTACAGAGTGGCTTTATGTTGAGTGCATGTATGTTGCATTGAGTAGAGTGTAAATATGTGGAGTGTAATTTTGTGGTACCGAGTGGTATTTTTGTGGTAGTATTTATGTTGTATTGAGTAGAGTGTAATAATGTGGCTTGTAAGTGTGTGGCACTGAGTGGTATTAGGGGTGTATTTAAGTTTTATTGAGTAGAGTGTAAATATGTGGTATGTAATTATGTGGCACTGAGTGTTAATATGTGAAGTGCATTTCTGTTGCATTGATTGAAGTGTAATTATGTAGCATATAATTATGTGGCACTGGGTGGTATTGTGTGGAGTGTGTGTTAGATTCAGTAGAGTGTAATTATGTGGCATGTAATAATGTGGCATTGAGTGGTATTATTTGGAGTCTATGTTGCATTGAGTGTAGTGTAATTATGTAGCATACAAATATGTTGCACTGAGTGGTATTGTGTGGAGTGTGTGTTGTATTTAGTAGTATATAATAATGTGTTTAATTATGTGGCACTGAGTGTTATTTGGTGTACATTGCGCATTGAGTGCAGTGGTATGATGTAGCATATAATTATGTGGCACTGTGTGGTATGATGTGGAGTGTATTTATGTTGCATTGAGTTGTGTGTAAATATGAGGTGTGTAATTATGTGGCACTGAGTGGTATTATTTGTAGTGTATGTTGGATTGAGGCAGTGTAATTATGTATTATATCAGTATGTTGCATTGAGTGGTATTGTGTGGAGTTTATGTTGCATTCAGTATAGTAAATATGTGGTTTGTAATTATGTGGTACTGAGTGGTATTTGGAGTGCATGTTACATTGAGATCACTGTAATTATGTAGCATATAATTATGTGGAACTGTATGTGATTATATGTAGTGTATTTATGTTGCATTGAGTAGAGTGTAAGTATGAGGCGTGTAATTGTATGGCACTGACTGTTATGGGTTTTCAAACCGTTATGTACATAAGATGCATATGTCTGCATATATGTATGCATGCATGTATATTTGTATTTATAGTGTTATGCAGATGTATATATATATGTATGTACACAGCAGTGTGTGACTGCGCAGTGTGAGACATTGCTGTGTGTGTGTGTCATTGCTGTGTGTGTGTGACAGCGCAGTGTGTGTGTGACAGCGCAGTGTGTGTGTAAGGCAGCACAGTGTGTGTGTGTGAGGCAGCGCAGTGTGTGTGTGAGGCAGCGCAGTGTGTGTGTGAGGCAGCGGAGTGTGTGTGTGAGGCAGCGCAGTGTGTGTGAGGCAGCGCAGTGTGTGTGTGGCAGCGCAGTGTGTGTGAGGCAGCGCAGTGTGTGTGAGGCAGCGCAGTGTGTGTGAGGCAGCGCAGTGTGTGTGAGGCAGTGTAGTGTGTGTCTCACAGTGCAGTTTGTGTGTGATAGGACAGTGTGAGTGACACACAGCAGTGTGTGACTGCGTAGTGTGAGACATTGCTGTGTGTGTGTGACAGCGCAGTGTGTGTGAGGCAGCGCAGTGTGTGTGTGAGGCAGCGCAGTGTGTGTGTGAGGCAGCACAGTGTGTGTGTGTGTGAGACATTGCTGTGTGTGTGAGACATTGCTGTGTGTGTGAGGCAGCGCAGTGTGTGTGAGGCAGCTCAGTGTGTGCGAGGCAGTGCAGTGTGTGTGTGAGGCAGCGCAGTGTGTGTGTGAGGCAGCGCAGTGTGTGTGTGAGGCAGCGCAGTGTGTGTGTGAGGCAGCGCAGTGTGTGTATGTGAGGCAGCGCAGCGTGTGTATGTGAGGCAGCGCAGTGTGTGTGTGAGGCAGGGCGGTGTGTGTGATGCAGCGCAGTGTGTGTGTGAGGCAGTGCAGTGTGTGTCTCACAGTGCAGTTTGTAACAGAGCAGTGTGTGTGTGTGTGAGGCAGGGCAGTGTGTGTGTGTGAGGCTGGGCAGTGTGTGTGTGTGAGGCAGGGCAGTGTGTGTGTGTGAGGCAGCGCAGTGTCTGTGTGAGGCAGCGCAGTGTGCATCTCACAGTGCAGTTTGTGTGTAACAGCGCAGTGTGTGTGTGTGATAGGACAGTGTGAGTGACACAGCAGTGTGTGACTGCGTAGTGTGAGACATTGCTGTGTGTGTGAGGCAGCGCAGTGTGTGAGGCAGCGCAGTGTGTGTGCGAGGCAGCGCAGTGTGTGTGTGAGGCAGCGCAGTGTGTGTGTGTGAGGCAGCACAGTGTGTGTGTGAGGCAGCGCAGTGTGTGTGTGAGGCAGCGCAGTGTGTGTATGTGAGGCAGCGCAGCGTGTGTATGTGAGGCAGCGCAGTGTGTGTGTGAGGCAGGGCGGTGTGTGTGATGCAGCGCAGTGTGTGTGTGAGGCAGTGCAGTGTGTGTCTCACAGTGCAGTTTGTAACAGAGCAGTGTGTGTGTGTGTGAGGCAGGGCAGTGTGTGTGTGTGAGGCTGGGCAGTGTGTGTGTGTGAGGCAGGGCAGTGTGTGTGTGTGAGGCAGCGCAGTGTGTGTGTGAGGCAGCGCAGTGTGCATCTCACAGTGCAGTTTGTGTGTAACAGCGCAGTGTGTGTGTGTGATAGGACAGTGTGAGTGACACAGCAGTGTGTGACTGCGTAGTGTGAGACATTGCTGTGTGTGTGTGACAGCGCAGTGTGTGTGAGGCAGCGCAGTGTGTGTGAGGCAGCGCAGTGTGTGTGTGTGAGGCAGCGCAGTGTGTGTGTGTGAGGCAGCGCAGTGTGTGTGTGTGTGAGGCAGCGCAGTGTGTGTGTGTGAGGCAGCGCAGTGTGTGTGTCTGAGGCAGCGCAGTGTGTGTGTCTGAGGCAGCGCAGTGTGTGTGTCTGAGGCAGTGCAGTGTGTGTGTGTGAGGCAGCGCAGTGTGTGTATGTGTTTGAGGCAGCGTAGTGTGTGTGTGAGGCAGCGTAGTGTGTGTGTGAGGCAGCGTAGTGTGTGTGAGGCAGCGCAGTGTGTGTGTGAGGCAGCGCAGTGTGTGTGTGTGTGAGGAGGCGCAGTGTGTGGGTGATGCAGGGCAGTGTGTGGGTGATGCAGGGCAGTGTGTGTGAGGTGCAACACAGTGTGTGTGTGAGGAAGTGCAGTGTGTGTCTTAGTGCAGTTTGTAACAGCACAGTGTGTGTGTGAGGCAGTGCAGTGTGTGTCTCCCAGTGCAGTTTGTGTGTGAGGCAGCGCAGTGTTTGTGTGACAGCGCAGTAGGAAACCTTTGAAATTGCATAGGAAAGGCTCTGTGTGAATGTAAAAGGTTTTTTAGCGTAATGCGTGCGAGCCAGGAAGTCTGTGGCTGAGATGCAAACACTTTGTGAGGCTCAGCAGGAGCAAGTGGGAGGAGGGAGTGGGAGAGGGGCGTGATATAGATCAAAGCACTTTTCTGCTGTCAGTGGCCGCAGGCTGCCAAACGGAGAGCGCGCCCGTCACACTTGAACTGTGTGTGATCCGAGACCTAAAAATAAGTCATGGAGTGGCAGGGAACTACTTTTACTTTATGGGGCCGTCAAGTATTTTTTAACAGTGGCATGTTACTAAAGGCGGGGGCTGAAATGTTCGGACAGTGCCCCCCCCCACTGATGTCACAGACTGCAGCAGCTTGGTAGCTCTGATCACCAGAGTGAGATGCTGCTGACAGTTGCTGCCACTTTGCTATGCTTCATGCTATATACAAAGAGTACTTAGTTATGCTTCTTTGTCCACGGTCCTTTTGGGCCCCTACTCACTTTTTTGTTCAATTTATGACACTTTTTAGACCGCATCATAGTGGGGACTTTGCAAAACAACACATTTTTTAATTAAATGCGTCTTGATAAAGTGGTTTCCGTATAAACTCTAACCTGGAAAACTTTAAGTGCTTAATTTGTAAAAGAGGAGGCCAAGAGTGGCGCTTTAAGTCTGATGAGGAAATATAAGTCCCCAAAGTGAGTGCCGATGGCCCCAAATGGAATCCCCACCTCAAATTTAGCACTAGCTATCTCTTACTTTACAGCGGGCGAAAATACTGTGCTCAACCTTTCAGTCGCTGTTTGTGCCTTTATTTGCTCTAAAACAATGCGCTCAGTGATAAAAAACGAACTGCTCAGTGACTTTCACTGTGGTTTAAAAAAAATATTTTTGTGTGCTGCTGATTTTGATTGTTTGCCTAGCTCTAGCCGTACATTAATTAATTAATTTGAAAGCACCCTTCGAGTAAGCCTAAAACAAGCAATGGGGGAAGAGGAGGCAGCTGAGAAATGAAGCAAAGGGCAGCTGACAAAGAGTGCCTTGGCGGAATTCAAGCGCACCCTAAAGACGAACACGAAGGCAGACTTTGGCACTAGGATGGGATGAACACATACATTTGTGCGCGTTAATAGAGGGATAATTAAGGAGAGTAAAGCATGTGAAACCTCAACGCACTCACACCGGCCGGCAGTGCAAGAATCCAACGCTGATACATGGAAAGTCAAGCGTGATGGTCACTAATTTTCACTTAAGAATGTCTGCTGCTTTCAGCCTTTCCAGTCAGTCTTGTGAATTATGTTATGTACTTACTGCATTAGATTTCTGCAGTTAGAGGAAGCGGCTTCGAATGAAGAAACGTCCGAGGAGCTTAGGAGTGGGGGAGGAGGCAGAACAGCCTGGGAGGGCTGGTGTTGAGAAACAAGCAATGTCCTGAGCAAATGGGGGCCTGAAGCAGTGGAGTGGGAGAGGTGAGGGGGGAATCACGGGGAGATTAAGGGACAGAAGGCAAGCGGCCGTGAAGTGCAGGCGGGGGGCGGGGAGCAGAGCCTTTGAAGAGCCAGAGTGAGTGAAGTGAATAATTAGGGGAGGAGAACTGGCAGGCTGATAGGCGGAAGGCTAGGGCAAGCTCGTGCACGAGGCGTGCACTTCCCAAAATCCTCCTTGGCCTTAAGAAATGGTTTGGCTGCATTAGGGCTCTTTTCCTATTCCTGCGGAATAGGAAAGACGAGCCCTAAAAAGCACGTGAGCTTTGTGTCTCTCTTCCCGTGGCGACGGCCAGCAGGACCCAAAGCTGCGGAGTGGGGCAGTGCTTTACAGGGAAATGCACTGTCCAGTACCGAGTACCCGCACTTCCGACATTTGAAAGAACGAGCCCCGTCACTTCTCAGGAGTGGTGCAATACATCAGCGCTCCACTACATTTGGATACAGCTGCACTCACTGAACACATATCACATACATCTCAGCAGCGAACAGGCACTCTAGAACAGTGGAAACTGGCACTTCTGTATTTCCATTTCATGCCTGGTATGATGGTAAGGAAGGCGGGGGGACGATAGGAGAGCGAGAATGATGGAGTGGGGGTGCAAACACGTCTCTCCCTCGAGCAAACTGCTCCAACTCAATGCCTTTGCACAGGGGACAGAAAGAGCCAAGGTCCAGGGAGCAAACATTTGTAGGCGACAGGAGGGAGGGATGGATGAGCGTGATCAGTGCAGAGCTGACGCTCGCGCCGAGGTGTGTTCTGTGCGAGTTCTGGCATCATGATCAGAGTGACCTCAGGGAGAGCAGGACTGCAGCGAGAGTGGGGTAAGAACCCAAGTCGGAAGTCGAGGGACAGACACACCTCCCCGGGGTGCAAGAGAGCAGGCCTGAAGCGAGAGTGGGTTAAGAACCCAGGGCGGAAATCGAGGGACAGACACACCTCCCCGGGGTGCAAGAGAGCAGGCCTGAAGCGAGAGTGGGTTAAGAACCCGAGGCGGAAATCGAGGGCCAGACACGCCTCCCCGGGGTGCAAGAGAGCAGGCCTGAAGCGAGAGTGGGTTAAGAACCCGAGGCGGAAGTCGAGGGACAGACACACATCCCCGAGGTGCAAGAGAGCAGGCCTTTATTTTAATTTTATTTATTTTTAAAGTTTTATATAGCGCGTAGGTATCAGAGGGCTTAACATACATATTGTGCAAAGCTGAAGGGCCTTACATTACCTAGAAGGCTGACAGTAAGTAAGCAAACCACGGATAAAGAATACAGTATGAACAATAAATAACTGAGCAACGGAGGGGGAGAGAAAAAAAAGACAAGCATTTGCAATGCAATAGGTCTCGTATTAGGAAAGTTAGAGCTATTGGTATTGTAAATGACACATTTTTTATTTAGGTTTTGTTTTTGAAAATAGCAAAATTAATAGCTTTGTCATTTACAATGCCAATAGTTATAACTCTCGCAAATGTGACACCTATAGCATTTGTAATGCAATATGTGTTGTATTTACGTGACTTACATGTATTGATATTACAAATAACAATGTTTTTAATTTTTTTTATAATTAATACTTAAATAAAAGTTATTGTAATTTATAATGGCAATAGCTTAAACGTTTGTAAATAACATTTGTGAAGATTATGTTCAGTGTATTTTATTGTGACGAAAATCCAAGAACATATGTCAAATATTAACATCTTTTTGTTACATTTGTAATAAAGCTTGAAACATTGAGATAACATATTTGAACCAGTTGTTGTTGAATGGTTGTACAGATTGATGCTGTGGTGGAGCTCAGTGATGTTGTGGTGCCACTGAGTGATGCTGTGGTGGTGCTGAGTGATGCTGTATGCTATTCTATGTTTTGTTTTGCTATCCTATGTTTTGTTTTGTTATGCTATGCTATGCTGTTTTGTTATGCTATGCTATGTTTTGCTATGCTTTGCTATGTTTTGCTATGCTATGTTATGCTATGCTATGTTTTGCTCTGCTTTGTTATGCTATGCTATGTTTTGTTGTGTTTTATTATGCTATGCTTTGTTTTGCTATGCTATGCTATGTTTTGTTGTGTTGGTATGCTATGCTGTGTTTTGCTATGCTGTTATGTTTTGTTATGTTTTGTTCAGCCATGCTATGTTTTGTTTTGTTAAGCTATGCTGTTTTGTTGTGTTTTGTTATGCTATGTTTTGTTATGTTATGCTATGTTTTGTTATGTTATGCTATGTTTTGTTATGTTATGCTATGTTTTGTTATGCTATGCTATGTTTTGTTTTGCTATCCTATGCTTTGTTTTGTTATGCTATGCTATGTTTAGTTTTGCTATCCTATGCTTTGTTTTGTTATGCTATGTTTTGTTGTGTTTTGTTATGCTATGGTATGTTGTGTTGTGTTTTGCTAGGCTATGCTTTGTTATGCTATGCTATGTTTTGTTATGCTATGCTATGTTTTGCTCTGCTATGCTTTGTTCTGCTATGTTTTTTATGCTATGCTTTGCTTTGTTGTGTTTTATTATGCTATACTTTGTTTTGCTATGCTATGTTTTGTTATGCTATGCTATGTTTTGCTGTGTTTGGTATGCTATGCTGTGTTTTGCTATGCTATTATATGTTTTGTTATGTTTTGTTAAGCCATGCTATGTTTTGTTGTGTTTTTTTAAGCTATGCTGTTTTGTTGTGTTTTGTTATGCTATGTGTTGTTGTATTTTGTTATGCTATGTTTTGTTATGTTATGCTATGTTTTGTTATGCTATGTTCTGTTATGCTATGCTATGTTTTGGTATGCTATGCTATGCTTTGTTTTGTTATGCTTTGTTTTGTTATGCTATATTATGTTTTGTTGTGTTTTGCTATGCTATGTTGTTTAGGTCTCGTGACCTACAATGCGCGCAAGCGCATTGAGGGAACGAGAATTCAAGTGGCCAAAATCATCGTCAAACCAAGGGCTTTCAGCCGCGGTTTTCATGAAGTTCACGTGAATCACGTGATTAAACATGCACGCGCATCGGCAGCATTTCTCCTGCACAAGGCTCGCAAAAGGCTCTCCTCCCTCCCCACATCAAAGGCATCAATCACCCTCCCACAGGCTTCCCCTGCGCTGCCCCGCCCCCTGCTTCACGGCCAGGCCATCTGTTCCCTGCCAGACCTCTCACACCTCCGTCACAGCATGCCTGTGTACTTCAAAGGCTTATCACTTCACACGGCCGCAGGCAGTGCAACCAGAGCACTTCAGTTGGTGTGCAGCCCCCCTCCCAGCACTGCCTTGTTACTCTCGGCAGCCGTGAGTCCCTAAACACTTTTTATATTTAATTAGCAGCAGCAGCATTTCTCCTGCGCCAGGCCACATCAAAGGCTCTGTGCCACTTTCACCCACACAGCACCACTTTCAGACACGCAACGCCACTCACACCCACGCAACACCACACTCACCCACGCAACGCCACTCACCCAAGCAACACCACTCACACACGCAACGCAACTCATCCATGCAAACCCACTCATCCACGCAACCCCACTCATCCACGCAACCCCACTCATCCACGCAACGCCACTCATCCACGCAACGCCACTCACACATGCAAAGCCACTCACCCACGCAACGCCACTCACTCACTCACTCACGCAAAGCCACTCACACCCACGCAGTGCCACTTTCACCCACACAGCACCACTTTCAGACACGCAACACCACTCACTCCCACGCAAGCCCACTATCACCCACGCAATGCCACACTCACCCAAGCAACGCCACTCACCCAAGCAACACCACTCACACACGCAACACAACTCACCCACGCAACCCCACTCATCCACGCAACGCCACTCATCCACGCAACGCCACTCATCCACGCAACGCCACTCATCCATGCAACGCCACTCATCTACTCAACACCACTCATGCACGCAACGCCACTCATCCACGCAACGCGACTCATCCACGCAACGCCACTCATCCAGGCAACGCCACTCACACATGCAACGCCACTCACACATGCAATGCCACTCACCCATGCAACGCCACTCACCCACGCAACGCCACTCACCCACGCAACGCCACTCACCCACGCAACGCCACTCACCCACGCAACACCACTCACTCACGCAAATCCACTCACACCCACGCAGTGCCACTTTTACCCACACAGCACCACTTTCAGACACACAACGCCACTCACACCCACGCAAGCCCACTCTCACACACGCAACTCCACACTCACCCATGCAATGCCACTCACACATGCAATGCAACTCACCCACGCAACGCCACTCACTCACGCAACACCACTCACACATGCAACGCCACTCATCCACGCAACACCACTCACACAATCAATGCCACTCACACATGCAACGCAACTCACCCACGCAACCCCACTCATCCACGCAACGCCACTCACACATGCAACGCCACTCATCCACGCAACACCACTCACACATGCAACGCCACTCACACATGCAACGCCACTCACACATGCAACGCCACTCACACATGCAACGCCACTCACACATGCAACGCCACTCACACACGCAACGCCACTCACACACGCAACGCCACTCACTCACTCACTCATGCAAAGCCACTCACACCCACGCAGTGCCACTTTCACCCACACAGCACCACTTTCAGACACGCAACACCAATCACACCCACGCAAGCCCACTATCACCCACGCAATGCCACACTCACCCACGCAATGCCACACTCACCCAGGCAACACCACTCACCCAAGCAACCCCACTCACACGCAACGCCACTCACCCAAGCAACACCACTCACACATGCAACGCCACTCACCCACGCAACGCCACTCACCCACGCAACACCGCTCACCCACGCAACGCCACTCACACATGTATCACCACTCACTCAAAGCAACACCACTCACACACGCAACGCAACTCACTCATGCAACGCCACTCACACACGCAACGCCACTCATCCACGCAACCCCACTCATCCACGCAACGCCACTCACACACGCAACGCCACTCACACATGCAACGCCACTTTCACATGCAACGCCACTCACACATGCAACGCCACTCACACATGCAACGACACTCACACATGCAACACCACTCAAACATGCAATGCCACTCAAACATGCAACGCCACTCACACATGCAATGCCACTCACCCACACAACGTCACTCACTCAAAGCAACACCACTCACACACGCAACGCAACTCACTCACGCAACGCCACTCACACACGGAACGCCACTCATCCACGCAACCCCACTCATCCACGCAACGCCACTCACACATGCAACGCCACTCACACATGCAATGCCACTCACACATGCAACGCCACTCTCACATGCAACGCCACTCACACATGCAACACCACTCACACATGCAACGCCACTCACACATGCAACGCCACTCACACATGCAACGCCACTCACACATGCAACGCCACTCACCCACGCAACGCCACTCACACACGTAACGCCACTCACACACGCAACGCCACTCACCCACGCAACGCCACTCACCCACGCAACGCCACTCACCCACGCAACGCCACTCACCCACGCAACAACACTCACACATGCAACGCCACTCACCCACGCAACGCCACTCACTAAAAGCCACTCACACCCACGCAGTGCCACTTTCACCCACACTGTGCAGTGCACAATAGGTCTCGCAGTAGGAAAGTTGGAGCTATTGGTTTTGTAAATGACAAAGCCCTTTATGTTTTTAAAATGAAAACAAAAATAAAAGGCATTGTTATTTGCAATTGTAATAGCTCCAACTTTCCTACTGCGAGACCTATTGGCAACGCCAGTGCTTGTTTATGTTATGCTGTTTTGCTCTGCTATGCTTTGTTATGCTCTGCTATGTTTTGTTGTGTTTTATTATGCTATGCTATGTTTTGTTATGCTATGTTTTGTTATGCTATGTTTTGTTATGCTATGCTAAGCTTTGTTTTGTAATGCTATGTTGTGTTGTGTTTTGTTATGCTATGCTATGTTGTGTTTTGTTATGCTATGCTAAGCTTTGTTTTGTTATGCTATGTTGTGTTGTGTTTTGTTATGCTATGCTATGTTGTGTTTTGTTATGCAATGCTATGTTTTGCTATGCTATATTTTGTTATGTATGCTATGTTTTGTTATGCTATAGTTTGTTGTGTTTTGCTATGTTTTGTTATGCTATGGTTTGTTGTGTTTTGCTATGTTATGCTATGCTTTGTTTTGTAGTGTAGTTCCTATTTTCCCAATAGGCCCTGCGCATTGGAATAACATAAACAGTAGTATCGACGTAGAAGTGCGGATCTTCCAGGCCTCCACTGACTATGCTAAACTTAATTGGGTTTGTTACCAACTAGCTCAGAGGTCACTGGAAACTTTCTTGACTGAAATAGGAAGTGATCAGCTTCCCTGGCACAGCCAAGAAGGGATTCAGTTTTCCAACAACCGTGCAACATGACAACTTTGCTCCTCAGATCAAGAGTCAATCTCTAGGGTCGTGTGAAACAATAGACAGTTATTTTACTCAGTCAGGTTGGTGCAGATTACTTTCACATTATGTAGAGAATAGAGAGACGGGCGTTTGTCAATAAAGGGTAACATTTATTGAACAGTCTTTCTTCTCGTACAAGAGAAATGAATTGCCACAATTGCAAGACTTGTTATTATAAAAAGTACGTACAGTAAGATAAGTATTGCGAAATAATACTGTAAAAGCATTGATATGGTTTCTTAGCCATACAGTGGTTTAAAATGAATAAAACATATATACATTCATATATACATTAGGCTAAAATACTCAACTGGTGCTTCTAACTACGCCTACCCCAGTGTACCTGACCTAAGCCTAATACTTGGGAGGGGAGTAAGTAAGTAGCTTTAAGTTAAGTTGGTTTTGCCAAGGTTTGCTTCAAGAATTCTCTCTAAGGGTTTAGTCAACACCATACCTCTGGAATAGAATGATGGAGGTCTGGTATCTCTCTCAGGACTCGATATCCCAGTCACCCGCAAGGGTAGACCAGAAACGCCGGAGCTGGATTTCTCTGCAGGAGAAAGACAGCGTCTCTTCTCAGCGCGTCGAGGAGGAGGAGGAGGGGCAGCGTCCGCGGGCAGCTTGCATCTGCTGGGCTCTTTGCAGGGGACGGCTGTTCAGCTCCTAAGTTCACCACACCATCGTTCGCTAGTTAGCAGCGATAGCAGTAGCGATAGCAGCTATGGTATCATCAGCATGACAGCTTCAGCAGCAGCGAGATAGCTGGCAGCATCAGCTTCAGCGAAACAACGGCAGACAGCAACACAGCGAACAGCTAGCAATGAGACAGCAGCACAACAGCGTTTGCTTAAGGCAACGTTGGTAATATTTATACGTACGTTTTTGGACATAAGACATCAATAAAGATGTCACTAGGAAGTGATCGTCTATCAGTGCTCATTAGAGTTCTATTACTAATCAAAACACAGCAAGCGGGGATTTCCAGGTTGCTGAGTTTTTATCTTGTTGAAGAACTCGGAGTGTTAATCTAGGAATCTCAGATAGTAACTTCTGCTATGTCATTGCACTAATTGGTTGCAAAGGAAGTGGCAGAGAAAGCTATTCTGAAATGTGGCTCTGTTCGTGTGAGGCCAGAGACGAGCTTCTGAATATTGCACTTGAACGGTTATGCCAATATAGGGAATAAATGGATTTATAGCCGAATAGGGGCATAAGGTCACAGTATCGATCAGGATCCTAGATTAGAACGCTACACCCACTCCACGAATTCATGTCCATCAAATTACTAAAACTAGAGCAATAAGATGCATGTGTAACATTGCCCACCCCAAAATACATATATGCATTTGAAATAGGCGTATTTGTAATACGTGAAAATTTAGGTACTGTACGTTTTTGAAGCATAGAAATCATTCAAAAATTATAGCATATGAAATCAATGAACGATTATGCAAAAAGAATTACTCATGAAATATCTCTGAAACAGAAGAAGGGCGAGATAATTTCATCACATATAAATGCATTGCAATAAAATGTGCTAGAGGCTGGTGTAAAGTTATTATGTCTCTAGATGTGTTTAGAAATAGAAGTTGAAGCTTCTGTTCTCTATGAATAGTTTTACTTTAAGCAAAGAATTTTTCGTGCCAAAAAAAGGTGAATATTAAAAAGTGTTCAATTCAAAAGAACTATTGCTTGAACGGGAAATAGAGTTCCAACGCTTTTAGCAGTTTTTGTTGTTCAAAACTGAAGGCCGAATTCAGAGTTCAAGGAAACGCTGTGTGTCGGAATGCTTCTCTAAAGTTATTGTTTCTGTTCGGGTGAGAACATCATATCAGACAGGCTCTCAAAGAATTGGTCTACAAAATCAGGTGACAGTTCGACCATATTCGATAGTGCTGTAACTTGGCAGGTGTGAGAATGATTGCTGTCATCAAAGTCGGGATCAGCAATGCTCACAGAAGGTCGTACCTGGGTGATGTTGCTTTTGTCACTCGCTCCACTGTTACCACCTAGTCGTAGCACAGGAGTCTCAACGAAAGCCGTCATCAGGATTGGTAGCCGCTGGGGACAACACAATGCGTGAGCCGTTATCGGACTTAGCAAAGTATCGATATCCATTGGTACTGCTGATGGAAGTGAAAGACAGATGTCCAACATGCACTCATCTCCGCATAGCATACATCGTAGTACAGGTAAGATGCAATTTTGCCATATCGGTCTGAATGAAAGGAACCAGGTCATGTTTAGATCTCTCAGCCTGGCCAATCCAAGGACTCTAGTTATTCTGTCCCGGTAGCGGATTGCTAGGATTGTCTCTTCCATTCCCATAGGAGTCATGTCTGAGCTGTGGCTTGCCATAATGAAGCAGGAGGGTCAAAAATAAAATCCCTGCTACAAGTCCCAAAAATAGGGGTATGCCGCCAAAAACAGAGTGGACAAAATTTGGAACGATTCCCAGAATTGCTTGAAATGGTGTTAGCAGTCCCGTAAAAATCGTCTTAAATATGCCTGGGATGCCTGTGGCACTAGACATGTTAAGGAGTTGGCTCAACATTTCTACGAAATGCACGGGGCAATTTGTTGATAAAAGGTCATGAACCTCCGTAGCTGTCCTTGCAACTAGGAGATCATACGTCTCTTTCGATGACGTTATGGGCACTGTTGTCTGTAAAAGCACAGACTTCATTTTGCTTAAAGTATCACTTCGTATAGAAGAGAAATGCAGACGAGGCCAGATGGGAGTCTCTATGTCTCCAGGCCCGCTCGGGAACAATGCTTGCATACAGCATTTGACCATGGAAGTCACGCTTACGAGATAACTTTTCCCTGGAACAAGGCCACAACATCTGTGATCCGTTCTTAGAATGTAACTCCCATTCGCGAGTTGCATAAAGAAGGGCTCTATCTGCGTTGCAGGTGTGACAAGCTGGTGGCATGAAAGGTTGTTAGAATTACCTTCACAGGCTCCGTGTAAATTAATACCCTGACACAAAAGTATACCGCTTAGTGAATGTTTACAGTTTTCACCACTAAGAAATACATTTTTGTCGCTGTCACTATAGCATGAATGTGTGTATGGTAATTTCCATGCTGATTTAACATAACCTTTACCTAATCGTTCATACTGGCCAGTAGGTATGTATTCAAGGCACTTTTTACATCGGAAAGTTGTTATTGGAATAGTGATAATTCCGTGTATTATCCATTCAATGACAGGACTCTCTGACATTGTCAATGGTAATCTCTCAAGTTTTTCGATGCTCAGGATTGTATAGTCTGCTCCTTTCTGTGCCAAACTGATTTGTTTATCAGTAAGGTTAAAAATGGAAAACAATGACGTTGTGTTGATTAAACGCCAAGGCACATAGCCTGAACGAAGATTTTGCAGCGTCCAGCCTAATTGTACAATAGAACGTAATTGAGATTGGCCATGCTGTAACATTAGCAAGTCTCTGTCTATTATGTCAAAGGCAGAAGATACAATATTGTCCAACGAATATATTCTGGAGGACAGAGTCATTAACCCATTGTCCACTACAGAAAGTGATTTTTCCAAATTAATACGATCAATTTCTCGTATTTTTTCTGCTGTTTCAATTTGTGTGACTTTCCAAGCCTCGTTGTACGCAGCATAGATGCTGGCCGCTATGAAACGTTTTTGACGCTGTTTGCGTGGTCCAAGAATGAAATCGCGCAAATCAGCACCATCTTTAAGTAAAGATAAGTGTTGCTTAATTTCAGCCAGTGTGGATGATCCTAGCCATTCGAGGCAGAGTTTCCCTACACTGTATGTTGTTACTATCCCTGGATGTTGTCTCTGGGAGTATCTAGGGTCTTGTCTGGTCATTTTTAACCCCTGTGTTTTGTTCAGGAATCTATCTTGACAGTTGTTTGTGTCAGTAGGCCAGATTAACCACTTTTTCCAATCAGGATGTGTTCTGTTAAAATGTAAAAGTTTAGTTACGTCTATCTCAATATCTGTTGTTGCATTATCAGGTATTGGCTTCGGAATAGACGGTTTGTTTAGGTCTTTGATCTTAGCTAGGCCAAGACAGGATGTTTGGTGAATTGTGTCATTTAAAAACATCATTTGTTCTGGTATCATGCAGGTTCTGAATAGTGCTTCTAGGCCTTGTACCTGCCAATCTTTTGTACCCCAAATGGTTTTTGTTTCAATGTTATTTTTCCAATAATCAAAACCAAATGTCATAATTTTTTCATAAAATGCTTCTGAATATATCAATTTAGAATTTGTCAGCATTGTTTTCATTCCTGTTTTATCTAACAGTTTGTAATAAAACGTTTCTGCATCACTGGTGTTAAACCCTGAGAAGTACTTGAATTTCTCAAAAAATGTTTTAGAACTGCTTTTAGGTGGTGTAGCACAATGTTCCCATTGATTATACTTAAAAACATTTCTAGGCTGTGCAGATCTATGCAAATAATGATCACCATAATGTGTGTAGCAGAATGTCTGCTCATAACTAGATGAACCTTGTAAATAATCATGTTCTGTGAATCTAGCTGACATTACTAAATCAGACATCATGTCATTAATACTATCAAAGTCCCAATCATCAGAGAATGTACTAGGTTTTACAAAGTCACTTAAGGAAACCTTCAGTTGATGAGGATACTTCAGGATCTCGACCGGACCATAGATCTCATAGTCAGTTTTCTCCCATACTACCCCACCGGGTATTGGAATAGCTGTGACATTTACTGTTGACAGTTCTCTTTTCTTCACGTGGGATGATCTGTGTGGTTTGAGGACTAAGTTGATGTTCTGACTTGCTGTGTCCATTGTACTATATTTTCCCTCAATGAATTTTCCCAAACAAAGTACCATGATGAGCCAAAGCAGGAGGAAAAATACACCTAGACCGAACCAGAACTCTAACCAAGGGGAAATAAGGTAGATTTCCTTCAGTTGATGAAAGAGTTCCGTTGCTTTTTCTTTAAAAGTCATTTTTATTTCTGGCATCACTTCGGGGTTACTTTGATCCTCGGAAAAGTTGTCGAAGTCGATGAAATAACCAGAGGCAGTTCTGTCAATTGTTGGGATTGTTCTTTCAATTTGTCTTTCGGTAGCACTTTCTAATGCCACATTATTGTAGACTGGTGTTTCTTGACGAACTGTTTCAATCTGTGTCTCAAGAGGCACGAGTTCCATGGCATTATTGCATAGTCCTTCTCTGTGCACTGCAGGCTGATCGAATGTGATTAGTCTTTCAGTTTGAACCTCTTGGATTGTTGCAAGTTTGGGTATTCTGTTGTTTCTTGGGAGTCCACTGGGCCTACTGTTGATTATAGGCCCCATGCTTGTGGTTTTACCAGGTCGATAGACACAACTCTGTTCTCCTTTTTACCAGCAAGGGGCGGTAGTACTACTGATCTTGTTCCGGTGACTGCCAAGACAGGTACTGCTTTTCTGTAAGAAGGCCCAAATTCCTTCTTCACCGCAATTTTTTCTCTGACTAGATCCCCAATCTTTGGAATCCAGACAGGCCTTGCTGGGGCTGTTGCTTGTGGTGCCTCGTCAGTGGTATCTGGCTGTTGCTTTAACTTTATGTTGCTTAAGGATTTTCTTGTTTCATTCAGTTCCTGTAAAACAGCCAAATGATCTTTGATGTCAAAGTCTGTTTTCTTATCTTGTACCACCGATACCTGACTATCTAAGTCCTGAATTCTCATTCTAATTCCGAACAATAGTTCGTATGGGCTGAAACCTTTTAGAGAATTTCTTGGCAAATTGTTAAGACTGGTCTGGACACTTATTAAATGTTTGACCCACCCAGCGCCTGAACCTAATACCTTCGCTGTTATAGATCGCTTTATGTCCCGTTTTTTTCTTTCTACCACACTATTCCCTTCGGGGTGCGACGGACAAGAATACCGCAACCCAATTCCCATGCTGGCCATGGCCTCCCTATAAGCTCGAGAGCTAAAAGCAGGACCCTGGTCAGAATGGAACGTGGCAATTGCGTATGTGCCGATAAAGACTCGCAGATCTTTCTTAGCGTTCTAGCGTCAGCCGAGCGCTGGAGGCCACATTTTTTAAGTGTGTTTAGCCTTAACGATGTACAATGGGACGCGTTTCTCTTTTTTGATAGCGCGGATAGATTGCCTAATGCTTTCTATTAGGGCTTCTGACACTACACTGGCCGGTTCTCCACTGCGATCTCTGTTGCAGTCTTCACAGTTTTTTGCAAACTCATGAATGCCTTCACTCATTTCCGGCCACCAGTACTCTGATTCTAATTCTCTCAGAGAGTCCCTGATTGTTTGGTGTCTCAGACCCAACCCCATATGTGCTTCCTGTAATAGGAAGCCCCTCCGGTCCCTGTTTGGAATTACCCTATCCCCCACTCCAGGGATTCGAGCAAAAGGAACGGAGTTTGCATCGATTACGTATGCATAATTGAGTGGATAGTTCACGGGTAGTGCTGCACAGTCGCCCTTTACGGTCGTTTTTACTGCCAGCATGGTTTCCCCGTCTATGTATTTTTCTGTACGCTTTTTTGTGGCTACGGAAGCCGGTTTAGTTGTTTCCGCTGTGGCTGTATTAGCCAATGAATTCCCTGCAACGTGAACGCCATCACGTTGAAGACTCTGTGCGTGTATCACGTGAGTCTTTTGTAGTTCTTTCTGTAAAAGAGCTACCTGTTTCCAGAGCAATTTATGCTTTATTGTGGCACCTGTGTCATCTTTGTAATCGTTTTCAATCCATCTCTGCAGTTTATTATTGTAAGAGTTGACGCATAAATGAGAATCACTCACGATAAGTGTCGGGAATTCACGTTCTGCATTTTCGAGCGCCATCTTTAAACATCTGATTTCAGCTCTCTGAGCCGAACAGTTTCTTACTGATTCAGTTTTTGTTACTTTCGGTCTGAATTTACCGCACAGCCAACGACCTTTAACAATCGCACATGCTGCATCGTAGGATTTGCTCTCTACGTTGAAATGCTGTACAAATCTATCTGTATAGATTATACAGGCGTACTGTGGGAGAGGCAGAAGTTCGATTGGCAGAGGATATTCTTCTTCATATTCTAAATCATTCAGTTCTTCGAATTGCGGGGCGAAATAGTATTTCACATCTTCCGCTCCTAGAGAATCTACATACTGTATCCATTTCGGATCCAGTGACACTGTAGGTAGGTTTACTGGGCTGAATAGCGCCTCGAAGGCGGATTCCGCTGTGAGGATATTAATCCTTTTGCCGTGTGCTAGTTCTCTTTCATTTGCTAATGCAATTTGCACTGCTCTCACAGTTCTTTCTGTGTGACTGAATGTTTTTTCTGCTTGTGTGTACAAGTGAGATTTGTAAGTTATTGGTACCGTTTCTCCCTCATTAGAGGTCAGGTACGTGAATCCGCATCTTCCTGGGATGACTCGGATTACAAGATCGCGTGTGTTGTCACGTGTATCTAATTTTGTTTTTGCTAACATGTCTGTTTGCAGTGATCTCAAAATTTCTGTGTGTTTTTGAGTCCAATTGATTTGTTTAAAATCAGGTTTAATTAGTTCGTAGAGAGGTTTAACCCTCTCCGCGTAATTTAGAATGTATGTTCTTCCGAAATTCAGAAAACCTAGTATGGATTGTAAATTCTTCAGCGTTTTTGGAGCTTGGAGTACAGCGCACTTCTCTAAGAAGTTGTCCGCTAGGCTTTTTCCTTCACTTGATAATTCGTACCCTAAGAATAGTTTTGTCAGATGGGCAATTCGAGACTTTTTAAAGTTGAATTTGTAACCCTCTGCTGCGAACCCAAGTATAATGGTGTTCACTCTTTTCAAGTGAGTATCCAAGTCGTCGTCTGTGAGATAGATATCATCTACGTAAGATAATGCCTCATCATCATATATTTGTAGTAACTCTGTTACCCTAGCTGAGAATAGTCCTGGGCTGTTCTTGAACCCCTGTGGGAGTCGACAGAAATTTTTCTGCGACCCAAATGCTGAGAAAGCGGTCAAGTATCTGCTTTCTGGTGCAATGTTTTGACAAAAGAAACCATTAGATATGTCTAATGTCGTTTTATATTTTTTCCTAACTATGTTATTCATTAGGACTGCACTATGCGAGTTTTGTACTGCAAAAGTTTTGCAACATGCATTAAGGTGTCTGTAGTCCAAAACTAGACGATATGAATTGTCTGGCTTGGAGACAGGAAACAAAGGATTGTTCATTTGAGAGGTGCATGTTTCAATCACCCCCTGGTATTCAAGTTGATCTAAGATCTCCCTGACTTGTTTTTTAGCTTCTTGCTTAATGGGATACTGCCGTTGGGCAGTTGGTTCACTTTTTAACTGGATTTTGTGGGGAGGAGAGTCCTCATCCCATCCTACATGATTTTTATATAATGCCGGTGCCTGGGCTACTGCCCATTTCCTTGCATATGTATATTTTTTGTGAATCGGAATGTGATTCGAGAAGGCAGGCATAATCATTTCTTCGCCACGAGGGCACTCCCTGACAAACTCTGGGGGCCAATCTTTTTCAGCTAACAGAATATCATAGCCTTTTGAGAGCTTATCCCAAAATAGACCCTTTATTTTCCTAGTCTTATCACCCTCTATACGCAATGTTATTTCGTATATTTTATGGGGCTCGCTAAGTCTGGTGTCGGCAGTTTCAACCTGAATGAATTCATTCGTGTCCACTGTCTCCAGATGACTCATCAAGATCTTGCGGGCTATACTGATTTCTGCTGCACTGTCTAGCATTGTCTGTGCCCACTCCCCGTTTTTCAACTGTGACCTCAGTATTCTCGGCATGGTTGATTACTCTAATACTGGCTACCTTCTTTTTTGGAAATTGAGATTTTTTACTCTGAGCAGGTTCCTTGTCTTTGGACTTGGTGTGCTCTCCTGGGTCTGACCGTCCTCTTCTTTCCGATTTCTGCGAAAAAGATCGAGAGGGACGTGTATCAATACTTTGATATCTATCAGGTTTTTTCAAATTATCCCTGTTTCTAAGGTTATATCTTTTCTCAGAGGGCTCCCTCTGGGGAGACTGGTGTTCTCGAGTCGGAGTTCTTTCCCTCCGTCCTTCCTCTGGACTGGAAAACTTTTTCCTTGGGAGTGGATTGTTTATTTCCATCCCAGCTCTTTTTAGGAGTGTTTGAATTATTTTTAATAAATAATTTTTCTAACTCTCTATATGCCTTTGTTAGTTCTCTTATGTTAACTAAGAGTTCTTCACTTGACATTTTTTCAATGTCCGGATGTGGTGTGTAGCTGGCTAGAACCGGCCACGTTGCTCCTGGTCTACCTAGTGGACCGAGCCTGGTAATATGATCATTATGTTTTAGGGCGCCATTAAACCAGAGCAGGTGCTCTTGGAATTTTAGTGGGATTTCAGTCTCCTCGAAAGGAGCGTACTCTTCCGCTGGTTTCTCTATTTTGTAATAGTGAAACTCTTTTGTTCTAGCGTTTGCCGCTGGAAAGTTTATCCATGAATAGAATACCTCTGTCTGCCGATTTTCGTGAGCCTCTATCACGAAAATTACTGTACCACCTTGTGGTGTCAGTCTGTTTTCTATAAGTTTTAAAGTTATAGACTTTCTTAAATGTACCGAGATGATTATTGCATCCGGGTCAGTAGTCCCGTCGGGACCTTGCTGAGTCGCATCTGCTGCGCCCCCAGTGGTTCCGTTTTCTAAGTCTGACATTTTATTGTCAGAAAAGTTTTTGCAGAGTAGGTCTCCAAGGAGACAAAGATTAGGTGCACAATATTTTGGAACACTGTATCCTTCAACGTTGAATAAACCAGAGCTTTACATAGGAATCTCTTCCTACTGAGTTCGGGCGGATTTTAACCTTTCACCCACTCCAGACGTCTATTGGAGTATTTACAGGAGAAAGAGGTCTGTGTGAAATATGCACGACTGAGTTACTCTAACATCTTGCGTTAGTTTATCGCCTTACCAAACGTTGGGCGCCATGTAGTGTAGTTCCTATTTTCCCAATAGGCCCTGCGCATTGGAATAACATAAACAGTAGTATCGACGTAGAAGTGCGGATCTTCCAGGCCTCCACTGACTATGCTAAACTTAATTGGGTTTGTTACCAACTAGCTCAGAGGTCACTGGAAACTTTCTTGACTGAAATAGGAAGTGATCAGCTTCCCTGGCACAGCCAAGAAGGGATTCAGTTTTCCAGCAACCATGCAACATGACAACTTTGCTCCTCAGATCAAGAGTCAATCTCTAGGGTCGTGTGAAACAATAGACAGTTATTTTACTCAGTCAGGTTGGTGCAGATTACTTTCACATTATGTAGAGAATAGAGAGACGGGCGTTTGTCAATAAAGGGTAACATTTATTGAACAGTCTTTCTTCTCGTACAAGAGAAATGAATTGTCACAATTGCAAGACTTGTTATTATAAAAAGTACGTACAGTAAGATAAGTATTGCGAAATAATACTGTAAAAGCATTGATATGGTTTCTTAGCCATACAGTGGTTTAAAATGAATAAAACATATATACATTCATATATACATTAGGCTAAAATACTCAACTGGTGCTTCTAACTACGCCTACCCCAGTGTACCTGACCTAAGCCTAATACTTGGGAGGGGAGTAGGTAAGTAGCTTTAAGTTAAGTTGGTTTTGCCAAGGTTTGCTTCAAGAATTCTCTCTAAGGGTTTAGTCAACACCATACCTCTGGAATAGAATGATGGAGGTCTGGTATCTCCCTCAGGACTCGATATCCCAGTCACCCGCAAGGGTAGACCAGAAACGCCGGAGCTGGATTTCTCTGCAGGAGAAAGACAGCGTCTCTTCTCAGCGCATCGAGGAGGAGGAGGAGGGGCAGCGTCCGCGGGCAGCTTGCATCTGCTGGGCTCTTTGCAGGGGACGGCTGTTCAGCTCCTAAGTTCACCACACCATCGTTCGCTAGTTAGCAGCGATAGCAGTAGCGATAGCAGCTATGGTATCATCAGCATGACAGCTTCAGCAGCAGCGAGATAGCTGGCAGCATCAGCTTCAGCGAAACAACGGCCGACAACAACACAGCGAACAGCTAGCAATGAGACAGCAGCACAACAGCGTTTGCTTAAGGCAACGTTGGTAATATTTATACCTGAAAGGTGCCTTGTTTGACGTAAGTTTTTGGACATAAGACATCAATAAAGATGTCACTAGGAAGTGATCGTCTATCAGTGCTCATTAGAGTTCTATTACTAATCAAAACACAGCAAGCGGGGATTTCCAGGTTGCTGAGTTTTTATCTTGTTGAAGAACTCGGAGTGTTAATCTAGGAATCTCAGATAGTAACTTCTGCTATGTCATTGCACTAATTGGTTGCAAAGGAAGTGGCAGAGAAAGCTATTCTGAAATGTGGCTCTGTTCGTGTGAGGCCAGAGACGAGCTTCTGAATATTGCACTTGAACGGTTATGCCAATATAGGGAATAAATGGATTTATAGCCGAATAGGGGCATAAGGTCACAGTATCGATCAGGATCCTAGATTAGAACGCTACAGTTTTGTTATGCTATGTTTTGTTATGCTATGCTTTGTTATGCTATGCTTTGTTATGCTATGTTTTGTTATGCTATGCTAAGCCTTGTTTTGTTATGCTATGTTGTGTTGTGTTATGCTATGCTATGCTTTGTTGTGTTTTGTTATGCTTTGTTGTGTTTTGTTATGCTATGCTATGCTATTTTGTTATGTATCCTATGGTTTGTTGTGTTTTGCTATGTTTTGTTATGCTATGCTTTGTTGTGTTTTGCTATATTTTGTTTTGCTATGCTATGCTTTGTTATACTATTCTATGTTTTGTTTTGCTATGCTTTGTTTTGTTATGCTATGTTTTGTTATGCTATGGAATGTTTTGTTGTGTTTTGTTATGCTATGCTTTGTTATGCTATGCTATGTTTTCCTATCCTATGCTTTGTTTTGTTATGCTATGCTATGTTTTGTTATGCTATGCTGGTGAGGGTGAGTGAGGGTGAGTGAGGGTGGGTGGGTGAGGGTGTGTGAGTGAGGGTGGGTGAGTGAGGGTGGGTGAGTGAGGATGGGTGGGTGAGTGAGGGTGAGTGAGGGTGAGTGTGTTAGAGCGAGGGTGAGAGGGTTGTGAGGTTGTGTATCCTATGCTTTTTTTGTTATGCCATGCTATGTTTTGTTATGCTATGCTGATGAGGGTGTATGAGGGTGAGTGAGTGAGGGTGAGTGAGGGTGAGTGACGGTGTGTGAGGGGGTGTGAGGGTGAGGGCGAGGGTGTGATGGTGTGTGAGGGTGAGAGGGTTGGGAGGGTGAGGGGGTGTGAGGGTGATATTCTCCCAAACCCTGATGTGCTGACCTCCTGATTAACACTGGACAATGGGTGGCGGAAAAGTGAATCAACCAATATGTGCACCATGTGCAGAAAACATCAATTAAAAAAACTGCAACAGAAGAAGTCCACAAGGTTTGTAGTGGGTTGGATGACTGGGCTGTAGCGATTTTATTTCTGATTTATGAATCCCACAGTGGACTTTTAACTGATATTTTAAATTTTTAAAAAAAAGATAAAAGCAGATGTACTGCCAGCTTTGAAATCGGAACACTCGTCTGTATATCAAACGCTTTGGAGTTTATTTCTTTAAATTGAAGATTGCATAAATGTATATTACACGTTAAAGATTTCTACTGATTTGTGGAAAGTATTGGAGGCTAAGTACAGTTGTGGTAATCAGCTGAGCATCGTTAACCACAGGACCTCTAGAGACAATCTTTTAGGACCCGCTTAGGGTGTGTGTGTGCCCTTTTTGTCCAAACCTCAGGTATTGTGTGTTTTTTACATAGCACTAGAAAAAAGTATATCCTCTGCCAATCCAAAATGTGACCTTGAGTGGTACAAAATGACCTAGACATATTTCTGACTTGTAAATGCCCCTAAACTCTGCACAGAGTTGTCGTTGGATGTAGTGACCTTGCTGATGCACTTATACCATGCATCAAACTTGCAACCATGTATTACAACACGGTGTTATTTCATCCCAGTTGTGAATTATTTGTGTGCAGTTAATTTGCTGCCTGAAATGGTTACATTTTCCGACCTCTCCCTAAAGTTTGTGACCAAGAGCCCTGAAAAGAGTGCTGGCTCTCAACAAAAAAAGCTGCTAATGCTAAAAACGTTTCAGCAAAAGAGCAGATTTTGCACAGAGGAGCGTGTGCAGAAAAGTAGGTTTTGCACAGAGAAGAAGACCTTGCAAACCCTACTGTTCGTTGAGGTGGGCAAAGCCGGTTCTGGTAGGTCAGTGGACTGAGGAGAGCAAAGCCGGTTCTGGTGGGTCAGTGGATTGACGCATCCCTTCTGGAATGTCCGTTTCACCCCATGGTCACGGGTTCGAGTCCCGTGCTTTCACCCTCCCGAAGCCCTGAAAATGTGATCCATTGATGGATGACAGTACACAGTAGCCTCCAGCTACCAGTTGTGTCTCGTGATGAACACGTGCTTCGCAAAACACAGCTTAAGTTTTCAAAGTTTCTATGGGACAGATTTGCCCCCGAGCTTTTTTGCAGGCATTTTTGCTGGTATCGAAGCTTTGCTAAATGGGGTAGATGTTCAGTTTCACAACTCTCCCTCTTTGTTTAAATTGCAGATATATAGGGCTTACCCCTGACGAGGCGTGGAGGCGCTTTACGTCGAGTAGCTCGGGGCCCGGGAGCCCAGAGTTAGTGGTCAGTCCATTATTTTTTGTAGGTTAATTTTGCATGCTCAGTCCGTGCATTCACAACAGTTTTTTTGTGGTACATTTTTGCGACATTATCACTTCACACCACCTTGCTGTCCATAAAGCTGCTGTTTGGCGCATGGCAGGACTTGCCTTATGTCACTGGTAGGCTGTTGCGCTAATATTCCCGCATTTGCTGTGTTCTGGCGTGTTGTATTCAATACAAGATCTCCTTTCATGAACTAACGTGGGAACGGCTGGTGCAAGGCGAAGGGAAAAACCTTGGAATGAAACATTTCTTCTGGTTGCTCCTGGAGTAAATAATTATTATCTCCCAAGTTGCAGGACGCTCCGAGAAAGAAGAAAGCCCAACCCCAGCTGTTCTTTGATGTGCTCGGAAGTTTGTAGTCTGTGGTAGAGAATCACCTGTAGTGCCCAGACGGCCAGATAGCAGGCAGACAGCTGCGCCGCGGGGGATTACAGACCACCCCCAGAGCGGCGAGCAGCCTTGAAGGACCCTCTGCTTTCTGTTTATCCTTAACCACGCCCACTCAAACCTCAGAAGAGAGCAGCACCTTAGCAAAATATGAAGATATTCAAATGAACGAGTCTGAGGCTTACTGTGAGGAAACTGAGTATGCATTAAAATCCTTAAACACATGTTTAAAGAAAGCTGTTTAACAAATACAAAATTGGAAAAACCTAATGAATATGCAGAGTCCACTTGTATTTGTCCTCCTCGCCGCCCACAAGCCTGCATTCCCCTCCAACACCACCACAGCTGCTGAATATAGGAGGTGACAGAGAAAAACAGGCAACGCCACCTTGCTTGCCACACTTTAATTTGTCCAACCACTTGTCAAACGTGACTTTGTATGTGTGCATATAGCTATAGCGAAGTATAGATTTATATGCACACATATGTACAAAATCAGTTGTAAATATTTTGAGCAAATATACTTGTACTTTATCAGTGGCCCAATGTATGCCCCCTCCCACCACCTCCTAAAACTCTCTAAGACATTTTAGGGGGCACACACCCTTTTAGAGGGTAAAATAATGGGGGTGTGAGAGGTAAGAAGAGGTGCAGAGTATGTAGGACTACGGCCAGAGCTGCAGACTGGGAAACCAGGCTCGAGTCTCGGCGTCCGCTCAATGCCGTGTGATTCTGGGCAAATAACTAAATCTCTCCATAACCTAAAACAAGGGTTGACCCTGTCACTCAGGGGGCGGCATTAGCGGTGCATTACCCAGAGATCTGAAGGAAGCGGGGACAGGAAGGGCTCAGATGCACTCTGATCGAGAAAAGCAGGTTTCACTTAGGACAACAATAGTTGCCGCTCGAGAGTATTTTGTGCATGTTTGTAGAGCTAGGCGCGGTGTAGAAGCGAGGTACGGCCTGCGGCCGTGAATAAGTGACGGCGGGGGGCGGGGCAGCTGAAGCCTTTGATGTGGCAAATGCTGTTGGCAGGGGGAAGCCTGAAGCGAGGCACGGCCTGCGGCCGTGAATAAGTGACGGCGGGGGCGGGGCAGCTGAAGCCTTTGATGTGGCAAATGCTGCTGGCAGGGGGAAGCCTGTGGGGAAATGCAAGCTCGTGCACGAGGAGCTTGTGGTCACGTGATTTCACGTGAACTGTTGAAAATCCTCATCGTAAAAAGTCAGCTTTGTGGATGGACGGCAAAAGGTCTCTCTACGAGACCTAAAAAAGTAGCAGTTGACCTCAGGTCGATGAGGGTAGATATTATTTGCATGCAAGAAACACACATCACATGGTGTCAGGGGTCACGGTTCACGTAGTTGCACAGGCAAGCGCTGAGCTGCTGCAGGACTACATATCCCGGCAGCACTGGCGCCACGCATCACGTCGGACGCAGCGTCTCTGCGCGTCTCACGTGATGCGGCATGGCAGATTTAGTGAAGCGGCGGTGAGAAGAAGCTGCCGATTATTCTGCTTCGTTGGAGGTTTCTTTGGCCACAGCTCGTGGTGGGGTAAGGGTGCCTTGTGCACCGCGTTCCATATCCCCTTGTTTCTGGATTCCTGTAAGCTTGCTATCACTTGTAGGTGATGCTGATTTACCGGAGAGTCAGCACTCGAATTTCCCCGACGTTTTGCTAAGCTGTATTAGCAAAGGAAAGAAACAGCAGATCCTGCAACTTGCTTTGGCCTTATATCTTTTGTACGTTATTTGTGGCTTATTCGGAGTATTTAGATTTCCTCACGTTGGCTAACTTTCAAAGTTAATGCGGGGGAAAATCTTACCTATTTTTACATTTACTGGAAAAAGGGTTCTATTACAGTTCAGCCTGTGATACTATATTCATGGGGGATAGGACGTAACTCTTCTTGTGTTCGTTGTTGCTGCCTGTTATTGCTGCATTCAAACATTGCTGCCTGTTATTGCTGCATTTAAAAATTTCTGACTGTTGGAGCGCAACTCTTTGGGTACTTTCCAAGTGTTTTATGTCATTCTCTGCTGCTGCTCAACGTTGTTCTGTTCCTCTTATTGTAATCCTCCACAGGGGTGTCTATACAGTGAATCTGGTGTGAGCCATTGAAAGTACCTCTTTATCACAGGTAGACATCACAGAGAATCCTAGCGTGGTTTTACGTTTATCGACATAGAAGGTCTTGATCTTATTTGACCTGTTATGTTTTTTAAGCAATCTATATGATACTGAGAGGTGCACGCTCAACACCCCTGTGTTTCCAGACTACGTTTATTTCCTTTACAAGTTAGTGGAAGTATGGGTAACAAGGGAGAGTAAGAGATAGGGAGGTGTTCCAGAACGAGCAGTAATTACCTCTTTTGTGTCTCGTTACAGGTCTTCCTCCCTGCTGTCCCTATCCTTCCCTTCCCCCGCTTAACCACCCTTTGGTCTGTGTGTGTACATATCCAGACTTGGGGCTGTTGAGAGGTGGACCCCTAAGAGCATCGGTTCGATCCTGAGGGTACGTTCAGGCCTGAGACACATGGGAAAGGAGAAGCCTGCTGGAAACTATGGGATATTCTCTCTTGGCTGTGCAACACTAGGGTTATCTTCCAGGGGAGTGGCAATATTAGCCAAAAGTAATAGGTGTTGGGTCAAATGAATGTCTGTGGGTAAATTAGGAACATTGGTAAAAATAGAAAGCCAGGTGGGGGGAGGGTTTCATTGTATGCTCAGTAAATGGATCTAATCTAGATGAAGCTGAAGTTATGGATTACTTAGATCTCAAGCTGTCTACATGGCCAACGCCTCCTGTTTTGTGCAGTGATCTTAATCTTCACATGGTATCACATCCTATACAGTGTAGAGGCAGGAAACCATCCGTTTCCATAGCGGTCTGGCAGTTGATGAGAGATCATGGCCTGATTGATGTACAGGATAGATTGAAAACGCCTGTTCCCAGTTATACGTTCTTTACTTAACCACACAAGAAATGTGTGCAACTGGAATTACTTTCTTATTTCAGCATGACTGGTAGGGTTCGAAAGATAACCCAGGGTCTTCTCAGAACACAATCCATTTTTTTTTGAAAACCCAGTATGGGGAATAACTAAGCCAGCCCAGAATTAGACATTTGTTAGGAAATTGCTTTTTAATCCTCATTACACTGAGCACATGAGAAGGTGGATTAGCGACTTCTTGGCAATTAACAGGGGTACACCCAAGATAGTATAGTGTGGGACTCGCTAAAAGCGAGGAATTAGGGGGAAACTCCAAGCTTTAGTCCACATAAGCAGAAACAGAAGGCCAGCGAGGTTTGGGAGCTGTGTGAGCTAGAAGTACTACGTATGAAGATGATAGTGGGAGGGCAGGACAATGAGAAGATGCGACAGAAGATCCCAGTAAAAAAGACCAGGATAAATAGCTCTCACAGTAGAGAGATGGCTGAGAAATATCAATGTATAAAGCAGTAAGCTATAAGTATTGTGAAATTGTTGGTAGGCTGCTGGCTCTGCAGACAAGGCATAAAGAAACAAACAGGGTCATAGAAGCTATATTGGATAGAGGGGGACAAAAGGTTAATGTTCCCAAAGAGATAATTTGAGTATTCAAGGACTACTACGAATAACTGTATCACGAAGATATATTCTCTCCAATAGCACATATAAGGCATTTTTAGATACAACAGAAGGGGGTACTTTAGAGGTAGAAGACCAGGCCTTATTGGAAGTGCTGATAACCCAGTGGAGGCAAAGGAGGCTCTAAAATCCCTAGCTTCGGGTACAGCAACCAGACCAGATAAAATACCCATAGAGTTTTACTTAGTATTTTATTCTGAATTAAGCAAGGAGATATGGTATCAACTTTCCTTGGAGTCCAGAAAGGTGGCTTGGGGCTCACCAATCTGCACTACTATTATTTAAATTCCCACCTCCTCATCCTCCACGATTGGTTCAATGGGGGAAGGTCTGATCCCGCCTACTTCTTCGAACTCTCCTTAATGGGTTTCCCTCAGCTACAGGCTACGCTCTATGGATCTCCGGTCTCTCTCTCTCTGCCCCTGGTAACTCAGTGTTGTTCCTTACCTGGGGTACTGCACTTTGGTGTGTACGATGGGAGGCCAGGCTCATGTAACAGACACTTCTCTGGAACAGCACCTGGTTGAAAGAAGTAGCCTCCCTCCGTGGCTTCCATTCCTGGGACCTCATTGGTATCACATGGCTTGGGGATGTATGGTCGGGGACACACATGCACTCCTTCCAAGACCTTCAACAGACCTGCAACCTTACACAAAGCCAATTTTACAAATATCTCCAACTCAGTCATGCTCTCCATTCACATTCCCTGCCCTCAGATACACTTCCCGAGTTCAGTCCCTTGGAGGCCAAGCTAATCATGGCCAGCCTAGGCCGCGGTGGAATATCGCAGATCTACCGCACACTTGTTATCAACTTCCCTGTCTCACTTGACCACTTCAGAACCCATTGGGAGAGCTGGGTGGGGCCCGTAGATGATAAAGGTTGGCAAGACGCCCTGATGGCCCACCGTGAACTTACCACCATCTCCAGACTGCAAATTGTTCAATCCTATCACCTTTACTTTGCATATCTCTCCCCAATCGGCATATGTCGAGTCAGCCATAACTGCATGCCCTCGATGTGGAACCGACCTAGCAGATTTCTACCACATGGTATGGTTGTATGCAAGGATACTTCAATATTGGACCAAGGTGACCCGTGAACTGTCGGGAGTACCGGGATGGGAAGTTCCACCCCCCCCCTGCTGATTCTCTTGGAGTTGTTTGAGGGATCTAGTGTAAGAAGGCAGGGAGGGCATTCCTGGGCACGGCCCTCCTGGTGGCGAAACAGGACATCACAGTGCGATCATTGTTCCCCGAGCCTATTACTGTTGAAGTGGAGAAGGGGAGTTGACTGGTGTGCACAACAACAAAAACGGGTGGTTTTTGAAGTCCACAGCTGTCCTCTGAAGCACGCACGGGTGTTGGGAAAGTGGCTGTGTCAACTTTCTTAATTACCTATGAATCAGTACTTGTGGTCCTTCTTCGTGTTTATTCCGCTATACATACAAGATGTCTCCGCCTTGCATGGAGTATATAATATAATCTGTAGTGTGCTATGTAAGTGCCATGTAGGTGAACCTTGGCCGGCTTCTCTGGCTGGAAATTCCATAAAGTTCTTTACCTAAAAAAATATATTGCTGAAAATACAAGCAGTCCTCTGATTACTTTTCTGCTCACTGTGGAAAAAGCTGTAGACTGGCTTTCTTGGGAGTATTTATGGGACATCCTAAGTCAAAAGAGTTTAGGGCCCGGTCTAATCGAGGCCATGAGGATGCTATACCATAATCCAAGTGCCAGACTGCAAATAATGAGGAATTTTAATAACCAGGGGGACCAGAATGCATTGTAAATACATCCTTTGATTAACCTGCTAGAGAAGAACCCTCTATAAGACCAATAAGAGTGCACAGCTCTGATATAAAAATTCTGGGATATGCGGATGATATCACCCTTGTAATGCTAGACCTGGGAGGTGCCTTAGTAGAAGTAGTACAGGAGGCTAGAAGATTTGGGGAGATAGCGGGCTATCATTTAAACAAGGAAAATACTGAAATAGTATGCACTAGTGAAATTAATTTGGTGGATCAGCAAAAAGTGGACAGCACTACCTATCTAGGTGTGAAGATCACAGCCAGAACAGATCAAGTCATTGGTACGAATCTTATTCCAATGCTGGCCAAGATTAGGTAAGATTTAAGGAGGATTAACAACTTGCATTCAACTCTTATCAGGAGATGTAATGTAATAAATAATATAGTGCTCCCCAAATTATTATATCTGTATAGACCCATCCCTTTGGAAATTGAGAAACAATTGTTTTCTAAGCTGCAGGGCATTTGTTCTAGCTTTATGTGGCAATACAAATGGGCGAAAGACCTGCTAGATACATGGTGCTTTCTAGAGAACGGGGTAGATGGGCTGTTCCTAATTTCAGATTTTACTATTGGTCTTGTTTGCTACAGCAAATGGGGGTTCTAATTACTGGAAAGCAATATGAGACCTCAACCGCCACAGCGGTTGAGGTTGACTTCCATATAGGAACTAACACTGGGCTTAGAAAGCCAAAGGTTGTTTCTTAGGGAACATCGAAAATAGCCATTACAGAAAGGTCAGATGTAAGACCGTGATGGGGCATATAAGGTGTGGAGGCAGTTGAAGGCAGGGTTAGGACAGACAAAATATAATAAGAATACCCCGCTGTGGAGGTCATCTATCTTCCCTCCTATATTTCATGATAACATTTGTAAGGGATGGGAGCAGAGAGGGTTTTTTAAATTGAGAGATATTGAACCATTGTCAGCTGCACTCATGTAATGAATTACAAGATAAATATGGTCTGGTCAAGGAAATGTTTTAAAATTCTCACAGATACGGGGTTTTAGAAGTAAGATAAGTAATGATCAATTGACTGTAAAATCCTTATAATAGAAGCTATTAACGAGAGAGCAAGAATTGGGCAAATAACTTGTCGACACCATGCCGGATGATCTGGGGGGGCTCAAGTAGTCAAATGGGAGACAAGGTTAGGGGTCGAGGGTCGGAGGTCGGAGGTCGGAGGTCAGAACCTTCAGAAATCATTAGAGTTTGTAGCAGAGACTATATTAACTGCAGGGCTCAGAAGCCAACATTTTTTTAAAAACTCTTTTTATTAATGCAAAGGTAACCAGCATTGGAGGACATATACATTACACATAGTGAATTTACATTTTTGTTACAGGTTACAGTATTAACAAGCCGTATCTTGAAGGTACACATATTCAGTGGTACATGTGGAATGGGGTGGGAGCCACACACCGCCCCCACCCTGTTACAGGGACTCCAAGTCAGGGAGAGGTCCAAAGTCTCTTCCCATCCCTTTTCCCTGGCTCAGATCAATGAGTAACTGCTGCTCATCTCCTTGTTTTCCACCTCGAGACAGTAGAGTCTTAACCATTGGTCCCACATCCTAGTGAATCTTTTTGGGGCAGCCCCGGGCTTTGTATGTTACTCTTTCCACAGCCATGTATAAATCCATGCATGCCCTCCATTCCGCTAGTGTTGGGAGGTCCGGTGCCCCCCAGCGTTTAGCTATGTCCCTCTTGGCCACTACCAACGCAAGTTGCACACTAAACGTCTTTGGCGAGGGAGGTCAGTCTTGGTGGATACACCCATAACTACGTGCTTGGCTTCTCTCTGTAAACAGGCTCCCAATATCCCGCCCAGTTCCCTTAGTCTCCAATATTCCTCTGTCAGAGGGCAGTCCCGTAATGTGTGTATGTATGTACTGCATTCCGTTTTACACCGTAGCCAGGCGTATCCGCCCCCGTGGCATGAAGGCGCTCTCTATCAAAGTATATTCTGTGTAAGATTTTGTATTGCACCAGGTGCAGTCACAGTTTGATTGCGACCTCTGTTGGGATGCATTAGAGCTGCCTTCCAGTCAATGTCTGGTAGCTGTCCAGTCGTGATTTCTCACTTGGATCTAAGGGCAGTTAGCTTATTTGGAATGTTTTTAGTTAATGTTTCGTGGGTCCACGAGACCGATTTATCTGGAATTTCTTCTTGCAGTGCCCTACCCTCAAGTGGGGCAAATTTGAGGATAGAGGTAGGATATATCACCTCTGCTTTCTAGGCATGCTGTAGCTGTAAATATTTGCATCTTTGAGAATTATGTAATTGAAATCTGGAATGGAGAGCGTCAAAGGAGATCAGAATTCCTTCCTTGATTATATCCCCCAAGCTAGAAATCCCAACCCTGTCCCATTGTTGAAAACCTTGGAGTTTGTTTATTTCAGATAGCCTCGCACCTCCCCACAGTGTTGTTCCCTTTGTCAGTTTATTGTCCCATTTCATCTGTCGTTCACCCCTTTCCATCCCTCCATAGCCCTCTGAGTGGCCGGCAGCAGCCTTCTAGTCCCCTTACCCCCCGTATATGTAGCACAGATTTGTACATTCTCTAATTTGAAGCCTTTCTACAGCATAGGTGGGATGGTCCCTGGGCATGTGTCCCCATTCCTTTACAACTATCAGGTGGGCCGCTCTATAGTAAGCTTGTATGTCAGGTAAGGCTATTCCTCAATTAAACTGATGGCACTGTAGTGTCTGTATGGCTATTCGTTGCTGGTGCCCGTCTCATAGACGTGTACACAATTCCTCATTAATGGAGATAAAAATTGCCTCTGGTATTCAGCAGTATGTGTTCTGTAGTATGTATGGTAATTTTGGGATTGTTCTCATTTTGTATAGTGCAGTCCTCCCGAATAGCGTCAGAAGAAGTCTTCTCCACCTCACCATCTCAACACATCTTCACGGACTTCCGCCAGGATTCATTTGATGTTGCGATCAATGCATATTGTGTCATCTGTGGAGATGTAGAGCCCCAGGTACTGGAATCCATCCCTCACCACCGCGAGCTGCCCAGGTATATTTTCTGTATCTAGCGAGCTCCCCACCCCATATAGGCTAGACTTATTCCAGTTGATGTTATATCTAGAGTGGTACCCATATTCTGTAAATAACTGCAGGATCAACTGGAGTGTCTTGTCTGTGTTGCTGGCGTATATTAATATGTCGTCAGCATATAATGAAATCCGTTTATCTCTAAGGAGCCCGGTGTTGTCTCTAAAGCATCTCAGGTCGGGCTGTGTCCTAACCATGCATGCCAGTGGTTCTAGAACCAGCGCAAACAATAGCAGGGAAAGTGGACAGCCCTGCCTGGTGCCTCTCTTCACCGGAAACTCTGCCAACATCACTCCAGTAACGCGTACCCTGGCCCTGGGCCTGGTGTATAACAAGTCTACCCATGCCATGAAGGTGGGGCCAAATCCGAATTTTGACAGGGTCTTGCACATGTATGACCTGTGCACTGCGTCAAACACCTTTTCAGCTTTCAGGGAAAGGAGAGCGTGAGAGGTTCGTCTGTTTTTGACTGTTTCTAACCAATTAGCCAAGCGGCGGGGTTTGAAGCGTGTGGTGCTTGAGAATGAAGCTGGATTGGTCACGGTGAATCAATGATGAAATTACCAGTAATAAGTGGGTTGCTAGGATAGAGGCCAATATTTTGGTTTCCACGTTAATAGTGATATCGGGTGGTATGATCTGCAGTCTATGGGAGGCTTAGCGGGTTTGTGGATCATCACTAATTTCACCTGACATAGGTCGGGTGGTTGTGCTCCTTTCTCCAACGCTGCCCGGAACATGTTTAAGTAGTGCAGGGCCAGTAGGTTGGCATTCTGTTTAAAGAATTCGGGTGGTAGCCTGTTTGAACCTCGGGCTTTCCCCGGTTTCTGTCTAGTGATCGCTTCAGCCACTTCCTGTATCGTTAGGTCATTGTCAAGGGCTGACCGATCCTCGTGTGTAATAGTGGGGACCTCAATGGTGCTAAGGTAATTTTATATTTTGGCTGCTTCTGCGATGGCCCTGTCCTCATAGAGGGTCCTGTAGTAACAGGCAAAGGTGTTGGCCACGTCCTGTGCTGTTATGTGTGTCTTATATGTTTCATTGTATCTATTAATGTAAAGGGGTAACTCAAGTAACCTTATGGCATCCGGGTAAAGAATATATTATACAAAGGATGATGCATAGGAAATAATAAATCTATTTCAAGGAAGGAGAGAAATAAATTATCTCTTCCTACTAGAGTTAAATCAAATCAGCACCAGTCTATAGTTTGTGTTCATCTGAAGCCAAACTAAATAACAACAAAAAATAACTTACTTAATAGCTCCTTTTTATTGTAATTATTTTTTGATTACTGTTCTATTTTCTCATAGATAGAGAGCCTTCATTTTTAGACTTCATACATCAAATACATATATATATATATACACATCACATTTCTATACATCACAAACTGTACACAATATTTACAATAACATACTGAAACATATATTTTCAACCTTTATATGAATTGTAGCCCATTTTTCACGAAAAGGATGCTTACACAAATACACAAAAGAGCGCATTCCTATAGAGCAAAATCTACCAAAAAAGCAAACCAGGAGCCTCGAAGGTATATATTATTTAACCTTTCATTATTTAGTCACTCCTTATTAACCCCTTGGGTGCTGATGACGGCCCCCGTCCGTCATGCACCGCGGTGGGCGTGTGCTGATGACGGCTGGGGGCCGTCATCACCCCTGCCCACTGCGGAAAACGACGCACAGGCGCAGAATCGCGGCCGCGCCCAAGGGGTTAAACTATTTTTGTAGCGTAAATATTTTGATGGTGTCTTCTTAAATGTCGACGCGTTTCAGCCCTATGGTTACGGGCCTCATCAGGACAAGGGCTATTAAAGGTCCGTCGTAATGCCCACATTTTCTAGTTATTGCCAGGTATTCACATAAATATGTGACTTGAGATTATTATATTCCGGCGCCGGAAGAATCCAAATGGCGTCCAGTTGACACGCAAACTTGCGTTAGGAGGAAAGCGAGGTGAAATATGAATATCAAGTCACCTATTTATGTGAATACCCGGCAATAACTAGAAAACGTGTGCATTTATCAGCCAGTCTTTTGAAGCAGCGAACTGCATTACCTAGACCTAGACCATTTTGTTCGCGGTTGTCGACCCTAGGAATCCTGATCCCTTTAGATTTGTACCATCCTTATGTACAGGATACTGTACATTACGACGGACCTTTAATAGCCCTTGTCCTGATGAGGCCCGTAACCATAGGGCTGAAACGCGTCGACATTTACGAAGACACCATCAAAATATTTACACTACAAAAATAGTTTAATAAGGAGTGCCTAAATATGAAAGGTTAAATAATATATACCTTCGAGGCTACTGCCTACTGGTTTGCTTTTTTGGTAGATCTTGCTCTATAGGAATGCGCTCTTGATTTGTGTAAGCATCCTTTTCGTTAAATATGGGCTATAATACATATAAAGGTTGAAAGTATATGTTTCAGTATGTCATTGTAAATATTGTGTACAGTTTGTGATGTATATAAATGTGATGTGTATATATATATGTATTTGTTGTATGTATGAAGTCTAAAAATGAAGGCTCTCTGTCTATGAGAAAATAGAACAGTAATCAAAAAATAATTACAATATAAAGGAGTTATTAATGTAAGTTCTTTTTTGGTGTTATTTAGTTTGGCTTCAGATGAACACAAAATATAGACTGGTACTGATTTGATTTAACTCTAGTAGGAAGGGATAATTTATTTTTCTTCTTCCTTGAAATAGATTTATTATTTCCTATGCATCATCCTTTGTATAATATATTATCTCTTTCATTGATCACGGCCACCCATGTTGCCTCTCTCTCCCTGTTGCCTAGCCAGGCCAATAATTTCCAGTGTTTGTTACCAGATTCGTAGAGTCAGTGTTGTGTGGCCAGGAGCTGGATTTGCACTTCGGGTTCCACTAGCGCCTGATATTCCCTCCGTGTCACTGCGATTTGGTGGAGCAATTGTGTGTCTGAGCTGGGTTTGATATGTCTTTCTAGGTCTATGAGCTTGCGTTCTAGAGCCTCAACCTGGTGGGTCTCCTCTTTCCGTTTGTGGGCTATTATATTTTGTGCTCTATCTCGCAATACCGCCTTGTACGCTTCCCACAGAGTAACTGCAGAGGGTACAGAACCCTAATTTTCATGAATGTATAGTTTCGTGGCCGTCTGGATCTCTTTGGCTACTTAGGAGTCGCATAAGTTCCTGGCGGCCAACCTCCTATTCTTGCAGAGGCTTTAGAGCATCACCCCCCACTGTCAGCCACAGAGGCGAGTGGTCAGATATGCCCCTGGCTAAGTACTCCACTCTCTCTACTCTTCCACTCTCCCCTGCAGGTGCAAAGAGTTGATCCAGTCTGGAGAAGACTCTGTGGGCCCCAGAGAAGTAAGTTTAGCAGCGTGCCGTGGGGTGTGCCTGTGCCAGAGGTCAGTGAAACCAAGGGAATGTACAAATTCAGCTAATTGGTGGAGTTCACGAGTACCCGCACCTACCCTAGATCAGGGTCCAGTACGTCGTTGAAGTCCCCCCCAACTATTTGTGTGGAGGGCCCAGACTCCAGGAGTATGTCAGCTATTTTGTTGAGTATTTGGCTCTGTAGTCATGGCGGGGCGTATGCAATAATCAGGGTGAATTCCCTCTGACCCCACGATCCATGCACTGCAGCATATGTGCCGTACGGGTCCGTCCATGTTCTGTTGATGTGGAAGGGGGTAGATTTCCTGATCAGGATGGTGACTTCCCTAGACCCTGATTAAAAGCCTACGTCTGTCAGTAAGGTGTAGGGCCCCGTCCCTATTAAGACACACCTTTTCCCAAGGAGGTACGTCTCTTGGAGGAGAACATTGTCAGGCCTGAGCCTTTTGGGATATTTAGTGACCAACCCCCTCTTTTCTTTAATCCCCATTCCATTGACATTCCATGTCAGCACGGAGTAGCTCTTTTCCCCCATTTAAGGCCTTGTACTATCTCCCGACTACCACTCAGATGTGTCTTGTGTCACATACGTATGTTACTTAGCTCTAGTGAAACTTTATAGTCCCGCTGCCTGGCCGAAGACATGAACAGTGATTTCTGAAACACTTCTATGTTTTCCTCATTCCCTATCTTAACCCCCCGTCCCCCTTCTCTCCCACGCCCCACACCTAGTACCCCAAAGGTCAACATGACAACACTGGCGTAGGTAGAGCCAGAGAGGTGTGTAGCTCCCACATACTCAATCTATTGGAAACAAGAAAAAAGGATATGAATTCGGAATCAGTCTCTGTGTCTGTTATTGCTAGATATCGCCACAGTCGGGGTGGTTCTACTGGGCCGTTCTGGGTTGGCACGATCCCCAGACTGCCCCGGATTTCATCCTTCCTCGCCACCTGGAAGGGGTTGCTGCTGTATTGTCTCTTGGTCGGTGGTCTGTGCAGTCGCTTGTTCCAGGAGGGTGATGTTACAGAGGAGCGGGTGGTCACTACCTTCATCTGCCAGGTTACCTCAATCTGACTGGCCAGTGGCACTGCGTTCTCGCTCAACAGGTTGCTTCTTTCTGAACTTCACGTATTTGGATTCATCCTTTGAGTTCAAGATTTGAGCTCTGTCCTTATCCTGGGATGAAAGGGAGTTCTAGCTCGCGTCCCTCCGGTCCCAGCTGCGTGGCGCCACTTTTTGTCCCTTCTCTGGCTGAGGCCCTAGCTTCCGTGAGTGCCTACGGGTGAGGGCTACTTGCCCCCTGGCTCCTTCTTGGCGGAGGGCGCTCCCCTATCCATGCCCACACCTCGTCTGGTTGCTGGAAAAAGAAGGACTTACCCTGGAAGAAAACCCTCAGCTTTGCCGGGGCGAGCAACATATATTGGATGCAGAGATTTCTCAGTTTCGCCTTGGGCGAGTCAAACATGCATCAGAGTTTTTGCACTTCCTGGGAGTAGTCTGGGAATGCCATTATCTTGGTATTGGAGTGTTTAATTTCTCTGAGTTTCCTCCACTCTCGGAGTATTAGATCACAGTCATGAAAATTAAGGAATTGTGCAATCAGAGGTCTTGGAGGCACCCCTGGTGGTGGTCGCACACTGGGCATCCTGTGGGCTCTTTCAAATATGAAGCCAGTTGAAAATTGGGCTGCAGGCAGAGAGTATTTAAGCCACATGGTCAGGAAGGTTCCTGGGTCCGGTCCCTCCATGCCCTCCGGATATTCAAAAGCGCAGATTATTCTGGTAGGCCCCATTTTCAGCATTGTTGACCCTCCTGGAGACTTCTTTTAGTGTCGCTGCTAATCCCGAGACCTCCTTGCACAGGGTGTGTGACATGTCCTCCACTTCTAAGATGCGATGCCCTGCTTGTATCACCCTCTCAGCAACATTACGTATGTCCTGGAGCAGGTATGTCATGTCAGAGTGCAGGTCTGCCATCCTCCCCTCTAATGCATCTCTTGATGAATGAATAGCCTGGAGAAGGGTTGTGTTGTCTGGTGGCCCACTTGCTTCACCATCAGTCTCAGCATCTGGAGGCATTACTTTAGTATATTTATCCATCTTGCCTTGCCTGGTTGCCTTGGGGTCTTTGTCTCTGGCCATCTTATGTCCTGGCCGGCAAAGGGAGTCGTGGATTTCTTGCACTCTGATATTTGGTCTTGGAGCATCGCACTCCGCCCTGTGTTGCGGTGTTCAACTGTAGCAACCCACAGAAGTTCTAACAATGAGTCAGTGGCTGCAAGAAGGCACATGGTGCGACTGTCTTGATATGTCACCTTCTTTTGCTTCCGTCGTTAAGTTAATCATGCCCGGTGTGCGGTCGTCTCAACTCTACTTATGTCTTGATGTGCCACAGGATAGATGCCACCAGTGTTCCTTCTGGTATCTTCTGAGAAAACTTATCACTACCGCTCCCCCTTTGCCTCTTCGGGCCGGGTAGGTGTGGCCTCCAGCCACTCTCCAAGTGCCCGCCGAGACCGCCCGCCACAGGCCAGGCCAGTAGGTACCAGGTTCTTCGCTGGGCCTCGATCAATGTGGGGGGATGTGGCAGCTCGTTGTCTCCCCCAAGGGGTGTCCAGGTCCAGGATCTTGCTGCCAATGCACCCTCCGGGTGTCTCAGCACACTGTGTCTATAGCTGCCTGGGTCCCCCCGCAGGCGCGTCAGGCAGGTTATTACTGGGTGTAGACCTGAGCTGTGCAAGCCCACATGGTTCGGCCTCCATTGCTCTTTTCAGCGTGGTCCTCTGAGGTGGTTCCGGGTGAGGTGAGGTCGCCACTGTGGGGCTACTCCTGCAGTGTAGAGTTTGGTTTAATGTGCTATAGAAGTGCACAGGGGCCAATGGTAAATCGCTCCTCTGTATTTTGCGGCCTGGAGTGGCCAAGGTTTTGCAGGTCACTCACCCAGATCTCCTCTCCTTCTCCATCTTCTGAGGAGTTCAATCAGTGCTCTCACTCTGGGTGAGGTCTCAGTATAGAGACTCTTCTCTCCTGGTCTCTGACACAGCTGTGAAGGGTTACTGATCAGCCACCTCTCATTGGCGCGTACCCTCTCGTTAGGCTTTCGTTTCCGGCGGGCCGGCCGGCCCATCCTCTGAGGTCTCCACACCCGCCTCCAAGCCTCCCCAGGAGCCGGGTCTTCAGGGAGCGTCAGGGACCGCCACGGCAGGAGACCGCGAAGCAGGCTCAGCGTCTCTCAGTGAGTGCACGTTGAGTGGCTCCTCTTCCTCACCTCTGCCGCATGGTCGGGATGTAAGGTCCATCTCCACAGCCCCACCTCCACTAACAGATCGTCTCAGGCCACAGCTGTAAGGTCCACCATGCGATGTCACGTCAGGAGCCCACGGCCTCAGGGCCAGTTGTCGCCACCAGCACACGCCTGTACCGTTTGAGTTCACTGCTCCCTCCAGGCAATCCTCTGCACCAGGTGCTGTCGCACTCACCCGTATATCGCGGGCTCCAGTGCCTATCAGGCTTTCTGAGGCTGGGTCCTCATAAATGCCGGTGGCTCTATCGAACGATTAGAAAGCTATGTGTACCATACAAAGGTATGTGACAGCCTTTACGAGGATACAGATATAAGTGGCTATTCTATTATCATCTTTCACCAAAAACGTTTGGTTTCTTTTAGGTCACTTTTATTTTTATTTTTTTCTTTATTTTCCTTCTCTTCGGATGAGTTTATCCTTCCGTTACAAAGAAATCAATTTATCCAAGTCCGAAAGGCGATTCGATTTTGAAAGTCATATCAAAAGTAAATAGGTGGGTTTATATAGTTTTCTTACCCTCCTAAGGTTATGGATCATGTGTTTATTATCAGTTTTATATGTTGCTCTTATTTAGCATCAGACAACTTATATCAGGCCAACAATCTGTATGAGGGGTTTAGCCCATAGTATTTATGTCTTAATGTACATTTAATATTAAGTGCAATACTGTATAGGTTCAGTAGTTTGTTTGCTACTTCAAATCTTTGAGGGAAAACAGATGTGTTTTAATATATGTTTTCTGCCATTTAGATTTTTATGAAAACTTTGTCCTGAAGAAGGTGAAGGAATTACATTTCACCAAAACGCAGCATCGACTTTTAGTTTTCTTTCACATGTGTAATCAAATATGTGTATTAAATACGTATTGTAACTTCTCCTATGAGAAGATGTTTTTAATCTTGTGAGAATTGTAATGACCTTTTCTTTTTCACATATGTTTTTATAAAATAAATATTTTAATGTATATATGAATAACTTCCTTAATGAATTTTGTTTAAATAATCTACAGCAAACACTGAAATATGTTGTGATGCTTATTATCTAGCTATGTTGAATGTAGGCAAATTGATATAGCACATGATCCATATAGAGGAAAGCTCTTAGATACAGAGATTTTTGTCCAGAACATAGATCCTTGAATAGGGACATTTTTGTTTCTCTTACGTTACTACCCCGTCCCTCTTCTTAGTATGAGGTTACTCCCACTGTTTCTTGTCATGAGGCTGGGTCCCTACCATCTTGAGCTGGTGCGCCTCGTTGCGTCCACACTTGTTTTAGGCGTTTGGTGACAGGATCGTGTACGCTGCAGCTTTCCTGCTCCTCTACAGGGTTTGTGCTGGTAAAAATGTTGTATCGCCTGTTCAGATGGCATTTGGGAAGGCAGGATGATTGGTAGGATCCTTGCTCAAGCAGCTCCAGCAGCCTGCTGTTGCTGGGCTGCTGGAGCTCCGGCTACAGTGTCTACTTAGCCATGTTGCAGGCCACGCCCCAGAAGCCAACATTTTAAGACAGTATTTAATCTGTACTAAAGCCCAACCAAGCTGTTTAGATGGGGCAAGAGATCTGATGAAGGATGTCATTGATGTGGTGAGGCCTATTCAGATATAGTCCATATGCTATGTTAGTGCCTGGGTCTTGAAGCCTTCATCGTAGGAATTGTTGTCTTTTATAAACAAGGTCTAAGGTGAAAGTACCAGTTGACCGTTAAAGGCATACAATAGGGCAGATATATTTAATATTTTTGGCCATGGTAATTGCCTGTATGTGTATAGCGGCAATATGGCTTAGCCCTGAATCCCCAACTACACTCCAATAGCTGACAAGGTTTCTGACAAGGTTTCTTCCAATGTGTACTCTTGAGAGAAATTTATATTAATTCAAAAGTCGGAAAGCAAGGAAGGCTGGTGGCTTGATATGGGCCCCTCTGACAGAATGGATGCAGAGCAAAGGGGCCAGCAACATGGTAGGAAGCCGTAGGGATCAAGTCAATTATGTTTTATTTGTCTTTTTTTCCTCTTTTTTCTGTTGTTTACTTGTCTTTCACCTTCTCAGGAGAATTGGGGCAGGTCTAGTATTGAATGATTACATCCATTGGCAATTAAATATTAGGATTTATTTTAGCTATGTAAATGAATTATGCTAGCTTGAGGGAAAGCATCATTAGATGAAGCAATTGACCTAGTCAATGCATTCTTCCTTACTGTGTTCTAAGTATTGATGTATTATGTATGAACTGTTATGATTGATAGCTAAAATGAAAATAAAAAAAAAGAATAATAAAAAAGAAACCTCTAGGGCAGGCCTTAAACAGCCTACAGGGCAGGGTGTAATGTTTTTAAATAGTGCCTACCTCTCCCAAAGGATAACATTGGAATTACCTTATTATACTTAAGAAGGTATAATTTTAAATGGGAACAAGTGACCAGTTCATGTTTGGTATGTTTGGTATCTTTGGAATTGTAATGAAAAACCCTCTTTCAAGATACAGTCGGATTTGAAGTTATAATTTTGAAAATGCCTCTTTTTGGAATTTTCCTGCCATAGCCACTTAGTGCCTGTAGCCTGTCCCTGAGCCACATGATTAGCATCAGGGTCACATGCTTGACAGACGCCTATTCTATTGCGCATTTGCTGTTGCTGGTGCTGCTGCTGGCGCTTCGTTTTTAACTTACCTGATTTTGTCTTTTTTGTTTGATTTTACTTTGTAGCACTTATCCCCTGGTTTTAGCAGGGTCTTGCCCCCTCCTCATTCCGCACATATTTGGCTCCCGCACTGCCGTTTTGGCGGGCCTGGATCCCGGGGGTGGTTCACTGTGGGCGCCATTTTGGGTTGGGCTGTAACTTTAGCTTTAGGCGCCATCTTGGAGCGTCCTGGCGCTCGCGCCAGGATTGGTGAGCCTACTTAAGGCGGACCCAGCTTCGAGGCGGTCTTGACAGACGCCTATTCTATTGCGCATTTGCTGTTGCTGGTGCTGCTGCTGGCGCTTCGTTTTTAACTTACCTGATTTTGTCTTTTTTGTTTGATTTTACTTTGTAGCACTTATCCCCTGGTTTTAGCAGGGTCTTGCCCCCTCCTCATTCCGCACATAATTGGCTCCCGCACTGCCGTTTTGGCGGGCCTGGATCCCGGGGGTGGTTCACTGTGGGCGCCATTTTGGGTTGGGCTGTAACTTTAGCTTTAGGCGCCATCTTGGAGCGTCCTCGCGCTCGCGCCAGGATTGGTGAGCCTACTTAAGGCGGACCCAGCTTCGAGGCGGTCTTGACAGACGCCTATTCTATTGCGCATTTGCTGTTGCTGGTGCTGCTGCTGGCGCTTCGTTTTTAACTTACCTGATTTTGTCTTTTTTGTTTGATTTTACTTTGTAGCACTTATCCCCTGGTTTTAGCAGGGTCTTGCCCCCTCCTCATTCCGCACATAATTGGCTCCCGCACTGCCGTTTTGGCGGGCCTGGATCCCGGGGGTGGTTCACTGTGGGCGCCATTTTGGGTTGGGCTGTAACTTTAGCTTTAGGCGCCATCTTGGAGCGTCCTCGCGCTCGCGCCAGGATTGGTGAGCCTACTTAAGGCGGACCCAGCTTCGAGGCGGTCTTGACAGACGCCTATTCTATTGCGCATTTGCTGTTGCTGGTGCTGCTGCTGGCGCTTCGTTTTTAACTTACCTGATTTTGTCTTTTTTGTTTGATTTTACTTTGTAGCACTTATCCCCTGGTTTTAGCAGGGTCTTGCCCCCTCCTCATTCCGCACATAATTGGCTCCCGAACTGCCGTTTTGGCGGGCCTGGATCCCGGGGGTGGTTCACTGTGGGCGCCATTTTGGGTTGGGCTGTAACTTTAGCTTTAGGCGCCATCTTGGAGCGTCCTCGCGCTCGCGCCAGGATTGGTGAGCCTACTTAAAGCTCCCCCCTCCCGCGCAGGTGAGGACGCCGTCGCTTAGCCGGAGTCGTGCCTGAGTCCTGCCCGTCTGCGCTCGTCCGCGTCGAGGCAGCGTGAGGCGGGGCAGGCTCAGTTTTTCATCCCGGCTCTGCGTTGTATTGCTGCTCCTGCCAGGTATGTTGTCTTACACACGGCCAGAGCTGTTGGCCATAGGGCATTTGTCCAAAAGTTGTGCGTGTAAGCCTGTGGACCCTTTAGTTGGCCCATATAGCTGCGCCTGCAAAGGCTGGGCTCTTAAGAGCCCTACCAAAATACGCTCCTTGGAAAATGCCGCTCCTGTCACACGGTCACGTGCTGTATCGCGAGATCTTCGTATTTGGTGCCTTAATGTTAGATCTCTTGTAAAGCATCACCTGTCCATTTTTGACCTGATAGATAAAGAGGATCCCGATGTTTTCTTAATGACAGAAACCTGGCTTCAGGACTCTGACTCTGCCATATTGAACCTTGCATTCCCCCAGAATTACACCATCTTCACCTCTAATAGGACCACAAGAGGTGGTGGCATTGCTATGGCAGTCAAATCCTGTTTTCCGGCTGAATGGAAGCCGTCAGGACTACCCGCATGTGAAAGTGCTATCTTCAAAGTCGCCTTTTCCCATCAGTTCACCTTCAGTGGGCTGCTTGTTTACCGCCCCCCCGGCAATGATTCTGTTTTCAGATCCGCACTGGCCGACATGGTCAGTCCTATAGCGCTTGGCTGCGCCAATTTTAACATCCTGGGTGACCTCAACATCCATTTCGATAATGGATCATCCACTACCGTGAGCTCCCTGTTGGCGGATCTGGAAGCTCTCCAACTTACTCAGCTCGTCACCCTTCCAACCCACTCTGGAGGCCATATCCTTGACCCCTTCTTTTCCACACTTGACGGGCTAAGGTTGTCGGATCCGAGGTTGATAGGGTGGACTGATCATCTGCTAGTAGAAGCTTTCTGTCCGGTCCACGATAAGCCTTTTATATCCATGGACAGGCCTATCCTTAAAAGGCCGTGGCACAAGCTTACGCTGGAAGAGTTCTACGGTATATTAGAGCGGAAACCGTTGAGCACTTTCACTAATGTGGAACAAGGTTACCAACAGTTCTGCGCTTGGATCACCGACGCCCTGGATTCTCTTATACCTTTACGATGGGCGAAAGGCCGGACAAAAACACCTAGTCCCTGGTATAATGAGTCTCTTGCAGAATTGAAAAAATCTTGCCGAAAAACAGAGAGGGAATGGAGACGATCATATGACCCTGCTCTGAAAACCCGGTATTTCACTGAGCTGAAACTTTACCATAGAGCTATCTGCAGAGCTAGAGCTGCATTTTACGCTCATGAATTTGCTACCAGCCCCAACCCTTCAAAACTGATTTTCAAGGTACTGAAGGACCTTATGAAAAACAGATCCTCATCAGAGGTGATTTGCACAGATTCTCACTGTGATAAATTGGCCTCCTTTTTTGTGGAGAAAGTGGAAAAAATATATCATGGGTTCGACACACTCCACCAGGATCGAGAAGCTACTGTCTCTGATACGTCGGATCATGAGCCCCTGGCTATCTTACCTGAAATGTCGATTGAGGCCTTTGACAGGTTCAGCCTTAGGGTCAAGTCAGGCTCTCCTGCGGACCCGTTAAAGCCAGCCTTCATTAACACACTTTCCCCGCTGTGCCGTGACCCCATATTGGATCTCATCAATATGTCACTGTCCTGTGGAACGGTACCCGCGGCTTGGAAACAGGCAGTGGTCACTCCGATATTAAAAAAAGCCAACTCTGACCCCCGATTGCCAGAAAACTACCGACCTATCTCCCTGTTGCCTTGGATCGCTAAAGTAACAGAAGCCCATGTCAACTCTGTTCTATCTGAGCATCTGGTTCGTAACCAGATTTTGGATCCCAGTCAGAACGGCTTCCGGTCAGGACACAGTACCCAGACGGCGTTACTCTACATCATGGAACATCTTCGCCAGGTACTTGACTCAGGTCATACTGCAGCGCTTATACTATTAGATCTAAGCGCTGCCTTCGATACTGTGTCCCACCAAATACTTATCCAACGCTTACAGGAGGCGGGAGTGACGGATGTCGCTCTCCAGTGGTTTCGGTCTTTTCTGGCAGACCGTTCCTTTAAAGTGGCTATACCACCTGGCCAATCCGCCACTTATCCCCTGGAGCTGGGGGTACCACAGGGATCTTCGTTGAGCCCTACAATGTTCAACCTCTATGTGAAACCGTTGGCTGGTGTCGTCAAACAGTGGGGTCTTACGATGGCCTCATATGTGGACGACACACAGCTAGCGGTGACACTTAGTGGAGACCCTGAGGTGGCGGCCCCCAGATTCCGTGCGGGTCTCTTGGCAGTAGCTAGCTGGCTTCGCACCAACTGCCTCCAGTTGAATGCCACCAAAACGGAGGTGTTGGTTCTAGGGAAGCACGCTGAGCTATGGGGTAACCAGTGGTGGCCATCAGAGCTTGGTGTCACTCCTATTCCAGCTGCTGGAGTGAGAAACCTAGGAGTCTGGGTGGACTCTGCGCTCACCTTCAGGGACCACACCAAGAAGGTGGCTGCCACGTGCTATGGAATTTTGCGTGGTATTAGGCCGGCCTTAAAGTACTTTGATCCCCCTACCAGACAGCTTGTAGTCCAGGCCTCAATACTATCTCGGCTGGACTACGGCAGCTCACTGTTGTTAGGGGTGAATCAAGCGGAGGCCTCTAGGCTCCAAAGAGTACAAAATGCCGCGGCACGAGCCATTGTGGGCCTCCCCAGACATTGCTCAGTGTCTGGTACCATCGCGGCCTTGCATTGGCTCCCGGTCAGACAGCGAATTAAGTTCAAGGCGCTGTGTCTGGCCTTCAAAATTTTGAAATCTTCTTCGCCGCCGGCACTCGCCAATCTACTCACGCCCTATGTGCCTTCGAGATCCTTGAGATCGGAGGGGCTTCATTTGGCTGTCTGTCCACGCTTTAAGCTGAGCAGAATGGGTGGCCGCTCCTTTAGGGTGCTAGCGGCAGGCCTATGGAACTCGCTCCCGGTACACATCCGAGCTCTTGAGGATTTGTTCGCCTTCAGGCAGGCGATTAAAACTTTCCTGTTTCCAGTGTCTAGTTAATTTCTTTTCTTTTATTGTGTGTTATGTTACAGCGTCTGTCAAAGCGCCAGGACGCCCCTTTGCTGGGGCAGCTGCGCGCTATAAAAATATAAATAACATAACATAACATAACATAACATGTCCAGTGACGCCTGTGGTGGTTGGGTGTGGGGTGGGGTGTAAGCCAGTCCGCGAGGAGTGGCTGGTGTTAAAGCAACATCCCTCCCAAACTTTATTCAAACTGGAAACAATAAAGTCCAATCTATGGGAGAGAATAAAACTAAGTAAAAACAGGACAACAAACTTCTGTTTAGTCTCTTTAGCTGCCTGGTAAGCAAAGACATGGTACGACAGCAACAGGGACCACCAGTTCTATTTGGCACAGTTCGTTTGTGCCCTGCGGGTCTGGTTCTCATTCGACTCTGGGCATGGAAGTTGACACCAATGTCTTTCTAGGCATAGCTCTCTTGGTGACGGAGCAGGTAAAGTGATGTTGGATCTGATAGTCGTTACTTTTATCCAATCATTCCTGGTTGTCGTGGCATTTCCACACAGGCAGCATTGCTTCTCTGAAATGGTCGAGTATTTGCAAGACATTCCTCTAACTAAGATGCCCCTCTTGCAGGTGTTCCCCTCTCACGGGATGTCCTGGAGGTCCTCTTCACCAGGCTTCCACAGGAGTGGGTGTGCCTTGCCGCTCCAACCTGAAGGGTAGTTGTTTACTCCTGCAATTTAGCACAAAATCTTCATCTTCCTCCAACCGGCAGAAGGGTGGCTGTAGACTGGTCTCTCGTGGTGGGACCCGCTCTCACCGTCATCCCTGAGGCCTTTGCCCCTGGGTCGCCACGGTCTGGTGTGGAGTGGTCGGGTCCTCTTCTTTTGGACGTCTGAGCAGTCTCACCGTCCAGTCTCCTGTGCGACCCCAAAGGTGGATGTCACGAATGGTTGAGCCTGCCCGCCTCTGCAATCACCAGGTGTTCCAAAGACTCATGGATAGGTTGCTTCTCCAAGTGCCACCGATGTTCTCCAGGTACTGTGCTCTATGCCAGATGTTCTTGCACTCATCAGCTTTGCCTTCTGGTGTGCGAGATGTCAGATCACACACTCCTCTCTTTTTCTTTCTTCTTGAGATTTCTTCTTAGTGTCTCTTTGCAGTGGCGTCATGCCAATCCATTTCCTCCTTCTTGTTCTTTCGCTTCGCGACGAGGTCCAGTCCCATCTTCTTTCTTGTCTTCACTGACCTGGCCTCCCCATGTGACGTGCACTTTACATGGGTCTCCCTGGTCCTGTCCTACCCCTAGGACAATGCCTTCTCTTCCTCCGGTGACTAGACCTGTCATCGCGACCTTCTTCTTGCCAATGCTCCTTCTCAGTCTTCACTCTTTTCTTCCAGGTCTTTCTTCTCTGACCTCTTTAGTCACCTTCACTATGACCTTTTCTCAGGTCACTGCTTCACTGATCTCTTCTGGCAGATTGTCTCTTCCGAACTCTTGCAGGTCAGCCTCACCGACCTCTTGCAGGTCTTCTCTGCTACCGCTGGTAGGGCATCTCTCTTGAGGCGCGCTCCTAGCACCTCAATACTACACCGACGTGGCTCTCTCATTGCAGTGTCCTCTTGGACCGGCTTCACAGGATGAGTCACGCCATGTTACCACCTGGGACATCGTACTCCGGTCCGTACCATCTGTGTCAGTCTGGGATACATCTTCGGCGCAACGTCTCTCCTCGCTCTTTCCTCATCTTCCCCTTGTGGTGGCGTCCTTTCGCCACTGGGCGCACATGCTGTGCACCTCCTCCGGTCCCTTCGGAGACTTGCTGCTTTGGAATGCTGTCTTGAACCAACCTAGTCCTCATAGTGGTGCTCCTTCCTGCGTTCTTGCTTGCTGCGGTGATCACCAGTGGCCATTCAGCATCACTGCATTCTCCTTCTCAGGCCCTGGCAGCCTTTGTCCTCTGCGTTCTGTTTGTTCCAGCATCCTCACTTGACATGGGAGGGTTGCAGCAGCTGTTCGTGTGCTGCCATGCACTTCCTTTACGTGGCAGGGCATGCTGCCTCTCTTGATCAGCAATCTGGTTGAGCTCAGATCTCTCGCTCCCATTAGCAATGCCCAGTTCTCAATAAACTTTCGCCGTTGCTTTTTTCTCTTTTATTTTATTTATTTACTTTGAATGCTGCAATGTATATATCTATTTATTTTTTCAGGAAAAGCATGGACTTAGCTGCCTCTCCCCTTGCCTCTGATCATCAGCCCCAGCAGTTAGTTCCCTTTGCTGCATGTTTGTCTATAGCCAGTCATTTCTTCCTAACCGCGGTACTGAAAAAAAGGCCACTAGGTGGCGATGCAGGGCTTACTATGGCAGTCAACTGCTGTTTTTCCTTCTTTCTGGAACCTCAACCGGTTCCGTGGTGCTGCAAATTTTTCTGCCCATGCGGGCGTCGTTGGGGCAGAGGAGTTGAGGGCAACTCGTAGTGGGTGCTGCCTTCTTTCCAACCTGATGCCCACCAAGCCGCAGAACACTTATGTCCGAGTCAGTGAATGCTGCCTGGCATCAGTGGTGGCTGGTGACATTTGAAAGTGGTGTGGCGTAAATACTGCATTGTGGCGAGCGAGCGATCCCGAACCCCCTGCGGCGGGTTCCGGGGGTGTTCTCCCCCCATAACATTTTTGAAAAAAGAGTGGGCAAATGGTGCATTCTCAAGCAAATTTGAGGAAGAGGTGTCTTGGTGAACTCATCTCTGGGAGTAGCCAGACAAGTCTCATTGCACTTGCACAGATACATCACTCCCTGCATTCACATAGGCACTCTACTCACCCTGCACTCATTGACCTATTACTCTCCCTTCCCTGAGACATCAATAAGCCTGCATACACCCATCCACATCACTCACACAGGCACACTGCTCAACTTGCACTCACACAGACCTCACTCACCCTTCGCTGCACTGCATTCAAAGATGCACACTGTTTCGCTCTCCCTACACTCACAAAAGTAGACTGCTCACCCTGCACTCAGAAGGGCACACCACTCATCAAGTGTACCCTGTGCAGGCCATAAATGCATATAAATAAAAAAATGGGTCCCTGCTGCTGTACAACAGTTCATTTGTTGAAAATAAATTCTGCAGAGTGCTGTCTACATTTCTTAGTGACAGGTCTGGATGTTGAAAGGGCCAAATCAGACTTTCATTTATCTGAGGCCGATCAAATGTGTCACATTAAGGTGGACAATGCCTGTTATTTGCTGTGGCGCAAAACCACACAGACACAATGCTCCAATAGGACTACCAGTATGTGCCATAAAAAAGAACATTAAAAAGTTATTTTACTGAAGGCACATAGGTTTGTGTTTCACAAATGCAGTAGTGAATGTGTACAGACATAGGGCACCGAAATGTTCAAATTTGAAAAGTCATTTGAATGCTTGTGTGCTGTTGTTAAGACAGGTGACTCCTTAAGAAGCCCCAGCTTGGCAAAATGCAGAGCTGTACACTGTGTGACTTATCAAAATAAAACTGTGAACTGCAAACTGGTCACTTTGTTAGGCTGTGTCGTGTTTGCATGTGTACAAACGCCGAACAGCTATGACAAGCGCTGGCAATAATGTGAACACAACAATGTAAGTACACCCTCTGTCAAAATGAAAACACACATTTTCAAACTGTGATTATATGTATGTGATACTACTGTGATGGCAGCTGAGCATACCGCCAACATACCGATGCACTGCAGAAGGTTAACAAGTACATACAGTCCAGACACACAGCTATGTCATCGAAATGAACAACCACCAAAACAGACATTCGGCTTGTGACACTGCTAAAAAATGAAGTGCCTTACACACCACTTATAATAATGTAAAGCTTGGCAAAATCTACTTTCTTGGAACTGCACGCACTGTTTGAAAACAACTGCAACCATCTGGCTGCGTCCCGGACCCTACAGCTGTCAGTGAGCAGAGGAGAAAGGGGAAAAAGAAACCTAAGAGAGTAAAAGTGTCTTTCTGAGGTGCACGAATGGCAGCCCTGCGGTTCCAGCACCGTATATGCACGTCTGCTGCGCACTCGCTTCCAGCCGTACCCCATGGCCGTCAGGAAAGTCACTATGAGGCAGAAGCACGCAGACAAGGTGAAGGGCTTACCCAACATCCAGCCAAACATGCCAAGAATGCTAACAACTATGAAGTGAGCCTTGTGCATGTACACGCCAATGCATGAACCGTACTACCACGCTGCTGGGAGCCTGTAGACCTAACCGCCTCTAAAAGCACACTGCATTCACCGCAACCCGTAAAACGCAACAAAGACTTCAAGCAACCGCAGAACAGCAGAGCCCACGGGTAAATGCAAACGCAACAATGTAAACAAACCCAATGCGATTCAAGTAATGAGAGCGGCCTCCTGAAGTCTGTCACATCACAGAAGGGAACCTCCTACCCTGAGCCTTGTAACGTCATCTAACTTTCCCACCACCTCTTCACACATTGCTCCAACACTCACTATTCAACACAGTCACGGCTCGCAATACTCGCGGGGGGGAGGGGGTCACACGGGGGTCGGGGTAGTTTAAAATCACAATTAAAAAAAGAATACTTAACTTACCTGACCGGGTCCGCGCCACCTCTGCTCCTGGGCTGGGGTCACCGTTGGCAATACTGACGCTGCTCCTGCAGTACCAGGATTGGCTTAGCAGGGATACTTGCCACCCGCCCATTAGGAGACTGAGGGTTGTGGTGTTGATCTACCCTCGCTCTCCTAATGCGCAGCCACCAGCCAGCGCAAACACTAGTGCACATGACTGGGCTGGTCGTAAAAAACTACTCCTAACTAAACCCGCTTGCGCACTTGTGCTGCTGCCTTCTTTGCGCTCCGTGCCACCCCCTGGCCTGACAATGCATGTCAGTCATCATGACACTAGACCGCCCACCCCTTACAGACTGTGGAGGGGTGGGCGGTCTGGTGTCATGCTGACTGACATGCATCGTCAGTTCGGACAGCCGCCGAGGGAGCTGCGAGCGCGGCCTTGTGCGTCAACACCCAGGCACCCTAATGAACACACCACCACTGCCTGGCATGCATTCATGTTTTCAGTGGAGCAGCAGCCATGACTTGGCTGCATAGTGACAGTCTTCACCTGGGGATATCTCACCATGCGGGCGCGGCCTAGTTTCTTTGCCCGCTGGTGGGGCATCAGTTCCAACGGCTGCCCACGACACACACCTCAGGAGGCCCTCTTGCCGGACAGCATCATCTCCTCCCACCGCCCGGTATGTTTTATCTTCTCTTTTTTATTTTTTTGAAGTTCAGTTGGTGCAGGGAGTGAGGGGGAAGTATGCGGGCAACCACTGATCCTCACGGTTGCATGGCATTACAACGCAAGCTTTTACCCCGCAGGCCATTAAAACGCGGGGATTACAACGAAAGTCGTTACAATGACTTTCGCTGGAGGGCGCTGGATAGTGGAATAGTTTAATTTTCTATTCCCTATCCAACAGCGCCCTCAAGCGAAAGTCGTTTTAACGACTTTAGTTGTAATCCCTGCGTTGTAATGGTAGTGCGGGGTAATCCCCCCGTTGTCATGGCTGTTCCCCACCCTCACTGACTTTGCAGGCTGTTTACATCATGGCCTTATGGCCTCCGTCCCAATTCTTGCTCAGTAGGTGATCAGGCTGGCGTGAGCCCAATCTGTCTCTCTGGTCCCACGTAACCTGCTTCTTCAGTGCCGGGTGAGTTCTGTCTCACTGCGGGCTTCTGGGGTAGGCCTTTTCCCTCTTGTGGACGTTGCGCCACAGCCCCATGTCACTGATATCACCTCACAGGCTTACCTTCTGCCCGCCCTTCGATGGGGGTGGGTTACTGCTCCGCTTGCTCTGCAGTTGAGGCCTCAGCACGTTGGTGGCAGGGGTCCTGTCACTGGCCCCGTCACTTGCCACATGATCTTTCCGTTGGGTACAGGCATCCACTTGCGGGCATGCCAGGTGCGGGGTGGGCTCCAGATCAACTCCTTCATCCCCGGGGCTCTTCACATGCCCCGCGGGCCATTAGGTGCATCCTGCGCCTGCTCCCAGGGGGTTCCCTCGACACGGGCAGCACTCTACTCCTTTCACCCACCAAACAACAAGGCGGCTGCACACGCGGGCAGGTCCCACTTGTCGCCAATGTAATGCTGTAGGGCACTAGGCCCTCATGCATGAATAATGATTACACATACACCCTTAGTTACTGAGTAGAACCGTCCCAGGGCACGTGCGCCCGGCTCCTTTTATTAGCAGGGTCACATGTCCAGTGACGTCTGTGGTGGATGGGTGTGGGTGGGGTGTAAGCCAGCCACTCGGGGAGTGGCTGGAGTTGAAACAGCTAGAACAGTGACCAGCAGTGCGACAAGTGTTGTTAAGACTCAAGTAACATTAGATGCACAGGCTCTGCCTGCATTGGTTTGCAGTTTACTAGAAATGTTAGCGTCAATATGATCATGCAAATAGGAGTAAGTCAAATGAGTGTTGCAAATTATTTTCTAATTGGATTCCATAGGTGGGAAATGAACCATATCAATGAAATATGGCTGGCATCTTGAGATAACAGGAGAGGTGCAGGGGGAATTTATTATGGTCACCCTTCAGACAGGGCAAAGTAAAAACTATGCAAATAATACTGTGGTAACCCATTTCATGTGTGTGTGTACATTTGTAGTTTTTTTACTCCAGATTAGATAATAGATCTGAAACTTTGAAATTGGGTGTATATGACTCTCACAAGTGGGTCTCACAGATGTTGGGGATACTTTTCTTGAAAATATTCATTTCCTAGTAATGAAATGTTATCTTCTAAGGCTGATTTTTTAATGGTATTCCATCATGATGACAGATGGTAATACCACAAACACAATTTGGCAGACTTTTTATATGTCCACAATGTGTCTGACCATATGTACCTCCTGTTACGGAGCCAATGTGGTGGGCCGTCATCTATATCCAGGAGCAGGTATGCAGAATGTTGCAACATGAGGTTTGTTGTGACTTGGAAAGTACAAGAGGTTGGTAAAGGTAGCTTACCCCCTTTTATCAGCTCAAAACCGCCAGCTCAGGTGTGGAGGTTTAGCTGCCATGGGAGCGCCTATGAAGAGCAACATTGTGATTAGAAGGGAAAAGTTGTGGCTGTAATCAGCGGTTCAGCAGCAGTCTCGCAAAGCCAATCCAGCCAACTCGTAATACGACAGTTGTGGAAAATAGAAAAATTGATGTACATAAGCAGCGTTCATTTGCCCTCTCCCGTCCCCCTCCCTGTAGGCACCACGTATACCCTGAAATATTGACCGTATCACTCCGCCAGTAAAAGCCCGTGCCCATATGTACATGACAGCCATTTTAGGCACCTTGGCCTCTTGCCCACTCATTAGAATCACTGGCTTCCCTCCTGCGCGCATTTGAGCACCCCCCTCCCACTCTCACATGCATAGACCATGAAACCCAGCACTCTGCGCGACCCTGCTATGAAAGGCAACCCTCCTGCTTGACCCAGGCACCCCCCCCATTTCCTTCTTGAAGAAGCATCCTTCGCCTCAGCTGACATAGCCCCCCAGCTGTATCTGACTGCCCCTGTTCTCTCATGTACGGGTCATAAGACCTCTCTCTCTCTCTGTGCGACTCTGACCCTGCGCGCACCCTGACCCCCTCCTTCTCCCTCACATGGACAAGTCATAAACCTTCCTCCTCTGCAAGACCCTGTCCTTGGGAGTCACGGCCGCGCCTGACCAACACCTCCTTTCCTTTCATGAATAACCCCTCTGTTAGCAAACCCTCCCTCCGCGATGGACTGTCCACACATGTCCGAGGCCATCGCCTAAGCCGGGAGACACTGTTTACTGCCCTTTATTGTATGGAGTCACTCCTCTTCAAAGGACCCACTATTGATCCTGGCCTCCCCACCCCCTGGGCTACGATCAGGCGCACACATCCTAATAATCAGCGGAACATTCAGCTGCGTCATTGCCCCCTCTCTAATCAGCAGGTCAAGGGTCCCTATTGTGAACACACGTGGGGTAGGATTGACACGAGGATTATGGGGTTGTCTTTTCTTTGTTTCACAATGCTGTGACTGTAATGCCAAGTGTTTTGTAAAGTATAAAAGACAGAGTCTCAGCTCACTTGTTAGAGCACCTCCCGATGGCACCTTGTTTCGTGTCTGACATGACAGGCTCTCCTCATGAGAATTAAACTCTGTTCTTGATTCCTGCTTCCAGCGCCCGTCTCTTTATTTTGGTAATTATTCAGAATGGGAACTAAGAGGCGTCTTGCGCCAGCAGCCTGGGCATCGATGGTAATATGGGCTCCTGTTCCACAATTGGCGTCCCAACGCGGGGTCCATCAGTGACATAAGGTCCAGTAAGAGAGATCCAGACGATGAGGTGAACATCTAAATGATCGGAGTATACCTGCCTTGAGAGGGCCCTCGTCCGGCTGCCGATTGAATGAACTTCACCGATTCTGAACGGACCTCTCTCGAGTGACCTACTGTCCTGACTGGAATCCCACAGGACTGCTGCGGTAAAATCATGGAGTAAGAGAACGATCGGGCGCTGGAAGGAGGAAGGCGAAGAACTGCCCACACGGTCCGGTCCGGGTAAGGTCGCGTAAATGCGACAAATTGTGAAATTATTGTTTTGGATAATACTAGTATTACGCTTTGTTGAAACCTCTGGAGATTCACCGTCTGCAAACGGAGAAAACAACAGGCTCTCCCTTTGCAAGCAGTGAAGGATAGGTAACGCAGACTTTTGTCCCCGTTGTAATCCGTCGTGCCTATCTTCCTCCCCCACTGTTTCCCGAACTGTCGTTCGTGGATTATTGTCTGGAGATTCTTTGTCTGCAAACAGGGAAGAACAAGGTCTCTCTTTGCAGGTAGAGAAAGAGTAGGTAACGATAACTTTTCGTGCCCACTTATTCTCCCCACTGATTGTTTGATTGACCGAACATTGATTGTTCGATATTGGTTCTTTTGAGGTATTCACCGCCGCCAAACAACGGAGAATAGAAATATTCTGCCTAGTCTTTGCCCGCTGTGATAAGATAGGTAATGCAGACCTTTGTCCCCGTTGTAATCCGTCATGCCTATCTTCTCCCCACTGGTTGGTAGCCTGTTTAGCCCGGACCGCTTATTAGAGATGAACCATCCAGCTCCACTGGAGGGTACACCTAATAAGGACATGTTCATTAAGTGTGGACTAGTCGCTATAGCTTATAATAGGTTATGGCATAAAAATACAAGAAAAAGAGTTGAGCGAAATCAGTAGGCCACTGATGAGTTATCGACTTCACTAAAAATAAGAAACATTAGACACAGTTCGTAATAAGAAATATGAAATGGCGGAGATTTGACAACAAGACAGCCACGCGGTAGCTAGGTTACGCTGCCTACTCCTGCTCCAAACATGTCTGCCTCATTGCCCACCACGCCCAAATAACGGTCACATGAAATAGAAACAATTCAATAGGTACCTACCCCCATTCCGGAAGCTCCCGAAGTGCAGCGGGTCCGCGGTTACGCCCATCCGGAGGGCGAGGCCTCGAGGCATGCGGGGCTCGCCTGGCCGCGGTCAGTAGGAGATGCTGTTGGGCAGGCGGCCCAAAGAATAATAAGGACCTCTCCACCTTTCCCTCTTCTGCCGCCCTGCAGGCCACGGGGAGAGAGGGGGCTGTCTTGCCTCGGCCACCGACCACCCCTCTCTCTCACCTAATCCGGCTTTCGTCGAAGGCCGAAGCCAAAGCGAGGATGGCGGCATTTCTTTGTGCTATAATGGCCGCAACTACACCCAACGCCTGACAGTTGCAGGTAGTCCCGCCACATGCCAACGCCTGGATAGTTGCAGGTAGTCCCGCCACATGTCAAGGGGGGGATGTCTTGCCTCAGCCACCGACCCCCCCCCCCCCCATCTTCAATGGCTGGCACGGCCCATACCGAAGCGCTGGAGCCGGAGAACGGCGCGGGGTCGCTGGAAGGGGGAGGTGACGCGAACGAGCCTCCCCCACCTCCCTCCAGGTGGAGGCTTCCAGCGACACCCCAATGCTCTTACTTAAAGAGGGTCAACATCGAAAAGCGGTCTTTTGCCCAGGACGGGCACACGCCCCATGCCTTCTCTCCTCAACTTTGAAGATTCTATGAGAGCCGGGGGGCACCCTGATCCCTCCGCATGGGTGCCCCCGCCCCCCTCACTGGGAACCGTGACATCGGTGCACTCCTGCCGGCGCCAGCCTCGATTTGGAAATGGCTAAAATGCAGCCACGGCACAGACTTGTTCAGTTCCGGTGGAACACCAGAATGACCCGGTAGGAAAAATGTTGCCGCCCTCCCCACTCTTTGACTGCTGGTCCATACTGTTAGACTGTTACCACATTGCACAAAACTTTTTGAAATACCAACGGAAGGTTCTGGTCCAACCACGAGTCGTTGGAGACATTCTGACTATGCTGGAACCTGCCTGACCTCGCCCAAAATGGCGCCGATACACGAAACGAAAATTTCGAACTCTCTGTTCACCCGGATTGCTCGAATCTTGATGCTCTGAGATACGTGTGCATTTTTGGATAATGAAAGTTGATAAGATGGATAGTGATTATGTGCTTAGAGAAGAAAGCAATACAGATATTGATCACATGTTTGGACAATGAACTGACTTAGGGTGGGTACCAATTATGATTTGGAAAATGAATTGGTGTAATTTAGACAGTGAATGAGCATTTGGATAATGAATTAATGAATCCATTGAAAAACTGAATTCTTGACATGCATCATGCTTGCTCTGTAGGAAAGCTTAATACGATTTTATTGCACTGCTGCACTTTATGCAATGAACTGCCACCAACTTCGTTCTTCTTATGTACAGTCTCAACCTGCTCCGTGGCCGGTCCACTGGGTTGTAGGCCTGTATTTATACATCAACACTTTTTATTAAAAGTATTTTGAAAAAGAAAGCATAGTTGTAGCGGTTGCATTAATGAGTTTTGGATGTTTTGCTACTGTAAGCGAAGAATAAGTATGATGAAAGATGAAGGTTAAAAAGGACCAGATATTTAGCAGCTACATTATGTGTCACAGGCAGCCGGAAAAGTGTTTTAGACGCCCTTAAAACGACACCACAGAAATACCACCTGACCACCACCCTTGCACCCAACAAAAGGGGTTGCGACCAAGTAACTCATGTAGATACGCAGATCGTCAATGATTATCTATCTGACATTACTGGTCCCTCTGGGCTTAAACGCCGAGATGGTAACGAAATGCAGTACGTGGAGATAGGTCGAGTATGTGGTAGGTAAAGACATTTTCGGACTACTGCATGCTGATGTGCTTTGAATGCTGCCCCCCCCCACCCCTTCTTTCTCCTCCCTTCTGCAGGTCACGTCAGAACGTCGGCTGAAGTGTGGGAGAGCGATGGTCGAACCACCGACGAAAAGGGAAGGAGGGAATATGTGCATAGTCCTTATAACGATAAGTTTCTAAAAGAGACGTAGACTTAAACATGACTGTTCCTCCTTAGAACATAGCGACTGGGAGGATGGACTGACATAGAGACTTGACGGGTACTGTATGACGAAAATTGACTCGAAATAACACGTTAGAGAATGTAACTAAACGTTTGACTAGGTAGGGAAAGGACAAAAGAAAGGTGCACGGGTAAGGGTTACCAAGGCACCACCCGTCTGGGAAGTTAGAAATGTTGCTGATGTTCAAAATGTACTGCCCCCTTCTCACACTCTTATAGATCTAGCCAAGCTGTCCGACTGTTCTCCCGATCAATACTTGCCGTTGCCTCAGCCTGGAGAACTTCCCACCAAAGGAAGGAACTGAAAAATGGTTTAAGATCCAACCATGGGTAAATAGCGCGACCAGGTTAATTTCTGATCGACTAACCGAGGTGTAAGTATTGGCAATTGAGAACGCTCGAAGAGATAACAAGCAAGAGGGAAAAGGAGGGAAAGGTAAAAAGAACTAAGCACGTAGATAAATAGGATAGTAAAGATACGTAGGATATAAAAATCGATCTTGTTGGCCAACTGTTGTTTTCTGTTTTGTCGTGAATGTCTTATATATATGTAATACATGTGCTGTCTCCCTTGTCTGAGTTTGTGTGTATGTAATGTACGGATTTATGTCTTCCCCCTGTCTGTATTTGCGTGTTACCTGACCTCTGCTGTTCTGTGTTATGAGCGCACTAAATGACCTATTTTCGTACACGTCTCTCTCTCTCTCTCTCTCTCTCCACCCCCTTATCTCTCTCTCTCTCTCTCTACATGTCATACGTGTACCAAATGGCTTGTTTAGATTACGGACGGCTCTCACTCTCTATGAGAGTCTCCCTATTTCTTCTTCCTTTTTATGGTAAAACCATGCCTCGCTGGCACCAGTCTGATTGGATACTTATTGAACGCAAAGGTGTTCAGCGAAATTGACCGAAACTAAAATGATTGTATCTCGCCATATTACTACCTCTCCTTTCTGCAAAATGAATGAACTTGAATTGGCTGAGAAGGAAAGGACAGGTAAGACGACTAAGGTCCCCCAAATCTGGCCATTTATAGGGGAACTGTATGTCAGTGGCACCTTATTTCCGTTCATTAGAGACGAACGCCAACGTCTAGATTGACCCCCAATGCCCAGATTGCCCCACCCCCTTTGCACCCAAGCGCGAGCGCCCGATGCTTCCCCGCCCCATTTTGATAGACCCCAGTTGCTGTCCCAGATATAAACATGATGACCATGAGTAACTGTCGTCCCTCGAGAAAACCTTGTTTTACCTGACTCTCGATGATGGCACCCCCGCCCTGTTTGAAAAGGTTAGCCAGCCTTGAAGGAAAATGCTAGAACTGTTAAGGCTAAGGTTAGAAAGACGAGTCTCCCTGGAAGTTCCGAAATGTTGAATTTGATGAAATGAACAGTTGATAAGAGTCTGACTTTTCTCTATATGTGGCATATATAGATGATGAATAAACTTGGCATGAACTCAATAAGAATGCCGACATATGCACTGCCTGGTAATAGACCTCTGACTGTGACCAATGAGCGTATCTCCCAAATGCGTAGGATCGAGGGAGGAATTCACATGCGTAGATGTCTTCTTCTGCCAGTTCTCTAAAAACTTGTTTTGTACCTATTCAAAGATTCACGATCACCGAAGGAGAAGGGTCGGACGTGACGCACAGCCTGGCTGCAGATCTTGAGACACGTGTGACCTTGACCAAAGGTGGAGCTGCAGAGCAACAAGATACGGGACGAGACAGCAATTTCAACGTGGAAAATGAGAAATGACGGGCCGCCCTGAAGCCCTCCGTCTGCTAACCCACGTGTGCCTGGAGTCTCCGTTCCCCTTCTTTGGGCCCGATTGATGGGCCTGCCTGCTTGTTATCCTTTGCTCCCTTGGTCCCTTTTGTGTGTCCCAGGAACTCTGACCCAACTCCGCCCCCTCTCCTATCGACTATTTGAACCACACACGCCCTCTTTTCCACGTGACTTATTGCCAAAAGGAAGAACTGCATTCAAGTGGGAATAGGGTGTTGCCACGGAAATATAGGTGCCGAGCATAAGGCGCCACTAAACGGATTGGTTAGGGAACAGGACTGTGGTCTAACAGCAGAGGACTGACCGCACCCTGCAACGCGTAAGGACAAACCCGAGCTGGACCTATAGCTCCACCGCCGGTGCTGAACAGCGCCAACGAAAAGACAAGGACTAGAGCCTACCAGTGATGGCTCACTGCTAAAAGACACTGTGACGAAGAGATCTTGTGTATTGAACTAAATTCCGCCCTCAACTACTTGGTCAAAATGTTCATTGGTCACATTTTTAAGTCAGAAACATTTATGCTATGTAGTGCTTTTGAAATGATAGGAACTCGACAAATGCAATTTCCTATGTGCTGCATTCTGCCCATCACATCAACTGTTCATGATTTTTGTGCAAATATGTTAGTATTGACAAATGCTATTTCATCAACCACATGTTTATATGTACGCCCCTTAACTAGGAGGGATAGGAAAATGAACTTTGTTGTTTATATATACCCCCATCAATTAGAAAAATGAACTCTGTTATGTAAAAAGGGGCGACTGTGGAAAATAGAAAAATTGATGTACATAAGCAGCGTTCATTTGCCCTCTCCCGTCCCCCTCCCTGTAGGCACCACGTATACCCTGAAATATTGACCGTATCACTCCGCCAGTAAAAGCCCGTGCCCATATGTACATGACAGCCATTTTAGGCACCTTGGCCTCTTGCCCACTCATTAGAATCACTGGCTTCCCTCCTGCGCGCATTTGAGCACCCCCCTCCCACTCTCACATGCATAGACCATGAAACCCAGCACTCTGCGCGACCCTGCTATGAAAGGCAACCCTCCTGCTTGACCCAGGCACCCCCCCCATTTCCCTCTTGAAGAAGCATCCTTCGCCTCAGCTGACATAGCCCCCCAGCTGTATCTGACTGCCCCTGTTCTCTCATGTACGGGTCATAAGACCTCTCTCTCTCTCTGTGCGACTCTGACCCTGCGCGCACCCTGACCCCCTCCTTCTCCCTCACATGGACAAGTCATAAACCTTCCTCCTCTGCAAGACCCTGTCCTTGGGAGTCACGGCCGCGCCTGACCAACACCTCCTTTCCTTTCATGAATAACCCCTCTGTTAGCAAACCCTCCCTCCGCGATGGACTGTCCACACATGTCCGAGGCCATCGCCTAAGCCGGGAGACACTGTTTACTGCCCTTTATTGTATGGAGTCACTCCTCTTCAAAGGACCCACTATTGATCCTGGCCTCCCCACCCCCTGGGCTACGATCAGGCGCACACATCCTAATAATCAGCGGAACATTCAGCTGCGTCATTGCCCCCTCTCTAATCAGCAGGTCAAGGGTCCCTATTGTGAACACACGTGGGGTAGGATTGACACGAGGATTATGGGGTTGTCTTTTCTTTGTTTCACAATGCTGTGACTGTAATGCCAAGTGTTTTGTAAAGTATAAAAGACAGAGTCTCAGCTCACTTGTTAGAGCACCTCCCGATGGCACCTTGTTTCGTGTCTGACATGACAGGCTCTCCTCATGAGAATTAAACTCTGTTCTTGATTCCTGCTTCCAGCGCCCGTCTCTTTATTTTGGTAATTATTCAGAATGGGAACTAAGAGGCGTCTTGCGCCAGCAGCCTGGGCATCGATGGTAATATGGGCTCCTGTTCCACACAGTCAGACCGCCAAGCTCCCTTCTGTCCGACTACCGATACACCATTCCACCGACCACCAAACTCGTAATAAGGCCCTAAATGATTTCGCTGAGGACATCTGCCCTAATGTCAGGGCGTATGACAGCTCTTGTAAAACCCACCCTGAGCCATTTATCTCGCCAGCTGCGACGAGAACGGAACTGTGCTTCAGCACTATACAGTACGGACCTGGATAAGGCAGTGTTTTAACCCCTTCACTGCTGCGGCTATTCCGCCGCAGTGCTAAGTGGGCGGGCGGAAATGCGGCGGGCGCATGCTGGTGACGGAACCGCTCCGTCACCAGCGTCAGTTGCGCTGTGCTTATGACGGAGCGGTTCCGTCATGGCCCCGCACGCTCAATAGAACGCTCAGCGCAGGAGCGGAATTCGCGCCGCGCAGGAGCGTCGAGCGGGCCATGACGGAACCGCTTCGTCATCAGCACAGCGCCACCGCAGCTGATGACGGAGCGGTTCCGTCATCAGCATGCAAAGGGTTAAAGAGTTAAACAGCAACCTTGTTCAGAAAGGAATTTAGCAGACCTCACAGAAGAGCAAGTCAGAAACTATTAAAGAAAAACCAACATAAATGTTTTAAATCATTTTCCTAAATTTCTCCGAGATTCCTTTAGTTTCTCAACTTGTTTGCTCTGTTTCATTTCCGTTTCAGGCTGAGATGTACAGTTTGTCTTCAGAAGTGTCAGAGAAAATGGAAATCAGCCAGAGTAACAGAAGTAACAGTTTCATTAGCTAAATAATCAAATAGGTCCTTTATAAAGCTTCCCAATCTCTAGTTCCATGTTTGAGTAGTTCAAGCAGCCGAGGTATTTTCTTTGAATTCTGGGACTTGTAAGCCTAATTTTATAATCGTTTAAAAATGACCGCAATCTCAACATGCAACAAGCAATACCTGGATTGAATGAGCTACTCACGCCTTGAAGTGGGTGACTTGAGAGCTCTGGTAAAAGTTAGACAAGGAAAAACATCAATTATGAGTTTTACTTCTTGGTTTGCTGGTCACGTGCCTTCAAAGACAACCGTTTTAAGGAAGGGTCAAGTTACTATAGGGCAAAGCCCTGGCATGTACTCCTATGAAATATTATTGATGAGCCTGAAAATGCGTGTTGGGTACTGATTATTTAAGACTACAATGCGCATGCGTTCACCTTTACCTACTTCCAAACTCACTAGAGAAAAGTGATTGCCAGTTGCCTATGATAAAGTATCAACGGCTCTAATAAATATTTTCCAATTATGCTTCATAGGCCATGCCCTTTTTGAGTCGCCTTCAACACACTTTTTTCATCCCACTTAAAGCATTGCCTCGGCTTTGACCTCCTCGTGCTTAACGAATTATGAAAGAGATGCCTAAAAACTGTTTCCTGTACAAACTCACCTATTGCTTAGCGTATAGCGCCGTCTTCTGGCGAGCCGTGGAAGAACTATCGGGCCGAGCTAGGCCATGCGTGTTATTGCGAAGTTGCTTTCTTCAAAAATTTACAGGAAATGGAGAGAGACGTTTCTATAAACTCAATTGTGCAAGGATTTTTAATGTGTTCAGTAGATTGGTCGAGAACTCTTGGCCTGCCACAGTTTGTTACTCTGCGCTCGGGTGAGGGAAGCTGAGCAGTGAAGCATAGCTGCCAAGGTTTCAGATTGCCATGTGTGACATTTTCATAATTTCAGTGTAATTATGAGTGACATTTCAACGACTATAAAGAGACACTCTCGGATGAGAACTCTTGGCCTGCCACAGTTTGTTACTCTGTGCTCGGGTGAGGGAAGCTGAGCAGTGAAGCATAGCTCCAAGGTTACAGATTGCCATGTGTGACATTTTCATAATTTCAGTGTAATTATGAGTGACATTTCAACGACTATAAGAGACACTCTCGGACGAGAACGCTTGGCCTGCCACAGTTTGTTACTCTGTGCTCGGGTGAGGGAAGCTGAGCAGTGAAGCATAGCTGCCAAGGTTTCAGATTGCCATGTGTGACATTTTCATAATTTCAGTGTAATTATGAGTGACATTTCAACGACTATAAGAGACTCTCTCGGACGAGAACTCTTGGCCTGCCACAGTTTGTTACTCTGTGCTCGGGTGAGGGAAGCTGAGCAGTGAAGCATAGCTGCCAAGGTTTCAGATTGCCATGTGTGACATTTTCATAATTTCAGTGTAATTATGAGTGACATTTCAACGACTATAAGAGACACTCTCGGACGAGAACTCTTGGCCTGCCACAGTTTGTTACTCTGCGCTCAGGTGAGGGAAGCTGAGCAGTGAAGCATAGCTGCCAAGGTTTCAGATTGCCATGTGTGACATTTTCATAATTTCAGTGTAATTATGAGTGACATTTCAACGACTATAAGAGACACTCTCGGACGAGAACTCTTGGCCTGCCACAGTTTGTTACTCTGCGCTCCGGTGAGGGAAGCTGAGCAGTGAAGTATAACTACCAAGGTTTCAGATTGCCATGTGTGACATTTTCATAATTTCAGTGTAATTATGAGTGACATTTCAACGACTATAAGAGACACTCTCGGACGAGAACTCTTGGCCTGCCACAGTTTGTTACTCTGCGCTCGGGAGAGGGAAGCTGAGCAGTGAAGCATAGCTGCCAAGGTTTCAGATTGCCATGTGTGACATTTTCATAATTTCAGTGTAATTATGAGTGACATTTCAACGACTATAAGAGACACTCTCGGACGAGAACTCTTGGCCTGCCACAGTTTGTTACTCTGCGCTCGGGAGAGGGAAGCTGAGCAGTGAAGCATAGCTGCCAAGGTTTCAGATTTCCATGTGTGACATTTTCATAATTTCAGTGTAATTATGAGTGACATTTCAACGACTATAAGAGACACTCTCGGACGAGAACTCTTGGCCTGCCACAGTTTTTTACTCTGCGCTCAGGTGAGGGAAGCTGAGCAGTGAAGCATAGCTGCCAAGGTTTCAGATTGCCATGTGTGACATTTTCATAATTTCAGTGTAATTATGAGAGACATTTCAACGACTATAAGAGAAACTCTCAGACGAGAACTCTTGGCCTGCCACAGTTTGTTACTCTGCGCTCGGGTGAGGGAAGCTGAGCAGTGAAGCATAGCTGCCAAGGTTTCAGATTGCCATATGTGACATTTTCATAATTTCAGTGTAATTATGAGTGACATTTCAACGACTATAAAGAGACACTCTCGGATGAGAACTCTTGGCCTGCCACAGTTTGTTACTCTGCGCTCGGGTGAGGGAAGCTGAGCAGTGAAGCATAGCTGCCAAGGTTTCAGATTGCCATATTTGACATTTTCATAATTTCAGTGTAATTATGAGTGACATTTCAACGACTATAAGAGACACTCTCGGACGAGAACTCTTGGCCTGCCACAGTTTGTTACTCTGCGCTCGGGTGAGGGAAGCTGAGCAGTGAAGCATAGCTGCCAAGGTTTCAGATTGCCATGTGTGACATTTTCATAATTTCAGTGTAATTATGAGTGACATTTCAACGACTATAAGAGACACTCTCGGACGAGAACTCTTGGCCTGCCACAGTTTTTTACTCTGCGCTCAGGTGAGGGAAGCTGAGCAGTGAAGCATAGCTGCCAAGGTTTCAGATTGCCATATGTGACATTTTCATAATTTCAGTGTAATTATGAGTGACATTTCAACGACTATAAGAGACACTCTCGGACGAGAACTCTTGGCCTGCCACCGTTTTTTACTCTGCGAAGGGTGAGGGAAGCTGAGCAGTGAAGCATAGCTGCCAAGGTTTCAGATTGCCATGTGTGACATTTTCATAATTTCAGTGTAATTATGAGTGACATTTCAACGACTATAAGAGACACTCTCGGACGAGAACTCTTGGCCTGCCACAGTTTGTTACTCTGCGCAAGGGTGAGGGAAGCTGAGCAGTGAAGCATAGCTGCCAAGGTTTCAGATTGCCATATGTGACATTTTCATAATTTCAGTGTAATTATGAGTGACATTTCAACGACTATAAGAAACACTCTCGGACGAGAACTCTTGGCCTGCCACAGTTTGTTACTCTGCGCTCCGGTGAGGGAAGCTGAGCAGTGAAGTATAACTACCAAGGTTTCAGATTGCCATGTGTGACATTTTCATAATCTTAGTGTAATTATGAGTGACATTTCAACGACTATAAGAGACACTCTCGGACGAGAACTCTTGGCCTGCCACAGTTTGTTACTCTGCGCTCCGGTGAGGGAAGCTGAGCAGTGAAGTATAACTACCAAGGTTTCAGATTGCCATGTGTGACATTTTCATAATCTTAGTGTAATTATGAGTGACATTTCAACGACTATAAGAGACACTCTCGGACGAGAACTCTTGGCCTGCCACAGTTTGTTACTCTGCGCTCCGGTGAGGGAAGCTGAGCAGTGAAGTATAACTACCAAGGTTTCAGATTGCCATGTGTGACATTTTCATAATTTCAGTGTAATTATGAGTGACATTTTAACGACTATAAGAGACACTCTCGGGCGAGAACTCTTGGCCTGCCACAGTTTGTTACTCTGTGCTCGGGTGAGGGAAGCTGAGCAGTGAAGCATAGCTCCAAGGTTACAGATTGCCATGTGTGACATTTTCATAATTTCAGTGTAATTATGAGTGACATTTCAACGACTATAAGAGACACTCTCGGACGAGAACTCTTGGCCTGCCACAGTTTGTTACTCTGCGCTCTGATGAGGGAAGCTGAGCAGTGAAGCATAGCTCCAAGGTTTCAGATTGCCATGTGTGACATTTTCATAATTTCAGTGTAATTATGAGTGACATTTCAACGACTATAAGAGACACTCTCGGACGAGAACTCTTGGTCTGCCACAGTTTGTTACTCTGTGCTCGGGTGAGGGAAGCTGAGCATTGAAGCATAGCTCCAAGGTTTCAGATTGCCATGTGTGACATTTTCATAATTTCAGTGTAATTATGAGTGACATTTCAACGACTATAAGAGACACTCTCGGACGAGAACTCTTGGCCTGCCACAGTTTGTTACTCTGCGCTCTGGTGAGGGAAGCTGAGCAGTGAAGCATAGCTCCAAGGTTTCAGATTGCCATATGTGACATTTTCATAATTTCAGTGTAATTATGAGTGACATTTCAACGACTATAAGAGACTCTCTCGGACGAGAACTCTTGGCCTGCCACAGTTTGTTACTCTGTGCTCGGGTGAGGGAAGCTGAGCAGTGAAGCATAGCTCCAAGGTTTCAGATTGCCATGTGTGACATTTTCATAATTTCAGTGTAATTATGAGTGACATTTCAACGACTATAAGAGACACTCTCGGACGAGAACGCTTGGCCTGCCACAGTTTGTTACTCTGCGCTCTGGTGAGGGAAGCTGAGCAGTGAAGCATAGCTCCAAGGTTTCAGATTGCCATGTGTGACATTTTCATAATTTCAGTGTAATTATGAGTGACATTTCAACGCCTATAAGAGACACTCTCGGACGAGAACTCTTGGCCTGCCACAGTTTGTTACTCTGCGCTCCGGTGAGGGAAGCTGAGCAGTGAAGTATAACTACCAAGGTTTCAGATTGCCATGTGTGACATTTTCATAATTTCAGTGTAAATATGAGTGACATTTCAACGACTATAAGAGACACTCTCGGACGAGAACTCTTGGCCTGCCACAGTTTGTTACTCTGCGCTCCGGTGAGGGAAGCTGAGCAGTGAAGTATAACTACCAAGGTTTCAGATTGCCATGTGTGACATTTTCATAATCTTAGTGTAATTATGAGTGACATTTCAACGACTATAAGAGACACTCTTGGACGAGAACTCTTGGCCTGCCACAGTTTGTTACTCTGCGCTCCGGTGAGGGAAGCTGAGCAGTGAAGTATAACTACTAAGGTTTCAGATTGCCATGTGTGACATTTTCATAATCTTAGTGTAATTATGAGTGACCTTTCAACGGCTATGAGTGACATTTTCGCGCGAACAAAAATCAAGCAGTGAATTCAAGGGAAATATATAAATATCAGAAATTACACCCATTTGTGCAACGGGATGGTCTTTCAAATCAAGTAGTTAAGCTAAATGGAATCGGTCCACCAGGTTGGTCAACTGGGGAGATCGCCGCCCCACGAGAGTTTTCCCTCCAACAGAGTATGCCATCAAGTGTCATCTGTTGGATAAAACTAGCTTAATGTGACGCAGTTTGGTGCAGGTTTGTCTTCTCTCACTTGTCTTCTCTTGAAAGGGAAGTAGGGTGACCAGGCGTGCCGGATTTGCCCGGATAGTCCCGTTTTTTTCACCAGCTGTCCCAGCAGATTTCAGGTAATTAAGCTCATGTCCCGGTTTTTAGAGAGGGTTGGCTGAAAACGGTGGGAGGTATCTTTTTATGTTTTGCAAACCGGGGCTAGTTAGCAGCTGTTATAAGAAAGTAATTTAATTAACAGGTATGCTACTGGCTTTAAAATTGGCATTTTATGTATGTTCTTCCTGCCGCTTCTGTAATTCTCTGCTAAGGAGCACTGTCATTCTGTGCGCTGGGATGACGTAAAATTGCAGTATGTTATGTTATGATTAATCCTTTCTTGTTACATTCCTCGTGTGGCGTGTGGAGCACTGTGCCTAGTGCATTCCACATTCCACTGATAAGTGGAATGTTCCACGGTAATCAGTTGGTGACTGGCTGGCTAGGGATGAGCCAAGATTTCCCCGCAGGTTACTATTTCCTTAAATAAAACTCTCAACTTACCTGCATCGTCTTTTAAGGGGTGTTTCCAGTGCTTCCAAGACAGTCCTTCTTCTATTTTTGGGAAATGTCCCGGTTTTTGGCTTAAAAATTCTGGTCACCCTAAAGAGAAGGGCTGTTGCGCCATCAGACAAATAGATCCCAAGTATTAGAGGCTGACATACTCCGCCATTACTTACGACATCAGTTCAGTTCAAGAAGTCTTTATTCGATTAGTTCATCATAAAAGACATAAAATACAATTTATACATATAAAACAGTTAAAACAAGTATTAAATCATTGACAAGCTAATCAGCTTCTTGTACAAATTTACAAAAATTTACAGAGACGCTCAGGTACAACCATAGATCAGCAGGATACAGGTCTGGATATAAGACAATCACAACTTTTAAGTCCCCATTTGATTACTTTTAATGAGCCTGCTTCTAAGCAACCATGCCCACCCCAAAAATTTAGCAACCCCCACAACAATAAGAGGGTCCAGGTTGGTTTTTAACATTCTACTTGCTTCCACAGCCGATCTGGTACCTGGATTTCTGCATACCGGTCTAAGCCATTTGGCTCTGGGGGCAGAGTATAGTGGACACACATACAAAAAGTGATTCAAGCTTTCCCCAATACCTTGACACTTGGGACAGAACCCCGTCCTTTCTGGTCCCCACTTTTTTAGTGAAGTCCCCAAGGGGAAGTGAACTGCATCTACATTGAAAAAATAGTTTGCGGTCCAAGGGTTTTGTTATAATATCCCAATACCCTTCCAACTTGGGCGTGTCCTTATGTACAATAAACAGGCCAGTGAGGCTACTCGAGCTCATTTTCGAATACATGTTGTATGTCACCCATTCCCAATAGCATTGTTTAAGTTCCTTTTTTGAAGGGAAGTTGGCTGATTCAGGCGAGGACCACAAGTCGCCATATCCCAGAGCTAATAGGGTAGCCCTAATGTCTCTGAACCAGCCAATATTTGCCGCACCAGAGTCGTTTCTAACCTCCAAGCAAGCTTCTGCATAATGATGGAGTTCCGGCGTTGTCCATAGACGGCGCCAGAATGTTAGTGGGCGAAGTCTTGCTTGGTCCTCCACCGGATGGCACCCTAAGTCATAAAGAAGGGGAATTAGTGGTGTTGACTGTGGCAGACCTATAGCCATTCTTAAAAATTTATTTTGGGCGTGTCTTAGCGGATCCAAATTGCTACCACCCCAGAGTTCCGCTCCATATAGGACTGCTGATAGAACCTTACCGCCATAGATCTTAATAAGCGGGGACATTGGCCTTGTAAATGACCCTTTATGTTCCTTAATCAGTGCCCCGCCCAGCTGTTGATGCTTCATGGTCATGAGCTCGATCTGATGGGTCCAACTCAAGGTCTCACTAAAGGTGACTCCCAGGTAGGTGAAATGCTTTGTCTGCTCCAGGGGGATATCCCCCATGGAGACCCTGGCATTTATTTGTTTGTGCCCCCTTAAAACCATGAATTTGGTTTTGGACACGTTCACCTCCAGCTCATGTTCGCTGCAGAAACTCTCGAACCTTGACAGTGCTTTCTGCAAACCCTGTCTGGTTCGTGAAATCAAGAGAGTATCGTCAGCGAACATGAGCAGGGGGATTTTCATTCCAGCCAAACTTGGGGCATCCATGGAAAAATTGTCGTAATACTTGGTAACTCTATTGATATATAGAGAAAACAAGGTGGGTGCCAAAACACAACCTTGTCTGACACCTTTAGCCACTGGAAAATTCTCCGTCACCTCACCCAGTTTACCCCATCGTACAAATGCAAATGTCTGTGCATGAAGGTTCACTATAAATCGTACCAAAATGGGGGGCATGCCCATATCTAATAGGCATTTCCATAGCCCGGCCCTCGGGACAAGGTCAAACGCTGACCTTAAGTCCACGAAGGCCGCATATAGGTTGCCTTTGCCCAAGGTGACCGTCTTCCAATGCAAAAGCATGAAACGGAATGCCTGATCCAGGGTGCTCACATGGGGTCTAAACCCAGCTTGGAGAGGAGTAAGGATGTCATGCTCCTCTATCCATGCCTGAATCCTTGATAGAACAAGACGGGTTATGATCTTCTGTACCGCGTCAATTAGACTGATCGGCCGGTAGTTGGATGGAACCGACCGGTCACCCTTCTTAAAGATAGGCAATATTTCGGCGCCAGCCCAAGAATCAGGTACCCTCGCACCCATGGCCAGTGCATTTACCAATCGCACTAGATACGGTACCCATAGATCTTGATCCTGTTGGAATATGTCCGCTGGGATGCAGTCAGGACCAGGCGCTTTTCCCCTTGGGATGGCTTTCAGGACTGCTTCGACTTCTTTGGCCGAGAACACAAGTGTATCAAATGTTAGGGGCCAACTAATGGAATCTTGCGTGGTACTGTGGCATCTAAATTGTTCCTCAAAATGGGACACCCATTTCTGTTGTTCAACGGATGCGGGGCTTGGGCGATCGTCCTGTGACTGACCCCACCTAAGAAGGTGCCAGAACTGCTGTAGGTTCCTAGAGCCACAGGCCTCAGCTAATGATGTCCAACGCTCGTCATCCCATGCGGCTTTAGCATGGCGTTTGGCTTCATTATACGCCTTCCTACTGGTTTTAATTAGAGCTGGGTTCTTTGATTTTAAAGCTTTAAACAGATCTGAATGGGACTCTCGGCAAGCTTCGTTGTACCAGTTTGCGGGTTTCTTGACCTTCCCTCTTCCCTTATTGGCAACAAATTTAACAAACAGTGATTTTAAGGACAAAAGCAGGCTAGCATGAATGTCTGTGATATTTGAGTTCATCGTTTCCTGGTTTTCACACTTGTCAATTTCTATCAGTGAGTTGGAAACCAGGGTTCTGATCTTTATGCGTGCTTCCACATCTACAGAAACCTTTGGCCAGCGCACCCTCCTCATGTCGTTTGTAAGTACCACGGCCTCCTGTACAGGATTAGGCTGTCGTTCAATCGGCCCTGCAAAGCTAAAATCCTTCAGTTCCGCTATGAGTGGTTCGTGGTCACTTTCTGGACGTGGCTTAACTATCATATCCAATACCATAGGCCACATTTTGATGTCAACTAGGATGTAATCAATGCGACTGCTATGTCTGCCATTGAAAAATGTGTGATTACCCATCCTATCCGAGCTTACACGTCCGTTTAGGGCACGCAACCCCCAGTTCAGGCAGAGACCTTTAATATATGTGGCTGCTTGGGACCACTTAATGATCGGGGGTAAATCAAGTTGAGGGATCCCCCAGGTCAGATCCTCTGCTTCGGTTAATAACCCATCCTCTTTACTTAAAGGTTCAAAACAAGAATTAAGGTCACCCATAACAACCACATGACCTGTTATTAGAGTAGAACTTAAGAAATCATCCAAACAAGTAAGGGTGGTTGAAACTCTGCCACCCGCAATTCCTCTAGCATATACATTGATCAGCAGTATATCCAACCCACTTTTTGTTTTCATACTAACTATCAATATATCAGGACAGTCAATAAAGATTTCCTTAACAGATACACCTGCAACTTGACGAACCCAAATTGTGAGGCCACCCATGGCCCTACCTCTTCGACCTCTAACTGATAGTTTATTAAAATTCAAGAAACTTGGAAAATACACTGGTAGGGTTGCCCAGGTCTCCTGAAAAGACCAAACATCGCCTTGTCGGATGAAATCAGCCCAATCAGGAATGCATATACAAGATTCAATTCCCGCAACGTTCCAACATCCCATAGTAGTACCCTTTTTACATACTTGATCACACATTTTTGTTACGTCTAAAGGGTGGGGTTCGTTGGACTGGGGAGAGGATTCTACAAGCACAGGTGCAACTGTGATCAAACCTTCCATTGGCAAACATATTGACCCAGCCTGAGTAGTCGGCTCAGGGTTTACGCCCACACTGGTGACATCCATGAGAGACAATGAGGTGGGTACCAGAGCTAGTATGTCAAGCTCTCCTGAGTAAACCATACACCCCTCCACACAATAACGAGGTTGGTCTTCAAGACTTTCAACAGTACTTAGCGGGTTACTCAGGTCATCTCCAACACCCAAACACTCAGAATTAGATTCATCATCCCTTGTCGAAAGAGCTGGTCAATCGTTAGTCGACAGCCCGGATAGTGGGTCATATAGGTTTCTCAGCGGAATATTCCAAAACTCTTTGGGCTGAGTGAACCTATTGGGATAATGATGTGCTGGGTAGAAACTTGGGGGCTGTTGTATCTGTGGGAAAACAGGTGTGGTGGGAACCATTGGATACAGAGACTTATTAGGGAATGGCAGATCCAATAAGGCTGGGGGACCAATGGGCTGGGGCTTGATCTTAGCCCAACCCGGCGTTTGTATGGGACAATTGTAGCTAGATTGAATGTAGGAGCGATACTGTGCCTCAGGGTTAAATTGGGGTCCATGGAAGCTAGGTGTAAAGTTGGACCATTTGAGGAAACTTTTAGTGTTTTTGTTGTTTTTAGCAGGAGGTTGATCTGTTGGATTGATCAGGGTCTCAGGATAGAAATAGCTAAGGTTCCTCGTGGAGATCCCTCCCTCATTACTTCCCACATACCAATCTGTGAGATGGGATACTACTCTATGGTCCCTAAAATTAATAATCACTATATCCCCCTCTATATCCTTAGGGCGTACCCCCACCCACTGACATCTTCTGACCGAAACAATATCCCCATTAAGATGAACAGGAAGGGGTCTATTTGTTTTCAGCCAAAAGATGACTTTGTTTTTTAAACTTTCGTTATTTTCCCAATCCCCTTCCGCAACTGGTGGCACACCCGTCATTACAATAACATAGTTCATGGAATCCGGGGGCAGGTCTACATTTTTCCTCCGTGGTAGGGGTTTATAAGATTTACTATTAGAGTTAGCGGGTTTACCCATCCCGTTCTTTGTCTGTGGCACTACTCCCTTAGCAGGTGGTTTGTTGGTGACCACCCTAGGATTTGCTTTGGCAGTGCTGGCTGCTCTAGGAGGTTTAACAGCCAAAGCCGATGCTTTATTTGAGGTAGTGACTGCATTGGTTGTACTTTTAGGATGTTGGCTGGTGGAAGTAATTATATTGCCAGCAACATGGGTTGTACCAGGAGGTTTAATGGATGGACCCTTGTCCTTATCAGGGCTAGAGGAATATGTTGGCTCAATGGTCGCCAGTAGGCGGTCCAATTTGTCACCCAGTGTCCTAACACGCTCCAGCAAGGGTAACATATATGATTTAATAAGCTTCTCTATAATAGCATAGGACATCTCATTAAACCCTTCGATAGCTAACTCAGGAGTTACCAAATCCTGTATGTCTGGTGGCGGTAACTCTGCATTGGGTGGGATCAATAACTCAGAGTTTGGTTTGGGTAGAGACGGTGGTGGTGTCTGACAGCTTTGGCCTTTCCTTTTTACCCCGCCCTTTCTCCTTTTTTTCCTAGGTGGAGAACGCACAACCCTCTTAGCCTTGTCAGGCTTGGTTCTAGAGTTACACACACTCATTGGAGGTATATTCTCGCCTGGGTCTATGCAAACCAGTGACAGGTTGGGCAACATAGGACGAGGTTCTGAATCCGTGATTTGGATATCGGGGATATTTGTTTCAACAAAACTAGAATGATCAATAGGGGGACAAACTAAGTGGCCTCCGCTGGTAGCACTGGCACATGGCGGGGAAATAATTGGGAACCTAAATATACTGGGGATTTGGTTAATATCAGTAACATCATCCTCAATAGAGCTCAACCCTTTGGCAGCCGTTTCTTGGGTGAGGTTTGAGACTGACAGTGTGGGCAGTGGAATTTTCTTTAATTGCTCAATTGAGCGTCGACGCTCAGCTCTTCTCTCTGCAAGGAGTAGATCCATATCTACCTCCTTGGTGGATTTCTTAAAGAATTTATCTAGTGGGCCAAGTACAGAAATACCCACGCCTGGGGGAGCAGAGTGACTCATATCCAAAGAGGACAGACTATGCTTTCATAACCCAAAATTACAGACTTAGTACACTACTGTCAGGAAGCAGAGCAGTGGACAATGAAAGAGAATACAAATACAAATACAAAATGACAATAACCTGGCCCGGCCCGACCTCCTGCGGCCCCGGACGGCCACAGACGGTCCCGCCCTTGTCCCGGGCTTCTCCCGGCGAGCTCCCGCGCGCTCCCGCGCAGCGGCAGTCGCAATCTCCTTTATAGTTGTTGCAAAGGTGGGAGGATTGTTGGGGGCGGGGCGATGAGGGAGAGCGGCCCAGGTGGAGCGGGCGCGGGATGACCTGAGACTCCTGGGAGATGGAGTCCCAGCCCTTGTGCTCGCAGCCCTCAGCCCCTAGTACGCCCCAGTCAGCAGCTCCCAGGTGAAGGAAAGTGCCTCACAGCGATGCGGGACCCGCGCAGCGGGTACCGCGAGGCGTGGAGTTGAATTCGGCAATTATCCACTGAAATGCAGGGACGGCAAGAACAAGCAGCAATGAGGTCCCACGAAGCAATGAGCAGTCCTGGATTTATTCCGTGATCAGTTCTGTTGGGGGCGGGGCGATGAGGGAGAGCGGCCCAGGTGGAGCGGGCGCGGGATGACCTGAGACTCCTGGGAGATGGAGTCCCAGCCCTTGTGCTCGCAGCCCTCAGCCCCTAGTACGCCCCAGTCAGCAGCTCCCAGGTGAAGGAAAGTGCCTCACAGCCATGCGGGACCCGCGCAGCGGGTACCGCGAGGCGTGGAGTTGAATTCGGCAATTATCCACTGAAATGCAGGGACGGCAAGAACAAGCAGCAATGAGGTCCCACGAAGCAATGAGCAGTCCTGGATTTATTCCGTGATCAGTTCTGTTGGGGGCGGGGCGATGAGGGAGAGCGGCCCAGGTGGAGCGGGGGCGGGATGACCTGAGACTCCTGGGAGATGGAGTCCCAGCCCTTGTGCTCGCAGCCCTCAGCCCCTAGTACGCCCCAGTCAGCAGCTCCCAGGTGAAGGAAAGTGCCTCACAGCGATGCGGGACCCGCGCAGCAGGTACCGCGAGGCGTGGAGTTGAATTCGGCAATTATCCACTGAAATGCAGGGACGGCAAGAACAAGCAGCAATGAGGTCCCACGAAGCAATGAGCAGTCCTGGATTTATTCCGTGATCAGTTCTGTTGGGGGCGGGGCGATGAGGGAGAGCGGCCCAGGTGGAGCGGGCGCGGGATGACCTGAGACTCCTGGGAGATGGAGTCCCAGCCCTTGTGCTCGCAGCCCTCAGCCCCTAGTACGCCCCAGTCAGCAGCTCCCAGGTGAAGGAAAGTGCCTCACAACGATGCGGGACCCGCGCAGCGGGTACCGCGAGGCGTGGAGTTGAATTCGGCAATTATCCACTGAAATGCAGGGACGGCAAGAACAAGCAGCAATGACATCCCTGAAAGCTCACTAGAGTCTGCATTCATATTTTCACTCAGGCTGGGCTCGTGAAGGTGTTACCAGCCTCATCTTGTTCCTAGGATAGCTGAATGACTGCTGCAGCCACCTATGTGTATTCCTCAGCCTGTTGTGACTTACACTGCCATCATTCGAAGGTCCTTGTATGCATTGCCCAATTTTTTTTCTCAAATCAGGGCAAATAAAATATTGATCAAGGCTACTGTGAACTCGGTGTTATTCAGGACAACGAAAATCAGCTCCTGCCCCCTGCTCTTTGATGCCTGGTGGGACACAGCCCTATGACGCCTTCATTTTATTTACCAGGAACGTCCACTACTCAGAACTATGAAAAGAATTAGGAAAAATAACACCCAGTGAAGTATAATGCCAGACACTGACTATCCATCTGTTTATCTGCAGATGGAACCCGTTACGTAATATGTATTGCCAACCCCATCCCGCCCCCCCCCCCAATTGTCTGCACTCATGACGCAAGGACATAAGGAGCCGAAAAATAAGAGAACTTGTCTTGAAAGAAAAAAGAGCTTTTTAGAAAATGAATGAATGATGGGGGATCCGTTGGCTTTACGTGTTTTTATTGCTAGTTGTTTGAGTTATTTTAGTCCCTTTCATGATTGGTCACAGACAGCAGCCCAGTGCTGCCACACTCTTTCATCTACCCCACCCCAAAATATGATTCAAACTTCCTGACATTGATACATTTCATTTTCCTGTCAGCGGCATGCTTCTACAGACCAAGGGGCACTACAGGCAGAGGGCAGGGTGCGAAGCAGGCCCCAGGGGGAGGTCACACATGCCACCCTGGTAATACAAATTAAGCAGGGGGTGTGCAACAACAAGAACCATTCACTGCCCTTGAGATTTCTACGTTTTTTAAAATGATCTCCTCCGTCTGCCTGAGATGGCAGCAAGAAGACCTTTTGTTGGTGTTTTTCGTCCACATGATTTTTACAGCATTTATCAGTGCACTGTAGTGACAGCAAATCGCATTCCACAAACCAATATTACTGCCATCCGGGTGTCACCGCCACAACAATTCCAGCTCTTGCATTCCTTTGACTTAGGGTGACCAGGTGTCCCAGCTTTGCCAGGACAGTCCCCGTTTTTCACCAGCTGTCCGGGCAGATTTCGAGAAATGTAGCTCATGTCCCGGTGTCGTAATTTGACAGTGATCGGGTTAGCGTTAAGCTTTGCTACACGAATTTCCCCTTATCTTGTCCATAGTGTTTGGAGACCATGTTGAGAAAGACTGGCGTCCATTTTATATAAACGTGCTGCCTCGTGGTCAGCATGCCCTTTTGTCCTTTCTCTGTACCACTGACCACGTAACTTGCCCAGCAACAGGCTATTTTTAGTACTGGTCAAGCTTGCACATGCGTAGTCAAACCCTCTGTACTAGTGGACAGTCATCACTTAGGAATGTTCTCTCAAACTGACCAGTGGTGTTGTAACTCCTCCCATGAGTTGGCTGTGTTCCAAAAATGACCTTATATGTACCTAAACTGAGTAAATGTGTTTCACCTACTCTTTTTATTACTGTAAAACTGTATAAAAGAGGTCTCACATCGATGTTCGGTGTGATACTTCTTGCATTGCCAAAGGGTGCTGTAGGAATGTACCACCACCCCATGGGGTCTTAATAAACTTGTCTTTTGCATTTTCCAGTTTCTGTGCCAACGTCTGTTTTATGGTGTAGCGGGTTTTGCGGAATATGTAGGCCTGGAGAACCCAATACCACAAATTGGCGACCACGAAGGGACTCATCGGCGACTCGGATGCCCGAAGGAGAGGTCATGACGAAGGATTGGAAACTCGCCATGGACGCGTACGCTGCCACTGAGTGACCCGAGTCTTGGCACCCACAGTGTTTTCATCCTTTCCTTCTGATCTGACCTTCCAGGTGGCGCCGGTTCTCGACTGAGATTCTGCTCGTTCGAGTTGTCATACAGTGCCGGTTTGGCTGATTCGATTAAAGAACTTGGCAGTTGGAACCTGGATATTTGAGAATTTGGTAAGCTTGTGATTGGTAAGATAGTCTACGGACGCTTACTGTGGCTCTTTGAATATGTTTTGAGTTAGCTAACATTTGGTTCTATGATTTGAGTTATATGTGCAGTGCACTTCACATAGGCGGGCATGTGGAGATATTTCTCTAGTTTTGTATTTGTTTGAATGGCACACCTTGTGTGAAGTATATTAAGTGCCATTTTTGAGATATCGCGTTTTCGTGATATTTTGACATGCCTGTTTTAAGCACACTCCAAGGAATGTGCTGTCTTGGAAAAAGTACCAATTATTGATTAAATGAATCTCAGCTGGCTCCCCCAGAGGGGACCCCTAATCGTGAAATGTACGTTAAATTTGGCATTCCCCCTATTCTATACAGTACATTGTGGCACAGATACACCAAGTCTGACCCCGAATTACAATGGCCACTACATGGGTCGTTTGATTTACGAAAGGTTCAGTATGTGGAGCAATGTTTGTTTCAGCGCAGGTCTAGACAAGATATGCTTGATTGTGTACGTATGTGGGAGAAAGCGGTGCGTGAACGAATGAAGCGTGAATTAGCCTTGGCGGACAAAGAGCAGCGGAAGGCTGCTCGGGATAAGGCTTTACAGCTGGAGGAGAAAGAGTTGCAGGAAAAGAAAGATAGGGAGGCACGGGAACATAATTTGCAAATGAATGATCAATTTCCTATTCGACGTCCTCTTTATCCTGTCCTTACTAATGAAATAGATGATTTTTCATTATTAGATCATTGCCCGCCTCCGTATGTCCTACCTACGGCCCCAGATGAGGATTTGGACAGAGATGGTCACGGGAGTAGTCGTGTTAGGCTAAGTGCCAGTGAAAGTGCGGAATAGCGCAGCTTTGCTCGCAAACTCAATTTGAACACAATAACTATTGCAGATATTAATGACCAAATGGGTAAGTGGTCCGAGCGAGAACGACTGTATTTCTTGAGCCAGTTTGGAGATGAAGTCGTAGAACGATTTAGAAAGTATTCAAATGATTTGGAGCCTAAGGATGTATCAGTTGGTCGTGAGGATATGCGTAAAGGTCTTTTTGTTATTGCAGATGCGGATCGGTTTTTCCAACGGTTGGTCCAGCTACGGGATGAGGCGTCAAGATTACGGGAAGGGAGAAAAGCATCCGATGCGCCTGTGCCGGGATCGACGGAGAAATCCAAAGAGTGTTCTATCTTTGGAGCAGATAAGAGTTCTACGGTTCATGTTATGCCCATGCGTGAAGCTGCACCTTTATATGTCCCTCCTAAAGGGCAAGGTACAAATGACGATAAAATGTCTGCGGATGCAAAGGGATATTTTATATATAATTGGGTTTATACACTATGGAATAGAGCAGATGTCATGGCACTAAAAAATGCTTTGCCTGACCCCCGTAAGAATCTGGCAGCTTACTATGAAGGAGTAGAAGGGGCTATTTCTTCGTGTGTTATGACGCTAGTTGATATCGATCTTTTCTTTGGGTTAATATTGCCTCCTGATATGTGGAGGGCGATTCGTAAGTTCGATAATCGAGCGATCCTGGGGGCGGATTGGAAAACTTTATCCCAAGCTGATATAGACAGGGAGCCTGCATGTAAGCCATGTCAATTAATCTTGGATCTCCCAATGGCTATTTTGAATAAATTAAAAACGCGTGTTCCACCTAAAAAGATTGATTGGACCATGTTAGCCTCTTGTAAGCAGAAGGCGGATGAGTCGGTTTCCGACTTCTTCTCCCGTTTCGAAGAAGCATTTCATGACTATAGCGGGCAGTTACTAACAGAAGACACGGGTAGGCGTTTGTTCGTTGATAAGTATGTAGCGAATCTCTTACTGGAGATTTCGAAACGCTTGAAGACTAGTGAAAGTTCTTGGACCACAGCGACCCCGGCTTCTTTATTGACTATGGCTCAGTATTATGAACAACAGGAATTGGAGGCTAAAGAAAGTACTGATAAGAAAGCGAAGGAATTAAAGACGAAAGTGATGTTGGCTCAGGTTTATGCTACACAGCCGAGAGGGAATGATAGAGGTAGGCGTGGATCGTATGGTACGTCTTCTGTTCGTACCGACATTGTTGAGGATCAGTGTGCATACTGTAAAGAGTTTGGACATTGGGCCTCAGATTGTCCGGTACTTCGTGAACAACGTAATCAGCGTGGTCGAGGAGGTGGAAGGACACGGAATAGTTATTCAGGAGCGAGGGGTGGAGGAAGTGATCGTGGCAGGTTTGAAGCGAGGGGTCGTGGTCAGGCTGATAATAATACTTTTGATCGACGGAATCAGTATCAGATAGCGGAGGGTGAGAATGTGGAGTCTCAGGACTATGTACATGCATAGGATTGCGTAGGATGGGATGTGGAATCGGTTGAGGTACCAGTAGATCAAAGAGGTCCATATGTATCAGCGGGCGTTTTGGGTTCTACTGATCAGTTCCTGGTTGATACAGGAGCTACTCGTAGTGCTCTGTCTAAAAACTTGGTTCCAAGGGCTCCCCTGTCTGGTGAAACGATTACATCAATAGGGCTCGATGGAACACCCTCTCTTAGCCCATTGTCATAACCCCATAACCCCTTACATTTTACATTGACAGATTCTTTGGTCCGTGCCCGTTTTTATTGTCACCAAACACCCCAGACAATATCATGAGAATAGATATGCTTAAATATTTCCGAGCAACAATACGCTGCGCTCCTGAAGGAGTGCGGGTTAATCTGAATGACAATTATCCAGATGTAGAGAGATTGTGCACATTGTGCACTATGCAAGAAATTGAAGCATTGGCCTCTCTCCCACAAACGTTATGGGCTACTTCGGACACGGATGTGGGACAGATGCTTATTCCCCCTATTCGAATAATTGTAAAGGAGGGAGCATCTCTGCCTCGTGTACCACAGTATAAAATCTCCAGGGAAGGTGAAGTTGCCTTAACGCATATTGTACACGATTTGATTATTGCAGGCGTAGTGGAGGAAGTTCCCTATAATGTCTGCAACAGCCCTATTCTTCCGATTTTAAAGAAAGATACTGATGACAAAATCTATCGATTTATTATTGATTTGAGAGAAATTAACAAGATAGTAGTGCCCCAATACCCGGTGGTGTCTGATATTACCACTTTACTTACTTTGGTTCCGCCCACTGCCACCATGTTTACCGTGATTGACCTGAAAAATGCCTTCTTTTCCATTCCCATCCATTCTGATAGCCGATATCTATTTGGCTTCACATTAAATAATAAATCGTATAGATTTTGTTGAGTTCCTCAAGGCTATACAGAAAGTCCTAGCATTTATAGCCAGGCTCTAAAAAGACAGCTTGATTCTTTCGATCTACAGTCTGGAGTTGCTCTTATTCAATATATCGATGACATTCTACTTGCAGCAGACACGCAGGAACAATGTGAGGAGAGTAGTCTTGCTTTGCTTTCCTTTCTTGCTCAGAATAATCACAAGGTTTCGAGGAAAAAGCTTCAATATTGTAGACCAAAGGTGACCTACCTCGGTCATCTTTTGTCTAAGGAAGGACGTGCATTGACATCTGATCGAATCCAAGCGATTTTAGATACACCAGTCCCCCGCACCCAGAGAGATGTGCGTGCTTTTATAGGCCTGACGTCTTTTTGTAGGCAGTGGATAATGGGATTTTCACACATTATAAAGCCTTTGTTAGCATTATTGTCCAAAACTACACCAATGCCCCTTGAATTGAGACCAGCCCTTTGTTCCGCGCCAGTGTTAGGTACACCAGATTACACAAAGATCTTCACACTATATGTACACGAGAAAGATGGGTGTGCATTGTCAGTCCTAGTGCAGACACACAGGGATAAACAGAGGCCTTGTGCGTATTTCTCAGCAATACTTGACCCCGTAGCACGAGGATTACCTGGGTGTTTCCGAGCAGTTGCAGCAACAGCAGTGGCCATACGACAGAGTGAGGGAATAGTTTTGTCACATAAATTGTTGGTGTTAGTTCCCCATGCGGTAGATGCTCTGCTGAACCAAACAAAAACTCAGTATCTCACGAGTGCACTTTTAACAGGATATGAGCTAACACTGTTGGCGCCGCATATCACACTAAAGAGATGTGCTACTCTGAACCCTGCGACTTTATTGCCATATCCAGTTGCTGAGGGCCAGGAGGAAGAACACCATGATTGTGTTTTCCTGACTGAAGAACAAACAAAGGGTCGTGTCGACTTACAGGATACGCCACTTCCAGATGTGGATGGGGAACTGTGGGTTGATGGATCGTGTTTGAGGCTGCCAGATGGTACAACTTCTGCAGCATATGCGATCACGACACTTAAGACAGTGGTAGAAGCAGCACGAATACCACAGAAATCGGCCCAAGCAGCAGAATTGATAACCCTAACAAGAGCATGTGAATTAAGTGCTGGTTTATGTGTGAACGTCTACACTGATAGCCGGTACGCCTTTGGAGTAGCGCATGATTTTGGCCTACTCTGGAGAGAGCGAGGGTTTTTGACTTCACACGGAGTGCACATCATGCATGGAGAACTAGTGCGTGATCTCCTGAATGCGTTACTATGTCCAAAGAAAGTGGCGATAATCAAATGCAGTGCGCATAAGAAAGTGACAGACAAAGTAGGACAAGGAAACGCCTTTGCAGATTGCATAGCGAGGGAAACTGCTATGTTACGAAATGCCTCGCAAATGTATGTAGTGAAATCGCAGGCTGAGCGATGGCATGATGCTAGAGAGGAGATACTAGATATTCAGAAATCAGCGTCTGAAGCAGAACTCGCAACCTGGGCAATGGAGGGAGTGTTGGATGATGAGGGTTGCTGGAGGAGCAAGGACATGGAGAGATGGAAATTGCCTGCAGCTTACTTGCAAGCAATGGTTCAAATGACACATGGATTGGCACATGTTGGAGCTCTCGCAATTACTAGATTGCTTACGCGAGTCTGGGAGCATCCTGAGATTGCCAATACGGCCAAAAGAGTAGTGCAGACCTGCCTGATATGCTTGCAGCACAATCCTGCTAAAGGGACGTATACTTCGAAAGGAGGGTTTGTTCCACCTACTGCACCATTCGAAGTGCTACAAATGGATTACATCCAGCTTGAGCGTTGCAATAACCTTAAGTATGTCTTAGTGGTGGTGTGTGCTTTCAGTAAATGGATTGAGGCCTTCCCCACGAGGATAATACAGCGCTGACAACAGCCAAGGTGTTGCTCAAAGAGTACTTCCCGCGCTATGGTGTTTGTAAATTTTTGTGGAGCGATAATGGTCCTCATTTTGTTGGGAAAATTGTGGAATACGTCATGAAGGGATTGGGAATTCAGCAAAAATTCCATGCTGTATTTCATCCGCAGTCAGCAGGTCTGGTGGAAAGGTACAACGCTACTTTGAAATTGAAGCTAGCAAAGATCGTGGCATCCACGTCTTTGAAATGGCCGGATGCTCTGCCCCTGGCATTGCTATCTATTAGATCAGTGCCCCATTCCCGAACTGGCCTCACACCTTATGAAGTGGTGTTTGGAAGGCCTATGAATATATGGGGAGTTCCTAAGCCTCGATTGTTACATGATGTGCCTTGTATAATGATGAACGATTATTTGGCACGATTAACAAATGATTTACTTTCCATTCATCAACAGGTTCGAGAAGCGCTCCCCGACAATTCCATTGGAGAGGCTCACAATCTTCGTCCTGGCGACTATGTAATGGTCCGGTCCTTTGAGAGAACAAGCAGCTTGGAGCCGAGGTGGCGTGGACCCGAGCAAGTGCTACTAGCGACTTGTACGGCTGTGTGAGTTACGAACAGGAAACGTTGGGTGCATTCGACCCATTGTCGTCGTGTCTCTCCGGACCTGGTGAGCCCAACTGTGCTGTCTGATTATCGAGACATCTTGGACGAGGAGAAGAACCCAGCTGTTACGTCTACTGAATCGGAGGGAGCCTTCCCGGACCACAACGTCTCTGGTAAAGAGAGATACAATCTACGGCCAAGAGAAGCAGTTGTTTTGTGCGAGACTGGTTGAGTTACCGCTCCAGGTTTGTGAAACGGAAGCCGGGAATATCAAGGGGGGGGGGGATCAGTTCTGCCAAGTGTAGCGACACCCGTCTTGAATCTTGGAGAAGAAACCAACGGCTACCTCGGAGCTCAGCACTCATATTTTTATTTTTTAGTTGCTTTCTTTTTGAGACATTTGAACTTTGAACTATGGCATCTTCTACGATGCGAAATAAGAGAATTCTTGTTGCAGTACTTTTTGTTACGACAATTGTGGTGATAGCAGTAATAGCTTGGGTGGTAGAACAATCGGTGCCGGCAAGAGAACATTTATTGCCAACTACCCCAATTCCATCCGAACATTTTCATTTTACTTTGCCTTATCATGAAGAACGACACAGACAGACTTATCTGAATAACAGTTTCATCCAGATTTTGCATCACACCCATAATATGACAAACACTTTGAACTGTTGGGTATGTGGGATGTTGCCCAGACATCAAAAGAAAGGAGGCACTCCGCTTATTCCACTCCCATTCTCTCACAATGGTTCTTGTAATGCTTGGTATACTCTTCTATTCACTTTGCGATGGCCGACAAAAGGTGGACTACTTTTCCGACTTAATAAAATATGCTTTAATGACCGAGATGGTTATCCACAAGCTGAAGGAACTAAATTTGAATGGGAAGAATATCGACCAGATAATGTATCTTCGCCTCGAATCTATACTAATCAAAGAAATGTAAATATGTCCAGCCTGCATGTAATCACAGTCATTGATACAAAAGCAGACCTGTGTGTCCGAAATAAAGGTACAATCCCAGTAGTAAGAAGTGAATGTAACACTACTCTCACCTTTAATACTCCAAATGGTATCACCTTTGTGGCTTCACGAAACACTTACTTTATCTGTGGAAATAAAGGTTATCACCGTCTCCCTATAGGATGGTTAGGAACATGTTATATATCCTTTGTACTACCCCCTGTGTTTATTGCCCCACCTATGTACCATAATAATTTTGTTTTATATCATGATTTTATACTGAATAGAGTGAAGAGAACATTAGCTCTCGATGACATTGACCAGACTGATACTTCTCTGCAGCAGCATGTCAATTTTAATTTAGGCCTTTTCTCATTTGTTGGTGCTGCCCTAAATAGCAGAAAAATTAGACGACTGACACGTGTTGTAGAAGCTGTTGCTAATGAGACAGTTTTTGCTTTAGGGAACTTGACTGAGGAACTTCAAATTACCAGAATTGTAACGCTCCAGAACCGAATGGTTCTAGATGTAGTATTAGCTGATCGTGGGGGTGCATGCCGCATTATCGGAAGTAGTTGTTGTGTGTACGTGCCAGATAATTCACCCTCTGTATATGATGCAATTTCTAAGTTACATAAAATAGCTGCTGAGATACATCCTGATAATGGCACTTGGACACTTTCGGGGTGGTTTTGGACACTGCTTAGCACTTGGGGCTGGAAACTGTTAACTATCCTATGTGTAATTATTGGAGTACTATTCTTCCTATGTCTGTGTATCCAGTGTGGCCCTATGTTATGTTCCATGTGCCTTTCTGCTTGTATTCCCTCCAAACGGGCTATTGTCAAGAATGAACAAATGATTCATAGAGAAATAGCAAATATTATGTCCATTAATATCGATGATGAATACCCTGATTATGTCCACTATGAGGTAGCTTCAGCTAAACGCTAAAAGGGTCGTCTGTCGTAATTTGACAGTGATCGGGTTAGCGTTAAGCTTTGCTACACCAATTTCCCCTTATCTTGTCCATAGTGTTTGGAGGCCATTTTGAGAAACACTGGCGTCCATTTTATATGAACGTGCTGCCTCGTGGTCAGCATGCCCTTTTGTCCTTTCTCTGTACCACTGACCACGTAACTTGCCCAGCAACAGGCTATTTTTAGTACTGGTCAAGCTTGCACATGCGTAGTCAAACCCTCTGTACTAGTGGACAGTCATCACTTAGGAATGTTCTCTCAAACTGACCAGTGGTGTTGTAACTCCTCCCATGAGTTGGCTGTGTTCCAAAAATGACCTTATATGTACCTAAACTGAGTAAATGTGTTCCGCCTACTCTTTTTATTACTGTAAAACTGTATAAAAGAGGTCTCACATCGATGTTCGGTGTGATACTTCTTGCATTGCCGAAGGGTGCTGTAGGAATGTACCACCAACCCATGAGGTCTTAATAAACTTGTCTTTTGCATTTTCCAGTTTCCGTGCCAATGTCTGTTTTATGGTGTAGCGGGTTTTGCGGAATATGTAGGCCTGGAGAACCCAATACCACACCGGTTTTTGGAGAGGTTCGACTATAAACGAGGGGAGGTGTTTTTTATGTTTTACAAAGCGGGATAGTTAGCAGTTGTTCCAAGAAAGCAATTTAATTCACAGGCAAGCTACTGGGTTTAGCATCTTTTGTATGTTCTTACTGCCTGTTTTGTAATTCTCTGCTGAGAAGCGCTGTCATTGAGAAGGAGAGGGGGGGAGCAGACCACAAATCAGGTTTTGTGTGAAAAAGCCGCTTTATTGAAACAGGTGCACATTAACAATTATCAAAACCTCGGCCAACGCCTTACAAAACTAAACCTCACTAAATAAACACTTCCTTAACCCTAAATCACCGCCCCACCCCTAAAATTTCTTTGATCCCGCCCCACCACCCATACATTACAACATTACAAAATACAACAATGCAAATCCCTGCCTAAACGTTTAAACCTAACAATTCAAACAATCCGATACACAAGGTCCCCTGCCTGCCCCTTGACAACTTTTTATCACCCAACCTGTGGAACCACCCCAAGAACTTAGCCTGCCCAACTTATCCTGTCGATGACCCAACTACTCAACTGAACAACCACAATTCTTCAAACTCTGGCAAAACACCACTAAACCCCGCACTGCACCTGTTCCAAGCAACAGTACAAACCAAAGCCCCTGTCCACCTGTTCCAACAAAACCAACCAAAACAGAAATAACTATACAAGATAATGAAGAAAAATCCTCGAAGAAAAAACCTAAGAAAAGGGAGATACAAAAACAAAATGCCTACACTACACCCAGCCACCAAGTCACCGAACTTAAAATGGTGGCTGGGAGAAGGAGCCCAAAGCATTTATGCTTGGGCTACTTTTGAGCTACAAGAAAACAGCCCAAACAAAAAGCCCGCCTTGAGCGCTGCCAATCCCCCGCCCCCCACCCCTCCCAAACTGCCCGGGGGGGAGACCTCCTTGTGGTCGGCTTCCCCCCCAACCCCCCTTAGGAAGGAGGGGTGGGGGGAGCAGACCACAAACCAGCTTTTGTGTGAAAAAGGCCGCTTTATTGAAACAGGTGCACATTAACAAATATCAAAACCTCGGCCAACGCCTTACAAAACTATACCTCACTAAATAAACACTTCCTTAACCCCAAATCACCGCCCGCCCCGAAAACTTCTTTGTCCCCGCCCCCCACCCATACATTACAACATTACAAAATACAACAATGCAAATCCCTACCTAAACGTTTAAACCTAACAATTCAAACAATCCGATACACAAAGTCCCCTGCCTGCCCCTTGACAACTTTTTATCCCCCAACCTGTGGAACTACCCCAAAAACTTAGCCTGCCCAACTTATCCTGTCGATGACCCAACTACTCAACTGAACAACCTCAATTCTGCAAACTCGGGCAAAACACCACTAACCCCCACCACCACAGAAAGCCGGGGGGGGGGAGGTAACTACCCTACCCTTTCTGCCCCCAACTTCGACAGCACCTCTCTCAACTCCAGAAGATACAAATCCATTCCCAACCTGGACAAGTGTACCCCATCACTCCTGAAAAACTCAACTGTATCGAAACGAATATCTCCATGAGTCACTATTCCAAAACCTAGACTTCTGCAAAATCTGGAAACCTCCAGGTTCACCTACTTGCGTGCCCTATCAATCGCTTTAGGCTTATTCGCACCCCTCCACGTCCTGTGGGGCATCAGCTCTGTCCATAGGACATGACATCTTGACCACTGTTCCCTCAAAAGTGCTAAATCTCTTTTAATTGCCCCCAGCAAAACCACTCCCTAGACCCCGCACAAATCAATTTCCCCCAAATGAATTAACAACACATCCGGGCACTGGCCCCCGACCAACCACAAATTCAGTGCAGGAATTAACTCCCTCCAAAGCATCCCCCCTTTCCCTTTCCACACAACCCTGAACAGACGCTCATTAAAACCCAACAGTGGCCCAAAAGAACTCTGGCACGCTTGAACATGAATGAGCCCATTTAACAAAAGAATGCCCCACAATCCAGATGGTCAATTCCGTTGAGCGGGGCCAGCCACTGAACCTGCAATGAGAAAAGCAATATCGGACTTATGGCAAAGAGGATGACACATGCGCCTCCCCCGCATCGCTTCTCACATAGCGCTGAAAGCAGTTCGAAGACCATCGCCCCAGACGCATAATGTCCTCCCCCGACAAACCCCTATTGTGAGCCTCAGTTGCTGCCCCGATTCTGAAAGAATGAGTTCTATATCGCTGTAATGAAGTCAACAGTCTAGTAGTTGGGGGGCGGAGCGAGTTGGGTTGAGGGGAAGAGGAGGAGTCAGGACAGGATGAGGGCAGTTAGAGTAGGGACAGGGCTGACACTGGATGTAGAGAATAAAGCTCCAGTTAAACCATAAGTAGTGTCTGTGATTATTAGTAGCGCGATGCTACAACTGGCGACGAGGGTGGGATGACCAAGCCCACCGCTCACAGAACCCCACGAGGACACCCTGTCCCAGGCAACGTCGAGGAGAACGCTGCCAAGTGAAGCCGAGCTGCCGCCTGAGGAGAAGAGGCCAGCAGCAGGTGACCTTGCCCCTCCAGAGACCGTGAGGGAGCCGAGAGAGGCCGCAGGAACGAGCGCTGAACCGCTCGAAAGGAAAAAGCCGATCACGCCGAAGCGCGACTCACGCCAGAAGCGTGTGCCTTGGGTGAGTCCTGGAAGCGCAGAAGTCGGGAGCCCACTCCGACCCTGCCTCGCACCCAAGAGCGAAAGAGAAGTGCCCCAGCGTAGAGGACGCCGTCCCTGAGGACCCACTGGTGAGCCCCGCCGAGCGCATTGAAGTCCGGGCTCGAGTGCCCGTTGATGTCGGAAGACCTCACGCCGGATTCGTGAGTCTTGGCATGCTGTCGCAGAAGAAACGCGGGAATCCGCAGAATAAGGCGGGAGCCCACCCCAACCTCACCTGGTTGTAGCAGCAGTTGGGGAGAAGCAAATCCTGACGTGTGCTGCCCTCTGAAGCTGCCCGCCGGTGAGTCCAGAGTGAAAGAGGACCGAGTGAGCCATGAGAGAAAGCCTCGTGTGCATGCAGTGACGGCGGCCATCTTGGAGTCAGGCAATTTTCAAGACAGACCCCTTGATCGTTGTAGAGCGGCCATTTTGAAGTCAGGCATACAGCAACAGAAACAAGCATTGACAAGAGCAAATAAACAAGCATTGGCGAGAAGAAATAAACAAGCATTGACAAGAGCAAATAAACAAGCATTGGCGAGTAGAAATAAACAAGCATTGACAAGAGCAAATAAACAAGCATTGGCGAGAAGAAGTAAACAAGCATTGTCAAGAGTAAATAAACAAGCATTGGTGAGAATAAATAAACAAGCACCGGCGATAACAAACCTGAATGAACCACAAAACACGAACATTGACAAACGCAAGCAGTGTGGTGTAGAAACAGGCACAAGCAAAGAAAGAGTGAGAAGAAAGCAGCGACACAATGGTGACCCCAACACCTCACCACAGCGGAATCCCCTTGTCGCGGGAGGATCACACCTGCGAGCTCCGGAACCTCTGACCGTGACCACGGGAGGGAGCATGTGCCCCAAGTGGCAAGAATGGTTAGAAGACTTCGAAGATTATATTGAGGGATCCAAAGTGATGGAAGACAAAGAGAAGTTAATTGCCCTCCGCAACCTAGCAGGCCGGGAAGTAAGCAAAATAATCAAGGATTTTTTGCCTGCAGACACTGGAACCTATGACAAAGTGCGTGAGGCACTAAACAAGAAGTTTCTCCATAAAAGAAACGTGAACTATGAGCGCCACGCATTTCATCAAGCGCGTCAAGGAAAAGAGGAAGCAATGAGTGCATTCATCACCCGGTTACGACGGCTGTCAAGACACTGTGAGTTTGAAACCTTCTCGCCTGACGCTGCCATCAAATCGCAAATCATAGCCGGCTGTCACTCAGAAACACTCAGGAGGCGGCTACTAAGAAAACCTCACGAATTGGAGGAGATTGAAGAAATGACTCTTATATACGACCAATCGGAGGAACACGCCGCCACCATTGAAACAGGACACAGCGTCAGTCATGAGCAAGCACACCGCGTTCAAGAACAACCTCGTAGCAGAAGGAAGTATTCGCAAGAGAATCAATAGAGACCTAGACCGTCATCTCGCCAACGACGCCCAGAGTACAGGAGAAGAGAACCAGGGCGAAGAGACCGAAAACCAGAAAGGACTAAACAATGTTATCGGTGTGGATATGACTATCCTCATATAGACACCTGTCCAGCCATGGGTCAGCGATGTAGGAAATGTGGGCGATCCAACCACTTCGAAGCAATGTGCGGGGACTATCACAAGGAAAGGCGAAGTGAAACAACGAGATCGTTCGTTCAGACACAAGAAAACATCACATACGAGCTGTTCAAGAAGAGTCAATGCGGTCCCCAGGCTCATCACATTCCAGCCGAGAGTCACACAGGTCACGATGGGAACGCAGATCCCCATCTCGGGAGTCGAGATCATCGTCCTCCAAAGACTCGACTTACACTGTGGAATACTTGAACATGATTGCGGATCCTGATCAACTGAAAAAGTATCCACGCCTAGACATTAGAGTGGGGAATCACAACACCAAATTTGTAATGGACAGCGGAGCCTTGCTGAACTATATTCCAGCTACGGAACACGAGAAAATGATCTCGAAACCCCCACTGACTTTTGCACCAGTCCGCGTCTTCACGTGGATGTCCTAAAAACCACTCCCCTGCCTGGGTAAATTCCACACAACACTTACCCATGACGACATCACCATACAGGCGGTCATACATGTCATCAAAGGGCCTGAAGCCGACTGCCTACACAGTCTCCCCACCGCAGAGTGTCTTCGTCTGGTGGAAATCTTATTCAAAGTCAATGACAATCAGAACTGTGTCAGCAAGTTTCCCAAATTATTTCAAGGCCTAGGCAAGCTGAAAGGGTGTCAAATTTGTCTGCACATTAACGAACAGATCAAACCCGTTGCGCAGCACCCACGACGTGTTCCATTTCATCTTCAAAGTGCCGTTGAGGACAAACTTCAGGAACTCCTATCCGCAGACATCATTGAGCGCATGGATGGCCCGATCCCTTGGGTATCACCGGTGGTCATCGTACCTAAGAAAGGGACTCCCAACAAGGTGAGACTGTGCGTTGACATGCGCCTACCCAACACCGCAATTGAAAGGGAGCGACACCCTGGACCGCATCTGAGCGATATGATCGCTGCGCTGAATGGCGCAAGAGTCTTCTCGAAGCTAGACCTGAACAAAGGTTATCACCAGCTAGAATTAGACATCAAATCTCGCTACATCACCACGTTTGCAACTCACCTAGGACTTTTTAGGTACAAACGGCTGAGCTTTGGTGTCTCGTCCACCGCAGAAATCTTTCAGGAAGCAATCCGTCAAATCATTCAACACATCCCCAACACCTTGAACTACAGCGACGACATCTTGGTCTATGGGTCTGATGTTCGTGAGCACGACATCGCTCTTGATCGCGTTTGCCATGCCCTGTTGGATGCGAATTTGACACTGAACAAGGAGAAATGTGAGTTTCACCAGGCCACTTTGAAATTCTTTGGCCACATTTTCTCAGATGAGGGCATGAAGCCTGACCCGGACAAGATCGCGACCTTGAATAATACCAAGAGCCCGCAGGATGTCAATGACTTGAGGTCCTTCTTAGGGATGGCCAGCTACTGTGCCCGCTACATCCGTGACTATGCGACCATCAGTCACCCCCTTCGGATCCTTACCAAGCTTGGTCAACCGTTTGACTGGACCGCTGAGTGTGAGCGGGCGTTCAAGGACATCAAGCGTGCGGTAGAGTCGGCCGACAGCCTCTCATACTTCAACCCTCAACGGAAGACTGAGATCACCGTCGAAGCCAGCCCCGTTGAGCCATCTTGGCTCAATATGATAATGACTCTTACCAGAGGCGGATCGTTGCCTATGCCAGCCGCAGCCTGTCTGATCCTGAAAAGAAGTACTCGCAGCCAGAGAAGGAAAGTCTTGCTGTGGTCTGGGCATGCGAACACTTTCATGTCTTCATATATGCCAAGCACTTTACCCTGATCACTGATCATCAGGGGTTGGTCACCATCTACGGCAACCCGAAATCCAAGATGCCTCAGAGAATTGAGAGATGGGGTCTCAGACTTCAGGAGTACACTTTCACTATTGTTCATAAACCAGGGAAGGCGGGGAACCCAGCTGATTACATGTCCCGCCATCCTCAGCCATCTTCAGAATCCAAACCATCGATTGCTGAGGAGTATATCCACTTCGTGGCTGACCAAGCATTGCCACCTGCCATTCCCATGGACGTCATTCGGGAGGTCACCGCCCAAGACACCATCCTGCAAATTGTACTCCACCGGATCCAAACTAATCGATGGAGATATAACCCGCAAGAAGAAGACACAGACTCTACCATCCGGAAAGAGATACAAGCATTCCGGCACGTCTGCGATGAACTGTCGGTCACCACCGATGGAGTCATCCTGAGAGGTCAACGACTTGTCATCCCCAGTCAACTACGGCAGGGAGTTATCAATTTAGCCCATGAAGGCCACAGAGGAGTAGTATCTACGAAGCGAGCTCTACGGGAACGCGTCTGGTTCCCCTTTCTTGACCAAATGGTGGAGTCTACACTGAAGGATTGTCACCTCTGCCAGTTGACCAGCAAAAGCAATCCACCGGCACCACTACAAATGACCACCCTACCCAGTGGAGTGTGGAAAGAAATTGCCATGGACTTCTATGGACCGCTGCAGTCTGGAAAATATGTGGTTGCCATAATCGACGAATATTCACGATTTCCCATCGCACAAATAATATCGTCTACAAGCGCCTCCTGCACTCTCAAGGTGCTAGATGAGGTATTTGCAACATGGGGTGTCCCCAAAGAGGTCAAGACGGACAATGGGCCCCCATTCAATGGACACAAATTCAGTGCATTTGCAAAACACATGGACTTCAAGCACAGAAAAGTTACACCACTCTGGCCACAAGCAAATGGCACCATTGAAAGATTTATGGCTATGATCAAAAAGACATTTCAGCAAGCCACTGCTGAGAAGAGAGAACTGCAGGCCGCTCTGAATGAAGTTCTCAGAACTTACAGGACAACTCCCCACTCAACCACCGGACAATGCCCTGCGACCCTCATGCTAGGGCGGCCAATGAGAAATCGCATCCCGACATGGGAAGGTGCTTTGCAAGCGGTGTCGCCAAGTCACATTCACCAGGAAATGGCCGTGACTGACAAGCATAACAAGGACAGAATGAAATCATATGCCGATGCCAAAAGGAGAGCGAGGTCTCCATCCTTGCATGAAGGGGACCATGTCTTTGTCAAACAGGATCAGCAGAGAAAGACTGACTCCCGATTCCGTGATGAGCCACTGCTAGTTACCCAACAGAAGGGCACCATGTTGACGGCGGAATCTGAACAACGCTGAATCACCAGGAACATCTTGACTTCAAGAGGTGTCCGCGAGACATGAAAGGACCCGGGATCAGCCCGACTGGCACTCTTGCACTTGAAGAACCTGACCTTGATGATACAGAAGGCAGAGGTCAGCAGAATGAGCCCGTGCCGAGTGTGTCCACTGGGACCATGTCGTTGCGGCCACGTCGTGATATCCAGCCACCAAAGAGACTAATTGTAGCGATGGACTGAAGCACTGTTTGTTTGTTTTATTAAGAAAAGGGGAGATGTAATGAGGTCGACAGTCTAGTAGTTGGGGGGGCGGAGCGAGTTGGGTTGAGGGGAAGAGGAGGAGTCAGGACAGGATGAGGGCAGTTAGAGTAGGGACAGGGCTGACACTGGATGTAGAGAATAACGCTCCAGTTAAACCATAAGTAGTGTCTGTGATTATTAGTAGCGCGATGCTACAATCGCTCCCCACCCAACCCGATATTCCGCAAAGCCTTACCAAGCACCATGCGCAACTGGTAATCAGAAACCCGGCTCCCATCCGCATGACGAAAAACAGCCTCCTCAACTTTCCCACCGTATAGCTCCCTCCAACGCCAGGCCCACCGTAACGGGCACGTCAAAAAAGGTGAGGCCGCTTCCAACCAGATTCCTTTTCCCTGACTCCTCTGGTCTGTTTTGGAGAAAGTCAGCCAAATGTGAACTCCCTTTTCAGACAAAACTAAATCCTGCCATCCTATACCCCTTTTGAACTTAGAACCCAACAGCTCTGAAACTCTGAACGCCCCAAAAAACATCCACACCATGAGGGTGGAAAACAAACAAGTCTCAAAACTATCCCTGCAAACAAAAAGAGCTGTCCCATGAAGGAAATGTCCGCGAACTTCCCTGCTAAAGTCACCCTGGACAGGCCCTTATCCATTAAGTCAAGGAAAACTGTATCACATCTTCAACCCGACGCCATCCTACCTCTCATCTACAAGCTCCTGACGCCAAGAAATCCTTCCAAGCAAGCGCGTAAGCCGCCCGGGTCGACGCAGACAATGAACCTACCACAATTTGTACAACCCTGCATTGCCTACATACCATAAGTGATCCGGCATGGGGGTCGGTGTCCTCTCCGCCTCCTTGGCAAGCCCATGGAATCTCTCCTACTGCGAACGAGACAAAGCATCCGCAATGTCATTGTCCACACCAGGGATGTATAATGCCCTGAAAGTGATATCATATTTGAGGCAACCTAAGACAAAAACTCGCAGCAGTTTCAAAATCTGTTCATCTCTCGCCGACTGCCTATTGAGAATGTACACCACAGCCATGTTGTCAATCCGAAACAGTACCTTCTTATGTGCCAAATCTTGCCCCCACAATGTCAGTGCCACCAAACCCGAAAGAGCTCCAAAAAGGCTATGCTTCTCCCACCCTCCTTCCACTGGGCCGGCCACCTCTCTGGACACCACCTGCCCTGCCAGTACAGCCCAAAGCTGTCACTGCCCGCTGCATCCGAAAAAATCTGAACATCCCATTGCAAGTCCTCTTCCTGGCTAAAGGAACTCCATTGAAGGAGTGCAGAAAGACTGTCCACATCCGCAGATCTTCCTTGACCCCCTCTGACAAACGGATATGGTGATGAGGTAAGTGATGCCCTGACAGTGCCCGACCCAAACGCCTACAAAAAGTCCTCCCTGCCCTGACGACTCTGTAAGCAAAGTTAAGATGGCCCAGCAGAACCTGTATATCCTGCACTGTCACTTAATGTCTGGCTATCATTGACTCAAGGAGCTCTAACATCTGCACTTTCTTTTTCACCGGCAAGCGAGCCTGCATTGTTACTGAATCAATCTCAATACCCAGAAAAGACATGTCGTGCAAGGACCCATTGTCTTCTCCGGCGCTAAGAGCACCCCCAAGTTTTCCATGATCTCTTACAACCTATCCAGGGCTGCCTGGCACTCCGTGGAGCCCGGGGAACCCACAAAAAGAAATCACCAGATAGTGTGTCACTAACTCATGATCAGTGCGTTGTGTAAAGTACCATTGCAAGAAAGTGCTGAAACATTCGAACAGAGCACAATACATTGAACAACCCATTGGCACTGCTTTGTCCATGTCCCACTGACCAGCAAAATGGATCCCCAGAAGATTCCAATTATCTGGATGGACTAGAAGCAATCTAAATGCGGATTTAATATCGCATTTTGCCATCTCTGCAGTTGCGCCGGCGGTCACAACCAGTGACATAGCAACGTCAACTAAGGAATATGAAACAGAGGCCGCCTCCTCATCAATAAAATCGTTGACTGAAGACCCCTCTGGCCATAACAGGTGTTGGATTAATCTGTACTGGCCTGCCTCCTTCTTGGGGACTACCCCAATCGGGGAATTAATCAAGTCCTTCAATGGCCAATCATCAAATGGCCCGCCATCCTCCCTTCTCGCACTTCCTTGTTCAGTTTCTCCTGCACAACTGCCTTATGTTCATCTGCTGATTTCAAATTCTTGGACCATCGCTGCAGCTGCAGCCCCTCGTAACCTAGCCGAAACCCTCCTTGAAAACCTTCCAATAGAACCCTCTTTGCCCTCACATCCCCATAGTCCCTTAAGCCTTCCGCCAACTGTGCTAACTTAACCGGCGTACGAGCCTTTGGGCCCAGGCCCTTGTGGACCCTTACCTCCTCTAGCGCCCATGAATTGCTGAGAGGGGCCCGGATTGCTGGCATATGGCTGCTGCCACTGCTGACTGTTTGTATTTTTAACTCCCCAGCACTTAGCCAAGGGATGTTTCTTACCACATTGTGAACATTCGTGCCAGAACCTACAGTATTCCCTTGTGCACATGCCCTTGTTAAAATCCCAAAAAACACAGTTGATGGACAGAATGCAGAACAATGTCTTACATTCACCCAAGTACAAAGATCTGAGCCTAAATCCATCATTTTTTTGCACTCCACACCACCCTATATCAGACAATGGCTATATGCAAATCAGCCTTGACCCTGTGCCTCATGGGAACAGTCCAGCCCGAACTACCAAGCCATGTCTTTCCTAGACCGGAATCAAGCATCCAAGGACCAGTATCTGGCTATCAGCCTTCTTCAGCCTGGATAGCTTGACTCCAGTGATGTGGAGAGCCTGGGACTCACGTCTGAGCATACCCAGCCCACTCGGGGTGAAAATTGCAAAAAACACAGTTGATGGACAGAATGCAGAACAATGTCTTACATTCACCCCAGTACAAAGATCTGGGCCTAAATCCATCGTTTTTTTGCACTCCACACCACCCTAGGTCAGACAATGGCTATATGCAAATCAGCCTTGACTCTGTGCCTCATGGGAACAGTCCAGCCCGAACTACCAAGCCATGTCTTTCCTAGTCCGGAATCAAGCATCCAGGACCAGTTTCTGGCTATCAGCCTTCTTCAGCCTGGATAGCTTGACTCCAGTGATGTGGAGAGCCTGGGACTCACGTCTGAGCATACCCAGCCCACTTGGGGTGAAAATTGCAAAAAACACAGTTGACGGACAGAATGCAGAACAATGTCTTACATTCACCCCAATACAAAGATCTGGGCCTAAATCCATCGTTTTTTTGCACTCCACACCACCCTAGGTCAGACAATGGCTGTATGCAAATCAGCCTTGACCCTGTGCCTCATGGGAACAGTCCAGCCCGAACTACCAAGCCATGTCTTTCCTAGATCGGAATCAAGCATCCAAGGACCAGTATCTGGCTATCAGCCTTCTTCAGCCTGGATAGCTTGACTGCAGTAATGTGGAGAGCCTGGGACTCACGTCTGAGCATACCCAGCCCACTCGGGGTGAAAATTGCAAAAAACACAGTTGATGGACAGAATGCAGAACAATGTCTTACATTCACCCCAGTACAAAGATCTGGGCCTAAATCCATCGTTTTTTCGCACTCCACACCACCCTAGTGTAGCATCGTGCTACAATAAATACAGACACTTAGGGTTATCTCAACTGGAGCTTTATTCAATACTTCTTGCTCGTGCCCTGTCCCTACTCTAACTGACCCTTTCCTGTGTCCGCTCCTCCTCTTCCTCTGGCCCCCTAGCTCCGCCCACTCCCAACTACTGGTATGCTAACTTCATAACATCTCCCCCCTTTGTGACAAACAAACAAAAACATACTGACTTCTCAGTCCATCTCTTCGATCAGTCTCTTGGGTGGACGTACGTCACGATGAGGTCGTGGTGACCTGGCTCTCGGACTATTAGTACTCAGTGTCTCAATGATCGGAGCAATGCTCTCAGGATCATCCGAATGCGGGTCTTCCGATCTGGGATTGTCCATTTCACTCATCATGGTTCTTGAGGTATCTTGTGGCAGTTTCTTAAAGTGCAAGATGTTTCTCGTGACTCGCCGCTGCTCGGACTCCGCCGTCAACATAGTTCCTTTCCTTTTCATGACCACCAATGGTTCGTCCTTGAATGGACAGTCGGTCTTTTTCTGCGGCTCCTGCTTGACGATAACATGGTCCCCTTCATGTAACGATAATGACCTCGCTCTTCTCCGGTGGTCTGCGTAGGCCTTCATTTTTCCTTTGTTGCGTTCGTCAGTTGCTCTTATTTCATGTGGGTCTTTTGCAGATGATGATGCTTTCAAGGCTCCATCCCACTTTGGAATGCGATTCCTCATGGGACGTCCCAGCATAAGGGTCGCTGGGCACTGACCAGTCGTTGCGTGAGGAGTTGTGCGATAAGCTCGGAGGACTTCATTGAGTGCTGCGTGCAGATCCCTCCCTTCCGCGGTAGCATGTTGGAAGGTCTTTTTGAGCGTGGCCATGAATCTCTCAATTGTCCCATTTGCCTGTGGCCAGAGGGGTGTAATCCTGCGGTGATGAAAGTCTAGGTGTTTCGCAAAGGCTGCAAAGTCATTTCCATTGAAAGGGGGCCCATTGTCTGATTTAACTGTCTTGGGAACCCCCCACGTTGCAAAGACTTCATCAAGTACTTTAAGAGTACTGGAAGCGTTCGTGGACGGTACAAAGCATGCAATGGGATATCTTGAATATTCATAGATGATGGCCAGTACATATTTGCCCGATGACAGGGGTCCATAGAAATCTATAGCGATCTCTTGCCACACACCACTGGGTAGGGTGGTCATGTGTAATGGTGCCGGAGGATCGCTCTTGCTAGTGAGTTGACAGAGATGACAATCCTTCAAGGTGGCTTCCACCAGTTGATCGAGGTATGGAAACCACACTCGTTCCCTTAGTGCTCGTTTGGTTGACACAATCCCCCGATGCCCTTCATGTGCAAGAGCAACCACTCCTTGTCTCAGTTGAGTGGGGATTACAATCCTCTGGTCTCGCAACAGTATGCCATCAGTGGTGACCGACAGCTCGCCACTCACATGCCGGAAGGCCTGCATTTCACGTTGGACTGCGGAGTCGGCATTCTCGTCCTGAGGGTCGTGTCTCCATCGATTGTTGCGGATTCTGTGAAGGACTTTCTGCAGGATGACGTCCTGTGCTGTACTCTCTCGAATGGTCTCCATGGGGAAAGCTGGAGGTAGAGCTTGGTCAGTTACAAAATGAATGTACTCTTCTGTGATGGATGACTTGGAAGCTGACGATGGACGTGGGTGTCGGGACATGTAGTCCGCTGGATTTTCAGACTTCCCCGGTTTGTGGATTATGGTGAAAGTATATTCCTGTAGCCGTAAGCCCCACCTTTCAATCCTCGGGGGCATCTTGGATCTTGGGTTTCCATAAATGGTGATGAGAGCTTGATGGTCTGTAATTAAAGTGAAATGTTTGCCATAAATGAAAACATGAAAATGTTCACATGCCCATACTACGGCTAGGCTCTCCTTTTCGGGCTGTGAGTAGGCCCGTTCCGGGTCAGTCAGACTACGACTCGCGTAGGCAATGATGCGGCGTTGATCTGAGTCATTCTCATATTGTGCCAGGATCGCTCCAAGCCCCACGGGGCTGGCATCCACAGTTATCTCAGTCTTTCGCTTTGGGTTGAAGTATGACAAGTGATCCGCTGATTCCACCGCTTTCTTGATTTCCTTGAATGACTGCTCACATTGGGGAGTCCATTCAAATGGTTGACCCTGTTTGGTTAGCATGCGGAGGGGATGGCTGATCGTTGCGTAGTCCCTAATATAACGAGCACAGTAGCTGGCCATTCCAAGGAACTACCTGAGTTCACTGACATCTTGGGGACTCTTAGTGTTGTTTAAGGTCATAATTTTGTCAGGGTCAGGCTTCATGCCAGCTCCAGAAAAGATGTGTCCAAAGAACTTCAGGGTGGCCTGGTGAAACTCGCACTTCTCTTTGTTCAGGGTCAGGTTTGCCGCCAATAGGGCATGACAGACCCGATTGAGTGCGATGTCGTGTTCACGGACATCAGAGCCACAGACAAGGATGTCATCGCTGTAGTTGAGCGTGTTAGGAATGTTTTGAATGACTTGCTGAATTGTTTCCTGAAATATTTCGGCCGCTGAGGAAACTCCGAAGCTCAGTCTTTTATATCTAAACAACCCCAGATGGGTTGCAAAGGTGGTGATATATCTGGACCCCACATCCAGTTCCAATTGATGGTAACCTTTATTTAAATCCAACTTCGAAAACACGGTGGCCCCATTAAGCGCTGCGATCATGTCGCTCAAATGTGGTCCCGGGTGTCGCTCTCTTTCGATTGCAGTGTTGGGCAGGTGCATGTCTACACAGAGTCTGACTTTGTTGGCCGTGCCCTTCTTTGGGACAATAACTACTGGTGATACCCATGGGGTCGGGCCATCAGTGCGCTCGATGATATCAGCAGCTAACAAATCCTGGAGTTCTTCCTCAACAGCAGTCTGTATATGAAATGGTACCCGTCGAGGGTGTTTGGTGACGGGCCTGACTTGTTCATTAATATGCAGTCGCACCTGACAGTCTTTCAATTTGCCCTATCCCTGAAACAATCCGGGAAACTGGCGAGTCACATCTTGGTTGTCGCTGACCTTGAAAAGAATTTCTACCAGGTGAAGCCGTTCAGCGGTTGGCAAGCTCAATAGACAGTCTGCTTCTGGGCCCTTGATGACATGGATGACCGCTGATATGGTTGTGTTGTCGTGTGTAAGGGTCGTCGAGAACTTCCCCAGGCAGGGAAGTGGTTTCTTGGCCATCCACGTGAAGACTCTCACAGGTGCGAAGGTCAGAGGAGGTCGGGGGCTCATTCTTTCGTATTCGGTGACTGGAATGTAGTTTAAGGATGCACCAGAGTCTAGTACAAACTTTGTGTCGTGATTTCCAACTTTGATATCCAGCTGAGGGTATCTCTTAAGCTGGTCCGGATCTGCCGCCAGATTCAGGTATTCGATGGTGTATGCTGAGTCTCGGGACGACGGTCTGGATTCTCTGGAAGGTGACCTCCGCTCCCACCTGGACCAACGTGACTCTCTGCTAGAGTGTGACGATCCAGAGGACTGCTCCGTCTGGTCTTGGCCAGCTCACGCGTGGTGTCTTCGAGTGTCAGACCGAGACATTCTTGGGGCTCTGCTTCGTGTGTCAGACCGTGTTGCCCCTGTGGTGCCACTTCGTTTCTCCTTATTGTAGTCCCCACACATCACTTCGAAATGGTTAGTTCGACCACACTTCCGACATCTCTGGCCCATGGCAGGGCAGCTGTCCACATGAGGGTAATCATACCCGCATCGGTAACATTTCCTCACTCTTTCCGATTTTTTTTCCTTCTTCCATGGTTCTCGTCGTTGATATCTCGATTGTTCTTGACGGGAAGACGTGTGCGACCTCCATTGTCTGTCTCTTGAGCTCCTTCGACTGTCACTTTTGGCGTGCACACGCCGCACTTGTTCATGACTCCCTTTGTGTTCCGTTTCAATATCGGCTGCGTACTTCTCCGCCTGATCATAAACTCGTGTCATCTCCTCTATTTCATCCAGTCCATGTACTTTTCTCAGTAGGCGCCTCCTGAGTTGATCAGAATAACAACCGTCTATTATTTGTGATTTGATGGCAGCATCTGTAGAGAAATTATCAAATTCACAGTACTTGGCCAGTCTCCGCAGACGCATCATGAAGGTACTCATGGGCTCATCCTTCCCTTGCCGAGCGGAGTGGAACGTGTGGCGTTCGTGGTCTACATTTCGTTTGTGAAGAAATTTTTTATTCAAAACATCACATGCTTTAACGTAAGTATCCGTGTCAGTAGCAGGAAGGTCCTTGAGTATTTTAACTATCTCTCGCCCCGCCAGGTTGCGCAGGGCAATCAACTTCTTTTTGTCTTCTACAATGTCCGATCCTTCAACGTAGTCTTCAAATTCTTCCAGCCATTCTTGCCATCTGGGACCCATGCCCCCTCCAGTTGTCACCTTGAGAGGCGCGGGTGCCCGCAGGAGCGACCCAGTTGTTGGAGGCTGAGTGTTATCTTCGTCGGACATTTTGCAGCAATTTCACTTGGTTTCACCAATGCTTGTTTCCTTGCCAATACGTGCTTACTTGCCACTGATTGCTTACTTATCAATGCTTGTTTGCTCGCCAGTGCTTGGTTGACTTCCGGTGTCAATGCTTGTTTAGTTGTCAATGCTTGTTTCTTTGCCAATGTTTGTTTTATTTCTGTCGCCAATGCTTGTTTGTTTGCCAGTGCTTGTTTTATTTCTGTCGCCAATGCTTGTTTCTTTGCCAATGTTTGTTTTATTTCTGTCGCCAATGCTTGTTTGTTTGCCAGTGCTTGTTTTTTCTGTCGCCAATTCTTGTTTATTTGGCCAATGCTTGTTTCTTTTCCCAGTGCCTGACTTCAAAATGGCCGCTCGTTGAAAACTAAGGGGTCTGTCCTGACGAGCGCCTGACTCTAAGATGGCCGCCGTCACTGCAGGCACACGCGAGGCAGGCTCTCAAGGCTCATTCATTCGGGGGCACTCAGGACTCACCGGCGGTCGGCTTCTGGGGCAGTCCACGCCAGGATTCACTCCTCCTCAGCCACCATGGACATCAGGTGAGATCGGGGTGGGCTCCCGGCTCACCTCCGCAGTTCCCGCTCTCTCCCTCGCCGACAACCTGCTAAACCTCACGCATCGGGCGTGAGATTCTCCGATGCCGGGACTCCTCGAGCTCCGTCCTGAGCTCAGTTTATGTTGCGTTCGTTGGCGCCTGCCAGCGGATCCTTCAGGGGCACTCCCCTTTACTTTGAGCACCTCTCCTTCACTGTGGGGCGCAGGGCAGAGCCGACCTCTGTTGCAGTCGAGGCACACCAAATTACACGCATCAAGCGTGAGTCCCGTTTTGGCGCGAGTGCGCGTTTCTTTTCTGCCGACTCTCTGGCGCTCATTTTCCGGTTCCTTTGGACCTCAGGCGATCCCCTGGCTCTGGGGAGAGGGTCACTCACTGATGGCCTTTTTCCTTTGGGCGGTAGCACAGCTCCACACAGCAGCGTTCTCCTTCTTAAGACGCTGCACAGGACAGGGTGCTCTTGCTAGGGTTCTGGGGCACTGGACATGCCTATCCCACCCTCGTCGCCAGTTGTAGCATCGTGCTACAATAAATACAGACACTTAGGGTTATCTCAACTGGAGCTTTATTCAATACTTCTAGCTCGTGCCCTGTCCCTACTCTCACTGACCCTTTCCTGTGTCCGCTCCTCCTCTTCCTCTGGCCCCCTAGCTCCGCCCACTCCCAACTACTGGTATGCTAACTTCATAACACCTACGTCAGACATTGGCTATATGCAAATCAGCCTTGACCCTGTGCCTCATGGGAACAGTCCAGGCCGAACTACCAAGCCATGTCTTTCCTAGACCGGAATCAAGCATCCAAGGACCGGTTTCTGGCTATCAGCCTTCTTCAGCCTGGATAGCTTGACTCCAGTGATGTGGAGAGCCTGGGACTCATGTCTGAGAATACCCAGCCCACTCGGGGTGAAAATTGCAAAAAACACAGTTGATGGACAGAATGCAGAACAATGTCTTACATTCACCCCAGTACAAAGATCTGGGCCTAAATCCATCGGACTGGAAACAGGCATCCAGGGACTGGGTTCTGGCTAACAGTCCTCATCAGCCAGGCTAGCTTGAATCCAGTAGTGCAGTGAGCACAGGACTCATGACTAGGCATATCTTTCCCACTTAGGGTGACAAAAGCAAAAGGAACAAATGATGGACAAAATGCTGAACAACGCAAACATCTGCCCCCAGTTAGTAAAAAGCAAACCTTTTATAAAAATATAGTTCCACTAAAGCGGATGTCAACAGTATTTCAGCGGCAGTGGTAAACTGATAAGAGAAGCAGACAAGGAACAAGCATTGGTAAATGCAGGAAAATATGCTCCAGCCAATAGAAATGGAAGAAAGGTAAGTGGCACACACAGGAACCAATGAGAAGCCAGGAAAGAGAGGTGGGATTAAAGTAACTTTTAAGTTTATATTAATAGATTTCTCAAGCACAGCTCAAGCGCTGTGCAGGCGAAAACTAAGAAACACTACTAACATAAGAAAGGCACCTGCAAAGCTAATCATGGGTGCCAGCATAACACATATTATTAAAACGTGTATCTATCGATCACTCTTCCTCATTCATCACCCAGCTAAGCGCTGCATCCCGTAACACAATAACTGCACCTCGGTGCAAGTAAATATTACTTTTATTTGATTTCATTAAAAATCATAAAAGCATGAGAGCATGAGAAAAACACATCTTACATAATGATTAGCTAAGGTTAAAAATCTATGAAATATAGACGAGTAAAACCAATGTCCTTTCGTAAGCTTTGGTCACTGCGACAGTTTAAGCGATAACCATATAAGAAGTTCATTGCAGTTCGATGTGAAAAGAGCAGTACTTGATACCTGTGCAGATAGGCAGTTACCGGTCAGTCATATGCCTTTGCCATGTGGACTATTGTCTTTTTTGTCCAGTTCTTTAGCTGCTATTTTCCAAAAGGTGATCGCTCGACATGACAGCTGGATTGACAGTCCACCAAGGCATTGTATCACTGCAGCTCTGCACGATCTCAATTGGTGCTTCCTGAAAATCTCCCGAAGAATTGTTTTACGATGTTCCAGTAGTGCAGGGCAGATGCATAAGAGGTGTAATAACGACTCTTCTCCTTGATCACACAGGCGACATTCTCTCGTGGGCCATGTAAACTTCCATTTCGGGGTTAAATCCTTTATAGGGAACGAACCCAACCGCAGCAGCGTCAAATAGTGCTTTTTGTGATGCGAGAAGTGTTCGGACAAGTACGGTTGGGGTTTCAAAAACTGGTATGATTGAATCACTGCCCATGCGTGTTTTTCTTAGCTAAGGCAATTTTGTCCGTTAGTAGCGAAGTTCGTTTTATTGCGCTGTTCACCATGTTTTTGAACCCTGAATATGACGTTGTTGTGTGCCATGCCTCTTCAAGATGTAAATCAGCAAGTGATTCTTTTAGGATTGATGCAATGGAATTTTTTTGCCTCGCCTGATTTTCAATTTCTTCCCAACAGCAGTGGGCTAAAGTGCTTCCGCTTGCCTCATCCGCCAGTAATATTTAACCATCGCCCCTTGTCTTGCTGGTTTCTGATTTTTCAGTCCATATTCCAGTCGGACTTGCGCCTGAGAAATATGTCGAGGAATTAAAAAGAGGCGCTTGAAGAAACTCGATTGGGCTAGATTTAAGGCGGCTGCACCTCGGTGGTTCACCATCACACACTACATGGAATCACCCACTTGCGCTCAAAGCAAAGACAAAACGTGCATGCTCACACTCACACTGTGTAGTGTGCTAACATCGATAAAGAAATATGGTTATTTGCTGCCCTCTTGTGGCACTTTGTGATATATATTACAATAGACATAATTTGAAATAATTCTAGAGAAGATTTTGCATGGGGTCAATAAGCATTTTGACAAGGCAAAACTTTACTTCTAAATAGTATTAACAGGGTTTTTTTTAATTGACAATTAGACATTCATTTTCAGGTGGACTAGGTTTCTGGAGCAACAGATGCACAACAAGGTGGGGATCCGCAGCTATAGGTAAACACCGATGTGGTGGGGGGTGGTCGGAGGCGAGGGACAACAGCACTGTAGGCAAGTCACACAGCACAACAGTTCCCCTCCTAAGGGGCTTGTGTTTCTCTCACACTCCTGCTGCAAGCTCAAGAGATCTGAGCTACTTTCTCCCACGGAACTTGTAGCGAGAGTGCCGCCGCCGTGGATAACGCTCCATGCTTCTCACACGTATCCTCTCAGCAGCCCTTAGCAGCGTGGCCTTAGTTCTTAAGTTTTAGAAACAAGATCTCAGCAGGCAGGGCAGTCTCTCTCTTTTCTGCAAGCCTTTTCCTAGGTTGTGAGACTGTACCAGATTCATGAGAGGACAACCGCGATGCTGCCCTGGTGCAATCATTCGTTTGGCTGGGCGGGAGACAAAGGCTATCTGGTATAAAGGCCTGCCCCATGAAACGAAATCAATCAGCTTGAACCACTTGTTAGTCTGTTCACGACCTGGACATTGGTGTGATAGTCACGCAAGTGTTGTTTAATGTCTGTTTATAAGTCACGCAAGTTTTAAAGAACAATACTTTTGATGGACTACTGTCTCAAGCAGAGTTGAGCGCGCTGCTGGTGGGCAACCAAAATAAATCTTGTAACGCTCTAGCCAGGGTACTCTGCAAGTGAGTCACATGGGCCGTAGACAGGCTGGGTATGTGATAAATGTTGAAATCAGGAGCTGGAAGGTTAGCAACCATGCACAGTGCATTGCAAGCAACAAGCATGTCTCAGTAGCTAACCTTAACCGCCATGAGGCCAGTGTCTCCTGTCTATGAAATCAGCATCTAAAAAGTACATCTATTTTCTGTGCTAGAATGTACCCAGGGTCACTGAAAACCACCAGGTTTTGATGTCTAAGAGACTGGGACTGAAGGTTACCCTAGATTTTATAACAGTATATAAGCTGTCACATTTAAGGGGGTTTGGGGACGACAATTGTACCTGAGCTGGACATGCCTATCTGTATGTGCAAGAAGGCCACCATCTCCACTCCTCGATTATTATAACTCCTATACCTGGGCAGCATCTGAGCCAGTGCTTAATTTGTAAAGAAATAGGTGCCAGGGCTCTCCTCAGGAGGCCACTGAAGCTTGCGCCACATATTGCACTGCTATGCTGCCAATGATAGTAACTAAAACAAAACAGGTGATGGACCGAATGTGGATCAATGTCACACATTCACCCCAGTCCAAAGATCTGGGCCAAAATCCATCGTTTTTTTGCACTCCACACCACCCCGGGTTAGACAATGGCGATATGCAAATCAGCTCTGACCCTGTGCCCCATGGGAACAGTCCAGTCCGAACTACAAAAGCCATGTCCTTCCCAGAACGGAATCAAGCATCCGAGGACCGGACCGGTTTCGATGTAACACCTCTCATCAGCCCGGCTAGCTTGACTCCAGTGGTGTGGAGTGCCTGGGACCCACGTCTCGGCATCCCCAGCGCACTTATGGCGGAATATGCAAACAAAACAGGTGATGGACCGAATGTGGATCAATGTCACACATTCACCCCAGTCTAAAGATCTGGGCCCAAATCCATCGTTTTTTTGCACTCCACACCACCCCGGGTTAGACAATGGCGATATGCAAATCAGCTCTGACCCTGTGCCCCATGGGAACAGTCCAGTCCGAACTACAAAAGCCATGTCCTTCCCAGAACGGAATCAAGCATCCGAACACCGGACCGGTTTCGAGGTAACACCTCTCATCAGCCCGGCTAGCTTGACTCCAGTGGTGTGGAGTGCCTGGGACCCACGTCTGGGCATCCCCAGCGCACCTATGGCGGAATATGCAAACAAAACAGGTGATGGACCGAATGTGGATCAATGTCACACATTCACCCCAGTCCAAAGATCTGGGCCCAAATCCATCGTTTTTTTGCACTCCACACCACCCCGGGTTAGACAATGGCGATATGCAAATCAGCTCTGACCCTGTGCCCCATGGGAACAGTCCAGTCCGAACTACAAAAGCCATGTCCTTCCCAGAACGGAATCAAGCATCCGAGGACCGGACCGGTTTCGAGGTAACACCTCTCATCAGCCCGGCTAGCTTGACTCCAGTGGTGTGGAGTGCCTGGGACCCACGTCTGGGCATCCCCAGCGCACTTATGGCGGAATATGCAAACAAAACAGGTGAGGGACCGAATGTGGATCAATGTCACACATTCACCCCAGTCCGAAGATCTGGGCCCAAATTCATCGTTTTTTTGCACTCCACACCACCCCGGGTTAGACAATGGCGATATGCAAATCAGCTCTGACCCTGTGCCCCATGGGAACAGTCCAGTCCGAACTACAAAAGCCATGTCCTTCCCAGAACGGAATCAAGCATCCGAACACCGGACCGGTTTCGAGGTAACACCTCTCATCAGCCCGGCTAGCTTGACTCCAGTGGTGTGGAGTGCCTGGGACCCACGTCTGGGCATCCCCAGCGCACTTATGGCGGAATATGCAAACAAAACAGGTGATGGACCGAATGTGGATCAATGTCACACATTCACCCCAGTCCAAAGATCTGGGCCCAAATCCATCGTTTTTTTGCACTCCACACCACCCCGGGTTAGACAATGGCGATATGCAAATCAGCTCTGACCCTGTGCCCCATGGGAACAGTCCAGTCCGAACTACAAAAGCCATGTCCTTCCCAGAACGGAATCAAGCATCCGAGGACCGGACCGGTTTCGAGGTAACACCTCTCATCAGCCCGGCTAGCTTGACTCCAGTGGTGTGGAGTGCCTGGGACCCACGTCTGGGCATCCCCAGCGCACTTATGGCGGAATATGCAAACAAAACAGGTGATGGACCGAATGTGGATCAATGTCACACATTCACCCCAGTCCAAAGATCTGGGCCCAAATCCATCGTTTTTTTGCACTCCACACCACCCCGGGTTAGACAATGGCGATATGCAAATCAGCTCTGACCCTGTGCCCCATGGGAACAGTCCAGTCCGAATTACAAAAGCCATGTCCTTCCCAGAACGGAATCAAGCATCCGAGGACCGGACCGGTTTCGAGGTAACACCTCTCATCAGCCCGGCTAGCTTGACTCCAGTGGTGTGGAGTGCCTGGGACCCACGTCTGGGCATCCCCAGCGCACTTATGGCGGAATATGCAAACAAAACAGGTGATGGACCGAATGTGGGTCAATGTCACACATTCACCCCAGTCCAAAGATCTGGGCCCAAATCCATCGTTTTTTTGCACTCCACACCACCCCGGGTTAGACAATGGCGATATGCAAATCAGCTCTGACCCTGTGCCCCATGGGAACAGTCCAGTCCGAACTACAAAAGCCATGTCCTTCCCAGAACGGAATCAAGCATCCGAGGGCCGGACCGGTTTCGAGGTAACACCTCTCATCTGCCCGGCTAGCTTGACTCCAGTGGTGTGGAGTGCCTGGGACCCACGTCTGGGCATCCCCAGTGCACTTATGGCGGAATATGCAAACAAAACAGGTGATGGACCGAATGTGGATCAATGTCACACATTCACCCCAGTCCCAGGCACTCCACACCACTGGAGTGCCTGGGACTCCGTTTTGGGAAGGACATGGCTTTTGTAGTTCGGACTGGACTGTTCCCATGGAAATGTTTTCATGGGTGCTACATGCCAACATATACCTACAGGTAGCCAGCAGTAGCATTTTGCTGAGAGTGTCTCATATGCAAGTATTGCCTACAGTATTCCAGTGCCAACATTTTGTCAAGGGTGCTTCTATAAGCCACGAAGCATGCCAGGTCTACGAGCGGATCTGCAAGCATAACAACACATGCTCACTTACATTCCCTTACTCGCACTCATTCTATCTTAAGCACTGACTTGCACTCATTAATTTTCACAAACTCTCGTGCACTCACTCTCACTCTGAGTCCCTCATTCGCACTCTCTCACTCACTCTTACTCTTTCTTATCTAAGATGCCAGCGAAGGTCTGGATATTGCTGCTCCATTTTATATTACACTAATAGTAATGAATAAACCATTATTCACTATAAATGTAATAAAAATTAGCAAAAACCTAGATAGGAGCCCGACACTGATAATACAAGACACCCGTGTATTCATGGCACTGATTTTACCACCTCTGAAGCCAGGGCTCACAAAGGCAATGTTAGGGGTAGCAAGGGGCAAGCTGGGGGTCATAACTGTCCATGCGTACAGGTGCCCAGAGCTCGACATGTATCATGTCATTGTTGGGACTACATTGCCCTTGTTGATTTAATCACTTATCCCTTGTTCAAGGACTTTGCAACCTCTCCAGTGTCACCTTCTTCCCAGAAGGATATGGACAAATGGATCAGTCTGCAGATGTAGCCAAAAGCATTACTAATGCACTCCATGTTCTCCCACCTGTTCTCGTAAGACTCAGTACACTGTTAAAGGGACAATGTTCCTTTACTACTTCTGAACACCGTACAACACTGTGGATGTTTCTTATACCCAAGTCGTTCCCTGCGACAGTGAGGATGCCTCTCATACACAAGGAGAACCCTACAACAGTAAGGCTGTCTCTTATACACAGGGAGCTCCATACGACAGTGAGGCTATCTCTTATACACAAGGAGAACCCTACAACAGTAAGGCTGTCTCTTATACCCGAGAAGCTCCAAACAACACTGAGGCTGTCTCCTGTACCCGAGGACCTCCCTACAACAATGAGGCTGCCGCTCATACACAAGGAGCTCCCTACAACAGTGAGGCAGTCTCTTAGACCCGAGGAACTCCCTGTGACACTGAGGCTGTGTCTTATACCCGAGGAGCTCCCTACGACAGTGAGGCCGTCTCTTATACACAAGGGGCTCCCTATGACACTGAGGGTGTCTCTTATACACAAGAGGCTCCCTACAACAGTACGGTTGTCTCTTATACACAAGGAGCTCTCTACGACACTAAGGCTGTCTCTTATGCCTGAAGAGCTCCCCAAAACCATGAGGCTGTCTATTATACACAAGGGGATCCCTAAGGCTGTCTCTTATACCAGAGGAGCTCCTTACAATAGTGAAGCTGTCTCTCATACACAAGGAGCTCCCTACGACACTGAGACTGCCTCTTATACCTGAGGAGCTCACTGCAACAGTGGGTCTCTTGTACATAAGGACCTCCTATGACAGTGAGGCTGACTCTTATACCCGAGAAGCCCCAAACAACACTGAGGCTGTCTTTAGACCTGAGGAGCTCCCTACGACACTGAGGCTGTGTCTTATACCCGAGGAACTCCCTACGACAGTGAGGCCATCTCTTATACACAGTGGGATCCCTACAACAGTATGGCTGTCTCTTATACACAAGGAGCTCCCTTCAATACTGAGGCTGTCTCCTATACCTGAGGAGCTCCCCACCACAGTGAGACTGTCTCTTGTACACAAGGGGCTCCCAACGACAGTGAGGCTGTCTCTCATACACAAGGAGCTCCCTACAACACTGAGGCCCTCTCTTATACCCGAGGACCTCCCTATGACAGTGAGGCTGTCTCTTATACACAAGGAGGTCACTACGGCAGTGAGGCTGTGTCTTATACCAGAGGAGTAATCTATGACAATGAAGCTGCCTCACATACACAAGGAGCGCCCTACAACAGTGAGGCTGTCTCTTATACCAGAGGAGCTCCCTACAAGACTGAGGCTATCTCTTATACCTGAGGAGCTTCCTGCGACAGTGAAGATGTCTCTTATACACAAGAAGCACCCTACAACAGCGATGCTGTCTCATATACACAAGGGGCTCCCAACAACACTGAGTCTATCTTTTATACCCAAGGAGCTCCCTACAGCAGTGAGGCTGTCTCTTATACACAAGGGGCTCCCTACAAACGTGAGGCTTTCTCTTATCCCAGAGGAACTCCCTGCGACACTGAGGCTGTGTCTTACACCCAAGGAGCTCCCTATGACAGTGAGGCTGTCTCTTATACACAAGGAGCTCCCTAAAATACTGAGGCTGTCTCTTATACCTGAGGAGCCCCTCAAAACAGTGAGGCTGTCTCTTATAGACAAGGGGCTACCTACGGCAGTGAGGCTGTCTCTTATACACAAGGAGCTCCCTACAACACTTAGGCTGTCTCTTATACCCGAGGACCTCCCTATGACAGTGAGGCTGTCTCTTATACACAAGGAGCTCACTACGGCAGTGAGGGGGTCTCTTATACCAGAGGAGCAATCTACGACAATGAGGCTGCCACGCATACACAAGGAGCGCCCTACAAAGTAAGGCTGTCTCTTACACCAGAGGAGCTCCCTACAAGAGTGAGGCTGTCTCTTATTCCTGGGGAGCTTCCTGCAACAGTGAAGATGTCTCTTATGCACAAGGAGCGCCCTACAACAGTGAGGCTGTCTCTTATACACAAGGAGCTCCCTACAACACTGAGGCTGTCTCTTATACCTGAGGAGCTCACTGCAACAGTGAGGCTGTCTCTTGTACATAAGGATCTACCTATGACAGTGAGGCTGTCTCTTATACCCGAGAAGCTCCAAATGACACTGAGGCTGTCTCCTGTACCCCGAGGAGTTCCCTACAACAACGAGGCTGCCTCTCATACACAAGGAGCTCCCTACGACAGTGAGGCAGTCTCTTGTACATAAGGAGCTCCCTATGAAAGTGAAGCTGCCTCTTATACCCTAGGAGCTCCCTGCGACACTGAGGCTGTGTCTTATACCAGAGGACCTCCCTATTACACCGAGGCTGATCTTACACACAAGGGGCTCCCTACAATGGTAAGGCTGTTTCCTATACACAAGAGGCTCCTTACAACACTGAGGATGTCTTTTATACCAGAGAAGCTCCCTAAAACAGAGAGGCTGTCTCTTATACCAAAGGAGCTCCCTACAACAGCGAGGCTGTCTCTTATACACAAGGAGCTCCCTAGGACAGTGAGTCTGTCTCTTATGCACACAGAGCTCTCCATGACACTGAGAATGTCTCTTATACTGAGAAGCTCCCTACAACAGTGAGGCTGTGTCTTATACAAAAGTGGCTCCCTACCATAGTTAGACTGTCTTTTATACAAAAGGAGCACTCTACGACACTGTGGATGTCTCTTATACCCGTGGAGCTCCTTGGGATAGTGACGCTGCCTTTCATACACAAGGAGCACCCTATGAAAGTGAGGCTGTGCCTTATACCCGAAAAGATCCAAATGACACAGAGCCTGTCTCCTATAGCAGAGGAGCTGCCTACAACAATGAAGCTGCCTCTCATACACAAGAAACTCACTAAGAGAGTGAGGCTGTCTCTTATACCCAAGGAGTTCCCTGCAACACTGAGACTGTGTCTTATACCCGAGGAGCTCCCTACAACAGTGAGGCTGTCTCTTATACACAAGGGGATCCCTAAGACAGTTAGCCTGTCTCTTGTACACAAGGAGATCCCTACAACACTGAGGCTGTCTCTTATACCCGAGGAGCTCCCTACGAAAGTGAGGCTGTCTCTTAAACCCGAAAAGCTCAATACAACAGTGAGGCTGTTTCATATACACAAGGGGCTCCCTACAACAGTGAGGCTGTCTCTTGTACCCGAGGAGCCCCTTACAACTCCTGGGAGTAGCAGCGCGCTTTATAAATACCAAATAACATAACAACAGTGAGGCTGTCTCTTATACCCAAGAGATCCTTATAACTGTCAGGCTGTCTCTAATACACAAGGAGCTCCCTACAATAGTGAGGCTGTCTATTTTACCCAAGGAGATCCATGGGACAGTGACACTGTCTCTTATACACAAGGAGCTCCCTAGATCATTAAGACAGTATTTTATACACAAGGAGCTCACTATGACAGTGAGGCTGTCTCTTATACACAAGGAACTCCCTAAGACAGTGAGTCTGTCTCTTGTACATAAGGGGCTTTCTATTACAGTGAGGCTGTCTCTTATACACAAGGGGCTCCCTACAACAGTGACACTGTCTCTTATACACAAGGAGCTCTCTACGACACCGAGGCTGTCTCTTATACCAGAGGAGCTCCCTCTGATAGTGAGGCTGCCTCTTATACCTAAGAAACTTCCTTCGACAGTGAGGCTGCCTCTTATTCACAAGGAGCTCCTATGACAGTGAGGTTGCCTCTTATACTCGAGGAGCTCCCTGTGACAGTGAGGCTGCTTCTCATACACGACGAGCACCTTACGACAGTCTGCAGTCTCTTATACCTGAGGCGCTCCCTGCGACAGTTAGCCAGTCTCTTGTACATAAGGAGCTCCCTATGACAGTGAGGCAGTCTCTCATACCCAGGAAAATCCAAACGATACTGAGGCTGTCTCTTATACCCAAGGAACTCCCTATGACACTGAGGCTGTCCCCTATACTCGAGGAGCTCCCTACAACAATGAGGCTGCCTCTCATACAAAATGAGCTCCCTACGACAGTGAGGCTGTCTCTTATACCCTTGGATCTCCCTGCTTCACTGAGGCTGTGTCTAATACCCGAGAAGCTCCCTACAACAGTGAGCCTGTCTCTTATACACAAGGGGCTCCTTACGACAGTTAGGCTGTCTTTTACACACAGGGAGCACCCTACGACACCGAGGATGTCTCTTATACCCGAGGAGCTCCCTACAACAGTGAGGCTGTCTCTTATACACAAGGAGCTCCCTACAACACTGAGGCAGTCTCTTATATCCGAGGAGCTCCCTATGGTAGTGAGGATGTATCTTATACACAAGGGGCTCCCTACAACAGTGAGGCTGTCTCGTATACACAAGGAGCTTCTTACGACAGTGAGACTGTCTCTTATATACAAGTAGCTCCCTAGGACAGTGAGGTTGTCTCTTATGCACAAGAAGCTCGCTACGACACTGAGAATTTCTCCTAGACCGAGGAGCTCCCTACAACAGTGAGGAAGTCTCTTATACGCTAGGGGCTCCCTACAACATTTAGGCTGTCTTTTATAAACAAGGTGCACCCCACGACAGTGAGGATGTCTCTTATACCTGAGGAGCTCCCTGCAACAGCGAGGCTGTCTCTTATACCCGAGGAGCTCCCTACAACAGTGAGGCTGTATCTTGTGCATAAGGAGATCCCTATGAAAGTGAGTCTGTCTCTTATACCCGAGAAGCTACAAATGACACTGAGGCTGTCTCCTATACCCGAGGAGCTGCCTACAACAATGAGACTGCCTCTAATACATGAGGAGTTCCCTACGACAGTCAGGCAGTCTCTTATACCTGAGGAGCTCCCTGCAACAGTGAGGCTGTCCCTTATACACAAGGAGCTCTATACAACACTGGGGCTGTTTCTTATACCTGAGGCGCTCTGTACAACAGTGAGGCTGTCTCTTATACACAATGGGCTCCCTATGACAGTGAAGCTATCTCTCATGCACAAGGAACTCTCTGCAACACTGACACTGTCTCTTATACCCGAAGAGATCCCTACAACAGTGACTGTCTCTTATACAGAGGCACTCCCTCCAACAGTGACTGTCTCCTATACAGAGGCACTCCCTCCAACAGTGAGGCTGTCTCTTATACACAAGGAACTCCCTACAGCAGTGAGGTTGTCTATTATACCCGAGGAGCTCCCTGCGATAGTGAGGCTGCCTCTCATACTCAAGAGCTCCCTACAACAGTGAGGCTGTCTCTTATACCCGCTGAGCTCACTACGAAAAGGAGGCTGTCTCTTATACACAAGGAGCTCCCTACAACATTGAGGCTGTCTCTTATACCTGAGGAGCTCCCTGTGACAGTGAGGCTGTCTCTTGTACACAAGGGGCTCCCAACGACAGTGAGGCTGTCTCTTATACACAAGGGGCTCCCAACAACAGTGAGGCTGTCTCTTATACCTGAGGAGCTCCCTGTGACAGTGAGGCTATCTCTTTTACACAAGGAGCTCCCTACAACAACAAGGCTGTCTCCTATACACAAGGGGCTCCCAACAACAGTGAGGCTGTCTCTTATACACAAGGAGGTCCCTATGCCACTACGGCTATCTCTTATACCTGAGGAGCTCCCTACAACAGTGAGGCTGTCTCTTATACCCGAGGAGCTCCGGTCAATGGTAAGGCTGTCTCCTATACCAGAGAATCTCCCTACGACAGTGAGGCTGTCTCTTATACACAATGTGCTCCCTACGACAGTGAGGCTGTCTCTTATACTCGAGGAGCTCCCTGAAAGAGTAAGGCTGCCTTTAATACACAAGGAGCGCCCTATCACAGTGAGGCTGTCTCCTATGCCTGAGGAACTCCCTGTGACAGTGAAGCTGTCTCTTGTACATAAGGAGCTCCCTATGGACAGTGAGGTTTTCTCTTATCCCCGAGAAGCTCCAAATGGCACAGAGGCTGTCTCTCATACCTGTGGAGCTCCCTACGTCCCTGAGGCTGTCTCCTATACCAGAGAAGCTCCCTAGAACAATGAGTCTGCCTCTCATACACCAGAAACTCCATATGACAGTGAGGCTGTCTCTTATACACAAGGAGCTCCCCTTACACCCAACAAGATCATTTGTCCAAGTGCTGTCCAGAGGTGTAACACAAGCCCCAGCCGCACCTGTGGCTCTGTCGGGAGCGGGGGCAACACTCCAGAGGTCCCTAAACCCTTCGGAGGTCTCAAGCCCTTAATGGGCCCCCAAAGACTTCAGAGGTCCCCAAAGACTTCAGAGGTCCCCAAACACTTCAGGGGTCCCCTTTCAGCCCAAAGCCACTGAATATCTGGGAGACATGGGAGACTCATGGGGGGGGACATCATCTTGCATTACTCCTCCGGAGCTGCCCCTTGCACTGGAGGAGCTCCCAACGACAGTGGAACTCTCCCTTAGACCCCAGTAGTTCCACATGGTCCTGGAGCCTCAGTGGCCCCACAATGACTGCAGAGCGGTCTCTTGGGCCCGGGGACCTCCAGCTAACCCTCAGGGTGGTCTGGGTACTCAAGGAGCTCCCCATGGCCTTGAAGCTGACAGCAGGGCTCACGGGACTCCTAGAGTTGCCCCTTGTACATCAGGACCCGTTTAAGATCCTGCAGCTGTCCTGCGACCGCGGAGCTGTGCTTTGTACAAAGGGGTTCAGTGTTCCCCAGGAGCTCACTATGACCCAGGAGCAACTCTGTGACCATAGGTTAGTCCTATGACCCTGGAGCTACCCTGTGACCGCGGAGCTGCCCTATGACAATGGAGCTTCCCCTTGTTCCCAAGGGACTCCCTATGTCCCTGGAGCTGCCTTATGTCCCTGAAGTTGCCCTGTGACCCTGCAGATGCCCTTTGCACCCGAGAAGCCCCCGCGCCCTTGCTGTTCATACCCTTGATGAGGGGATTCCCCCAGGCCCCGGAGTAGTACAAGGAAGGTCGTCCCCCGCAGTGCCTGCCGGGATGTGAGATGCACGCGTCGCTTCCGCCCTCTCTCTCACCTTGAGCACTCGGCCCCTCCTGGTGCTCCGCGAATAGGAAGTGCAGCTGATTGTTGTCTCTGTTTATTGTCACTGACAGACTCACATGATGGCATTTTTGTGAACGCTGACGCACGTAGTGATTGATTTACCATAAACACAAGAAATGACCCCAGGACTCGAAGACAAGTTCCAAAATATGGGAGGGCCTTTTACTGTTTCCTAAGAAGCCATTTCTAAATGTTTCGTTATAGTGCTTTTGCTTTTATTTCTGCAATGAATGATAATAAGTCAAAGTTGGTGGTTTCAAATGTTAATTTAGAAAGCTTTTGATGAATTGCGCCTCCCACTATGAATACCCTAACAACGTTGCCAAGACTGAGCTAAGGCACATTTCATTTTGTGACGTGCACTCTAAATATATGTGGGCAACATTATTACAGGTGCATACAAACGAAACAAAAGAAAATTCGTAGCCCAACCACAGAGAAGTAATGTTTGGGATTCTGTCTAGTGCACGTTCTGTACGGAATGATTTCAAGGTGCTCAAGGAAAAACAAGCTACATTGAAGTCCAGTGGCAAGCCTAGGATCACACAGTTTGATCAATTGTGAATGCCTGGTTTTGAACCCAGGTTTTTCAGCCACAAAGTGTGCACTTCAGCCTCTGGGCAATATCTTCTTTCTCTGCTGCATTCCCATATACAAGTGCTGTGTCAAAAATGGTCCTTCGGGATTACCAGACCATTTTCAATACAGATGACTTGTCTTACACCTGACAGCCTTAAGGTGGTCTTCTCCCAACCAACTTTTTGCGTGCCTCCCTCCATTTTGTTGACCTCACTTTTGCTGGCTTTAACACTCTATGAACTTCACCACTGATAAAAAATGCTAAAGGGTTTGCGCTCTCTCCCCTAAACATGGCAATATTGGTTCATCCTCAATTGGAGCATGTTTAATTTACTTATAAGTCCCTAGTAAAGTGCCCTACATGTGCCCTGGGCCTGTAAATGAAATACTACTACTAGTGGGCCTGCAGGCTCCACCGCTAAACCGGAGGAGCTTCGCCCTACTGCTTTATGCAGTGTACAGAAAGGAAAAATAAAATGATAATAACTCGAGGTATGACATTGTTCTGCATTCTGTCCATCAACTGTTGTTTTTGCCTTTGTCACCCCGAGTGGGATGGGTATGCTCAGACGTGAGTCCCATGCTCTCCACACCACTGGAGTCAAGCTATCCTGGCTGAAGATGGCTGATAGCCAGAAACCGGTCCTTGGATGCTTGATTCCGGTCCAGGAAAGACATGGCTTGGCAGTTCGGGCTGGACTGTTCCCATGAGGCACAGGTTCAAGGCTGATTTGCATATGGCCATGTCTAAACTGGGGTGGTGTGGAGTGCAAAAAAACGATGGATTTAGGCCCAGATCTCAGTACTGGGGTGAATGTATGACATTGTTCTGCATTCTGTCCATCAACTGTTGCTTTTGCCTTTGTCACCCCGAGTGGGATGGGTATGCTCAGACGTGAGTCCCATGCTCTCCACACCACTGGAGTCAAGCTATCCTGACTGAAGACGGCTGATAGCCAGAAACCATTCCTAGGATGCTTGATTCCGGTCCAGGAAAGACATGGCTTGGCAGTTCGGGCTGGACTGTTCCCATGAGGCACAGGGTCAAGGCTGATTTGCATATGGCCATGTCTGAACTGGGGTGGTGTGGAGTGCAAAAAAACGATGGATTTAGACCCAGATCTCTGTACTGGGGTGAATGTATGACATTGTTCTGCATTCTGTCCATCAACTGTTGTTTTTGCCTTTGTCACCCCGAGTGGGATGGGTATGCTCAGACGTGAGTCCCATGCTCTCCACACCACTGGAGTCAAACTATCCTGGCTGAAGACGGCTGATAGCCAGAAACCGGTCCTAGGATGCTTGATTCCGGTCCAGGAAAGACATGGCTTGGCAGTTCGGGCTGGACTGTTACCATGAGGCACAGGGTCAAGGCTGATTTGCATATGGCCATGTCTGAACTGGGGTGGTGTGGAGTGCAAAAAAACGATGGATTTAGATCCAGATCTCTGTACTGGGGTGAATGTATGACATTGTTCTGCATTCTGTCCATCAACTGTTGTTTTTGCCTTTGTCACCCCGAGTGGGATGGGTATGCTCAGACGTGAGTCCCATGCTCTCCACACCACTGGAGTCAAGCTATCCTGGCTGAAGACGGCTGATAGCCAGAAACTGGTCCTAGGATGCTTGATTCCGGTCCAGGAAAGACATGGCTTGGCAGTTCGGGCTGGACTGTCCCATGAGGCACAGGGTCAAGGCTGATTTGCATATGGCCATGTCTGAACTGGGGTGGGGTGGAGTGCAAAAAAACGATGGATTTAGGCCCAGATATCTGTACTGGCGTGAATGTATGACATTGTTCTGCATTCTGTCCATCAACTGTTGGTTTTGCCTTTGTCACCCCGAGTGGGATGGGTATGCTCAGACGTGAGTCTCATGCTCTCCACACCACTGGAATCAAGCTATCCTGGCTGAAGACGGCTGATAGCCTGAAACCGGTCCTAGGATGCTTGATTCCAGTCCAGGAAAGACATGGCTTGGCAGTTCGGGCTGGACTGTTCCCATGAGGCACAGGGTCAAGGCTGATTTGCATATGGCCATGTCTGAACTGGGGTGGTGTGGAGTGCAAAAAAACGATGGATTTAGGCCAAGATCTCTGTACTGGGGTGAATGTATGACATTGTTCTGCATTCTGTCCATCAACTGTTGTTTTTGCCCACATAAGTAGCCCCCTAAACATATCTCAGGCCTGCCATTGAAGGGCATGTGTGTGTGCAGTGTATTGCCAGTTCGACTTGGCATTGAAAGCTACTTGTCAAGCCTCAAAACTCACCTTTTATTACACCCAAGTCATCTCTTAGGTACTCCTAAGTTTTATATGTCCTGTTAGTGACAAACAGCTCAATTAGTTTTCCCTACTGTGAGGCCTACTCCTCTCACAGGCTAACATTGGGAATTACTTGATAAACTTTAAGTTGTAATTCCTGATCAGAAAGGAGTAGCTGCATTATGTTTTTTATCTTTGGAATGGTAATTATAAATCCCCTTCACTAGTAAAGTTGGATTTAACATTACTTTTTAAAAAATTCCCCTTTTTGGAAGTGTGTGCAAGCAAAACCGAGACTGTTGATGATCATTTAACCTTGACGAAGACTTTAAATTTTGTGAACGCGTGCATCAATTAACGAGGCCACCATTTACTTTTTATAATGTTTCAGGAAAAATTAACAGGTCATTTATGTACATCAAAATAATTCATATTTGACGGACACAAAGGGCTGATTATCCCCTGCTGATAGTCTTGAGCCAGAGCCGGGAAGAAAGGACCCTGTGCAATATAAAGTCCCTTCTTTGAAGTCATCCCCACTTGAAAGTCACATTTGGGTTTAAGTATTGTCTCTGACCCTACCAAAGTAGTACACTCTGGCCCTGTGGCCACTCTGCCAGGAAGAAGAAGAACCGCTGTGCTGCTAAAAGACTGCCACTCTGCTGGATCTGCTTTTGCTAAACTCTTGCCTTGCTGTGTGTTCCTGCTGCTGCAGTTCTCTCTCTGCTGGGTGAGAAGGACTGGACGTGCATCACTTGAACCCAGAGTGACTCCAAGGGCTTGCTAGCTTGCCTCCTGTTACCTAAGTCTCAGAGACACAAAAGACTTAGAACTCTCCTTTTCCAAGCCTTGGCCTCAGCTTCTACCCAGACTGTCCCACCAAGAGCTGCTAAGCCAGTTCTTGACCCTTAGACGTGGACCTATGTGTTTGCAGCAGTGCTACCAACGTATTGTCTGCTGTCGCTGGAATTCGATCGGCAAAGTACACTAGAACCACTGCATCACACCATGACCTGCTGCACTCCGGGACCAACGCTTTGCTCACAGGCCCTCCTCTCATCGCTGCTGCATTCGGGATCACGAAAGCATCATTGGACTGCACCCCACCCAACCTCTGTCGACACAAACCTAGGATTGAGGTACTTTTGTTCACTGGACTTAAGTGGGTCCATGTATCTGGCCCGCACTCCCTCCCGGTTGGCCTGAACTCTTGATTTTGTCACAGACTGGCGCAACCAGTTAACACATTAAGCCTTTGCGCAGCACACACACACAGCAGTGACACACTAGGCACACCACAAAAGAAACTCCACACAAGGTTATATAAAAATAGCCTTTTTATTATCCCAGAGCATATTCACATATGTACGCTGTGCCACCTGGCACTAGGTATTATTTTACAGGGGATTATATATATTACAGAGACAATCAGGCTACTGTCATAACCATTAGAACTTACAAGTAGCAAAAATCACAACCAGTAACTACTGGTAACATTGCAGATAGCAATCCACAACAGGCAGGCACAAAGACATGTAGCACACAGAAATGCCCACTTCTAAAACTGCCATTTCTAAAATAGTGATAATAAATCTCCGCACACCACCACACAGCATTTATGACCACTATTCGAAACATACCAAACTTGATAACGTTAATCCTCTCAGATCAGGAATTACCACTGAAACACCTATCAGGAATCCCCAATGCATTCCTATGAGAGCGTAGCCTCACAATAGTGAGAAACCAAAATGGCTGTTTGGCACTACAAGGACATGCCACACAGTTAAGGCACATGTCCTACCTTTTACCGACAGCGCACCCTGCCCATAGGGCTAGCTAGGGCCTACCTTAGGGGTAACTGATATGTAGTAAAAGGAGAGTCACAGACGTGGCAACCACTTTATGTGTCACGTCACAGCGGCAGTAAACTGCGCGTGCAGGCCCTACAATGGCCTGAAACAGATTTGAAAGGCTACTTTGGTGGGTGGCAAAACCAGCGCTGCAAGCCCACAAGTAGCATTTAATTTACTGGCCCGGGTATATGAGATACCACATTACTGGGGACTGATAGGTAAATTAAATACACTAAACATGTGTAGACCAATCTTACCACATTTACCATAGAGAGCACATGCACTTTACACTGGACAGCAGTGATAAAGTGCCCAGAGTCCTAAAACCACCAACACCAGGTCAGAAAAAATATCAGAAAAAATATCAGGAGGAAAGCAAAAAGTTCAGGCATGACCCTGCAATAAGGGCCAAGTCCAACAGCACAAGAAATCTATCCGCATCTCAACCAGCTCTGACACCAACCTCGCCAACTCCGAACACCTTCACTTCCAGATCCACATCGACCCCAAAACCACTCTCAGAGGCACTCTCCTCTACAGACCACCAGGACCCCGCGCAAAATTCAGTGAAGACATCACGTACTTCATCTCTCCACACGCGCTCCCCTCCAAAGACTACATCCTTCTCGGAGACCTCAACTTTCACCTCGAAAAGATAAACGACCACAACACCGCCACCCTCGTGGACAACCTCGCCAACCTTGGACTTAAACAACTGGTCACTTCCCCCACCCACATCGCAGGCCACACACTCGACCCCATCTTCACTTCCAGCAATCATGTCTCCTTCAGCCACACTACGGACCTCCTATGGACCGACCACAGCTGCGTTCACTTCACCTACAACAAGCCGAAACCCATCAACCACCCCCAACCTACCCTGCAAAGAAACTGGAAGAAAATCACCACGGAACAAATCTCCGCATCGCTCCTTCGAAACTCCCCAGCCCTCTCTTATAACGCCAACGAAGCCGCAGCCAGCCTCACCCTATGGCTATCCAACACCGCCGACATCCTAGCACCACTGAAAAAACGTCAAAGCAAACCTGGCAGCAAGAAGGCCTCTTGGTTCAACGATGATCTTAAGAAATCCAAGAAACTCTGCCGCTCCCTCGAAAAAGCCTGGAAAAAAGACCCATCCACCAGCACCAAGGACGCCTTCAAAAGCGCCACCCGCACTCACCACCAACTGATCCGAAAAGCCAAGAAAACAGCATTCAAGGATCGACTTGACAACAACGCCCACAACAGCAAGGAACTTTTCAACATCGTCAAGGAATTTTCCAACCCCTCGGCCAACTCCAACGACATCACCCCCTCTCAAACCCTCTGCGATTCCCTAGCCTCTTTTTTCCACAACAAGATTGCTGACATCCACAACAGCTTTGACAACCAACCCGGAAACCAACCCACCCCACCATCTGTTGACCATCCTCCCCCCGTAAACACCCTTAACGCCTGGAACCCAATCTCCACTGAGGAAACCATCCGCCTGATGAATTCCATCCACTCTGGATCCCCCACAGACCCATGCCCTCACCACATCTTCAACAAAGCAGACTCCGTCATAGCACCGCACCTCCGAGACGTCATCAACTGCTCCTTGATATCCGCGACCTTCCCAGAAGACTGGAAACACGCTGAACTCACCGCCCTTCTGAAAAAACCAACAGCGGACCCCACCGAACTCAAAAATTACCGCCCCATCTCGCTTCTTCCATTCCCGGCCAAAGTCATCGAGAAAGCCGTCAACAACCAGCTCGCCGCCTTCCTCGAAGCCAACAAAGCACTCGACCCCTCACAATCTGGCTTCCGAGCAAAACACAGCACTGAGACCGCCCTCATCGCAGCAACAGACGACATTCGAACTCTACTGGACAATGGAGACACAGTCGCCCTCATCCTCCTCGACCTCTCTGCAGCATTCGACACAGTCTGCCACAGCACCCTTCTACAACGCCTCAATAACATCGGAATCCAAGGAAAAGCACTTGAATGGATCACCTCGTTCCTCACCGGAAGAACCCAGAGAGTCCGCCTACCACCATTCAAGTCCGAGGCCTCTGAAGTCATCTGCGGCGTGCCTCAAGGATCATCACTCAGCCCCACCCTCTTCAACGTATACATGAGCCCCCTCGCGGCCATCGCCCGCCAACACAACCTCAACATCATCTCTTACGCGGACGACACTCAACTGATCCTTTCTCTCACCAAGGACCCCAGCACCGCCAAAACTAACCTACACGAAGGAATGAAAGAAGTCGCCGAATGGATGAAACAAAGCCGTCTGAAACTGAACTCAGATAAAACAGAAGTCCTCATCTTAGGCACATCCCCCTCTGCTTGGGACGACTCCTGGTGGCCGGAAGCCCTCGGAAAAGCACCCATCCCGACAGACCACGCACGGAACCTTGGCGTCATCCTGGATTCTTCACTCTCAATGAACAGACAAGTCAGCGCCGTATCCTCTTCCTGCTTCAACATTCTTCGCATGCTCAGAAAAACATTTCGCTGGATCCCCTCCGAAACAAGGAAAACAGTCACCCACGCACTAGTCACGAGCCGACTGGACTACGGAAACACCCTCTACGCAGGTACCACCGCTAAACTCCAGAAGAAACTCCAACGAATCCAAAACGCCTCAGCCAGGCTCATATTAGACATCCCACGCAACGAACACATCTCCGGTCACCTTAAAGACCTCCACTGGCTCCCCGTCAATAAGAGGATCACTTTCCGACTGCTTACCCATGCACACAAATCACTCTACGACATCGGACCAGATTGCCTCAACTCTCGACTGTCCTTCTACACCCCCTCCCGACAACTACGTTCTTCCAGCCTAGCCTTCGCCACTGTACCTCACATCAACAAGACCACCATGGGAGGCAGATCCTTTTCATACCTGGCTGCTAAAACATGGAACTCACTCCCCGCTTACCTTCGCCTCACCCAGAACCACCTAGCGTTCAGAAAGCAGCTTAAAACGTGGATATTTGACAAATAATCCTCCTCCCCTTCCTAAGCGCCTTGAAACCCTCTGGGTATGTAGTGCGCTATACAAATTCTATGACTTGACTGACTTGACATAATTTAGATTGTGTAGTGACTTGCCCTCATAAGGATTGTGGCTCCTGCTTGGACAGGGTGCATACTCTGCCAACCAAAAGAAACAAATCTGCCTGTTGGTCTTGCTTTTGTTTACATTTTTTGCCCTTGAACTGCACCTTCAGTGAAAGAAAAAACACAATTGGCAAAGTCAATAGATCTGGCATTGGTGCCCAGTCTTTTGGCTTTGGAAATTATTGTATTGTTCTTGCATGGTTTTCATAAACCTTTATTGTGAGGAAAGCTGCCTGGCTCTCATCAACCTAAAAGCATTGGCTAAAGGCAAAGATACTTTCTTGTCCTCAGAAAATAACACATTACCATAGTAGTCCCTGGAAATGAAGGGAACTAGTTTGTATGTGGATGTGCTTCCTATGAAAGAGTTAAATGCAAACACTCAAAGTGAAGATAACCAGTGGCTGAAGCAGGCCGATAGTGAGTTATGGGTGTGGGAGTGCACTCCTGTTTAAAGCACTTTTGTCTTGCTTATCAAATTTGTATAATACTAGTGCAGCAGTGGGACACTCTGTCAGTTCAGGCTGACCCATAGCCCCATGCTGTGTTCTGTAGTGTGCAAAAGCACAGAACAGAGGGATGGATGAAATAGACTGTCTAAAAGCCTCTTGATGTAAGTATATTATACATATAATTTAGGTAAAATCGAAAGGTCTTGGCCAGATCTAATAAAAGTGGTAAATCACACCTGCAGATTTTATTGGGAAACAACCTTTACAACGCAACTTTTACAACCCACTACCATTACGACGCAACTTTTACAACGCAAGTCATTACAACGAATTGCGCTGGAGGGCGCTCTAGGATAGGGAATAGTTTAATTACTATCCAACACCTTCCCTACTATCCACGGGGACTGGAGTTGGAATAGTAAATTAAACTATTCACTATCCAGCACCCCCTAACGCAAATCGTTGTAACGACTTGCGTTGTAAAAGTTGCGTCGTAATGGCAAGCGTTGTAAAAGCATGCGTTGTAATGACATACATCCGATTTTATTTAAGCTTGTTTATGGCATACTTGCAGTCTGTCTGCCATAAAGCAGGACGTTGACATTCCTTCACAAAGAGACTATAGAGTAAGGTAGAAATGCTTTGGATCCTGATGCAGGGGTTACCACATCCAGCCAGCCCCTTCCATCCTTTGAGGTTAGTAAATTTAATACCATCTGCTGGAACTGAAGAGTTCTCTGCATGGTAATGGATGTGTACCTCTGCCCTGAGTGCCCAACTGTATTGATGTCTGGATCTCTAATGCTGATTTTTGTTGTCATAGGCAAACAGGGGACATGCATTTGCACCATGAAATAGGCCTGTCTCAAAGATTGCCGGCTTGTTGGACCATGAGGTGTGCCTAAAGCGCTACCATCATAGTGATGGAATGCTGCCACCTTCACCAGGAGTTAAGCAGTACAAGTGTGGTGGCGGCAGCATACTGTGTAGTGATCAGTAGGATTGAACAGGTCATTTTTAAACAATTTCACTGGACTGAGGTCTACCGACTCACTCATTTTTAAAGGTCCCCTCCTGTGTGCTTAACTCATCCTTGACCTACATCGGTTTGGTGTGAAGTGCTGCACAGTGCAGGAGTGGTGCATCTGTGCTGGGTGTATCTATGCCTGGGAGGATACAATACAGGGATAATGAAGTACTGTGCAGTGCATGCATGCTAAAGGTATGGACTGGATGTATGTGTGCCTATGAGTGGTACAGTACATGAAGGATGCAGTGCTGTGTAGTGCGTGTAGGATACAGGCATGTGCTTGGTGTATGTGTACCTGTGAGTGGTACAATATGTGAAGAGTGCAGTGTGTGCATGCTAAATGCAGGTGCTCTCTATATGTGTGCCTACGCGTGGTACAGTGCATGCTGGATACAGTACTGTGCAGTGCGTATATGCTGTATGTGGACAGTGAATGATAAAGAACATGGAGCCCCTGCATGCCCCGTGGTTCTCTGAAGGGGGGTTTGACGCTATTACATTAGGTAATAGTAACATCTGCTATTTAGGCGTGCTTAGAAAGTGTAGTAAGAAGTGATATATTATTATTATTATTGTTAACTCAAACAGCACATGGCTACCAGAGAGGGCCAGTAGACAATATAAAGGCATGTACCACAAAATATCAAACAGTTTTAACCACTTGTTAGACAACTCACGACTTGGACATTGGGGCCATAGTCACCAAAGTTAAAAAAACAACACTTTTGGTAGACTACTACCTCCAGTAGAGTTGAGCGCTCTGCTGGTGGTCAACCCAAATAAATCTTGTAGACCACTTGCTAGGGTACTCGGGATGTTAGTCACATGGGCAATAAACATACTCTGTCAGAGATGTTGAAATTAGGAGCAGGAAGGTTAGCAGCCATGACCAGTGCATTGCATGCAACAAGCATTTTTCAGTAGCCAACCACCATGAGGCCAGTGTCTCCTGTCTATGGAATCAGCATCCAATAAATACCTCTATTGTCTGTGCTAGAATGTACCCAGAGTCACTGAAAACCACCAGTTGTTGATGTCTAAGAGATTGGGACTGAAGGTTACCCTTGATTTCGTCACAATAGATCAGTCTATGCCCGTCCCCTGCCATAGTGGCGGGCGGGCGGAGGAGGGAACCTGGGGGTTGGTACAATGTAAAAAAAAGAACCTTACCTGATCGCCGCTGCCTCTGCCGTCCGTTCCATTGCACTCTGACTTTTTTGCTCCCAGGCAGACTGGGAGCTTGTGCCTGCTTTCCCCAGCCCCAGCGGCGTTGCTGGGGCTGGAGAAAGCAGGCACAAGCTCCGTTGACATGGCTGCACTTTATTCTGTCGCTGGCCGTATAGACTACTCCTAGCATTTTAGTGAATCAACATCCATTCTAGGGGGTGCTGTGAGTAGTGTGTTTGGGCTGGGCCCCTTCTGAGTGGTAGAAGTACAATTAGGGAAGTGCTTCCAGGTGAGTGGGAGTGTCTGGGACTGATGTATGAATGTTGAAGGGGATAGTGCAAAAGAGGCTGTCAGACAGAAGAGACCCTCTGTTCTGGTTTTCAGCTCTGCAGCTCCGGAGAAAAGGAGAGCAGTCCAAGTGACTCTCCTGGGTAGACCGGCCTGGCGTGGATGCGTCCAAGAGCAAGAAACAAATCCATCAGGACCCAATGCACCAGACTGACCCAAGACACTAGTAAGCTGACACCACATGGCTTTCTTGGCGTCTACGTAGTGTAGGAGATCTTGAAGGTCGCGGACTAGAGCCCACGGGTATTCTGGGATGCACTACGGGGTTGAACCTGAGCAGGCCACCTACAGGGCACAGATGGGTTCCTGCTTGATGTGCAAATGATGGGACCTGCTCCAGATTTGTAAGTGTTGTACAATTATATACAGTTAGGGATCTTTGGGTTTTCCCCTTGTCAGTGCACCATCGCCCCTCCAAAAGTGAATTTGTCATTTATGTCACTTCTAATTATCCTTACCCTTAGAACGAGATGGCCGAGACCCCAGGTCAATCATAAGGGAAGATAGAAGTTCCCTCAGTAAGAATTTTCAAGGGGGCGGACAGCATCATGTTCTGGGTAAGTGACGGGTGCTAGGGTCAGATGGACATTTTATATGTGTATTTAAGGATTTTTATAGCACAGCTCTTACCCTGCAGACCTGAAACGGAATAATTTTGCTGAATGAGTTAGGTATGTTTTGAAACCCGACCCTAGATAAGGCTGACGTGTCACTGTGGTGTCACACCCCGTAGCCAGCGGGATGACTCCAAAGAGCCCCTCTATATTGGGGAAGGTGAAACTAAAGACCAAAGTATGGCACTCGCCCTCACTCCTACTTCATGTGTGAGTCTCTATTCTGTGGGGCTGATTAAGGTTCCTCATCAGTTAAGACCAGATGGATGCACACTTGTACAGTGACATAGACAGTGTGTCATGGTCAGGGAAGGAAAGTGTTCTCCTTAGAATTGTAAAATACAGCAATAATCAGAGTTGAGTAGGCTCCTCTGGGCTTTGGGACCAGTGCCACTGCACCTGCTGCACCAATGGACGCTATGCCCCTGAAATAACTTTATAGCCACGGTTACTTAATTACGTTTATTGGTTCAAAGGCCCTACACACTGAGATGATGCATTGGTGTTTTTAGCTCAGCAGTCTGAGATCCCTCCCCTTTAGAGGCTGGCACTGGTTACCCACACAGTCAGGTGCCCTGGTCAGATAAGTGTAGTGTAGGGCGGACAAGATAAACTTGGCAACACTAGCAAGACGATTCTGTGCTCAAGAATCTGAATAAACGACATTCATGTATGCCACGCCCAGGAAGCCCAACACTCTATTTTACATCTTGCACTCCTAACCCTCTTCTTTTCTTGTTGTTCTTTCCCTTTCCCTCTTCCCCTGCTCCCTTCTTTCCCGTTTTCGCCTTCCCTTCTAGAACTTGTTCATTATATATTCCCTTTTTCATTACCCCTTTCTATTCCTTCTTCTCTGCTCTCTCGTTTATCTTCCTCTCCACCCTGTTTCCATCTTCCCTCTCTTGCTTAACACCTTACAGTTTCTCCTCTCCCTCGTACCTTATTTCCTCCATAAGCTCTCCCTGTTGGCTGTCTCTCCCCATCATCTTACCCTCTCTCCTTTCTATTTTCCCCCATTTCCATTTCCCCTTCCCTGCCAATTTCCCCTTGCTTCTCTCCTTTTCCTTTGCTTCTCCTCTCCCTTCCCATTCTGACCTCCTCATTCTCTCCCTCTTGCTATCCCCTTCAACCCCATCTCTCTATCTTCCCCTCTCCATGTATCACTCCACAATTTCTCCAGCTTATATACATATTTATTTTCTCTTCTTCTTTGCTTTGCCCCACCCCACTTATAACCGGGAAATATCAGACAAGGCAGCCGGACTGAGTACAGAATGACGCAGTCACACTAGCTAGCCCAGAGTACCTCGGGCACCATTGAATCTGTGTAGTGTCTTGATCTGCTTCTTCCGTGGAGGCCTGTAAGAGCTGCATCTGGTTTCCCACTTGCATTGCCAGTAATGTAATGTAAGATGCTAACTTAATAGTGTTGCCTTGATATCCGTGTCAAACTGCTTAACCTATGTGTCCGCCTTTACATCGACACCACAAAATCGACAGGACACAATATCCAGGACAAAATATTGAAAATAAATTATTGACCGGTAAGTAACGCTAGATTTTCTGTACATAACACCATATACATGTACCTTCGAGATAAATATATCTTCAAGGTACGTAGATGTGGAGTTAGGAATAGCAAATCTGCACTTCGCTACATGCACTTACATTCTATATTTTGTCCCTCCATATTCTGTCCTTGGTATTCTTGTACCACAATATTCTGGGGATCAATTTTTAGAAGTGTAACCCACAACCTATGTCATGGGCATATATATTAACTTCCTGGAACTTTTTAGACAGTGATGTGACCCCCAATGTCACAGTGCTCCCATTACACATATCCCCACATGCTCCATTTCTTCCATTATACATATCCAGCACCGTGTTCTAACTTCACCTAGACATGTCCATGAGCACTGATTTTATACCTACAGGTAGCAATTTCGTGGAGTTCCAACAGACACCTACTAAAGTTCTGCAGTTACTTCCGCAAGGTAAGTCTACCGATGACCCTTCAATTCCAATAGAAGTTTAAACAAATAGCTTTTAACCCAACTAGCAAGCCCACCTTAATCTTGTAGGTGGTCAATTGATATGTCCAACAATGTTCTGTAATGCCCACAAGATTTCTCCTCAAATATCCTTTACCATTTACTGGACATGTAAAGCAACTTCTCCTGCATTACAATAGACCTGTCTACCCACATCCTTTGACTTTCACTAGACGTGCACAGTGTCTATCGCTGTCCCTCAGCTTCCATCAGACATGTCCACAAGCATCCTATGGTTACTGACAGGCGTCCACGAACATCCTGTCACTTTGAGTTGGCCATTCCATCAGTGCCCTGCAACTTCTATTATGATCACGCATGCTACCCTAAAAGCATATCTACCATCATATGTTAACTTTTAATAGGTTGGAAAGGCTTCTCATTGCTAAGAAATCAGTATGTGATAAGCATGGGACATGCACGCTGCATCTTTTCCTCCCGAAGGACCTTCGTTTCGCTGGTTAACAGAGGGTTCAGTTCAAGCCAACAACACATGAGCGTGGGTCTTTCAAAAAGCTGTCTGTGGCACACTGACTCCACTTAACAGAGGGCGGCAGTTGACAGGGTGCTTGCATGTGAATTCTAGCCCATGTATGTGTGAAATAAATGTCCTAATGCTCTCAGGACCACAATCTGCACAACAAGTTCAAGTTCAAAATTTGTATAGCGCACTACTCACCCAGTTCTGTATTGATTAGGCAGTAGTGCAACACTCAGAGAGATACAAAGAGCTAAAACACAACTGGTTTAATCAAACATGGCAGCATCACCCACAGTCTCCTGTTTCCCTTCTGTAATACACAGCAATAAAGCTTAGTATCCATGTGGAGAAGAGGTCTATCTTCTTCATATGGCAATTCTTGTAAATCAAGAGGTTTCTTCCCCTACTACCCCTGCTGGGATCTTTGGCCCCACAGCTCTAAGCTTGCCTTCACCTTGAGCACCCTACCCTCCAGCCACTAAAAACGTAAAGCTTAGGAGGTGTTTACGGTCAATGAAACTGTTCACTTGATAAGACATTCTTTTGTGGGGCAGGGAAGGCACATACCAATTTGTGTGTATATGGGTAGGAGATAATAGTGATTTGCCATAAACATAAATAAAGCAGCTGCTAACCTGTGTGAGAATGACAACAGTTCCAGGAAATGTCATAGCTTGAGCACATTGTTAGCCCTGGCGCCTGCTCCAAAGGTCCCCTATCTACCAGGATTTAATGTCAATAACAAAGAATTTCCAAGCGTGACTTCCAGAGAGCACCCAAGGGAAAACAACCACAAAGCACCCAACCTGAGACTATCAGACAGCACCCAGAAAAAGACTGCCAGAGAACATGTTAAGCCAAACACAACAAACTAAAAGACCACCAACTAACGTCCAACCAAAGACTTCCAGAGAACACTGGAACTAAAACTATCAGTGAGCTTAAACCAAAGACGTCCAAATGATACCCATCCTTACCAACAAAAGGCACCCAACTTAACATTACCAAGGGGGCCCCAATGAAAGACGATCAAAGGAAAATCCATCCTTTAGAAGATCCTACCCAATCAGAGACTAAAAGCAAACACGTAACCAAAAAAGATCAGAGAAATATACAAACTAACTTGAGAGATCAACCAAAGACTTCCAAACAATACCCCACCTTCCTAGCAGAAAGCACCCAAGATAATATTTCCAAGATCCCCCAACCGAATATGAGCAAAATAAAAATCCAACACAAGACAACGAGAAAGCCCCAAAACCCAAGACAGCATCTGACCAAACAATTCCAGAAAACACTTAAACCCAGCTTACTAAAGAGCTCAACCAAAGTCTCTTCAAGGTTCATCAGAAAACACCAACCCTTTTACTACTTTAGAGCACCTGACCTAATACTAGCAAGGAGCTCCCAGTCAGAGACGATCAGAGATAATTCAGTCTGGGAATACCAGGGAACACCCAACCAAAGACAGCCAGGGAACACCAGTCAAAACTTCATATTGCAAGAGTTTTCTTATAGCAGCGAAGTTGCATCACCCTGTCAAGCTATTGCATTGACCAAAAGGTTATGCTTCTATTTTGATGGGTTCCTTCAGCCCAAGGTTGGCGTCAGTTAAGAACTTTCTTTGTCAAATGTTTGAACCTCCATTCTGAGATGTTCGCCGAGACTCTAAGATTGTACCCTCTGTTTTTAAGAGCTTTCTATGGCAAAAGGAGATAACATTGTATTTGAGAGGTAATTGGGACAGTATTAAACCTCTCACTGTGTACAGTCGGCTTAACACTTATTTACATTACGCATATTTACAATTTCAGTCACAGGGAGATAAACCAATCTGCCCAGCCTCACATATTTAGTGGTCAAGCATGGGGCTGAGATTAGAACTCAGAACCCTAAAGCTAAGGGGCTGCACCTCCTATTGTGAGAGACTCACTGTGGTCTAGTGGCTGCACCATCCCATAATTGTGAGGTGCTCACTGTGACTGCGTCGTTGTTCACTCTGTTGCGGGGGGACGCTCCTGTGGCTGTAACTGGTATGTGTGTCTACCTCGGACAGTGGACTTGAACCACAGTTGTGAGGCCTGAACTCTGAAGCTGCCCATGTTTCTTTGGGGCTCCCTATGAACCCGAGCTGCGTCTTGTACCCGAGGGGGCTCCTTATGACCCTCAATGTGTCCCTTGTTCCCCAAAGAGATCCCTTTAAGTCTGGGGCTCTCCCTTGCACTCAAGGAGCTCCCTCTGATAGTGTTACTGTCATTTGTACCCAAGGAGCTCCCTATGATACTGAGACTGTCTCTTATACCCGAGGAGCTTCCTACAACAGTCAGGCTGTCTCTCATTCACAAGGAGCTCCCTACAACAGTGAGGCTGTCACTTATACCCGATGAGCTTTCTGCGACAGTGAGGCTGTCACTTATACCCGAGGAGCTCCCTCCGACAGTGAGGCTGTCTCTTATGCCCGAGGAGCTCCCTCCGACAGTCAGGCTGTGTCTTATACCAGAGGAGCTCCCTGCAACAGTCAGGCTGTGTCTTATACCAGAGAAGATCCCTAACAACACTGAGACTGTCTCTTATACCTGAGGAGCTCACTGCGACAGTGAGGTTGTCTCTTATACCCGAGGAGCTCCCTCCGACAGTGAGGGTGTCTTTTATACCCGAGGAGCTCCCTGCAACAGTCAGGCTGTGTCCTATACCAGAGGAGATCCCTAACAACACTGAGACTGTCTCTTATACCTGAGGAGCTCTCTGCATCAGTGAGACTGCAGTGCTTAATTTGTTTTTTTAAAGTGCTGGGTCTCTCATTTGGAGGCAGAATGCCCCAGCCCATTTCTCCTGATAGCTCAGCCTAAAACAGAACCAACTACTAACCATAAAATGGAGAGAGGGTGTGGAAGATTGGCCAGAGCTGCGGACCTCGGAGCTAGGGAACAAGGTTTGAGTCTCTGCATCGGCTCAACATCCCCAATCACTTAACCTCCAGTGCCTACCAAAAGGAGTGTGTTCTTCATTGGTGCTCATGAAACTATAAAGCCAGTGTTGATGATTAAGTGCACTTCTGAGGCTGTCTCTTATACCTGATGAGCTCCCTGCAACAGTGAGGCTGTCTCTTATACCTGAGGAGCTCCTTGTGACAGTAATGCTGTCTCTTATACACAAGAGCTCCCTACAACAGAGAGGATGTCTCTTGTACGCGAGGAGCTCCTTATGACAGTGAGGATGTCTCTAATGTACAAGGAGCTCCCTACGACAGTGCGGCTGTCTCTAATATACAAGGAGCTCCCTATGACAGTGAGGCTGTCTCTAATACACAAGGAGCTCCATACAACAGTGAGGCTGTCTGTTATACACAAGGAGTTCCTTATTGCAGTGAGGCTGTCGCTTATACCTGAGGAGCTCCCTAAGACAGTGAGGCTGTCTCTTATACACGACGAGCTCCATACGAGAGTCAGGCTGTCTTGAATACCAAAGGAGCTCCCCATGACACTGAGGCTGTCTCTTATACCCGAGGAGCTCCCTACCACACTGAGACTGTCTCTTATACCAGAGGAGCTCTCTGTGACAGTGAGGCTCCAGTGCGTAATTTGTTTTTTTTTAAAGTGTTGGTTCTCTCTTTTGGAGGGAGATTGCACCAGTCCATTTCGCCTGTTAGCCCAGCCTAAAACAGAATCAACTACAAACCATAAAATGGGGAGAGGATATGGCATAATGGCCTACAAAAAAAGAGTGTGCTCTTAACTGGTGCTCATGAAACTATAGCGCCAGTGTTGATGATTAACTGCTGCTGATGAGCACTGAAAACCACTGGCTCAAATTAAGTACTGTGAGGCTGTCTCTTATTCACAAGGAGCTCCCTACAACAGTGAGGCTGTCTCTTATACGTGAGGAGGTCCTTTCCGACAGTGAGGTTGTCTCTAATATAGAAGTAGCTCCCTACGACAGTGTGGCTGTCTCCTATACCCAAGGAGCTCTCTATGACAGTGAGGCTGACTCTAATATTCAAGGAGCTCCCTACGACCATGTGGCTGTCTCCTATACCCAAGGAGCTGTCTACGACAGTGAGTCTCTTATACCTGAGAAGCTCCCTACAACAGTGAGGCTGTCTCTTATACCGAGGAGCTCCTTACAACAGTAAGGCTGTCTCTTATAGACAAGGAGATTCCAATGACCATGAGGCTGTCTCTTATACACAAGGAGCTCCCTACGACAGTGAGGCTGTCTCTTACACACTAGGAGCTCCCTACGCAGTGAGGCTGTCTCTTATACCGGAGGAGCTCCCTACAACAGTGAGGCTATCTCTTATACACAAGGAGCTCACTACGGCAGTGAGGCTGTCTCTTATACACGAAGAGTTCCCTACAACAGTGTGGCTGTCACTTATACCCGAAGACTCCCTACAACAGTGAGGGTTTCTCTTATAACAAGGAGCTCCCTACGACAGTGAGGCTGTCTCTTATACCAGAGGAGCTCCCTATGACAGTGATGCTGTCTCTAATATACAAGGAGCTCAATGGTACAGTGAGGTTGTCTCTTATACACAAGGAGCTCCTACGGCAGTGAGGCTGTCTCTTATATACAAGGAGCGCCCTACTACAGTGAGTCTCTTATGCACAAGGAGCTCCTTATGACAGTGAGGCTGTCTCTTATACCCGAGGAGCTCCCTACAACAGTGAGGCTGCCTCTTATACCTGAGGAGTTCCCCAGTTGTTGAGGCTGTTTCTTATGTCCAAGGAGCTCCCTATGACAGAGAGGCAGTTTCTTATACCTAAGGTCCTCTCTAAGACAGTGAGGCTGTCTCTTATACACAACGAGCTCCCTACGACAGTGAGCCTGTCTCTTATACACAGGGAGCTCCATACGACAGTGAGTCTATCTCTTATACACAAGGAGCTCCCTCCGGTAGTGAGGCTGTCTCTTATACACAAGGAGCTCCCTACGTCAGTGAGGCTGTGTCACCTACACGAGGAGCTCCCTACGAGAGTCAGGATGTCTCTTATATCCGAGGAGCTCCCTAAAACAGTGAGGCTGTCTCTTATACCCGAGGAGCTTCCTACGACAGTGAGGCTGTCTCTTATACCTGAGGAGCTCCCTACAACAATGAGGCTGTCTCTTATACACAAGGAACTCCCTACGACCGTGAGGCTGTCTCTTATACACAAGGAGCTCCCACCGGTAGTGAGGCTGTCTCTTATACACAAGGAGCTCCCTACGTCAGTGAGGCTGTGTCACCTACACGAGGAACTCCCTACGACAATGAGGTTGCCTCTCATACACAAGGAGCTACCTAAAACAGCGAGGCTGTGTCTTATACCCGAGGAGCTCCCTAGAACAGTGAGGATGTCTCTTATACACAAGGAGCTCCCTACGACCCATGGGCTTTGAGCCCCAGGTAAGGAGCACACCCTGCAACCTTTGAGCTGTTGCCAGTGACTAAGGGATCCCTATGTCCCTGGACGTGCACTTTACACCCAACAAGCTCATTTGACCAGGAGCTGTCCAGTGGCGTAACACAGGCCCCAGCAGCACCTGTAGCTCTGCAGGGGATAGGGGAAACACTCCAGAGGTGCCTATACTCTTTGGAACTCCCCAAACCCTTCAGGGATCCCCAAAGACGTCAGAGATCCCCAAATCCTTCAGAAGACCTTTCAGCTCAAAGTGGCTGAATATATGTGAGACATGGGAGACCCATGGACCCCTCATAATATTCTGCTGGGGGGTGTCATCTTACATTGCATCTCCGGAGCTGACCACTGCACTGGAGGAGATCCCAATGACAGTGGAACTCTCCCTTAGACCCAAGTCGTTCCACATGGTCCTGGAGCCTGAGAGGCCCCCCAATGACAGTGGGGTGGTCTCGTGGGCCCGGGGACATCAGCTAACCCTCAGGATGGTCTGGGTATTCAAGGAGCTCCCCATGGCCCTGAAGCTGATAGCAGGGTTCAAGCGACTCCTAGAGTTGCCCCTTGTACATCAGGACCTGTTTAAGATCCTGCAGATGTCCTGTGTCCCCGGAGCTGTGCTTTGTACAAAGGGGTTCAGTATTCCCCAGGAGCTGCTTTGTTTACCTGGTTCTACCATTGTGACCCTGGAGCTGTGCCATGACCCAGGAGCCACCCTGTGACCAAAGATGTGCCCTATGATGACCCTGAACTACGCCATGACTTTGTAGCTGCCCTATGACCCAAAAGCTGCCCTGTGACCCCGGATTTTCTCTTTTTTCCTAAGAATCTCGCTAGGTCCCTGTAGCTGCTCTGTGACCCGGAAACTGCCCTGTGTCCCTGGAGTTGTCTTTGTCCCTAGAGTAATCTGTTACCACGGGTCTGCCCTACGTCCGTGAAACTCCCTGTGACCCTGGAGCTGCCCTATAACCAGGGTCGGATTGGGATCACAATTCGGCCCGGGCACTGACGAAAAAAGTGGCCCACATTCAAGAGGCGTGGCCTATATTTAAGGGGCGTGGCCCACATTCAAGGGGCGTGCCCTTTCATGAAACACCATTTGCACAGACAAGGAATGAAAGTGGGAGGATACTGTTCTTGCACACGACACAGGGCCAAGGTGACAATGGCCTAAATGCTGAGCAACTAAAAAAAATAGCAAGGCCCCTTTTTGTCACAAAATTATTCCAGCCCTCCAGCACAGGAGCACCTGAAAAGCAGCAAAGCCCGTGCTATTACTAACCTACTCAGCCCTCCCCAGACCTTCAGCTCAGGAGCACATGAACAGAGGTAAGGCCCCTGCAATTAGTAAATTAATCAACCCTCCAGGCCTTGGGAAAATGTCCTGGCAGGGGAGCACAAAACACAGCTTTCTGGGTCATCCAAGGTATCCAGGTAGCCAGGGGGGAGGCTGAGGTGAAGCTGGTGCATGGGAAGTGCCTTCCCAGTGTGTTCTGGCAGTTTGAGTGTTTACCATTTACTGTAGTATTACCCTTGTACCTGTGTATGGTACCCTTTTGTAACTTGCACAAGTCACTTTTCTCTTGTAACACACTGTTTTCTCCTCTCACTTTTGTTTGCTTTAGATACTTGCACAAGTGCCACCATTGCCAACGTAACGTTTGTTCTTGTGCTGGAGTGTCTGCCATTAATTGCAGTATTATACCTCTACTTGTGTTTTGTACGCTTTTGTAACCTGCACACATGTCACTTTTTCCACCTGTAATGTATCGATTGCTCCTCTTGTATTTTGGTTGCTCACTATTGTCACTTTTGATTCATGTAACTTAACGTTTGCTTTTGTAATTTGTCCACTTATAATTTTCTCCTCATGTATTATTGCTGTTCCTAGTGTGAAGCGCTCTGACACCTTCGGGTAAAGTGCGCGCTATATAAAATCGCATAAATAAATAAATAAAACAAAAAAATTCCAAACATCACCAGGCCCCCACAGCAAGACCCATTCTTCCTCGCCCACTGTGCCCTGAATGTGAAGGACTGTGGGCGAGGTGTTAAGACTAACACCGTTTCTGGGCTGCATGGGCGCCAGGGGGCCGAGGTGCAAATGGCTCAAAGGCCTGAGAAACACCTGGCCCCGAGGGAGGCCGATTATTGCAAACAATCACCCCTCCCCAGCCTCAGCTTGATTGCTTGGCAGGGCAGGGGTGAATGAGAGCCCACAGCTCAAAATCGCTGTCTGGCCGCACAGCGAGGCTGCTTTCATTTTCTCTGTCTCCGTGCACTCTGTGGGCCGGTTTTTTTTCTCCCCTTTCCTAGTCCACTCTCTGTGGACTGGGACAGGGGAGAAAAAAAAAACGGCCCACAGAGGGCACTGAGGCACCGGCCCTTCGGCCCATTCCCGAATGCCCGCCTTGCCAATCCGCCCCTGCCTATAACCCCCTCGGATGCCCTGTGTCCCTGGCTGGAGCTGCCTTTTGTCCCTAGAGTCAATCTGTGACCATGGGACTGCCCTATCTCCTTTAAGCTACCCGTGACCCTGGAGTTGCCCTATGACCCAACAGATGCCCTTTGTACCCGAGGAGCCCCGCGTCCTTGCTGTTTATACCCTTCACGAGGGGATTTTCCGAGGCCCCGGTAAGTATGATGAAGGTCGACGACGTCTCGCAGTGCCTGCCGGGAGAAAGGTGCACCCTTCTGCCTTCTCTCTCACCTTGAGCACTCTGTCCCTCCAGGTGCTCCACGAATAGAAAGTGCAGGTGTTTAATGTCACTTTATTGTCACTGTTTATTGTCACCGACAGACTCACATGACATGATGGTATTCTCGTGAACGTCGACGTGCGCCGTGACTGAAATACCGTAAACATGAGAAATGACCCCAGGGCTAGAAACCGGTTCCGCGGGGTCGCTACGGGCTGTGGTGTGTCTTCCCAGAACTTTCGAGGAAGTATTTATGCCAGACGACATCTCTTTATTCGAGAAAACTATCTGAGGCCAATAAAGCCCGGTATAGTCTTACAGCGGACGGTGCCTTCGGAGTCCTGCAAACCAGTATATATGTGTATTTTTTAATCGGATGTACATTATGAGTAGGGCACCCGGTTTTATGGTATTTATTTTTGTAACATTTCCGCCTGTTTTCATCCATATTTATTTTTGGGCCATTTTATCTGTATTTATCCATATTTATTTTGTGTTGTGCCTATAAATGAAGTTGAAAAACTGTACATTTCCATATTTATTTAACTGACAGGAGCGCACCCATACTTTGATATCTATCGTGTTTTAGCTATTTAAGCTGTCAAATATTATATACCAATACATATACTGGTAAATCTTAGCATTATACCATAAATGTATGTTAACATATGCCTTTATTTAAATACATTTCATCTAGTTTTTTTAAAATTCCCATGCTGTGCATATGCTCACTTGGTGGCCTATAATTCATGGAGAGTCACCTAAAAGGAGCACAATTTTCTTTTTTTATCCACTTTAAAAAATTAATGCAGACAGGATTTCTGTCTGTATTTATCTGTAAAAATCCGTAAAAACGAACACAGGGAGCCCTAATTAGGAGTGAAGGATATATCGACCTGCCGACTCTTCAGAGACTAGAACAGAACTAAGGGGGGGGGGGGGTCTTGTAGATCGTCCATGGGCTCAGGAAGCCCCAAAGAGGATTGGTGGGCCAAGGAGAGCTCTGTGGTGAATTGGAAATCCAGGCAGAGGCACACCAAACTCGTTAAAGCACCAGAACTAATGGCTCTTTAAAGTGTCCATTAAACTCTAGCGCCAATCAAAGTACCCAGAGGTTCATATAGATAATGAAGCCCCGTGGAGCCATTGAACCAGTTGTATGATATCACAACGCATTCCGTCGCAACGCATGCCTTTACCACGCATGCGTTACAATGCGAATACCTTTCCCACGCATAACCTTTAGCATGAATATTACTTTACCATGCATATTTTTACAATGTTTTTCGTTGTAAATGTATGCATGGTAAGGGCATACTCTTGTTAAAGGTTATTCCCCTACCCCTGAACCCTTCTTACAAATACCCCTCCCCTTCCCTTTACCCTAAATTTTGATCCCTTCGTTTTTTTTTAATTCTAAAATTCCCCTGACCTCTCGACTTTGTCTCGTCTGTTGTCTGTTCTTCATGTTCTATTTTTGCACGTTGCACGTTGGTAAGAGGAAACAGAAGTGAGACTTCTATTTCCTCTAACGACGTCGATTGCCTTTATCAGGTGCGTTTTTTTGGGTGGGGAGATCCCCCAAGCCCCCTTTTCTTTTCTCCTAGTTTTTAATTTTTTTTTCCGGAGGGAGACCCCCGCATCCCCTTTTTCACGAATAGCCTTTACCACACATGCCTACATATCTCGTAGTAAAGGTATGCGTGGTAAAGGCTATTCGAGTTAACCACGCATGCGATGTAATGCATGCGTGGTTAATGTTATGCGTGGAAACGGCAGCGTTGTAGTGGCCATTTCACATTGAACTCAGTGCTACCACATAGACTTCCAAAGCCACTGCATTGAGTCATATAGATGCTCCAGAATCCATACTGAGCCCCCGTAGAGCAGCACTGACCACATTGACGCCGCATAGGGGTCTGTTTTTACATGTAGCTGTCTCCAGACCCCTCTAAAGCCCAGCAGAAGCACACAGAGCACCATTCATGCACAATGACTGTGGTATAATTGATATTGTTAAATGGTCATAGTTCAATCACCAAATCATGTTCTACGCACATTTTTTTTTTTACTAATCTGTAGGTTGGTGTGGGGAAGGTCATGGGATTTCACTTGCCTGAATCCCAAGGTCAACGAGTAAGCTGGGAAGGTTGACCGTGCAGGGTTCTCTTCAGGTCACAATACATCGCTGTCCAATTGAAAGCGGAATTCAGTAGATATATAGGCCATTTGGTGACACCTGTGACTGTGTGCATTCTATTTGCTTGTTTCACGTGTGATGAGCATGCATTTACACGAATTACGAGCATCTGTCACCAAGGCACTGGCGGTTCTCCTATTTAACTGTATCTGTATATAGCTATGGATGTTTTTCATCTTCCACTTTTACAGTCTTGTTTCTCCATACCTAGGTCCACACCCAGGCGATATACTGAATATTCATGTAAGGTATACAGCGGATGGTGTACAACATACACTTTACCTTTCAATCCCTGTTAGAGTAGAATCAGGTCTTCTTGGTCCTGACGAAGTGCCATGATCCTTCCGGAGTATAATAGGCATGAAACATGTTGACCATTTGATTGATACTTGTTGCAGCTAAATAAACCATTGAATCTATTTTATGCTTGATTCACATTTTTTTTGTGGAAACATTTTTGTTGTTTTCATATCATTAGCAAGTCGTAACACATGTATACACGGCATGTTGATAGCATTTTTAAAAACAGTACAATACATTTCTACAAATTTGCACAGTAGTTCTGTCCCTTCGATTGTCTGACACTTCCATCTCAGTCCTCCCCATCTCCACCCCCCATCAATCCTCGTTGTCATCCGAGCCATCACTTTCATTGAGTTCAGGTGGATCACAGACACCTCCTCTATAGTCATTCCAAGCTCCCCAGATCTTAGACCACTTCCGGGGGCACCCCCTATTAACAAACACTGCTTGTTCAGTTATCATGGCCTCATCCATGTTATTGTTCCAAGCTGATAGGGAGGCCACCTCCGCTGGGCCCCATTTCTTTGCTACGTTTCTCTAGGCAATCATGATCCCATATGTAACCCAAGTCTGCCCATGGCGTGTTAGGTCATTGGGTTCCCATACATTTAGCAGACATCTACGTGGATCAGGCATTAGTGAAACTCCTTGTACCTGGGACATAGTGCGCATCACCTGGATCCAATATGGCATTAGGTTGGGGCAATCCCATATTGTGTGGTAAAACATCCTGTCATCTGCACATCGCCTAATACAAAAGGGGTGGTCTATTCAATGCATCTTGTGTAACACTATTCTAGTGTAATATGAACGATGTAGAATTTTTAGTTCTACAAGTCTAAGGCGCAAGGGTATTCCTGCCTCCCTCGGAGATGCCAATGCCTCCTGCCACTCAGACTCATCCATGTCCCTCACGTCTTGTATCCATTTGGTTTTAAGCGGGCCCGTGGGTTCGGGTAAATTATTTACTAATTTCCGATACGTGAAAGACGTGGCCTTCTTTTGCATAAATTCCGTTAACAGTCTATCCTCCAAAGCCGATGCCTCCGGGACATCTGAACCAGAGGGAATCGCTGACATCAGGGCATGTCTGATATGTATATATCTGTAGTGTTCAGAGGGTGCCATCTCGAACAACTGCTGGAGACAGTCAAACAACATCACCTCCCCTCCCAGCCACAGGTCACCCACCGTAGATATACCTTTTTTGTCCCAGTGAGTAAAGCCCTTAATGTTTCTGAGCCGTCCCAGTTTTTTGTTGTCCCATAACGGAGTGAGTTGTGTCAAAACCCCCCTCCACCCTAGTTTTGCCTGTGCAGCGTGCCATAATATCAGTGTGTGTCTTAGCGGGCCAAACATTGTTAACGCTAGGTTTTTATCATAAAGTGGGGAGAGCATGGTGTTGTTGCCAAGTTGCGCCCTGTCTGCCTTATATGCAGTATCTGAGTGTGGGATATGTAGCCAGTGGTTGATTACCTCAAGTTGTGCTGCTCAATAATAGAGCTGTATATCAGGGAGTGCTATTCCACCGTCATACCACCCCCTCACCAGTTTGGCCTGCGCTATTCGTGGCGGCTTGTTACCCCATAATAAATTAGAGACTTGCGTGTTAATAGCCTTGAAGTAGTGCAGCTGTACCTGGTATGATGTGTTTTCTAGGACATAAAGAAAGCGAGGCAATGCCATCATCTTAAAGAGTGCTCCTTTTCCCAGCAATGTGAGCGGAAGCGTTTCCCAGTGCTGCACATCCCTTTTGAGCCTGTCTAGTGGGGGCTGTAGGTTTTTAGTGTAGAATAGCGTGACATCGGCCATAACATATATCCCCAAATATTTAAACGAGCTGTCGGCTACCTTAAGCGGGCAGTCCTCAGGGAGGCTTGGCAGAGGGCCATGCAAAACATAAAGTATGTATTTTGACCAATTAATTGTGTATCCTGAGGCCACTCCGTATTTTCTACATACATCTAGCAGGGACAATATAAAGAGCCCTGGGTTGGTCAAATAAAGCAGTAGGTCATCCGCGTATAGGGATACACAGTCTTCCCAGTCATCCATCCATCCATTTAAGGCCCCTAATTGTAGGTTCCCACTGGAGCCATGCCGCCAGAGGTTCTGACTAATGCGAAAAGTAACGGTGATAGTGGGCAGCCTTGGCGGGTGCCACGTGCCAAGGGGAAGTCATACGAAATGTGACCATTTGCCGTCACATGTGCCACTGGCTTGGTATACAAAAGTCTTACCCATGAAATAAATTTGGGACCAAATCCGAAGTGCTTCAACACCGCAAATAAGAATGGCCACTTAACCATATCAAACGCCATATGGGCACCAAGGGAGAGTATCACTGCCGGTTCCTCCACGAACTCCGCCCTAGCCAGTACCCCATGCAGTCTCCTTAAATACTGTGTTGTGTTTCTGCCTGGCATGAAGCCAGACTGGTCAGGGTGTATGAGTGTTGTGAGGTGTGGCGTGAGTCGTTTAGCCAACAGCTTCACCAGGATTTTAGCTTCTGCATTTATTAGGGAGATGGGTCGGTATGAGGAGCATTGCTCCACAAGTTTACCGGATTTTAGTATTGCTACGATTGTAGCCGTGCGCTGGTCCAGTGGCAGTTCTAAACTATCAAGAAACATATTTAGCAGGTGAGGTGCCAGGTGATCAGCTGCGCTTTTATATAGTTTAACTGGGATTCCGTTTGGACCTACGGCCTTGCCCGATTGTAAAGCCCCCAACACCCCTGTTAGTTCATCTAATGTCAGATCATTTTCTAATTCCGCTGTTGCTTCCGACAGTTCCGTTAGTTTTGGCATACATAAATCTTGGATGTACGTCAGTGCTTCGTCTTCGGAGATGTCCGAATCGGAAGAGTAAACTGTTTGAAAGTGATGTGCCAGCATATCTACTATCACCTGTGGGTCAGTCTCTACCTCTCCAGTCTCAGTGCCCAACCGCGTTATCCATCTGTCACTTTTTTCTTTTTTATCCAGCCAGGCTAGTAGCTTCCCCGCCTTGTCACCCACTTCATTTATCTTATGACGTGTGTTTTGTATTTGGTGGAGAAGTGTGGCTCAGGGGTTAGAGGCGGCAGACCCGGAAGCTGAGATTGGCCCTGGACCAGGGTTCAATTCCCTGCCTCGGCGGGTCTTGGGCTAAAAATTCCACGGACTCGATAATTCTCGCTCTGGTGCCTTCTCGACTCACAGGTTCACACTCTGCGACTCTGGGCAATAGCTTGCTTAATCTCCACAACGGCCCCTCGCGGCGGGATGCCTGGCTTTCACCTTGTGGATACCCTGCCGGGGTTATCTCACAGGGGAATACCAGGACGGGTTCCCTAAGCAAACGCCGGGACACCCACTGCGGGTAGCTGTGCGCTATATAAGCTCAAATACATAGTGTGGTGAAACATTCTTTATGTTGGAGCTGTCGGTGCCTTAGTTCAGCCGCCGACTCAGGGGTAGGGTTTGTGCGTGGGAGTCTTCCGCTGCGTAGAGAGCAGATTCCAAGCTGTCTAGCTCTGCCTGAGCTTCCTTTTTATGAGTTGCTATAGAAGAAATGGCTCTCCCTCACAGCATTGTTTTAAAGGCCTCCCAAAGCGTGACTGAAGATGCCACTGTACCCACATTTTCGGTAAAGTATTGAACAATCCCTTTCTTAAGCTCCTTTCTAATATGAGGTATACGCAGATAGCCGGGGCAAATCGGATACATCCTGCGGCGTGTATGCTGGTGATATGTGTATTGTAGTCGGAGCGGGGAATGGTCGGAGATGCCCCGAGGTCTGCTCTCTATGGTTTCAATATTCTGAAGGCACCCCAGGGAGCCTAAAAAATAGTCTATTCTAGTGAAGCTATTGTGGACACCTGAATGGTACGTGTACTGTTGTTCCGCAGGGTGATTTCGCCTCCACAAATCTATTAATCCCACTGCTTCCAGAAAGCTCTGCAGGCGGGACCCACCAGAAGTTCCTATCCTCCCCAGGAATCTGTCCATGGTGTTGTGTAATGTCGCGTTGAAGTCTCCACCTATGAGGAGTTCCCCTTTGGGAAGATTAAGTAGAAAGGCACTGACATCTGGGAGAACTACAGAATGCAGTGCCGGGGGTACGTAGACAGAAACAATATTAAGGGGACGACCCTCCCACTGCGTACTGATTGATGCAAATCTCCCCTGGGCATCTATTTTGGTAGCAAGCACTATCAGTGGAAACTGCTTTTTCAGTAATATACCCACCCCACGTGAGCCAGATGTAAATTCGGAGTGGACATTCATTTTATATCCCCCTCTATCCATTGCTCTACTGGCCGTACCCGTGAGGTGTGCTTCCTGCAGTAGTATCACTGCTGCACCTGATCTTTTAATGCTTTGCAGAACTATCCCTCGCTTAATTTTGTCTCCCAGACCCCTTACATTCTATGTTAGCAGCGATCTGATTCACATTTTTTAACCATGACAAAGAGACCCTATTATTAAAACGGAGTTCTTGTCTGGATCCTCTTAGTCATTTTTACACACACTTCCCTCACTCATTCTACACACATTTGTTTTTTTACCCTCACAAATCTCATTGGCAAAAAATGAAAAGACCTCCAGTTAAGAGCTCCCTTGAGGACCCCATTGGGCACCGACCCAACGAGAAGCTGCCCGATGATGAAACATGACACCCCTTGGTGTGTGTGAGGTCCCTTGCTCCTGATAGGAGCATTTTCCTCCGCCTACCACACATACTAGACCTAGACACCTTCTCAGGAACTGCACACACCTTGTTCTTATGGCTTATTTTGTGAGACATCTTCCTCAGAGAGATGATCCTAGGGAAGGGGAGTGATATATGGGGGCTTCATGTTGTTTTAAAAAAAGAGTGATGACGACTATTAGTACAGGAGGTCCTGTGGCACTGGGGGCAAGGTTGTGAGTGGCCACTGTAACACAATTATTACTATCTTGCTACTAAAAAAGGGGAGTGAGTTCCATCTTCCATGCTAGTACTAGGGCCCAGGTGACCCTTTCTATGCACGGAGCAGGACCCACGCAATAGGGGCGAAGGAGATGTAGGGCTTTTTTAACACAAATGGGTAGAAAGTCTGCATTGTGCCTCAGTGTCAGGGGTGATAGCCAAGTGAAGGGGGTAGAGCAGACAACCTGCTTTGCAGAGCTGTAGGTATCATTGGGGTGGTAAGAGCATTGGCACCAAGGCCCTTCAGTATGAGGGGCCAACTGCACCCCAATGATGGCTTTTTCCATTGTTCTTGCCTGCATCATTGCCTGGTGCGGATTGGTGTCAGTACAACGCGATGTTTTACAACGCGTTCCGTTACAACGCGATTTTTACATCGCAAATACCATTACAATGCATGCCATTACAACGCATGGCATTACATAGCAGATGGTATTACAACGCATACCATTACATCGTAAGTATTGGTAAGTATATCTTTTTTTTAAAAAATGTAATAAAGTTAATTAAATTAATTTAAAATAATAAAAATAATATAACTTTTTTAAAACAGTAATTAATTTAATTATAGTAATTTAAAATAATATAATTAATGATATTTAAAAAATTTATAAATAGAAAATAATGTAATGTAATTAATTACAATAAATATAATTAAAATTTAATTAAGTTATAAATAATACATAATATAATTATAATTAATAAAATTAAAAGAATTTAATTAATTAAACATTTTTAAATAATATAATTTAATTATAATCGTTTATTAATACAATTAAATTAATAATATATTAATTTAATATATTTAAAATAATATAATTAATGATATATAAAAAATTTATAAATAGAAAATAATATAATGCAATTAATTACAATAAATATAATTATAATTTAATTAAGTTATAAATAATACATAATATAATTATATTTAATAAAATTAAAAGAATTTAATTAATTAAACATTTTTAAATAATATAATTTAATTGTAATCGTTTATTAATACAATTAAATTAATAATTGTAAATATTGTTATTAATTTAATTAAATTAAATAAAATTAATTTAATTAATTTAATTTATATAAAGTCGTAATACCCCTGTACCCCAAAACCCAAACACTGCCCTAAAACCTAAAAACACCCCTGTACCCCAAAACCCAAACACTGCCCTAAAACCTAAAAACACCCCTGTACCCCAAAACCCAAACCCTGCCCTAAAACCTAAAAACACCCCTGTACCCCAAAACCCAAACCCTGCCCTAAAACCTAAAAACACCCCTGTACCCCAAAACCCAAACCCTGCCCTAAAACCTAAAAACACCCCTGTACCCCAAAACCCAAACCCTGCCCTAAAACCTAAAAACACCCCTGTACCCCAAAACCCAAACCCTGCCCTAAAACCTAAAAACACCCCTGTACCCCAAAACCCAAACCCTGCCCTAAAACCTAAAAACACCCCTGTACCCCAAAACCCAAACCCTACCCTAAAACCTAAAAACACCCCTGTACCCCAAAACCCAAACCCTGCCCTAAAACCTAAAAACACCCCTGTACCCCAAAACCCAAACACTGCCCTAAAACCTAAAAATACCCAAACACCCCAAAACATATACATCAGTACCCCAAAACATATACTCCTATACTCATACTTATTTTAAAAAACACTTAAATTAATATATTTAATTTATAATATTTAAAAACGAAATAAATATTTTTTTATAATTAATAATAATTAAATCAATAATAACATATTAAATAAAATAAAAAAAAAAATTAAATACTTACCAATACTTACGATGTAATGGTATGCGTTGTAATACCATCTGCTATGTAATGCCATGCGTTGTAATGGCATGCATTGTAATGGTATTTGCGATGTAATAGCTGCGTTGTAACAGCATTACGTTGTAAAAGATGCGTTATAGCGGTAACACACCCCTGGTGCACACTTGCTGTGCCAGCATTGCTTTGGGCCTCATAGCATTGGCCCAGGGAAGGTGAAAGATGAAGCAGAGTTAACACCTTAGTGTGGGCACTGATAGATGGCAAGGAGGAGGATGGGGCAAGATCAGAGCCCATGATTTTAACAAAGGACAGAGAAGACTGCCCACTTTCCAAGCTCATATCTATCATTAGTAAAGGAGGTGCAGTGGCACTAGGGTCCGAGGGGCCCCTGGCATCACAAGCATGTCTGTATGTCTTTACAAAAGGGGTATGGAGACCCATTTTCTTCACTAGTATTAGGACTGAGGATACCTTTGCTATGAAAATGGGGACAACATGTGGGAGCTAATTTTCTCTGAAAGAGACAAAGAACCTGTTTCAAGATTGGAATGATGATCAGATATGTTGGGCAACGGCTGAAAGAGTCAGGGAAGAGAGGTTGTTACTGAGGGCTACAGCTATCATTAGCCAGCAGGTGTAGTTGCATTGGAGCCTAGGAGGGGGAGGAGCTCAAAACACCCCCATTTTGGGTACCAGTTTTTTGGATCAATTTCTGTTTTTGTTACATACATTTGCTCTTTTACAAGTATGTTATTGTTGATTATGAGCTACAGAAAAAGTATCCCTGAAATTCAAACCATTTTGCTTAGGGGGACTTAGAGCATGCAAGTTTGAAAGCCTCTGAATTTGGGTAATTGAGTGGGTTAATAACAATTAAGACAGATACCTTTTTAACACTAACACACAAAATGAATTAGCTATAAGGGTGGGTACATTATTTAACCGGATAACACAGAATAAGATGTAAAAAATATGTAAAGTGGTTTACCTACATGTGTAGATGTAACACAATATGAATTAGCATACACAAATGACTTAGTGAGAAAATGTAACCATAGCAACTCTTTTGATAGCTAATGTGACAGGAGATTGAATTGACGAGTTCAACCAATAATTATAACTTATGCCTTAAAGGATATATATGAGGTATTTTCCCAGTTCCCTGTTATTTGTTGGAATGCAATTGTATCAAGAGATCAATCAATGTAAACTTGCTGGGCAGTATATTCCAATATTAAGATACGCTACCAAGGAATACATTAGAAAATGTACAAGTAAGATTTTAGTCAAATATTAAATTGATTTGTTTCCAGATTTTCAACTAGAAGATATAAGCACTAGGACATGTAAAAAGGATATGAAATAAGTTACTGTTGACATAGTTGCAAGACCAACAATTACCACTGAAAGCCTTATTCTTCGTGTTTAACCTCAATGGTGTTAATAATCTGTTGTAAATAAAAAGTAATGACTGTGTTGTATTACCAGCACATAATAGTTTATTACTTTTAAGCCATATGTTATCCCATGTATACATGGGCTATGAGAATTGAGATCCATTTGCTAAAGTATTTAATTTTTCTATGTTATCATCATATCTTTGTTATCAACCATGAAGAGCTGATAAATAATTGGAGCCCTATGATTGCAAGAAAGTACTGTCCAAAATTCTGTCTATCAGAATAATCAAGGTATGTAGAAATGTGATGCAATCAACCTGCTCATTATATGTGTATTATGCTCTGTTGCTCCTCAAATGTGTTTGTGGGAACATACAAATGTATTTTGTAACGGTAATGCAAATGTTAATAAAAGATGTTAAAAACTGTAGAGTATTAGTGAGTGTCATTGTTAAGTTAGCATATCGTTTTTTTGAGAGTATTTGATAAATAATCCAGGATTTTAGGTCTTCGAAAGAACAGACAGAATTCTGGCTGACCATTTGATTGACACATAGGGGCCCATTAGGATGGCGGTCGGAAAATAACCCCGACCGTCATGGAAGCGGAAAATAACCACCCGCGGGACCGTGGAAAAACCAGCGGTCAAATTAGGATCAACCGCCAAAAAAGACTGACCGTGGCGAAACCGGCCCAGGAAAAACCACCCGTCGTGGGCGGTGATGTCCAAAATCCGAATGCTGCGGCGAGAAATCAACAACCAGCCGCAAGCATAGCGGAGACACCGCACGGGAAATTAGGATATCCCCGATGGTCCCGCGGTACGAACCGCCGTTTCCAACCGCCGCAGTCGCACACTGGAATGAATGGGAGAGCCAGCAGAAGAGCTGCAGCATAGCCACTGCTTCGGACGATCCGTAGATAACATGGCGCACGATGTAAAAAACCCACAATGAGGACAAACATTGCACAAATCAAAGTAGCCATGCCCCTCAAATACACAAAACACATCCCAATGAAACAAACACATGCCAAACAGAAACATACAATTCCCAGGACAACACCCACAACACATCTGACAGCAATACCCAATTTGGACACACCCACATAGCTGAGTATAAAACCAGCCCCAACCCTGACCACAATCCTTTCCAACACTCAAGAAGAGAAGGGCATTCACTAGATCTGAGAGGAGAGGCAAAAGAACACAGCACACACACATCACCACCACCATCACACCAGCACCAACAACCCCAGCACATAACATACTTCACACACCACCACCACACCCACCACTCACACCCCTGCACCCACAAACACTTTGCACACCACACACCATGTCTACACATAAAATGCCCAAATTCACAGAAAGTGAGTTATCAGTAATGGTAAATGAGATAGTCAGAGTGGAAACACAACTGTTTGGTAGCCTGGTTCAACAGACACCATTAGCCACAAGGACTCAAATGTGGGAAAGGATAGTACAAAGGGTCAATGCAGTAGGGACCACCCCGCGATCCAAGAAGGAGATCATGAAGTGGTGGCATGATCTGAAGAGGGTTGTCAAAGAGAAGAGGAGCAAGAACTGGGAGCTGGCTAACCGGACCCACAGTGGCCCTCCCATTCCACAAAAAACACTTACACCATGGGAGGAGAAGGTGCTTGCCATACTGTGTAGTGTAGTTCCTATACCCCAATAGGCTCTGCGCATTGGAATAATATATCCTATAGATTAGACGTAGGACTGAGGTCGACTAGGTCTCTATCGAATATACTAGACTTAATTGTGTGTGCCAGCTAGCTCAGAGGTCACTAGAAACTTTCTCGAATTCACAAAAAGGAATTAGTCTTTGACAACCGCATAAACATGACAACTTTGTTTCCCCAAGATGAAACGTATCTTCAGAGTGATGGAAACAATACATAGATATTTCACTCAGTCAATCGTGCATGCTTCGTTTCACTAGAGGTGCAGAGAAAGTAGAAAGACGGGCGTTTTCAATAAAAGGTTTTATTGAACAGTCTTCTTTCTCAAACATAAGAAATGAACTGCTACAATCGTAACACCGTTTGTAAAATATAATGCGTACAGTATAAATAGTAGGATAAAATACTACTATAAGCGCATTGTATGGTTCCTAAACCATATATAAATACATACATAAATAACAGAGGCTAAAAGTCCTCAACTGGTGTTTCTAAAATACTTCTACCCCGGTGTACCTTACCTAAGCTTAGTACGAGGGAGGAAGTAAGTGAGGTGTAGCATAAATGTAGTATTCTTTTGCCAAGAATCTGTTCAAGATTTCTCTAAGGGTCTAATCAGCTCCGTACCTTAGTTTAGAATGGAGAAGGCTGGTCTCGGGACTCGAATTCCCAACAACCCGCAAGGGTAGTTTGGAAACACTGGAGCAGGTCGCAGAATAAATTTGCTTAGCATTTGTTAACATACTTTTCATGCCTGTCTTATTCATATTTTTAAAGTAAAAACTTTCTGGGTTTGTAACATTAAAACATTTGAAATACGGAAATTTTCTAAGAAACGTTCTAGAACTACCTTTTGGAGGTGTTGGACAATGTTCCCATTGATTATAAGTAGGGCTCCCGGTTTTATGGTATTTATTTTTTTGCCATTTCCGTCTGTATTTATCCATATTTATTTTTTGGGCATTTTTTCTGTATTTATCCACATTTATTTTGGCTATAAGCAAAAGACGGCGCTCCAGCTAGTATTTTTCCACATTTATTTAAATTGACAGTGCACACATGCGCTCACTTAAACTAACGATTTGTTGTGGCTTTAGCAGTGCTTTAAATGGTCTGGTGCTGAGTAATTTGAAAAGGAGAGTACCTGTGTTTCTCAGTTCTGCTATAAAAGCACTTTAGTACCACACAGTGCTTAATTTGTGCCGACCAGAGCATTACTGTGTTAAACTCCGTCAGTAGTCAAACACAGCACTCTTGAGGGCATTAGGTTGTCTTTTAGTTGTATTTCTACAATAGAAAGCCATCATGCACACTCTCAGCCACTGTTAGATTAAAGCTCTGTTACAATCTGTATAATGTTTAATAACACAAACAATATTTACCTTGAACTACTTACAGTATTAAAACATAGAAATGTGGGGAACAATGTATCCTAAATACAATATTTAAGAGGATAATGCCCAACGTTTGGAAATAAACTTTTGTGAGGACTGAAAAAAATGCAGTATTTAACAGAATTTTATATATCTAATCCAGGCCTAAAAATGTTTTTCTAGGTAACTGCTACTGGCAGTAAATTACATAAAACTAAAGGTCCTTCAGATCAGCCTCACATTTACAGCTTTCAAGTTGAAAACGTAAACAAATAAAGTCAGTCAGTGCGTGTTGAATTGGAATGTGAATGGTTCGGAACAAGCAGTAAATATAGAATACTGCTCACCATTTCTGTAATCCTTATTCGTACCCGTGGGAAGCAAAGGTCACTTACTAAAAAGCAATTCACTTTTGAAGACACGTACTGTACGCTAAACTGCTGTGATGCATATGAAAAGTTAGATAGTGATACAGAAGCAATTCTGTATTCCATGTTGAGCTGCTGCCTAAAAAACATGAATAACTAGAAGCAATTCAGAAGACATTGAACTTTCTTTTCCCACTTCCAACTCTGTTCAGGTCTCACCGAGTCGCCCCCTCCACCCAAGGCACCTTTAACTGCAGGCGAAATAAACACAACCCGACACCCAAGATGACAAAAAACTTCAGTTTTGGAGACTGCTCACGTTTCACAGAGGACTGGAGACAAACTTGCTGCACGAACCTGAGCTGAACATGCAGTGGCATTACTCGGCTCTCTCTACGTATCTCACTTTCATTGATCGTTTTCCAGCAAGTACGTCACTAACTTCTGCGTCTGCTGCTGCCCCCTTTCCCAACTCGTCACAGTAGGGTGGGATCAATGAGGCTTGCTGATCCACCCAATGATCAGCAATGATGTGACGAGCTGGGAAGAAAGGTGATTGACACGCACTCATGGGATTCACAGGATGCAGCCTGAAGTGCCCAAGAGGTAGTCAGTCAGCGAGGGTGGGATACGTGAGGCAGGAGGAGTGGCATTACATTCTGACCGAGGTTTCAAACCAGGGCTGAAGTCACTCCAGCTCTGAAAAACCTGCGACATGGCACATGCGGAGTAAGAGCATGTTTCCTGTGTGCTGACACTGCCTGACCCTTGCGCACAGAGAGGGGCAAAAATATGCAGAACGATTGTTTCTGCAACAGGTGCGAGCCACTTATTTAATTACACAAATAATGGAGGCAAATGGGGATAGGGGGTTAGGGGCGCAGCCCCCCGCGCGCCCTTATTAAGAATGCGCCCCTGAGAACAATCAAGCCTCTGTTACAAGTAAATTGACCTTTCAAAAGACATGTGAAGCACTCGGGTGCGGCTGTCTGTGCCCGGGAAAGAATTTCCAGCAGAAGGAGGGGGCATGGGGAAATAACTCTGGATTCGAGCATGCCAGACAGCAACATTTTTCAGTATTTTGCCGTTTTTACATATAAATACAGACAACGGAAAAATTGTTTTCCGTCTGTATTTATATGTAAAAAACCGTTTAAACGGAAAACCGGGAGCCCTAATTATAAGTTAAAACCATTTCTAGGGTTTGCAGATTTATGCAAGTAATGATGGCCAAAATGATTAAAACAATACATTTCTTCATAATTTGATGAACCTTCTAAGTATTCATGTTTTGTTATTTGGCTGACATTTCTAAGTCTGCCATCATGTTATTAACAGTCTCAAAGTCCCAATCATCAGAAAATGTGCTAGGTGAGACGAAATCACTCAAGGAAACCTTAAATTGATGAGGAATCTTTAGCAGCTCAACAGGGCCATAAATGTCATAATCAGTTTTATCTCATGCTATTCCACCAGGTAGTGGGACCGCTGTGATGTTCACTGATGACAGGTCTCGTTGTTCACGATGAGATGATTTGTGTGACTTCAGGAGCAAGTTGATGTTCTTACTTGCTGTGTCCATTTTAATGTGTTTTCCATCTATCAGCTTTCCCAAACTTAACACAAGAATGAGCCATAGCAGGAGATAAAGTACACCTAACACAATCCAAAGTTCAACGCAAGGTGAAACCAGATATGTATTTGTAAGCTCTTGACCAAGTTCCTTTACTTTTTCCTTGAAAGATTATTTTGCTGGCATAGTTCCAGGTTCACTGTGATCCTCAGAAAAGTTATCGAAGTTGATAAAATAGCCATAGGCAGTCCTTTCAATTGTTGGTATTGCATCCGGATTTTTTGAAATCGCTGGAGTTGCTTGTTCCCTTGACATGCTTGTATAGTCAGAATATACGTCATTGTAGACGGGAGTCTCTTGACGAACTGTTATTTGGGTTTCAAGAGGCACAAGTTCCATGGCTTTGTTGCATAGTCCTTCTTTTCTCACTGCAGGTTTATTAAAGGTGATAAGTCTTTCAGTTTGAACCTCTTGGATAGTAGCAAGATTTTAGTGGTCTGCTGCATCTTGGGAGTCCACTGGGCCTACTACTTATTATCGGCCACATGGTGTGGTTTTACCAGGTCAATTGACACAGACCGGTTCTCCTTTTTTCCAGCAAGGGGCGGCAGTAGTGCTGTTCTTGATCCGTGGATTGCTAGTACAGGTACGGGTTTTCTGTAAGCAGGCCCAAAATCCTTCTTGTCCGCTATTTTCTCCCTGACCAGATCCACAATCTTTGGAATCCAGACAGGTCTTTCTGGGACAGGTGGTTTTTCTTCAGTGGTCGTTGGCTTTTCGTTGGTATTGCTTAGACTTCTTCTTGTTTCATTTAAGTCCTGTAAAACAGCCAAACGATCTTTGATGTCAAAGGGTTTTTGTTCCACCACTGAAGTGTGAAGATCGAGATCTTCAACCAACATTCTAGTACAAAAAAGAATTTCATATGGAGTGATTCCACACAGAGAATTTCTTGGCAGGTTATTAAGACTACATTGGTCATTTATTAGATGTTTGGCCCACCCATCACCTGAACCTAATACCCTAGCTGTTGTAGATTGCTTTATTTCACGTTTTTTTCTCTCCACATTCGAATTTCCCTCAGGATGGAATGGACTCGAAAACCGCAATACAACGCCCAAGCTGGCCATGGCCTCCTTGTGTGCCCTAGAGATAAACGCAGGACCCTGTTCAGAATGTAGCGTGCCGATTGTGTATGTGCCGATAAAGACTCGCAAGTCTTTTATAATAGTTCGGGCGTCAGCTGAGCGCTGAGGCCACATCCAAATGAATCTCGTCTTGATATTTGTGGGACTGCATCAGTCCATTCGGACGTCACGCTGTAGTCAGGAATCTGGTGGTCTTCATAGCTGTGGTATTCGTAACAGTCATCGCAATTAATTCCGAATTCGTATACGTGAGCTTCCATCCCTGGCCACCAGTACATCTCTTCTAATTCTAGTAGAGATTTAGAGATCCCTTGATGTATCAGACCCTCTCCCATGTGTGCTTCAAAAATGAGAGCACCTCTCCTGTTGCTGTTTGGAATTACCCTATCCCCCACTCCAGGGATTCGAGCAAAAGGAACAGAGTTTCCATCAATTATGTATGAATACTCGAGTGGATAATTTAGAGGTAACGCAGCTCCGCTGCTTTTGCTCGTGGCATTGACAGCGAGCATGGTTTCACCGTCTATCATTGTTTTTGAACGATTGATTGTAGCTATGGAAGCCGTTAGCACAGCTGCCTTCGTGGCTTCATCAGCCAATGAATTCCCTGCAACGTGAACGCCATCACGCTGATGACTCAGTGTATGAATCACTACTTGTTCCCAAAGCATTTTATGCTTGATTGTGCCACCTTTTGCGTCTTTAAAACCATTTTGAATCCAGGTCTGCAGATATTCATTGTAAGACTGGACGCAGTAATACGAATCGCACACTATGAGTGTGGGGAATTCGCGATCGGTATTTTCCAGCGCCATCTTGAAAGCCTGTAGTTCAGCCCGCTGAGCTGTACAGTCTCCAAGTGACTGAGTTTTTGTTCACATAGGTTTAAATTTACAATCATGCCAGTGACCTTTAACAATCGCGCACGCAGCACTATAAGCTTGTTTGCCCCCAATCGCGGGCTGTGCTGATCAGTCTATATATATTATACAGCCGTAATGTTCTAGAAGTAGAATTTCAGTTGGCAGAGGACATTCTTGTTCGTATTGGAGAAATTCTTGTGTCTTCAAGTAAGGGTCAAAAACGTATTCAACGTCTGTTGCAGCAAGAGAATTAACCCATTGTATCCATCTCGGATGTAGAGCTTTTACATTTGGAATGCTTGTCTTCATCACTGCCTCTAAGGCAGGTACAGGTGTAACGACTTTAATGTGTTTACCCTGTGCGAGTGCTCTCTCCTTTGCTACAGCAGTCTGAACCGCTGTCAGAATTTTTTCTGTTGAAGTGAATTTCATTTCAGCTTGTGTGTACAAGTGTGATTTGTAAGCTATTGGTACCTTTTCACCATCTTTAAAGGTTAGGTATGTGAATCTGCATCTCCCTGGGATGATTCGGATAACAAGGCTGCGTACATTGTCACGTTTTTGTAAGTGTGTTGTTGCCAACATGTCTGTTTGTACTGAACGCTAAATTTCTGTGTGTTTTTGAGTCCAATTAGTTGGTTTGAAATCAGGTTTGATTAGTTTGTAGAGAGGTTTAACCCTTTCTGCGTAATTCAGAATGTAAGTTCTTCCGAAGTTTAGGAATCCTAGAATTGACTGTAAGTTTTTCAGCGTTTTTGGAGTTTGGAGTAGCGCACATTTTTCTAAAAAGTTTGCTGCCAGGCTTTTGACTTCATTTGAAAGTTTGTATCCCAAGAATAGGACGTTGAGGTGGGCAATTCTGGACTTTTTAAAGTTGAATTTATACCCTTCTGAGGCGAACCCAAGTATTATGGTGTTCACCCTGTTCAAGTGTCTGTCCAAATCATCATCTGTAAGGAAGATGTCATCGACATAAGATAATGCCTCATCATCATAGGTTTGTAGTAACTCTGTTACTCTCGCTGAAAATAATCCAGGACTGTTCTTGAATTCCTGGGGGAGACGACAGAAGTGTCGTTGTGTCCCCATTATTGAGAAAGCGGTCAAGTACCTGCTTTCTGGTGCAATGTTTTGACAGAGGAAACCGTTTGAAATACCTAAAGTAGTTTTATATTTCTTCAAAACTATATTATTCATCAGTGCTGCACTGTGTGAAAGTTTTGCAACAAGAGTTTAAATGTCTGTAATCCAAAACTAGACGATAGGTATTGTCTGGTTTGGAGACAGGAAACAAAGGATTGTTCATTGACGAGGTGCATGTTTCAATCACCCCTTGGTATTTAAGTTGATCTAAAATCTCCCTGACCTGTTTTTTAGCTTCCTGCTTTACTGGATACTGCCTCTGAGAAGTAGGTTGTTTTTTTAACTGGATTTTGTGGTGAGGAGAATCCTCATCCCATCCCATATGATTTTTATATAATGCTGGAGCCTGGGCAACAGCCCATTTTCTGGCATAGGTGTATTTTTATGAATAGGAATATGATTAGAGAAGGCTGGCATAATTATTTCTTCGCCATGTGGGCACTCCCTGACACATTCAGGTGGCCAGTCTTTTTCAGCTAGAAGGATGTCATAACCCTTAGATAATTTTTCCCAAAAAGAGTGCTTTTATCTTCCAAGTTATATGCCCCTCTATTCGGAGTGTTACTTCATATAACTTATGGGGTACACTAACTCTGGTGTCTGCAGTTTCAACCTGAATGCATTTATTCAGATCTACTGTCTCCAGATGATCTTTCAGAATCCTGCGAACTATGGTGACCTCTGCTGCGCTGTCCAGCATCGCCTGAGACCACTCCCCATTCTTGAGTTGTGTCCTCAAGATCCTCGGCCTGTCTGATTTTAATACTTGCTACCTTCTTTTTGGAGAATTGAGTTTTCTTATTTTTTGGAACGTGTTGGTCGTCTTTGGACTTCATGCGTTCTTTTTGTTCTGATCGTCCTCTTCTTTCGGATTTCTGCGAGGAAGTCTGAAAGGTATGAGAGGATCGTGTATCAGTATCTTGATATCTATCAGGTTTTCTTAAATTATCCCTATTTCTAAGGTTATATCTCTTTTCAGAGTGCTCCTTTTGAGGAGATCTACCTCTGGACTAAGAGCGCTTCTCTTTAGGAAGTGAGTGTCTACTATTTTCCCATTTCTTTTTAGGAGTAGTTAGATTGTTTTTGATAAAAACTTTTTCAGGATTTTCTGTTAGTTCAGGTTTTACAGGTTTCCCTCCCAAACTATCTCTTCCTAGTTCTTCATAGGATTTTTCAATAATTCTGGCAAGTTCATATGGTTGCTCAGTAATATCAAGTTCTTTTAATTTTTGGCGGATTGCCACTGATGCTGCTTCACCTTTAATGTTAGCTAATAAGATAACTGAGACCTGTTTGAAATCTTTCAGTAATTTCATAACAAGATTCAAGGCTGGTTCCGGACTGTATTCATTTTGAATCTGTCTCAGAACGTCTGGTATTACCGCCATAGATGGGACACCATGTGTTTTTGTGTAGATTGAAGCAAAGACTGTACCCCAAGTGTCACAGTCCTCTATGTGTGGTGCAATCCCCATTGGTAAACAGATTGTTAGAACCCTGTGTTTCTCATGAGGTGTACTATCGAGAAATACTACCTCTATTTGAGTAACTTTCTGGGCTAACCAGAATGGAATTTGTTCCCTTTTTGCGGGCAACTTACCGATTACTGACTGTATAGTCTGTGGTGTGATTTTGTTTGTGTTCCCCTGATGAGGGGTCTGCTGTGGAATTCTAATAGCAGGTTGGACTGTTAAGTTCCGCATGACATATTGAACCAATTGTCTATGGATTTTTATCAGTTGTTTTAGCTGAGCTAACAGTTCTACATCTGACATTCTTTCAATGTTAGGATTTGGTGTATAGCTGGCTAGTACCGGCCATGTAGCTCCTGGTCTACCTAGTAGACCGAGCCTGGTAATGTGATTTTGATGTTGTAGGGCGCCATTAAACCAGAGTTGATGCTCTTGGTAAGTTAGTGGAATTTTAGCGTCCTCGAAAGGAACGTATTCTGCTTGATGTTCCTCCATTTTATAGTAGTGGAACTCATGTGTTACTGGATTTGCTTGTGGAAAGACAATCCATGAAGAGAATACCTCTGTCTGCCGATATTCATGTGCCTCTATTACAAATATTACTTTACCACCTCTCGATGATACTCCATTATTTATGAGTTTGTAAGTTATAATTTTTCTTACATTTGCCGGGATGTGTATAACATCCTGGTCATTCTCATTAAAACCTGTAGAATCTAGGTTTTTGTGCAAGTGCTGCTCCTGCAGCGCTAGCCAACTCTTCATCACTCTCCGTAATTTTTTATGAAGGTTTGCAGAGCAAGTTTCAAGGAAATAAAGATAAGGTGCACAATATTTGGGAACACTGTATCCTTCAACGTTGAACAAAACCAAAAATTAATACATAGGATTTTTCGTCCTACTCAGTTTAAGGCGGATATTTTATCCTTTAACCCACTCCAGACGTCTATTGGAGTTTTTACGAGATAAAGGAGTCTCTGTGAAAAGCACGACTGAGTTACTCTAGTAAATTAGTGCCTTACCAAATGTTGGGCGCCATGTAATGTAGTTCCTATATTCCCAATAGGCTCTGCGCATTGGAATAACATATCCTATAGATTAGATGTAGGACTGAGGTCGACTAGGTCTCTATCGAATATACTAGACTTAATTGTGTGTGCCAGCTAGCTCAGAGGTCACTAGAAACTTTCTCGAATTCACAAGAAGGGATTAGTCTCTGACAACCGCATAAACATGACAACTTTGTTTCCCAAAGATGAAACGTATCTTCAGAGTCGTGGAAACAATAGATAGATATTTCACTTAGTCTATCGTGCATGCTTCGTTGCACTAGAGGTGCTGAGAATGTAGAAAGACGGGCGTTTTCAATAAAAGGTTTTATTGAACAGTCTTCTTTCTCAAACATAAGAAATGAACTGCTACAATAGTAACACCGTTTGTAAAATATAATGCGTACAGTATAAATAGTAGAATAAAATAATACTGTAAGAGCATTGTATGGTTCCTAAACCATATATAAATACTTACATAAAGAAAAGAGGCTAAAAGTACTCAACTGGTGCTTCTAAAATTCTTCTACCCCGGTGTACCTAACCTAAGCTTAGTACGAAGGAGGAAGTAAGTGAGGTGTAGCATAAATGTAGTATTCTTTTGCCAAGAATCTGCTCAAGATTTCTCTAAGGGTGTAATCAGCTCCGTACCTTAGTTTAGAATGGAGAAGGCTGGTCTCGGGACTCGATTTCCCAACAACCTGCAAGGGTAGCTTGGAAACACTGGGGCTGGATTTCTTGGCAGGAGAAAAGACAGCGTCTCTCTCAGTGCGTCTGCTGGAGGGTTGGCTTCCTTCGGCACTTGCTGTAGCAGGGCACGTCGGCCAAGTACATAGTCGAACTGCTCCAAACCACCGTGTGTTTGCTTGGGCGAGTGTGTGCATATTTATACCTTGAAGGTGCCAGGTTTGACGTATAGTTGGACATAATAATGTCATCAAAGGGTCTCAGTTCTATGAAAACTCCATGAGTTCTTGGATAAATCAATACTCAAGCAAGGGAAGTCCCTGACTGCTGAAGGCGGGTTTTTCCAAGAAATCGTTGTGGATTTTCAGAACTAGTGGAAGTAGCCCTGCCGTATTTGGACTGCATGAGCTATGCCTAAATATGGTTATGATTTCTATGCCTATATAAGGATATGGAGATTTATACCTATGTAAGGGCATGAATCGGGAAACTTACAATAGGGTTCTAAAATGATACATAACAACTGCTTCCAGAGAGTCTCACAGGACTAGCCGGGGGAGTGAAGGCTGGTAAGTACAAACAAATGATAACCACCACACTGATATGCACTGTCTTGCACAACTACAAAGCCACACAACCTAAGACAAATCCCATCCATCTGCACCACACACTCACAAAAACCTGTCTCACAGATCCAACATTCACTCACTCCCATTTACCCTAAACGTAGCTAGCAATATTACCATGAGAGCATGTGTATAGGCAGCCAGCACTACAACTCCCACCAGGCACCCTTGTCCCATACCCCAGCAGGATGGAGCCCTCCCCCACCCACAAGCACTTGGAAGAAATTGCAGTACTATGTTGAAACAATGTGAACTGGCCCACAATGTGTATGTAATTATTTTAGTCACAGTTTTGTGGCCTGAATTTATGACCCATTAGGTGCTATTAAAATACCCCTCACACACCAACCTGGTTGGTGTCATGCTTCATCATCGGGGTCCCAACCAGGCTCCCGAGTGCCACCTGGTTGTGCTACGACGCCTGATTACAGCGGAGCGGGTGTGGGTGCAACAATGTGATGCGATGTGAATAAAATACAGTTAAAAATACCTCTGGGAATCCTTACCTTTGTATTTTAATGTTGGCGGCCCAGGGTATTAATTAAAAATATGTGTAGTGCAACTACTAAAGGAGTAATTTTCCTATGAATTGGCCTATGTGTGGCGGTCTACATGTTTCAGCCCCCTCTGAGTGTTTAACTGGGCTTTCTTCAGGACCTAGAGGTGGAAAGTGAGTGGTGAAAGGTGAAAGTTGCCACGTGAAAAAAAACAGTGTTTTCCCTACACACTCACTAAGGTGTGTGGTAAAGAAAAGAGGAAAAAAGTGTTGGCGTACTCACAGACACTTTAGAGTAGTAAAAAAATTCCTGTGGGGGAGAAAGAGACAATACACAACATATATGGTTTTGCAACATAAAATGCAATCTTAGACATTTACCAGCGTCAATGTCTAAGATTGCCTTTAATGTTGCAAAACCATATATGTTGTGTATTGTCTCTTTCTTCCCCACAGGAATTTTTTTGCTACTCTATAGTGTCTGTAAGTACGCCGACACTTTTTTCCTCTTTTCTTTACCACACACCTTAGCGAGTGTGTAGGGAAAACACTTTTTTTTTCACGTGGCAACTTTCACGTTTCGCAACTCACTTTCCACCTCTTGGTCCTGAAGAAAGCCCCGTTAATCACTCAGAGGGGGCTGAAACATGTAGACCACCACACATAAGTCAACTCATAGGAAAATTACTCCTTTAGTAGTTGCACTACACATATTTTTAATCAATACCCTGGGCCGCCAACATTAAAATACAAAGTTAAGGATTCACAGAGGTATTTTTAACTGTTTTTTTCACATCACATCATATTGTTGCACCCACAACCGCTCCGCTGTAATCAGGCGTCATAGCACAACCAGGTAGCACTCGGCCGCCTCATTGGGACCCCGATGATGAAGCATGACACCAACCAGGTTGGTGTGTGAGGGATCTTTTAATAGCACCTAATGGGTCCTAAATTCAGGCCACAAAACAGAGACTAAAATAATTACATACACAAAGAGGGCCAGTCCACATTGTTTCAACATATTACGCATCTAGGGACAGGACGCGCCCGCATACCCTCGCTCTCCCATTGATTTCCTAATATATTCTGCAGCGCACAGCTGTGAGAGCTCTGTTTTTTGAGCTACCATTGGTTTTACACATACCAGTGCATCAATATTTACCTTTACCATGGCAGAAAACCCAGGCTTGGGTTTCACCTTGGATGACGTCAACAGCATCTTAGCCAACCCCCCCACTGATGGCAGACTTTAATGTGGCAACATCAATTGCACAAACAGCAGACTGGGAGAGTCTGAATGAGAAAAAACGTAACTGCATAAGAACCATCCTCCACGGGGTAATTTTCACAGAATATCTAAGAAATAACACTGCCCCAAGAGGCCTTATAGTGACGAATGCCCCACGTATCTTCTTGGACGACACTACCTTCCACAAGGACTGGGCACCAATAGCGTGGAGATGCACCAGAGATTGGATTATCCTGATAATCCAGACAGCCAAATGCATCTCTGATGCCATCCTCATTGAAATTCAGGCCACCGTCTCACACTTCAAAGCCACTCTCACTTCATATAAGAAATTAACAAGATCAACAAATTTCAGAAGGACCTTAAAAAGATTTCATAGTCCAAAACATACCCCTACTCTGACACCGACTACAAAGCTCCCAAAAGAAGCGACACTTCAGGAGGATCTTCGGTTGAAGACTCATCTGGAAGCAGCAACTCCAGCTCAAGTAGTTATAGGAGGAAGCAGCAAGGAAGAGGTAGAAACCCGGGGTGGCAACGACCATGGATTCCAGCACCACCAGGACCCAATATGCACTACACCGGCCAGTACCCACCGATGCATCCACCATATGGATATGGCTGGAACATGCCATTCGGACCCCCACCACCACAGCCCTACCCCAACCAGAACAAACGGTTTCCTTTTTTAGGGGGAGGCCCACGAGGCCGAGGGAGAAGGCGCCGAGGGAACCAAGTACACTGGGGAGAGGATCAACACGAAGGAGCCCTAACGAGGAGCAAATCCAAAGAACAGCAACCAGGGCCCAGCATGAGGTGAGCTTGGTGACCAACCTCTCATCATACAATCTACCTCCAAATGAACAGCCAGTCCTAGAGAAAGGACTTGGGTTTGTACCTACGGCCAGACTGGACAAATTCCAGCTACATTGCGAACTAGGGACATTCTTCAGAAAACTAAAACTCAAAGCCTTTTTTGAAAACTCCCCTTTTGATGCCACTCCTGAAGCTGAAGGGGACACCCAATTCAGAGTAAAATCTTCCTTTATGTCGCCCCCTACCACCATTCCCCCAGAAATAACCGTATACGAACAAGCGGTATTCAGAGACATTGAAGAGCTTAATGAGGACCACACATTTCAGAACACCACCACTGGAGAACGAGCGGCAATCCAGTCTTTAAGATCCAATGATTCCATTGTCATAAAACCTGCTGACAAAGGTGGAGGCACGGTCATCATGAACAAAGAAGATTACCAAAAGGAGTGCATAAGACTCCTCAGTGACACAAAAAACTATGAGAAACTTAACCAAGATCCTAGTGACAACCTCAGATCACGCATCAACAACCTGGTTGAAGAGGCTGAAGCCATAGGTCTGATTACACCAAGTGAAGCCAAATTTCTCACTACCACAGAAGGCAAAATTCCCTACTTCTACATAGTGCCTAGGATTCATAACAACAAGACACCACCTCCCAGACGTCCAATTGTATCGGGCATTGGGTCCCTGTTGGAACCACTGTCACGCTACTACGACTTCTTCCTCCAACCCATGGTCAAATCCACCAACATCTATTTACAGGACACAAAAGACCTCCTCAGACTTCTCGAAGGCCTGCCATACAACCCAGAGACTTCGTTCCTAGTTAGCCCCGACGTGGAGAGCCTCTACACGAGTCTCCCCCAAGATGACACCCTGAGAGTCCTTGAAATTGCCTTAGAAAAAACAGAATGGCAATACCACACAGTCACCAAATTCATTTGGGACTGCGCAAAACTTGCATTAAAAGACAACTTCTTTGAGTTTGAAGGCCAACTATACCTCCAAAAATACGGGACTTCTATGGGGAGCGTTTTCGCCCCTAGCATAGCAGGTTTGTACGTACACCACTTTGAAACCCAATTCATTTTTTCAAACAATGAGTCAAGAATCCCAGAAATTAAATTTAACAAACGCTACATAGACGATATCTTACTCATCTGGGAAGGCAACACTGAGTCACTCATTACTTTTTGCCAATGGCTCAACACTTTCGACCACAACCTTAATTTACTCACAGCTTCCACCCGCAAAAAACAACATTTCCGGGTCTCGATATCGAGGCAGAGGGCGGCTACTTGAAAAGCAAAACACACTTTAAACCCACTGCACGTAACTTACTGCTACACTTCTCCAGTTTTCACCCCAGGCTTTTGTGGGAGAATCTCCCCTCCGGGCAATACTTGCGACTACGGAGAAACTGCACAAGGTTACAGACTACAAAGAGCAAGCCAAAGACTTGAGCAACAAACTCAGAGACCGTGGGTACCCTAAGCGGATCACAGAAAAAGCAAGAAAACGAGCTAGAAACCAAAATCGTGAGGGACTGATTGAGGTACACCCACGTGAAGCCAGACCCACGCCCCTAACATGCGTTACTACTTTCAACGCAGTTTCCAATCAAGTTTCTAACATAATAAAGAAACATTGGAAGATCATTGGGACAGGAAACCTCAAATGGGACCCACCCCTCATTTCCCACAAGAAAGCAAAATCCATCAAAGATGCCATAGTCTCCACTAGACCAATACCCATCCAGAAAAAAGAGAACACTGTCCTAAATGCATTGGGCCTTCCGAAGGTCGTGGGCCATTTTGCATGTGGCAAGTGCAGCGTATGCCACCTCATGAGCACTACCAAGACACTTGACTTGGAGCCAGGAAAAACATGGGATTTGCTCACCCACACTAACTGCAACACAACACACGTGATATACCGTATTGTATGCCCCTGCAACCTTACCTACACCGGGATGACCAACAGGAAAATCAAAACATGCATATGCGAACACCGAAGTACCATACGGTGCAAAAAGAATACAACCAAAATGACCAACCATTTCTTGGAAGTGGGACACAAAACCAACGACATGAGCTGGGTCATCTTTGAAGCCATGAACCCCAACATGCCGAATATCCAGCAACAGTTACTGCTCAAGGAACAGAAATGGATTTACCGCCTTTCCAGCCACAAAACTGGTCTAAATGACAATATTCTGTGGAACAGCCTTAGCAGATGCTAAAATCTTAACACTTGCCCCATACTCCCGGGCTCCCCTCTGCACCTCCTAGTGCCTACCCCTTGCACTAGCACCAATTCCAGTGCCACTGAACCATGCCACCTACATTGCTACGACAGTAACACAACGCAATAGTCCACAAGTACTTTGTCTAGTTCAGTACATCTGCAGTGCCATTGCACCCAGGAGACCAGTTGGTCCCCTGTACCCCTCCACAGGGCCACAGGACTAGCGTAACACACTAGACCCCTGAGCGTACCGCTGCAGTACTTGCGGGACACTTGCGGGACACATTAGAATCCTCATAGGCCCTGTACCGCAACACATTTCTGTTGCCCTATAAGCCCTTCAATGTGGTCCCTCCATTTTAGCACAGTTACACAGCCCAGGAGACCAGTCCTATACCATTGCCACCCCATACCTCGCCCCACCCACTAGTGATCAGCGCGGGGGTCACATGCTCGCCACAGAGTCTCAGCCCCCACGAGAGCTTTACATGTGACTCTCATACTTTCTTCTCAATGCGGCACACACTATGTTGACCTCTCTGCACCTGTTGCTAGGCTCACAAGCCATAAGCACATCTAACCCTTCTCCAAGATGGCCGCCCTTCTTGACTCAATATCACTGGCCATCTGCGCATGTCAGCGCATGCGCCACTTACCGGGATCCCTTAGTCAGGGCCCACCCGGAAATGCTCCGGCGCACGTACCACATTTGCAAAGCTTACTATTTAAACAGCTGATACCGGCACTCATTTACTAGCCAGGACGACGATGGACCACAGATAGGTTTGATGCAGAGGACACACTTCAACCAAGTAAGGCCTCTAGTAACTTCCGACGCTGCACCTCCAGTGAACTTATCGTTCCGATAGAGTTCACAGCAGGTCTTTCATTTCTTTTACTTCCATATTTGACATTGATTGTGCCTCTTCCCCGAGCCCCGATTATTGCCTTAAAACTCTGTGGCATTGTAAATATTGGTGCATTTTTTAACCCCTTATTTTACTATTCTGGTAGCACTGTAATATACACCGCACCCAAAGCGGTCTCTTTACAATATTATTTCGGGGCACTGTTTGGGTTTTTACAGCTTCACTCAAATGCATGTCATTTATTAAACAGCACGCAGCGTGCCATGGACCGCTGGGTTCTCTCCCCAGCTGCCCTCCAGCATGCACCAGTGCCACAGACTCCAGTGCATGCACAAGCGCACCACGAGCTGTAAATACAGCGCAGACACCAGTACACAGTTTTACTTTAAATGCAGCGCTCAACTGGCATAACCACTGCTCCCAGATTATAAAGATATCTTTGCCATCCTTCTATATACAAATTAAGTAAAGGCATGCAACACAGTATCCATGCATGCCGCTTTGCTTGAGCCAGATTTTAGTCACCATAATGGCCTTTCAAGATTACTAATGCATGACGCTGGTAAATGTCCAAGATTGCATTTTATGTTGCAAAACCATATATGTTGTGTATTGTCTCTTTCTTCCCCACAGGAATTTTTTTGCTACTCTAAAGTGTCTGTGAGTACGCCGACACTTTTTTCCTCTTTTCTTTACCACACACCTTAGCGAGTGTGTAGGGAAAACACAGTTTTTTTCACGTGGCAACTTTCACCTTTCGCCACTCACTTTCCACCTCTTGGTCCTGAAGAATGCCCCGTTAATCACTCAGAGAGGGCTGAAACATGTAGACCGCCACACATAAGCCAACTCATAGTAAAATTACTCTTTTAGTAGTTGCACTACACATATTTTTAATCGATCCCCTTTGCCGCCAACATTAAAATACAAAGGTAAGGATTCCTAGAGGTATTTTTAACTGTATTTTATTCACATCACATCACATTGTTGCACCCACACCCACTCCGCTGTAATCAGGCCTCGTAGCACAACCAGGTGGCACTCGGCCACGTGGTTGGGACCCCAATGATGAAGCATGACACTAACCAGGTTGGTGTGTGAGGGGTCTTTTAATAGCACCTACTGGGTCCTAAATTCAGGCCATAAAACAGTGACTAAAATAATTACATACACATAGTGGGCCAGTCCACAGTGTTTCATCATATTACGCATCTGGGGACAGGACGCGCCCCGCATACCCTAGCTCTCACATTGATTTCTTAATTCATTGCAGTACACCAAACTACCTAACAGGTAGGCAGCCATCTTCATGGGAGGGCTGTTTGGGGATGGGACCACTACTCCCACCATGCCCCCTGTCCCACAACATCATCAAGATGGATCCCCCCCCTACCCCACCCAGAAACACTTGGAAGCCATTGCATTGTTCACCTTCACCTAACAGGTAGGTTGCCATCTTCCCTGGAAGGGCTGTCGGGGGGTGGGAGACCTGTACCACTACTCCCACCATGCACCCTGTCTCACACCATCATCAAGATGGATCCCTCCCCTACCCCAACCAGAAGCACTTGGAAGCCATTGCATTGTTCACCTTCACTTAACAGATAGGTAGCCATCTTCCCTGGGAGGGCTGCTTGGGGTAGGAGGCCTGTACCACTACTCCCACCATGCACCCTGTCCCACAGCATCATCAGGATGGATCCCTCCCACACCCCAACTAGAAGCACTTGGAAGCCATTGCATTGTTTACCTTCACCTAACAGATAGGTAGTCATCTTCCCCGGGCGGGCTGTTTGGGGGTAGGAGGCCTGTACCACTACTCACACCATGATCCCTGTCCCAGAGCATCATCAAGATGGATCCCTCCCCCACCCCACCCCACCCAGAAGCACTTGGAAGCCATTGCATTGTTCACCTTCACCTAACAGGTAGTTATCTATCTTCCCTGGGAGGGCTGTTTGGGAGTGGGAGGCCTATACCACTACTCCCACCATGCCCCCTGTCCCACAGCATCATCAAGTTGGATCCCTCCCCCACCCCACTCAGAAGCACTTGGAAGCCATTGCATTGTTCACCTTCACCTAACAGGTAGGTAGCCATCTTACCCGGGAGGGCTGGCTGTGGGTGGAAGGCCTGTACAACTACTCCCACCAGGCCCCTGTCCCACACCCCAGCAGGATGAAGGACTCCCCCAACCACAAGCACTTGGAAGCCATTGTAGTACACCAAACGACCTAACAGGTAAGCAGCCATCTTACCTGGGCTGGTTGTTTGGGGGTGGGAGGTCTGCAATACTACTCCCACCATGCTCCCTTGTTCCCCAGTACATCAAGATGGAGCACACCATACCACAAGTTGCATGTGTCATCTAATGGACCACCCAAACCAAATTACAAGGTAGGTAGACATATTCTCCTGTCTTATGACACCACTGAGCAGAATGTAACCCTCCCCCAAGTACACACAGATGTGCCATGCCACAAAGCCAATTGTGATGACGTTACAGGTAAGTAGCCAGTATGTGCACCCACACATTTGTCAACAAAGAAATGGTGCAATATGGCAACACCAGCCCTCTCATTGCACAAATATGCACACCGACCCGCTTGCCATGCACAGTGTGCACACAAGTAAGCAAAGGGAACTGTCACAGCTACCAAAGAGTCACACATGAATGCACATGCACTAGGAAGACTGGGCACAATCATGCCCAGCACACACTGATGAGTGCATTGCCATGGGGCCCAACCGAGAATGACCAGTTCAAAAAAGCGAAAGCATGTGTGTGTTTATAAATCAAGATATGTACATGACAGGACAAAGGCATACAGGACAATACAATGACCAGTCCAAGCCAGATGTGACGTCTGCCAGGTCAGACTAATCAACAAGGAGTCAACAATTAAAAAATGCTGTGCTGGTCCCTACATGGCAACAGGTCCCCGTGAACATAATTTCTGCACGAGTTGCATGGTATGCATTGATCCCTCACACCATGTACAAGTAATGTATGAAACACTGCATCATGTCAGGAGGCACAGTAGTGCACATAGAAAACGATGTGAAGATCAGTCAATTGTGCAGTGTACAGACAGTGGATGACACACAGCTAACACAATGCTTGCAGAGTGCACTACACTGACCATTTCCCATCTAATCCACAGGTGACCAAGAACTTACTGCAGAGGACAACTCTAAAAACCTGCAGAGCCAGTCTCCCCACTCGGTCCATGGACTCTCGGATGTAGACTCCCAGAATTTTCAGGACGATGAGCTCGGGGCCTGCCCATCTGGTGTGCCAGGGAGCAACAGTTCCCAGGACCCCATCCTCCCCAACACCACATCTGCTGCAACACCAACTGCACAGAAGACCCCTGCTATTATGGCCTGTGTGTCCAACACCTCCACCACCACCACCAGAGCCACCTGCAGCACCATCCCTGTCCCAGAGGATGACCACCCCACCCCAACAACTGAGGGCAGCAGGGAGAGTGTGCAGGGACTCACAGTGGCGAGGTGACAGGTCCGTGGCAGTAGGGTAGGTGGGAGGGCCAGGGTCACCCCCAGACCCCAGGAGGCTGGGACCCCATCCCTGGAACACATCACATCAACAGCATTGGACAAATGGTGGAACTCATGGGCCAGCAAGTGGCGTTATTGAGGGACAGGTCTGTACCACTACCAACACCTCCACCCCCCTCTGGTGGGCCGCAGGATGATGGTTCACCATCTTCCCCTGCGGCCACAGGGAGGGGTGAGTCCTCAGACGCTGCTGGCGCCACAGCAGGGCCCACGCCAGCCAAGGGGCCGTCCTAAGAAGAGCCTGGGAGTCTCTGGAGGCAAAGCACCTGCCAAATGCCAGTCACGGAGCCAGCCCTGATGGCAACCATCTTCCCCACTGCATTGACTGTTTGGACTGTCCTTCCCCACCCTGCCTTGTGAATGGCACCTGTCTGTTGGACTGGGTCACCACATCATGTGGTATCTACTCTTTCATCTCATTTACCATGACTGTCAACTCACTGCTCCACCACCACCAGTATGGAAAATTGCACCTCCCCTCACATGTCAACTTTGTAAATAAAATACCTTACACACTTTATTTTGTCCAAGCATTGTCTTTGGTGCAGGATGTACAGTCTTCAACATGTCCATAATGTATCAGGAGTATGTACTGTATGTAGGCAAGGATAATGTCAAGGCACCTAGGGAAACAAGACAGAACAACAATCACTGGTGTGATTGTGGCATCACAGACGTTACACAACATCCACCATCTACATAAGCCAACATGCAGACAACACAATGGGCAACATGTGTCATCATACAAGTCCCGTATACGTTCACAGATGATATGTCACAGTAACATATCTACCCACAGCTGAGTTGACAACTGGCTGTACTTAAACTATTCACACATAGCCCTTCACGACAACAGCAAGATCAACATACAATGGGTATGTTGAACATCATCACCCACCTTCAAGTGAAGTAGCGGGTAATGAGCTGTTGACGCATGTCACCACCTTCCTCCTCTCCACTGTCCTCTCCACTAGACTCAGGTTGTTGTGCAGGCGGGGGTCTTGGGTCCTCATCATCAGCCAGGAGCTGGGGAATCTCCTTGTGAATGGCCAGGTTGTGGAGCATGCAGCATGCCACTACGATCTGATACACCTTCCTGGGCGAGTATGCCAGTGCTCCTCCGGTTTTGTCCAGGCAGTGGAAACATGACTTCAGCAGGCCAAAATTACACTCCACCACACGACGTGTCCTCCCATGGGCCTCATTGTATCGGATATCAGCCGGGGTCCTGGGATTCCGCTCAGTGGGCTCAGTAGCCATAGACGGTTAGGATATGCAGAGTCACCTAGGTATGACAAATAGACATTTCAATGTTGCACATGCAGGGGGCAGCAGGTCACACACCCAGCACACCATACGACTAGACATACTCACCCACAATCCATGCACGCTCTGGAAGCAGATTAGCCATCAGCTGGGGCACAATGCTATTTCGCAGGATGTAGGAGTCATGGGCTGAGCTGGGGAATCTGGCACACACATGCGAGATGATCATATCTGCCAGGCACACCACTTGCACATTAATGGAGTGGTAATGTTTGCGATTGTGGAATATGTGCTTCCTTGCCTGTGGTGGCACAAGACTGACATGTGTGCAATCTATGGCACCAACAACATGGGGGGATGTGCCCAAGGAAATAGAAGTCTCCCTTCACAGCTGGCAATTCAGCACCCCTGGGAAAATGGATATATCTGTCCTTGTATATCATCATGGCGGACAGAACATCACGCAGCACCATGCTGAACATTGGTTGAGACATCCCATCAGCGCTGGCCACTGTCTCCTGGAACGATCCAGTGTCAAAAAAAATGGAGGACTGCCATCACTTTATAAGTTGGGGTGAAAGCTGTTCGATATATCCGGCGAGGCTGCAGGTAGGGCTCCAACATATCACAAAGTGTTTTCAGGGTGGCTCTATCAAGATGGAACTTGCAAATGATTCCCTCATCCTCGATGTCCTCCAGCACTGTCAAGTGACGAATCAGATTGGGCCTCCTCCTAGTTGGGATGAAAGTGGACACATGTCAATGAAATCCATAATGAGATGGACACAGCATATCACGTTCTGGATGACACAGCAAAAACAAAGACTGACTTGATAATTGAGTGACATACCAGGTTACATGGGTGGACATTTGAGCTACACAAAGGGCACACCTCTCTATTTACAATACACAAGCGTCTCAAACACCAGAGAGGTCAATGTGAATGAACATAGTGATATGGCCACATTTCACATGTGCACGCCTGGGAGCGTGGCATCCAGCCAATGTGTGATGAATCAACACCACTGTCTCATACTTAGCTGCTGTACCTGTCACACCTCAATGCATCACTCAAAATTGTCACACATCCACAGCACAATGACCACAGTTGGCGGTGAACTGACAATTGCATGTATGAGCAGACAGAAGAGCACATGTAAGTAACTACATCATACAGTGAGACAGCATTGCCGAGATCATCACTACACCTCAACACATTGATATGTGTACACATTGCAGAGTCCACTACAACACTGTCATGCCTCATCGACCATCTAATTGATAAGTGACATGTGAGGGAGTACAGACCAATCTATATCACACATACATAACCATGGCATGTGTAGGCACCAGTTGAGTCAATGGAACATTGGCATTCTGTGCACGATAATGTGCCCTTCACCATGTGGCCCTGTGCACTGTTGAAGTGTGCCCGATGACCATTGCCATTGTATGTCCCTCAAATTGCGGTAGCTACCGCCTGGCCACGGTGGTGTGTCACTGCCATGGGGCATGCCCTAGAGCCAATGGGAACGATGATTGCGGTGGCATGATGCAATTTTGAAAATCGCGGTAGGCATGCTCCGCTACCGCGGAGGCGGTCATTGGATGCTTTTGAAAGATGCACCATCGCAGTAGTGCACACCGGGCCCCTGCGGTGTATCACCACCGTGGAGCATGCCCTAGAGCCAATGGGAACGATGACTGCGGTGGCATGATGCAATTTTGAAAATCGTGGTAGGCGCTCTGCCACCATGGAGGCGGTCATTGGATGCTTTTGAATGAGGCAGACCTGGACAACCAATTGTTGCAGCTTGGCACCTTTGAAACGACCCCAGGGGGCTATATATGTGTGGGAGGGAGCCTCACATTTCCACTGCTCCCAAGCCTGCTGCCAGAGACCCCTGACCTGCTGCTGCCTCCAGGGACTGCTGCCTGAGACCCCTCATCTGCTGCTGCCTCCTGGGACTGCTGCCTGAGACCCCTCTTCGGCTGCTGCCTCCAGGGACTGCTGCCTGAGACCCCTCATCTGCTGCTGCCTCAATGACTGCTGCCTGAGACCCCTCACCACCCAATTGCACCACAGATGTTCCATGTCAACAGGGATGGCAAGGACAGAGAAGATCCGTGCCAGGTCATTCACAAGCGAGGAGCTGGAGGTCCTGGTGGACGAGGTGCTCGCACAATACCCAAGGCTGTATGGTGCCCCAAATATTGTGTTAAATCCTCAAAAGCGGAGGTGTAGGGCAGGGGGGGGCACACATGCAATTCGACTGATGCAGTATATGCCTGAGGGTGTGGGGTTGTGTCATGCACTGACAAACATGGTGTCTCCAGGGGGAAGGAATGTGTGTCCCTATGTCACAGGTCTCCCTGCCTGCAGTTGTAGGTATGAGTGAAGTGTGTTGCCTTGTCAGCCATACAGTGACATAGTATGTTGGTCATGCAGGTGCCAGGACAGTGATTTCTTGGTTGAATGGCTGTGTGTGCCCCTGTTGACCATCTCAGTCTGAGCCCAGATGCTCAGCACAGTGCCAGCCCACCAAGACAAGGTCACATCACTTCACTTACTGTGTCCTTACTATTGTTTTTTAACAGTCAAATCCAGCTATGCACCATCTCAGCCCTGTAGATTGCACACAACCAGACTTGTGTGGATCAATATTTTGTTTGTGAGTCCATGTCCCTCGATGTCACACACATAACATACTGATATATTCACAGGGCATGGCCATTGAGTGCTGCACAGTCTTGTACACAGTGAGTCCACCCCCAGACACAGGTTGATATGTGATGTATGTGGTGTCCAGACATGCAAAGGACTGGAGATGTGTGCAAGCCACATAGGGGGTTGAGTGCTGGCATCCTGCATGTGTGTGAGATGTGCAGGGACTGTGTATCCCCTCACAACTGCATGCAATCACACCAGCTTAGCCCATGCAGAGTGCCCATGTGAGATGTACCCCAGTGTGGGATGGACAGATAGTAGATTCTGTAATGAGTTTGTGTCTTGCTACTGTACTGATAGATGTTGGTACATGACACTGTGTCACTGATCATTTCCCACTCTTGTCTCCCATGCCTGCAGCTCAAGGTACCCCTGCGTAAGGCCGTGTGTAGGGCCATTGCAGCAAAGGTGCGAGTTCTGGGTGTATCTAACCGACGGCCCACCCACAGCCACAAGAGGTGGGACGACATCAGCCGACTGGCAAAGAACGTGGCAGAGATGACTTTGGGACTGCTTCCTTGCATTGGGAGGTTGGCATGGCGCAGCATGACACCACTGATGGACTGCATCTTGGCGGTGCCTCATCTAGAGCTGGATGCACGTCTGAAGGAGCATCAGCAGCAAGGCAGGGGTGAGTATTTGGTGAGGAGGACTTTGGCTGGGAGTGGCTGCATGTGGACAGGGCCTGTGCCAGCGCTGGCCTATGTGATTTTGGTGGAGTGGTGCAGTGTTGTGTAAGTGGCTGCTGTGCTGGGTGCCAGTGTCATGCATTTTCCCAAACTGTTCTTATGAAAGCAAGCCTCCATGCTGTGCATTCCCATTGCAGTCTGAGTTGTGCTCTTCAACTTTCTTCAGCATTGGGGTAGTTGGGGGAATCAAATTGGTAGTGAACCTCAGTGTTCACAATCTGAGTGTGACTTCATCAATGCGTCCATTGCATAGTCCATGAATGTTGAGGCCTAGACATCTTGCAACAATGTGCACTAGTCTTTGGGCCCCGAGTGCAATATGGTGGTTGCCATGGGCTCTTTGCCATTGTTGACTGTCATGTTGTAATCGTTGTCTGGGTTGTCCCCTCCTGTTCCATCCAGGTCTGTCAGTGGCAACAAGCGGTGTGTCTCCATCATGTCCGTAGGTGTGGGTAGAGCCAGTTGCGTATCTGGTAGACTTCAGCCACAGGCAGGGTGTTGTGCCTTGTGGCCATAACGTGGCTCAGTCATGACAGATAATCAGGATTACATCCACTTCTGAGGTCTATGTAGTTAGTTGCCGCAATGTGATTGCAGAGTGTGGTGTGCAACATGTAGATTTGGTACTCTTTTGTACTGCATTGATAGCATTGCTTTGTACTGTTGCTGCCACTAACCTGACCCTGCATCTCTCTCATGCAGATTCACCAGTGGTCACGGAGGGACAGGAGCCAGACACCAGTGGGGGTGAGACTAGCACTACAGCTGCACAGGAGCCCAGTGACACAGATGTCACCAGTGCCCCAGAGGGGGGCCGGAGTCTTCAGGAGGAATCCCTGCCTGAGACATAAAGTACCACATCATCTGATGCCAGCTGGGATGCATCCATGTTGGCGGGCACAGGGAATGGAGACTCTGTAGCATCTTCTGCCACACAGCGGCCAGTGCCCACCCTCCCACCCACTTCCTCTGGTGCAGCCTGTGTCAGTGTCAGTGTCAGTAAGAGGGTACGAGTTTCATTCACACCTGGCACTGCTGCCCCTGCACCTGTCCCCCCTGCTGCCCACAGTGCGGAGTCTGTTGAGCTTCTGCACCAGCTTTGTGTGGGCCAGACAGCTGTACTCAATGCCTTCAGGGACCATGACAAAAAATTAGCCCAGGTGGTTGCTTACATCGAGGCCATACACTCCGACGTGGGTGGGCTGAACTGTACTGTCCAGGCTTTGTCCTCTACAGTGACGTCTGCCCTTCAACAGGCACATAGTCCTATTCCTGCTCCAGGGCCTTTTTCCACTCCCCAGTTAGTGGCCAAGTCTTATGATAGTGTCCATGGTTCACATGCGTCCAAGTCACGATACAGCACATGAAGCACCCAGCAGAAACAACCCAAGCGGTCCCGCCTGCAGACACCATCCCCACAGAAGAGCAAAGCCACCCCAGAATGCATAGACAAAAGCCCGTCAGCCAAAAGCAAGGCCCAAAAAGCAAAGAAGCAGACCTCAGGCTCACATGCCTCAGGAGCATCCCCAGCTGAGGACTCTCCTGCCCCTAAAGCTTCGCGCAAAGCAAGGCACGCAGTTTCTGTGCCCACTGAGGAGGTGGTGGATGGCAAGGGTACACTGAAGAAGGGCTCAGAGGCACATTCCCCCCCCACCTCGACTCCCATTCCGAGCCCAGTGAAGCAGGGGAAGGAGGGCACTGTAGGGGGTACACCTGGCAAACAGGGGAAGGAGGGCCAGAGGCCAAGCCAGACGAAGAGTTCCGCAGGATCCAGCACGTCACCAGAGGGAGTGCCAGTGTCTGCACCTGATGCAGCTCTGTTGGTATGTGTGCCTGTTGTGTCCACAGGAAAAATATAGGAAGGTGCCCCTATTTACTATACAGGGAGGGGGTCAAATAGGCAAGACAAAAGGACAGACCCTGTTGGGTTGTTTTACTATGTCAAAAACAAACCCAAATACATAATTCTAGAAAAAACACACTTGTAAAGATCAATCTCTAGATTGAAGGGGACACACAATGTTATAATTAGAAAAAAGCACAAAATGTTGCAAGATTAATCAACAATACGTAGATATGGATATTAAAAACTGTTTATTCCTTGCATAAAAACTAGCATAAAAAATGCTTCCCTGAGGGTTACAATCTTATTTCTATACAACTTATCTCTCTTTTTTAGGAGAACAATCTTAAAAACAATCATTGAGAAACAATTAAAAACAGTTGACGCGGCGTTTCGGTGTACAGTTGAAATTAGCACCTTCTTCAGGACCAAAAATGTTTCTTTGTCACAATATCTACAGGTAAAAGACAAAAGGATATTTTAGGAATCTAACAACATTGTGTACCCCTATTTTATTTACCTAAACACTCTATTTACGGGCTTAATCTATCGCACCATTGATCGCTAATTAATTCACTTTATATACCGCCTTCTATGCATAATGCATTAAAAAAACCGCACTATAGTGCACTTCCTTTACCTTAAAGGTATCGATGGATCATTAATAGTCTTTATTTGCTGAGCTGATCAGGATATTCTTTGATTTCTTTAAAGAAAGAAATATAGGTGAGTACTCGTTCTATTATGGAATGATCTAAGTAAGTACTTCTATCTTCTTTTACCTTATAGTTTGCTTTCCTTATCCTTTCTTGTTTGTCTTTACAGCACAATAATTCAATTGGATGCTCTCACGTGTTGCTAGAGCCGTCGAGAATAAAGCTGTAATTTATAGAACATTTTTGTTACTTTTTCTACACGGCTTCATTGGGATTTTTACTTCACCTCTAGAAACACATGCTTTGCTTACCGTTAGTTTGCGTTAAATGCTGTTCTTGTATTAAATTAAGAACTGTTCCCACTTTTTCAATTTTGGGCCGCTCGAACTGTAAATAAAACGAGATATAGTGTTGCTACTTATAGTCACTTATATTGTGAACAAATTATATACACACAGCGCTTTTTGTATCGTAGCTTTTAATATCAGATCTACTGCGTGACGTCAGGGCTAGTCCCCTGATACGTATATTAATAATTATACAAGGAAACCTACTGATTCTAGACACCATGCTCCCGAGTGTTAGAACATCTCGTGCATATTTATATACGTAATATGCGGCATGGGTAAACAAACATACCTCTTTCGTTTGCTTGTTCTTTTATATATATATTTTTAAAAATATTCCTGTCTTTAAAGTACATGCTACAGCACATTGTGTCATCACGTTCATCTATGTATATGCTGTATGTGGCGTTTTTATCACAACAAATACTGAAACCATCTTTCTTGCATTAATATAAAAAACGGCGAAAAACACAGAATATTTGCCTCCTATTAAATACCATGATCTACTCTATCCCAATGACTACCTCTGCATATACTCGTCCCGTTACCCAAACCACGGTGCCCAGATATCGCATGTTCCAGGGTTTTTTTTTAAGGACATACCGTCACATACCGTTTGGAGATACTCACAATTCCTATATATATCATTAGGTGGCTAACTGTTTAGTGTTGGACCGTACCAAACTACAGAATTCTAATACTAACAGAATATAATGAGCGGCGTACGTCGGTCAGCAATTTCCTACAGTTCCGATTGATAGATAACTCCTACCTGTTAATGGAGCTCCTCTCGTGTTGGCGTGTAGCTCTCCCGAAATGCAAAATTAATTTTGCTTCCTTGATCGTCATTTCTTTATACTGGTCCTTCTTTTTGACCCCGGAAATACTAAGGCGTACAATCTTAAATAATCTAAACCGCGCATGATTTAAAACGCAGAATATCTATAATTTATTTAGTATTAAAAATTCTTCTAGCTTGTATTTTATTTATATAACATATTGGACCGGTTATTTTAAGTTTTATCCTGTCCCACGTACCCTCATGATTTTAGGCACCATCTTTGACTAGTCATCAAGTAATTATCAGAATGGCATTTTTATTCCTAATAGTCAGGCCTTTTTTATCATTTACCCGTTATACGTCCCTCAACTCATTAATTATATATTCAAGTCAGACCATCACAGTATAGGACCTATAACCTAAATGAACATGTATATACCTAGAAATACATTGCAATCGATAATGGCGGCCATATTTTGGTGGTTAATAACAACATATTGATAGATATGTGCCAGTTTTGACAAGTTCATCTCATATATTGATGGCCAATAATTCATTCCATTAAAGCACATTATTGAGTGTCACTTTTATAAGTACAGTAGAATGGGATGTCCGATATTCATGCCATCATTTAACATAGTTTGATTGTCTAATACCGTAATGTTATCCAATTTATACTCATTTTGACAAACAGTGTCGCATATATTACATTGTATTCATATTCCACACCACTTCCCATTAATCGCAGTACATAGAAGCCATTTCAAATCCCCAAGAAGTGGAAAGGCACCCCTCAAACATCCCCCACCCACACTGTGTCTCAGGTCTGCATTACTCCACCTCCACGTGCCACGACACCACCTGGTCCAAGCAGCCCTCCGGCTTGCCAAGCCACTGATAGCTCTACCTCACCTGGGCCGCTCTCTCCCCAGTCAAGTGCTCCTGCTGTCCCCGACACAAAGCCAGCTCCCAGTCCGCCTGACAGCCAAGTGTGAGTGCTAGTCCCCCTAGTCCCCATCACACACCTGTCTCTCACACATGTGGGCCTGTACTGCCCATTGTTACCCCCCTGACTGTGCTGCTGCCCTTGGAAGGGTACAGTCATACACACTCCATGTGCAGCCTCTCATGTACTTGCTGTGCACTTTGCCCTGAACACTGGCCTTGTTGCTCTGCTGTATTGGACTAGTCCCTGTGCAGCCTCTCATGTACTTGCTCTGCACTTTGCCCTGCATACTGGCATTCCTGTTATGAGCTTACCTGTGCAGATTCTCATGGATATGCTGTGCACCCTGAACTGGCCACTGGCCTTCCTATTTCGACCTAGCCTGTGCAGCCTCTCATGTACTCGCTCTGCACTTTGCCCTGCCGACTGGCCTTCCTGTTTTGAGCTTGCCTGTGCAGATTCTCATGGATATGCTGTGCACCCTGAACTGGTCACTGGCCTTCCTGTTTTGACCTAGCCTGTGCAGCCTCTCATGTACTTGCTGCGCACTGTTGCGGTCTGACTGTTTGCTGCAGTTTCTTTTGTTTACCATTCTCTTTTGGGCGGGACATACGGGCGGGTTTCTACGGGCGGGAGATGCGGGTGGGTCTTTGTGGGCGGGACTCTGGGGGCGGAAGATGCGGGCGGTTCTTTGCGAGTGGGAGTCTGTAGGCGGGAATCACGGGTGGGATGATTGGGTGGGATATGCGGGAGGAATTTGTAGACGGGGTTTTGCGGGCGGGAATTTCTTTCTTTTGGCCTTGATTTGTTGCCGGTAGTGTGGCCACGGTTAGGGGTGGGACTGCTGGCAGTATTTAAGGGCCTCCTTCCCTTCCTTCTTTGCTTGGGTTCTCTTCCGGTTTTCGGCCCCGAAGCACTTCGGCTTTGGCGTCCTGGAGTCCTGTCTTCTTGGCTGGTGCCCTTGTCTTGCCTCATTGGATCCCTGGATTTGCACATTTGGATCACCGCCATTTTTTGGATTTCCGCTGAAGTTACATAAGGATGGACTCTGTCTGTCTCCGGCTGGAGCAGACTTGCCTTTACAGATAAGACGGTAGTTCTTGTTCTGCGCTATACTATTCAAGGTGACTTCCTGGAGGCAATATCAGTGGAATATTTTGCGTGGACTCTAGGAGATACATTTTTTCATATTTAAGGAATACCTTTTTGTTTTTTTGTGCACTGGGACTACCTGTTTGGGACTTTGTTTTAAGTCAACATTGACTGTCCTTTATTTCATTGAGTGGGTTCTTGTTCAACTTTGTGGTGTTCTTTTTTCCTGCTCTATCTGGAGGAATTGAGTTTTATGGGACATTCCAGGAAGAGTGACATTAAGACATAATCATATTCCTTGGTGGCCTTTTGGAGATTCCTTACTCATTGGAGACGTTAGAACCTTTTTCTGGGTATGCCTTTATATATATGGAAAAAGGTCTTGGTTGGGCATAGTTATTAGATTAGTATTTTTTTCTTTGACCTACTTTCCATTTACTGTTTCCTTCTTGTTTTGTTTTTCTTGTTCTACTGCAGCCTATGGAAGATTGGTATGCCTGCAGTCTAGAGGATGGCCGTATGAATGTCCCTACACCTTTCCATCACCTTTTCCGGTTCCACCCCCCTGATGCATTTATCTCTCGTGTGAACATTGTTGTTTTTCGCTCGAGTGGCTAAGGCATTGGGCAAGGGGTGGATCGGGCTATCTTCGCTCCTGTAGTACCTGTGTGTTCAGGTGAGTGGGGTCGGAGCATGCACTTTGCCCTTCCTGTTTTGACCTTGCCAGTGCAGATTCTCATGGATATGCTGTGCACCCTGAACTGGCCACTGGCCTTCCTGTTTTGACCTAGCCTGTGCAGCCTCTCATGTACTTGCTGTGCACTTTGCCCTGCCCACTGGCCTTCCTGTTTTGACCTTGCCTGTGCAGATTCTCATGGATAGGCTCTGCATTTTGTGCCTTTCTCTTCTCTACTGTAGATCTACTGTCACATCTGCGCAATATGTGAATAAAGACAGTTACTCCTGTTGTCTGTTTTGTCAGTGTCCTTACTGAATAAAGTTATTTTGGTGTGTGCATATGGTTGACTGTGCCCCATGCTCTATGTGGCTCTTCAACATTGCCAAGGTCTTTGCCCGCCTAATCTTTTTTCACAGGGGTGACAGGGACTTCACTTCTTTCTGACACGGATACTTGTGATATCTGTGGTGTCAATTTTACCTGTAATGCAGTTCTCATTTTCATGGTTTTCAATTGTTGACTACATTATTCACATGTCAGGTTGGGGGTCACTGCCAGCACAGGGTGTGATTCTGTGCACAGGTTTGCATGCAGGCTGGGCAATGTCATCATGTATGTGTGTTATTCCTTTATGTGTGCCCAGCTGTGTATGTGCATGGTCATCTTGTGATGGCCCGTAATCGATGTGTGCTCTTGGGTAGTCAAGAGGTGTGCAGTGTGAAGAGTGTGACTTTGTAGGGAGTGTTGATGTGTGTGTACCCCTGCATTGTCAACCACACACATGTGTCACCCAGGAGTTGTGTGCCTGTTGTTTGATTGTTCAGCCCTGTGGATGTGGTTGTATGCACATGTGTGAGTTGTCTGTTGTGCAATGTGCAGTGTGTTGGTGTGTCCATGCTGTTCTGTCTGACTTCTACTTGTTGTTCTAGTCACTTGTGAGTGTGCAGAGTGTGTGACTAGCACATCAGTGTTGTGTTTGTTTGATCATCCATGTGCCTTGAGACTGTTTGTGTAGACTGTGCAGACCTGCTACTCCACACTGCCACTGTGGTTGTGTTTCTCATGCATGGCAGGCACATGGTGCCTTTTATCCTCCTGTATGGCATGGTGTGTGGTGTAATGCCATCCCTTATGTGTGCTTAAGATGCCTACCCGTTGTGAGTCTGCACTCCCTCTATTTGTGTATGGTACACTCCTTCCATGTCCACTACTGACATGCAAAATACTTCACTTTGATGTCAGCTGTCCCCTTGGTACATGTGTGTGTGCCTCCCCATCACTTTATTTGTGACACTGTGCTTTGTGGTGCAGTTTTTGAGCCAGGAGAAATGTGCCACTCAGGACATTTCCCCAATGGGTTATATGTGATGTTCTTGTGCTGTTTAGCAGTCATTATTGCTCATATGCACTTCAGCTGTGTGTGCAGCCCAGTGCTCTGGTCAGGTGGATTCCACCTTTGTGTCCCAGATTTGTGCATCTGTTGTTGTTGTGTGTTGGCTGTGGTGTTGCTTCACTTCCTGGGTGTGCTGTTGTGTTTGTGCTGTGCTGATTTGTGTTGTGTGGTTTGATGTTGTGTCACTCATGTCTGTGTGTGACTGGTATGCTTGGTGTGCACATACTACTTGTTGTACGTACAGTGCTGTGTGCATGTGGCCTTGTCATTGCCTGATCTGCATCCCCTGATGTCCTGCAGTGTTTGTTCAGTTATTTTGCCAGTGCATCTGTGTTGTCCTGTGATGGTGAACTTCTTGTGTGATTTGTGGTATGTGGTGTGTGTTTTGTTCCTGTGTGATGAGGTTGTGCACTCCTGTTGTGTCTGTGCTCCCATTGCCTTGCCACAGTTTGACTGACAGGGTATGTCTGTTTTTGTTGTGGTTCTGTGTGTGTTTCAGTTGAGTTATGTGCTTGAGTGTTGTTTTTATTCAGACATTTGTTCGGGCATTCCTGTGTGTGTGTGATGTTTGTGGCTACCCCCAGGGTGTGTGTTTGTTTGTGTGTGTATGGACTGGCAAGTTTTGGCAGCCTTCAGTGTGTTTGGCACTGGTGTTTTGTGCTGCTGGTATGAGGGGGTATATGTGTGTACATTCTTCCTGGTGTTTTGCAGTCATGGAGTGTGTCAATGGGCCCTGTGTGTTGTGCTGCTGGTGTACTCCTGTGAGGTGGTTGTATGCACATGTGGCTGTTCCCAGTTTGACTTCCAGGCCTTCCTTTGTTCCTTGTGCCTTTACCTGGTTTGCCTTGCTGTCTCCCTGTGTTGTTGCACTGTGGTGCCTGTGGTTTGACTTCACTGACTGTACCAGCCATGTGTGGTTTGATGGTCTGAGGGGGGTGTTCTGTGTTCCTTGTCTTGCATGTGATGTGCACATGCTTGTTTTGGGTCTCCGTGTCCTACTATTTGTGTACATGCCACTTTGGCTTTCCTATTTGTTGTGCTCCATTTCTGTTGGCATTTGGGGTGTGTATGTGTCTGTGTGTCAGTCTGTGGTATGTATGTGTGACTATGCTGGCTGTGTGTCCATTTGTATGTTTGTTCCTTGTATGTATTCATTTGGTGCGTGTACTCATGTTTGTTTCCCTGAGAGTGGTGGTGTTGTGGTGTGTGTGTTTCACTGGCCCTATGCTACTGAGCTGTGTGTTGTGTGTTGTGTGTTCCTGTGCAGCCACTTGTGAGAAGTTAGCCTGGCATATGATGTCCACTAGTTCTAGTGGGCACCTTGCACCAGTCTAATCAACCCTTATTGATGGTGGTTCTAAAGTCAACCTTATAGAAAGCTATCCTAGTGGTAGAATGAACCAGCAGTCTTCAGGCTAAGACTTCAGTAGGCGAGTTAAGCAAGTTGTTTTACCATATATAATCCCTTGAATACCAAATGAAAGGACACCACACAAGGTATATATCAAATATATATGTATTTATTCTAAACACAACCCATCTCCACTCTTTATGAGGTCAGAGGTAAAAATACAATACAAGTCACACAGTTAATATACGATAAGTTGCACAGTATACGTTATGCCCTATGGGCCTCACAAACCATATACGAAGAAAGTGGTGTAAGTACCACGTGAGAGTTAGAAAGCAGGCCTGGGGCCTGTGGAATCACTGGGGCTACACTACTTGACCAAAGGATAGGAAGGAGGAGGCCCACGGGAGACGCGTGCAGTGTCTAAACACAGATGCGGGTTACCATTGACTTTCTATGGGAAACGAAGAAGTTACAAATATACAATTTAAGTACACTTCTGGATGGACTAGGATGGAACCCTTTTAAACTATGAAACTTCGAGAGTCAAGACCCACGGGAGCACTGGAGTGCTCATGTTACCTCACCCAGGGAAGCCGGGTGCATAGGTGTCTTTTGGTGTTGGGTTTCGTCATAGTTTTCTATGGAGAGCTGCAAAGAAGTGCTGCAGGCGACCAGATAAAAAGTGTCCGGGTGGATCGGAGATGTGAAGGACCTGAAAGCAGAGGGGACAGAGTCTGGGTCACTAGCCAGTAACCAGGAAGGTACCAGGAAGGAACCAGGCGATGTAGGGTGCTTGAAGGTGAAGAAGGTGAGTTTGTCTCTTCAGCCACGAGGTCCAGGAGTCATCGACGATGACCAGGTGCTGGATTCGAGATGTCCCACAATTATTATTATTATTATTATGTTTCTTATATAGCAATGGATATAGCAATGGATATAGCAATGGATCTAGATGACTGCAGTATTGGTATCCGGATTGGACCCAACAAGCCTTGGCAACCACAACACACGCAGGATGTCGAGATTGGCTCTGTTGCAGACCAGCAAAGTCTGTGGTGCTTCTCCTTTTCAGAGAAACTAGAGCAAGCCTGGAGCAACCAGGCAAGCAAGTTACATTCAAAGGAACGTCTTCAGGGGGCTCACAAGCCAATGGGCAAGGAACCGGGAAGACACGTCAAGCTCAAATGCAAAGGCAGGGCCCATGGGACACTCGCGGAGTGTGGGGACGTGGGTTTCAGTGCAAATGGTGCTCAGGAATGGGGCTTCTGGTACCTCAATGCACAACGTACTGAGGCTTCAGGAAAGGAGTGCATGTAGCAAAATGCAGGATGTCCAAGATGTCTGGTCTAACATCTCTTGTGTCCGCCACGGGTCTCAGCTTTGCTGTGGATGTGGGTCGTGGTCAGAGAAGTCTGAAAGTCCAGTTCTTGTGTTGCAGAGTCTTCGGGTTCCAACGGGGGTCTTGAAACTGCAGACCGGAAAAGTTGCTGTTGGTGCCTGTTTGCACAGGGTGGTCACTCCTTGACCACAAGGGAGATGTCTTCCATCTTCCAGTCAGAATGGAATGTCGAAGGTCCAAGATATGTCTTTCAAAGATTCATCCAGGATAATCTAAAGTCCCAGGGACACAGCTCCTATACTTATACTAAGAATGGGGGCTGAATTACCTGACTAGGTCCCTCCTATGGGTGGACCTGAGATGGGGGTGGTTACACCCCTTTCCCTTTGTCCAGGTTTGCACCAGAGCTGGGTTTGGAGTGCCCCAGCAACTGGTTTGAACCGGGCTATGCATGAAGCACCTTGTGTGCCCCAGGCGGTGTCTAGAAGCATTCACTGAATGCAGCCCTCCCTGCCCCAATACACAAAACCCTGTCTGGGGAGGAGTCAGAACCTCCCTGGACAGGAAACCTATTGTCCGGGCCTCCCCTGCCGGAGTTTCGTTCAGCAGCAGGAGGTCAGACTCGTGTATGTGGCAGCAGCATACATTTTGTGATGCTGAGTCTCTGTTTAACTTGAACCGTGTGAAGCGGTAACTACATGTCTTCTCCCTCTAGAAGGATGGTATGCTAACACCGCCACCAGAATTGGCAGGGGGGTAGTATTCCAAAGTGTTTGACACCTTGCACGACATGTTTTGATCAAGCCAAACCAAAGTTAGCATTAACCGCGAGGATTATAATGCACTTAAGAGTCTATGGTATGGCTATATAATAGAACAGCTATAAGGAGATGGTTCCGAAAGCTGCAGAGGGGCTCAGATCATGCTAGGGCACCTTCTCACTTAAAACCAAGCACTCTGCCTCCAGAATTGTCGAGGCCTACCATAGGAGTGGCTTATAGGTGTATATGTGTCTATATGTAAAGGTAGATATAGGTATACTATATCTAAGTAAGGGGTGATTACACCACCTTACCCAGGCTGTGTGAAAAGACCTGTGGTGTCAGTTTGGAAGGCAAATCAGGGGTGGCACAATACATGCTGCAGCCCCTGGTAGGCCTAGGGCACACCTATGCCCTGGGTACCTATGGTACACTATACAGGGGCTCACATGAGTGACCCAGTAACCAATCTGGTATGTACTTAACCGCATGCGCGCTAGCGCAATTCCGCTCCTGTGCTGAGTTTTTTAAAACCGCACTTTACGTGACGAGCTGGGCTCGTCATCAGCGTGCGAGGAGGTTACGCCATGACGAGCCCAGCTCGTCATGAGCGTGGAAGGGGTTAAAGTACATGGTATCAATTTAGAGAGAGAACAGCTGGGCTGTGGGCCGGATTAGCAGGCCCACAGCCACATTAAAGTCGAAAAACCATAGAATCACAGCAAAAAGTGGGGGTGACCATAGGAAGCAGACCCTACTCTCCTACACAACCCCTCCCTCCCCCCAACGCAGGGACATTAAACTAACCATGACCAGTTGAGTCTTCATGTTCTAAGTGGAAATATCTGGAGAGTCCATCTGCATTGGCATGGTCAGTCCCAGGTCTATGTTCCACTGTAAAGTCCATCCCCTTTAGGGAAATGGACCACCGGAGCAGTCTGGGATTTTCACCCTTCATGTAGTTTAGCCGCAAGAGGGGCTTATGGTCTGTCTGAATCTTGAAGTGAGCACCAAACAAGTAGGGCCTCAGCTTCTTCAGGGCCCAAACCCCAGCAAACGCCTCCCTCTCAATAGCTGACCAACGTTTCTCTCTAGGGGTCAGCCTTCTGCTAATAAAAGCTACTGGCTGGTCTTGACCATCTTTATTCAGTTGTGAAAGCACATCACCTACCCCCAACTCAAAAGCATCTGTTTGGACAATGAATTCTTTGGAGTAGTCTGGACTTTGCAGAATAGGACCAGTGCACATGGCCTGCTTCAGGTCATCAAATGCCTTTTGACAGCTGACTGTCCACTGAACTTTCTTTGGCATTTTCTTGGAAGTGAAGTCATTTAGGGCTGTCACTATGGAACCATACCCCTTGACAAATTTCCTGTAGTACCCAGTCAGGCCCAATATAGCTCTGACCTGAGTCTGGGTGGTTGGAGTAGTCCAGTCCATTATGGTCTGGATCTTGCTCTGCAATGGTTGAACCTGGCCTCCACCTACAAGGTGGCCCAGGTATACAACCTGACTCTGCCCTATCTGGCACTTGGTAGCCTTGATAGTTAGGCCTGCCTTTTGCAGGTCCTCCAAAACATTCTTCAGGTGGATCAGGTGATCTTCCCAAGTGGAGCTAAAGACAGAAATATCATCTAGATAAGCTGCACAGTAGTCATTCAGACCTGAGAGGACTTGGTTCACCAACCTTTGGAATGTGGCGGGGGCATTTTTCAGGCCAAAGGGCATCACCACGTATTGATAATACCCACCAGGGGTTGAAAATGCTGTCTTTGGCTTTGCAAAAAAGGAGCCGGGCAGTAAACTTTTTAGGAAAAGATGCACACCTAGTATAATAAATTGCTAGGCTGACATCTCTCTAATTAAGGTGTCTTTCTGACATCATAAGGGAACAGGTCCTCAACCGTGAACGTTTCCCTTATTGAGCCTCCCCTTGCAATTCAGTAATGGATATTGCGCAATTTCTAACTACATATCCCAAGATGCATTAGGACTCTGTCCGTGGTTAAATACGATTGGACACGCCCCCCAGGCTCCGACTTGTCTTTCAGTATCGCTTGGGTGCCGGTTGCAGCGCTTCACTCCATCGTTTCAGAATTAAGTCCCTTGAAACATACGTTGTTTTTTACGAGCGAGCGCAACATTATATCCTGTTAAAACGCCCGCTTTGTCTTTGCAGTTGTCCAATTATTGCGGCGGCTGCCGCCTGTTTAAACGCGCTCAACAAAGATCTAAAAAAGCCTACATATGAAGGTAGGATTTCACATGTTACTAAACGCTCACATAACGTTGTAACGCGCAGGGCTGTACTAAGAAGTGCTCTTGCTTCTTTCAGGCGTTCTAAAATCGTACACCATATATTTGAGGTGCGCCGGCACCCCAACCTCTCTCGAGTGTCTACCATATTGAGGTATGGGTTAAACCTATCGATCCATTAGTGCGGCTCATAGGGACCTTTAAAGACCGTATGTAACTGAGGTTTTTTATACTATCTCATTCACAGGGAGTATCCTGACCCCCCCAAACATAAGGTACCTTTACGTTTTAACAGTACTTGTGTCTCAGTGAGGAGTAGTTGTCAGCTAGCTCACCATTGATACCATTTTTTAATTAATTCACAGTGACAACGACCCCCCAGTCCATGTCCTGAGGAGAACCCGTTAACCGTTGTTGGGTTCGAAACGCGTCGGCGTCCAGCTCCACCAAGATACCAAATTAATTAGGGCGGAATAGGAATAGAATTTACACATTTCTACACTGTTGTATAGTTTACGTGTTTTTCCCTATTTTCTGCACCGTGTGACAAATTCACTGTGTATTCTGTGGTGGGTGAAACAAGTAGGCTAGTTTTTCATCTTGTCAGTCCACTTGTTCAATTTGCATTCAGGATTGGTGCCTCAATGACGGAATTTGTTGAGGCATTGTACAGTTGTCTATATTTATCTTTATCACAATCATTTATGTGTTTAATATTTGATTGAATGTATTGTTTTTGGTTTATTCAATGTACTTGTGAACCTTTATAAATGTTGTGGTGTATCTTTTGATTCTGAAAAACTTGGTTCATAATCTCTTATAAAATACTAAGTGACTCAACACAAATGGTTGTTCAGCCTAGCAATTGATTATACTAGGTGTGCATCTTTTCCTAAAAAGTTTACTGCCCGGCTCCTTTTTTGTTTATTCTCTAAGAGTGGTCCAGGCCGGTCAGGGACAGGACCCAAGCCTTCCCCATTTTCCCTGCATTGTAGAACGGGTCTTCACCCGTAAGGCTAGAAGTCGACTCACATCATATGACATAACAGTACATTAAGTGAACCCAGGTCTCTGGAGAAAAGGAATGGCAGATAAAGATACACTCTCATTTAGTGAGGAACACATTGAGAAACTCCTCGCTGACTCGACACTCTTCACAACAGTCACATTGAGCGGCACGGCTAAGCAGCAAAACGTAGCGGACAAGCTTCTAAGGTTACAAAAAAAGCATATCAGAACAGAATTACATGGCCAGTTTTTCCTTGCTAATCTAAGAGCCGGAACGATCCCGTGGGATCTACAGATAAAGAACGTACCCGTGATTTTCACGGACGACCCGGTGTACAAGAAAGGGTTCAGCTGTATTAGTACCAAGTGCAGTAGGGATCTCATGGTGCATACAGTGGAGACAGCCCACAGAATCTGCCAAAAAGAAATTGAGGAAATCGAAGAACAACTTCAAAACATCAAGGACAATCATACAGAATCGGAGGCTAAATTACTTCTTGAAAAAATTGAGAAGGAGATAACAACATTCAAGGATAACACAATTAACTTCAAAACAACAAAATTTGAAAAGGACAAAAAATCGTTCAACCTGGAAGTTATGTATTCATATCTCAAAGAAGATTTTTATACCCGTTCTGAGTCCACCAGATACCTCAATTCATATCAAGGTAGATCCAAAAAAAGATTTGTTACATTTTCCGAAACCTCTTCTTCGGAGTCATCTGCGGAATCTGATCCGGGAGAAGGATCATCCAATAGGAACCAACAGAAGAGGCCTTTTTTAGGGCAGGGCCAACAGCAACAGCGGAGCAAATTCAAACAGCCGCAATGGGAAATGTCAACGCGCAAGCGGAATTACAAGTCTTGAATGATTCCTCTATCATTAACATCTCTAATAAAATATTGACTAAAGCGGAGGAAGAACTGCTACAGTTGGGTCTTTCATTTGTACCGGATACACACATTGACTTCACCAAAGTGAAACTGGAGGTGATTGAATTCTTTAGAAAAATACGACTCAGATGGTTTTTCAAAGATTCCACCAAACAACCACAAATTGAGGTGTCTGGTCTTAGAAATAAATCCCCCTTTTGTCCACCGAGCAACAACATGGCGAGGAACATCATCACTTTTGAACAAAAAGTGTTATCTTCACTCAATGGGTTGGAGAAGAAGAGACGATTCATACCAGCAAATCTCTCAAAAGATCAAAGACAAGCCATTGATTCTTTAAAAAACCAGCAAGAAGCGGTCATCAGACCGGCGGATAAAGGAGGGGCAGTGGTCCTGTGGTCCAAAGATCTCTATAAAGCTGAAGGAAGGAAATATGTGTACAATCCCAACTGGTATCGCCCCATCACACAAGACCCCACAGCCGAGATCACCCACGAAATTTCCCGGATGGTGAAAGACGCCAGAGAGAATGGGATCATCGGCCCTAAAGAAGCAGAATTTCTAGTCAAGCGCTTTCCTCGCACTCCTCATTTGTACTTTCTCCCCAAAGTACACAAAGATCCAAATATGCCACCAGGCCGCCCGATAGTGTCGGGATGTGACTCAGTGCTTGAGCCAATTTCGAAGTTTGTGGACGTTTTCTTGAAGGAATTCACCATCAAAGTCCCTTCTTTTCTCCGGGATACCATGGATTTTCTAACCAAGGTAGAAGGAGTAGAATTTGATCCGAGTACCCAGCTTCTCGTGACAATGGACGTGTCGTCCTTTATACTCAAATTCCACAGCAGGATGGAGTGGATGTCATCAAAATGTATCTCGACTCTAGACCTCGCCCCCACAGAGTGCCGACTGAGCTGATCGTGAATTTTGCATCTCTCGCCCTCAAGAAGAACTTCTTTGTATTCGAGGATGAAATGTTTTTGCAAATTAAGGGATCGGCGATGGGGTGTCCCTTCGCCCCGGAGATGGCTATACTATATATGGCCCAATACGAAGAGAAATTTGTGTATAATAACAACCCGCACAGAGCCCATATAGGGCAGTGGCTAAGGTACATAGATGACGTGTGGTGTATCTGGAATGGTACACCACAGTCTCTTGAAGATTTCCATGAGTGGTTGAACAACCGCAGTCCAGATATTAAATTCAGTCTGGCATATGACTGCAGAACCATGCCATTTTAGACGTGGAGATCAAATCGACACCGGAAGGCCTGAAGTCCACACTCTTCCAGAAAAAAACTGACAAGAACAATTCCCTACATTATGCAAGTTTCCACCCCAAAAGCTTAAAGAACAATCTCCCCTATGGTCAATACCTTAGGGTGAGACGGAACTGTTCTAGAACGGAAGATTTCATCACCCACGGAGAAGCACTGACCAACAAACTGAAGGCGCGAGGCTATCCGGCCAAACTCTTGAACAGTCTATGAAGAGGGCAAGATGGACACCCCAGGAACATCTACTGCAAAAGCGAGAAAAACCACAAGTGGAACGGATGGTTTGTGTATCCACTTTTGGACCCCACACCACCCCGGTACAGAAAATCATCCGGAGTAACTGGCACCTGGTGGAAGAAATTCTACCTGACATTGGCAAACCGTTGTTCGCGCTAAAAAAAAAACGAAGCATTGGACAACAGATTTCATCCACCCGAGGTACTACTAGAAGAGAAGTACAAGGCATCCTTTTCAACATGGGCCCAGTAAAAGGTCACCATAAGTGCGGCACATGTTCCGTGTGCAATCTCACAACGGAAGGAACCCTCTTTACGGATGGTAAAAAACATTGGCGACACGATGACTTTACAAATTGCAAGACTAAATACGCAGTGTATGCCATCACGTGCCCATGCGGAAAAGTCTATATAGGCAAAACAGCTCAAGAAGTGCGCCAACGCATTATCCAGCACAGATCCAGGATCAACAGCAAAGTCTTGACAGCACCTCTGGTGTCTCATTTCCTGAAGAAGGAACACTCGGCCAATGACCTAAAATGGACAATCTTAGCAAGTATTAAGAACATTCCAGGGGCGGGCGGGGACCCTGACGCATACCTGGCACAGAAAGAGGCCTACCTCATTTTAAGATTTAATACTGCCATGTCTGGACTCAATGACCTAAACGAACTTAGTAACTTGTAGATATCTTGTCCGCGGCGATTGTCTGTCTTCGCCTGCTGCAGCTCTTGTGTCCGCAATGTATTCAATTTTTGACATCTCTCTAATTAAGGTGTCTTTCTGACATCATAAGGGAACAGGTCCTCAACCGTGAACGTTTCCCTTATTGAGCCTCCCCTTGCAATTCAGTAATGGATATTGCGCAATTTCTAACTACATATCCCAAGATGCATTAGGACTCTGTCCGTGGTTAAATACGATTGGACACGCCCCCCCAGGCTCCGACTTGTCTTTCAGTATCGCTTGGGTGCCGGTTGCAGCGCTTCACTCCATCGTTTCAGAAGTAAGTCCCTTGAAACATACGTTGTTTTTTACGAGCGAGCGCAACATTATATCCTGTTAAAACGCCTGCTTTGTCTTTGCAGTTGTCCAATTATTGCGGCGGCTGCCGCCTGTTTAAACGCGCTCAACAAAGATCTAAAAAAGCCTACATATGAAGGTAGGATTTCACATGTTACTAAACGCTCACATAACGTTGTAATGCGCAGGGCTGTACTAAGAAGTGCTCTTGCTTCTTTCAGGCGTTCTAAAATCGTACACCATATATTTGAGGTGCGCCGGCACCCCAACCACTCTCGAGTGTCTACCATATTGAGGTATGTGTTAAACCTATCGATCCATTAGTGCGGCTCATAGGGACCTTTAAAGACCGTATGTAACTGAGGTTTTTTATACTATCTCATTCACAGGGAGTATCCTGACCCCCCAAACATAAGGTACCTTTACGTTTTAACAGTACTTGTGTCTCAGTGAGGAGTAGTTGTCAGCTAGCTCACCATTGATACCATTTTTTAATTAATTCACAGTGACAACGACCCCCCAGTCCATGTCCTGAGGAGAACCCGTTAACCGTTGTTGGGTTCGAAACGCGTCGGCGTCCAGCTCCACCAAGATACCAAATTAATTAGGGCGGAATAGGAATAGAATTTACACATTTCTACACTGTTGTATAGTTTACGTGTTTTTCCCTATTTTCTGCACCGTGTGACAAATTCACTGTGTATTCTGTGGTGGGTGAAACAAGTAGGCTAGTTTTTCATCTTGTCAGTCCACTTGTTCAATTTGCATTCAGGATTGGTGCCTCAATGACGGAATTTGTTGAGGCATTGTACAGTTGTCTATATTTATCTTTATCACAATCATTTATGTGTTTAATATTTGATTGAATGTATTGTTTTTGGTTTATTCAATGTACTTGTGAACCTTTATAAATGTTGTGGTGTATCTTTTGATTCTGAAAAACTTGGTTCATAATCTCTTATAAAATACTAAGTGACTCAACACAAATGGTTGTTCAGCCTAGCAATTGATTATACTAGGTGTGCATCTTTTCCTAAAAAGTTTACTGCCCGGCTCCTTTTTTGTTTATTCTCTAAGAGTGGTCCAGGCCGGTCAGGGACAGGACCCAAGCCTTCCCCATTTTCCCTGCATTGTAGAACGGGTCTTCACCCGTAAGGCTAGAAGTCGACTCACATCATATGACATAACAGTACATTAAGTGAACCCAGGTCTCTGGAGAAAAGGAATGGCAGATAAAGATACACTCTCATTTAGTGAGGAACACATTGAGAAACTCCTCGCTGACTCGACACTCTTCACAACAGTCACATTGAGCGGCACGGCTAAGCAGCAAAACGTAGCGGACAAGCTTCTAAGGTTACAAAAAAAGCATATCAGAACAGAATTACATGGCCAGTTTTTACTTGCTAATCTAAGAGCCGGAACGATCCCGTGGGATCTACAGATAAAGAACGTACCCGTGATTTTCACGGACGACCCGGTGTACAAGAAAGGGTTCAGCTGTATTAGTACCAAGTGCAGTAGGGATCTCATGGTGCATACAGTGGAGACAGCCCACAGAATCTGCCAAAAAGAAATTGAGGAAATCGAAGAACAACTTCAAAACATCAAGGACAATCATACAGAATCGGAGGCTAAATTACTTCTTGAAAAAATTGAGAAGGAGATAACAACATTCAAGGATAACACAATTAACTTCAAAACAACAAAATTTGAAAAGGACAAAAAATCGTTCAACCTGGAAGTTATGTATTCATATCTCAAAGAAGATTTTTATACCCGTTCTGAGTCCACCAGATACCTCAATTCATATCAAGGTAGATCCAAAAAAAGATTTGTTACATTTTCCGAAACCTCTTCTTCGGAGTCATCTGCGGAATCTGATCCGGGAGAAGGATCATCCAATAGGAACCAACAGAAGAGGCCTTTTTTAGGGCAGGGCCAACAGCAACAGCGGAGCAAATTCAAACAGCCGCAATGGGAAATGTCAACGCGCAAGCGGAATTACAAGTCTTGAATGATTTCTCTATCATTAACATCTCTAATAAAATATTGACTAAAGCGGAGGAAGAACTGCTACAGTTGGGTCTTTCATTTGTACCGGATACACTCATTGACTTCACCAATCTTGTCAGTCCACTTGTTCAATTTGCATTCAGGATTGGTGCCTCAATGACGGAATTTGTTGAGGCATTGTACAGTTGTCTATATTTATCTTTATCACAATCGTTTATGTGTTTAATATTTGATTGAATGTATTGTTTTTGGTTTATTCAATGTACTTGTGAACCTTTATAAATGTTGTGGTGTATCTTTTGATGCTGAAAAACTTGGTTCATAATCTCTTATAAAATACTAAGTGACTCAACACAAATGGTTGTTCAGCCTAGCAATTGATTATACTAGGTGTGCATCTTTTCCTAAAAAGTTTACTGCCCGGCTCCTTTTTTGTTTATTCTCTAAGAGTGGTCCAGGCCGGTCAGGGACATGACCCAAGCCTTCCCCATTTTTCAGTCTTTGGCTTTGCATCATCAGCTAGCCTGATCTGCCAGTAGCATGCTGTCAGGTCAAATGTACTCAAAAACTTGGCAGATGCCAATCTGTCAATGAGTTCATCTGCCCTGGGTATTGGATGGGCATCTGTTCTAGTGACAGCATTGAGGCCTCTGTAATTCACTCAAAAACTCATCTCTCTCTTACCATCTTGGGTGTGAGGTTTAGGCACCAGGACTACTGGACTGGCCCAAGGCCTCTCTGAGGGCTCAATGACTCCCAAATCCAACATCTTTTGGGTCTCTGTCCCGATACAGTCCCTGACATGATCAGGTTGCCTGTAAATCTTACTTTTAACAGGCAGACTGTCCCCAGTGTCCACTTCATGAGTGCACAAGGTAGTCTAACTTGGAGTCAGTGAAAACATATGTCTGTAGGACTGTAGAACTTGTCTGCAATCCTGCTGCTGTTGGTCAGTGAGGCTGCCTGCCAAGGCTACACCATCAACTGAACCATCATCAGGGTTCTGAGAAAGCAGGTCTGGGAGAGTCACTCTCTTCCTCCTGTCCCTCATCTGTAGCCATGAGCAAGCCCATGTCTGCCCTATCAACATATGGTTTCAATCTGTTGACATGAAGCACCATGTGGAGGGTCCTGGGAGTTCCAAGGTCAACCAAATAGGTGACTTCTCCCTTCTGTTCAACAATAGTGTGGGGTTCACTCCACTTGTCTTGGAGAGCTGCTGGGCCACAGGCTCCAACACCCACACTTTCTGCCCTGGACAATAGGTTTCCTGTCCAGGAAGGTGCTGGCACCTCCCAGACAGGGGTTTTGTGTATTGGGGCAGGGAGGGCTGCATTCAGTGAATGCTTCTAGACACTGCCTGGGGCACACAAGGTGCTCCATGCATAGCCTGGTTCAAACCAGTTGCTGGGGCACTCTAGCCCAAGCTCTGGTGTGAAACTGGACAAAGGGAAAGGGGTGTAACCACCCCCTTCTCAGGTCCACCCATGGGAGGGACCTAGTCAGATTATCCAGCCCCCATTCTTAATAAGTATAGGAGCTGTGTCCCTGGGTCTTTAGATTATCCTGGACGAATCTTTGAAAGACATATCTTGGACCTTCGACATTCCATTCTGACTGGAATGCGGAAGACATCTTCCTTGTGGTCAAGGAGTGACCACCCTGTTCAAACAGGCCCCAACAGCAACTTTGCTGGTCTGCAGTTTCAAGGCTCCCATTGGAACCCGAAGACTTTGCGACACAAGAACTAGACTTAAAGACTTCTCTAACCCAGACACACATCCACAGCAAAGCTGAGACCCGTGGCGGACACGAGAGACGTGGGACCAGACATTTTGGATATCCTGCATTTTGCTACTTGCACACCTTTCCTGAAGTCTCAGTAAGTTGTGCATTGGGGTACGAGAAGCCCTAGCCCGAGAACCATTTGCACCAAAGCCCAGGCCCCCACACTCTGCGATTGTCCCGTGGGCCCGCCTTTGCATGTGAGCTTGATGCGTCTCCCCGGTCCCTTGCCCATTGGCTTGTGAGCCCCCTGAAGACCTTCCTTTAAATTTAACTTGCTTGTCTGGTTGCTCCAGGCTTGCTCCAGCTTCCCTGAAAAGGAGAAGTGCAACACAGGGACACAGCTCCTATACTTATTAAGAATGGGGGCTGGATAATCTGACTAGGTCCCTCCCATGGGTGGACCTGAGAAGGGGGTGGTTACACCCCTTTCCCTTTGTCCAGTTTCACACCAGAGCTTGGGCTAGAGTGCCCCAGCAACTGGTTTGAACCAGGCTATGCATGGAGCACCTTGTGTGCCCCAGGCAGTGTCTAGAAGCATTCACTGAATGCAGCCCTCCCTGCCCCAATACACAAAACCCCTGTCTGGGAGGTGCCAGCACCTTCCTGGACAGGAAACCTATTGTCCAGGCTTCCCCTGCCGGAGTTACGTCCAGCGGCAGAAGGTTAGACTCGTGTCTGTGGCAGCAGCATACATTTTGTGATGGTAAGGCTCTGTTTAACTTTAACCGGGTAAAGCAGTAACTACATGTCTTCTCCCTCTAGAAGGGTGGAATGCTACTCCCGCCTCTAGAATTGACGGGGGGTAGTATTCCAAAGTGTTTGACACCTTACACAACATGTTTTGATGAAGCCAAACCAAAGTTAGCATTAACCGCGATGATTATAATGCACTTAAGAGTATATGGTATGGCTATATCATAGAACAGCTATAAGGAGATGGTTCCGAAAGCTGCAGAGGGGCTCAGCTCATGCTAGGGCACCCTCTCACATAAAACCAAGCACTTTGCCTCCAGGATTGTCGAGGCCTACCATAGGAGTGGCTTATAAGTGTATATGTCTCTATATGTAGAGGTAGATATAGGTATACTATATCTAAGTAAGGGGTGAATACACCACCTTACCCAGGCTGTGTGAACAGACCTGTGGTGTCAGTTTGAAAGGCAAACCATGGGTGGCACAATACATGCTGCAGCCCCTGGTAGGCCTAAGGGTACACCTATGCCCTGGGTACCTACGGTACACTATACAGGGGCTCACACGAGTGACCCAGTAACCAATCTGGTATGTACCTAAAGTACATGGTATCAATTTAGAGAGAGAAAAGCTGGGCTGTGGGTCTGATTAGCAGGCCCACAGCCACATTAAAGTCGAAAAACAGAGAATCACAGCAAAAAGTGGGGGTGACCATAGGAAGCAGACATGTATTCCCTTGTGTTCAGCGCTGCGGTGACGTGACCGGGACATTGCAGCATGATCACGGAAGATGTGTGTCCAGGATGCAGAGGGGTGACTTGGTGGCAGGTGGGTCATGTGTGGGTGCCCTTGTGGATGTGTTCCTGTCCCCAGCAGGGTGTCTGATGTGGATTTGGACCCTCTGTCAGCCCGTGTGTTGTATTTGTGTAGTTGTGTACCTGCGGCGCAGTCCGCAGCGGTCCATGAGTTGCTACTGATGTAGCAGGTGCAGCACCGGGACATGTGTAGGGCAGGGGCCCTGGCGGTCGTGACCGGGTGGTGTGGACCAGGAGTCTGGTTTCGCGCTCCGCTGTCGAACTTCCGCCGTCTCTGGTTGGGCGGTGTCTTCTGCGGTGCGTCTGCTTGTTCGGGGCATCCTAATTTGTGGAGCGGGGTGGACGTCATTCCGTAAGGTAGTGAGTCTCCATTGGCTCACACCACCGCGGTGGCGAGCGCACTTTGATGGCGGTACGCTTTACTCCGCGGCAGACAGGAATTGGCTTATGTTTGGCCATACTAATATGGCAGACGTGAGTTTCGCTGTTCGCGGGTGGAAAAGTGCATTTTTCCTCAGCGCCAGCACCACGGTGGTGTCACCACCCGACATCCTAATGGACCCCTCAGTATGTGCTTGCTCCTCCATGCATTCCAGAAGACAGCTGTATTATTGATTTTATTAGATATCTTCTATCTTCTACTAAACAGAAAAAATAAGTAATATGTCTCTATTAAAGGTATGTTAGCATAAAAGAAAAAAAAATTCTACAAATATTTTGCTGAATTGGTAATGACATTTCTTTAGGTTTTCTGTCCGAAAGATAAAAACTCTGATAAGAAAAAGTGAGCAAAATGGTTTTTCCATTTTTAACAATATAGGGGTTGATTCCGATCTCGGTCGTAGCCTTTACTCACGACCGAAACGTTCCAGGAGCCGTACCATCCGGGCGAAGAAGTACGATACAGAAAAGTGCCAAATTCCTGACCGATACGTATGCTTCGACTCCAACCACAATTTCCGTGCGAGCCGGATCCATAAACGCCAAATCGGGTCGCACAGGACCAGTTTCACTGCATTTTCCGGGGCGTTAAGTACGATGAGTACTTCCTAAGTGCCGAACGGGTCGCTGCATCCGGGAAAGCAGCATATCAGGTACGATTCGCGACAGAACACAATACACGGCTACAAGACGGACCAGCTAGCAAAGGGTATGAGATGGAGCAACAAGCAGCGTGTATGAGACGAACACACCATGAATCCCATCGCACAGGTCATACCAGTGCTGTACATCTATGACCGGATCAGGAACGGACGCGGACGGCGCAGACGGTAAGTCAGACACCCACCACACAAACAAATGACACGTACCCGCCAAATGTTACACACACCCAGGGGGTTCATATCCTGTCCACTAGCAACAGGTCACTATAGGGGTAGAATGGCTATCACTACTGCCACCTCCACCCATTTGTGTCATGTTGCCTATCACTACAACCACCCCCACCCATATGTGTTATGTTGCCTATCACTACAACCACTCTCACTCATAGAGGATATGTTGCCTATCACCAATGCCACCCCACTCATAGGGGGTATGCTGCCTATCACTACAACCACCCCCACTCATAGGGGGTATGTTGCCTATCACTACAACCACCCTCACTCACAGGGGTATGTTGCCTATCAATGCAACCATCCCCACCCATATTTGTTATGTTGCCTGTCACTACAACCACCCCCACTCATAGGGGGTATGTTGCATATCACTATAACTTCCCCCACCCATATGTGTTATGTTGCCTATCACTACAACCACCCCCACTCATAGGGGGTATGTTGCCTTTCACTACAACCACCCCCACCCATATGTGTTATGTTGCCTATCACTACAACCACCCCCACCCATATGTGTTATGTTGCCTATCACTACAACCACCCCCACTCATAGGGGGTATGCTGCCTATCACAAATGCCACCCCACCCATATGTGGTATGTTGCCTATCACTAATGCCATCCCCAATCATAGGGGATATTTTGCCTATCAACAGTGCCACCCCCACTCATAGGGGCTATGTTGCCTATCACTAGAACCACCCCCACCCATATGTGTTATGTTGCCTATCACTACAACCACCCCCACTCATAGGGAGTATGTTGCCTATCACTACAACCACCCCCACCCATATGTGTTATGTTGCATATCACCACAACCACCCCCACTCATAGGGGGTATGTTGCCTATCACTACAACCACCCCCACTGATAGGGGGTATGTTGCCTATCACTACAAACACCCCTACACATAGGGGGTATGTTGCCTATCACTACAACCACCCCCACCCATATATGTTATGTTGCCTATCACTACAACCACCCCCGCCCTTATGTGTTATGTTGCCTATCAGAACAACCACCCCCAATCATAGGGGGTATGTTGCTTATCACTACACCCACCCCCACTCATAGGGGGTATGTTGCCTATCACTACAACCACCCCCACTCATAGGGGGTATGTTGCCTATCACTACAACCACCCCCACCCATATGTGATATGTTTCCTATCACTACAACCACCCACACCCATATGTGTTATGTTGCCTATCACTACAACCACCCCCACTTATATGTGTTATGTTGCCAATCACTACAACAACCCCACCCATATGTGTTATGTTGCCTATAAGTACATCCCCCCTAACATCATGACAACAGTGTGTAGTCTTTGAAAATGCCCATAACAGTGAATATGAGTTTGTACATACAATGCAACTACCATCACATGTGTGACCAAAAACTGAGTGTGGGCTACACAAGTCAAGCATCACAATAGCACTGTGCCAATGTGCTCTAACCCCCCATCACTGTTTAGAACAAATGTAAACTGTGGGGTTCCAAACTGCAGCAAATGTTGAGCATTGTGGTAATGGGGTCTAAACCCCCCATCATAGCAGTGACCAAAAGGTAAGTCTCATCACGGTCAAAACAGCAAATGCCAAACAGCATGTATGATCCCTGGTCTCAACACATGAAACACTTTGATGGCAAAGTAGTGGTTGTGTCACATACCCACAGAGATGTGGTAAGGCAAACAGTGCAGTAAAAATAAAAAAAACACTTACGGCCATGTGCAGACAAGCACCACCCACGGGGGCTGACAGTGCATACAGTGTATATTGACACAAAAGCAGAAGTGAGCATCATAATGCATACACACATCTCAAAAATAGACACACAAATCAATACATCCTGTGTAGACTGTAGGTGTCAGGTCACAAACTTCCCTTCCATGGCAGCAATGGGACCAAACAACCAGGAATAACGTGCAGAACGATGAGATATGACTCACAGGGACAGCAGGGAACATCACCCAAACAACATCGAGCCAATTGCCCACAACAGCAATACCAATGCACTGGTTCAGATGCACAAACACAAACAGGCAAACTCACACTGCACATTGGACACAACATGTGTTTGTGTGTGTCTCAGTATCCCCAGGCAACTACACAACACGTGAGGGGGGCTGAACCACAATGACACAAATGTGGACACAGTGCCATATAAAAGTAAGCCATCAATTGGGCACCCCTTAGTGGGCAATCAGCCATTGTATGATGAGAGGGATCCCAACAGACACATGTGACACAAGCTGGAATGAACAGCAACTAAAACAGCAAGAGACAGACCCACAACAGCATTACCCCCAGGGACCAGACACTGGGGTGGCACAAGCCTGCATGAAACGTCCACTGTGATGCCAAAGGTAGATGTTGTTCAAACTGGGACACTCAGACATGTGTCCTGTGCCACAAACGTACATCACACCTACACAAACAAAAATCACCGAACATGGCCCGTCAACCAGGGACAAAAGGGAGGCAGGGGCCGAGCCATGCAAACATTCACATCTGTCCACCCTCAACACCACACACCCTGAACTGCACCAATGTGCATCAGTGAAGCCCACATGGACTGGTGTCATTGCACAGGCACCCATGACAAACACAGTAATGTTGGGAGGATGTAAGGTGCACAGACTCATCACACAAGGACAGTCTACAACCACGGTGAATGACAGACATACTGCACTGTATGCGGTACATGGCCATGATGTCAAAGCTCCAGTAACCTTTGGAATCCCTTCCACAGTCCCACAAGGCACACATGCTGAAACCTGCCAACATTGCACCTCTGAACCTGACGAGTGGGAGCAGTCACACACACATACACATGTCTCAATCACTGAAAGGTACCACCTATGTACAACTACATGATATTGTGAACAAACAAGTGCCCTGGGGAGCCCTGACTGTGTACCATCTGTGTCTGACCACATCGTCACCACTCAGAACTGACGAATCCTAAGGATGACACACAAATGAACAGAAGTGTGTCATGCACCCACATATCTTGAAGCCCAGGACAAAGATGTGGGATGAACACAGGACAACTCAGCAAGCATCACCAATACAAACATATTAAGGGAACACACCCTGAGTAGAAAAAGGGATGGGAACACACACAGACATGCCCACACAACACACACCATGGGCCCAGGCAATGTCACGAAACAACACACTTACTTGAGGGGACTCAACTCCTGTGGAAGCACAGCTGTGCCAAACACAGTTCCAGCAAGTCTCAGTCATGTCAGCATAACACTTGTTCAGTCAGCTATCAGTTACCACCCAATGTAGGCACTGGTCACATCTGCCTGGGTACGGGAGTGTCCCTTAAGTCACCTGCACATACTCAATACATATGTCTAGCAAGTTGCACAGAGGACACAGTTGAGTACTACACCAATGATGCCCACACCTGCATCTCCAGTGGAGATGGACCCGCAGTCAGGGAAATAGACAAATTGGACAATGGGAAGCACATCATATGTGCATGGGTGCAAGCCAAATATGTGACCATGCAAATGAAATGTAAACATCCCTGTGCAAAAATTAGTTGGTCATGACACACCCAGTTTGCTGCAAAGGATGAGATGGATACCGTCCAGAATAGGATACATATCTCATGGACCACATGGAGTACATCACATCAACACCTCAGTATTCAACATTGAAAATCCAGCATCATAACAGCAAGGTCATGGTAAACATCATCAACATAATGTACAGCGAAATTAAATTCACAAGGATAACAACAAATGCTTTATTCAGCAATTTGGAAATTCAAAGGTAAAATCCAGAAAAAAACAAAGGCCAATGTCCAGTCCATAGCCAAAGTCCAAATAGGGTGTGAGTGCCACCTGTCACCCGTTGCTTGCTTGCACTGCTAAGGACAGGGGACATACACTCGGAGGGGCATACATGAGGTCAGGCCAGGCACCTCAAGGACAGGATCAGGCCTCAGCAGAAGGAGGCAGTGAAGGGGTGGTGGGTGCAGGAGAGTCACTGGCAACTGCAGTGGAGGGATGTGACATGATGGGTGCCGTCACAAGTGTGGGGCACAAGTCTGATGGGGTGGGTGCTGGCACAACTGCAGTGGGCAGGTCAGATGTGGTGGACAGAGTCCCCACAGCAGTGCCCAAGTCAGACTGGGTGGTCGTGGACTCCACTGCAGTGCATAACTCCATGGGAGCTGAATGGTGTTCAGGTGAGGTCGGCAGGACAGAGGGGGGGCCACGGTCCCCAGACAGTGGCACAAACAGGCTGACCGGGGGTGGTGATGGTGGTGGAAGAGCAAGTGGTGGGGGGGAGGGCCTGAGCATTTTGGGGATGGTGTATCTGTGGGTGGGGTAACCTGTGGCAGGGTGTGGTGGGGGAACCTGTGGAGTGGCGGCCTGGGGGATGGAGGACAGAGACTGTGTTGTGGAGCTGCGGGCGGGGTGGGTTCTTGTTCTTCCAAGTCCAGGGGGACTTGTGGGTGGGGGCCTCAGTCTGCCTGCACCTGGGGGAGGGGGTCCGGGTATGAGGGGCACTACCCTCTGTGTGTAGGGACTTACTCTTCCCCCTGTACGCTGGATCTACTGGATCGGTGGGGAAGAGGCCAAGGTCACAGAGGAAGAGCTTATTGGGAGATGGGGTTGCAGGTGAGGCAAGGTAAGGGCTCTTGGAGGGAGAGGGATCGGAGAACTGCGGAGTGGTTGTGGATGCCTGTGTGTGTGTTTGCAAACCATCCCCTGTGAGTGTGGACTCAGTCCACTGAGGTTGCTTGTGTGCACGTTTAGACATTGGTTTGAGTGTTTGTGTGCTGCTCGTGTCTGTGTGTTTGTGTGACTGTGCTGGTGTGTGTGCTTGGGACAGGTAGGGTGCTAGGAATTGTGGATGGGGCAGAGGTAGGAGAGGTGAGGGACTGTTAGAGGAGGGACACTGCTGCCGTCAGGGAAGATGAAGAACCGGAATAACCCACTTACTAGGTCTCGGCGGCGGGAGAATCGCCCATGTCTTCAATACCCTTCATACATGGTAAAAGGAGATACAGGAGCCTTCGTCTGGAGGAGGAACCCAGATTTATTCAAATAGCCCGGGCTATAGAACAGAGTCCCAAGCTCGTCAGAAACAAGACAGAGGAGGCTGCTGCTTTACTCCGCAGCTTACAAGCCTTTTATACGTTTTCATTCTGGTCTTTTGGCTATTAGTTCATTGTTCAATCAGGGCAGTGTTTGCAGTTGATAACCAGATCCAGAATAAGTTTGTAGATGGTGACCTGGTAAAGGCTTGATACACAAATCATTGTTCACTCGGCTTGATCAAGGCTCAGTCTTTCAGGACATTGTACACTCAGCTTGATCAAAGCCCAGTCTTTCAGGTCATTGTTTAATCACCCTGATCAAGGCCCAGCAGTCAGACCATTGTCCAGATAACCTGATCACGGTGTCAAGGATGTTTACCAGGCTGCGAGCAGGAGATGGAAAACAAAACATTTACACAGGGTGTGAGTGTCTCATGGCTTTCTGTTGAACTACAAGAACAGGGGGATTGGGTGTGCGACAGTTCCTGGGCAGAATGCAGGCTGCAAGATGGCTGTTGTCGTGTTAGTTAGATTTTCCTCAGGCATCAGCAGAAACGACCAGGTGGGTCGTGTGGAAGTGTTTGCCACAAGATGGCAATGAAAAAACAATGGAGTCCCATTACAAATGATGCTGATTAGAAGAACACTTATCCTCAGACCCTCCTTTTGCCATTGAGTGGCAAATACTTTAAGAAATGTCAATGTTCATAAGGCCATCGGTTTCTTGTTTGAGCATCATCATCATATTGGTGTTGTGAATGTTAGAGGGTGGAGGCTTGATGTCTGGATACACATTATACAGAGCACTGGCAGGCACTGAAAGCACAAACAGCAGGAGACCTGGACAGTTACTCCCAAGGCAAGGAAGATGAGGATCCTCCACCCCCACTGGGAAAGGAAGTCCCAGATCCAGCCTGTGAGGGACCAGTTGCCTTCATCCAGATGAATTTCGGAAGAAAGGCGATGCAGACGTTGGATGGCATTGTACACTGTAGGTGCGTTGTCTGGGATGTACACGCAGCAGCTGGAGCCGATCAATTTACACACACCGCCACAATCAGCAAGGATGACGTCTAGGACCATGCTGTTCTGAAGCATTATAAGGCGGTCCGCCTGTAGCTCTGCAGTGAGGCTGGAGAGGACACCAGCTGTTACTGTGATGGTGGCTTCAAGGACCCTGGTCAGTCCTCGTACAGCCCGACTGTTGGCCATGGGGCCCCAGAAAGGAAGGAAACCTTTAAAGAAGTCCCCGGTTTCCTGGCCTGCTGTTTTCTCGGCTGATATGACACCCCTACGTGAGCGGCGCAGAGCGCCATTCATTGACAGGTGATAACCTCCATGGGTAGAATACGTTGGTGGAAGGAGGAAGGCCAAATAGCAGGTACCAGACCAGTTACGGGGGAGCCAAGTGTAGGCGGCAGTGCCACAGATGAAAAGCTTTTGTGATATTACACATACTGATACCAGCTTTCTTAGTCCCTAGGCCATGGATGCAGACACAGGCTTGCACATTTATGACATTCACAGTGTCTCGTTTATCAGGCAGTATCCTTCTTGTGAGGAATATGGATAATGTTTGTCGATTAGTTGAGTTGAATACTACCATCTCACCAAATTCATCTGGTGATAGTAGCGATGTGGATGAGCTGGTCGGGCAAAAAGGAGCATCGACATGGCCAGATCTGTTCCGCCAGAAGTCATCCCGAAATGTTCCAAGGGCAGAATTGGCAGTACAATTGACAGTGTAGGCGTCCTGCATCAACATCCACCATGCAATACAAGACCCAGAGATGGAAAAGGGGTAGAGAAAGAATGGGACAGGGTGTATCATGGAATGGGGCATCAGTCACCAAACCCAGCAGTTGGAAGTGTTCATGATCAGCTGGTGATGATGCAAAATTTAGATGAAGGTGTTATTGAAGAATTCTGCACGGCGGGGTAATTTGTGGCTGGTAGCATGAAATACTGGTGTGCTGCAGGAGTCGGGGTAGGGTGGTAGATCAGTAACAGCCAACCAAGGATAGACAGGATGAGGGAGACAAACAGTGTTACCACGGTGGCTATGAAGCATTTACAATGTCGGAGACTAACATATTGTTTCTGGATTCTGGTGTTTTGGACGGCAGCCATTGTGCTAAGCCAGGGACCTCTAGTGGCTGTCTGTGATTGCTGGTTGCTTCACTGGGCGCAGGTGCCAAGGGCCCTATGGAGTACCTTAGTCTGACACACCAGCACTACTCTCAGCCGGGGAAGATCACAGCCGTACAGCCTATAGGCACTTGGCGAAGTCAAGGGCAAGCCTTTACCTTGGGGGCGCAAGTTATATCGGTCGGAAGTAGGGACAGTAAGGTCGGGAAACAATTGTTCTTGTTCGTGGTTAGCAGAGTTAAGGGAGGGTTCCACCCTTCCTTTCAGTATGCTGTCACTCTCTGCTTCCGTAGATGTAGAATGCAGTCTGACATCGCTGAATGGGACAAACGTCGGGACTATTTCTGTTTCTGCGTCTCCTTGTCCTTCCCTCACCCACTGATCATAGGGGATGGGCAGAGGCACACGCCTGCAGTACGACAAATGCACCCAATTCTTCCAACCTTCTACTTTCACGGCAGTGCGGGTGGCCAGCAACACCTGACGGGGCTGTGTCCAGTGGGGCTCGTGGCTCTTAGTCCGTAGAAAATTTTTCACCAAGACATATTCACCAGGTTGGATGACGTGTCCTGGGCCCTCGCTTTTGTCAGGTATGGCCTCATGCACCTGGTGATGAAGAGTACGAAAGGTATTAGTTAAACTGTACAGATAATCAGTTAATACAGGGTATTCAACATCAGACAGTTTCTTAGGCCGTGGAACACCCCATACATTGGCAGGCCTCCCGAACACAATTTCATGGGGGGATAGCCCTATTCTGGTGTGGTCCGTTGTTCTTGTGGAAAGTAGGGCTAAGGGCAGAGCATCAACCCAAGTGACACCTGTCTTGGCTACTATTTTGGCCATTTTAGTTTTTAGGATGCCATTGTACACCTCCACTAGACCTGCAGACTGGGGGTGGTTAGCTGCATGACATTTTTGTTTTATACCCAATGCTGTACAGACATATTCCATAATTTGAGCCGTAAAGTGGGTCCCGTTGTCATTCCAGACCAAGCGGGGCAAACTGAATCGTGGGAGGTACTCTTTTAATAGCACTTTAGCGGTAGTGATAACAGTGCAGTCTTTGACGGGGTAGGCCTCCACCCATCGGCTGAAGGTACAGACCACCACTAGGACATATTTCAAATTGTTACATCGGTCCATCTGGAGGTAATCCATTTGGAGGACTTCAAAAGGGAAGGTAGGAGGAGAGAATCCTCCCTTAGGAGTAACTGTGCCTTTTCCTGGGTTATACATTATGCAAATCATGCATGTTTTAACCAGCTTGTCAGCATATGCTGGTATCTTAGAGTTGTACCATGTAGCTTCCAACAGTTTACATATCCTTTTTGCACCGATGTGAGCAGGACCATGGGCCATCGTAACTACTGGTAGCACGTGACTGTCAGGTAACATCCATTGTCTTTCCATAGTCGTACGGACCCAACAACCATCAAGTCCCTTGTTTACTAATTGCTCCTTCCACACCCTTAGTTCCTCAGGAGTAGTATGGGACTGAATATCAATCACACTCTGTACTGTGTTTTCAACCATGCCCTCGTCTGCCACCCACCTAGCGGGACCTCCTATATACATTCCTTCCCTTTTCCTAAGAGCTGTTTGTCTGACCATCTAGTCAGCCAGGGCATTGCCTTTCCCAACATCATCTGTCATTTTCTTATGGGCTTTACATTTTATGATGGCCACCTGTCTGGGGAGTGTCAGGGAGTCTAACAGTCGGTGAATTAGGGGGCCATGTTGAATCTTGGTCCCATGGGAAGTAAGGAAATTCCTTTCTTTCCACAACCTCCCGAAGTTGTGGGCCACCCCGAAGGAATATTGTCTGTCAGTATAAATATTTACCGTCATCCCTTTGCTTAACTCACAAGCTCTAGTGTGGGCCACTAATTCTGCTGCTTGAGCAGAGCACTGCGGAATCTGAGCTGTTTCTACAACTCGCCCTAATGTTGTGAGGTCGTAGGCGGCTGAGGTGTTACCATCTGACCCTCTGAGACATGATCCGTCCACATACAGGGTACCTTCTGGTTCTGCTATCGGGGTGTCCTGCAAGTCAACCCGTCCCTTCGTCTCCTCCTCTGTCCTTAATATGCAGTCATGTCTGGGAAGACCACTGCCAGAATCCTGAGCATGTAGGGGGTCAGGGTCCGGTGTTCGCCCCTCCTGCGAGGAGGCAACAGCTTCAGCTGGACACTTGCGATCCTCCGGGTCCAGCCCCGAAGGTCCTGCCACCTTTTCTTGCTGTTGCGGTTCCGGCGCTTGTAGACCTCCATTGATCTAACTGCCCGGGCAATGGTCAGCCAGATCTCCTGCTTCTGGTGGGCATCAACCTGTGAGGATGACAAAGTGAAAAGGCCATTACCACACATGCCACATATTTGTGCTGCACACAGTTGGATATACGGTAAACAGTCATAATATTGATTCCAAAATATAGAATGGACAAAATATCGAATGGACACAATATGGTGGTTAGAAATATCGAATTTAAGGTAAGTAATATCGATTTTCAAAATATAGAAGTCAAAATATCGAAGTATACAATATAGGCATTAAATATATCGATTTTTTAATAATATCAATTTTTTTTAAGTGTTTTGTATGTTAGTATATGTGTGAAAAGTGTATATTAATTTTTGTAATGTATGTTTAATGTATTTTAAGTACTTAATTTTATGTTATTTAATTTTTGCGTAATTTAATTCTGTAGCGGGTTGTGGGTTTATAGGGGAATAGGGTGGGAAGTAATTTAATTATATTAAATTAAACATAAATTTTTAGCAATTATTATTAATTGTTAATTAAATTTTGCTTTTTAGTTCTGTAGTGGGTTGTGGGTTTATAGGGGAATAGGGTGGGAAGTGATTTAATTGTAATTAATTAAATATTTTTATTTATTTATTGGTATTCATTTTTAATTTATTGTTATTTTTTAATCGGTAATTAATTTTTATTAATTGCCAATTAATTTGTAATAATTGATTAATTGTTAATTATGTTAATTTTCTACATTTATTTTCTGTAGCGGGTTGTGGGTTTATAGGGGAATAGGGTGGGAAGAAATTTAATTGTAATTAAGTAAATAATTTTTTTCATTCATTGGTATTGATTTTAAATTTATTGTTGATGAATTTTTAATTGATAATTAACTTCTAATAATTAGCAATTCGTTTTTATTAATTGGTAATTATTTTGTATTAATTAAATATTTGATAATTATGATAATTGTATTAATGTATTTTCTGTAGTCGGATGTGGGTTTATAGGGGAACAGGGTGGAAAGTAATGTAATTGTAATTATTACATGTTAAAAATACTTTTTGTGTATTGATAATTAATTTACTTTTAATTTTTAATTGGTATTAATTTGTATTATTAATTAGTTTTTGTTATAGAAAATTAATTAGTTGTTAAATAGTTATGAATATGTTATTAATTTTTAATAACTGATATGTAGTTGTATTTCTAATTAATTATTACATAATATTAAATTGGTTATTAATTTCAATTAATGTTTTATTGGGATTGATATTTAATTTATTTTTAATAATATATTAAATCATTACTTTCCCTACTGTTAAACTCACTGAAGTGGGAATAGTAATTTTCACCCTCCCGCTATCCAACGCTTTCCCTACTGTTGCACTCTCTGGAGTGGGAATGGTATTTTTTACCCCTACGCTATCCTTTTTTTTTTTTTTTTTAAACCTTTTTTATTCAGATTTTTACAACATGTTATTTAAAGCCCTTGGTTCCCACCCCCCCCCCCACCCCCCATGAGGACAGGTATTTCTAATATTATTTACAAAGAGATTTACATTACACAAATACAAATTCCTAAAGAGGGGGTAACAGAGAACAGAAAAAAAAAAAAAACATATTAACATCAAAACCCAATACACTATTGATCATACATTTCATTTTGCGATGATTTAATGAGACAGGTATTGGTATTCTCAATGAGGTTCAGTTGCGTTATTTGGTGGATAAATTTTTTTAGCATTTATCCAAGGCATTTTTGAATCCTATATTCAATGCGCCTGTATCCAATCTAGCAAAGGTGCCCAGATTTTCATGCCTCTCTGCCGAATATTACGCCCCTTTTGTTTATAAATGGCTACCTCGAGGCTACATGTCGCAAGTAATCTAGCCTTCCATTGGGAAAAGGATGGTGGAATGGGATCGAGCCAGGCTGATGCGACACATAGTCGAAAGATTGCCATTGCCACGAAGATCACCCCTTGAACTTGTCTAGGCCGATCTTTATTAGTGATGCCCAGTATAATCTCTTCAGTTGTTATGTTAATCCCAGCGCCGGTGATATCAGCAAGAAACCCAGATATTTCATTTATTACGTTTGATAGAGTATTACATGTGGCGAACATATGCACAATGTCTGCAGCAGGAAATGCACATCGCGGGCAAGTAGTGCCCTTACCTGTCCCCCATTTAGCAATTTTATACGGTGTATAATACATCGAAAAGTATGTTTTATAGAATTGTGCCTGTAATTTTAAGGACATTAAGTAAGTAAGTGACAGGTCATATGCCATAAGTGGAATGCTAGGTGGAACTTCTAGTTTAATTTGCCATTCCGCCCCATGTTTGTCCATATCATCTGGGAGCAAGGTATTGAAGTTTTCATAAATCTCGCCAATTCTTGGGGGCGTGTTGTTGCGCATATTTTCTATGATTTGGCATATTTGAAATTTAATACGACCACCCCCTTTTTTTAGCAGGAAGTCTCTCACTTGAAGATATTTAAAGAAATCCCTGTTGTGGATGTTGTAGTCTTTTTTTAATTCATCAAATGATTTCAATCCCTGAGTAGAGTAGAAACATCCGAGTTGCTCTATCCCTAGTGTACACCAGCTCTGTATATAAGAGTCATGAAATATTTCTGGAAGATCTGAATTCTGAAGAACCGGTGTGTAATGTGAAAATCGCCCAAGACCAAGTAATTTCTTGACCTGTCTCCAGACTTTGACCACATTGTTGATGGTTTTGAATTTCACCCTTTTAAGGTGATCATCATTAACGTGCCGCCAGAGACAGCCAGTACTCCCATTCCCTAGGATAAGTTCTTGTGGTGTAGGAATACTCAAATCATCTGGGTTAGATTTTAACAATCTTGTGCTGTAATTCATAACTGTAGCCCAATAATAAAGCATGAAATTAGGTAACGCCCACCCCCCACGCTCTCTAGGTAGTGTGATCCATTTTAGTGCTCTCCGAGGTTTACTATAACCCCATAAAAATTGTGAGAACATTGAATCTATTTTCTTAAATACATGTGGTGGGAATTCCAAGCAAATTGCCCTAAAAAAATATAAAAACTTAGGAAAAAAAACCATCTTCACTAAATTTGTTCTACCTCCGATAGACAGATGTAGGTTATCTAACTGTGACAATTCTCTCTTAGTGTGTAGCATAAGTGGCTCCAGATTGTTATTTACAATATTCTCAACATTGGCACTAATGCTAACACCCAAGTATGTTGCTTTATCAGTTATTCTCGGGTCTCTCATCACAATCTTAGAATTAAGCACGAGCAGTGTCTTGCTGGAATTTAGCTTGTACCCCGAAGCTCTACCGAAGTTCTGTGCTTCATTTTCAATGAGATTCATAGCAGTTGTAGGATCCCCTGTGACAATAGCAATATCGTCAGCATACGCTAAGCATTTTGTTTCTAAACCGCGCACACTTATAGGGGCAATTAACACGTTTTTTTCGAGCCTGTGTATGAACCCATCTATGTAGATGGCAAAAAGGAGGGGCGAACAAGGGCACCCCTGTCGTGTCCCCCTGTTAATTTTAAAATTGTCGGTTAACTCCCCGTTAATCAATACCCTAGCACTGGGATCAACATATAGCTGTTGGATCGCTGTAATATATTTCTTACCTATGCCACAGTTTCGCATGGCGGCCCACAGGAACTTCCAGGAGACCCTATCAAACGCCTTCTCTGCGTCGAGCAGTATGAGCGCCATAGGGTCTCCTGTCGTTCCCGTGTAGTCAAAGAGGGATATAACTCTTTGCACATGGTCAGTTGTAGATCTCCCTGGTATAAACCCATGTTGTCTTTCAGAGACTATATTATGAATCCGAGGTGCTAGCCGTGACGCTAATAATTTGGAATATATTTTGGAATCCCCATTAATCAATGTAATAGGTCGATACGACCCCATTTCCTGGGGATCTTTGTTTTTTTGGGGGAAAATTATTATTTTTGCATGTGACCAGGATTTCGGGGGATTCCCGCCTTCAAAGATGTTTTGAAATAATTCAGTCATGATAGACTTGAGTTGTGGTATAAATTTTATATAGAACTCAGTCGGAATCCCATCTAAGCCTGCAGCTTTTCCAGTTGCTAGGGAGTTCATAGATAGTAGGATTTCCTCCCAGCATAATGCACTATCTAAGATTTCTTGATCTTCTAATCCCAAGCCCTCTGTAATAGATGGTTCAATATAGCTCATGGGATCCTCGCATGCATTCTCATCCTCATGATATAATTTCTGATAGAATATTTGAAAAGCTTTTCTAATATCTGCAGGATCTGTCTTCAAACCAAGCGTAGGATCATTAATTGCTTTAATTAGGGTACCGGATATCTCTTCCCGAGTTCTGACCGCTAGATGATGACCCATTTTCTCCCCCAATTCATAAATAGTCTCCCTGCGGGTAGTTGCTCTCACAACTGCTTTCTCAATTAGAATTTCTGATATACAGTTTTTAGCTATTGCCACCTTATTCACTTCCCTGTCTGTCTTCTTGCCATCCTGTACTGCCTTGATCAGGTCTTCTTCCGCGATCCGCAGACTTTGTTCCAGGGACCTCATTTTTTGTTTATCTAAATTGTTACGTCGGAATGAGAATCGCATAGTTTCACCCCTGATACATGCCTTCATAGTGTCCCAAACATTTTCTATTGAGGTGGACCCCAAATTGTCCTCCAGAAAGGCCGGAATCCAGTTCCTCATATGCGTGCAATATTCCTCATTATTCAATAGCGCTCTTTCGAACGTCCAACTAGTAGCTGTGGGTCTATTGGCCCCCACTGTTATAGTCAGTTCAAGAGGATTGTGGTCCGAGAGAGTTCTCGTGTGTTTTTTTATTTGGCAGGTTGATTTTAAAGCACAGGACATGAGCATATAGTCCAGTCTTAAATGTCTAGAATGCGGGTAAGAATAATAGGTATAACCAGGATTCCCCGGGTATGTCTCTGACCACCCATCTATTAATCCATGACGTACACACAAATCATTCAGAGATTGATATACCTTTCGTTTCCTACCATTGTAAACAAAGCCTGGGTCAGCTAACCATTCGTTAGGTAAGTGGATGTTAAGATCTCCACAGACAATAATAGGGAGGGGCCAATGTACCAGTTCGTTAGAAATATTGTTCATCACTTCCTGATCATCACTAATATTGCCATAAACAGTGCATAGTGTCAATTTATTTTTCCCTTTATTATAGCAGCACTCAGTTATCACAAATCGTCCGAATTTATCCGCGATTGAACGCGAGAACTGGATCCCTCCACCCTTCGCCAAGATGGCTACCCCTTTTGTACGTGACCCCTGGGATGTAGCAGAGATAAGTCTATATCCAAGTGTTTTCAGAAGATATTGTTGTGATCCCTCAATGTGAGTCTCCTGGAGACATATAATATCTGCTGCAGATAGCTTAAACCCTTCTGCCACTTTCTGCCTCTTCTTAATATCATTCAGCCCGCATATATTCAATGAAAGTATTTTCAATTTAGTCATCCATCTCTTTCAAAGTTACCATATAGATCAAATGCGGGCCCTGGATCCAGCCTTTCCTCAACAGCCTCCATTCCCATCTCCCCCTGTATATTTTTTGTGCTCCTTGTGTAAGATCCGATTCCTGTCCCCACCCTCCCCTCTCCCCCTAAAACCCCGTTGGATCCCCCCCCCGTCCCTACACCCCCCACCCCCCCACCATCTAGTGAGACTGCCTGGTTCCCTTGGAACCAGGTTGTGGGCATCGAGTGATTCGTTGGCAGCTAGTGTCACCGCATCCTGACCCCTGTCGCTGTGGGAGTTTCGGGGAGGTATATTTTTACGATTTTACATTTTCTTATCTTCATTGTATATAAACATACCATCTGTCTATATAACATAAGATACCCCCCTCCCTCCTGCTTTCTCAAGATGTCTTATTCCTTATGCCGCGGTTGCCTGGTTAAAAAGATATTTAGTAACAACCTATTTTTAGGGATTTTTTCCCCCCTCCTTTTTTTTGGGTTTTTCTTTGCCATCTTTATTTTTTGTAATCTCTTCGAGATAAGTTTGTGCTTGAAGTTCGCTAGTGAAGCTTCTGGTGACACCATTATAGATAATTTTCAGTCTTGCAGGATTCTGTAGAAATACCGTCGCTCCCAACTGTTCAAAAGGATCAAAGAGTTGTCGCATTCGCCATCTTCTTTCCACTGTCGCATGGGCAAAGTCTGGTCTGCTAAAAAATGTATATCCTTTGTGTTCTCTTTTATGGGTTGGGCGTGCCAGGTCAAATATTGCTTCACGTAGGAGGAAATTGCCAAAATACACCAGCATTGCTCTTGGGTACTTCTCTGATGAATGGGATCGTTTATTGAGGGTTAGCGGAAAGCGATGGGCCCGCTGGATTTCTTTGTCCCAGTCCCAGGTGGTGAGCTCCGGAAAAGATTCTTTAAAGAGCGATATCATGTAGCCCCTGGAGTTGGTCCCCTCGACTCCCTCCGGAATTCCCAAGAGGCGTAAATTATTTCTCCTGGCCCGATTTTCTTGATCCTCCACTTTCATCATCAGGTCTCTCACAATCCCTTCATGCTCTTTTCCCTGTTTCTGTAGAGCGGATACATCCTTTTCGAGGCTCTCTGTCCGTAACTCAACCGATGCCATTCTATCTGATATTTCTAGACAAGTTTGCCCCACCTTATTGATTGCTCCTTGAAGTTTCTTATTGTCAAGTTTCACGACTTCTTGAAATTTCATAATTGAGTTGAATACATCGCCCAGGGATGGTTCAGTTTGGCCCCTCATCACATCGGGTGTTTTATGGTCAGATACGTTGGTATCTCTTAGCAAGTTGTATTTTGGATCGGGCATTGATGTGCCTTGTGTAGGTGGATTCCTGTGGCGATGCTCTATCCGCTCAGTGTTACTTCCTTGATCCGTGGTATCTTCATCAATAAATTTATTATGTCTCCTTTGTCTTCTTTTCTTTTTATCTTGTCTTTTCTTTGCACTGTTGTCTTTAGAAGAATCATCCATCTTTTTAGAGTTGGAGTAGGAATTGGAGTCAGAAGATTCTAAGTTTTCAGATTGTATCTGTTCCTGGCTTAGTCCATGTGGTTCGCTTGATGTGGACATCCCCGTCTCATATACTTCCGACTCTGATAGTGACTCTGATTCAATTTCAGATCCATCTGGCAATAGGGTTATATTGCCTGGATTTCCCTCGAGGCTTCTAGGTGGATCCATCTTTTCCGACTCTACTGCACTCGGGCTGAGAGGCATTTGTACCAAGGCATTTGGAGCAATGAGATTCTTTGTTTGTATAAAATCTTTGAGTGGTGGTGCAGTCAGATCTATAACTGGTCCTTTAGGTTCGGCTGGTTCAGCCCTGCACGTCTCTGTTGCTGGTCCAGTCGTAGTTCTCCCACTCATAGCTGCTGGGATCTTACTCCGATTACTGAGTGTTTTGGGCAATTCACTTAGGTTACTTGGATTGCTGTCAATCTCTGATATTTTGTCTTGCGGGGTTTGTCCCTTAGATACTGGTGTAAAAATGGTTGAGATCCGGGGTTGAGCTTCGTTGGCCTGACCACTAATTTTGGCCGCTGATTTCAGGTTTTTAATCGCCTGTAACCGCTTGGCTTTTTTTTCCTGTAATTCCAGCTTAGCTGCTGCCTGCAGGTTATCAGGACCCTCTTCTGTGTTATATTCCTTGGCCATATCTTTTGCTTTGTTTTCTTTGGTCTTATCTTTTGTTCTGTCTTTCTCCTTGTCTTTCTCCTTATCTTTCTGCTCTTTCTGTTCCTTCTGCCTCTCTTTATCTTTGTCGATATTTTTAGATTTTTCTTCCTTATTTTTAGTCCCTCTTGTCTCCGGTCGCCGTGTTAAATTGGCCGGGCCTTGTATGCTTACATCCTCGAGCCGAATACCTGCCCCCCGTGTACTTGTCACAGTTAGCTCACTCTGCGCTTGCACGGGCGATTCATAGCCTTCTGTTTCAGCCATGCCGGCCACTCTCTTCTCACTCTTCAGAGTCTGTCTCTGACACCGCTGCTGTCTTTCTTGTTTTTTCGTACACCAGTTCACATAAGAGCAGCTTTCTTTCACATATGAGCAGCTTAATTTCCCAACAGTTCTTAGTCTCTGGCTGTTTTCCTTTAATTTTTCTTTTGTTTTTGCTTTTGATGAGCTCCAGCACAGAGACAAACAAGAGAATCGTTTCCCAGTGCCACTGCTCCACAGTAGAGACACGTATCTCAGGATTGCTTTCTCTTGGCAACCAAACCCACTGATGCAGCAGCCTGCATGGAGACACACTGGGACTAAGCCTAGCCCTAACCGTGAGCTCCGTGTATGTTTGCCCCGCATCGAAAGCTGTCTTCTAATGTTTTCCCTGGTGTCTCCCTGACAACGTGACCCGGGAGAGCAGTGGAGAGCAGTGGAGCGCCGAGGCTTTGGAAAAAGTTGATCTGCCTCGTGGTTAGACCAAGTGCATCGGGGCAATGTCAGTGAGCTCCCGGGCAGTCTCCTCTTTCCCCTCTCCCCCCTCCTGGTAAATATTGCCGGCGGCTTTACCTATTTCAGATTTCTCCTTCTCTGAGCTCCTGAATCGAGGCCACCCCCGCGCCCTTTCCAGTTGAGAAGCGATGAGCCCCGATCGCGGTAAGTTGACAGTGGGAAGTAATGAGGAAATGAAGCAACAGAGAGAAAGCAGAGAAAGCAGAGAGCCGCAGAGAGCCGCTAAAGAGCCGTAAATAAAACTGAGTCTCATGCTCTCATAGATCCTGTCCAGATCCGGTGCGGCATCTTATCGTTAATAGCAGTTTAATAGTGTAGTGTATGTTTTCTTCCAGACAACAGAGCACTCGGGACGCTATGTATATGTCTTGTGATTAATTGCTGCAGGATAGATGATAGACGATAGACAAGCAGACAAGCAGACAAGCATGCGAGCAGCAGCTACAATGCGTAAGTGTGTGAATAGGCTTTTCAGAGTTTTCACAGAATTTCACATAGTCACCCTCACCAGTCCTCTAGCAGCCTTTAACAGCCTTTAACAGTCTTTTTGCTAATTGCCGGTAACAGACTTTTCACCTTATTGCAGGTGGTTACTGCCGATAGTTAGGCTTATCCGTGTCAAGCCGTGCAATTTAGCTTAACCGTGTCACGCAGTGTGCTTATTATGCTGTATGCTTATTGACTGCCGTAGAGGACCTCCTCAGTTTTATCGGAGCTTACTTGTTACTTGTTACTTGTTACGCATGTACAGTCTGTCTGTGTCCGTGTCCGTGTCTATCCCTTGGCTGGGCTGGGCTCCGGCAGGCAAGCAGGCAGGCAGGCAGGCAGGCTCCGACAGACAGGCAGGCAGGCTCCGGCAGGCTCCGGCAGGTTCCGACAGCTAAGGTGCATCCCTTCCCCACACTTCGTTTGTCGCTCGTAGACTCTCTCACAGGTGGCTCACAGGGGGCTCATAGACAGGTCTCTGGTACCGGGTAGTACAGAATCCATTGCACTACATTAACCACGGCGATGAGCGGCGATGAGCGGCAGTATCTCATATCAGAGTCTATATCTCCATCATGATTACCAGAGGTCAGGACCTCGCAGAGACACAGCTTGCAGCAGCGATCACACCGACGCCATCTTCCTCACCAACGCTTTCCCTACTGTTGCACTCTCTGGAGTGGGAATAGTAATTTTTACCCCTACGCTATCCAAAGCTTTCCCTACTGTTGCACTATCTGGAGTGGGAATAGTAATTTTCACACTCCCGCTATCCAACGCTTTCCCTACTGCTGCACTCTCTGGAGTGGGAATAGTATTTTTTACCCCTACGCTATCCAACGCTTTCCCAACTGTTGCACTCTCTGGAGTGGGAATAGTAATTTTTACCCCTACGCTATCCAATGCTTTCCCTACTGTTGTACTCTCAGGAGTGGAAATAGTAATTTTTACCCTTCGAATATCCAACGCTTTCACTACTGTTGCACTCTCTGGAGTGGGAATAATAATTTTTACCCCTACGCTATCCAACGCTTTCCCTACTGTTGCACGCTCTGGAGTTGGAATAGTAATTTTTACCCTCCCGCTATCCAACGCTTTCCCTACTGTTGCACTCTCTGGAGTGGGAATAGTAATTTTTACCCTTATGCTATCCAACGCTTTCCCTACTGTTGCACTCACTGGAGTGGGAATAGTATTTTTTACCCCTACGCTATCCAACACTTTCCCTACTGTTGCACTCTCTGGAGTGGGAATATTAATTTTTACCCCTACGCTATCCAACGCATTCCCTACTGTTGCACTTTCTGGAGTGGGAATAGTATTTTTTACCCCTATGCTATCCAACGCTTTCCCTACTGTTGCACTCACTGGAGTGGGAATAGTATTTTTTACCCTCTCGCTATCCAACGCTTTCCCTACTGTTGCACTCTCTGGAGTGGGAATAGTAATTTTTACCCTTAAGCTATCCAACGCTTTCCCTACTGTTGCACTCACTGGAGTGGGAATAGTATTTTTTACCCCTACGCTATCCAACGCTTTCCCTACTGTTGCACTCTCTTGAGTGGGAATAGTAATTTTTACCCCTACGCTATCCAATGCTTTTCCTACTGTTGCACTCTCTGGAGTGGGAATAGTATTTTTTACCCCTACGCTATCCAACGCTTTCCCTACTGTTGCACTCACTGGAGTGGGAATAGTATTTTTTACCCCTACACTATCCAACGCTTTCCCTACTGTTGCACTCTCTTGAGTGGGAATAGTAATTTTTACCCCTACGCTATCCAACGCTTTTCCTACTGTTGCACTCTCTGGAGTGGGAATAGTATTTTTTACCCCTACGCTATCCAACGCTTTCCCTACTGTTGCACTCACTGGAGTGGTAATATTAAATGTTACCCTCCTGCTATCCTATGGTAAAATATTGTACATTTTTTATTAATAACTTAAATTAATTATATCTTAATTTTAAGGTTATTTGAGTATTTTTAAGTATGTTTTAGTTAATTATATGTATTATTTCATTAATTTTAAATTACTTTTAAGACATTTAAAAAAATTCGATATTTTGACTGACTATATTTTTTACAGACTATATTTTGGATTCGATATTTTTGTACTTATCTTTTTGTAGATAGGAATTCGATATTTTGGCATTCTATATTTTGGTGACTATATTTTGGTAAATCTATATTTTGTCATTCTATATTATGTCAGTGATCCGGATATTATACATGTAGTCATTACAAAGGTAAATGAGGTACACAGGTAGTGCACCCATGCAAATGGACAATGGTCCTCCATGTCTGACATGGTAACATTGCCTGGGAAGTAAAAGCTTCCACAAATGCACTTTTGCAGCAGGGCACCTGTATATCACATGTACCCACACTGAGGAACTAAAAGTCTAAATTGGGCTCTATGGGTGAGTCGAAGATGCACTGTCATATTTAGAAATTAGCGTGATGTATCTACTTAATACAGTATAAATATCAATGCCCTGATATGTATCAGATATCCCGATATTTAGCGGTGTCATTCACGTTATATAAACTCCGCTTATTGTCCGGTAGTATAACTTAACCCGATCAGCGAATATTTTGTGGCCTAGTCTGAATGTAACGTTAACGGACCCATCACGCTTTAGTCAGTAAGGTTTGCTCTTTCACGCAATAGCATCGCAACTGTAACAAACTGCTGTTCCTGCATGTTAGGCCTGTCAAGGTTATAGGTGGGGGTAAGCTGGATAAGCACATTCCAGGAGGCGCTGTGCGAGCCCTCCTGAACATTAGGCAGGAGGGAGTCACCCTCTTCGACCTTGCTGTAATGAGCTGAGCTGAACTGAAACCGCTTTGTATGCCATATATGGTTCTTCCTTTTCACCAACCTGTACCATCTTGTATTTTTCCTTGTTAGGTAACGGTCTTGAAATGTAACAGTATATATGTGATTACTTGGTAATGTGTCTTCAGTCTTCTCGGCGGACCTCGAGGGGTTAGGTCGCGAGAGGCTCCTCTGGCAGAGTCTTTGTATAATAAATGATTCAACCTTTTTCACTGCCAACTGACTGGTTATTGGTAATTGGTATTGGGGGCTATTAGTAAGTATAGCTCTATATGGTATTATTTATTTTCGGTACTTCAGTTGGCGACTCCGCCGGGACTCCGCGTTTGGGTCGTCCCTCCGTAATTGGAAAAGAACGGGACATTAGAAAAGGCAATCTTGGTCGAGTGGGTGGACTGACCGAAGTTTGGGAGTTACTCCGCTCTCCCAATCAGGGAGCATCAGCTGCTAGTGGCCCCACGCCGTAGTCCTACGGGTGTAACCCAGAAGCAGACCGTGTTGGTCTTCAGGAGTTGGCAGTGGAGAAACTTGCAATCGAACCTGAGTGCACCAGGTGAGTGATTCGTCTTGTTTTGTGTTGGATACACTCTGAGTTTGGTCATCGGTATTTGGTGGTTTTGAACCACGGAGAACTTGGTGGAGGTCTGACGGGGCAGTACTGAGACTGCACGGGCAGGCGCTCCTGTTTTGAGCAATCTTGGATTTTCTTTGAGTAATAGAGATATGAACCAGATGCCTAGGTGTGACTTGTGATAATTCACACCCGGCCGGACTGCTCTCGGAAATGATGGCAGCTAGGATTGGGTAGCCCCTGGGCAGATCTGGAGCGGCGCTTAAATAGCGGGCTCAGCCAGAATAGTCCAGGAGGTGAACCAGGAAGGCTGGCAGATGTTCCGTAGGTCGGTCTGTGGTTTGGAAACCTGTGTGGCTATATCTAGGTAGTCTAAAGACATGACTACTTGATTTTGGGTTTCTGTTTGTTAAGAATTGGAAAATACACGAGTTCTCCATGAGCAGGAGTCGACGGGCTCTGCCTTTTGTTTGGTAAAGACATGTCAAATTGAATAAGTGTTTTGTCTTTCATGTTGTCAGAAGATTGTTGTATGTTCATTGTATGTGAATATTCGAAGTTGCGTGGACATGGCCATGTGTATGAGAGTGTTGTAATTAACTTTTTTCCTTTCCAAGACAGAAAAATTAGATACTAGAAAGAAAAATGCCGTGCTTCAGTAAGTTATGTTTCGGCTGTGTTTGTCGGAACGGCACAAGATTGGATGAGAGTCAGCCAGCCCCTCCAGAGGGGAGCCCTAGCCATGACATCTATTGCAAGCACGGAATTACCCCACTCCTTTTTAACACCTTGTAGCATAAATACATGAAAGACAATGTAGAACTGCAATGGCCATTGACAGGGTTTTTTGATGAGAAAAAGCTTCAATATTTACAAGATTGTCTGTTTTCCAAGCAGGCGCATCAGAGCAGAGAAGTTAGTCAAGCTAAAAGCAGGACAGACTGTCACCCAGAAAGCTGTTGCTTATGATAAAAATCAGACTGAACAGAATATTGATTGTTTGAATAGACAGTTCAGATTGCAGACAGACAAAAGTTATGTTACTTGAAATGAAGCTGAAGATGAAATAGAGGATTTATTGGATGTTCGACCTCCCCCACCGTATGTGCCACAGCATGTGTATCCCGCTGTTCCTCTTGAGGTACCCACTGCTCCCCTAGCACCGGCTCCCGTTGTAGCTGAATCTCTAACCAATGCTGGTACTCCGAGTGCCACGTCTACCTCACTAAGAGATACAGCTACCCTAATTCCCAGCACCCAGCAACCCTTAGCAAGTTCTCAAGTAATCCTAGCGGCTCCAAGTCCTATATGGACTTCCCAGTTGGCTGGTACAACACCTGAAGTAAGGGACCTGACTCCGTTAGGGAGCACAGGTGGACTAAACGCTAGACGACTGTTCACTAGGGCAGCAGTTGGGTATAGCGAAAAAGAAGCGATAGCAGAACAGGCAGTTAAATGGATGCGGTACAATGTGTACACTGTTGCTGATTTATGGAGTACCATATGGGATCTTGAACCGGTCATGCAACAGTATGCATTATGTCAAATGTCTTGTTATCTTATTGAGATCTGGGAGCAATGTTTTCGGGACGGGTTGGCCCCTCAAATATTGTATGACATTCTGGATCGAACTCATAAGTTTGATCTAAGCCCAGAGGATGTATATAGGAATGTAGAGACATTGGTAAAGTACCAAAGTAGGATGTTTTTGAAATGCCCCAATTGGGATTCTCAACATCCCATGAGGGAAGTCCATCCCATTTGTCATCCCGAAGTACCCGAACTACGTAATGATCAGGATATAGTAACAAGAGACAGAATAGAGGCTAGGTTTCCGGAGCAATGGGTATATACTCCATGGAAGAGAAGTGAAGTCTTGGCCCTAAGTCACAGCTCCCCGACCCTCGCAAGAATCCCACAGCCTACTATAAGGAATTGACGGAAGATGCGGCTTCAGCAGTAATGACTTTAGCTAATGTTGAACTTTTTTTTGGGCTGTTGGTCCCTGTGGATATATGGCGACAAGTACATGACACTGATCACGTTGCAGAATTAGGAGGGACGTGGGAACAGTTAAAAGAGTGGGATAAGGACCGTAAACCGGGGGACAAGCCGAAAACTGAAATTACTACCCTCCCAGCCAAAATCATAGCTTACACGCATTCTTTGATTCCCCCTCGTAAGGTCGATTGGGACAAATTGACCGCCTGTAAGCAAAAGAAAGACGAAAGTGTTTCGGATTTCTTCACTAGATTTGAAGGCACATTCATTGACTTTAGTGGACAGGATCTTGCTACGGAGGGTGGGATTCGGTTATTTGTAAATCATTTTGTGACCAACTTGTTACCAGAAGTCTCTACGTGGCTACAAGCCGCCGAAAGCACTTAGACTACATCCACATCTTCCGTCATATTGAGTATGGCCCAGTACTATGAGCATCGGGAAAATGAAAGTAAGGACAAAATAGAAAAGAAGGCTAAGGACTTAAAGATTCGGGTGTTATTGCAGCAAGTTGTTCGAGGAAGAGGAGGAGAAAGAGGCGTCAGAGGGCACGTGTCCAGAGGGGTGGGGACGGGAAGGGGTGGAGGACCAGTCCCGTGTTTAGGGATAAAGCAATGCGCGCACTGTAAACAGGAAGGACATTGGAGAGCCCAGTGTCCATTGTTGTTAGCACAGAACGGAGCTGTCCGAGGGCGGGGACGTGGTCGAGGGGGTCCAGACCGAAGCGATATGCATAGAGAAGAAACAACGCAAGGACATTCTGAGCGAAATCATTTTGACAATCCGCGAGGTAGGTAGTACTTTAACGAGGATTATGAATTTAGGGACCAAGATGGGTATGCTTATACATAGGACAGCCAAGGACAAAGTGGGAGCCAAGTGTTTATACCGGTCAATCAACAAGGACCCTATGTAAAAGGGGCATTGATGGGGACTTCTGAACATTTTTTGCTTGACACAGGAGCAATGAACAGTTCGTTTGCTCGATCCTTGGTCCCAGGGGCTGCTCTGTCCGGGCAAAATAATGTTTTAGTGGGATTTTCAGGAGTTCCGGTGGTAAGCCCCATCTCCAGGCCACTACCATTCACTATCGGCCCAGTTACCATTGACTCCCCCTTCTTGTTGACTTCGCATTATGGTGAAAACCTATTAGGTCTAGATATGTTAAAGAAATTGAATGCAAAAATACACTGCTCTCCAGACGGTGTTTATCTGACAATACAATCTCCCAATCGCGATATGAAACAGTACTTTGCCAAAAATGAGCCCCTTCCACCTGAATTCGCCACTGTTCTCTCTACGCTGTGGGCTAAAGGGGATGCGGATGTCGGTAGTTTAGACATCCCTCCTGTCCACATAACATTGAAACCTGGTGTAAAGTTGCCACGGATACCTCAATATAAGATTTCACCGGCTGGCGAGCGAGCTTTACTTTCCATTATACAGGATTTGATTGACAAAGGTGTAGTGGAGGAAACATCTACTAATGTCTGTAACAGCCCTATTCTCCCGATTTTGAAAAAAGCTCCTGATACTGGAAATTCAGAAAATATCGATACATATCGTTTTGTGATCGACCTACGAGAGGTTATTAAAATTGTAGTGCCCCAGTATCCAGTGGTGACTGATATAACGACCATACTCACTATGATCCCACCGATTGCGAAGTATTTTTCGGTCATTGATCTAAAGAATGCTTTCTTTAGCATCCCTTTTCATCCAGATAGTCGACAGATTTTTGGCTTCTCATTATCTGGCCGCAGTTTCAGATTTTGTCGAGCTCCTCAAGGCTACACCGAAAGTCCTAGCATCTATAGCCAGGCTCTTAAAGCTGTTTTGGATGATTTAATTTTGCCTACAGGTAATGTACTTCTACAATATGTGGATGACCTGCTGGTGGCATCGGACACTGAGGAGGGTTGTAAAGACGCCACTGTGAAATTATTGCACCACCTGGCAGCGAAGGGTAACAAGGTGTCCCTGTCTAAATTCCAATATTGTCGACAGGAGGTGACCTACTTAGGTCATCTACTGTCGAAAGCGGGGAGGTGCTTGACTCCTGAACGAATTACTACTATTTCTAACATGTCTGTCCTTTGTAACCAGTGTGATGTTCGTGCTTTTCTTGGCATTACCTCCTACTGTCGCCAAAGGATTCCTAACTTTTCTCTTCTTGCTAAACCCTTGTTACATTTAACCACTAAAGATGTGCATGAACCTCTTCCGTGGACCAATGAATTTCAACATTCTTTTGACTCTCTGAAATCTGCTCTTTGTTCTGCACCTGTCTTGGGTACCCCTGATTACCGTAAACCTTTTGAACTTTATGTGCATGAGGTCGACTTCAGTGTTAACACAAGGATTTGGTGGTAAGCAAAGACCTTGTGCTTATTTTTCGGCCACATTGGATAATGTTGCCAGAGCGCTTCCTAGCTTTCTGAGGGTCACTGTGGCAGTAGCGGTGGCCATCCGACAGTCAGAGGGGCTCGTTCTAAATTCTAGCTTAACGGTGATGGTGCCTCATGCTGTGGATGCCTTGTTAAATAAAACAAAAACACAAGATCTTACGAGTGCACGCCTCACTGGTTATGAATTAACTCTGTTTGCCCCGCATATCACGATCAAACGATGTGCTACTTTGAATTCGGCTACATTACTACCTCTCCCTTCAGATGAAGTTAAAAATGATGTGCATGATTGTATATTTTGGACAGAAGAAGAAACGAAGTGGAGAGTTGACCTCACAGACATTCCTCTATCTGACCCCCAAGGGGAGTTGTATGTGGATGGTTCTTGTTTAAAGCTAGCAGATGGTACAACAACAGCTGCATATGCAATCACGACACTAAAAACAGTAGTTGAAACTTCCCGAGTGCCCTATCGATCAGCCCAGCCTGCTGAGCTAGTGGCATTATTACGAGCTTGTGAATTAAGTGAGGGGTTGGAGGTTAACATCTATACTGACAGCCAATATGCCTTTGGCGTGGCCCATAGTTTTGGGCGGCTGTGGAAGGAAAGAGGTTTCCTTACCTCTCATGGTCAGAAAATACAGAATCGTCCCTTAGTGTTGCGATTGCTCATGGCTCTGACTTTACCCAAAAGAGTAGCAATAATAAAATGCAGCTCACATAAGACAATAGTGGTGATGTTGGAGAAGGGAATGCCTTTGCTGACCAAATTGCTAAACAAACGGCCCAGTCCACACTCACCTCTATGTTCATAACTTCCTCTGCAAGGTGGGTGGAAGAATCTGATTTGTTTAATAATACCATAGAAAGTGTGCAAGAAATACAGAAAGAAGCTACCCCGGTTGAGTTGGCACGATGGGACCAGGAGATGGGAAGATTGGATGAAAATAACTGCTGTGTTGATTTGACTGAAAGACAACGATGGTTATTGCCCAATGCTCTGGTACAGGCCGTTGTAACTATGGCTCACGGCCCAGCTCATATTGGGGCAAAAGGCATTCGTGACTTATTGGACCCAGTATGGATTAACCCCAATATTCAGAAGACGGCTGTTCATTTAGTTCAATATTGTATGGTCTGTTTGCAACACAATCCGGGAAAAGGGGAAACTGTTCTGAGTGGGAACTTTGCACCCCCGACTTTGCCTTTTGAAGTGATCCAGATGGATTATATCCATATGGAGCGCGTTAACAACCTGAAATATGTCTTAGTGGTGGTCTGTGCCTTCAGCAAATGGGTTGAGGCCTACCCAACTAAGGAAAACACTGCCTTGGCGACAGCAAAAGCTCTTCTCAAAGAATTTATCCCCAGATTCGGTTTGCCCCGTTTGATTTGGTCGGACAATGGGGGACATTTTAATGGGGCCCTTGTGCAGCACATTTGTATTGGACTGCAAGTAAGACAGAAATTCCATGCAGCTCGGCACCCCTAGTCGGCAGGATTAGTTGGGAAATATAATGGAATCTTGAAACTAAAAATGGCAAAAATCCAAGAAAGTACTAGCCTAAAGTGGCCTGACACCCTACCATTGGCTCTAAGGTCGTTACGAGTTACCCCTCATTCGCGTTCTGGTCTATCGTCCTATGAGGTGGTTTTTGGATGACCTGCTAATGTGTGGGTGGTGCCTAGACCAAGATCAAGATATTGAATATCCTATGTTGATAGACTATCTGTACACTCTAACTAAAGATCTCTGTTCTATTCATCAGCAGGTAGCATCTGTGTTGCAGCCCCTGCCAGAGGGCCCCGGACATCGTTTGGAACCTGGCCAATGGGTGCTAGTCAAGAAATTTCAACGAGACACCAGCCTGGCTTCGAAATGATCTGAGCCACACCAGATTCTCCTGGTGACATGGACGGCAGTGAAGGTGGAAGGGAAGAGACACTGGATTCATGTGTCCCACCTGAAGAAGTTGCCCCTCCCGCTTCCTTATGATCGGCAGAAATCGGATGGAATTCTGACACAGGAAAGTGAGAGAGCCACCAGATTTGTTCCTTTTTTCGATACCCTTGAAATTGAACAGGGGCTAGAAGGAGGAGCGACGGGATTGGGTGAGGCAACACCAACGGAATCTGCAATTGCCCCTGATCCTGTCATTGTTACCCCGTGCAAAGCCAGTGATGGCTCTAATGAGGGAAGTACACCTTCTCCTGTGTTATTCGCTGAAAAGGAAGTCCCAGGTCATGTTCGTTACAACCTGCGCCCAAGAAGACATCACGGTACCTCAGACGAAACAGTTAGGAGATAAGGAGAGGCTTAAGTGAATAGGGTTTGATAGAATTCTTCTCTGAGGTGCTGAGCGAGACACTGGACTGAACCCGTTGAGAGCTGGAACATTGATATTTGCTCTGTTCAGAAAGAAAGACTTTTTGCATACCCGGGCCCAGGTTGTATGTCTGTTCTCTCTTCAGCATTAAGGATTGCTACATGATGAACGATAGGAGTCTGCCTGTGAGACTCTAGACGGACACAGGGAAGAAGAACCCTCTGGCAGGAAGGTCTGCTTTGGCCCAGCGTAGTTTTGGACTTTTAGCTAGGAATGTACCCCTTTGGTCGAATTGTGCCTGAAGATGAACACCCTTTTGCTCCACTATATTTACCTTTTTATGTACCCATGTTTTCTGCTTGGACCACGCCTGTGAAGGTAGCATTTGTAATAGTAATAGCAGTTATATTAGTAATCTTTATGAGTGTGTTCATATATTTAGAGTATCAGTATCCGATGCAGACCATGATAAAAACAACTGTTGCCCCTCCAGAACATTTGCTGTTCTCGTTAGCTCCCCACAAGGAAAGACATCGTCAGAACTATGCTAAAAGTGTATTTGTGGAAATGCTTCATCAAACGCATAGTACTACTAATATTACCAACTGTTGGGTTTGGGGCCTTTTGTCGTCAGTCATGCACAAACATGACCTGTTCCTCTCCTTACTCTTATCATATTTAGGTAGTTGTGAAGCATGGTTCCAGATGCTGTCAGCCATGTACAATCATTATGTGGAAAATCCTAAACAATATACAGAGAAAGACTATAATATGATTTTAGCCTACATTGAGACACACCAAGGTTTTGATCCAGAAGGGAATGATGGAGAGGGATCTTTGGATCCAAATGCCTGTATGAATGTATACACCACTCATGAAAATAGTTCTTGGTTAAAAAATGAGCTTTTCGATTTTACCAACTTCAATCATTCACAGAATTTTCAGCAGTTCATTACTAGAAATGTTACTAGCGATCAAATTATGCCAGTACCCATTTTGAATACTTCCTCTGCTTTCTGTGTACAGGGTATGGGACATGTGCAGGTCGGGAATAGTCTGTGCAACTATACCTACAGAATGAAGAGTTTCAGCAGCCCACCGGTATTGACCCCGCCAAATGTTTATTTTGTATGCAGAGAAAATGCCTATACTTGGTTACCAGGAGAGTTGGCAGGTCGATGCTATTTATCTTTCTTGTATCCCCCAGTGTATATAGCACCTTCGAACTACCACAAAACTCACCAGTTGTATGACTCTGATACAGTTCCTCGTAGACGCAGGAGGCAACTAGAGATGTCTGAAGTTGATCAGTCTGATACTTCATTGCAACAATTTTATGATGTTGCTAAGGAATTTTTTCCAATCTGGGGTCCAATATTCACCAGTAGAGAAGTTAGACGATTGTCCAGGGTGATGGAGAGAGTCATTAATATTACTACAGATATTATGACAAATATAACGGAGGAACTTCAGGCCACGAGACTCGTTTGGCTTCAAATCCTGATGGTTTTGGACGTTATCTTGGCTGATCGTGGTGGAGCATGCCGGGTGATCGGCAGTTTCTGCTGCGTTTATATTCCAGACTCCGCCCCTACAGTTCATTTAGCAATCCAGAAGTTACACCGCTTAGCTTCAGAGATACACGCAGATAATGGGTCCTGGTCACTCTCTGGTTGGTTCTGGGGACTGTTGTCGACATGGGGATGGAAACTACTGATGATAGTGGCCGGAGATGCAGGCATCCTATTCGCTTGCTGTCTCTGTATGCAATGTGGCCCTGCCTGTTGCTCTTATTGCGCCACTAAGCTTACCACTCTGATGGTCCCCTCTCCCGTCTCTCCCAAAACCCAGATGCTCCAACAGGAAGTTCATGAGTTAATGGCCATTGATGAAGATATTTTTGAGGATTAATCACTGATTAATTAGATGTATCACACTAAAAGGAGGGTTTGAGAAACTAAAAGTCTAAATTGGGCTCTATGGGTGAGTCGAAGATGCACTGTCATGTTTAGAAATTATTGTGATGTATCTATTTAGTACAGTATAAATATCAATGCCCTGATATGCATCAGATATCCCGATATTTAGCGGTGTCATTCATGTTATATAAACTCCGCTTATTGTCGGGTAGTATAAATTAACCCGATCAGCGAATATTTTGTGGCCTAGTCTGAATGTGGTACAAAAGGGGGTGGTGATGGACGGCGCATCTGAATCAATCAAACACTCACACCCAGTCAAAAGATCTGGGCTTAATCCATCGCCGTTCTTTAGCCCACTCTGCCACCCCAGTTCAGACATGGCTATATGCAAATCAGTCTGACCCTGTGCCTCATGGGAACAGTCCAGCCTGAACTGCCAAGCCATGTCTTCCCTGGACCGGAAACAAGCTTCCGAGGACTGGTTTCTGGCATTCCAGCTGTCTTCAGCCCCGCTTGCTTGAATCCAGTGGCAAAGTGAGCAAGGGACTCACGTCTGAGCATACCCTGCCACACTTATGGCGGCCAAAAGCGGTACAAAAGGGGGTGGTGATGGACGGAGCATCTGAATCAATCAAACACTCACACCCAGTCAAAAGATCTGGGTTTAACCCATCACCGTTCTTTAGTCCACTCTGCCACCCCAGTTCAGACATGGCTATATGCAAATCAGTCTGACCCTGTGCCTCATGGGAACAGTCCAGCCCGAACTGCCAAGCCATGTCTTCCCTGGACCGGAAACAAGCTTCCGAGGACCGTTTTCTGGCATTCCAGCCGTCTTCAGCCCGGCTTGCTTGAATCCAGTGGCAAAGTGAGCAAGGGACTCACGTCTGAGCATACCCTGCCACCCTTATGGCGGCCAAAAGTGGTATAAAAGGGGGTGGTGATGGACGAAGCATCTGAATCAATCAAACACTCACACCCAGTCAAAAGATCTGGGTTTAATCCATCACCGTTCTTTAGCCCACTCTGCCACCCCAGTTCAGACATGGCTATATGCAAATCAGTCTGACCCTGTGCCTCATGGGAACACTCCAGCCCGAACTGCCAAGCCATGTCTTCCCTGGACCGGAAACAAGCTTCCGAGGACTGGTTTCTGGCATTCCAGCCGTCTTCAGCCCGGCTTGCTTGAATCCAGTGGCAAAGTGAGCAAGGGACTCACGCCTGAGCATACCCTGCCACACTTATAGCGGCCAAAAGCGGTACAAAAGGGGGAGGAAAGACATGGCTTGGTAGTTCGGGCTGGACTGTTCCCATGAGGCACAGGGTCAAGGCTGATTTGCATATAGCCAGTGTCTGACCTAGGGTAGTGTGGAGTGCAAAAAAATGATGGATTTAGGCCCAGATCTTTGTACTGGGGTGAATGTAAGACATTGTTCTGCATTCTGTCCATCAACTGGGTTTTTTGCAATTTTCACCCCGAGTGGGCTGGGTATGCTCAGACGTGAGTCCCAGGCTCTCCACATCACTGGAGTCAAGCTATCCAGGCTGAAGAAGGCTGATAGCCAGAAACCGGTCCTTGGATGCTTGATTCCGGTCTAGGAAAGACATGGCTTGGTAGTTCGGGCTGGACTGTTCCCATGAGGCACACGGTCAAGGCTGATTTGCATATAGCCAGTGTCTGACCTAGGGTGGTGTGGAGTGCAAAAAACCGATGGATTTAGGCCCAGATCTTTGTACTGGGGTGATTGTAAGACATTGTTCTGCATTCTGTCCATCAACTGTGTTTTTTGTAATTTTCACCCCGAGTGGGCTGGGTATGCTCAGACGTGAGTCCCAGGCTCTCCACATCACTGGAGTCAAGCTATCCAGGCTGAAGAAGGCTGATAGCCAGAAACCGGTCCTTGGATGCTTGATTCCGGTCTAGGAAAGACATGGCTTGGTAGTTCGGGCTGGACTGTTCCCATGAGGCACAGGGTCATGGCTGATTTGCATATAGCCAGTGTCTGACCTAGGGTGGTGTGGAATGCAAAAAAACAATGGATTTAGGCCCAGATCTTTGTACTGGGGTGAATGTAAGACATTGTTCTGCATTCTGTCCATCAACTGTGTTTTTTGCAATTTTCAACCCGAGTGGGCTGGGTATGCTCAGACGTGAGTCCCAGGCTCTCCACATCACTGGAATCAAGCTATCCAGGCTGAAGAAGGCTGATAGCCAGAAACCGGTCCTTGGATGCTTGATTCCGGTCTAGGAAAGACATGGCTTGGTAGTTCGGGCTGGACTGTTCCCATGAGGCACAGGGTCAAGGCTGATTTGCATATATAACCAGTGTCTGACCTAGGGTGGTGTGGAGTGCAAAAAAACGATGGATTTAGGCCCAGATCTTTGTACTGGGGTGAATGTAAGACATTGTTCTGCATTCTGTCCATCAACTGTGTTTTTTGCAATTTTCAACCCGAGTGGGCTGGGTATGCTCAGACGTGAGTCCCAGGCTCTCCACATCACTGGAATCAAGCTATCCAGGCTGAAGAAGGCTGATAGCCAGAAACCAGTCCTTGGATGCTTGATTCCGGTCAAGGAAAGACATGGCTTGGTAATTCGGGCTAAACTGTTCCCATGAGGCACAGGGTCATGGCTGATTTGCATATAGCCAGTGTCTGACCTAGGGTGGTGTGGAGTGCAAAAAAACGATGGATTTAGGCTCAGATCTTTGGACTGGGGTGAATGTAAGACATTGTTCTGCATTCTGTCCATCAACTGTGTTTTTTGCAATTTTCACCCGAGTGGGCTGGGTATGCTCAGACGTGAGTCCCAGGCTCTCCACATCACTGGAGTCAAGTTATCCAGGCTGAAGAAGGCTGATAGCCAGAATCCGGTCCTTGGATGCTTGATTCCGGTCTAGGAAAGGCATGGCTTGGTAGTTCGGGCTGGACTGTTCCCATGAGGCACAGGGTCAAGGCTGATTTGCATATAGCCAGTGTCTGACCTAGGGTGGTGTGGAGTGCAAAAAAACAATGGATTTAGGACCAGATCTTTGTACTGGGGTGAATGTAAGACATTGTTCTGCATTCTGTCCATCAACTGTGTTTTTTGCAATTTTCACCCCGAGTGGGCTGGGTATGCTCAGACGTGAGTCCCAGGCTCTCCACATCACTGGAGTCAAGCTATTCAGGCTGAAGAAGGCTGATAGCCAGAAACCGGTCCTTGGATGCTTGATTCCGGTCTAGGAAAGACATGTCTTGGTTGTTCGGGCTGGACTGTTCCCATGAGGCACAGGGTCAAGGCTGATTTGCATATAGCCGGTGTCTGACCTAGGGTGGTGTGGAGTGCAAAGAAACGATGGATTTAGGCCCAGATCTTTGTACTGGGGTGAATGTAAGACATTGTTCGGCATTCTGTCCATCAACTGTGTTTTTTGCTAGTCTGAATGTAGCGTTAACCGATCCATCACGCCTTAGTCAGTAAGGTTGGCTTTTTCACGCAATAGCATCACAACTGTAACAAACTGCTGTTCCTGCATGTTAGGCCTGTCAAGGTTATAGGTGGGGGTAGGCTGGAAAAGCACATTCCAGGAGGCGCTGTGCGAGTCCTTCTGAACATTACGCAGAAGGCAGTCACCCTCATCGACCTTGCTATAATGAGCTGAGCTGAACTGAAACAGCTTTGTATGCCATATATGGTTCTTCCTTTTCAGCAACCTGTACCAACTTGTATTTTTCCTTGTTAAGTAATGGTCTTGAAATGTAACAGTATATATGTGATTACTTGGTAATGTGTCTTCAGTCTTCATGGAGGACCACGAGGGGTTAGGTCGCGAGAGGCTCCTCTGGCAGAGTCTTTGTATAATAAATGATTGAACCTTCTTCACTGCCAACTGACTGGTTATTGGTAATTGGTATTGGGGGCTATTAGTAAGTATAGCTCTATATGGTATTATTTATTTTCGGTACTTCAACACACTTTGGGGGTTGAAAGTACTCAGTGCATATGCTTACCACTGGTGTACACACTGCTAGTACTGCTAGTCAGAGAACTTGCACAATTAGGAAGGCAGTGGACTGCACACTCACCTGCTCCCCTGGTTTCCCATACAGCTTGCAGTACTGTGGAAGGAGCCCGTCCAGCAGGGCCTGGTTCTCCTCCTCTGTGAAGGCTGGGACTCCCTCCAGAGTTCGTGCCATAGCGGTAGCCAGAGGATGTAGAGACAGCAGCAGTGGTAGCAGAGATGTGGTCCTGTAGAATGTAGTGCAGGCAAGTGATCTCTCTGGGGGCCAGCCAGACATATATCTGTGCTGCAAAGGCAGAATCTGTGCCTTGTGTCCTAAGTGATAGGTCCAACACGGTTGCATCCTATGAATCTGGCTAATCCATGGAATTGTTAGACTCGTACACGTCTTCCGCATCGTTCAAAATTTCACCTTCATGACACCCTAGGATTTGCACACTGAGAAGTAGCTCTCCCGCCTAGGGAGAGAACGCCCCTACGCACAACTCTAGGGAGACCAAGAGGTCTGATTCCATAAATCCAATGATCAATAAATGGTATATACCACACACGTGTTATCTTCTTTCCAGATTTATTAGAGTATCTTTTTCTTGATATCTTCTTAAGAATAATGCATATCAGACTTTGTATCCAAAACAACGTGCATGATTGTAGGTGTGTTCTTTATCACACAACCCAATGCATTTCGGGCGGAGCCCATCGTCAGGGGAATACTCTACAACGAAAACAGAATATCTGGCTGTAATCAGTAAGTAAAAACGAAGGTAACAAAAAGAAATAACTGCATGCAGCAGAATGATGAAGTGACAGGCTGAAAAATGCCGAAAATCGAGCGTGCCAAGAGACCAGAGAAAGTGTATAGATCTTCAAGTGGGTAACAGTGGAAAACGTAAATTCGGGAAACAAAGAGAGAAGCAATATAGATGCGTACATACAAACGCCTCCACCAAGAGACGGTGATGTGTAAAGCAAAGATACACCGGGTGAAAGCCAAGCGTGTGGCTCCATGCTCGTCAAACTATGAAAAACAATGAAAAACTTCACCACGAGTGAGCGCAAAGATAGGAATCCCATGGCCGTGTACTTACTTGTGTGATAGATGCATTCGGACTCCGAGGAGTTCCGAGGAAGTTGGCTACCCGGCGGGGGAAAGGAAGGTGATCTAATAGCGGGTCATGGAAAGTGACGAGGGACTACAAAAAGGCTAGAAAGTCCGAAGGGTCAGAGTGTGAATGAATGTGTGAGCGCCATGTTGTAGCGGGCAAAAGGTGTAAACAACGGGAAACAACCATAGTGAAAGCATAAGATGCAAGTGTAAAAGGAGAATAACAGGCAATGTAAAGCAAATGCAAATATGGCAACAGCAAATATAGAAACAAAAACAATGATTATAAATAACACAAGAATTCAATGCATTTTCAAAGGCTTTGTTAATGATGGTGATCAAATCTTTCGTGTACTCCCTGGTAGGATCTCCCGGGAGAATGTCATAAGTATTGGTGTCTCCGATATGTTCTGTAACCTTTTGTTCATAAAAAGAGGTGTCCATGATGACCAGGGCACCTCCTTTGTCAGCGTTATGACAAGTGATGTTGGGGTTATCCGCGATTTTTTGTAGAATGTTTCTCTCCTTGCGAGAAAGGTTGCCGCGTGTGGCTGGTTGTAAAAAAGAATCTTAGAGCACAAAAGTAATATTCGCACTGGTAATCTAAAATCCACCGTAGCCTGCCATTTCTTGGAAAACAGACATTCAGTGGCCCAACTAAAATATCAGATATTGGAACAAGTACCCATTACTTTGAACAATAAGACCCTTTTACTTAAAAGGGAGAACTTCTGGATCCGTTTTTTGTCAACGATGGTGCCCTTGGGGCTTAATGACCGCATTGAATTCTTGTGTTATTTATAATCATTGTTTTTGTTTCTATATTTGCTGTTGCCATATTTGCATTTGCTTTACATTGCCTGTTATTCTCCTTTTACACTTGCATCTTATGCTTTCACTATGGTTGTTTCCCGTTGTTTACACCTTTTGCCCGCTACAACATGGCGCTCACACATTCATTCACACTCTGACCCTTCGGACTTTCTAGCCTTTTTGTAGTCCCTCGTCACTTTCCATGACCCGCTATTAGATCACCTTCCTTTCCCCCGCCGGGTAGCCAACTTCCTCGGAACTCCTCGGAGTCCGAATGCATCTATCACACAAGTAAGTACACGGCCATGGGATTCCTATCTTTGCGCTCACTCGTGGTGAAGTTTTTCATTGTTTTCCATAGTTTGACGAGCATGGAGCCACACGCTTGGCTTTCACCCGGTGTATCTTTGCTTTACACATCACCGTCTCTTGGTGGAGGCGTTTGTATGTACGCATCTATATTGCTTCTCTCTTTGCTTCCCGAATTTACGTTTTCCACTGTTACCCACTTGAAGATCTATACACTTTCTCTGGTCTCTTGGCACGCTCGATTTTCGGCATTTTTCAGCCTGTCACTTCATCATTCTGCTGCATGCAGTTATTTCTTTTTGTTACCTTCGTTTTTACTTACTGATTACAGCCAGATATTCTGTTTTCGTTGTAGAGTATTCCCCTGACGATGGGCTCCGCCCGAAATGCATTGGGTTGTGTGATAAAGAACACACCTACAATCATGCACGTTGTTTTGGATACAAAGTCTGATATGCATTATTCTTAAGAAGATATCAAGAAAAAGATACTCTAATAAATCTGGAAAGAAGATAACACGTGTGTGGTATATACCATTTATTGATCATTGGATTTATGGAATCAGACCTCTTGGTCTCCCTAGAGTTGTGCGTAGGGGCGTTCTCTCCCTAGGCGGGAGAGCTACTTCTCAGTGTTCACTTTCCACACTGGCCGGCCAGACAGTGTTTCCCCAGCTGCACACTACAACTCTTTAAAAACATCATCATTTGAATCACACGAGCTGTGCGAGTTCCCTTATATTCATACATTACCCTAGGATTTGCAACATTGTAGGCAGCCAACTGAATTTCCAGCGCACGACTCGTACAAGTTTTGAATCCGCGTCCGTCTCCATGACAGTCCATAGCTAAGGAGTGCACAGGGCTCGTTCAACTAACTATACGACGCGTAGTTTGAAAATCCACACGCGCCTGTCTCCATACGATTCAATGGGCTATGCGTACGCACGGCTCGGTCCATGCACGACGTTTATGCATTTAAGTCACCCGCGTCAGTTTACATTGCAGTCAATGGCCAAGGCCTGCGCACGGCTCGGGCGGCAACTGCACGACACATCTCTGTAGAAGTCACCCACGTCGGTTATTATTGGTGTGACTTGTTGACGGATTCCACACACGATTACTTGGCCAGGGACTCGGGTGCACACCTACAACACCAGAGCATGTGCCACACTATATCCCATGGCATGTAAGGCTGCATTACCTGTGTGTGTATGCGGGGTAACATTTGGTTTGTTGTGTGGCACTTTGGTGCAGCCACTCCCAGGCTGGGCATGGGTTCATGAAATGAAATGAAATAAAACTTATAACGCGCGAACTTAGCCCGGAGGCATCAAGGCGCCTATAAAAAATCATAAAAGGCAAAACCAGAAAGCTAAGGGTAAGCTTTGGCAAAAAGCCATGTCTTCAAGGCCTTTCTAAAGAATCCTTTGTGTGTTGTGCACATTACCACTGTGATGTGCAACTGTTCAGTTATGGGCATGAGTCCTGGACACAGTTGCAGGTTGGATATGTGTATGACATGTCACATACACCCTGAGTCCAGGGTGGGATGGTCTCTACATCACAACGAGACCCATAGCCACAATTCTGATGTACACCCACAGTCTGTGTGCAGGTTGTGTCTCAGATGTCTCTGATTCCATGTGCCCAATGGTAGACAGTCTCCACATCCATGTGGTTTGTGCATCAACATTGATGTTGTGTATGTGTCTCAGAGATGTCCATGTATGGCCTGCAGAGACAACAGGGGCCACTACCTGTGGGACTCATGTTTTTTTTTGTGGCGTGTACATGATGCGCTATGTCATGCCAGTGTCCATGTGGCAATACAGGGACCCTGGGTATCTGCCTTTCAAAGAGCTGTGATGCCTGGGAGACATCAGTCCTCACTTGTCCCTGTGGTGTGTGTTTAGAACTTGACAGCAGTACATATATGCTGTGAGACAGCCTAATGATTTTCTATTGCACTATATGGAACTTATGCACACATGTTGAGTTGATATGTGAGATGATGGGCATGAAGGTGACATATGTGTCCATAACCAACGGCACACACCTCAGTTCATTGTGTATTGTCATGAGGTATCATGTGATATTTTGCTTGGTCATTGCCACATGGGTGGATAAATATACAATCTTCCATTGCCCATCTCTGTCCTGCAGGGCACCAGCTGTCCATAGACCGTTCCCAGACCTTGAAAGCATGGTGGAACGCGACTACATCCGATGGTACCACTTCACCAGGCCACTGATTGGGGAGTTGACGGAGCAGTTGGAGCCAAATCTGCGACCAGGCCGGACATACACTACAGCACTAGAAATAGAAGATTGGAGCATACTGCTAGCCTCCCCGCCGTATCGCCCCTCTGCATTATGGTCAATGCAGTGCAAGTGTTTCAAAAAACGAGTCCAAAGTTCAAAAGTGTTTCACCACAATCGGTGCAAGTAAGTACTTGAAGTGTAGTTATCTCTAGACACGAGACATGGCTCGTGTTTCGGGATTGTTACCCTCATCAGTAGAGACAGTTCTGGGGTAGCAGAGCAGGCCGCCAAACATCTGTCAAAGGCCTCGTTGCCCCTCCAGCGCGCAGGTGCGTCTCCAAAAGCTCGTCAGCTTGGATGGCTCATGGGAGCCACTGTAGTAGAAATAGAAGACGGGAGCACACTGCTAGCCTCTCCGCCGTATCGCCCCTCTGCATTATGATCAATTTCTCTACTGATGAGGGATATTATCCCGAAACACGAGCCATGTCTCGTGTCTAGAGATACTGGAAATATCGAGTACTTACTTGCACCAACCTTGGTGAAACACTCACAAACTTTTTCCCAGCTCTTCGAGTAACACGTACTGCATATAACAGAATGCAGAGGGGCGATCCGGCGGAGAGGCTAGCAGTGTGCTCCCATCGTTGATTCCTGTTATAGGGCTCCCATGAGCCCCCAATCTGACGAGCTTTTGGAGACGCACCTGCACGCCTGAGAGGCAGCGAGGCCTGTGACGGTTGTTTGGTGGCCTTCTCTGCCACCCCAGAACTTTTCTCTACTGATGAGGGATATTATCCCGAAACTCGAGCCATGTCTCGTGTCTAGAGATACTGGAAATATCGAGTACTTACTTGCACCAACCTTGGTGAAACACTCACAAACTTTTTTCCAGCTCTTCGAGTCACATGCACTGCATATACCAGAATGCAGAGGGGCGTTCCAAAGGAGAGGCTAGCAGTGTGCTCACATCATTGATTCCTGTTATAGGGCTCCCGTGAGCCCCCAAGCTGACGAGCTTTTGGAGACGCACCTGCGCGCCTGAGAGGCAGCGAGGCCTATGACGGTTGTTTGTCGGCCTTCTCTGCCACCCCAGAACTTTTCTCCACTGATGAGGGATATTATCCCGACACACGAGCCATGTCTCGTGTCTAGAGATACTGGAAATTTCGAGTACTTACTTGCACCTACCTTGGTGAAACACTCACAAACTTTTTCCCAGCTCTTCGAGTCACACACACTGCATATACCAGAATGCAGAGGGGTGATCCAGCGGACAGGCTAGCAGTGTGCTCCCATCATTGATTCCTGTTAAAGGGCTCCTGTGAGCCCCCAAGCTGACGAGCTTTTGGAGACGCACCTGCGCGCCTGAGAGGCAGTGAGGCCTGTGACGGTTGTTTAGCGGCCTTCTCTGCCACCCCAGAACTTTTCTCTACTGATGAGGGATAGTATCCCGAAACACGAGCCATGTCTCTCGTCTAGAGATAATGGAAATATCGAGTACTTACTTGCACCAACCTTGGTGAAACACTCACAAACTTTTTCCCAGCTCTTCGAGTCACACGCACTGCATATACCAGAATGCAGAGGGGGGATCCGGCGGAGAGGCTAGCAGTGTGCTCCCATCGTTGATTCCTGTTATAGGGCTCCCGTGAGCTCCCAAGCTGACGAGCTTTTGGAGCCAGAACCTCTGAACCTCCTGAGGCGAAAAGCCGGGAGATAGATGCTAATTGTTTTAATATTTGTGTGTCACTTTGAATAAACTCTGCTGATTTTAGAGCACTTTACTCACCTGGCTCCACAGGACTCGGTCCTAGAAACTCACCGCACAGCTGCCCCAGCGCTGTCAGCGGGCTCACTTACAACCACGGCACCATTGTCGGCATGCGAATAGGCCACGCCCCCTTGGAGGCCACGCCCCTTCCGAGCAGGTATTTAAACGCTAAATAAGAGCGTCGCCTGCCAGAACCTCTGAACCTCCTGAGGCGAAAAGCCGGGAGATAGATGCTAATTGTTTTAATATTTGTGTGTCACTTTGAATAAACTCTGCTGATTTTAGAGCACTTTACTCACCTGGCTCCACAGGACTCGGTCCTGGAAACTCACCGCACAGCTGCCCCAGCGCTGTCAGCGGGCTCACTAACAACCACGGCGCCATTGCCGGCGTGCGAATAGGCCACGCCCCCTCGGAGGCCACGCCCCTTCCGAGCAGGTATTTAAACGCTGAATAAGAGTGTCGCCTGCCAGAACCTCTGAACCTCCTGAGGGGAAAAGCCGGGAGATAGATGCTAATTGTTTTAATATTTGTGTGTCACTTTGAATAAACTCTGCTGATTTTAGAGCACTTTACTCACCTGGCTCCACAGGACTCGGTCCTGGAAACTCACCGCACAGCTGCCCCAGCGCTGTCAGCGGGCTCACTAACAACCACGGCGCCATTGTCGGCGTGCGAATAGGCCACGCCCCCTTGGAGGCCACGCCCCTTCCGAGCAGGTATTTAAACGCTGAATAAGAGCGTCACCTGCCAGAACCTCTGAACCTCCTGAGGCGAAAAGCCGGGAGATAGATGCTAATTGTTTTAATATTTGTGTGTCACTTTGAATAAACTCTGCTGATTTTAGAGCACTTTACTCACCTGGCTCCACAGGACTCGGTCCTGGAAACTCACCGCACATCTGCCCCAGCGCTGTCAGCGGGCTCACTAACAACCACGGCGCCATTGCCGACGTGCGAATAGGCCACGCCCCCTTGGAGGCCACGCCCTTTCCTCCCTCCTCATAAAAGTATGTGTCTTTACCGTACGCGCAGCGGACGGGCGCAGCGGGCGCGCCTAAGGCAAGCCCGTCTTCGCCCGTCCTCGCCAAGTCATCGCCTCTCGCCAGTCCCCCTGCTCAAAAAACGCAAACGGCACACTGTTATGGTAAAAATCATCTCTTGGCACTTAACCCGGGCCCACGATGCGACAAGCTAGAGGGCTGCTTGGGACAGACTGCTCTCCATTGCAAGTCCTGTAATTTATGTATATCTGAACCACATCTACCCAGACACAGGGCCACCAGTAGGAATCTTTCCTCGCTCACAATCTCTCACCTTAATGTCAGGTCCCTGGTTGGATTGGTGTCACTACAACGCATGCTTTTACATCGCTTGCCTTTACAACGCGGTTTTTACCACGCAGTCCATTACAACGCATAATGCTTTTAGGCGTTGGATAGTGAATTATTTAATTTACTATTCCAACTCCAGTCCCCGTGGATAGCAGGGAAGGTGTTGGATAGTAAATTAAATATATTCCCTATCCTAGAGCGTCCCCCCAGCGCAATGCGTTGTAATGGTATGCGTTGTAATGGTTGCGATGTAATGGTAGTGCGTTGTAAGTGATGTTCCCCCCCTGGTTAAACACCAGCCTGAGGTTCATACGCTCTTGACAGATGACAACCCAGACATACTGTTCCTGAGTGAAACATGGCTCAAAGACGAACTAACCAGCATCCCTAATCTTACGCTACCGGCTGGATTCTCTATGACCTCTATCAATAGAGACTCTAGAGGAGGCGGTATTGCAGCCATCTATAGAACATCATATAATTGTACTTTTGTAAAGGAAGACATTACGGGATGTGAGTGTGCTCGCTTTAAAATCACCACTAGCCCTCACTTCTCCCTACCTGGCCTTTTCATTTACAGACCTCCGGGGCCCACCTCCAAATTTATAGAGGAATTCCTAGAGACTGCCCATGCCCTAGTTGCTAGTTCCCCCAACTTCACGATCCTGGGGGACCTAAACCTCCATTTTGACTCCCTCTCGGATCCGACCATTAGTAATCTCCTAGCAGACCTGACAGCCTTGCAGCTGACCCCTCTTATACTATCCCCTACTCATTCTGCTGGCCACCTACTTGACCCGATTTTTACTAATATTCTGGAAGTCAAAGCAGACCCTCCTAAACCTATGGGATGGACTGACCATTTTCTTGTCACATTTGTGATCACGGCCGCCATTCAATCCAAAAGGGTGCTGCCCGCCTCCCGTCTTAAACGGCCCTGGCACAAACTCCATAATATGGACTTCCCTGCCAGTTTAGGTGAACCCAATTTGGAAATCACAAGTGACATTAATATGTCATACGCAGCTTTTCAGGAGTGGATCATCAAAGGACTCGACACTATCATACCAGCCAAGTGGACTAGAGGACGGAGTACCCCCTCTAACCCAAGGTACGATGAGAACTTGAAAACTCTTAGAAAGAAATGCAAAAGAGCGGAACGCCATTGGAGGAAAGATTATACGGACAAGGATAAAGCATGTTATTTGGCCACACTCAAGCTATATCATAAAGCTATACGCATGGCTCGCGCTTCCTTTTATGCCAAGGAAATTGATTCCAGCCCCAACCCCACGAAAACAATTTTTAAATTGGTGCAAAAATTACAAAATGGGGGCAACCCTGCCTCATGCATTCTTCCACTCAACAGTGCGAGGATCTTGCCACCTTCTTCACAGAAAAGGTGAGAAAGATTTACAATACCTTCTCACATACCCCTTCTGACTGCACCGGCTCTTCCAATTTTTCTCTTAAAGGCTCCAAGCTCACCCATTTACCAGCTATCTCTCTTGAAGACCTAGCTATAATCTGCAGAAAGGTGAAATCTGGATCCCCCTCAGACCCCATGAGACCAGCCAACTTTTTAAAAGCGCTGGACTTCTTCCTTCCTTCTCTGGCCACACTCCTTAATCTTTCCTTTTCATCAGCCACAGTACCCATATGTTGGAAACAGGCTTGGGGTACTCCCATAATTAAAAAACCTACTCTAGACCCTGCAAAGCCGGAAAACTACAGGCCTGTTTCACTGCTCCCTTGGGTGTCTAAATTAGCTGAAGCCCATGCGAACACCGTACTCACTGACCATTTGGCCAAAAATAACATCCTGGACCCCTCCCAACATGGGTTTAGGCCTGGACATAGTACGGAGTCTGCCCTTCTTTCCACCACGGAACACCTTCGGAGGATTATGGACACCGGTCAGAGTGCTGCGCTGATATTGCTCGATCTCAGCGCAGCATTCGACACGGTCTCCCATAATATCCTACTGAGCCGCCTGGAAAGTATTGGGATCAGTGAACTGGCACTGGAATGGTTTCGGTCATTCCTCACAAGCAGATCCTTCCGCGTGTCAGCCCCCCTTTTATTTCCCAATCTCATGCGATCGGCCAAGGAGTCCCGCAGGGCTCTGCCCTTAGCCCATCCCTTTTTAATGTGTATATGCAACCTCTTGCGGCAGTGGCCAAAGAATGGGACCTCATGCTGGTGTCGTACGCTGACGACACCCAGCTGGTAATCACTCTCACGGAGGTGCCCTCTGCCACTGCCACAAGATTTAGGGATTGGTTAGCTGCAGTCGCCAACTGGATGACTGCAAACTGTCTACAACTAAATGCAGGAAAAACCGAGGTGTTACTCCTGGGCAAGAACACCAGCGGCTGGAACGACCATTGGTGGCCCCCCTTGCTGGGCCCCACCCCCCCCTCCCAAATCCCTGGTGAAAAACTTAGGAGTATGGTTGGACTCCGCACTGAATTACCAAACGCATACCAAAAAAGTAGCAGCCACATGTATTGGGTTGCTGAGAAGCCTTAACTCCATCTTAGGCTTCTTTGACCCCAAAACACGGCAGCTCATTGTCCAATCCACCATCCTTGCCCGGCTGGACTATGCGAGCGTCCTTTTATTAGGCGCTAACAAAGCAGAGATAACCAGATTCCAGCGTATTCAGAACTCAGCAGCCAGGGCAATTGTAGGCCTGCCCAGAAGATGCTCGGCTAGAGCCACCATACAGAGGCTCCACTGGCTGCCTATGGAAGCTCGCATTCAGTTTAAGGCCCTTACCATCGCTTTTAAAATTCTTAAAACTGATGGCCCCGAACTTCTTCGATCGTTGCTAACACCTTATACCCCCCAACGCAATCTTCGCTCCATGGGTCAACACTTAGTAGTGGTCCCTCGCACGAAGCTCTGCCGTATCGGATGTCTCTCCTTCAGACTAATGGGGGCGAAATTATGGAACTCCCTGCCCCTCCACATCCGCTGCCTCAACAACCTGTTTGCTTTCCGCAAAGCAATAAAAACGCACCTCTTTCCACTTCTGTAGTCTCTATCCCCTCCCCCCCCTCCTCAGTATGTTGTGCTGTGGTTCTTAGCGCCGGGACGCCCCGTTGCTGGGGCAGCTGTCGCGCTCAATAAAACACATAACATAACATAACAGATGCACCTGCGCGCCTGAGAGGCAGCGAGGCCTGTGACGGTTGTTTGGCGGCCTTCTCTGCCACCCCAGAACTTTTCTCTACTGATGAGGGATATTATCCCGAAACACAAGCCATGTCTCGTGTCTAGAGATACTGGAAATATCAAGTACTTACTTGCACCAACCTTGGTGAAACACTCACAAACTTTTTCCAGCTCTTCGAGTCACACGCACTGCATATACCAGAATGCAGAGGGGAGATCCGGCGGAGAGGCTAGCAGTGTGCTCCCATCGTTGATTCCTGTTATAGGGCTCCCGTGAACCCCCAAGCTGACGAGCTTTTGGAGACGCACCTGCGCGCCTGAGAGGCAGCGAGGCCTGTGACAGCTGTTTGGCGGCCTTCTCTGCCACCCCAGAGCTTTTCTCTACTGATGAGGGATATTATCCCGAAACACGAGCCATGTCTCATGTCTAGAGATACTGGAAATATCGAGTACTTACTTGAACCAACCTTGGTGAAACACTCACAAACGTTTTCCCAGCTCTTCGAGTCACACGTACTGCATATACCAGAATGCAGAGGGGCGATCCAGCGGAGAGGCTAGCAGTGTGCTCCCATCGTTGATTCCTGTTATAGGGCTCCCGTGAGCCCCCAAACTGACGAGCTTTTGGAGACGCACCTGCGCGCCTGAGAGGCAGCGAGGCCGGTGACGGTTGTTTGGCAGCTTCTCTGCCACCCCAGAACTTTTCTCTAGTGATGAGGGATACTATCCCGAAACACAAGCCATGTCTCGTGTCTATAGATACTGGAAATATCGAGTACTTACTTGCACCAACCTTGGTGAAACACTCACAAACTTTTTCCCAGCTCTTCCAGTCACACGTACTGCATATACCAGAATGCAGAGGGGCGATCTGGCGGAGTGGCTAGCAGTGTGCTCCCTTCGTTGATTCCATACACTACAGCACTGACCCCAAAGGTGAAGGTGATGGCAGCCCTGCACTTCTTTGCTACCGGTACCTTCCAGTACACTGTGGCTACTGCTGGTGGGATGGTATAAACAATGTTCAGCCGTGTGCTTTGTGATGTCTTGGAGGGGATGTTGCAATCAAGTCACTGACATAAAGAATGCTTTTTATACACTGGGGAGGATGCCGAACTTCATTGGATCTATTTATTGTACACATGTGACCCTGGTACCACCACGGGAACATGAACAGACATACCGGAACAGGAAACATTTCCACTCCATCAATGCTCTGGTGGTATGTCTAGTCGCATTGCGACGATGATGTCACAGATGCTAAACCAGCGTGCCTGGCTTGTCGGTGTGTACTGACTGTTTACCATTGTGTGTGTCTGGCAATGTTGTATTATGGCAGAGATTCTGCTCCTACACAGAGCTGTGCATAGAGACTTGAAACCTCAGTGAATTAGGGTGTGCCAAAACTCACCTTAGTAGCCAAAATCCCCTACCAGACTAGCAATCAGTGTCTCATTGGTTCTTCCATAACCCCAATGTTTAGACAACCCAGAACATGGAACTTAGAATACCTCAGGCAATGTGGAACACATGAACACTCTTTCGGTATACTTTCATACCATTCCAAAACAGGGAGTAAATAGAGACACGTGCAAGTTTGAAATATTTATTTCTAATGCCGTGTTCTCATGCGCAGTAGTTTGGCTAATACAAGCAGACATATTATAATCAAAAAGATTATAAGCATAGTTACTATTCCATAAAATTCAAAGGGAGAAAGCATGTTGCAATGCTAAATGGAAAACAGGTTAGAATACACCTATACCTCACCCTCCCTAGCTAGTATGTTATTTTATATCTACAGAAGGTCTCTTGAGATTACAAGGGCGGCCCCATACCTCTGGTCCTAGCAGAAATGGATCACATCAGTTTCTGCACCAGCTCTCTGCATGCGAATGTTCTCCAAGTGTGTGTCAGCATGCCTACGCAGTGCATTATTAAACGTGCCAAAATCAGAGGTGGCCACAGCTGCATATATGTTATGTCTAGAATGTGCGCTGATCAGTCCGCACAACAACCACTGTGTTGAAATAACCTTGAAGGCCTCGGCCCTCACTGTTCAGACAAAGCTTACCAAGCAAGGCTGCTAATATAGAAAAACATATTATTCTCGTGTGAAGAAAAACACTTTGCTAACTCTAAGCATTTATAATAATGTGTGCCGTGTGCAAGGGCAGCAGAAAGGAAAAATGGCGTTTAAATTTCCAATAAGTTCATGCCAACTTAACACAGAATAAATGCAAGGCTCATCCCCATGACAGTTCTCCACCCTATTTCAACACTGAGCTAATGTGCAATTCTTTGTATGGTTGCTGACACCCCTCAGGAACACTGTGACAGCAGCCGAGATGCGCTACAATGAGGCAAATGGTCGGACCAGGAGAGTGATTGAGTGGACCTTTGGTCTCCTGAAAAGCTGCTTCCGCTGCCTGGACAAGACCGTAGGGGCCCTCCCATATGACCCTGCAAAGGTGTGCAAAATCATCATAGTATGCTGCTTGTTACACAACATCGGTACAAAAGGCGGTGGTAATGGACGGAGCATCTGAACCAATCAAACACTCACACCCAGTCAAAAGATCTGGGTTTAATCCATCACCGTTCTTTAGCCCACTCTGCCACACCAGTTCAGACATGGCTATATGCAAATCAGTCTGACCTTGTGCCTCATGGGAACAGTCCAGCCCGAACTGCCAAACCATGCCTTCCCTGGACCGGAAACAAGCTTCCGAGGACAGGTTTCTTGCATTCCAGCCATCTTCAGCCCGGCTTGCTTGAATCCAGTGGCAAAGTGAGCAAGGGACTCACGTCTGAGCATACCCTGTCACACTTATGGCGGCCAAAAGCGGTACAAAAGGGGTTAATAATGGACGGAGCATCTGAACCAATCAAACACTCACACCCAGTCAAAAGATCGGGGTTTAATCCATCACTATTCTTTAGCCCACTCTGCCACCCCAGTTCAGACATGGCTATATGCAAATCAGTCTGACCCTGTGCCTCATGGGAACAGTCCAGCCCCAACTGCCAAGCCATGCCTTCCCTGGACCGGAAAGAAGCTTCCGAGGACCGGTTTCTGGCATTTCAGCCGTCTTCAGCCCGGCTTGCTTGAATCCAGTGGCAAAGTGAGCGAGGGACTCACGTCTGAGCATACCCTGCCAGACTTATGGCGGCCAAAAGCGGTACAAAAGGGGGTGGTAATGGACGGAGCATCTGAACCAATCAAACACTCACACCCAGTCAAAAGATCTGGGTTTATTCCATCACCGTTCTTTAGCCCACTCTGCCACCCCAGTTCAGACATGGCTATATGCAAATCAGTCTGACCCTGTGCCTCATGGGAACAGTCCAGCCCCAACTGCCAAGCCATGCCTTCCCTGGACCGGAAACAAGCTTCAGAGGACCGGTTTCTGGCATTCCAGCCGTCTTCAGCCCGGCTTGCTTGAATCCAGTGGCGAAGTGAGCAAGGGACTCACGTCTGAGCATACCCTGCCACAATTATGGCGGCCAAAAGCAGTAGAAAAGGGGGTGGTAATGGACGCAGCATCTGAACCAATCAAACACTCACACCCAGTCAAAAGATCTGGGTTTAATCCATCACTGTTCTTTAGCCCACTCTGCCACCCCAGTTCAGACATGGCTATATGCAAATCAGTCTGACCCTGTGCCTCATAGGAACAGTCCAGCCCCAACTGCCAAGCCATGCCTTCCCTGGACCGGAAAGAAGGTTCCGAGGACCGGTTTCTGGCATTTCAGCCGTCTTCAGCCCGGCTTGCTTGAATCCAGTGGCAAAGTGAGCAAGGGACTCACGTCTGAGCATACCCTGCCACACTTATGGCGGCTAAAAGCGGTACAAAAGGGGGTGGTAATGGACGGAGCATCTGAACCAATCAAACACTCACACCCAGTCAAAAGATCTGAGTTTATTCCATCACCGTTCTTTAGCCCACTCTGCCACCCCAGTTCAGACATGGCTATATGCAAATCAGTCTGACCCTGTGCCTCATGGGAACAGTCCAGCCCCAACTGCCAAGCCATGCCTTCCCTGGACCGGAAACAGGCTTCAGAGGACCGGTTTCTGGCATTCCAGCCGTCTTCAGCCCGGCTTGCTTGAATCCAGAGGTGAAGTGAGCAAGGGACTCACGTCTGAGCATACCCTGCCACACTTATGGCGGCCAAAAGCGGTACAAAAAGGGGTTGGTAATGGACGGAGCATCTGAACCAATCAAACACTCACACCCAGTCAAAAGATCTGGGTTTAATCCATCACTGTTCTTTAGCCCACTCTGCCACCCCAGTTCAGACATGGCTATATGCAAATCAGTCTGACCCTGTGCCTCATGGGAACAGTCCAGCCCCAACTGCCAAGCCATGCCTTCCCTGGACCGGAAAGAAGCTTCCGAGGACCGGTTTCTGGCATTTCAGCCGCCTTCAGCCCGGCTTGCTTGAATCCAGTGGCAAAGTGAGCAAGGGACTCACGTCTGAGCATACCCTGCCTCACTTATGGCGGCCAAAAGCGGTACAAAAGGGGGTGGTAATGGACGGAGCATCTGAACCAATCAAACACTCACACCCAGTCAAAAGATCTGGGTTTATTCCATCACCGTTCTTTAGCCCACTCTGCCACCCCAGTTCAGACATGGCTATATGCAAATCAGTCTGACCCTGTCCTCATGGGAACAGTCCTGCCCCAACTGCCAAGCCATGCCTTCCCTGGACCGGAAAGAAGCTTCCGAGGACCGGTTTCTGGCATTTCAGCCGCCTTCAGCCCGGCTTGCTTGAATCCAGTGGCAAAGTGAGCAAGGGACTCACGTCTGAGCATACCCTGCCTCACTTATGGCGGCCAAAAGCGGTACAAAAGGGGGTGGTAATGGACGGAGCATCTGAACCAATCAAACACTCACACCCAGTCAAAAGATCTGGGTTTATTCCATCACCGTTCTTTAGCCCACTCTGCCACCCCAGTTCAGACATGGCTATATGCAAATCAGTCTGACCCTGTCCTCATGGGAACAGTCCTGCCCCAACTGCCAAGCCATGCCTTCCCTGGACCGGAAACAAGCTTCCGAAGACCGGTTTCTGGCATTCCAGCCGTCTTCAGCCGGCTTGCTTGAATCCAGAGGCGAAGTGAGCAAGGGACTCACGTCTGAGCATACCCTGCCACACTTATGGCGGCCAAAAGCGGTACAAAAGGGGGTGGTAATGGACGGAGCGTTTGAACCAATCAAACACTCACACCCAGTCAAAAGATCTGGGTTTAATCCATCACTGTTCTTTAGCCCACTCTGCCACCCCAGTTCAGACATGGCTATATGCAAATCAGTCTGACCCTGTACCTCATGGGAACAGTCCAGCCCGAACTGCCAAGCCATGCCTTCCCTGGACCGGAAACAAGCTTCCGAGGACCGGTTTCTGGCATTCCAGCCGTCTTCAGCCCGGCTTGCTTGAATCCAGTGGCAAAGTGAGCAAGGGACTCACGTCTGAGCATACCCTGCCACACTTATGGCGGCCAAAAGCGGTACAAAAGCGGGTGGTAGTGGACGGAGCATCTGAACCAATCAAACACTCACACCCAGTCAAAAGACCTGGGTTTAATCCATCACCGTTCTTTAGCCCACTCTGCCACCCCAGTTCAGACATGGCTATATGCAAATCAGTCTGACCCTGTGCCTCATGGGAACAGTCCAGCCCGAACTGCCAAGCCATGCCTTACCTGGACCGGAAACAAGCTTCCGAGGACCGGTTTCTGGCATTCCAGCTGTCTTCAGCCCGGCTTGCTTGAATCCAGTGGCAAAGTGAGCAAGGGACTCACGCCTGAGCATACCCTGCCACACTTATGGCGGCCAAAAGCGGTACAAAAGGGGGTGGTGATGGACGGAGCATCTGAATCAATCAAACACTCACACCCAGTCAAAAGATCTGGGTTTAATCCATCACCGTTCTTTAGCCCTCTCTGCCACCCCAGTTCAGACATGGCTATATGCAAATCAGTCTGACCCTGTGCCTCATGGGAACAGTCCAGCCCGAACTGCCAAGCCATGTCTTCCCTGGACCGGAAGCTTCAATGTGAGTTTACAGGGTTGTTATGGCAATGTATTGAGTTAGCCTGAAATGTGTTTGTACTGCTCTGTTGCTGTTTGAGTTTGTCTGTGTGCTACTTGACTGGATGCTTGCAGTGAGTTGTCCTGTCTGATGGTCTGTACTCCAAAATAGTGTTGAAATGCTAACTTGTTTCTGTGTAGGTTTCTTGTGACATGTTTTGCATGTGTATTGCATTCTATCCTGTTCTGCTGTGCTTTTGACTGTGTCTCATGTCTGTCCTTCCTAGGGTACTTTGCCTGTTGTTTGGTCAAATCTGACCCCCAATACCCAGAATCCAATCCCAGGGTGGCAGGAGTTGATTCCCATCAAGTGATGTGCCACACACCCCTGAACCTCAATTCTTTGACACTTGGTGACCGTGTGCCCATTGTCACGCAGAATTACTTTGCAACTGTTGTGGAATAAACCTGTTGCTGATGTGTAATGAACCTGTGCTTCACTTAGTTATGTGTATTGTCTGTCTTCACACATCTGACTGACATTTGATTACATGACCTGTGGGCTTGTTACCCCTGACTTGTTGTGAATCTATCTATGACCCTAATTAAGACATTCCCGATGTATGCCCTTATGTGGTTATAATAAATCATATCCTTATAAAGGCATAAGAATCATATCCATATTAAGTCATAGCCAATGCAGTCCAAATACGGCAAGGCTACTCCCATAGACTCCTAGAAAGCACAACGCGTTCTTAAACAAACCAAGCCTCTAGCAGCCCGGGAATTCCCCCTGCTTCTGTTTTGATTTGTTCTAAGAACTCCTGGAGTCCAGAAAGAACTGCCAGTTCTTAGTGACGTCTTATGTCCAACCTTACATCAAACTCGGCACCTTCCAGGTTTAAATATACCAACATCTGCCTTAAGCAAAACACGGTGGTTTGGAGCAGATCGGCTATCTACTTGCCCGACGCCCTGCTGATGCGAGTGCTGAAGGAAGCCGACCCTCCCTGCTGACGCACTGAGAGAGACGCTGTCTTTTCTCCTGCAGAGAAAATCCAGCTCCAGTGTTTTCCTGACACCCTCGCGGGTTGCTGGGAGATCGAGTCCTGAGAGAGAGATACAAGACCTCCTTCATTCTATAACCAAGGTACAGAGCTGATTAGACCCATAGAGAATTCTTGATTCAGATTCTTGGCAAAACCTGTAACTCATCTACTCCTTCCCACGTACTAGGCTTAGGTTAGGTACACCGGGGTCGGCGTATCTTAGAAACACCAGTTGAGTACGTTTAGTCATTATTTTATTGTTGTATGTATTTTATCCATTTTAAGTATCTTATGGCTTAGAAACCATATAAATGCTTTTACAGTATTATTTCATAATACTCATTTTACTGTACGCACTTTACTTTATGACAAATATTGCAATTGTGGCAATTCATTTCTCTTGCATGAGAAAGAAGACTGCTCAATAAATACCCTTTTATTGAAAACGCCTGTCTCTCTATTTCTCTGCATCTCGGGTGAAACGAAGCATGCACGATTGACTGAGTAAAATAGCTATCTATTGTTTCCGCGACTCTGGAGATATACTCCTTATTCTGGAGGGAGCAAAGTTGTCATGTTTATGCGGTTGTCAGAAGCTAATCCCTTCTTGTCTATTCAGGAAAGCTAAACACCTTCTTGTTTACTCGAGAAAGTTTCTAGTGACCTCTGAGCCAGCTGGCACACACAATTAAGTCTAAAATATTCAATAGAGACCTAGTCGACCTCAGTCCTACGTCTAAACTATCGTTTATGTTATTCCAATGCGCAGAGCCTATTGGGAATATAGGAACTACACTACATGGCGCCCAACGTTTGGTAAGGCGATAATTTAACGCTAGATACTAGAGTAACTCAGTCGTGCTTTTCACACAGACCCCTTTTCCGTAAAAACTCCAATAGACGTCTGGAGTGGGTAAAAGGTTAATATCCGCCAAAACTTAGTAGGAAGAGATTCCTATATAATAGTTTTTTGTTTATTCAACGTTGAAGGATACAGTGTTCCAAAATATTGTGCACCTAATCTTTGTTTCCCTGAAACTTGCTCTGCAAACTTTCAATAAACAATGTCAACCAACGGCGACAACAACAAAACCGGTGGAACTGCAGTAGATGCAAATCAACCGGGTTTTGACGTTACAGGGTTTAATGAAAATGACCTGGATGCGAAAAACATCCTGGTAAATGTAAGGAAAACCTTAACTATAAAACCTATAGGAAATGTAGTATCATCAAGAGGTGGTACAGTCATATTTGTTGTCGAGGCACATGAATATCGGCAGACAGAGGTATTCTATTCATGGATAACGTTTCCAGCAGCAAATGCTGTAACACACGAGTTCCACTACTACAAAGCAGGGGAACCTCCAGAGGAATACACCCCTTTCGAGGAAGTTGAAATTCCACTAACTTACCAAGAGCATGAGCTCTGGTTTAAAGGCGCCTTAAAACATCAAAATCACGTTACCAGACTCGGTCCACTAGGTAGACCAGGAGCCAGCTATACATCACATCCTGACATTGAAAAAATGTCTAGCGGAGAACTTTTAGTTCAGCTAAAACAACTAATTAGAATATATAGACAATTGGTACAAAATGTCATGCAGACTTTAACAGTCCATCAGCAATAAAAATTCCACAGTACACCCCTCACTAGGGGAACACTAATAAAATTACACCACAGCCCAAACAATCAGTCATAGGTAAATTACTCGCAAAACGGGAACAAATTCCGTTCTGGTTAGCTCAAAAAATTACTCAAATAGAGGCAGTATTTCCTGATACTACACCTCACAAAAAAACACAGAATTCTGACCATCTGCCTACCAATGGGGATTGCACCACATGTGGAGGACTGTGACAAGGGGAACAGTCTTTGCTTCAATCTACACAAAAACACATGGTGTTCCGTCTATGGCGGTTATACCAGCTGTACTAAGACAGATTCAAAATGAATATGGTCCAGAGCCTGCTTTAAGTCTAGGTATGAAATTGCTGAAAGACTTTAAGCAAGTCTCGGCTATACTATTAGCCAACGTAAAAGGAGAAGCAGCATCCGTGGCAATCCGCCAGAAATTAAAAGAAACAGATATAGCAGACCAACCTTTTGAACTTGCCAGAATAATTGAAAAATCCTATGAAGAATTAGATAGAGATAGTTTGGGTGGGAAACCACTAAAACCACAACTAACTGAAAATCCTGAAAAAACTTTCATTAAAAATAATCTCAATTCTCAAAAGAAGAAGTGGGAGGGTAATAAGCAAACCACTCCCAGAGAAAAACATTTTCAGACCAGAGGAAGGTCTCCCCAACGAAGAGATAGATCTCCAGAAGGGGGAGGCAATTCTCCACACCTGGAGCCCTCTGAAAAAAGATATAACCTTAGAAATAGGGATAATTTGAGAAAACCTGACAGATATCAAGATATTGATACACGTCCCTTTCGATCTTTTCAGACTTCCTCGCAGAAATCGGAAAGAAGAGGACGATCAGAACATAAAGAAGAGCGCGTCAAGTCCCAAGACAAAGAACCTGCTCATCAAAGTAAAAAATTACAATTTCCCAAAAAGAAGGCTGCCAGTATTAAAGTAAAACATGCCGAGGATCGTGAGGACACAACTCAAGAACGGAGAGTGGGCACAAACAATGCTAGACAGCGCAGCAGAAGTGACCATAGCTCGCAAGATCCTGATGAATCTTCTGGAGACAGTGGACACGAATAAATACATTCAGGTGGAAACTGCAGACACCAGAGTTAGCTTGCCCCATAAACTATATGAAATAACATTACTTATAGAGGGGGACAAAACTAGGAAAATAAAAGGTCTCTTCTGGGAAAAACTATCTAAAGGCTATGATATCCTTCTAGCAGAGAAAGACTGGCCACCAGAGTTTGTCAGGGAGTGCCCACATGGTGAAGAAATGATTATGCCTGCCTTCTCAAATCACATTCCAATTCATAAAAAATACACATATGCCAGAAAATGGGCAGTAGCCCAAGCCCCTGCATTATATAAAAATCATGTAGGATGGGATGAGGATTCTCCTCACCATATAATCCAGTTAAAAAATCAACCTACTGCACAAAGGCAGTATCCTGTTAAGCAAGAAGCTAAAAAACAAGTCAGGGAGATCTTAGATCAACTTGAGTACCAGGGGGTGATTGAAAAATGCACCTCACAAATGAACAATCCTTTGTTTCCTGTATCCAAACCAGACAATTCATATCTTCTAGTAATGGACTAGAGACACTTAAACTCCTGTTGCAAAATATTTGCAGTACAAAATTCACACAGTGCAGCACTGATGAATAACATTGTGCGCAAAAAATATAAAACAACATTAGATATTTCAAATGGTTTTTTCTGTCAAAACATTGCACCAGAAAGCAGGTATTTGACCGCTTTCTTCAGCATGGGGGCCCAAAAGCAATTTTGTCGACTCCCACAGGGATTCAAGAATAGCCCAGGATTATTTTCAGCCAGGGTAACAGAGTTACTACAAATATATGATGATGAGGCATTATCTTATGTCGATGACATCTATCTTACAGACAATGACCTGGAGACACACTTGAAAAGAGTGAACACCATCATACTTGGGTTCGCATCTGAAGGGTACAAATTTAACTTTAAAAAGGCTATGAATTATCAATTGAAGGCAAAAGCCTAGCTGACAACTTCTTAGAGAAATGTGCAGTACTCCAAGCTCCAAAAACGCTGAAAAACTTGCAATCAATTCTAGGTTTCCTGAACTTCGGAAAAACTTACATTCTAAATTATGCAGAGAGGGTTAAACCACTCTATGAATTACTAAAACCTGATTTCAAACCAATTAATTGGACTCAGAAACATACAGAAATTTTACGATCATTACAAACAGACATGTTAACTAAAACAAAACTGCAAACACGCGCAAACGAACGCAACCTTGTAATCCGAGTCATCCCAGGAAGATACGGATTTACATACCTGACCTCTAATGAGGGAGAAACGGTACCAATAGCTTACAAATCACACTTGTACACACATGCTGAAATGAAACTCAGTTCTACTGAAAAATTTCTAAATGCGGTTCAAACGGCTGTAGCAAAAGAAAAAGCCCTAGTTCATGGGAAGAGGATATTTGTTTTAACAGCAGTATCAGCCCTTGAATCAGTGACAAGACCGAGCATTCTAAATGCTATGGCATTAGATCCAAAATGGATACAATGGGTTAATTCTCTTGATACAACTGACGTGATACACGCATTTGATCCCAGAATGAAAAAGCTAGAACATCTAGAATACGAACAAGAATGTCCTCTGTCGATCGAAATTCTGCCTCTGGAACAATACACCTGTGTAATATACACAGAAAGATTTGCACAACACTACGTTGTGGATAAAAAAGTTTACAATTCAGCGTGTGCGATTGTTAAAGGTCGCTGGCGCTTAGGTAAATTCAGACCAATGGTCACTAAAACTGAATCAATCGGAAACTGTACAGCTCAGCGAGCTGAACTGCTAACTTTGAAGATGGCGCTTGAAAATGCAGATCGCGAATTCCCCACACTAATAGTGTGCGATTTGCATTACTGCGTCGAATCTTATAATAATTCCATGCAGACCTGGATTAAAAATGGTTACAAAGATGAAAGAGGTTGCACAATAAAGCATAAAAAGCTTTGGGAACAAGTAGTTCTTTTACAGAAAGAACTACGAAAGACTCACCTGATACATACACAGAGTCTTCAACGTGATGGCGTTCAAGTTGCAGGGAATTCATTGGCTGATAAAGCCACAGCGGCAGCTGGTCAACCGGCTTCCGTAGCTACAAAGAAGCGTTCTAAAAAACAAATAGATGGAGAAACGCTACCTGCAGTAAAAGTCTCAATGGAAGGCAATTATGCGGCGTTACCTCTAAACTATCCACTCGGAAATACATACATAATTGATGCGAACTCCGTTCCGTTTGCTCAAATCCCTGGAGTGGGGGGATAAAGTAATTCCAAACACGAACCGGAGAATCTTCTTGATACAAGAAGCACACATGGGAATGGGTCTGAGGCACCAAGAGATCCTGAAATCTCTAATAGAATTGCAATCAAGATACTGGTGGCCGGGAATGAGCGTGCAAGTTTATAACTTTACAATGGATTGTCAGGACTGCAATAGAGATTGCAGTTATGAACCGTGCCAGGTATCTGATTCTAGCACAGTAAGATCCGCCCAGACACCACTATTAGACAGCATTAGACTATCTACACGCAGGCGTCCGACCGGACAAATGCGATCCCATAAATATTAAGACGAGATTCATTTGGATGTGGCCCCAGCGCTCGGCTGACGCCAGAACTGTTATAAAAGATTTGCGAGTCTTTATCGGCACATACGCAATTGGCATGCTACATTCTGACCAGGGTCCTGCGTTTAGCTCTCGAGCTTACAAGGAGGCCAAGGTCAGCATGGGCATTGAATTGCGGTACTCTAGTCCATTCCATCATGAGGGAAATGCGGTAGTGGAGAGAAAAAAACGTGACATAAAGCAATCTATAACAGCGAGGGTATTAGGTTTGGGTGATGGGTGGGTCAAACATCTAGTAAGTGTCCAACATAGTCTTAACAATCTGCCAAGAAATTCTCTGGGTGGAATCAGTCCGCATCAACTTTTGTTTGGTACAAGAATGATAATCGAAGACCTCAATTGTCAGACTTCAGTGGTGGAACAAAAAGCTTTTGATATCAAAGATCGTTTGGCTGTTTTACAGGACTTGAATGAAACAAGAAGAAGTCTAAGTAACACAAAGCTAAAGCCAACGGCCACTGAAGAGAAACCACCTGTCCCAGCAAGACCTGTCTGGATTCCAAAGATTGGGGATCTGGTCAGAGAAAAGATCGCGGTGAAGAAGGAATTTGGGCCTTCTTACAGAAAAGCAGTACCTGTCTTAGCTATCAGCGGAACATGATCAGTAGTACTACCACCCCTTGCTGGTAAAAAGGAGAACTGAGTTGTATCAATCGACCTGGTAAAACCACAACCATGTGGCCAATAATAAGTAGTAGGCCCAGTGGACTCCCAAGAAGTAGCAGAAGACCAAACCTTGCTACAATCCAAGAGGTTCAAACTGAGAGACTAATCACATTCGATAAACCTGCAGTGAATAAAAAAGGACTATGCAAGAAAGCCATGGAACTTGTGCCTCTTGAAACCCAAATTGCAACAGTTCGTCAAGAAACGCCTGTCTACAATGATGTAGCCTCGGACTATACCAATATGAAAAAGGAAGAAGCAACTACAAAGATTAATAACAATCCTGAAGCCATCCGAACAATTGACAGAACTGCATCTGGCTATTTCATCAATTTCGATGACTTTTCTGATGATCCAAGTGAACATGAAGGCAAGCCAGCAAATAAAACTTTCGAAGACAAAATTACAGAACTCTTTCATCAACTTGGAGAAACATATTTGATTTCACCGTGGATTAAACTGTGGATAGTGTTAGGTGTACTTTTCCTCCTGGTCTGGCTCATCTTAGTTTTAAGCTTGGGAAGAATGATTGATGGAAAATACAGTACAATGGACACAGCAAGTCAGAACATCAACTTGGTTCTAAAACCTCACAGATGCTCTCACATTGAAAAAAGAGAACTGTCATCAGTGAACATCACAGCCATTCCTATATCTGGTGGTGTAGCATGGGACAATACTGATTACGAAATCTATGGCCCGGTTGAACTCTTGAAATATCCACATCAGTTCAAGATTTCTTTGAGTGACTTTGTAGCACCTAGTACTTTCTATGATGATTGGGACTTTGAAAATATTAATAATATGATGTCAGATTTAGAAATGTCAGCAAAATTTACAGAACATGATTATTTACAAGGTTCATCAAATTATGAAGAAATGTATTGCTTTAATCATTTTGGGCATCATTATTTGCATAAATCTGCTAATCCTAGAAATGTTTTCAGTTATAATCAATGGGAACATTGTCCAACTCCGCCAAAAAGCAGTTCGAAAACATTTTATGAGAAATTCCCATGCTTCTCAGGGTTTAATATCACTAATCCAGAAACGTTTTATTTTAAAATTATGAATAAGACAGGAATGAAAAACATGTTGACAAACACTAAACTGATTTATTCTGAAAAATTTTATGAAAAAATGTCTACATTTGGTTTTGAATTCTGGAAAAACAACATTGAGACAAAAACTGTCTGGGGTACAAAAGAATGGCAGGTACAAGGTTTAGAATCATTATTCAGAGCCTGCATGTTCCCAGAACAAATAATGTTCCTGAATGACACCATTCAACAAACAACCTGTCTTGGTCTAGCCAAGATAAAAGATTTAAACAACCCGTCTATACCGAAGCCTATGCCTGATAGAAATAACAGTACAGATGAGGGGTTAGACGTATCCCATATTTTAAAACAAAATAGAACAAATCCTGATCGGAACAAATGGTTGATCTGGCCCACAGACACTAATAACTGTCAAGATAGATTCCTGAACAAAGTACAGGGGTTCAAACAGAACAGGCCAGACCCAAGATATTCCCAGAGACAACATCCAGGGATATTAACAACATACAGTGTAGGAAAACTATGCCTCGAATGGCTACAGAAATCCACACTACCCGAAATGAAGCAACACTTAACTTTACTTAAAGAAGGTGCTGGCTTGCGAGATTTCTTACTGGGACTTCGCAAACGGCGTCAAAAACGTTTCATATACGCCGTATATACGCAGCTTACAATGAAGCTTGGAAAATAACACAAATTGAAACTGCAGAAAAAATACAAGAAATTGAACGTATTAATTTGGAAAAATCACTTTCTGTAGTGGACAATGGGTTAACGACTCTGTCCCCCAGAATTTATTCACTGGACAGCATTGTATCATCTGCTATTGATATAATAGAACAGGATATGCTAATGTTACAGTAAAACAACAAGAGAGTGTCAAAAAACGAAGCAAATTAGCACAAAATCAGAGATGAAAATCTTCCTGTAGGATTCACATTGGAAATTACTAGGGATTTATTAGAAGCCCATGTCATGTTGGCGAGTTGTGTTATATGCAACAAGGTGAACGGTTTGCACACAAAAAACAAAATCCAGGTTCTGTGTTCCTGGGGGATGTGCATGGACATCTGTGTCTCACTTGTCCTTCTTCGGACGACCCCTCTTCTTCTTCTGGTGGGGATCCTCAGGTGCAGGTGTCTGTGGTACAGAGGACTCTCCACCAGAGTCATCCTCCCTCCCTGTGGCATTTACAGATCGTGCAGCAACAGATGTTGTAGGCACACAGGGAGGTGTGAACATGTAGGTGCTGATCTAGCGCAGGCATGTTAGTATGTCCCTATGCACCGCAGTAAGTTCATCCCACTTAGACTCCAAGCGAGCATGATGGCCAGCCTGTTCCTGTTCAATGTCCTTGAGGATCCCCACTACCTGGACGAATCCTCCGGTGCTATCCTGGTACACATCCATGATGCGTAGCAGTTGGGGGTCATCATGCATTCCAGACCCCTCTGCAAGCTGTGACTTCTGCCTACCACCCCTCCCACCACCTATAGCCACACGGGCAGGACCTGCAGTGGCACGCACAGGCGACCCTAGGCTCCCTTGGGTGTTGCTACTGGTGGTGTTGTCCTTAGCTTCCTGGGTGGCCGGTGTCCCTGTGCTGCTGGGATTCTGTGTACTTGGTCTGTCCGTGTTGGCGGGGGTGTTCTGTCTGTTGCCAGATGTTGCAGGCGTGGGTTCAGGGAGTACAGATGTTTGTACTGCTGGGGCTGCATGATGACTCACACCAGAGGTGCCAGGTTGTTCTTTGTCATCCGAAGAGGAAAGAGACTGATCCACACCAGAGAGCTCAGGCTCCACCGGCGTCTGGGACAGGGACTCCTCTTCAATTTCTACTGTGTCCCCAGCACCACCTGTGTTTGGAAGAGACACACAATGTCAGTTATGTTTCTACATGCATCAATGGTTCACATACATGACATTTGCAACTGTACATCAGGATGCCTACCTGTACACTGGATTGTCCTAAGTTGTCACGGACAGAGATTGATATTGTTGTGGCACATTGTCCAGCCAACATGAAGCATTTCAATGTGCATGCGGAATTGTGTGCATGACCAGCTCATGTATGGATTTGACTGTACATGGCCATTGCTACTCAATGGCCATCACATGGCTGACACAGGTGTCTCATCCCTGTTCACATTTGACTCTGCTTCCCTGTAAGAAAGTGTGCCTGTGCTGACAAGATGGCTGACAGTGCAGTCCTGGTGTTTGTTGGTGCCCAGTTCCCAGCAGGGCCTTGTGCTCCCCACAACAGAGCCCAATGTCAGACATCTTGTCAGTCCATTTCCACTCCCTGTGAGGTAAGCATGGTTCAGTGTGAGCTTGCTGGACCATGTTGGTGGGTGGGGATTGTCAGTGAATGCAACTCCCAACATGCTCTTGGCTACACCCCCCTTCCCAGCATGCCCCTACCTCCCTCCTTTTTGGCTCTGCTTCCCTGTGAGGGAGTGTGCCTGTGCTGACAAGATGGCTGACAGTGCAGTCCTGGTGTTTGTTTGCCTACAAGTCGAAAAAGAGCCCCTGTGCTTCACACAGCAGAACCCAGTGTGGTAGATCTTTGTGTGATATTTCAATAGAGTGTGAGGCAATGCATTATCCCAGGTGAGTTGTGTGGAGTTTGTGTTGAGGGGTGTGTGTGACAAAACATGTTGGTAAGTATGGCCAGAGCTGTCAGTCCTCCTTTCCACCCGGCCAAGCATGAAACGTGCTTCTGTTGCAGGGCGTGCAAGTTGGCTTTCAGGATGTCAGGCAGTGGTGTCCTGCTACTGATTTGAGCACAACCTCTACTAGGGCAGGGGTCTTCAAACTGTGGGGCGCGACCCCCAGGGGGGCCGTGGAGTGATAGGAAGGGGGTCACGCATTCCCTTCACACTTCTGCCCAGGCCCATAGCTTCAGCCCCCCCTCCTTCCCCGTAGTGTCTCTCAGCCCGGGATGCTGCAGTGCAGCTCGCGCTGCTGGGGGCTCGGCTGGGAGTTGTCTGGAGTCTTATCTCCGGCCACCTGAGCTTTTCACAGGTCTTTTAAGACCATTTGCATATTTACATGCCTTTGTTAACTGGTTACCTAGGCTTAGTTTTTTTTAATGGTTCCAGTACCCCCTGGGCCCCTCTCTGACTATACCTTACATTTGTATTTTTACACTTACTGTTTCAGTGTGAGAATGCATTTAATGAAAAGAAACATAAAGTTGGGTAGCCAAAAGAAAAATGCCTGCCATGTGTTGTTTAAAGAGCCCTCAGAGACCTTCTCTTGACACTAAATAGAGTTATAGATAATAAAAGTATGTATTAATTAGCTATGTGCCTTTTCTGTCTTTGTTCTCTTTAATTATCAGTCATGATCAATAAAAAAAGTGCTTTCTATGTATATTTGCAGTTCGAAGTATTCACAGATAAGTGCTAAAAATACAACTTTAGGTAACAGCTTATTTCTGGGCCATCAAAATAATGAGCTGTATCAGCACATTATTTATTTCCTCCACCCTCGATCCCTGATTAATGCCATTATAGCAATAGTTTAACTTATAGCTGAAACCCTATGCTTCAAGTTTCTGGGAATGCAACCTGCATTCAGACAACTCACTCCTCATTCTCGCCTTCACTTTCACGCTCGCCCTGCACTCACACTGATCACCATGCACTAATAGTGATCACAATGGATATATGACGTTACCACGCGCGCGTTACAATGACCTACCATTACAACGCGGTTGTAACAGCGCAAGTCGTTACAACGACTTGCGTTGGGGGGACGCAAATTTAAAACATTTAATTTACTATTCCAACACCAGTCCCCGTGGATAGTAGGGAAGGTGTTGGGATAGTAAATTAAATGATCTACTATCCTCGAGCGCCCCCCAGCGCAATTCGTTGTAACAACTTTCGTTGTTACAACCGCGTGGTAATGGTAGGTCGTGGTAACGCGCGCGTTGTAAACATTGCATACCATCACAATGCACTCACAGTGATCACAATGCTCTCACACTGATCACAATGCACTCACACTAATCACAATGCACTCACACTAATCACAATGCACTCACACTGATCACAATGCACTCACACTGATCACAATGCACTCACACTGATCACAATGCACTCACACTGATCACCGTGCACTCACACTGATCACAATGCACTCACACTGATCACCGTGCACTCACACTGATCACCATGCACTCACAGCCATCACAATGCACTCACAGCAATTACAATGCACTCCCAGCAATCACAATGCACTCACACTGATCACCATGCACTCACACCATTCACCCGCTCACCCTGCACTCCCACTGATCACCCACTCACCCTGCACTCACAGTGATCACAATGCACTTACAATGCGCTGGCGTTGTTCACCCTGTACCTCACCCTGCAGTCACATGAGCAACTACTCACCCTGCACTCATGTGACATTTCACTCACCTGTCCCCCCCTCACAGTTCACTCAAATAAGGCCATCACTAACTATGCATTAATTTGCCCCACTCTGCACTTACAGCCAAACCCAAATTCATATGATCACCTCACTCACCCCACTCTCACACTGTTGCATCGCTCACCGTGCAGTCACTTGGGTACTCTTGTCACCCACAAAGGGTTTAGAAATTTTCATCAGGAGGGGGTCCCTACGCCTGAAAATGTTGACAGGTGGGTCTCGGCATCCAAAAGTTTGAAGACCTCTGTACTAGGGCCTTGTGCTCCCCACAGCAGAACCCAGTGTCAGCCATCTTGTCAGTTACTTTCCACTCCCTGTGATGTGAGCATGGTTCAGAGAGGTCTTGATGGGCCAATTGGGAGGGGGAGCATTATCCGTGACTTCAACCCCATCATGCTTTTGGCTACACTCACTTCACCAGCATACCCACTATTCCTTCCTGTCGGTCAGCTTCACTGTGAGGTAGTGTGTTTGTGGTGGCAAAATGCCTGACAGTGTTTATTTCGATGTGTGCCACTGCCTTGCTCTATTTGTTGGTAGGTTTGTACATGTCATGACACAGTTACAAATCACTATGAGATGGCAGGTATTGTGTGTCTAACTAGCATACACATCTTGGGATGATTATCTTTAGGTTACTGTGGCTTTGCTATCGGTGCATTGTTTCACTGTACTCTTGACAGTGATCTGTGTGCATTGCGACACAATATTGAGTATATTGGTTGTATACTCACCAGACTCTGGTAAGTATGATAGACCATGGATGCTCTCTGGTGGTAGGATATCCCACACCTTCTCCTTCCAGGACCTGAAGTATACTGGTTTGACAGGAGGGCCACCGCCAGTGCGCTGACTCAAGGTCTGTTCCTTCTCGAGGAGCTTCTTGAACCTATTGCGAACGTCATACCACCTTTTCTGGATGTCATCCTTTGTGTGCAACGTTGGTGCTTGGGCGTTCAGCTTGTCCACAATCCTCACCCACATCTTTGTTTTCTGTGACATGGGTGTCCTTTGGACCAATGTACCAAACAAATGTGGCTCCACTCTGAGGATTTCATCTACCAGGACTTTTAACTCACTATCTGTGAACTTTGGATTCTTCTTAGGGAGCATGATGATGGGTGGTGGTGGGGAGTGACGTGTGGGTGAGTGTCAGTTTTGCTGGGTGTATGTGAGTGGGCTTTTGGAGAGGTGCTGATGGTGTGAAGGTTGTGTGATGGGTGAGTTGTGAGTGTGTCTGTGGTTGTTGTCTGAAGGTGTTCTCTGCTGGCTGATCTTTTGTATTTGCAAAGGATCATGGAAGCAATTTTTGGCCTTTATATAGGTGGAGTTGTGGGTGTGTCTTTGGTCCAAGTTTTTTTTTGTTATTTATTGACTTTGTCATTGCTTGTTTGGTCTTTTTTGTGCTTTTTCCTTTGTGTTATTTAGGTATGTAGGAGACGTTCTTCTGACTGAGTTGGACGCTGATGTTGGCTCGTGCGGGCTTCTCAGAGTCTTTCACGCTGACTTTCTTCAGTGTTGCATACATGTCGGTTTCGGAGGTCTCTATTGCTTCAGGACACTGTTTTCTGTGCGTGTCCGTCATGCGGCTTGGGATCAGCGCGAGTCGGTCTGGTTTCACATGCATTGCATCGTACTGTGTGGGTCGGACATCGCGGGTACGTGTCGGTCGGGTTAATTCCTGGTTCATGTCAGTCGGTGCGACTCGCGTCCTGTTCCCGGGCCTATCACTGGTTTCCGTACGGCTCAGTCGTACGGCTTGTATTCCCTACGGGTCAGTTGTACGTCACGGGCGTTGCATTGTACTACACGGGTCGTACGGCACCTGTACGTATCAAAATTACCTAGATGGCCCACTTTTTGAAGATGATCACTGTCCCAGAGTGGGGTCATCTTGGTTAATTTCCCTTCCCACCCCAGGAACTTGGTTGCTGCTTGCCATGATCTCACAACTATTTGTGTGCGTGATGGTAAGTCTCTCAACCTCCCTTTGTTATATAGTAGGGAGGGATATCCCCTGGATCCCATGGCTGTTCTACCTACTCTGTAGGCTGGTTCTGATCTGTCACTGAAGGCCCAGTCAATAACGCACACCAATTAGGAGGCCCAGTAGTAAGCTTTGAAGTCTGTTACAGCTAAGCCCCCTTCATAAACTCCTTTTTGTGGTTTACGTAGAGCTAAATGTGGGGCGCTCTCGCTCCATAGCAATGACCTCAATTCGGTGTCGATTCTTTAGAAACATAGCTTGGGGTTCTCATAGGACGTATTTTTTGTCTAAGATATCTTTACTAGTTTTCACAAGAAGAACAAGAGCCTGTGCGCTCCGCAAACATCGGGAACAACCCGGCATAATAGGATTGAGCATCTGGCAAAGGAACAGTAAATGCAAATGCAAAAACAAAACCCCCTCTCCCCGCCCCCCCTCCCCTCCTCCTCCAAAGAAAAAGAAAATCGCGCAGCAGAGGCAGTGTAGACCAGCAAGGAGGCCCAACCAGCTAAGGAGCAGATGTGGCTGGAGTAAGTGGTTGCGGGGGATCAGCCAAGCGCAGGATTCTGAGATATTTAGGACATGTGAGCTCAGTAAATTCAGACGTCAGCAACGTGACCAGGGGGGGGCAGAAATCATGAAAAGAAGCTTCAGGGTTAGTCAAAGAGAGAGAAATGTTTTCCATCCCCAAGATAAACCACAGTTTGTGTAGCCAGCCCAGCCTAGTAGGTAGTACCGCAGACCCCCAGTGAGTCAGAACATTCTGTACTGCTGCTCCCACTGTCAGTGCCATTTGTTTACCTCGCCGGGAATGAAGCTGGAAGGTGATATCGTTGGGGAGGCCAAGAAGGATATAGGCCTGGAATTTCAGGATCTGAGTCTCAAAATGGGAATCGATCTCATCCAGTGTTTGTGACCAGTACGCTTCTAAGGAGGGGCAATCCCAGAGCAAGTGAGTGAGGGTGCCTTGCGCGCCGCACCCTCTCCAGCACAGTGGGCTGCGTGAGGGGTTGCTTCTCTGGAGCCTTACAGGTGTCAAATACCAGTAGGTGGTTAATTTAGTGGACGTTTCAATAGATGCCATGTTAAGAGCTGTACGACGAGCCCGATGGTGAATATCCTTCCACTCTTTCGGGGAAAGTTCCCTTCCTAGCTCACCCTCCCACTGCAGTTGCTCCGCAGTTTTCGCAGCATCCGGGGGGACCCTCAAAAATGTGTACAACTCCGACGTCAGATGCGCATCGCTATGTCTCGTAATCAGCCACTTCTCAAACGGCGTTAGCAAACACTCCGCCCCTTCCCGCACCCCCTCCTGGAGCACCCAGTGTCTGATTTGAAAATATTTGAACCGCTCCGTTTCTGGTAGTCCGCAATCATTACAAAATTCCTCAAACGGGCGCAAGCCAGAAAGATAAAAAAAATGCCCAATGGAACGAGTAACTTCGGTCGTCCACTGTTGGAATTCTCTATAGTCAAGGCCGGGTGTGAAGTCCGGGTTTTTCACAATAGGCGTAATGGGGGAAGGGAGCGTTGTAAGCCCTCTCGCAAGTGCAGTCCGATCCCAAGCATCCATGATGGGGCGGGTCACTTCAGATAAATATACACTACGATGGCAATGATGACGGGGCAAAAAGGGGACTCCCCAAAGAGTGCGAGCTGCAAGGGCTCTGTCCATAAACAACCAATGCTTCTCGGATTCTGGCCAAGCCCACTCCACCAAGGCCTGCAACTGCGCCACCCGCCAATATGCTAGAAGATCTGGGATACCCAGTCCTCCTTCCAACGGATCCCTGTAGGTAAGAACGCGGCGCATCCTGGCTCTTTGGTCTCGCCAGATAAATCACTCTATGTCCCTCTGCAAGGCCCGTAGAACCCCGGCGGGGTTGTCAGCGGAAGAGTATGAAAGAGGTAAAGAACTTGAGGCAACAGCACCATCTTCACCGCTGCTATGCGGCCGAGCCATGAGATGGAGTGAGACCTCCACTTGCGAAGTGAAGTGCGCACTTGTTTCAGGAGGAGCGAGTAGTTCACTTGCCGGATGAGAGAGATGGTGTGTGCCACTCGGAGCCCCAGGTATGAAATGGTGTCTTGGGCCCATTGAACTCGAAAATTCTGCCGGAGGAACGCCAGTGTCTCCGGCTCCAGGGATAAATTAAGAGCTTGTGACTTATGCACGTTGATCTGGAAAACCCATGGCTAGGGGGAAGTGAGCTAGTTCATCCAAAAAGGCCGGCAAGGAATCACAAGGACACTCCAGGGTCGCCACCACATCATCAGCATAAAGGCACAGTTTATGCTCTGACCCCCCCAAAGGGTATCCCTCGAATTGATGGGTCATCTCGGATGCGATGTACAAAGCAAAAAGTAGCGGCGACAGCAGACACCCTTGCCTGGTCCCCCTTTGTATTGGAAAGGCCGCTGACGCCACCCCATTCACCCGTACTGTGGCTGTGGGATTCGCATAACACTGGAAGATCCAGGCTATAAACCGCGCAAAAGGCCAAAATGAAGCAGGGTTGCTCGGAGGTACGACCAGAGAACCCTGTCGAACGCCTTCTCGGCGTCGACAGAGAGGACCATGCGTTCCGCTGGGAATCGCTCAGAACGGTCCATAAGATGGAGAAGGCGTTTAGTATTATCCAAACATTGCCGCCCGGGGACAAAACCGGATTGGTCTGGGTCTATCAACCCAGGGAGGCATTTAGATAGCCGCGTCGCCAAGATGCTTGTAAACATTTTTAAGTCCACATTAAGAACCGATATAGGGCGGTATGAGCCACAAAGACGGTGATCCTTCCTCGGCTTGGGTATTACAGTTATTAAAGCTTCCAACATAGAAGAAGAGAGGGAAGAAGACTCGGTCACCCCAATGGAATTAAAAACCCGCACGAGAATAGGGGCCAGTTTTCCACAGAATTTCTTATAAAAACCCGAAGAGAACCCATCTGGTCCAGGTGATTTGTTATGCTTAAGACGGCCAATCGCCGGGCTCCCAGTTCCTCCGCCTGGGAAGGCAATAGTGTGGAGGTGGCCGCCTTCTGAAGATATTGAGATGGGGCAGCGTCAGGCAATACTTGAGCCGAGTACAATGAGGTTTAAAATTGTCGGAATGCTTCGACAATCGTCTCGTCCTCCTTACATTCCAGCCCTCCAGCATCCTGTATCAATGTCAGCTTTTGTGCTTGTCTCTGGGCACGGAGCCGGTTGGCAAGTAGACAACCACATCGATCGTCCCCAACGTAAAAAGAATGCTTAAGGCTTAAAGTGGCATACTCCACCCAGTCAATATCTAGCCCAGCGAGTTGCACGCGAGCAGCTTTCAACTGTCGCCACACTCTCGGCGCTCCGGTGTGCTGGTGAATGCGCTCTAACTCCTCCACTTTTGCCGTCAGGAGTGCGCGTTTCTCCCTCCTGTCTTTTTTGTCCGCAGATGCAATGCCAATAAAGACCCTCTGAGGACTGCCTTCATGGCTTCCCAGAGGGTCATCGTAGAGAAGTCCGGTGTGTCATTCAGAGTCAGGTAATCCGCTATGCTCTCCTCAATCTGTCGCACAACTGAGGAGCGCTGGAGCATGCTCTCCCCCAGGCGCCAAAAACGTTGATTAGCTTGCCTCGGGGGAAAGGATAGAGAGAGTCGCAGCGCGAAGTGGTCGGACAATGGGCAGGGAAAAATCTCAATCTCGCTAGCGCGCTACGTGAGTAAGTCAGAAGTAAAGATGTAGTCAATGCGGTAATAAGTTTTATGAGGGTGCGAATAGAACGTATAGGCTTGTGTGTTTGGATGTTTATGTCTCCATAGGTCAGTGAATCCAGCATCAGGTAAAAGGCGTTTCCCGGCATTGGATAATGACCCCGTTTGACCCCAGCGCTGACCCGAGCGGTCCATGTCCCCATCTAGTATTGAGTTAATGTCCCCTCCCAGCAAGACAGCCCAGTCTGACAACCCTGCAATGTCCTGGATAACCGTTTTAAGAAAACTCTCCTGACCAGTGTTGGGGGATTAAACTGAGGCCAGCACAAATGTGTGAGTGTCTAGTGTAAAGGCATGGGCCAGGAGCCTCCCCTTTATTTCAGCTAGCTTTCCCCCCACCCGGCCCGGGAAACGGGAGGAAACCAAGAGGGCCACCCCTGCAGTTTTGGACGTAGCTGATGAAAACAATTGAATCGGGAACGCCCGTGATCGAAGGCGATGGGTATCAGCCGAGAGAAGGTGTGTCTCTTGAAGTAAGCATATAAGGGCGTCAGTATTCTCCAAATAAGACAACAACGCCCTTCGTTCAGTAGGACTGTTAAGGCCTTTCACATTCAAGGACACAATACAGACCCCAAAGACCATAAGGGTGGCAGGGTATGACTATGGCAGTGGATCCCCCTTAGCGGAGGCACTCGTGCAGGTACAGGGCCCCCAGCTAGGAGTATGGCGTAATAACAAAGGAGGAGGAGAGTACCCCATAAAGAACAGAGAAAAAACCTCATAAAGCAACTACCCAAAACCAACAAACCCAAAAGAACAGTCATATGTGGAGTTCACAAGAGTCCCAGGCAACCGCCTGGGGTGAGACGTGGGATGGATAGGAGGGGTGCCCGCTGCCCCCCAAAACCTGGGCCCATCCCAAGGTGCTAGACCAGTTCCACCGGATTTCAAACTAAGAAGGCATAGGTGGACAGCAGGAGGGCAGCAATCATCTGTATCAGTCAGCGGAAGTGAGGGTGGAGTCCTCCGACAATGAGCGAAGAACCGCTGATTGTTCCTTGGCCTTAGTCTTGGTGTCCGGGCGAAGTAGCGGCCTCAAGTTCTCCACTTTCCGCCAGCGGCCGCTGTCCTCCCTTGGAGCGGTTCTTGCAGGTTTCTCGGGAGTACCACTGTTCTCCCCCAGGATGCGAAGGAAAGAAGATGCTTCTTCCACCGTACAGACTTGGCGGAGCCTACCCTCCCACTTGAAGATGAGCCTAAATGGGTGCCCCCAGGAGTAGGCAACATCTTTGGAGTGGAGAAATGCGGTAACAGGTCGGAAGTCGAGTCTCTTCTGAAGTGTGGAGGCAGCTAAGTCTTGGTAGAAGAGCGGCCTACGGGAGCGAAACTCGATAGGGTGCTTCGTCCGCGCCTCCTGCAGGATACGTTCCTTAAGCTTAAATTCATGAACGCATTTCAGGATATCAGGTGGGGGTGCTGTCGCTGACCTCCTGAGGCCCACTCGGTGCGTGCGAACCAGCCGGATCTCCAAGTCGGGAGGACCTCCCAGAACATGCCGAAACAGGTCTATGACAAAGGCCTCTATGTCCTGAGCTTCCAGTCCCTGTGGGACCGCTCGGATCCTGATGTTGTTTCGACGTGAGCGGTTCTTTAGGTCTTCCGTGTGGGTCTGGAGATCTAGTTGCTCCTCACGGAGGCGCAGCACCTCTTGCTGAATCTGGGTCAGTTCTTCATCCCTGGCTGCGGTCTGGTTCTCGAGGTCGTCCACCCTTCCACCCACAGTGTCCAGATCCCTGCGCATCTCTCGAATCTCAGAAGTGAGGTCCCGTTTCATGGTATGGAACTCCTTGGTGAGGCCTGCGAAGAGTGACTCCAAGACCGAGCGTGTGACTGGGCCTTCGGTCTCCGCCGGAGCCTGGTTGTCGGTTGCTTCGCCAGTCCGCGGCAGGGCGTCTGCACCTCCCATGCCAGATTTAGGAAATAGGTCCTTGACAGTCCTGTCTTTCTGATTCCTGGAGGTCGCCATGTGGGGGCGACAGCCGACAGGGGACAAAGAAGCTCCAGGTGCACTTGGGTGATACTCCAGCACCGTGCTAATCCAATGTCATGGGGAGAGTACCTGTGCTCTCACTTACGCACCGATGGCCAGCTGTGTCGCAGTTATTTGTGGCCGTCCACGGGAGACCGAAAAAGAGCTCTCTCAGTGTTGGCCAGGCACAGAACAGACTGGCGGGGGTGCAGGACACTCAGCCTGAAACAGTACTCGCAAGCCTGGATGTAGCTAAGCCCCCAGTCCAGCGTCCAGGGCTCGAAAATCCCTTTCGGGCTCTCAGGAAGGACAGCCAGCTATCTGCTGTGCCCACACCCATCGTGCATCAACCTCCTGATCTAGGAAAGTTCCCCAGTCTGCACCGCCGCTCCGGCCGTTATGCCACCAGTCAGTCGTGCTAGTTGGCTGGGAGATAAAGCAGTCGTTCTCCTTGGAAGGATGTGAGGGCACCGCTCCACCCCTCCTGTGCCGCGGATCTCAGTGAATGGCCTTACCCAGCTCCTCACCCCTCCGCCAGGCACTCCACACCCATCTGCGCCGTCCCCTTAGCCACAAGCTAGACCCAGGACGTGAGCCCCACACTGGTATCGCTTTCGCCTCAGCGCTATGTCCAGTGGCTACGTGCCAGTGTGCCCTGCAAGGCCACCCAGTGCCACAGGTGGGCCGTCCCCGTCTGGCCACTCAACCCCACCAGGCTCTCCCTGCCTCTCCGGTTGAGTCGGGCCTGTCCGCTCCTCCGCCCTCCTCCTCATGCAGGCCGGTCCGTCTCCCGCACTCCGCTGGGTCACTCACTCCAGGGCAGCAGCAATCTCCGCAGTTCAGTAGAAGCCCAGCACGACTCAGTTGCGCTGGCTGCAAGCAGGCACCACAGCACTCTAACAGCTTAGAGCCAGGCCGCCATTTTGATGTGGCTTGGAGCTCGGCACCTCGGCAGCTCGGACTCCGACCTCGGGCAGTGGCGACCCCCTCTGGACCACCAAGACTCAACGGGGCAGTCAACGATCACCTCAGCGCCTCAGCAGGTTTCTTCTTCTCAAAAGTAAACGACATATATTCAGAATTTTCGGTTACTTCATTAAGTACCAGCATACAACCTAAATCACCCAAAAATAACCCGGACTGTTCATTTACTAGATTCAGGGATATGACGAATCAGGAAATAGGAGATCTTATGAGACAGGTAAAAACAGGCTCATCCCTAGATCCCTGCCTCCCTAAAATCTTTATTCCAGTAATTGACGTGGTGAGCAAAGTCATTACTTCTATTTGTAACGCCATGTTCCAATCTGGGATTTTCCCAGATAAGTTAAAAAACACTCTACTGAAACCTCTCCTTAAAAAAACTGGTCTAGATAAAACAACTCTCAAAAACTATAGACCTATTGCCAGCCTGCCTTACCTGGCTAAAATAGTGGAAAAAGCAATGAACACCCAACTTGCTGAATATATTGAACACAATAACCTCCTGGACGAGTCGCAGTTTGGGTTCCGGAAACTTCATGGAACAGAGACTGCCCTCATTAAGGCTGCCGATGATATCAGAACCATCAGGGACCAAGGAGGAACAGCTATACTGGTCCTGCTGGATCTCTCGGCGGCCTTCGACACGGTCAATCATGCTGTCCTGATTGACCGTGTCGAGGAAATGGGCATCTGCTCAAAGGCCAGGGAGCTTCTGGCTTCATTTCTGTCCAACAGAACGCAAGCAGTGACACTGGGCGCATTTCAATCTACTGAGCTCGCCCTTCCATGTGGCGTTCCGCAAGGCTCATCCCTAAGTCCGACACTTTTTAACATCTATGTGTCGGACTTAGCAAGGGTGATTAAGAACTTCCGGATGAGCCTTACCTCATACGCCGATGACACCCAATTGGTGATCGCAATTAAGAATGATGGTGAGGAGGTAGCCGCCAGGTTCCAAGAAGGCATGCTTGCCATCAAGGAATGGATGTCTGAGAACTGCTTGCGTCTCAACTCTGATAAAACAGAGGTAATGATCTTTGGAAATCTATCGCCGCAGTGGTCCACTTTTTGGTGGCCGACCCCACTCGGAGCCCCCCCAGAACCTGTGCAAAAGGTCAGGAATTTAGGAATTATATTCGACGACAATCTTAATTTCTCTAACCATGCCAATCAGGTTGCGTCGTCTGCCTTCTACAAGCTCAAGATCATTAGAAAAATCCTGCCCTATCTTCCTGAGAGTACTAGGAAAACAGTGGTGAGCTCCTTAGTGCTCTCATCACTTGATTACTGCAATGGATTATTTGTAAATGCCCAGGCACGGGTGGTGGCCAAACTGCAGCTTATACAAAATGCTGCCGCAAGGCTACTAGCTGGCATTCCCAAGTTTCAGTCCACCAAGCAAGCGATAAAGAACTTCCACTGGTTAACAGTGAGAAATCGCATTAGATTCAAGACCTTGTGTCTCACCTATAAAGCTCTTAAGGGCCATGGACCAGCATTTCTCAAACAGAAACTCTTCTATTATTTACCTAAAAGATCCTTACGATCTGAACAGAGACATCTACTGGTAGTGCCACGCACTAGGACGGTGACATGGGGCGACAGATGCTTTACCAATGCTGCAGCCAAACTTTGGAACACGCTTCCAAAGGAAATAAAATTGGCACCCTCGCTACTTCAATTCAGAAAATTGGTAAAAACCTGGTTATTTGACCAATAAACTGCTCAGGACAATACTTTTTAAGGTAGATACATGTTCAATCTGAGATTTTCAGCAAAGTCATAGCGCCAAGACACCCACGGGTATACGCTGCGCTTTATAAATTTTTAAAATAAATAAATAAAATTCCGCCTCCTGCAGCGCTTCGCCCTCTGCCTCCTCCGACTCCGCCGGTATTCAGGCGCGGACAGCAGCCCCCATCTTGTCCCGGCCACCAGGACCCTCCGCCAGCTCGTCAACACATCAGGATCTCCCCCGCGAGGTCTCCGCAGCGGGGATCTGGCAGCCGCACCTCAACCACAGCTCACCAGGGCAGCCAGGAGCCACTGCGGTGTCCTCCGCCACCGCTTGCCGCCAAACGCCGTCACCGCCAGAAGCGCCAGACAGCCTTAACGCGGGCGCCTCGGAACTTGGGCGCTAGAATCAGATGTCCGCCCGCCCGCCTGCAGTTTCGGGATCAGGTAAGGATCGCAGGGTGGCCCGAGGCAATATTTACCGAGGGGGACACGCTGAGCAGAGCTGTGCAGGTAAGGCCTCGGTTACGGGCAGGAGCGTCTTCATCTTATATAGTGCTCCATGGCCCATTAATGTAAGCGGGAGGAATCGTCAACATTTGGCATCTCTGGATAAACTTATCAGCTGCATCTCTGCATTTTTCCGGTAGAATTCCTGGGGGTTCCTAGTTAGGTATCTCCCCAGGGATTTAAAGCCCTATGTCTCAACTGGTACCTTGCACCTGGTCGTAAGGACTGGTGTGCCTCCCACCAATGGAAATAACAGAGATTTATCCCAGTTAATGCGATAACCTGAATAGTTCGATAGATACGGAAGATCTGCAGTACTCTGTCTATCGATTGTCTCAGCCTTCTGACATACAACAGAACATCTGCATAAAGTGAAATACATTTCCCCCATTCTCACCCTAATGCGATTACTTTACAGAGACCGATTGAAAGGAGTTTGGCTAGTACTTTGGCCTCATAATTTATTGCAATATCGGTCTATGTGACCCACATTCCACAGGGGATTTGCCCTCTTTGGGTATCTGATCATTGCTATTCTCTGGTCATGTGGGAGAGCGCCCTCCTCCTTGGCCCCATTATACATGTTAAGGAGGTGTTCCGCTGTTTTGTCCAGCATACATTTGAATAGCTCTACCGGTAGGCCATTCGGCCCCACTGCCTTCCCAAAATCTCAATAAGTGGGTTGTCTTTTTCAGTACCTTGGACTGTGGTTCGATAAAACTCTTAAGTGGTGTACTCACCTTGAAGCACAGAAAGCTAAAGCATTTGCATCAATCTGTGGTTTGAAAAATTTCAACCGAGACTATGGAGGCATGTACCACAAACCGTTGCTAAAAGCATTTAGCACGATGATACCTCCACAAGTTCTCTACCGAGCAGAAATCCTTTTCTTAAGTGGTAAACGAGACGGTCAGTGATAAGGGAAGATATTTTGCAGTTGTCGGTCAGTGATAAGGGAAGATATTTTGCAGGCAAAACGGATTAGCGCCCCAAATTATGAATATGACTCCATAGAGCTCACAATGAAGCACGCCTCTCTTGCTGAAAACCTCTTTGCCCTAGAATTCAGGACTAGTGCCCCTGCACAATCTAAGATCCAGCTACGAAAATCTTGTCCCCAGCTCCAAGAGCAGTTTTCTCAAGTTATGGGTGGAGTTTACGAGATAAACTGCTCAGGACTGGATAGCAATGATTGACATCAAACATACCCAACTGAAGGGATTGGGGTCACTGAGGAGATCGTGAATGATATAGAAATAACAGGGACCCCCGAAACGGGGGATATCACAGACCTGAGTGCTGATTATCCTCCGAAACTTAACATAGAGCCAGGTGTAAGCTGTGGGGATATTTTTGCGACTGGCCCAAAGGGAAGATCTGTTGATGTAAGAGAGCTGGGTTCGCCTGCTACCCCGGTTGTACTTTGTCTTAACGGAATATCGGAAGACATAGGGGGAGATAATGGCACGCTAGTCTCCTGGAATATAGCGGGGTTAGGCTCCAAGCAAGATTCTCAGGAATGGAGAAGTTTTGTAAATACCTATGATGTGTGTATTTTCCAGGAGACCTGGCTCTGTGAGCCATGTTTTAATGAAGGCTTCCTGCATTATCACATCCCAGCAATAAAAGGTGTTAAGGGGCGACCAATGGGTGGCCTTACTATTTGGGTACGCCAATGTCTAGCACTTACTATTAAAGTAATTGACACCAGAAGCAGAGACATTCAACTTATTAGAATCGACTTGGGTTCTCAGGGCGGCCTTGACATTTATAATGTTTATGCCAGGGGTAACAGGGGAGGAAGGTCAGAAGTTTGTGCGGCTTTGGGTTCCCTCCTCGAAACCCACTCGCTGGACAGCAGTGTTGTGACAGCGGGTGATTTAAATAGAACTTTTGAACCCCTGGCTATCCAAGATGACTGGGCTGGAGATGAGGAGGATAGGCAATGGGGCGTCCCTAAATTACATCTGAAACCTGTCACTCGTTGGTCTGAGGATATCATCTCCCTAAATGCAATATGCTACGAAAGTAGCTTGAGGGCATTAAACGGAAGGACCTTGAGTGACAGGTTTCAGATGTAATTTAGGGACGCCTAGTTTGATAACGGGAGACACAGTAGCCGAATAGACTACGTTTTATGTAGCTTAAAGCTCTGGGGACAAGTGATCGATATGGAGGTAAAAACTAGAATAGAAAGCGATCACAATCCGTTATGTGTCAAACATAAATGGTGGGTTCCAAACAGCATGGGTATGACACATGAGGTAGTTAATGCCCCTTTGACTGTCCCAATCAACAACATGCGCAGGCTGAAATGGGTACACATTAAGGCTAACCAGCAAACTATAAATAGCATTAATACTCAGGTTGACGAAGCGGTAAAACTTCTTGAACAAGCAAACCTAAATGATTTAGGCAGCGATAAAGCAACCAGAATTCATGAGAATCTCTTCATAGCTATTAGGGATTATTTCCAGAAACCTGCAAAGAAAGCTAACATAAGAAACGCCAAACCAGCGAAGTGGTATAACGCTGAGTGTAGGCAGACTAGAACAGCTTTAGGAGCCGCAATCAGGGGGAGGGATATGGTGTCTATTCGCCTTGCCAGAACTGCGTATAGAAAAAGCATAACCAATGCGAAGAAACTATGGGACGAGCTGCATTGGCAAGAGCTACAGGAGGCCAGTGATAAAAAAGACTCTAGGCTATTCTGGAACATTGTTAAATGGGGCAAGGGGGGTTCACCAGAGCCTCCAGACAATAATGTATCCCAGGAGGACTGGATTAACTATTTCAAGCCTCAGTATGCAGATACTCAGCCCAATAATCTGATGACTAACTACAGGCCTTCTTTTTATAAAGACAATTTATTCTGCAACAGTGAAGTTATGATGGCCTTGAGCACAGTTTCTAATGGCAGAGCCCCGGGACTAGATGGGGTGCCGGCGGATCTTTTCATCAATGACAAGGAGCGCTGGTGCAAATACATCCTTCTCCTACTGAATGCGGTTGCCCAGGGCGCTAATATACCGGCGTCATGGCAATGTGCAGTTATAATTCCTATCTACAAGAAAGGAGACAAATCACAACCAGGAAACTATAGGCCCATAAGCCTAATTGACACCATCCAAAAGGTGATAGGTAGGGTGGTTGTTAATAGACTTTTGGATTGGGCCGAAGAGAACAATGCCTTGTCGCCATTTCAAGCGGGCTTCCGAAAATCTATTAGCACGATGGATCAGGTCTTCCGCTTTACCCTTCTACAATGGAAAACCGTGCGACTGAGGAAGGGTAGCCTGTATGCAGCTTTTGTAGATTTATGGGCTGCCTTCGACCTCGTCCCAAGGCCTAAATTGTGGCAAGTGTTGAAGAACCTGGGCCTTCCAGAAGAACTTTTAACAATGTTAATGAGGCTCCATGAGGCAAATTTTGCGATGATCCAGTGGGGAGGGCATGGTATGGTCACCCCTGATTTCCCTGTGGAGCATGGGGTACGCCAAGGATGCTCAATGGCCCCCACGTTGTTCACACTGTATATCAATGGAGTTGTTTCCCGCATGTTGGCTGAAAATGTGGACGCCCTGTCACTGGCTGGTACCAAGATACCGATTTTAATGTTCGCCGACGACACTCTGATTTTATCCAAGACCCCGAGTGGTCTACAACGTGCCTTAACAATTTTTGATCAATTTTGTAAAGACCATGGACTAGAAATTAATGTGTCTAAAACAAAGTCAATGGTTTTTAACTCATCTCGAGGCTGTAGATCTCATATTGTTATGAATGACCGCCCATTAGAGACTGGTAATGCTTTTACATATTTGGGAATTCATATATCAAATGACCTAAGATGGACCAAACACATAGACACTGCAACTATAAGACACAGGCAAATAGCTGGTGCACTTGGTTCTGAGCACAGAAAATCCCTAACAAAACCAGTAAAACCTGTGCTCCAGGTCTGTGAGGTCAAAGCCCTAGGATCATCACTTTATGGGGCGGAGCTCTGGGGCTACGAGAACCTTGGGAAATTACAAACTTCGGAAAATAAGTTCTTTCGACTTATTACTAGCCTTCCCAAGGGCACGCCTCTGCTGCCACTTAGGTACGATCTAGGCAGGAAGGCATTAACTGACCTAGCAAGACTGAGACCTATCATGTTTTGGCGTAGACTTTGGACTACACCTGAACTCTTACACTATGCCGAGGGATTTATGGATATAATTAAGGCAGATGTGTTCCACAAAATAGGATGGCTAAAAGAACTTAGAAAAATGTTGGGTGTACTAGGCCTCTACACGTTATGGGAAAATCCAGAGGCTGCCTCTTTTCCAACAAAGACTAATCTTAAAGAGATCTATTGGGAGAAGGTGGCAGAACGAACCTGGAACGAAATTAACCCGGAAACTATGGCGGGAAAATTCCTGCAAGCAAAGTTTCTCCCTACCCTCGAACTGTACTGGGACACCATCACTAGCCAGAGGGATAGGAAGTTGCTTTTCCAGATTAGAGCAGGTTCTCTCCCCCTCAGATCTCTAACAGGCAGGTGGGGAGGCCCATCAAATAGTTCTCGTCCATCCTGTGGAGTGCATGATGAAACAATCGGACACTTTTGATTTGCATGCAAATCCTATGTAGAGCCCAGACGCATCTGGCTTACTCCCATGTGTAAGAACTTAGGTACGACCATCAGTGCTGTGGCTTTAAGAATTATCTGTACTAGTTCTTCACTATTTATATTAACAGCCACTTCTAAATTTCTCGGCTGGTCATGGTCCATTAGACAAAAGTTTTTAGACAGATGAATTAAGAAGAGGTCTTTATCAGAGTGTTTATATTATATTTTACTTGTAAAATTGTATGTGATAATGTAATTGATGCATTTTTATCAACTTTCTAGCCTTATTTTTAATCAATTTAAATGTTTTTTAAAGGCTTTTTAATGTTGTTTGTAAAGCTTTTATGAGTTTATTCTCGAATAAGGCAAATTAAAATTGGTAAACGAGACTGGGATTTAGAGGAAGGGAAGTGTTTGAAAACATTGCTGTCCCTACCACGCTCATCAATGATCCAGGCAATAAGAACCGAGATAGGTTCAACAGCCTGGAGCACACAGTCTCAAATGCTTTTAATTAGATTTTGGGAACGGCTAGACATAGAATCAGTCCAGAAGGTATCCCAATGGTACAGAAAGGAGATAGAATCTAGCAGCCTAAAGTGGGCTAGGGATGTAAGAAAGAAAGTTTTATTGGTTAGTGAGAATTTAAAGGTGCCAATCTGCCAGTCATCATTAAAGGTAGATTTTACCAAGAGTGATCTTAGAAACCAAGGACAAGAAGTGTCTAAAAGAGCAGACTTAGAATACCTGAATAAGAAAATATCTGTCCAATTTATGAGAGAATCATGGCTAAAGGAAAACAGGTTCCCTTAATTGGATATTCCACCTAATTTTAGACTTAGACAGGAGATTTTAAGATTAAGAATTGGCATTAATCCTTGGTTGATTAATGAAGAAGTAAAGGCGGAAATGTTAACTCGTGATGGATTATGTAAATGTGCACTGGGCACTAAAGGTGACATAATGCACATTTTGCTAGACTGCCGAACATTATTAGACGTAAACGATACCTCAGCCCAATATTTTTAAAATATGACACAAGGCTACGGTCTCAAGCGGCAGCTTTACTTATAGAACTGCCGAATATAGAGATAGCAATTGCATTGAGTAATTACATGAAAGCAATTAAAATCTCTCATAGAGAGGCCTAGCCACATTTTTAAGAGCTTTATAATCTGTTTTGATTTCAATGTCATGTTTTATGGATTTTAGATACATGAATTGATTGCGTTTTAGAGTTTGTATTAAGTTAGATATAAATTTTATAAGGAGTTGGATTGCTTTTATCTGATAATTGGTATTTATTTCTCTGCTTACAGTGTATTAAGTCCCTTGGTGTGTCGAGAATGTATAATCTGTGCAGTTGTAATAATTGTAATGACATTTGCTACTGTTTGAAGACCATGGTCTAAATAAACTTTGTCTTTGACTTGACTTGAGGTTTGTCTTTTTGATTTCCTCTACCGACTGGCCCTCTTCCACCATCGTGCACTCCTCAGTGGACAGTGTTGGCACATTTATGTCACGGAGGAACTCTATACAATCTGCCTCCATCTTCTCGGACAAGGATGTGTATAGGGACTCATAATATGTAGGCATTGCTTCGGCTACCTCTTTGCCTGTCCTATGATTTCGACCCATATGGTCTACTATTTTTGGTACCCACATGTTTTCAGTTTTTTTTACCCAGCCATTCCAGAAGTCTATTTGCTTTGTCTCCTATTTCATAGAGTCTGCATTGTGTTTCGATCACCTGTGCTTTGGCACTATTTTCCACTAGGTCCCGAAGCTCTCTCTGACGGATGCCAATTTGCTGTCTCAAGTCTGTGTCCCTCGCCCCTCCCTCCACCTTTTAGGTTTCTTAGTTGGAAATGGTGGCCTCTAGAGCGATACACAACAACAATTAATACCTGGGGGTCAGAAATAATATAAGAGAGTCAGACAGATTGGATCACAAAACCAGGACTACGCACAATAACACCAGTGAGAATTATTGGTAACTGCAGGCCTAGTCAAGGCTCAAGAGCACATGGAGAAAAATAGTTCCCATCAGAAGCCACACTGTACCGCCCTCTTTGTCATCATTTGGGTTCTCCTTACCCAGGAGACAAAATGGCCGGTTAGTTGTTACCGTGACCGATAAATGTGATATGTGGGAAGTACAGAAATAAATGCAAGTGGCTACTGAAAAAGCAGTGTATAGTGATTAGGGTGAAAAGTGAGGGGTAATAGTAAAATTAGGTGAACTGGGTAGAAAAAGGAATTTATTAATATCTCCCGATCCCTAAGATTAAAAGGCAGGTGTGAGTGCGGGTTTGAAATAATAACCACACTTTATAATGGTCAACATGTTTCTGCATTACATAGAACAGAGTTTCTAATGCATTCTTCAGGACCTTGTTGGAAATACACTACTGCTTTGTGAATTATAATGAAAAAATATCACCTGAGAATCCCAGGCGTACTCAACCGTGTACCATGTATGTTGGTTGAGAGGCTTCACCCCACCTGGCTGCAGCGCAGGTAAAAGGAGCACCGCTCTTTCCGTCGGTGTCTCCGGGCAGTCTTCAGTACTGTCTGGGGGGGCCTCTAGAGCGAGCCATTGAAGCTATTTCTTTTTCTTTGATGCCCCAGTTTGTATCTGAGCCTGGTCCCTGATAACTCCTTTGAATGTTTCCCAGAGCGTCACTGTCGAAGCTACTGAACCCACATTGTCTTCAAAGAATTGCCCAGCCCTTTTTAAAGGCTTGTTGGGGTGTGGTCTCTCTGAGGGTCATCCAGTACTACCTCTTCTGGGGAGCGGTCTGACACCCCTCGTGGAATCTGTGCTGCCTTATGAAACTCCCCCAGACCCTGGGCCTGTGTTACAATGTAGTCTATTCTGGAGAGGCTTTAATGAAAAGTTGTGCTATCTGTGTATTGTTTCATTAGGGGGTGCTGGTGTTTTCATATATCACAGAGGCCCATGGTTTGGAGGAATTCTTTCAGTGGGCCCAGTCATCATCCCGCTGTCATTCCCCCCAGGACATCCAACTCTGCTGAGACAATGTCATCCATGTAACCCCCAATTACCAGTCGGTCCTGAGGGAGTTCTAATAGTAGAGGACCCACAACATCTAGGGGTCTATTAGAATGTTGGGCGGATATATTATGATGGCAGCGGGAAGCAGCCCAACGCCGCCACGAAAGGCATGCAAATTTTGCAGTTGGGGGCCTGTTCCAGGCCCCCAGGATGTTGCGTGTTAGGGGGGGCACATGGGGGGTACCTATGGTACCCCCCTGCATTTGCATGCACAGTCTGGCAGGCACCGCACCGTGCCTGCCACGTTGTGCATGCAAATGCACATTGTGCAGCCACAGCATTGTGGCGGGCGGTGCACACAGCACCGCCCGCCACAATGATGTGGATGGGGGATGCCACAGTGGCAGTGACATCCTAATTGCCCGTGCGGGACCGCCACACCACTGGTGGCCAGTCCTAGCACCGCAAGAACATCCTAATAGGCCCCCTAGTATGGCGGATTGGAGACCAGGAGCGGCATATATCAAACAAAGGTTCAATTTCTTCCCTCCCATTGGCCACCTATTGCTATAAATCTCACCAACGGGTCTTTCCAAGATTTATTTTGGATAAAGAGGAGTGACGCCCTGCTCAATATAACGGCTCCCCTGGAACCAGACGTATATCCCACGTGTACTAGTAGGGTATAGCCAAATCTATATATGGCCCTATACAGGTTCCCCAGGTGATGGGTCTCTTATAACTGGACAATATCGGGGAGTGCCTTTTAATGAATTCCAACACTGTTGTCCATTTTAACCCCTTGTTAAAGCCGTTGATGTTCCATGACCATATATTTACCGATTTCTGAGAGGTCTCAGGATTCACCATTGTGTTGTGATTTCCTCGCCCCATCCCCATCCTTCCCTGTCTCAAACTGCTCTCACCTTTAGAGGACTCTTTAATGCTTGGATGATACTTGCACTTCTTAATCCACCCCTGAGCGTTTAGCTGATAATTGAAAAACCTATGGTAACAAAACAACTCTCCCCAACTTAAAACCCCCTCAGTGCTACCCTGCTAAATAGGCACTGCATACCCCAACTTGAATACCTGCAGAGTGCCTGTCGCCCAATTGTTAAACTACTTCAAACACTGTAGGGGGAGACTCGGTCGCTCCCGAGTGCAAATTCGCCCTGTTCTTGCGTCAAACCCCTTTACTAGCATTGCGGTTGTGGAGTTTCGATGTCATGCCACTCTGACAGCCACCCCCCTCATTGAAAGTTGCTTACAGTCTTGATATTTTGTTACCATTTTCGGCTCTATAGTCCCTCTCAGCCAGGTCGTCTGAGTCTTCAGCTTGTTTTGCTTCTATCTGTGTCTGGCCCAGTTGCTGCTATCTCCCCGGCTTGTTCCTGGTCTGTTTGCTCTTCACTATTCTTGCTACCGTCAGGGTCTCCTCTGCCGTGCCTTGTCCCCCATCTGCTACCACAGCTGTTAGTGCGCCATCCCTCTAGCCACTCCCAAACCACATCTGGGGAGGTGAAGTGCCATGATTTGCTCTCCGCCATTATTCTAAGTTTTGCTGGGAAAAAAATCATGCATTTGGTGTTTCGCCTGTGGAGTTCCTTTTTTACAGCCCCAAAGCTTCTTCTTTGCCATTGCACTAGTAGCGTGAAGTTCAGAAAGAACTGGATTTGAGTGTTCTCAAACTGTATATCTCATTTCGCTCTTGCAACTTGCAGGATGGCATTGCGGTCCCGATATAAATAATAAAGTTTTCCAGGAAGAGGTCAACCGTAGGGCCCTCCGCCCCCTCCGGGACCACCAACTCTCCGATATTGTTCCTTATCGCTCTCCCTTCCTGGTCTTCGAGTATGGCCGGCATGGTCGTGGTCTGCTGGGTTAGTGTTTTGTACATGAGTCTCTAGAAGTTTTGTAGTGGCTTTCAGTTGACCTATCTGTGTTTCAGCCACCATGACCTTCTCTTTCAGATTTGACATATCTGATCTGATCAAATTGACTTCTATGGTCACTGTGTCTATTTTTGGTTCTAAGGTGCCCTTTAGGTCTCTTATGGCTGCCATTATGGCTCCCAGGGATGGCTCCTCTAGTACCTCACCCCCCTCCATTCGGGGGAGGGTTGGTATTGCATAATTGTCCATTTTATTTGATTGGAGGGCTTTGGACTCTTGAGTTTCACCATCACGTAGTTGTTTACGGTGCAGAGACAGAATATTGATTCAAAAATATCGAGTTGCACAAATATTGAGTTGCAAATATTGTGGGTCAGAAATATCGACATACATATTCTCGTGGTCAAGAATATTAGGGAAGTAATATCGATGTTAAAAATATCTAAGTGTTTAATATTGTTTTCAAAAAGATTGTTGTTAAAAATATTGTTTGTTTATTAATGTTATGTATTTTAGTATTTATTTTATATGTATGTGTTGTATGTTTTTTTGTATAAGAATTGTTTGTATTTTTAATATGTGTGTTACATTTTTAGTAGTTATTAATTTTTTTATTTGAATTTTGCATTTATAGTACTGTAGCAGGTTGTGGGTTTACAGAGAAATAGGGTGGGAAGTAATTTAAATAGATAAAAAGTACTGATTATTTTTTATTTATTACTATTTGTTTAATTGAGATGTTATAGTGCTAAATGTGTAATTTATTTTTAATCAACTAATAATTGGTTGCTAATTAATTTAAATTAAGTAATTGGTAATTAATTATGGTAATTGTGTAACTAATTTTAGGTGTGTGGTGTGGTGTTTATAGGTGTTAAGGGTGGGAAGTAATTTATTTTTAATTGATGAATTAATAATTGCCTGTTAATTAATTTTAATTCATTAACTGGTAATAAATGATGGTAATTGTGTAGTACATTTTAGGTGTGTGTTGTGGTGTTTATAGGTGTTAAAGGTGGGAAGTAATTTATTTTTAATTGATGAATTAATAATTGAATGTTAATTGATTTTCATTAATTCTTTGGTAATTAAGGGGCCGATTATGATGGCGGACGGACCTGAGTCCGTCCGCCACCATAAAGTAGGAGGGAACCTCCGCATGGGCTGCGGAGTTCCCTCCTGTGCAATTAGGATGTGACCGCCACCCTGGCGGTCACATCCTCTATTTTTAACATTGCGGCGGGTGCAGCTTCAAGCTGCACCCGCAGCAATGTTAAAAATGCACGCATTGCATTTGAATGTAGAAAGTGGCAGGCACAGCGCGGTGCCTGCCGCTTTCTGCATACAAATGCAGGGGGGTACCATAGGTACCCCCCATGTGCACCCCCCACTCCCCCTTCACCTAGGGGGCCCGCAACGGGCCCCCGCAGTGAAGTTACACATGCTTTTCCACGGCGGAAAAGCCGCCGCGGAAAAGAATGTTTTACAGCCCATCCTAATCTGGCTGACGGTGTCTGAGAGACACCGTCACCATATTAGAGCTTTTCCGCCGTGGTTGTAAGCCAACCGCGACGGAAAAGCTGCGGACGGAAACCAGGACCCACCAGCCATCCTAATGTGGCGGTGGGTCTTTGGTGGGTCCGCAGAGGATATTCCGCATCCTCCAGGCCGGCGGTGGCTTCCGCCGGCCCGGAGGATGCGGAAAATCCTTCATCGTAATAGGCCCCTAAGTATGGTAATTGTGTAATTAGTTTTAGGTGTTTGTTTTGGTGTTTATAGAAGTAAAGGGTGGGAAGTAATTTGTATTGATTTAGTGAATATATAGTTGTTAATTAATGTTAATTATTTGATATATATTTTGGGTCATTGTTTAATTTTTTTGTCCCTTGTTTTTACTTTTAAAGGGGTAAAGGGTGGGTATTAAATACATTTTAATTACTTTATTATTAGTTGTTAATATTAATAGTTTTTAATTAATAAATAAGTTTTAATTGTGTTTTATTATTTTGGAGTTTAATTTAGGTGTCTGTTGTGGATATCATAGTGTTGAAGTGTGTGTAACCAAAGAAGGTTTATTCGTTTTTTTTATTAATAATATTTTTTAAATTAATCATTAATTATGTTAATTTTGGGGCAAATTTAACTCAAAATGTTGAAGTTTTTTGTTATTGGTGTGTGGTGTTATAGGGTAGGAAATACAATAAACACATTTATGTATTAATTAATTAATTTGTTTGTAAATATTTGCTAGTTCAAAAGAATTTTATTTTATAAATGTATTTATTATTTTATATTAAATATTATTTGTTGGTTTTGTATATGTAATTAAGATTATAATTTTTTTTTAAATAAATATATTTTATTTTTCATTTCTAAATATTATTTGTTGTTTAAATGATTTTTATAATTTTTAATGCTTTTGTTTTAAGTGTTTGACTTTGAATAGTAATTTTTGCCTCTTCGCTATCCAACACTTTTCCTACTGTTGCTCTCACCAGAGTGGGAATATGTTATTTTAATGCGCACAGATACTCCAAAGAGTGTTCCGGCATGAGGCATGAGGTGCCAAAAAATTATAAACTAATTACAACAGGAATGTTTCAAGCTGTTTCTTAAATTGACCCAGATCCTGAATGCTGCACAAAGCATAAGGCAGGGAATTCCAGACTGTAGCTGCCCTAACGGCGAGAGACCTGCCCCCCATACTTTGTAGGTGTTCACAGGGTATCTGGGCAAGAAGGTAGGATGCCATAGTAATTTTTACCCCTCCACTATTCAACACTTTCCTATTGTTGCACTGTTTGGAGTGGGAATAGTAATTTTTCCCCTCCTCTATCCAACACTTTTCTTACTTTTGCTCTCACTGGAGTGGGAATAGTCATTTTTACCCCTACGCTATCCAACACTGTCCCTCCTGTTGCACTCACTGGAGTGGGAATAGTAATTTTTACTTTCTGCTAACCAACACTTTCCCTACTGTTGCATTCACTGGCGTGGGAAAAAAAAATTTCCCTCCACTATCCAACACTTTTCCTACTGTTGCCACTCACTGGAGTGGGAATAGTAATTTCTACCCTTCCATTATCCAACACTTTCCCTACTGTTGCACTCTTTGGAGTGGGAATAATAATTTTTACTCCTCCACTATTCAATTCTTTCCCTTTTTTGCAATCTTTAGAGTGGGAATAGTAATTATTACCCTTCTGCTATTTAAAACATTCCGTACTGTTGCTCTCACTGGAGTGGGAATAGTAATTGTTACACCTCTGTTGGCCAACATGTTCCCTACCGTTGCACTCACTGGAGTAGGAATAGTAAATTTGATTATTGTGCTATCCAACACTTTCCCTACTGTTGCACTGATTGTATTGAGAAAAGTAAGTTAACATTTTTTTAATAGTTTAATGTCTTAAATTATTGCAGAGTTTAAAAAAAATATTTTAAATTATTGATATATATATAATTTTTAGATTTTTATATAATTTTCAAGTTTTAAAATAAACTAAAGAAAATAATGTATTAATTATTTTAAAGATAATATATATGTATAAATGATTATGTTTATTTGTTATATTTTGTTAAAATGTAGAATACATTTTATTAATTTTGTTAACATTAATATTAATATTTAATATCTTTTATTTTATATATATATTTAAATCAATATTTTTTACATCTATATTTTTCCCATCAATTTTTTTGATTTAATATTTGTGTACTTACCTCTGTAGGTATGGAAGTCGATAACTTTGTATTCTTTATATATTTTTTGATATTTTTAACATTGATGTTTTTCTCATCGATATTCAGTGAACCTTTGGTTACTAAGTACTTGTATTACCTTCCTCACCTTGTGAATGCCAGATCAGGCCGGATGTATAGGCCGATAGTCAGGGGTCTGTGGTGCTGCTGGGGGAGGGGGAAAGGGGAGCGATGATAGACCTAGCACTCTGTGTGTCTCATGTAGGTGGCTTTCCCAGCCTGCGGTCCAAGAGTCCGGCCGTATGTTGTGCAGTGCAGTCACCCACTGCTTAAGTCCCTTCCGATCCAAGTTGGGGGCCCCTGCTGTTCCTGCCACTCTACTCACCAAACTTATAGAGGCTTAGTTGGGCTTCATCAACTCTCACAGGTCCTTGTCACTCCCCCGGTAGGCCCCTCCTGGGCCGCACCTTGTGCTTTAGATGGAGGGCCAGTGCGAGGCCTGGCAGTTCTCATCTAATACATTGCTCAATTCTGCGGCTGGTAGACAAGCCGCATATCTCTTTATCCCTGACTAATATACTAAGGGGGATTTTCTATTGCGGCTGGGTCGCGGTCTTTTCGGCCTTACGTCACCACTCACTCCTGGGGCGATGGCGCATCTCACCTCCTTCCTGTAATCGCTGCCTCAGTGTCTTTCTGCATCATCGGGGACAGAGGTGGCTCCACGTCCCAAACCTGTTGCTCTATGTGTGGGACCTTATGACTTGCCTCTGCCCTTCTTGTGGGGTTTTGGGGGCCTCAGATCTATCCCGTTGATGGGTGTGGTACGTCGGCGCAGCTGCGGTCTATTCGCCCCCGATATACTCAAGGCAGGCACTCCGCCGGCAGGACTCCGTCAGTGTGGCCGGCAGCTCCTCCTGTCCTTTCACTAGACCTCGGCCCTGCTCTTGCCATATGGCTGCACCCTGGGTCCACCAGCTCCACTGCTGATCGGCGGCTGTCTCCTGCTGTTAAGTGCATGACTTCTCTGTTGGATTAAGGGTTGGATTGTGGGGTTATGCTCCAGCTACGGCAGAGCTGAACTACGGGGCAGCCATTTTCGTTTGTGGCCAAGCCACGCCTCTCAAGTGTAATTCTATGTATGACTTCAGTCTGTCCACCATTGTCCCACGGATGGGGACCGCCTGCTTATAAGGCGGCGGTCCCGCAAATGAAATTAGGATGCGACCCCCACCACGGCGGCCACAAACGGTGTGTTTAACATTGTGGCGGGTGCTGCTGGATGCAGCACCAGCCTCAATGTTAAAAAAAAGCACTGTTTAAATGTCCCTGCACTACGTGGCAGGCACCATGTGGTGCCTCCCACATGGTGCAGGGAAATGCCTAAGTGCACACACCTACTGCCCCTGCACAAGGGAAACCCGCAATAGGCCCCTAAAGTACATTCCTGCCAGCCTTTCCATGGTGGTTGAACTGTCATGGAAAGGCTGGCAGAATCCAGCATCCTGATCTGGCGGACGGTGCCTGCTAGGCACCGCCACCATTCTGGGGATGCGGCATGGTCCGATAGGCACTCATAACAATTGCCTCTGTCGGACCAGTGGCGGACGGGTTTTCTGCCTGCCAGGCACACCACCCGCCATCCTAATCTGGCGGTAGTAACTGGCCCTACGATGGCGTTGAACCCATCAGTGGCATCCTGCCGGTGGTGGGTTCCCTGCCATCGTAATTAGGCCCAACGTTCTAATTTATCCTATCAAAAGCCTTCTTGCCATCTAAAGTTATAGCTGATAATGGTTTGTCTGCTTTGGAAGCCTTGCTAATAATGTTGAAAAACATTCTAATTCTGTCTCAGGATAACTTCCCTTTTACAAAACCAGATTTCTAGATGTGTAGCAATGATCTTACAAAATATATTATAATCAAAATTTACCAATTAAATTGGTCTATAACTTTTAAACATTTTATGGTCATGAACATCTTCAGGCAAAAGGTAAAGTGTAGCTTACAAACAGGTTCCTTGTGAAAAAAGTTTGGAAGAAAAAGCAATAAATAAACCAAATAGTTTAGGAATTACACTGTTAGAGAAATGTATATGCAAATGTTGTTGTTATTGTTATTGTTAATGTTATTGTTATTGTTAATTGACATTTATATAGCGCAGAAACACCTACAGGTCTCTCAGCGCTGGGGGGGGGGGATAAGGTGGGCAGCTAGACGACACCGGGTTGATGCGTGAGTTTAAGCAGTGCTAAATGATTCTCTGAACAAGATAGTTTTGAGTTGTTTCCTGAAACGAAGCAGGGAGGGTTCCTTACGGAGGTGTTCAGGAAGCTCGTTCCAGAGCTGGGGGGCCACGACAGAGAAGGCTCTGTCTCCTTTTGATGTAAGCTTGTATCGGGGGCAGGATAGACGACCAGCCTTGGAGGACCGTAGCGTGCGGCCAGGTACATTGGCCTCCAGACATTCTTTTATGTAAGTTGGGGCATGGCCATAGATTGATATATGGGTAATGCACAGGCTCTTGAATTTTGCTCTCTGCCTAATGGGGAGCCAATGTAGTTTGTGTAGCAGCGGGGTGGCATGGGATCTTCTAGGAACCCTGAAGACCAATCAATGTGCAAGTCATCTGGGCGTTGAAATACGCCCTTTTTTTTAAATATAAGTAGCTTTGTTATCTTCTTCTATAAGTAATATCTTTTCCATGCCTGCAAAAAGGATTTTGTTTCCATGCTCTCAGTGGATAGAATTGAAGTTACCACGTATACCCTTATCTTTGGGGACAGGTTCTGAAGCATGTAAAGCCTCATAAAAATCAACAAAAGCATTGATAAATTAGCATCTTTAAAAATATGACTACCATTTTTATCTTTTACCCAAATGTGCTACAAAGCTAGTCACTGGGCCCAATTCTTTTCTGAAGCATCCAAAGGATAACAGGGAGCCTTTTGGGTTGTCATTAACCTTGGGCGTAGGACTACGCTACGCTCGCGTAGTTTACGTACTTTGCGCAACTACGTGAATTGCACGTAGCACAGTGCAAAGACGTGCAGCTAAGCTGTAATTTTTTGCTTGCTCGCGGTCCTCAAAGTCAAGTTGGCAACCTCGAGCGAGCAAAATAACATCCCAGCTAGACTTTTTCCTCGTTCCTGATCAGCAACATCAAGTTGCCGATCGCGAGCGTGGAAAATAAACCTCCCGGCTTGATTCTCAATGCGGGGAGGTCAGGTTTCTCATTGAGATTGTTTGCGTATGCTAGCGACCGCTCACGATGAGAAACTATCATTCCGTGTTGAGTAAGCTGCTGCTCGAGTACAAATCTACTCGTGTGGCAGAAAACGACCGCTTGCACTGTGCAAGGTTCGATTTCCCAGGATGCTTGTTTCCGGTCCAGGGAAGACATGGATTGGCAGTTCGCGCTGGACTGTTCCCATGAGGCACAGGGTCAGACTGATTTGCATGTGGCCATGTCTGAACTGGGGTGGTGGAGTGAGCTAAAGAATGATGATGGATTAAACCCTGATCAGTTGACTGGGGGTGAGTGTTTGATTAGCACAAACGCTCCGTCCATCATCCCCTTTGGTATCGCTTTGTTCCTCCTAAAAACCAGCTCGATGGAGGGACGTTTTGGAAGAGCGAGTCCATTCTTTGGTGTATCATAATTGGTAGACTCAATATATAATGTCACTCTGAGTGTCAGTCTGTTTGCAGAGCAGCCAAAGGGCATTTAACACCTCCCCTTACAGGTGATGCCATGCAGGTGGATTCAGGCAAGGAGAAGGATGCTTCCACTAGCCAGTCCTCAACACCCACTGGGGCTGCCAGGAGAACATTCTGCAACCATGCATCAGCCATAGCTGTGGCTGCTACTACTTCTGTGGCTCATCCCACTACAGAGGTGCTCAGCCATCTCCAGCAATGTTGTCATCTCCATGGAGAAAAAGGATGAGCATGTCTCTGATCAGCTGATAGAGAACCATGGCTCCCTCTCTTTCTCTCAGAGCACCGAGACATGTTTGGGCTTTGTCCTGCACTAATTCAGGCTCTGTGCAGTGTGATGACTGCACAGCAGGGCATGGGACAGTGAGCCCAAGGAGATAAGATGTGCATCCCTACTACTTAAGACCTGTCAGAGGAGAGCAGCATCATGTCCTCAGTTACAAAGAAATGGGACCCCGTCAGGAAGGAGGTTTCAGTGATGCAACAAGAGGCTTTGTAAGCTGTACACCAGCGTCCTCAAATGCACACGAGGAAGGAGGGACAGTCCAGCTGTTAAGCACTGGACTGACTCTTTTCTTCCATCTGGTAATTCAGCAGCCTGACAGTCACAGGACCAATGGTGGTGGCCATCTTGCTGGACATTGCGCTAAAGAACCTGGCCAGTATTCTCTGCATCCATCTGAGCCAGTTGTCAGCCCGGGACAGCAGCACCACTCTCTCAAACATCCGATCTACATACTCCCTCTCATAATCCTCCCAGGTGTACCCAACTGATTTAGCAGGAGTTTAGCAAGTGCTGCCCAACATTCAGGTGCAGAGGAGTCTCTCTGCAAGTGGAACAGAGACCTAGAATTTGAGTGATATCAGGTCATAAATTGGATTCAGGTAAATGTGGATGTTGGGATATTGCACCAAGGCGATGGGTAGTTGGGCTTAGGGTGGGAGATGGGAAACAGCGTCTCGAGCCCCAGCAACTCATTGTAAAAAACAAATTGAACAGAAATATCAACTGGAATGTGTTATTTACTATTTACTGTGACAGTGCAACACTGTCCAGTCAGAGTTTTAAGGTTGTAAGAAGTGATGTTGTCTCTGATTTCAGCAGACGAGTTCTCCTCTAATAAGCCTAGGAGCGTGCTTCAACTTTCAAATTTTTCTCAGTGGATTACCGCACTGCACAATGCGCACTCTTGTGTGTGGGTTAGGTGGTGACTCATATATTTTCAAGCAACCATGTCCTCAGGAGAGTCCTGTCACAATAGGGAAACCGCCAATCACATAAAATCTTGCTGTGGCAGCATTTATTGTGTGTGGGACTCTTGAAAAAGACAAAGGGCCTTATTATGAGTTTGGTGGTCCCTTGTACCACTGTATCAGAAGTAACGGTCCGAGCATGGAGAGCTTGGCGGTCAGCCCCCATGTAATGAGTTGGGCGGATTTGCTTATGGAAGACCACTGCTGGACTGTTGAGTCCGTCAGCAGAATGCCAACCTCCGGGTTCGCAGTTGGGGAAAGGCAGCCAACATGGGGTGGTAAGGGGGAGCTGCACCGCAATGCATATTGCAAGTTGCCTGATCCACAAATGGACCGCTGCGGTCTGACCACCAGCTTCAAGTTGGTGGTGAAAAAAGGATTTGGGGTGCATACTCACCCTTTCTTCTTCTTCCAGGCAGAGTCCGACATGGATCCCCATCTCCGGGTCTCTCTAAACAGCAGGACCTTCACCCCAAGGATTATGACCCAGTGTACAGCGATATATATGGTGATTTTTTTTCGTACCATATACCCATTGCCAGGACTGGCCACAAATGAGCTGAATCCCAGTAATGAGTATACAGTATTTTTCCACATATGTCATGCATATGCATGCATGCGACATATATGCAGTCAAAATGCACAAACAGGCATCAATATATTTGGAAAAAGTACTCACCACCATTGTTCCCTCTAGGGCGCGCGTGCACCGCCCCTGACGTCAGCGCGCACCACCTCATGTGGACCGCGCACACAGGACGTTTCTAGAAGGAGTCGCGCCGCCCGCCGCTTTAAAGAAGTGAGCGGCGCGAACTTGAGGCACTTTTCTTCATGTGGTGGCGGTGGCGGCGGAGCGGGCGTGAGGAGTACAGGTAAGGAAGCGGGGGCTGGTGGGGATTGTGATGCTTGCGGCTATGTGGGAGCGCGGGGGCAGACTGTGGTCTTTTGTTTAAATATTGTTGTTAATCAGAGCCCCTTCACGGGCTCCGATTAACATCAATACTTAAACGAAGGCCACAGTCTGCCCCATGCTTTACTAACAAAAGCGTTTGGAAAGTGTCTACGCTTTTGTTAGTAAAGCGCGGGACAGACTGTGGCCTTTCGTTTAAGTATTGATGTTAATCGGAGCCCGTGAAGGGGCTCTGATTAACAACAATATTTAAACAAAAGGCCACAGCGGCTGGGGAAACGAGCGGAACAGAAGGCAAGAGGGCAGAAAGGCACAAAAAACGAGTGGGACAGAGACAGAGGGCAGAAAGGTACAAAAAACGAGTGGGACAGAGACAGGGCATAAAGGCACAAAAAACGAGTGGGACAGAGAGCATAAAGGCACACAAAACGAGTGGGACAGAGACAGAGGGCATAAAGCCATAAAAACGAGTGGGACAGAGAACAGAGGGCATAAAGGCACAAAAACGAGTGGGACAGAGACAGAGGGCAGAAAGGCACAAAAAACGAGTGGGACAGAGACAGAGGGCAGAAAGACACAACAATGAGTGGGACAGAGACAGAGGGCATAAAGGCACAAAAACAAGCGGGACAGAGACAGAGGGCATAAAGGCACAAAAAACGAGTGGGACAGAGACAGAGGGCAGAAAGACACAACAATGAGTGGGACAGAGACAGAGGGCATAAAGGCACAAAAACAAGCGGGACAGAGACAGAGGGCATAAAGTCACAAAAAACGAGTGGGACAGAGACAGAGGGCAGAAAGGCCCAAACAACGAGTGGGACAGAGACAGAGGGCAGAAAGGCACAAAAACAAGCGGGACAGAGACAGAGGGCATAAAGTCACAAAAAACGAGTGGGACAGAGACAGAGGGCAGAAAGGCCCAAACAACGAGTGGGACAGAGACAGAGGGCAGAAAGGCACAAAAACGAGTGGGACAGAGACAGAGGGCATAAAGGACAGAGACAGAGGTCATAAAGGCACAAAAACGAGTGGGACAGAGACAGAGGGCAGAAAGGCACAAAAAACGAGTGGGACAGAGAGCATAAAGGCACACAAAACGAGTGGGACAGAGACAGAGGGCAAAAAGGCACAAAAAACGAGTGGGATAGAGGGCATAAAGGCACAAAAAACGAGTGGGACAGAGAGCATAAAGCAACACAAAACGAGTGGGACAGAGACAGAGGGCATAAAGGCACAAAATCAAGCGGGACAGAGACAGAGGGCATAAAGTCACAAAAAATGAGTGGGACAGAGACAGAGGGCAGAAAGGCCCAAACAACGAGTGGGATAGAGACAGAGGGCATAAAGGCACAAAAAACGAGTGGGACAGAGACAGAGGGCATAAAGGACAGAGACAGAGGGCATAAAGGCACAAAAAACGAGTGGGACAGAGAGCATAAAGGCACACAAAACGAGTGGGACAGAGACAGAGGGCAGAAAGGCACAAAAAACGAGTGGGACAGAGTGCATAAAGGCACAAAAACGAGTGGGACAGAGAGCATAAAGCCACACAAAACGAGTGGGACAGAGACAGAGGGCATAAAGGCACAAAAACGAGTGGGACAGAGACAGAGGGCATAAAGGCACAAAAAACGAGTGGGAGAGAGACAGAGGGCATAAAGGCACAAAAAACGAGTGGGACAGAGACAGAGGGCGTAAAGGCACAAAAAACGAGTGGGACAGAGAGCATAAAGACACAAAAAACGAGTGGGACAGAGACAGAGGGCAGAAAGGCACAAAAAACGAGTGGGACAGAGGGCATAAAGGAAAACGAGTGAGACAGAGACAGAGGACATAAAGGCACAAAAATGAGTGGGACAGAGACAGATGGCAGAAAGGCACAAAAACGAGTGGGACAGAGACAGAGGGCATAAAGGCACAAAAACCGAGTGGGACAGAGACAGAGGGCATAAAGGCACAAAAACGAGTGGGACAGAGAGCATAAAGGCACACAAAATGAGTGGGACAGAGACAGAGGGCAGAAAGGCACGTAGAACGAGTGGGACAGAGACAGAGGGCAGAAAGGCACAAAAAAAGAGTGGGACAGAGGGCATAAAGGCACAAAAAACGAGTGGGACAGAGAGCATAAAGGCACACAAAATGAGTGGGACAGAGACAGAGGGCATAAAGGCACAAAAACGAGTGGGACAGAGACAGAGGGCATAAAGGCACAAAAACGAGTGGGACAGAGGGCATAAAGGCATAAAAAACGAGTGGGACAGAGACAGAGGGCATAAAGGCACAAAAAACGAGTGGGACAGAGAGCATAAAGGCACACAAAACGAGTGGGACAGAGACAGAGGGCATAAAGGCACAAAAACGAGTGGGACAGAGACAGAGGACATAAAGGCACAAAAACGAGTGATACAGAGACAGAGGGCATAAAGGCACAAAAAACGAGTGGGACAGAGACTGAGGGCATAAAGGCACAAAAATGAGTGGGACAGAGACTGAGGGCATAAAGGCACAAAAAACGAGTGGCACAGAGGGCAGACGGGCACAAAAAACTAATGGCACAGTGGCAAAATATAGAAATATAGGGGCAGCTAAGAACAGAAGGCAGAATGGGCAGAGAGGCATGGGGGCAGCGAGGGGAACAGAAGGGAAAACTGGACAGAGACACGGGCAGCGAGGGGTACAGAAGGAAAGACCGGGCAGAGAGAGCACGGGGACAGCGAGGGGAACAGAGTGAAGAAAAAGGGGCACGGACCACGTACAGGCAGCGGGGAAGACAGACAACAGCAATCACAGGCACAACAATGAAAATACAGGCAATACAATAAATTTGCAAACTGTCCTTAAGACCCTTATTGTTGCGCTGCATGTGTGAAAATGCACCATCTTTTCACTTTTGAAAGTGTACGTTTTGAGTGCCATTTGGTGCTGCAGACACGCGCGGTTTAGTTCCTGGCGCACATAGCCATGGTTGCAGCGCACAGAGACCCTCCACTGCTGCACACAGAGGAAAGCAATTAGAGGGAACATTGCTCACCACCGCTGCAAGATACCCACCTCCAAGCCGCCGGCCTAGTGGACAACGCGGAATACTGCAGTCTTTAGTCCATCTGCGCCGTGGGCTGCTGGTGGGGCGGATGCGTGCCTATGGCGATCGGACCGCCATACTCGTAACAAGGCCCAAAATGTTTAGCTACTAAACTGAACAGGACACTCATGAGTTCGGTCAGGGTCTTTCAGAAGGTAGATAGTAACATCCCAATAAGCTGGCCCACTATGTTATTCTGTATGCCACTGGTAAAGAAACAGCCCAACCAAGTAGATTAATGAAGTGAGGAATGCAAGTGTGTATGTCAATTTATGGCTAAAGTATATCTTCAATGGCAGCAACAGAGTGCTTCATGGTAGTAATGTCCACTAGACAGGTGATTAGTATTAGTGGTACTACCCTTACATGGCAACACAGTGTCTTTTCTTCTGTCTGGGGCTACTGGTGGTCTTTGTCGCTGAGCTGCACATTCCTCTTCCACCAGCATGGCATCTATAATCTTTAAGGTTGATATGTACAGATCCTGTCACATATGACAAGGTGCACTACTCAAGGCCTTACGATGCTCTAAATTACATTAATCCTTCTTTCGAAAGAGCAAAATTATGCAACTGCTTGCCATATTTTCAACATCAGTAATACAGAAATGATACTGCCGTTAAGCTAGCAAATTAACCAATAGGTCAATACTACAACTAAATAACAAAAATCTACATTGTTGCATTTTCAAAAAAGTGTTACATTGATGTAAAATTTATTGTACAGTTCATTTTAACGTATAAACGAAAGGGAGAGTAAGGGATATGTTATGTTATGTTAAACTCATTTATTACGCGCACAGATGCTCCAGCAAAGGAGCGTCCTGGCGCCCGACAAGGTAGCAACACAACACAACTGGACAGAGTTATTAGTATATATTAGTTGGAAAAACACTCCAAGTCACCTAGGGTCAGATATCCAGAAAACAAATAGGGAGTATCCCCAGGACACAGTGTCCTAGTGATTCAAGTGGAGAAAAACACTATAAAGAAAGAATTATTTCTTTCTTTAAGAAACCCCTCACTCACCAACCTGGTTGGTGACTGCTTCATCATCGGGGTCCACCCAAGTGGCCGAGTGCCACTCGGGTGTGCTTCGACTCCTGCAACTGCAGCGAAGCTGATTTTTTTGAAAGAGTGAAAGTGTTATAAGTGAGTGATTTAAAAATACCTTTGTGATATTCCTAAAATTTTAATGTGGAGTCACAAGATATAGTAGAACCAAGTGTGATGCTGATGTTGGCTAGATTGACCAAGAAGTATCAATGTTTGTGTGGAATTATGGTCAACATGTTTCAACCTTTATATGCTAGTGCAAGGTTTTCATCAGGACCAAGGTCTACGCATGCTAAGGCGTACCCTTCCCTGATCCACCAGTTTGCCAGACCATGTACTTACGGTTAGGCACCCTTACAGCCATCTTTGTAAGCAAAATTCTTCTGAAAGAAAAATAGAGCAGAATAAATGGCGCCCACTGATATACATTTTTCTCTGTGGGAAAGTGCTCCATCCATTGTGTCTAGAATCTCTGTGGGTCAAGGTATTGTACATGTCATAATTCAGTGACATAGTGTTTGTACACTCATACAGTGATGTGTTTTCTTTAGAAGTGTTATTGTGCTCCTAACATTCAGTACATACTCACAATTATTTGTGGCGGTAAGTGGGTGTCATGCGTGCCCTGTGAATTTGGGGCCTTTAGCGTAGTGACTGGCAATAGTCTCAATTTCATGCATCACTGTTTATTTAGTCATTTCACTGAAACGATAGTGCATTTGCGAAGGACGGACTTACAGGGGTAAGGGATCCAAGGTATAGGATATAATTAAAAACACTTCCGGGAAGCTAACTAAGGTTCAGCTCCATGGAAACTGTGGGGGGCCTGGTTATAGAGGCATTCTGTTGGGAAAAATGGGGACTCAATAAGTGCTTCCGTTGTCAAAATGGTTTCTTGCTTGTTTCCGAGCTATCTAGGCATTAGCGGTCAAATGGGAGAGGGCGGCGTGCAGCCGTCTGCTGTTGAGTACTCACGTTATATAACCTTCGTGCCCACCGGAATACCTACAAAGGGGGCTCCACGGAATCCCGCGTATGTAAACGTTCCATTCTTGTGGCCTTAAATGCAGGTTGTGATCAAGCGTTCTTCCGCACACGTGAGTGTGTGACGGAAGCGGGTGTGGCTGCTCTTCCTTCCAAGGGATCGAGTGGAAGTTTGGTTTCATTTCAAATGCAGGGGATTGTGTGTAAAGTGAAAGAAAAGCTACTGAATTGCTGTAGCTTTATCGAATTAAAAAGCGGACAGAGGTTAGGTTAACATTTCAAGTTTGGGGGATACAGTGTAACTTAAAGAATGTTAATCTAAAAGGCTACTGGGTTGTTGTAGCTTAATCAAATTAACACGGACAGAGATTAAGCTTATATGTTTCAAGCCACAAACTGAGTGGAAAAATGTTTTCAGAATCAGGTAAACTATGGGCTCTGGGTTAATCAGTTAGCTTGTATTTTATTCTGATATACAGTGTGCATACTCTATTGTGGGACCATCTAGGCAAGCATGGTTTGAGTCAGTTAATCTATGGGCTCTGATATTAATCAGTTTGCTTGTAATTTACTCTTATAATCAGTGTGCATACTCTATTGTGGGATTATATATACAAAGAAGGTCTGTCTTTGTTAGTTGTCAAATACATAGTTTTTAGTGTGCTAACCCTGCACTGTCAGTGTGTTGCAGACTCGTGATGTGGATCACAGTAGATGTTTGCGTGTAGAACGCACTACATGTCTGCTTGTAGGTCATCTTTGTCTAACAGTGTTCCTAGGTATATTGTCGTTGAGGCTACTAATGTTAGTGGCTAGTCTGTACACCCAGCGCTGTTCCTTCTCAAATAGCCGTTGTGTAGTTTTTGGCCCATTTTCACCACTTCTATTACTGTCCATCTCATGTCATTGGTAGTGCGGTTGCTTTTGAGAAAGTGTTCGGTCAGTTTGTTAGTTGCTTTTTTACACCTAATCATACTACGGTGCTTGCAGATTCTTTGTTTAACCTTTCTGCTTGTCATGCCCACATATAGTAGGCTGCATGGGCAGGTTATTAAATACACCAAGTTGTTGCTGTTGCAGTTAGTGTGGGCCCTTTGCGTCCAAACTTTGTCTTCTTCCAGATTCAGTATTTTGGTTGCAGAAGTCAAGTGGCAGACACTGCAATTGCCACATGGCTTGTGGCCAGTTATTTTAGGGAGGCCCCATGAGCTGAGTACTGTTGTAGTTTGCTCACGTTCCTCCTATCTTGGACGGGTGTTCACCAGTGTATCTCTAATGCTCCTTGCTCTTTTGTAAGAGAAAAGTGTTTTTTCCCAATCCAGTTGTCCAGTTTTTAGGATGCCCCAATGCTTATTGATGGATTTTGTCACTTCAATTTATAGTCTTTATTCGGTACTTAAAAAGACACCATAAAAGCACATATACAATATACACACAATATTACCTACAAATTTTAGCTTAAAAGAAGATATAAGTAAAATTTAGCTAAAAACATATTTCATTAGACTAGTAGGAAAGGAGTAAATTTTAAGGGATTGAGTGATATTAAGGTCAATTTTCTCTGGTGTCCCTTAACCGCAGTGCTACCCGGATAAAATTTACAGTGCAAAATAGTGTATAGGCGTCTTCAGCTTCCTGTAAAAACTTTAGAGCCAGTTTTGCATGTCTGAGTTTTGATTCTTTCAGAATCCCCACTAAAAACTTACGTCTTGGGGCAGAATAAAAGGGACATAATAAAACAAAGTGAAGGGTATCCTGCGGAGACCTATTGACGCAGCCGCAGGTACCCTTCGCCTCCACTGTAAGGGTAAACCCTGAAGGAACCGCAAATATGTGATGAAGCATATTGAGTCTGAAGCGGGTCATGTAATAACGATCCTGCGCATTATGCATGACCCTCAGATATGGTTCCATTCCTTGCTTTGCTGTAAGTTGACAATAGGATGAGACAGTGGGCTTGTGTCTTTCACTCTCTGCCCTAATCGTCCGTAACTGTTCTAAGAAAAGTTTTTTTACCATCGTTTTACTCTCAACAGTTATGGATTCTGGGGATGTGAAGAAGTTTGTACAGTCAATCTCTTCTAACGAGTCCTTAATATACTTCAACCAGGGAATATGGTGACCTTTATCCCGTTTGAGGCAGTCTGTTATGATTTGTCTGGTTAGGTCCGCCTCGGGGTTAGTCCATATTTTAACCCAGGCCAGAAGGGGTTTAACTTTAATCCGGTCTTCGATAAATGGCTCTCCCACTTCCTCATGAATGATGTAGGCCGGGACACTCTGTGGTAGTTTCAGGATTCTTCTCAAGAATTTGTTTTCTTCCACCTGTATTTGTTGTAGTTTATTGTCTATATAACCCCATACTTCCGCACCATAGGTGACCTTCGCACAGCAAATCGATCTGTACAAATTTAATATTTGTTCTGGAGACCACCTTCCCAGTCTTTTGACCATACCCCATAATGGCTCCTGATGACGCCGCCAATTTAGTTGCATGTTTCTCCACCAGGGGTTTAAAGTTCAAGTGGTTATCAAAGAGTACACCCAGGTATGAGAAGGTCTTGACCTGACCAATCTTGTGTGATCCGATGTTATAAGTGAAGTTCCCCTTTTTCTTTGCTCCTGTTGTCATAATATAAGATTTTTCAAGGTTTGTCGATAAATCAAGTTTGGCCATGAAATCGACAAAACCATCAATCAGCTTTTGTAGGCCTAAAGGAGTTCTGGCCAATAGTACTGTGTCATCGGCATAAAGTAATACCGGCACTGCACGTTGGCCAATTTGTGGCGAGTCTACCTTTAGCTTTAGAAGATCTTTTTCCAGGAGATTAATATATATAGAGAAAAGGAAGGGCGCTAAGATGCAGCCCTGCCTCACTCCACTGGTGCAGCAAAAGGGGTCGGTCTTACTTCCCTCTTGATTATACCTCACACTTGCAGATGTATTCCAGTGCAGGGTTTGTAGGGTGTCCACAAGGGGTTGATCCACTCCTAAATTTATCAGTAATGACCAAAGTTTTCCTCTGTTTACACGGTCAAAGGCCGCCGAGAGATCCATGAATCCCATGAATACATTCCCATTGCCAGCAATGGTATATTTTGCTGCCAGAAGGTACAGGTTCAGACATTGATCAGTGGTGGATCTACCTTCCCTGAAACCGTATTGGACGTCTGAAAAAACCTGATGCTCCTCAGCCCAATCCTGCAGACTATGTAAGATAACTCGGCCCAGTACTTTCGCTGTCACATCTATAAGAGAGATGGGGCGATAGCATTGGGGGTCGTCACGGTTCCCCTTTTTGTAGACCGGAACTATGGTTGCTGTTGACCAAGAACGAGGCAATCCTGCCACCACTGCCTCGTTCAGGACCCTCGTTAGTAGCGGGGCCCACAGTTCAATTTTGCTCAGGTAGAGATCAGGTGGTATTCCGTCAGGGCCTGGTGCTTTGTTTTTACTGAGCCCTACTATTCCCAGTTCAACTTCTTTCAGGGAAAAGTCCAGTTTTAAGGGCTGTGTTGGTCTTATCTCTTCCCCCTGGGTTAAACTTCCTGTGTGATTGTAAAGGCTCTTGAAGTGATTCTGCTATTGGTCGGGTAAAATAGTGTTCATTATTTTTGGTGCTCCTTGATCCTGGAAGCATGGGGTGTTAATGACCTTCCAAAAGCCTGATATATCTCGCCTTTCTGCAGCATCCCTTAAATCCTCCCAGGCTTGATTTTGTAGGCTCTTTTTACGACTGTTCAATGCTTTTTTATATTCAGCTCTATTCTGTGCAATCATGAGCTTATCCCTGGGTACGGCGTGAAGGCTAAGTTTCAGTTTTTTATGCGCCTTAGTACAAAGGGAGTCAAACCAACGAGGGGTAGAGGGAACTTTACTTGATTTGGAGGTCATCAGGAGATTGTTTACATGGGATGCGATTTCTTCAAATGCGCTGACCACTAGAGCTCCCTCCACCCTAGGATCAAGGCATGTGTTTATTGCGTTTAGACCCTCTGCGATCAATTTTTTGTAAAATCTATCCCCGTCAGTCCTAGCCCACTTGATTCTCCTTCCTTGATCCACTGCCTTTTCTATCACATCTGTTCTCCTTGAGACTGTTTTAAAATCAAACCCTATTAATGTGAGTGTCACAGGGTTGTGGTCACTGAAGATGCTTGCATCTATGGCCATATTACTGATGTTTCTTTTTAATAGAGGCGAGACTAGAATATAGTCAATATAGGACTGGCAACCTCTGCCTCTAAATGTTGGGTTGAGGTCTCCATTGTCGCCCAGTTTGGCAAGATCCAAAGTGTGGACCAAGTTATGCCTTTTGGTTAATTTCTCGAGATCCCATCCCTCTCTTACATGAACAAAATGTGGCCCTTTCATTATGGTGCATCTAGACCAATCTTTATTAAATGGTTTTAATTTGTCACAAAGGTGACAATTAAGGTCCCCTAAAAGTATTAAACTTGGAGGGTTTGGTGTCTTATTTAAAGAAATCAATTTTTCTAGACAGGAGTCCAATTCATTAACAGCGGCTCCCGTTGCCGTTGAGTTGACAGCGTTATACCAATTGAGTAGGAAGAGGTTTAATCTTTTAGAACGAAACCTTACTACTTGTAAGTTATGTGAGTCCCAATTGACTTTTGACCATATGTAAATTTACGTAAATTGTAAGTCCCCCACTGGCTCTCCCCGATGATACCTTTGTGGCCGGGACAGAAAAACGTTTGTATCCCTCAAGACTGTAGTCATTTGGCTCGACCGCCCATGTTTCTTGCAAGCATACAATTTGAAATTTATTTATACAGTCGTGCCATTCTTGAGATTCAAATTTGGCTGCTAGGCCTGCGATATTCCAGGATACAATGCGAAGGTTTTCGTGGGTATCCACTCTAGGTTGTTCTAGTAAGCCTCTTAATGGGTGCGCTTCCTGGACTACTTCTATAGTTGGTGTATAAGTGCGGGGTTGTGGGCTGATGTTGCTAGCCGGTGTACTTTCTTCAGTGGTTATCCTATGATCTGGATGTTTTAACAATTTACACCTTCCCTTTTGAGTTTTTAGACTCTTTTTACCACCCCCTTTCCTGTCCGTGAGTCCTATACTATTCTCAGTGCCCATTCCTGTTATCTTCGGCCCTTCCTCCCTTGATCTTATGGGTGTATAAAAAGGGTATCCCCGGGCGTGTCAATCAACCTCTTCGAGTGCACTGAACCTATTCCAATGTGCATGCTGCATTAAAAAAGAGTCATAATTTGGGGTCGCATGGTATGGTATTTGCCACTGGGCCGATCTATATTGGGGTTCCATCTGATAGAACCTGTTCATCGGGGTTTTATTTCTCTGCACAGGTCTTTGGGGAGCATAAGGGTAAAAGTATGATAGATGTACAGGGTGGATTTGTGAGTGGGCAGTGCTAGGGAGTGCATTGCAAATAAAGTTTACTGCTGCAATGTCTCTAAAGTTCACTGTGATTATGTCCCCTGCTATTGTTTTCGTTCCTCTCCCAATCCACTCCCCCCTTCTTACTGAAAGAATTTCTCCATGAATATTAGGGGGTAGCGGTCTATGTATTTGTAGCCACTGTGCACATTTATTTTTTAATTCCACTTGTGTTTCCCTTTTACCCTCTCTTAGGGGAGGCACTCCTGTCAACACGACTACAAAGGGCAGAGCTTCAGGGGGTAGATTATTAGTCCTAAATCGAGATGAAGGTTTGTTTTCTGTGGCCTTTGCTGGTGGGGTGGAGTTTGCCTTAGATTTATCTTTTGAAGTTTGATCTTTGTTTCCGTGTGGTGTTTGGACAGTTCCTTGGCATGATTGTTTTGTTTGGGCGTTTGTTTGCCTACTATTATTGCCAGTACTTTGTGATGTTGTGACATTTTATACATCTTTTATATTCGTTTGTGGGGCTTTCGGGGGGTTATTTGATGCCGGTTCAGTTGTTGGGCTTGCCTTGTCTTTTGTTGGTTTTTTGGTTGGGCCCCCGTCCTGTCTTGCTTTTGTAGAAGCATTATCTTGTGCTAGTTGGCTTTTTGGGCCAACACCCTTGTTATTTATCAAAGAGGTTAGCCTATCAATTTTGGCCATGAGGGGTTTAATCGATGCCGTGATGGTCTCTTCTAGATCCGCTTATAAATCAGGCACCATATTAGTAATCCAACAGGGTATTCCAGGTGTGAGTGGATTTATAGGTGTCACCAAGTTGTGATTTTTGGTATTACTTTGGCCTTTTTTCCCCCCGCGTTTCGAACATTCTTTGGGCCATTTGTTCTCCTTAGAGTTTGATATCGTCTTTTTTGTGTGTGTGTCCAGTGACTCCCTCCTATTTTCGGTGGGGGCCTGGGCGCACGGGAGATCAACAAAGGAAGAGGAGGTAACAGCCAGACTAGTATCAAGATCCTCTGTGGGGTCTATAGTAACTACAGAGAGGTTGATAGCAGCTTCCTGTGTCTCTTGAACAATAGTCATGGGTGGTAAAGACATCCTTCTCTCCGTATTAGTTATAGCGTTAGTTACAGCCCCTATTGTTTGCTTCAACATAATGTCAATGGCAGTTAGTGTAGGTACTGGTTGTGGGGGATCTGCTTTGGGTTTTGTGCTTGATCTTAATGTGGGCATTTTTGACTTTTTAGCCGGTTTCCTCATAATAGAGCACTAGGCAATGCGATATGAATAGTTTGTTGCACGAGCAGTTACCTTATGAACTCGATGGTCTGATGGTTGTGCTGCCTTTTAGGGGGGTGGCCCAGCCCAGCCTCTTCTGGCCGATGAGGGCCGAAGAGGGCCCGCCCTTTGCCCGGGCTTCGCCCGGCGTCCCGCTCGCGTCCCGCTGAGCGTTGGTCTAAGCGTTATATAGGCGGCGTTGCAAGCGTGGGGCGTGTCTCCCAGGGGGCGCGTCCAACAGCAACACCTGGTCGGCGCAGGGACTCCTGGTCTAGAGAGTCCCTGCTCGCGCTCCGCCTCCCAGGCTCCTCCGGTCTTCCTTTTACCACAAAGGCAGCCTCTGCCCCTCACGGCTAGCCGCAAAGCGGCACCCGCGAAGCGGGTGCTGCGAGTTGTAGTGCGGAAGCGGCGGTGTCCCCCAGCAAGGGGGAGAGGGCAGGCTGCACGGATTCAGTTCCTCCTACTGCAAAAAGGTATCAGCGTCTCAGCGTTTGGTCGTTCAGTGTCCCGCTGAGCTCCGGGTGCTCGCGCCTTTTGGTCAAGCGTAGGGCGTGTCTCCCAGGGGGCGCGTCCAACAGCAACACCTGGTCAGCGCAGGGACTCCTGGTCTAGAGAGTCCCTGCTCGCGCTCCGCCTCCCAGGCTCCTCCGGTCTTCCTTTTACCACAAAGGCAGCCTCTGCCCCTCACGCTAGCCACGAAGCGGCACCCGCGAAGCGGGTGCTGCGAGTTGTAGCGCAGAAGCGGCGGTGTCCCCCAGCAAGGGGGAGAGGGCAGGCTACACAGATTCAGTTCCGCCTACTGCAAAAAGGTATCAGCGTCTCAGCGTTTGGTCGTTCAGTGTCCCGCTGAGCTACGGGTGCTCCCGCCTTTTGGTCAAGCGTGGGGCGTGTCTCCCAGGGGGCGCGTCCAACAGCAACACCTGGTCAGCGCAGGGACTCCTGGTCTAGAGAGTCCCTGCTCGCGCTCCGCCTCCCAGGCTCCTCCGGTCTTCCTTTTACCACATAGGCAGCCTCTGCCCCTCACCGCTAGCCGCGAAGCGGCACCCGCGAAGCGGGTGCTGCGAGTTGTAGCGCAGAAGCGGCGGTGTCCCCCAGCAAGGGGGAGAGGGCAGGCTGCACGGATTCAGTTCCTCCTACTGCAAAAAGGTATCAGCGTCTCAGCGTTTGGTCGTTCAGTGTTCCGCGGAGCTCCGGGTGCTCCCGCCTTTTGGTCAAGCGTGGGGCGTGTCTCCCAGGGGGCGCGTCCAACAGCAACACCTGGTCAGCGCAGGGACTCCTGGTCTAGAGAGTCCCTGCTCGTGCTCCGCCTCCCAGGCTCCTCCGGTCTTCCTTTTACCACAAAGGCAGCCTCTGCCCCTCACCGCTAGCCGCGAAGCGGCACCCGCGAAGCGGGTGCTGCGAGTTGTAGCGCGGAAGCGGCGGTGTCCCCCAGCAAGGGGGAGAGGGCAGGCTGCACGGATTCAGTTCCTCCTACTGCAAAAAGGTATCAGCGTCTCAGCGTTTGGTCGTTCAGTGTCCCGCTGAGCTCTGGGTGCTCCCACCTTTTGGTCAAGCGTGGGGCGTGTCTCCCAGGGGGCGCGTCCAACAGCAACACCTGGTCAGCGCAGGGACTCCTGGTCTAGAGAGTCCCTGCTCGCGCTCCCCCTCCCAGGCTCCTCCGGTCTTCCTTTTACCACATAGGCAGCCTCTGCCCCTCACCGCTAGCCGCGAAGCGGCACCCGCGAAGCGGGTGCTGCGAGTTGTAGCGCGGAAGCGGCGGTGTCCCCCAGCAAGGGGGAGAGGGCAGGCTGCACAGATTCAGTTCCTCCTACTGCAAAAAGGTATCAGCGTCTCAGCGTTTGGTCGTTCAGTGTCCCTTTTGTCACTTGGTTAGACAGTGTGTTTTATGTGGTTACACAAGTAAGCGGCGGTTCCTGCTTGATTTTTATATGGTCCTTTAGGAGTGCCTCTCGTGGTTGGTTCCTGGCTCTCCTCCAGGGAACTCACAGAAACTGAGGTGAAAATACTGAACAAATGTCTGGGGTTCGTTCCAACAACGAGAGTTGGCAAATTTGGTCTACATTGCAAATTGAAACCTTCTTTAGAAAACTTAAGCTTAAGGCCTTTTTTGAGAAAGAGAAAGAGATTCAAATTACAGAAACCCGAGAGGGTACAGGTCTACGGAACAAATCCACTGAAATGACTAAATGAGACTATTGCCAGTCACTACGCTAAAGGCCCCAAATTCACAGGGCACGCATGACACCCACTTACCGCCATGAACAATTGTGGGTATGTACTGAATGTTAGGAGCACAATAACACTCCTAAAGAAAACGCATTACTGTATGAGTGCACAAACAATATGTCACTGAATTATGACATGTACAATACCTTGACCCACGGAGATTCTAGACACAATAGATGGAGCACTTTACCCACAGATAAAAATGTATATAAGTGTGCGCCATTTATTCTGCTCTATTTTCCGTTCAGAAGAATTTTGCTTACACAGAAGGATGTAGGGGTGCCTAACTGTAAGTACACGGTCTGGAAAATTGGTGGATCAGGGAAGGGTACGCCTTAGCGTGCGTAGTCCTCCCAATTCACACACTTGGTCCTGACAAACACCTTGCACTAGCATCTAAAGGTTGAAACATATTGATCATAATTCCACACAAACATTGATACTTCTTGGTCAATCTAGCCAACATCAGTATCACACTTGGTTCTACTATATCTTGTGACTCCACATTAAAATTTTAGGAATATCACATAGGTATTTTTAAATCACTCACTTATAACACTTTCACTCTTTCAAAAAAACGAGCTCCGCTGCAGTTGCAGGCGTCGAAGCACACCCAAGTGGCCCTCGGCCACTTGGGTGGACCCAGATGATGAAGCATGTCACCAACCAGGTTGGTGAGTGAGGGGTTTCTTAAAGAAAGAAATAATTATTTCTTTATTGTGTCTTTCTCCACTTGAATCACTAGGACACTGTGTCCTGGGGATACTCCCTCTTTGTTTTCTGGAACCCAGTTCATTTTAATGTCATGTTCCACAATTCATGTTCAGTGCCATTGTAAGAACTGGTGTCACCAGTTCCCCGGGTGTAGCCTGGCGGGAGCAGGTTGGCACCTGAAAGCTTAGGTGTTTAGTGACTACACAGCACACGCATCCACTGAGACAATAAGTGCACGCAAGGACTTAGACCACACTAGTTGCGTTGAATTAAACCATTAGCTTTTATCTAGAATAAAATGCAGGGTACTCAATAATCAAGGCATCAAGAATTCAATAGTGCATTTCATCATGAGGGCAAAGTGGAATATTTCATCATCACTGCAGCACATTTCAAGAACCATTTCATTGCAGTAGTAAAGGGGGTAGGTCAATAATCAATATAGCATATCTCCATAAATATTTAATGAAGCCCGCCCCTGAAAGGAATTCATTACAAAGGCATTCAATTATCAGTTCAGTAGGCGAAAATAGAACATTTCATTGGACCTATGCAGAGCATTTCATCGAGGTAAGAATAAGCAGTGCCTAAGGAAACCAGGCAACATCTGATTATGTGAAAAATAACCACCTCCTTAGGTAAGAGTAACACAGTTCCTTTAAGCAGAACTACCCACTTCCTTATGTAGGTCGAACTTTGCACCAGGCAGGAATATACATTTCATGGGAGATCATGCAACCTTTCACTATGTAACTGTAGGCAGTCAATCAATAACTCACTATAACTCCGTGCCCATCTATATTATGGTAACTCACAGAATATTTCCCTGGGAGGCCCAGCAGTAGGCCTGGCATCAGCAGGCTCGATGTGTGAACAAAAACCCTAGGCAGTCAACAAATGGGCAAACAAGTAATATAAAGTGACAGCGAAAAATCATACAAGGAGAATTAAAATAAAACCAATCATGATTTTAATGAACACAGATAAAAATCATACAGGCAACTGGCTGAACCACCACCGTATGATGCTAAAATTAATTAAAAAACATACAATTCATACACTTATTATTTATTCATGTAAAGAACACCCCTACAAATTAACATCATTGGTGTCAAAGAGAGACAACATTGTGGCGAGTGAAACTCGACGCGCGTTTCGGCGTGGAAAACGCCTTCTTCAGGAGCCACACAGTGATATCTGAAATATACATATGAAAGAAAATTCCTATTACAATATATTCCAAATGGTAATGCAGGACATAAAAATCACACATTAAAAATACATCTTTTGTTAAAATAAAACCACATTTTACAAAAAAGAACATTTTCACTGTCAAATTATTTCATCTCTTTAGGAAGGGTTACAGGACTTGTGTATAGGAAACAATCAATTAGATCTTGAAAGCTCGGCAAAATAATGGCCGCAACAGGTATAGTCCTAGAATACATAAAATACCAAAATTAAGTCTGCAATCCTATAAGTGCAACCTGTCAGATATAAGGGCAACATTAGTTACCCAAATAATAGATGCCACATGAATGCATAGTTGGAAGGCATGTAGAACGATAATTGTCAGCCATGTGGATGTGGCATTTATCAGAAATATTACCAAAGTTATTCAACCTAATCTAAAATTATATACGGGTCAGTACTTAAAATAGCGTCTTGGGTCACAGTCAAAATCTCAACCATACTGATCTCAGAGTTTGTATCTTAATACCGCGCTGACATAAATGTGCGTGGTTGAAGGGAAAAAGATACGACTCAGACCGAATGAAATATTTCGTAGAACTATCATCACATAACGTTACAATCATTTATAGTCAAATGCAAAGATGACAAACGTATGGAATTCCTTGGATGGCAGTATATTCACTAGCTGAATAGGCTACTCTTTATTAATCTATATATATGATACCAGAACAATAAGGGAAGGGGCGGAGGAAAGAAAGGGGCACTCAACCTCCCAGTAAACAGATAAGAGGCTGGTATAAAGTCGTGTGCCTACATACCTGATACACAAAAAGAGGATTAAGCGGCAAAGCTTCTATACGTTAAGACAAAGATGTGATAGTATCCCAGGGCACCGATAAATATTATATGGAGATTCCTGCAAAAATAAATAAAATACAGCCAATTCAGGACCCAATGAGCCTGAAAAAAATAAAAGGAGGTGCCCTAACATGAGAGGGTATACCTTTAACTGCGGAGCCGTGTCTTCTGTACGACTGCATACTATTGTTGCACGATGCTTCTTAGTTACCCTATAACGATCTTTTAAAAGCCTCCTCCGGGTAGACAAACTAAAAAAGAGAGGGAATAGGGAAAAAGGGCGTAAAGCACGCATTCTTATTAAAGGGGTAGGAAGCAGGTAAGGCGGAAAGACTCATGGATCAAGTATTATCTTATTGGTATATAATAGCCATTACTGCTAGCTGCAATATAGGAGTCTCACAAAGGGAGACCGTACCGAAGATCGCTTACCTTCAAATTCAGAGTGGGAGCAGGATAATACTCTCAACATAACAAGGTCACGACGTGCAAATCCGTCGCGTAAAAGGAGGGGCGTAAAAATTATCAAGTTTGCCGTAATCGGCAGGTGATTTAAATACCTCATCTAGGATTAAATGAACGCCTACACCTGATTAGGTAGGGAAAATAGAAACTGGACTGCTAGGCTAGGTGTCCCGGAGTTTCTAGTCTTACTAAAGAAGGGACTATGTCTAATGTGGCAATAAACACAAAGGAGGGACTATCCGGTATAACCCTTGAGAGAAAGAAAGCCACTCCAATTACTGTTATAGAGGCCAAACGAATGAAAAACAAAATACGGAAACAAATTGCCGTATATGTAGACAGTCGATAATTAAAGAAAATCCTACATATTAGGGCGTCCTACGTTTCTGAAAGGGAAAATCGATACCCAGTCAGAGATTCACAGTTTCTAGTTGAAGGGAGGGATCTAGTTGAAAGGGGGATCTAAAAAATACTTTATCATGACCCCTTTCAATATGACTAGAGTTCAAAGACGTATATAACTAACATTTAATATATATTTTACCGGCAGACTAATACATATAGCTGAAAGTCCATCTCAACTAAAAGTAAAAAAAAAAAAAAAGTAAAAAAGTTTTTATTTGTTTCGGTACTCAACTGAGGACCACAAATATTATATAAAAACAATTTACAAAAGGAAAAATTCATTACAAATAATATAATGTTAAAAAGGATTTAAAAAATGTATAGAAATTATAACATACAAGTTCATTAGGTGGTTGCTTGCACACCAATATGTACATGCTTGTACTCCAATGATTCAACGTAGAATTTATAAGTAGATAATTTGTTACAATGTGCATAGTCAAGTTCGAAACTCAATTTAGGAGTAAAACATTTTAAGAAAAGTTTCAGTTGCGAAGCCGACCAGGTGAGCAAAATATCCGTACTGATTTTGGCAATTTGGAATACCACAGTCATATTCCCGAAGAATGTTTGCTTTGTAGCATCAAGTTCAAAAGTGTCAATTTTAAGCAGGGATCGTAGTGTTCCTTCTTTTGCGTGAAGGAGATTATAAGCCCACCTGATAACATTACCAACAGCTGTAGCATAGGAACTTGTAATTGAGAATTCTAATCGTAGAGCTTGGACCGGCGTGGATTCTGAGACCGTCAAGATTTTTTTCAGGATTTTCCCTTCTTTTTGGTCCATATAAGCCCACTGTTTTATAGGGATATGCTCCGTAGCGTAGGATAAAACTGGGGGGATCTTTACTCTGTATATTTTTAGCAGTGAAGAGAAATGCCTGTTCCCTGTAGCAGAGTAAAGTCTGGAGAGGGCCCCGGCAAGTAGTTCTGATTTCCTTTTTAAATTGTTTATCTGCTTCGTATTTTTTAGATTCTTTGAGAAGATCCTACCGAGATAGGTGTATTCATCAACCTCTTCTACTTTTTCTCCCCCGAGCCTCCAACAATACTTAGCACTTTGTTTCCTGCCAGAAAAGGAAACAACTTTTGTTTTCGTTAAGTTTGGTATTAGGAAATTATCCTTTGAATATTTATGTAAAATATCTAGGAGCTTTTGTAAACCAAAGGGCGTAAGGTCCAACATCACGATGTCGTCAGCGTATAGCAGGGCGTGTATACTTTGTGCAGCGATCTTTGGAGGCAGACTTGAACCTTGTTGTAGATGATATGGCAGGTCACTGAGATATAATGAGAATAGTATCGGAGCTAAAAGGCACCCTTGTTTGAGTCCGTTAGCCGTTTTAATTGTTTTAGTCAAACTTTTTTCACACCCCATTTGCACTTGACACCATGTGTTGGTATGGAGATTAACTATAATCTGCAGCAGTTGTTCCGGAATTCCTAGTCTCCTTAGTTTTTTTCCATAATGTTGGTCTGTCGACACGATCAAAAGCAGTAGAATAGTCTATGAATGCTGCGTATACAGACTGAGATTTCCGTACTACATATTTGTCAAGAATGGTCTGGAGAGTTGAAATATTATCAGTGACAGAATGGTTAGGTCTAAAACCTGCTTGAAACATGGGTATTAAACCCAGCGAGAAAGCCCAGTCTTTTAATCGATCCAGCACCTCTGCGGCAAAGATTTTCCCTGTAGCATCCATCAGTGCTATTTGGCGATAGTTGCTGGCTACTTTTTTGTTTGTTTTATAAATAGGGATAATGATGCTCCCCTGCCATGACTTTGGTATTTTCCTGGTTTTAAAGATGTAATTAAAGAGGGGTGATAGCATCTGACTCCACTCCGTGGGGTCTGCTTGCAGGACCTTGATGGGTATTGAGGCACCAGTGCTTCTTGCTTTTCGAATATGCATTGCTATAGAGAATGCTGAGGTGTTTGTAATCGGGGAATTATTCTTTTCCATGGTGTTATCGGCATCCTTTTCATCAGAATTGGTTGGTTTGCCTTATATAGATCACTCAAATAAATTTCCCAATCATGAGGTGGGACGGGAATGGCTTGAAGTTTCTTTTTTGTTCCAGTTATTTTAGCAATTAGGGACCAATATTTTCGCTGATTATATTTTTTAGCGGCTATTTGGATATCAACCCAATTACGGTCTTGCAACGTTCTTTTATAACTGTGCTTCTCTCTTCTTAATTGATTTTTTAGTTTGTTGATTTCTGCCTGAGTTGATGGGGAAAAATTCAAGTATTGAGCTCGTATGAGTTTATTGAGCATTTTCGCAGTAGGTGTAATCCAGGTTTTGTTTTTGTTTTTCTTCTTGTTATTTACTGATGAGACCTGTCGTAACTTATCTAGTAGAGCACATTTGAGTTTGTTAACTATGTATTCAAAATTTGTTATTGGATCATCTGAATATGTTTTTGTTAGAAGTTGAGTGTGTGTAATCAGTGCGGATATATTGTCCAAGGTTGATGCATTCCAGAAAATCCGCCTCTGATCAACTTTTACCAGGATTGTGCTGTTATAAAATTTGATCTGGCTTGTAGGGGAAGGGTTGGCCATCCAATGAGTGGATAGATGTAAAAGTGCGTGATCACTCTCATCGATGAAGTTGGAATGCAAATACGTAACTGTCTCCAGTAATTCCATACCACAGATTATGTAGTCGATTATTGAGAAGGTTCCATTTCCTCGTCTAGTATTCGATGCCGGGGCATCTCCTTCCACATTGCCATTCAAGATTGTCCCATTTAGATTTGGTAGTAATGCTAATAGCAATTTACCTCTTTTATCTGAGTTTATTCCTTTGGGAAATTTTGGAATGGATATTTCCAGTGATTCTTCTTTATATAGGTTTACCCACTTTCTAATTTCAGAGTTAGAGATTTTTCCATTAAGATCGCCCATGATTATATATGACAGATATAATCGATCTTCTATTGTCTGAGAGATTGTTTCCATAATATCCACAAATAGGGCGTCTTGATTAGTGCCAGGTGGGGCATATACATTAAAGAGCAGGATTGCCTTTTGTGGGGCTGTGATGTGTGTTTTTAATGATACCTTAATGCACTGAAGATTATCGGAGTTGGTCTCGACGATCTCTTGAGCCCATAAGTATTCCTTCCTTAGTAGGATTGCCAGTCCACCCCTAGCATGGCCCCGGTTAGTTACTTTTGCAGGAATATCATAAACATAATAGCCTTTCTGGAAGAAAGATTTTGTTGCCCAAGTTTCCTGTAAAACCAAGATGTCAGGTTGATTTATGGTAGCTTCAGTCATTTTATTCTTTGTTTTTCCAGCCATATTCCACGAGGTAATCTTCAAGCCATTGTTAAACAGTAAGTTGTTGGCAGTTGAAGATTTTGTTGCTGTTTAGCGTCTCCGAGTCCCAAGCCCAAGACTTTATTTTTTTTTTACCTCCTTTACTTCTAAGTCTTTGCACCAGACTACCCTTTCACCATTGTTCACATGAATTTTCAGGGTTTCCTTCCCTGAATGAATCGATCCTGAATCTTCTGATACAAGAGTATTTTTGTAATGATTTTTGGTTTGCATGCTAAAGTTGAGCCCAAAAGGGCTGTTGGACCTTTTATTAGATTTATTTTCCTTTGGTTCAGATTTTTCAATTACGTCATAACCACATTTATGAAGTATCTCCTTTTCACTAAGAATAATCCCAGGAAGGACTGATGACCAAAAAGAAACCATCGCTATTTTGCTATTTTCTTTTTTAGGGAAGATCACCAGGTCTATTTCTTTACTGGTCAAAGATTGTAGAGGCAGTATTTGTTGGAGAAGATTGATTATCCTTCCTCGATTGAGTGGCACGTTATCGATGGGAAAAAGTTCTTCAAATTGTAAAAATTTGGACGGTGTCGCTTCCCCGCACAAGGATATCTTATCATCATCTTCTCCTGTTCCTTTGTTTCTATGCCCTATTTTTGAAAATAGTATGGACGGCAGGTATTCATCAGCTCTTGGATTCAATGATTGTACTTTCTGTGTGATTTTTCTGTCACTGGTTGCCTCTATTTGGATGGTATTAGGGATTGTAATTTCATCTTGTCCCTCAAGGATTTTTTGAGGTGTGGTAGATTTTTGAAATTTGAGCTTGCGAGTTTTCTTTTTATTAATTCTTCTTATCGGCTTTCTTCTCCTTTTTTTCCTTCCTTCTTCCTGGGTTTCTGTTATTTTAGAGATTATTTCTCCTTGATCAGCATCAGGTATGTATTTAGTGCTCTTTTCCTGATCATCCTTGCCACAATCAGTTTTGTGTGAATCAGTTTTTGGTAGGTTTCGAAAAAATAGAATACTGTTTGACAGTTTTTGGGGATTCTTCTCTGAAAAGTTTCTTTAGGGACTATACAGTGGAATCCTTATGGATTTTCGGATTTTCCTTTATTTGTTTTTCTGTTTTTACTATTTTTGATGTTTGAGTACTAGAATCACATTTTGTTTGCATCTGTATACTTTTGTTGATATTAATAGAGTTACTCTTTTGCAATTGCGTCGTATCAGAGGTTTGTTGTTTTTTCGTTACTTCAGCGGATTCTTTTTTCCTTTTCTCCTTTACTAAAAACTTTAGTATACCAATTTGTACGTCTACAGTTTGATCCGAATTTTCCAGAATATGTCCTAGAAAAGAAAGGACCGATTCCAAGATTCCCTGTAGAGAGAAAAGAGCCTTTGACATTGGTGTGATGGAATTTGTAGAATTGATATTTTTAAGAGTAAAAGGGTCCAGAGAAGAATCAAGTACTAGATCTTGTTCTAATGTTTTTTTTTGAAGAACTATTGGGTAACTTTTCTGGGTTTGACTGTACTTCTGATTTATTTTCCACTGACTTCAAGTAGGCATGGGCGGAAAATCCGTTCCGCTCGCGGATTTTGCGGATTTTCGGGAAATCCGCAATCCGCGAGATTTGCGAATCTCCCGCAAAATCCGCAAATCCGCGAGCAGCGGATTTTGCTCGCACTGCTCGCACTGTTCGCGTGAGTTCGCGTGAGTTCGCGCCCCGCGAATAAGTGCAAAATTGCAGAAATACGATCTTAGCAAAACTGAAAGTAACTACTTACCAGGTTCAAAAGTTCAGGCTCATCATTAGTAGCCATTTCCTGTAGTGCTTGCTGAGGGGCCCCTCCAGAGTTCAGTTGCCAGTTGAAACTATTATGTGACCCTGCTCTGAACCTCAGAATAGTTACACATATGCCACAAAGGTCCTGAATTACAGCTAAGGGAGACAAGCAGGAGCCAGGCTGGAAGTTAAAATCCATTAATCAGCCCCTAATTCATTATTGTCAGTTGGGGCAGGGCAGGTGTTGTAACTAATTTTGCAACAATGAAAGCACTTAGCAAGTGCAAAAGATCACTAATCAGGGCGCACTAAGGAAGCAGGTGCCAGCTAAAAAAATATTCTGTGACACATTAATCAGCCCCAAATTAATTCAGGTCACTTGAGGCAGGGAAGGTGTGCTTTGCTTTGCCGAAAATAATGTACACTGGACAACCAGAGGGTGTGGTGATGAAACAGAGGGTGGCATGGGTGGGCCAGAGGGTGGCATGAGTAGTCAGAGAGTGGCAGTGGTGACAGAGAGTGGCAGTGATGAAGAAGAGTGTCCCAAACAGGCTGGACACGTAGAAACAACAAGTTCGCGAAACTTGCGACCCGACAGGTAAGTTCGCAATTTGCGAAAGTGTACAAAACCCTCGCGAACTGGCAGAAACACGGGCGAACACAAAAAAAAAAAAAATCCGCAAATTCGCGGGAATTCGCGGATTTTGCGGATTGCGAATCCGCAAATCCGCAAAATTCGCGAACGCAAGATCCGCAAAATTCGCTCATGCTTAACTTCAAGTTGTTTCCATGAGAATCCTCAATGCGATCTGGGCTCCCTGAACGTTTTATTGGAGTTGAGGATGTTAAGTGAATCGCCTCATGGTCCAGGGTTTGTAGCTCCTGTGATGAGCAGATTATCTTTTGATTAAGTTCAAGATCAAGTTCACTTAGATTTTGGGTAGGTTGATGGTTCGAAAAAGAGAGCAGTTTTTCCTCCATATTTTCAAAAGGAACAAGATTTTTTCCTATTTCCGGAACATGGGTAAGTGATTCCCTTTTTGGTGATAGGGCAGAAAAATAATTACTAATTGCCGGGGTCCTAGTTATCCGGCCATATTTTACTGCTTTGTCAGAGGATTTCCTGACTGCTTCCTCGGTGCCCATTCGCTTCATAAATATAGTGCGAGATCTTAATTTTTTGAATCCCATTAGACTTTCCTGGGATAGGCCTGATAGTTGTCAGTGTTAGTGCTTTCTCTGGTGGTTTATATGTGATTGTTATTAAGACTTCAGCTCGAATCACCGTCTCCCTTTGTCTCAGTCTCAGTATCTTTGTTGTTACACTTACCACACTGGCATTCGGTTGTATTACTTGTCACGAAATTGCCCAGTACATGAAGAATGTGGATAAGGATGTTAATAGGGTGGCCCGTCCCGTCCTTGTACGTCCCCGGACGGCCCGCCCTTTGCCCGGGCTTCGCCCGGCGTCCCGCGAGACAGTCCTTATACTGTATTTATACTTGAGGGGGCGGGGCAGGCAGGGGGCGCTGACCGGATGTCGTCAGGTCTCGCAGGGACTCCTGGAACAGTGAGTCCCTGCAGCGCAACACCCCTGCAGCCTCTCAGCGCCGCGGCAGCTGGGCTGATGATCTTTTCCAGGCAGGTGGGGGCAGAACAGCACGCAGCGGCTCCCGCAAAGCGGGAGCGGCAGGTTGTGGTTTGGTCGCCGGCAGAGTCACCGGCAGAACGAGCAGGTAGGAAGAAAAATTGTGTTCAGGCTCCAAGCTCTTTGCAAGATTATCGCTGGATGTGCAGCGCAAGCCCCGTTTTCTACGATCAGCCGTCCGGGGGCGGGGCAGGCAGGGGGCGCTGACCGGATGTCGTCAGGTCTCGCAGGGACTCCTGGAACAGTGAGTCCCTGCAGCGCAACACCCCTGCAGCCTCTCAGCGCCGCGGCAGCTGGGCTGATGATCTTTTCCAGGCAGGTGGGGGCAGAACAGCACGCAGCGGCTCCCGCGCAGCGGGAGCGGCAAGTTGTGGTTTGGTCGCCGGCAGAGTCACCGGCAGAACGAGCAGGTAGGAAGAAAGATTGTGTTCAGGCTCCAAGCTCTTTGCAAGATTATCGCTGGATGTGCAGCGCAAGCCCCGTTTTCTTCGATCAGCCGGCCGGGGGCGGGGCAGGCAGGGGGCGCTGACCGGATGTCATCAGGTCTCACAGGGACTCCTGGAACAGTGAGTCCCTGCAGCGCAACACCCCTGCAGCCTCTCAGCGCCGCGGCAGCTGGGCTGATGATCTTTTCCAGGCAGGTGGGGGCAGAACAGCACGCAGCGGCTCCCGCGCAGCGGGAGCGGCAAGTTGTGGTTTGGTCGCCGGCAGAGTCACCGGCAGAACGAGCAGGTAGGAAGAAAGATTGTGTTCAGGCTCCAAGCTCTTTGCAAGATTATCGCTGGATGTGCAGCGCAAGCCCCGTTTTCTTCGATCAGCCGGCCGGGGGCGGGGCAGGCAGGGGGCGCTGACCGGATGTCGTCAGGTCTCGCAGGGACTCCTGGAACAGTGAGTCCCTGCAGCGCAACACCCCTGCAGCCTCTCAGCGCCGCGGCAGCTGGGCTGATGATCTTTTCCAGGCAGGTGGGGGCAGAACAGCACGCAGCGGCTCCCGCGCAGCGGGAGCGGCAAGTTGTGGTTTGGTCGCCGGCAGAGCCACCGGCAGAACGAGCAGGTAGGAAGAAAGATTGTGTTCAGGCTCCAAGCTCTTTGCAAGTTTATCGCTGGATGTGCAGCGCAAGCCCCGTTTTCTTCGATCAGCCGGCCGGGGGCGGGGCAGGCAGGGGGCGCTGACCGGATGTCGTCAGGTCTCGCAGGGACTCCTGGAACAGTGAGTCCCTGCAGCGCAACACCCCTGCAGCCTCTCAGCGCCGCGGCAGCTGGGCTGATGATCTTTTCCAGGCAGGTGGGGGCAGAACAGCACGCAGCGGCTCCCGCGCAACGGGAGCGGCAAGTTGTGGTTTGGTCGCTGGCAGAGTCACCGGCAGAACGAGCAGGTAGGAAGAAAGATTGTGTTCAGGCTCCAAGCTCTTTGCAAGATTATCGCTGGATATGCAGCGCAAGCCCCGTTTTCTTCGATTAGCCGGCTGGGGGCGGGGCAGGCAGGGGGCGCTGACCGGATGTCATCAGGTCTCGCAGGGACTCCTGGAACAGTGAGTCCCTGCAGCGCAACACCCCTGCCGCCTCTCAGCGCCACGGCAGCTGGGCTGATGATCTTTTCCAGGCAGGTGGGGGTAGAACAGCACGCAGCGGCTCCCGCGCAGCGGGAGCGGCAAGTTGTGGTTTGGTCGCCGGCAGAGTCACCGGCAGAACGAGCAGGTAGGAAGAAAGATTGTGTTCAGGCTCCAAGCTCTTTGCAAGATTATCGCTGGATGTGCAGCGCAAGCCCCATTTTCTTCGATCGGCCGGCCGGGGGCGGGGCAGGCAGGGGGCGCTGACCGGATGTCGTCAGGTCTCGCAGGGACTCCTGGAACAGTGAGTCCCTGCAGCGCAACACCCCTGCAGCCTCTCAGCGCTGCGGCAGCTGGGCTGATGATCTTTTCCAGGCAGGTGGGGGCAGAACAGCACGCAGCGGCTCACGCGCAGCGGGAGCGGCAAGTTGTGGTTTGGTCGCCGGCAGAGTCACCGGCAGAACGAGCAGGTAGGAAGAAAGATTGTGTTCAGGCTCCAAGCTCTTTGCAAGATTATCGCTGGATGTGCAGCGCAAGCCCCATTTTCTTCGATCAGCCGGCCGGGGGCAGGGCAGGCAGGGGGCGCTGACCGGATGTCGTCAGGTCTCGCAGGGACTCCTGGAACAGTGAGTCCCTGCAGCGCAACACCCCTGCAGCCTCTCAGCGCCGCGGCAGCTGGGCTGATGATCTTTTCCAGGCAGGTGGGGGCAGAACAGCACGCAGCGGCTCCCGCGCAGCGGTAGCGGCAAGTTGTGGTTTAGTCGCCGGCAGAGTCACCGGCAGAACCAGCAGGTAGGAAGAAAGATTGTGTTCAGGCTCCAAGCTCTTTGCAAGATTATCGCTGGATGTGCAGCGCAAGCCCCGTTTTCTTCGATCAGCCGTCCGGGGCGGGGCAGGCAGGGGGCGCTGACCGGATGTCGTCAGGTCTCGCAGGGACTCCTGGAACAGTGAGTCCCTGCAGCGCAACACCCCTGCAGCCTCTCAGCGCCCCAGCAGCTGGGCTGATGATCTTTTCCAGGCAGGTGGGGGCAGAACAGCACGCAGCGGCTCCCGCGCAGCGGGAGTGGCAAGTTGTGGTTTGGTCGCCGGCAGAGTCACCGGCAGAACGAGCAGGTAGGAAGAAAGATTGTGTTCAGGCTCCAAGCTCTTTGCAAGATTATCCCAACTAAAAAGGAAAACGATTCAGAATTATATGAAATTCGCACTTATTGTTCAGGCGGAGAGGTGCAAATTAAAGAATTGCATTCTTCCACGGGATTTCACTATTTAACCCGTTTTTAAAAGTGCCCAAACTGAAAATCCAAAAGACTTTACAGCCGCCTTTATTTTCTGCGAGCCTGATCTTCTCTATGATACGCCATTTAAAGTCATCAGGCTTATGTTGCTTTTCTTGAAAGTGTCTGACTAAGGGTGCCGCAATTTTATTAGTACGTATCGCTGAGCGATGTTCAGTCAATCTTATTTGGATTGGTCTTGATGTTTCGCCAACATAGCCCAGATGACACGGGCACAGAATGAAATAAATGCAATTGGCGGTCTTACAGTTCCACATGTCATTAGCATTCATGACATTTTCAGTGGACAAGGGAACCCAAGGAAGCAATAAGCTAGGGACCTTAGGGTTACTATATTTGTAAACAGGACAGTGGTCCCTAGACAAAGCAATTATATCACATCAATATAGGCTCAATAGACGCTATATTCTTAGTCCAGCCGGACCGATTTATTTGGAGGAACCAGGAAGTAGGATTCACGTAATCACGTAGTGCTGGGAAACCAATCATGGTGCAGACTTACAGCGCCATTTTAGATTGGTCAGGGAGTAGTATACATAATCATGTGACACATAAACACCAATAAGATGTGAATGTTATCGGTCTGCAATTGTTGGGGCAACACTCGGCATATTAACAGTAATGCCCACCTCGCAGGGAACATATTTTACAGCCATTATTTCTATTCAAAAGGGATCACTATGCAAGGGATAGCCTTGGCAAAATCATAGGCATTATTCAGAATAAAGAGGCTGAGCAGATCAAAAAGGCATATATGTAATGTCCCGAGGATGAACCTGTATTTACAATTGGTTCGAAACGTCGTCGACTGTACTACACTATATGCAGTTGAAATGTACTAATGTATACTGGCAATAGTGTGTTTGTATTATTGTCTGATTGTGAATTGAATACACAGACTGTCTTTTGCCTTGTTTGTTTTTCCTTAGTGTGTCAGTTGACATCGGCTGGTGTCCTGCTGTAACATTTAAAAAAAAAACTTTTTCTAAAAATTGTTTATCACAAAATAAATTGGTCCGGCTGGACTAAGAATATAGCGTCTATTGAGCCTATATTGATTTGATATAATTGCTTTGTCTAGGGACCACTGTCCTGTTTACAATTAGCATTCATGAAGCATCCATTGTGTTCAAAAGACTCACCTCCCAAGATCGCACTACAGGATTTGCAAGATGAACATTTTACGGTACCCTTGACAGGGAAATTACCAGACACTGATCTTTGAACAAACTCAGACTGGACGTTCTTGTTGGCAAAGCGTGACTGTACTATCAGGTCTTTCAGATTCTTATTTCTCTTATAGGCAAACAGAGGCTTAGCCAACTTTCCATTTGCCGTGGGGTTGAAATTGAGAATATGCCAATTGGCATTGATGATTTGTTTTACTGTACTATCAAGAGTCGGGTGTTTAGTAATGCAAACCAGTTGATTATTCTCTTTGGGCGGTTTTGTCCTCAAAAGGTGGTCGCGGTCATAGAATCTAGCTCTCTTAAATAAGTCCCTTACCAGCCTATGTGGGTATCCTCGATTGAGGAATTTCTGTCTCATTACACTGGCCTGTTGATCAAAATCTGCTGGGTTGGTGCAATTCCTCCTTACTCGTAAAAATTGTGAGAAGGGAATGCTTTGACGCTGACTCCAGGGGTGAAAACTATTAAGATGGAGTAGCGTATTGCGTGCGGGAGGTTTCACAAAAAGATCAACTATTAATTTATTATCCTGATGTTTAATTAATAAATCAAGAAATTCAACCCTATTCTCATCAAATTGGGCTGTGAACATTAAATTCATGTCCGTCAGATTGATCCATTCTGGGAAATCCACAAGAGAATCCTTCCCACTGGTCCAGATAAAAATGATGTTGTCAATATATCTGGACCAGTGGGAGATGGATTCGAAGAATGGTGCGACCTCATTATAGATAAATTTGGTTTCAAAAGCCGCCATATAAATATTCGCAATGGACGGCGCCACAGATGCCCCCATGCTTACCCCTTTCACTTGGCGATAAAGGGTATTTTCGAACTCAAAAATATTCTCAGTAAGCACAATTTTCAAAAGTTCAAGGATGAATTCTTTGGGGCATGTTATCTCAAATTTATCAATAAACCAACTTGTCGCATTTACAGCTTCCATTTGGGGGATATTGCTGTAAAGCGCTTCAATGTCCATAGTTACTAAAATATCTTTTCGTGGATCAAAAGGAAGGTTTTCTACTTTTTTTATCATTGCGCCCGTATCCTTATTATAAGATGTGATCATTGATATATGTGGGTGTAAGTAGGAATCAATGAATTTCGATAAAGGTTCAGTATTTGTTCCAATTGTAGATACAATTGGTCTATATGGGGGATCTGTTTGATTTTTATGGATTTTAGGCAAGCCATAAATACATGCTGTCTTGCCATGATTGAAATTCAGGTAGTCAAAATCTTTCTGGTCGATTTCCCCCTTTGATAGAGCCTGCTCAGTAAGGTGTTGAATTTTCTTGCATACCAGATTGAAAGGGTTAGACCTAATCTTAGAGTATGTAGTATTATCAGCCAACGTGCTCATTATTTTTTGCTCGTATTTTTCTGAGTCTAGTAGCACAATACCGCCACCTTTATTGCAACTCTTGATAACTAAGCTATCATTCTTTCTCAAAGTCTTTAAGACTTCAGATTCCTCTCTGTTCAAATTGTATATAGGTTTAGGTATAAAACGTAACGCTCTTTCTAACTTTTGTAAGACAACTAGTTCAAAAGCAGCCACTTCTGGACCTAATTGGTCAAGGGAAGGGCTGAAGGTAGAGGGAATAGCTAGTCGTCTAGGACTTTGTAGTATCTCATTTTGATCTATATTTGAAGCAAAAAACTTTTTTAGTCTTATCCTTCGAAAGAAGGAGATGATGTCCTGCTGTAACTCAAAGACATTAGCCTGGGCATGTGGAACATATGATAAACCTTTAGAAAGAAGAGTTTCACAAAAAGGCTCTCAATCTCTGGATGACAAATTAAATATGGGGATTAAATCCCCTGTCTCCAGTATTGGCAATTTCGTGTTTCTCGAACAAACTGGGATTCTTGCTGTTGATGTTGATGTTTATGGTGCATTTGTTGGAAATTCCCCCTGTTCTGGGTCTGAAAATTTACTTTCGGGCGGCCGCGCCGTAGGCGCTGGTTGGATAAAAAAGGCTGTTTTGGGCGGGTTCCATTATATTGATTGAAATTTCCCTCAGGTTCGTAATAAGTACTAGCACCTTAATTTTCAGAGTCTGAGGAGTCAGTAAAATTATTGACTCTTTGTGGCACTGATCTAGTAGCGTCCATATAGTGGTTTTGCTTATAAAAATCTTGCCTTAGATAAGGATAAGTATTTTCTAAGGTACAAAATCGCTTGTCTTTGGTTAACTTATCATTTTTTCTTTTGTTCAAATAGGTGCTGAAAGATTCTAACTCCTTATTGGCTTCCTCTATTTTTTTCAAAGCTTTATCAATCGATCCTAATTGCCTCATTTTTTCTTCTAACTCATCGACCTCCTTTTTAATTTCCGCTGCCAGCTCTTTTGCGGTAGCAACAATTAAAATCATCAGATCGCGAGAGCATCTATTGGCTATATGACTCCATTTCTCAAGAAATTGTCTATGGTGTACAAATAAACCTGGGATGTTTCGTACTCTAAGACCCAAAGGGATTATGCCGGATCTCAGATATGCCAGCATAAACTCCTCATGGGCTTCCATTCGTTTTAGCTTTTTCTTTAGTTCCAATAGTTTGTAACTCTCATCGTTTTGCTGGCCACTTGGATTACCAATACTACCTAACGGGGAGTTAGTTCCTACTAATAGAGCAAATTCATCATCCGTGAATCCAAATGTTTTCATTTGTGCCATGACAATCCCTAAACCACTAAAAGGCAGGGGACATATGGACCACAAGGTAGGCCTAAAAGAGTACTTACAGTCACAATCAGCAAATTATAATGTTGGAGATACACAAGGAAAGAACAGCCCTACACAGACAAGCTGTGGGTAAAAAGGATTGAAAAAAACAAGGACCCCCTGAACACTGGTTTCAATGAACTCCTAGGGCAGGGATAATAATGTGTGAACAAAAACCCTAGGCAGTCAACAAATGGGCAAACAAGTAATATAAAGTGACAGCGAAAAATCATACATGGAGAATTAAAATAAAAACAATCATGATTTTAATGAACACAGATAAAAATCATACAGGTAACTGGCTGAACCACCACTGTTTGATGGTAAAATTAATTTAAAAACAATTCATACACTTATTATTTAATCATGTAAAGAACACCCCTACAAATTACTATCATTGGTGTCAAAGAGAGACAACACTGTGGCGAGTGAAACTCGACGCTCGTTTCGGCGTGGACAACGCCTTCTTCAGGAGCACACAGTGATATCTGAAACATACATATGAAAGAAAATTCCTATTACAATATATTCCAAATGGTAATGCAGGACATAAAAATCACATATTAAAAATACATCTTTTGTTAAAATAAAACCACATTTTACAAAAAAGAACATTTTCGCTGTCAAATTATTTCATCTCTTATCTTGTTTCCACAGCAAACATGATAAAGCCATAATTAACAAGATTGTGCAGTACTCATTTCTAAACGCAAGAGCAGATGAGGAAATACAATGAGTGGCACAATGATAATTCTCACAAAGGCAAGATTGCTGCAGCATAGAAATACTTTAACTAATTTTTTTGATAATTATATTAGTTCATAACAATATTCATTTAACAATTTGTTTCTATGTAAGCTTCCTGTAGCTATATTCATACTCATTGGATCAAACTCACTGTTTAGGAAGGGTTACAGGACTTGTGTATAGGAAACAATCAATTAGATCTTGAAAGCTCAGCAAAATATTGGCCGCAACAGGTATAGCCCTAGAATACATAAAATACCAAAATTAAGTCTGCAATCCTATAAGTGCAACCTGTCAGATATAAGGGCAACATTAGTTACCCAAACAATAGATGCCACATGAATGCATAGTTGGAAGGCATGTAGAACGATAATTGTCAGCCATGTGGATGTGGCATTTATCAGAAATATTACCAAAGTTATTCAACCTAATCTAAAATTATATACGGTTCAGTACTTAAAATAGCGTCTTGGGTCACAGTCAATATCTCAACCATACTGATCTCACAGTTTGTATCTTAATACCGCGCTGACATAAATGTGCGTGGTTGGAGGGAAAAAGATACGACTCAGACCGAATTAATTATTTCGTAGAACTATCATCACATAACGTTACAATCATTTATAGTCAAATGCAAAGATGACGAACGTATGGAATTCCTCTGTACGACTGCATACTATTATTGCACAATGCTTCTTAGTTACTGTATAACGATCTTTTAAAAGCCTCCTCCGGGTAGACAAACTAAAAAAGAGAGGTAATAGGGAAAAAGGGCGTAAAGCACGCATTCTTATTAAACGGGTAGGAAGCAGGTAAGGCGGAAAGACTCATGGATCAAGTATTATCTTATTAGTATATAATAGCCATTACTGCTAGCCACAATATAGGAGTCTCACGAAGGGGGACCGTACCGAAGATCGCTTACCTTCAAATTCAAAGTGGGAGCAGGATAATGCTCTCAACGTAACAAGGTCACGACGTGCAAATCCGTCGCGGAAAAGGAGGGGCGGAAAAATGACCAAGTTTGCCGTAATCGGCAGGTGATTTAAATACCTCATCTAGGATTAAATGAACGCCTACACCTGATTAGGTAGGGAAAATAGAAACGGGACTGCTAGTCTAGGAGTCCCGGAGTTTCTAGTCTTACTAAAGAAGGGACTATTTCTAATGTGGCAATAAACACAAAGGAGGGACTATCCGGTATAACCCTCGAGAGAAAGAAAGCCACTCCAATTACTGTTATAGAGACCAAACGAATGAAAAACAAAATACGGAAACAAATTACCGTATATGTAGACAGTCGATAATTAAATTGTGCTTACAGAGAATATTTTTTAGTTCGGAAATACCCTTTATCGCCAAATGAACGGGGTAAGCATGGGGGCATCTGTGGCGCCGTCCATTGCGAATATTGATATGGCGGCTTTTGAAACCAAATTTATCTATAATGAGGTCGCACCATTCTTCGAATCCATCTCCCACTGGGGGCAAATATGTCAGTGCTCGTATTAGGGGTCAGAGGCACAGCGCTCGAGGGGAAAACACAGCGCTCCTCTGACACGGCAGTTCTGGGATCGTCAGCGCTTCTTCAAGGGCTCAGCAGGCTAGCGCTGGCAAGGCGGCTAGGTCAGGGTGCTAGCGCTAGGTAGGCAGTGTGCTCCACAGATAGTTTAGTTAAGTTGGGAGCAGATCAGCAGCTCGAACAGGACAGCCCACCTGACGGTGGCAGGACAGCGCAGGGGCCACAGCTGCAGACAGAGGGGGCAGGGATGGCATGGCCCAGTACCTGGTTGATTCCCAGTAGTCCTGTATCAGGTAGGTTTCTTCTTAGCGCTTGGTGGTGCTGGCGCCCTTGATAGATGACAGTTTCTTGGTTCCTGGAAAAAGGGGGGGGGGTGGTTGAGTTGAAGGCTTGTCAAGTTTCCTCAGAGGGTCACTGAAGATGGTCCCTGGGTTCCCTTCCCGCCGGGCCAGATCAGTGGGCTAGCTCAGGGTTCCTCACTCTACTTAGAAGGCAGCACCTAAGCCCTGTCACTCCCAGTGGCATAGGTCCCTGACTAGGCCCTACCGCCTAAATCTCCTGCGTGGGTCCCCCAGATCAGTGATGCCCCAACTGACTGGAAAGTTTCCCTCCCTTTCCTTATATATGCCCAGGTCAGGTGACCACTCTCTAAGGCGGCAAAAATAGGCTCCGCCTCTATTCTGGAAGGTTCCAGGAGCTTCCCCACTCTAACTATGGGCAGGCGATGGAAGGCTGGCATTGCAACAATGTTTAGATTCCCAGCCAGCTCCTGGCAACTAGGGTGCTACTAGAAAAAAGACCACGCTGCAGTAGCAGGGGCCAGTGACAACCATGTTTGAAGTAGAGAGCACCTGCACCTTAGCATGGATTGGCCATGGAAAGATGCCAAGAGACCTAAGGGCCAACAAAAAGAAGGTGGGAAAAAATAAGGCAAGGGTGAAAAAAATAGGGAAAGACCACCCTAGGGCTGACAGGTCTAACAGCCATTGTTCCCAATGCATTTCGGGAGATCCTTCGTCAGGGGAACAATGATACAAATTCAACGACCTCGGACCTGGGGATCTGGGTTCGAGTCTCGGTAACGACGCCAAAACCTCCTATGATTCTGGGCAAATCACTTAATCTCCCCGTGTCTAAAATGAATGTGTGTCCTCATGTAACGTAACTGGTGATATGTAAAGCGCTCTGATACCGGTTTCGGTTCGGGTCTAGTTCGCGCTACATAAAACTCTGCAAAAAAAAAAAAAGTACATCTGTGAGCTTTTTAGGAAAAAGACCCTCATTCCAAAACAACTAGTATTTTCAGGCTGTTGCTCACAAGGCAGTGCTGCCCTTAAATATATAAGTACCTAACAACTAGTGCATACCTACTAATAGTGCACCAAACCCATTGTGCTCCATTTTACATGAGACTAAAACAGACTTTCAATATGCCAAGTGAAGTACACCAACACCAAAACCCTCTTCCTTAGTGAAGGTAATCAATTCCTCAAATAAAATGATGCACTCTCACCTACATGGTCTGTAGTCACTATGGACCGTCAAATATGGAACAAATGACTGTTGAAAAATCGAAAACATAATGCTACCTCTGTAATCTGTGAGCGACATCACTGTACCACTTACTGCAACAGTAATTCCGACACGCAAAGTCAAATTTACTGTGCCAGGAGTTCGTCCAAAACTGCATGAGTAAAATAAATCCCATAAACAAATGACCCATATTACAATTTCCCTCCATCCTGTTTAATCGCGCGCCAAACATTTGAAAACCGTATGTGCTCACTTACTTAAACACGCTGCCAACCGGCCGTGCTGCTATTCCTCATTCACTAGCATTCGCAAAGCTTCCTGAAGCAGCATAACTTATTTGTGCGCTTTACGTAAAGCCTGTACATGACGTGTTGAAATTGTAAGGGGAAAACAGACTTCCCGATCACATGACTACGATAACAGACTGCCAAAAAAATGCTTAGAGTAAATGCAAGAGTGATATCCACCCATTCTGTTGAAACTAAAAATAGTTAAAGTGACAATATTATTGATGCTGTGTCCTACTATACCAACACACGTCAAAGTGATTTCCCAATCTATGCTTTCACTGGTCTAAGAAGCTAAACAAAAAATTCTAAAAAAATGTGTTATAGTGTTTCACTCAACTACCATGTCATTAGATTACTGTGAATAAAAATGCCCAGCGAGTTACCGGGTGTTAAAAAATAATAATGGATGCGCTCCTCCTTCATTAAAGTACCCTGAAGTTTCTGAGCCATAAAAAAAGAGTGACCACCAAAGAAAAATAAAGTGAGTAAGCTACTTGACTTCTGGACAACAGCATGAATAACTGTCTAACATTTCTGAAATCACAAAGTGAGCAAAGCGGTTCACTTGAGATGCACATTCCACATTGATCTATTATTCCTTATCATGTTTTACAGAAAAAGAACATTTCTAGATTTTCATTCAAACCAAATGGTATCAGGATGTTAAGATATTGCATCCAGTACGTTTCTCTTTGGCCCAATTGCTGATTTCTGTTTATGTGTGGTGCTGCTGTGATCTTTTCTAAAAGGTTCAACCTAATTTGTGGTATGATGGGCTTCTTATCTACCCAATGGGCAGCTAGACAATATTTAGTATTGGCTGTTCTAATCATGCTTTTGGGCTCAGTGAGCCTGACTTTTATCTTTCTTGATGTTCTGCCAACGTACACAAGCCCTCATTGGCATTTAATAGCGTAACTCACCATTTCAGAATTACAGTCTGATGTGTGTTTCAATATGATGGTTTTGCCAGTATGTGGGTGCGCAAATGTGCTCCCCGTGATCACGTTGCCACAGTGACCGTGGTTAAAACATTTGTGCATCCCTAAAGTCTGAGTAACCACTCTGTTGGAGTGTCTTTTTTAAAAAGTTCCGTTAGATTTTTAGATCTTGAGTGTGCGAACATGGATTTAGAGGTGAACACGTCTTGGAAATCTGTTTCTTGTTCAATGATCTCCCATCTGTTGAGTATACTGCGTTTGATTGCGGGTGTTGCAGTCGAAAATTTTATGACAAAAACTTCTCTTTGCTCTTGACGTTTGATCACCTTTCTAAACAATTGATCACATTGCATATGTTGCACCTTTTGTTTCACCATTGTTAAAACTTCCACAGGATAACCTTGTTGGAGATATTGTTGTGTCATTTGCTCAGTACTGTTTTCACATGTATCCCCATCTGAGGAGATCCTCTTAGTTCTGATAAATTGTGATAATGGTAAGTGATTTTTTAAGGAGGGAGGGTGAAAGCTGTGAAAATGAAGTCCATTATTCCGATCAGTTGTTTTTTTGTACACCTTTGTGTTTAAATAACCTTGTTGCAATTCGATGAAAATGTCCAAGTAGTTGATGGATGACTGACTAATCTTATAGGTGAATTTGATGCAGGGGGTATGCTGGTTTAAAATGCCAATGCATTCTTCCAGTTGTTCCTTAGAGCCATGCCTTAACAGTGGAATGTCATCAATGTATCTGAGATATATGAGAAGATTATTTGTCCATGATTAATTTTTCAATATATGGGTATCCTCATACTTGGCCATGAAAATATTTGCATAAGTGGGTGCCCCTGTAAAACCCATTAATGTCCCAGTGCGTTGCAAAATAAAAAAGGTCCTTCCAAGAAAAATGACTGAGGTACAAATTGAACTGCAGTAGTTCCAGTTAAAAAATGTTCTGAGACTCTTCATAGTTACTCTTAAGCTGCATCCACTCAACTGCCTCTAATCCTTCGGAGTGTGGAATAGATGTGTACAGTGCCACAGAACCAGGTGTTCTCGTCGATTGTGCCTTGCATGCAAGTCAGTTTATTCAAACAATGCTTGGTGTCCTGAATGTATGATACCCATCCTTGTACTAATGGTTGTAGAAAGTGATCTAAATATCCTTCCAATTGGCTCATGTATTGATCCACATCCTGCTACAATTGGACGAAACCGTGGGTCTTGCTGATCTTTATGCATTTTAGGTAGCATGTATATATGGGGGCGTGATGGATAATCTGATGTCAGAATTTTTTTTGTGTTTTCGTCAATCCAACCGAGTTATGTAGCCTTGGTGAGGATATCACTCAGAGTATTCTGGAAAGTTATTGTGGGGTCAAAGTCCGTAGGAATATAAGTGTCACCATCAAGTACGTGCTCTTTTACTTTTGCCTCATAATAAGATGTGTTCATGACCACTAGGGCTCCTCCCATGTCAGCCGTCTGCAATGTTAAATTCTCATTTTCTGCCAATATACGTAGTGCGCGAAATTCTTTGCTGGTTAAGGTTTTGCGAGAGTGCGGTGACACTCCTTGTTCCAAAACCTTTTTCACCGAAAGTTCAAAAAGATCTAAAGATTTGTGCGATATTGGTGGCATAAAAGTACTTTTTCTTTCAAAGACTTTCTCTGTGGTTTGCGTTGACACGTTTGTGTCTTGTGCAAGATGATAACAGAAAAACCTTACACTGCGCAGGGTTAAAATCTAAAGCACTCATTATGTGACACAGGTCGCTGTATTCCCAAAAATTTGAAAAAGCCAAAGGCCTTTCTTAAAGTTGAAGCCAATTTTATTCAAATCATTAATCATATTGCGTCACATGATAAATATTCCATCAGGAAATTCATTCAGCTAAGGAACATCAATAAAATCTTCAATATTCCATAATCATCTCGTAACTGCGTTGAAAATGTCTCCCCGGTGCATTTTGAGCTGTAGCTCTTCTTCAGAGGACATTATCTAAAGGGAATGTACAAAGAAACACATGTATCGCGGTCCAAGGGGGAATGCATCTATAAGATACCTAAATAGGCATCTGTGAAAGGAAAATAATGTCCCATGCAGTTTAAATAAAGAGTACATTCAGTGGGTAAAAAATGGGTGAACTTAATGGCAAAGCACACATACAAAAATCAATAACCGAAATGGAAAATGGCTCTCATAGTGCAATCAGGATTATATAAAAAGTTAATTAGAAGATCTTGAAAGAAAACGCCATGTGCGTGAGTGGACGATACAGTGAAAAGCTAATCTGAAAACGAAGTGAATAAAGCGGGTGAAGATAGTGGTTATATAAGTGAAAGCAAATGTGGGTGCTCACAGCACCTGAGTATATCAGGGAAACACAAGATGCACAAGTTTTTTAAAAAGACGAAGTTAATAGGTGCTGGTACAAGATGCGTGACAAGTTATGTGGGAATAGGAAAATAGCGCTTACCTCAACGTGCTCAGAAATGTGCACCAAAGTACCGTAGTAAGTAGAACACTGTGAAAGTGAAGCCGATGCGGTGAGTCTTTAGTCAAAATCCGGAAGTAAGTTAGAAGCAGGTGAACCCAGTGTAGAAAAAGAAAGAGGACTGCCTAGTGCAGTCCCGGGAATAGTGCTCGGCACGTAAGAGATAGGGATCGCATCTTCTCAACACTTATGTACGCAGCAATAATAAACAGTGAAAGGCGAACACAAACAAACAAACTGAAAAAAAGAAAAAGAAAAAACAATAAACAAAGAAATAAATAAAATACTGCTAGGAAAGAGTGAATACAGAAAATAGAAACAGGAACATGCTGAAGAAATGCAAGACCATGAAAAAATGCAAGACCATGAAAAAAATAGTAAATTATAATAAAGGGGACTGAATGTACTCAGGAAACAATGTAAACTAAAAAGGAACACTAGCAATGCACTAAAACTAGAGATAGAACAAACAGAAGTTAGTAAACGATTTCACAGGTACAAGGAGAAAAAGAAAACCAGGGCAGCAGGCCAAAATATACAAATGATATTATAGAAAACAACTAAATTCCAGTTTCTCATTGAGCCCTTTCGGGTGCAGGGCATTAAATTTGTGCATCCAGTAGAGTTCACGTTGCAATAGGAACTTCCTATTGTCTCTGCCTTCTCTCTTATTAACAACTTCCAATACCAGGAAACGTATTTGGCTGACGTTGTGAGCTTGTTGTACAAAATGTGCAGCCACACAAGATTTAAGATTTTTCGTGCGGATGTTACTCCTGTGCTCCATTAATCTAGTTTTAACCTTACGTTCTGTTTTACGCACGTACGGAAGACCGCACGGGCATTTAAGGAGGTAAACCTCATTGGTGGTATCACACGTAGCATTCACTCTCAGTTTTATCGGAGTCCCCTGGGTAGGATGTGGTATGGTCGTTCCTTTGGTAATAATGTTGCAATTTCCACAAATGTGACAGGGAACTGTCCCCTTGTATGTTGTCACAGTGATGCTTTTACGTGGTTTCAACAGTTGTTGTATGTTTTTGGAGCATTGATAAGCAAATATGGGATAATTTAGGAAAACATTATTAAAATCCTGTACCAGTTGCAGCAACTGCCAGTGTTTGTGAATAGATTGTTTAATTTTGGTGCTTTGGGTAGAATATTTAGAAACAAATACTGCACGTTCCTCTGTTGTCTGCGGATGAACTTTTATAGCGAGTATTTGAGATAGATCCATGGTTTTCGCTCTGTTTTCTACTGTTTGAGTGATCAAGTTGGGATAAACTCTTTGATTAAATTTGATAACAATAGTGTGACAGTCTTCTTCAAACAGCTTTTCAGTGGATGCAATTCTTTTGGCTCTCAAGAGTTGGGAATATGGGAGATGCTCCTTCAGGCTCATTTTGTGGTAGCTCCAAAAATGTAAATAGATGTTGCGATCTGTAGGCTTAGTATAGACTAAAGTCTCTAACCCGCTGTCAGTGATTCTGATATTGACGTCTAAGAATGCAATCTGAAACTGACTTATGGTATGGGTAAATTGAATTCTCTCATTTACCTGATTCAGGTTGTTTATAGCTGCGAGTAATTAAGTTTCTGAACCTTTCCAAACCAGGAAAATGTTGTCAATATATCTATAGTACGTACTTAGATGTCCTTGCCACTCTGGGTTTGAGAGGATGTAATCCAGTTCATATTTGTGCATGAATAGGTTCGCATACGCCGGAACGGCACAGTTGCCCATGGCTACTCCCAAAAGTTGAATGAAGAATTTATCTAGGCATCTGAAATAACTATGGTGGAGGGTGAACTGCATAAGTTCCATCAGGAAAACGTGTAGGTCAAATGGTTTATCACTGTTCAACAGAAATGCCTCCATAGCTTGGAGTCCCAAGTTGTGAGGAATGCAAGTATACAACGAATTAACGTTGATGGTGCAAAGGTAAACCTGTTGGTTGGGTTCGATCACAATGTTGCTGATTTTTCTCAAGAAATCTGTGGTGTCTTGAATGTAACTAGACATATGTCTCACACTGGGTTGTAGATGTTTATCTATGTAGATACCAATCAGTTCATGGATGGAGTTGCAAGTGCTTACAATTGGACGAAACGGCTTTCTGGCGGAATGTTTATGGATTTTTGGACCCAAATAAAGGTACGGAGTTTGAGGATGATCTTTTGTTAAACATTTCTTGTCACGTTCCGTGATGGTACCCAGGTTAACTGCTTTATCATGAATGGTTTGTAAAACATCTTTAAATTCCACAGTGGGATTGAATCTGGCTTCCATGTATAGTGTAGGATTGCTGACGTGTGGAGATATATTTTCAATGTAGTAAGTAGTGTCAAGAATCACTAGCGCTCCTCCCTTGTCAGCCTTACAAATTGTAATGTCTTCATTAGTGGCCAGCTGGGCTAGGTCCTGGCGTTCTTGATTAGTCAAGTTGGATTTATAATGAGACTTGTTCTGAAAGATGGTATGTAAGTCCTTTTGAACCATGGTCTCAAAGGTGTCTAACACCTTGTGGCTCACGGGTGCCACAAAAGTGCTCTTTGGTCATAAATCCATAAATTCAGAAGTATACCAATGTCTTCTTTGGGTTGAGGTTCACATATGTTTTAAAAAAAAATATTTAAGTCTAAGTGATCTCATGAATTTGAAAAAACAAACTTGAGTGTCCAGTTCATTAGATTGATAAGTGGGGACGAATGAAATGCCTTTCTGCAACACCTTAGTTTGAGTGGCAGTGATAGCCGTATTTGGAATGTTGATGACTAGGTTTTGTGACTTCTTGTTGATTTCGCCACAGGTAGTTGTGTGTCTTTTGTACTTTGTCCTCCTGGATCGACGATTTGTTTGGGACCTACTCCTAAAAAAGCAACCTTTGTCATTTGTTCAGCATTATAGGTAGAAGGCTGTGTCTCTGTTTGTTGGGTAGGTTGGCATGTGCCTCGTTGAAAACCTTTTCGAGACGAGTCATCTGATAAAGAAGATTATCCTTCTGTGGACCTATTATTAAAAGAGCGTTGCTGTCTCCTAGTGGCGTATATCTCTGCCCAATTGTAGAACTCGCCCAATTTGTAGTCCATAGCGTCTCTTTTGAACTTCCTCCATTTACTTTTGTTAATTTCTTTAGTATACTTGTCTAAATGAGAATTAATATCTTCCAATGTCTTGACCCATTCTTCACTGGATAATTTGGTACTTAGTTCTTGATTCAGTTGGGAAACTTCACTCTCCAACTCTTCAAGCAACTTAGAGAGTTCCTCATTAAAAGAATTAAGTCTAGGGAACACTTATTTAGAATCTTGTACCATTTTTCGGTGAAGCGTGCATTATTTTTACATAAGGTTGATTTAAGAGGAATGCGTAATCCCCTAGGTATTCTCTAGACTTTGTGATATCTAATGAGAGTACTCGCGTACAAACGCTGGTTGATTTCTCTCTTGGCTGTGAAAAGAAGTTGATGAATGTTTGATTGTACAGATCCACTGCTGGATGCGATGCATTCTGGCTCTTGGATAAGCGAGTAGATTCTATTGGTGTCATCTGAAGAGAATTCAAACGTGTCTGCCTTATTGCCTGTTAAGTTCGCAATGTCTGCATACAACATGTTTTCTTCAAGGGTTTAGCGGTGTGAACAGAGGAGCAAAACTATACAAAACTTGTGCAAGATGATGAAACAACCAACGTATTCTGAGTTTGCGCATTAATTTAAACAACAATATCTCTGTTTCCAGAATATTGAGTGGAATATGTTGGGACAAATGACATTCCTTTATTCAATATTGTTAATTCGAATGGTGTTAGAGTTGTGTACGAGATGTTCATAACTAAGTCCTTTTGGGATTCCTCCATACGTGTTCTGGAGTTTTTCTTTTGTCCCCTCCTTGTTTGTTTGTTTTCCCCACCCTCTCTCTTCTAGGGGGTGATTGGATGTTTGGCCTGATTCAAAAAAGACTCCTTGGATGTACCACTTGTACTCTGTGCTTCTGATGCAGTGCCTGGTGTGCTTATTATACTCAGTGCCAGGGGACGCGCTGGTAATGTATCCTGTTCCGTTCTTCTGAATTAGTGCTTCAGGTTTCTTGAATGTGCGTCGCTGGGCATAAACATCTGCCCAGGTATAAACCTCGTCTAGTTTGTAGTCAATCGTATCCCTTTTAAATTTGTGGAGTTTGCGTTCATGCACTTCCTTGGCATGTTCATCTAATTTTTTATCAATCTCTTTTAAGGTTTTAGTCCAAGTATCTGCATTCATTCTTTGTTCCAATTCTTTTTTAAGTCTTATATTTCAGAAGCCAACTCTTTGAGAATGTTAGATAGTTCCTCTATGATTAGTAGAAGGAGGTCAAGCGAGCATTTATTGAGTATGGCATACCATCTTGTCATGAATGGTTTATTGAACTTAAACAACATGGGACGGAGGTAAATCCTTAAACCTCTTGGAATGCGTTTCCCCTTGTGATACTGGATGAGTGTTTTTGCATGAAGCCTTTGGTTCACTTCTTTTCTCAATGTGTATTCCAGTTGCTTTAAGATTTGATTATTGGAACCGGGTGTTGTCTGAAAAGCTCCTGTCTTTAAACACATCCTGATTTCCAATAGGGAAAATGAGCTGCATCAAAAAAAGCAAGCATTGGCATGGCCAATAGGTCTCGCCTTTGGGAAGTATTTAGCCATGCAACAATTGATGTTGTTGCACCAAGGCTATTGTGCTGGATAACTAAACACTTATAAGGTCCTAAAGGCGAGATCTATTGGCTATGCCAATGCTTGTTGTAAATATTTTTCCCGAAAGCTTCCACTATCCTTAGCACCAAGTGGTTTGGGGGATACACTATCCAGGCTTGTTCTGCCTGTACAGTCTGGCTATATGTAGTTTCCATCTTTTTACAGCAAGAGTTAGGCCTGGAGCAAGCATCAGCCATAACCACCAAAGACCAAAGCTGGTTAAATCTTTGTTTGGAGGTATCTACCAAATTCCTTAGTTTGAAAGTGCCAACCTGAAATTTTGTCTCACTATATCTACATTTTTCCAGGAGTGGAGAGAACTACTTCTTGAGATCTTGCTTGTGAACTGCATCCCAAAACAGGGCTAGTGCTGGGACTTTTTTTTAGCTCCGATGTAACCAACAGACTTAAGCAGAGCTGTCAAATCAGACCACAGGTCACTTTCCAAGGGGTCAAAACATGCATGGAAAACATGCACCTTTACTGGCGTATTTGTTCTCTTTAATCTGAAAATAAAAAGATTTTATAAAAAAAAAAAAAACATGCATGGAAATTTAATGAGCTTTATCTGGAATGTCCTGCCCACAGCACAAAGCATAACTGGAAACTGCATCAAGCGTTTTACCATACTTTCTCAAACAATGAATACCATCACTAACCCATGGCTTTTAGATTCAGGGGCAAGGAAAGCGTGGAGCAGAGTTGGTATACAAATGACATCAGAAGGCACATGTGGTTAAGACAGGGTTTTGGCATCGATTTACCTGTACCAGCAAGTGCACGACTGACAGTAAAATAACCACAAAACAAGGACTGGCGATTTAAAGAAAAGGGAAGGCTGAGGTCAGGGAACTTTACCCCTTATTTGGTAAAGAAATAAAAATAAGGGGTGTGACAGCATTTTCTCCCTTAGCTGGAAGTTCAAAAATCTTTTTACAGCTATGTAATTCGCTAACTCACTGCACAACCTCAAATCTTAAATCCTAGCTCCAAATGTCTCATTATGCGGTCGTCAATACATTTTTGATCCGTTCAAGTTTGCTGAATAGGAAATCACACATTTTTAAAGTAATTATGACAAAAGGCGTAACATTGGTAAAACTACATCGAGTTTAAACACTCCATATCAGTGAAGAGGCAAAAATGCTGGCTTTATCACTCCATGCTAATAAAAGGTTAAAGAGGATTCTCTGTGAGGATTAACTACCAAACCACAGCAGGCTGCCTGAATTGAAAAATGGTTTCTATTTTCTGGCAGAGAATTAATCTTGAAACTTAAAGGTGAACGATATGTTTAAACTGCGTGACTTTGACAGACTTTATAATTAACACCTAACAATACACTAACAAAAAGGCATGACTCAATTCTTTACAATAGAGTTGTAATTAATCACACAACGCTACTTCTAGCCGGAAGCTGTTAAGATTGCGCAAAACGTTCATGATACGTTCCTCTGATTCACGAGAGTTTCAGGTAATAAACATGCGTGAGTCACGATTTCAATCATCGGTGAAAGATTACCATGAAAAAACCCAGAAACAAGATATACATGTATACACGTTTTTAAGCAGACTTCTCTTAAAATACATTTTTGACAAAAATCGGGCCATAAACACGTGAGCTTTCTTGTTAAAGAATATATTACTTGTCTTTGATACTTATATAAGCAAATACATTTTGGCAAAGTAGATTAAAAAAAACGACGGCGGCTTTAAGTGGTTTACTTAGAGCCAACTACATTTCTACATATTTTTAGAACTTCACTTTCGCTAAAGTAACCATGCTTTCCTTAATGAGTTGGGCTTTCAAAAATGCCATACTATGAATCAAATACTTGATTTTTCTGCGTTACAACAAACAGCAGGTGCATTTTATCAACGCTATCCCTTCGGTTCCTCAGAAGGCTGAAAAGCTCAAAAGGTCTTGCTAGTGTTTAAACTGCTGATTTTCGAAATCTAGCCTAACTTCAATAAATCTTACCAAGCAACAAAACAAATAGGGGGGAAAAAAACACAAAAGTAGATTAGGTAAAAACAAAAATCATTAAGCAGTAATGCTTCCGGCTGTACCAAATCGTTTAATGTGCCTATAGTGATCAGGCCTCAAAAATCAAAAGAAAAACCAAGAGCAGAAACTACTAAATGCTACAGCTAGAAAAGCACAGCTTTTAATAGTCATTATGCCCAGATGCATTAAAGTACTTTTTTGCGATTCCTAATTTGCGAAAATTACCGAATCGCAAATTAGGAATCTCAAAATGGTATGCATCATTTTTTTCACATTTTTTTTGTGAATCGGTAAAAATCGCAATTTTTACCGAATCGCATAAAAAATGCGATTTTCCATTTGTGAATTCGCAATTCCCATTCATTCCTATGGGCTGAAATGCCCATAGGAATGAATGGGAATTGCGAATTCGCAATTTGAAATCGGAATTCAACAAAGCATTTCAAGGGTGGAGAGGGGGGTCCAAATGATCCCCCCCCTGCACCCATGAAATGCACTTTTACCTGTAAGTTACATACACACATGTCCTAAGGACATGTGTGTCTGTAACTTAACAGTTTAAAAAATGCATTTTTGTGCATTTTTAAACAATTTTGCAAATTACCACGAGGTTCAACTTCGTGGTAATTTGCACTTGCAATTTGTAAAATCGCAAATGTTTTAAGAATGATGCATTGCATTAAAGGAATCGCAAATTTGCGATTCCTTAAAAGCAATCGCATTTTTGGAATTCGCTAAAAATAGCGATTTTCCAAAAATGCTTGATGCATCCCAGAAACCAATTTAGGAAGTGCAAACGGCCGATTTTTGCGATTCGCACCGTTTGCACTTCCTAAAAAGGTTGATGCATCTAGGCATAAATGTCTCATATGGCACACTGCTGTGTTGAGCAAATCCTAAATGAAATAGAAGCTGCTTAATAGAGCGGTGAAGGAAGCCTTCAGTTCACAATAGAATGGAAGCAGCCTTGGCTAAAGCAACTATTTACATTAACCTTTAAGAGTAACCTTACATTCTTATGAGTGCAGGTTGTAATGAAATTATGAACAGGGTCAACTCCTACTTGCAAGTGGAGAAGCAAATCCTGCCCAGAACATTCTCATCTAATTAAATAGGGAGGCGCGAGGAGAATAAATGATGGTCAGAGGCCAGGAGAGCGCAATACAAGCCAACAAGCATTCGCAAAGCCAAAAGGTCTGACACTGGCAGACAGCCCTTTCTTTGGCTTTGTCAATGTTTGTTTTGTCATTGTTTTTGCTAAACTTTATTCTTGGGGATGTTGCCCGTCCCTCAATTAGTCCTTGACTCTTTGTGGATGTGCTCGCTGTGAAACAAAATGCTGTCACTCCGTGAAATTAGTCAATGGCTGAGTCGGCGGATCCCTAACCCTATGATGTAATATGGGGAAGAAAAATGCAAATAACAAAAGAACAGATCAATGAATGAAGGGAGCTGGCTGAAGGTCCCTTCCTATAAGTAAGTATATTATAAATATACTTTTTGTACAGTCAGAAAGTCTTAACTAATGCCAGGCCTTAATAAGAAACAAAAAAAGAACCCACAGGACAGTGCAGGAATACTTAGAAACAGGTCGTGGTTTCTAAGAGTTGAAAGTCTCAGGTGTGTGCCTTCTTGTGAAGGTTAATTTGTCATAGGAGAGCAGCTAATTTTCAAAAGGACACTCTTCGTCTACCGGTAGATACGTACCTTTCTGGCTATGTACAATTCCCACACGAGTGAAAGTCATTTTGCACAAGCAGTGGCGAATCTGACCATTTCCCTAGCGAAGGGTTTGGTAATAGTAGGGTGACATTGGGTGGGTTACCCACACGCAAACCAGGAAAAAAAAAAAGTATATGCTAAGAAAGAAAGTACCTGAAAATTTGAAGCCGGTCGTCGCGGGAGGGGGCGCGGGTGGGAAAAGTTGTTGTGCGTCAAAAGTGAAAGCAGCGCGATCTAACGCAAGACGCTGACCAAGAAAAAACAAGTATATGCTGAGAAAGAAAGTACCTGAAAAGTTGAAGCCAGTTGTCGCAGGGGGGGGGGGTGGGGGGGGAAGTGGTGTGTGATGTGAAAGTGAAAGCAGCACGATTTAACGCGAGACGCTGGGCAAGAAAAAACAAGTATATGCTGAGAAAGAAAGTACCTGAAAAGTTGAAGCCTGTCGTCGCAGGAGGGGTGGTGGGGTGGAAAAGTTGGTGTGTGGTAAAAGTGAAAGCAGCGCAATTTAACACGAGCCGCTGACCAAGAAAAAACAAGTATATGCTGAGATAGAAAGAAAGAACCTAAAAAGTTGAAGCCAGTCGTCGAAGGAAGGGGGGGCGCGGGTGTGAAAAGTTGGTGTGCGGCAAAAGTGAAAGCAGCGTGATTTAATGCGAGACGCGGTGGGGGAGGGGCGGAGGAGCGTTCATCGAGGAAAGACAGATGGCGCCTGATCGGGCGCTAAAAGCTGGTGGTTCCGCGCGTGTACGCTCACGTGAGTGCAAGCGCTAGGCCAGCCAAAGCATGGGGTAGCACTTTGAAAACCCCCTTACTAAAAGTCGAGCAAGCAGCGCATGCGCTGCTCTAAGATCGACCTAATGACTGCTTTATTTAATAGCAGTCATAGACATAGTGGTCTGCTGACCCCAGCAGAACACCATCCCTGTGATGGCAGCAAATGATAGTGGGTCTCATTTGCGACCTACCTCATTATTATTCACAAGGTAGTTCGGACTGTGACCCACTACAATTCAGTATATTGTGAACTGACCTATTAGTACATAGGTCGGTTTGCAAACATTCTGTAAAAGTCTGTTTACAAATTTCGACCACTTTCGCCAAACACGTTCTTAATAAATCCAGCCCCATAGTCCTTCCTTTTAGCTGAAAGAAGGTGGTAAGCTGAAATTCCAAAATATAAACCTAAAAACAGAAACATTTTGTTAGACTAAGAGCTTTTTGAAAAGACAATAGAAGACATCATGTCTGGGGTTTCACTTTGTATTTTCTAAGGGGCTCAGACCTTCGGTCCTGTTAACTCAGAGCCACAGCGGGCTTAAAGGCAGGCAGCTGGATGCAGATTGTTCTGGATAATATAGAGAGAGTAAAACAGGGTGGAGTAATCCTTGCTTCTGGGTCTTTTAATAACATGTACTCCTGAGGCGGGTTTTACGGTAGGTCAGAGATGACGCACAATTTCAGTTACACAATTTGAGTACAATCAACGGCCTAGATAAGACTATTTTGGTGAAAGGCATGAGGAATTTAACCTTTCTTTCCCAAGATGTGAAAAAAAAAAAAATTGGTGTACAGATGTATGTTAAGGGCCTTATTTATGAAAAGTGTCACATTCATGGGTTGAAACAGCGATGCAACACTTTTCAATGCACTATCCTTGCAACACCATGGATGCTCCGTATTTACTGTACGGTGCTCCATGTCGCAAAGATTTACAGATACATCAGGAATGCTGACATATCTGTCAGAGCAAAAATTGCACATTGCTGGAATGTGTCTGGAAACAGATGCAATTCCAGCAATGTGTCATGTCAAATCCCTGTGTCACCCCTTATGCCTGCTTCAAGCAGGCTTAAGGGTTTGATGCAGTGACTTAAAGGTTAAAAATAAATGTTCCCTTTGGATAAGAACTACCAGAGAAGAATTATAATAGATATCTGACCCCATTCATACTAGACACAATCAGCTTTCCACTCAGGATGTTTGAGGCACTTATACTCACACAATTAAGATCCGTAACCTAAAATATATGAGGTGAGGTCCAACATTAGTACTAATAATAATGGGAATCTGATTGTCTTTTTATAATTCTCAACTTATTGAATATATCTTAAGTTGTAGAGACCAAGATGTGTTCTGATTCTTACTGAAGATCAAAAGCATAGGAGTGACCCTTAATCAGAATACACTCGGACGGTAAGATTATACGAAAATATATTCCATAGACAACATGGCGATACCTTATAAATATAGGTGTGTCTATATAATTTTATATAAAAGAATGGTGGGGTCAAGATATGTTGCAATCTCCACTATTATACAGGGACAAAAGAGATTAAATCCTCACCGAACCCCAGATACACTAAAAAAAAAATACCTTAAATTCTACTAAAATCTGTTAAAGGTAACTATAGTTGGTTTCACTTTAAATGACTCAGCGAGCAGTAGAAACGATATAACAGGGCATGCCTTTAAATGATAGGTCCCTTTTATCATTGTAGTTATCCTTGGAGCACCATTGATTTATTGCCTTTGATCTGGAGAAGCATCCACCTGAGTGCAGTTGCACCAGTGAGTTGTAATAGCGAATAGAGATGAAGAATGTTTGATGATGAGCGGTGCTGAATAAATGGTGTGTGAGGGGACTAATGTTGTCTGTTTTAGATGGACTCCCAACAGGGGATGAGTGGAGCACTTATAGGCCTAAACTTATAAATGTAATTTGTTTAAATTGTGATGCTCTATAAAGGTATTGTACTATTAAAATAGTAGGAACGTAAGAATTTTGGCTTGCCTATGATAATCCATTTTTTTGAAGTGATATGTATATTCTTTTATTTTATTTTACAATAGGTGTGATTATTGATAGATATGAGATCCATTGACTAAGGAGAACGTAGTTTTGTCCTGAAGAAGGTGGTCCCATTGTAATTATACCACTGAAACACGTTGACGCCCAGTGTTTTTTTGGTGTTAAATTTGGCAAAGTCAGCAACTAATCTTAGACAGGGAATTTATCTATGCTTTGCGTTGTGTATTTTGTGTCCAAATTAACATGTGTAAGACAAATTTAACTGTCTAAATTAATTCTCCTTCTTAGATACATGAAAAATCTCATCTAGGAATCATTGTGTTTTTAAAGTTTTTATATAAATGTCCATGTGGACTTAAAATTTGCACTTTTGTATTTACTAAAAGGATTTTTTATTCTTATCTACTTGTGTGAATATAAGTGCCTCAAACATCCTGAGTGGAAAGCTTATTGTGTTTAGTATGAATGTGGTCGGATATCTATTATAATTCATCTCTGGTAGTTCTTATCCAAAGGGAACGTTTATTTTTAACCTCTACGTTACTGGGAGCTCCATCCCTTTGGGTTTCAGAGGCTCTCTCCATGGTTTCAAGGTTTGATGCAGTGATGCCATAGAAGTGACGCAGAGAAATCTCATATATTTCACAGCCTCGCTTTTACGAGGCTTTTCTGCATCAGAACTCCCACCTTGCATACATAATACCTGTTGTAGATATAATGTAGCGCAGGGGTTTACAAAGAGACGAATCTGCCTGGATGCAGCACTTTTGTAAATATGGAGCAGTGTGGCACATTTTGTATGCCACCCCAGCGTCAGAAAAAGTGATGCTGAGGGCGCGTAAGGGCCTCATAAATGAGGCCCTAAGAGCATAGGATCTTAAAAAGTCCTGAAATGCACCATTATGGTCCTGTACAGGATTGGTCTGGGACAAAAATAGGCCCAGGAACCAAAATAAAGGTCCCACAGTTAACGAACCAGATAGCTAAAAAAGTGTCCCACCTTTGCAAATAGGGTTGATTCGAACTTGTAAAGATAGGTTTTATTGGTGTTTTGCAGGTATGGGAGACTGCATATATTTGTGCTTGCTACATGGAGTGTTTGTAAAAAAGTGTTTATGTGCTGTGTGGAGGGGATGCTGATCAACAGGGGAAATGCATGCCTTGCCCTGTAATGCAGTGTAAACATAAGCGGTGCCCACATGGCATAGCGATACAAGGTTGCCACTTTAGAAGAAATCTTGATGATTTCACACCTTGACTCACCAGCAGGACCAAGTGCCTGGGCCTCAACCTTAATGCTAACCTCAGCTTTAAGTGTCAACCTGTGCATAAGATGAAGACTTTGAAGCACACGCTGGTCCTGCTCTATAGAGTGATACCCTTCCTAATGGAATCAAACTTTGAAACCTTGTAGAGACTCCTGTCCTTTGCCATTGTAGAGAGAACACTGTGCTGGGCAGTGTCCGAGAGAACCACTTGACTTCACAGTTGAGTACCCTCCATGAATCACAAGTCTGTGCATCCACCACAGGATCTGAACAGGACCCTCGGAGAGCTCCACTACATTCCACTGCCCACCCATTTTGCATTAATGAGGATTTCGGTCACGAAACATTAATACATCCCATGGAGAATTGCTGTTTGGAAGCGAAACCCTAAACATGCCCTTTCTAAATCATGATACGGTATGGCTTCGTAAACCCATTTAGAGACTTGTAATTGTAACCTGTTACCGAATCGCTAAATGGGCTTTTTACCCTAAAGAAAATACATTGATTGGTCGCAACACCTGTGATTTACAGAATGACAGGGTTTGTGACAAGTAAATACTTCTGTACATTTGACTGTACATACTCCAGTGATTGAGATGCATCAGGTTCAATTCCTCGATGTGTTCCTAAACTTGAGTCAGGAGGATTCGCTCCATAACATTTCTTACAATAGGTAGATTTGGTGAAGAACCTGACTGTCAATAAAAACTAGTGGTATAACCAAGACATGCTGAAGACCCACTGAAACCCATTAACCTTTGAGGGAATGGTCGAAACAGCTGGCAGGGCTGGGAAACTGTAGCATGAATAGTCTGCCTTCTTTGAAGAGCCGTTTTCCAGTGTCTTGGGTTTCTGAACTCTTACCTTAGGTTTTCAATTTTCTGTTGAAAGAATTTTGCTGTTTTAGTCGTCATTTCCTCTCAGCAGAGGAACCGTGCTTGCAGTCTTGTGTATAGAGTGAGGGGCCTTTTTGAAGGTCTTCAATTTGGCTGAAGTACTGGCTTCGAATTTATTAATTAGTCTTTCATAGTCTCTCTTTGCCATCTAGATGACCTTTCTCAGCTTTCTGTAGCTTTCTACAATAGCTTTGACAACTCTTTTTTGTTTTTTCCTCCATTTTTGCAGGCTGTCCATATGCCATTTACTTGGAGCATGAACCATTAGTTTAGATGTTGATTTTTCACATGTTGCCTTTTTGTAATGTTACATAGGATAGATATGTGTCACAGTCACTTCTCTAATATGGCACCCTCTTATCCTATAATATACTTTAGTTTGTACTATTATTTAACCAAAGGGATAGGTTTGCTTGAATGAGTTAAAGAGAATTTTGGAAGTTGCCTCATGACTGTGCAATTGGAAGGACGAACTTGTACAATTTAAATGATCTGAGGGACAGCGCTGATGCGGCAGTTTTTAAAACCTCTGTGATTTGAGACATTGTTGCCCATTGTTTTTTAAATCTGTACAAGTTGTGTGCAACCAGGGGGATGGATTATCTGCCTAACCTGAGAGATTGCTCTGCTGTCGAGTGTTGACATCTATATGATTAGTGTGACTGCTCTGCACTCTATATCTGGGGGCATATTTACAAGGAGTTAATGCCACCAGAATGTAACTTTACCCCGAAGTTCTGGTAGCATTAACTCCTTTGCTTTATTTACAAGGCGGAGTTAAGCCACTTAACATGGTTTAACACCACCTTGTAAATAATGCCCCTATTCACGCAGCACATAGCATGAAAGGGGCATGCAAGGGGTGTTGTCAAGGAGGAGAAATAAAGCATTTCTCCTTGTTTCAACTGGGTGAGACCAGGTTTTCCCTGGCCTTAATTTTGGCGCTGCCCCTTATTTACGCAACCCTTGTAAACATGGGGACGCGTCAAAATCAATGGGTGTTGCAGTGGAACAATAGTCATAACACCCATTGCCCGCCCCTTTCATGCTAAGCATAGGATGCCTTATTTACAAGGCAGCGTTGAGCCACTTAATGTAAATAAGGCGAAGCCCATATCGCCACAGGAAGGTCACTAAATGTGACGTTCCTGTGGCGATAGGTATGAGTATTAACGGGGAAGGCCCTAAACACTCAGGACCTGGGTCCGTGGGTCAGTATAAATAAGGTTTGGTCTGAGTTGAAACAGTATCAAATGATTTCCAACAAACACACACTCACCATAGAGTTTTTTTTAAAAAAGATGAGTCGGAATGAAAATACAACTTATTCATTTATAAACATTTTGGCATTTTTGATCATGCACGGTCAGATTTGATCCAAAAGCAGCAAAAATTGAAAAAAACATATTATAGTATCTACATGTACTCAAAACAATACATAAGGTATTCATCGGACGTGCTCTCAGAGAAAAGGAGGGAAAGTGAGTGAGTAAGTGAAAGGGACAGGGTAAAGGTGTGGTGACAAAGTGGTTACATCCAAATCGACACTTGAAAAACCTCTACTAGCAGGTTAATGAGCAAAGGTTCCCAAAGTCACATCACACATAGGGAACAAGAGTCCATCGTTTAGTTGGTTCCTATGGTGTGTAAAGTGAAGGCGTAGTTCTACGTTTCGACCCCTGGTTACGCTAAAGGGCTAGTTCAGAGCCTCATGGTGGGGTCTTCATCAGGAAGAGAAATGGAGAGCCTACAAAATAATTGTAACACAAGATTCAGTATTTGTGTGGTGAGATAAGTGATAGTGTACAGGGAGTAGACGTGGGTGGTTACCTACGTCGTCAAAAACGGCCATCAAATGTTCCGTCTGGGAAATCTGGGCTCCCTCGAGCTCCACAGAGTGCTGGAAAGTAATTGAAAGGTGCCATCAGGGCCCTGAGATATAATAATAAAGAAAGGTCGGGGGTTCGAAAAGGGTGGGACTTACTTGGCATGTGGGTTGACACACAGCCGGTGGGCACTGGTGAATAGATCCTCGATGTATCGGTATAGCTTTAAGCTGTAAGAAGAAGGGAGTGGTATTTTAGCATTATGGGTTTAAGCGTACTACCGCACATAGTGAGTAGTGAAGGATGGTCTCATTGATTGGGCTGAAGGTTACCTGAAAAACGGGAACGCACAGCCGTGCTGTATCACCGTCGGCGTCCTGCATCCGAGTGTGCTCGCGGTGCAGGCGCTCAATGCCAGTAACTAATGAAAAAAGGGGCCCGACTCGCGGGTCCAATCAGAGACGAGGCTTGTCATTTCGTTGAAGGGAGCGTCTCGAAAGAGCTCTTGTAGCTCCAAGGGTGGTTAGGAAAGGAGCCAGGGCCTGTCGAGGGATGCGGCCTGTATTCGAGTTAGTACTTAGTCACGGCAGAAATATCCAAGTGTAAAATTTGTCAAAGGAACAGTAATATATACAGTTTTAACATGTAAAAGACCAGACAAAACTAACAGCGCAACATATGCTAGCCAATAGCCAATTCCTGGATGTAACAGTTGTGTGAACACATTACTGAGAATGATTGATGCAGTAAATGAGTAGGAGATGTCCCATGGTCTATTCAGGATTCAATCCCGCCATCTGCGAGAAATTAGCCTCAAGTTCATTTAACCCCTTGCTTATTGTCTGAAACTTTTGCATCCATTTGCATTCCCTTATATCCAGAATCGTATTCAAATTTCCCCCCCGTGGGCCCAGGGAGATTTTCTCAATGACCACCCAGCGAATGGATTCAGGCAAGTGGTTTTTTTTAATGAAATGATCTACCAAAGGGGCCCCTTGAGTAGAACAGCGAATACGACTGCAGTGTTGAAATATGCGGTTTTTTATTTTCTGCTGTGTCTGACCGATATACATAAGGTCACAGGGACACAGAATGGCATAAATCACCCCGCTTGAGTTGCAGTTGGTCAGTGACTTAAGCTCTATTGTGAGTCCGTTGTACTGCATTTGTTTGATCTCCAAACACATTGGGCAGGCTTTGCATTTGGTGCATTTAAAGTGGCCCACTAGTTCTGGTAGATTCCATAGACTGTGAATCGTGGGTGCTGGTGGGGTTCCTAACAAGGAACGCACCACAAAGTCTCTAACATTCCTGGATCTTTTGAAGGCATGCATAGTTGCTGGGTGGTCATTGAGAAAATCTCCCTGGGCCCACGGGGGGGAAATTTGAATACGATTCTGGATATAAGGGAATGCAAATGGATGCAAAAGTTTCAGACAATAAGCAAGGGGTTAAATGAACTTGAGGCTAATTTCTCGCAGATGGCGGGATTGAATCCTGAATAGACCATGGGACATCTCCTACTCATTTACTGCATCAATCATTCTCAGTAATGTGTTCACACAACTGTTACATCCAGGAATTGGCTATTGGCTAGCATATGTTGCGCTGTTAGTTTTGTCTGGTCTTTTACATGTTAAAACTGTATATATTACTGTTCCTTTGACAAATTTTACACTTGGATATTTCTGCCGTGACTAAGTACTAACTCGAATACAGGCCGCATCCCTCGACAGGCCCTGGCTCCTTTCCTAACCACCCTTGGAGCTACAAGAGCTCTTTCGAGACGCTCCCTTCAACGAAATGACAAGCCTCGTCTCTGATTGGACCCGCGAGTCGGGCCCCTTTTTCCATTAGTTACTGGCATTGAGCGCCTGCACCGCGAGCACACTCGGATGCAGGACGCCGACGGTGATACAGCACGGCTGTGCGTTCCCGTTTTTCAGGTAACCTTCAGCCCAATCAATGAGACCATCCTTCACTACTCACTATGTGCGGTAGTACGCTTAAACCCATAATGCTAAAATACCACTCCCTTCTTCTTACAGCTTAAAGCTATACCGATACATCGAGGATCTATTCACCAGTGCCCACCGGCTGTGTGTCAACCCACATGCCAAGTAAGTCCCACCCTTTTCGAACCCCCGACCTTTCTTTATTATTATATCTCAGGGCCCTGATGGCACCTTTCAATTACTTTCCAGCACTCTGTGGAGCTCGAGGGAGCCCAGATTTCCCAGACGGAACATTTGATGGCCGTTTTTGACGACGTAGGTAACCACCCACGTCTACTCCCTGTACACTATCACTTATCTCACCACACAAATACTGAATCTTGTGTTACAATTATTTTGTAGGCTCTCCATTTCTCTTCCTGATGAAGACCCCACCATGAGGCTCTGAACTAGCCCTTTAGCGTAACCAGGGGTCGAAACGTAGAACTACGCCTTCACTTTACACACCATAGGAACCAACTAAACGATGGACTCTTGTTCCCTATGTGTGATGTGACTTTGGGAACCTTTGCTCATTAACCTGCTAGTAGAGGTTTTTCAAGTGTCGATTTGGATGTAACCACTTTGTCACCACACCTTTACCCTGTCCCTTTCACTTACTCACTCACTTTCCCTCCTTTTCTCTGAGAGCACGTCCGATGAATACCTTATGTATTGTTTTGAGTACATGTAGATACTATAATATGTTTTTTTCAATTTTTGCTGCTTTTGGATCAAATCTGACCGTGCATGATCAAAAATGCCAAAATGTTTATAAATGAATAAGTTGTATTTTCATTCCGACTCATCTTTTTTAAAAAAAACTCTATGGTGAGTGTGTGTTTGTTGGAAATCATTTGATACTGTTTCAACTCAGACCAAACCTTATTTATACTGACCTGTGGCGATAGGGGCATGTAAATATGCCCCTATGTCTGAATATTGTGTCATCCAACAGTTTCACCTATGTCTGCTTTGAATTCAGTGGTGTTTTTCGTTTTCAGATAAGCACCCTTTTTATATACAACGGCTCCGATTTTATCGTCGCGGTAGAACTGAAATACTTTTCACTGCATATTGCGATTTTTGTGTTTTTGTAATTTGACTTTTGGTGTTTTTGCACACATATATGTGTATATACATATATATATATATATATATATATATATGCAAGCTCCAGGATGTGTCCATCAGTTTGGTTTGCACTCGACCAACAGCAGCAGAGAGTCGGACTCTCTTTAAGGTACAGGCGGTTGCCGCTTGAATCACTCCGTGCAGGTGTGCCTGACGCGTTTCGAAAGCTCCTCAGCTTTCTCTTCAGAGGCTTTCACGGAGATTCGCGCTCCCAATTTCAACAATGCACGCCCTCCAATGGGAAGATGATGTTGGCTGAGCATTGTGGGAGCGGTAGTTCTTAAAGATGTAGATATGGACTCAGGCAGGGGGGTCCGTCTTGAATCCCTGCTGTTACCCCACATATTCGAAGAGGTGTCTTCTCCTCGAGTGGTCCCCTTCTTTCGGGGAGGTGCACAACCCCGCGGCAGGACGGCCGCGTAAATATGCAAGCTCCAGGATGTGTCCATCAGTTTGGTTTGCACTCGACCACCAGCAGCAGAGAGTCGGACTCTCTTTAAGGTACAGGCGGTTGCCGCTTGAATCACTCCGTGCAGGTGTGCCTGACGCGTTTCGAAAGCTCCTCAGCTTTCTCTTCAGAGGCTTTCACGGAGATTCGCGCTCCCAATTTTAACAATGCACGCCCTCCAATGGGAAGATGATGTTGGCTGAGCATTGTGGGAGCGGTAGTTCTTAAAGATGTAGATATGGACTCAGGCAGGGGGGTCCGTCTTGAATCCCTGCTGTTACCCCACATATTCGAAGAGGTGTCTTCTCCTCGAGTGGTCCCCTTCTTTCGGGGAGGTGCACAACCCCGCGGCAGGACGGCCGCGTAAATATGCAAGCTCCAGGATGTGTCCATCAGTTTGGTTTGCACTCGACCAACAGCAGCAGAGAGTCGGACTCTCTTTAAGGTACAGGCGGTTGCCGCTTGAATCACTCCGTGCAGGTGTGCCTGACGCATTTCGAAAGCTCCTCAGCTTTCTCTTCAGAGGCTTTCACGGAGATTCGCGCTCCCAATTTCAACAATGCACGCCCTCCAATGGGAAGATGATGTTGGCTGAGCATTGTGGGAGCGGTAGTTCTTAAAGATGTAGATATGGACTCAGGCAGGGGGGTCCGTCTTGAATCCCTGCTGTTACCCCACATATTCGAAGAGGTGTCTTCTCCTCGAGTGGTCCCCTTCTTTTGGGGAGGTGCACAACCCCGCGGCAGGACGGCCGCGTAAATATGCAAGCTCCAGGATGTGTCCATCAGTTTGGTTTGCACTCGACCAACAGCAGCAGAGAGTCGGACTCTCTTTAAGGTACAGGCGGTTGCCGCTTGAATCACTCCGTGCAGGTGTGCCTGACGCGTTTCGAAAGCTCCTCAGCTTTCTCTTCAGAGGCTTTCACGGAGATTCGCGCTCCTAATTTCAACAATGCACGCCCTCCAATGGGAAGATGATGTTGGCTGAGCATTGTGGGAGCGGTAGTTCTTAAAGATGTAGATATGGACTCAGGCAGGGGGGTCCGTCTTGAATCCCTGCTGTTACCCCACATATTCGAAGAGGTGTCTTCTCCTCGAGTGGTCCCCTTCTTTCGGGGAGGTGCACAACCCCGCGGCAGGACGGCCGCGTAAATATGCAAGCTCCAGGATGTGTCCATCAGTTTGGTTTGCACTCGACCAACAGCAGCAGAGAGTCGGACTCTCTTTAAGGTACAGGCGGTTGCCGCTTGAATCACTCCGTGCAGGTGTGCCTGACGCGTTTCGAAAGCTCCTCAGCTTTCTCTTCAGAGGCTTTCACGGAGATTCGCGCTCCCAATTTCAACAATGCACGCCCTCCAATGGGAAGATGATGTTGGCTGAGCATTGTGGGAGCGGTAGTTCTTAAAGATGTAGATATGGACTCAGGCAGGGGGGTCCGTCTTGAATCCCTGCTGTTACCCCACATATTCGAAGAGGTGTCTTCTCCTCGAGTGGTCCCCTTCTTTCGGGGAGGTGCACAACCCCGCGGCAGGACGGCCGCGTAAATATGCAAGCTCCAGGATGTGTCCATCAGTTTGGTTTGCACTCGACCAACAGCAGCAGAGAGTCGGACTCTCTTTAAGGTACAGGCGGTTGCCGCTTGAATCACTCCGTGCAGGTGTGCCTGACGCGTTTCGAAAGCTCCTCAGCTTTCTCTTCAGAGGCTTTCACGGAGATTCGCGCTCCCAATTTCAACAATGCACGCCCTCCAATGGGAAGATGATGTTGGCTGAGCATTGTGGGAGCGGTAGTTCTTAAAGATGTAGATATGGACTCAGGCAGGGGGGTCCGTCTTGAATCCCTGCTGTTACCCCACATATTCGAAGAGGTGTCTTCTCCTCGAGTGGTCCCCTTCTTTCGGGGAGGTGCACAACCCCGCGGCAGGACGGCCGCGTAAATATGCAAGCTCCAGGATGTGTCCATCAGTTTGGTTTGCACTCGACCAACAGCAGCAGAGAGTCGGACTCTCTTAAAGGTACAGGCGGTTGCCGCTTGAATCACTCCGTGCAGGTGTGCCTGACGCGTTTCGAAAGCTCCTCAGCTTTCTCTTCAGAGGCTTTCACGGAGATTCGCGCTCCCAATTTCAACAATGCACGCCCTCCAATGGGAAGATGATGTTGGCTGAGCATTGTGGGAGCGGTAGTTCTTAAAGATGTAGATATGGACTCAGGCAGGGGGGTCCGTCTTGAATCCCTGCTGTTACCCCACATATTCGAAGAGGTGTCTTCTCCTCGAGTGGTCCCCTTCTTTCGGGGAGGTGCACAACCCCGCGGCAGGACGGCCGCGTAAATATGCAAGCTCCAGGATGTGTCCATCAGTTAGGTTTGCACTCGACCAACAGCAGCAGAGAGTCGGACTCTCTTAAAGGTACAGGCGGTTGCAAACCAAAGATTGAAGGCAGAGACAACACCAAATATTTACTTCAAAGAGAAAACTCATGGATATAAAGATTGTGTACACAGAAACCACACGGACTTAATGAAAGGACAGAATTCTCATGTTACTTGTAAATTTGCTCCAGTGCCTTTACTTGGTACATCTCTGTTTATATACACTGTGATACTCACACCCCACAACATGTACGATGTGACCATGATATAGCTCATCACACTAAGTTACACTTTCGTTCTCTCTTTTTACACAAAACCGAGGTTCGCGACTGCTATGAGACACCTAATATGTTATGTCATTTTAGTTTGCTAGCATTTATTTCACTGGCTAACAACACTTTATTAAATGAAATATCATCGATAGTCAGAAGTTGCAGGCAGATCCCGAAGTAGAGGTCCAACACAAGCCGGTAACACCATAGTCTTTTTTTAGTTACTAGCGATCACGTGACCGCGATCGGTTTTGAAAGTACAAACACAACGGCAACATTGTTGCCGAAGACACAAGGAACCAGAATGAAGCCGCGTAGCGGTCATTCGGACCAACGTTCTCTAAACCACAGGTTAGTGTGCCAAAAGCTAAGCTATCCAACTTTGCTTAGTACCCAACGGTTACACCTAGTTAGCATATGCTAATCCTTGCCGCCCTCCGAGGAACCCTCATCTACCGGCCCCCTGGACCCCGCGGACCCTTCGCCAACTCCATCACGGATATTATCTCCCCGCAGGCCATCGCATCCACCAACTACACCCTGCTGGGAGACCTCAACTTCCACCTCGACAATCAACTGGACCCCAACACCACATCCCTCCTGGACAACCTCCACAACATTGGACTCCGCCAGATCGTGACCGAGCCCCGCACTCAGCAGGACACACCCTCGACGAACCCTCTTCACTACAGGAAACTCCATCACCTTCAGCCACACCACCAAACTCCCATGGACCGACCATTGTTGCGTCCACTTCACCTTCAGAACACCCACCATCCACAGACACTAGCACCTGCTTCCACAAAGAAACTGGACCAAAATCACCGATGACCAGCTCACCTCCTCACTCAACAACTCCACCCCAACCATCGCGGAAAACGACGACCCCAACACCGCAGCCCGAACACTGCATAGATGGATCTCGGACAGCACCAACACCATAGCCCCCCTCAAGAAAAACAAAACCCGTGCCAAGAAAGCCAGATGGTTTACCACCGAACTGCGAGAGTCCAGGCGCACATGCCGCCGCCTTGAAAAGGCCTGGAGAAACACCAAATCCACACAAGCCCACAACAACTTCAGAGCCGCCACCAACGCCCACCATCAACTCATCAGAGAAACGAGGAAAAAAGCGATTGAAGACAGAATCTCCACCCACGCACACAACAGCAAGGAACTCTTCAGCATCATCAAGGAGTTCGCCCAACCCACCAGCGAGTCTACCGACATCCCTCCCTCACAAGACCTCTGCGAAAAACTCAGCATCTTTTTCCACCACAAAATCAAGAGCATCTACGACAACTTCGACAAAGACAACCAACACACTGAACCCTCACCAACCACCCCCGACACCCGGAAACCAGCGATTGATGACTGGACAGCCCTCACCACCGAAGACACACTGAAGACAATGAAGTCAATCCACTCAGGGGCCCCCACAGACCCCTGCCCCCACCACATCTTCAACAGAGCCGCCAACACCATCGCACCCATGCTCCGCCAAACCATAAACCGCTCCCTGGCGACCGCCTCGTTCCCCGATGACTGGAAACACGCCGAGGTCAACCCCCTCCTAAAGAAACCCTCAGCGGACCCCACCGACCTAAAAAACTACAGACCCATCTCCCTGCTCCCGTTCCCAGCGAAAGTCATCGAGAAAGCCATCAACAGCCAACTCGCCACATTCATTGAAGAACACAACATCCTCGACTCACCCCAATCCGGCTTCAGAAAAAAACACAGTACGGAAACCGCCCTCCTCGCCGCAACAGATGACATCCGCACCTTACTGGTCAAAGGAGAAACAGTAGCCCTCATCCTCCTCGACCTATCAGCGGCGTTCGACACAGTCTCCCACCGCACCCTAATACGCAGACTCTACGATGCAGGAATCCAGGACAAGGCCCTCGACTGGATCTGCTCCTTCCTCTCCGGCAGGATGCAGCGGGTCAGACTCCCCCCTTTCCTCTCGGACCCCACACCGATCACCTGCGGAGTCCCCCATGGCTCCTCCCTCAGCCCGGCGCTCTTCAACGTCTACATGGCTCCACTTGCCCCCATCGTCAGAACCTACGGACTCAACATCGTGTCATATGCAGACGACACCCAGCTCATCCTCTCCCTATCCAACGAGCCCAACACCGCCAGACGCAACTTATGAGAAGGCATGGAAGCCGTCGCCAAATGGATGAAAAACAGCTGCCTTCAACTAAACACCAACAAAACAGAAGTACTCATCATGGGCCCAAACCCCGACGCCTGGAGCGACACCTGGTGGCCCACCGCCCTCGGAAACCCGCCAACCCCCACAGACCACGCACGCAACCTGGGAATCATCCTGGACTCCGAGCTCAAAATGGACCGCCAGATCAACTCTGTCTCATCTTCCTGCTTCCACACCCTCCGCCTCCTTCGTAAGACCTTCGAATGGATCCCCCTCGAACACCGAAAGACAGTCACTCACGCCCTGGTCACCAGCAGACTCGACTACGGCAACGCACTCTACGCCGGAATAAACAAAAACCTCATCCGCAAGCTACAGAACATCCAGAACGCCGCCGCAAGACTGGTCCTCAACCTGCCAAAACACTGCCACATCTCCCAGCACCTGCACACACTCCACTGGCTCCCCGTCGAGGCGAGAATCACCTTTAAGATGCTCACCCACGCACACAAGGCCCTCCACGGCACCGGACCAGCATACCTGAACAGCCGACTCAAATTCCACGCACCCCAAAGGACCCTACGATCAGCCCAGCTTTCCTACGCCGTGGTCCCCCGCACCAGAATGACCAGATCGGGAGGCCGCTCCTTCTCCTTCCTCGCGGCCAAAGCATGGAACGCCCTTCCGCTCCACCTCAGACAGACAACATCGCTCCCCATCTTCGCAAGAAACCTCAAAACCTGGCTCTTCGACAGACCCCCTCCTTGATGGAATGGAACCTGCACCCCCCCACCCACCCCCACCCCTAGCGCCTTGAGACCCTTAAGGGTGAGTAGTCGCGCTTTAACAAACTCCTGATTGATTGATTGATTGATCCATGTCTAGCGTTTCAACATAGAATACATAAAGACAGGCATGTAAGTCGTTTCTCCGTATTTTATTCTTTGTTCGTTACATAACACTGAAACATGTTACATGTAAACAAACGATTATGTTTGGGTCAGTACAATCGGTTTTTCAACATTAGTTATTTCATGTCACACAAACACATGCTCTACGTTTAGAAATAAGTGGTATTTATATGTTTTTCTCAACAGTGTTATTCCCTGATGAAGGGCTCGAAGTGCAGCCCGAAATGCATTGGATATTATGTACAATAATGATGCCTTATTGATGCAAATGTGAAATCACACAAAGGAATTTAACATGTTCAAATGAATTTTTGTTGAAAAAGAAAAAGTTTACAAATAAATCAAGCAACAGCATGAACTAAACTGTGTGGAATCCTCTGATTATCCAAGAGGAGAAAAAGTGTTCCCAAAGGGATGGTCCCAGTGACCCACTGGAATCACGTTTTCGATAGTTACTTAAAGGCGTTTTTAGGGGTAATAGCGCCACCTACGGTGAACCTAATCAAAATAAACCCACAAAGTCAAACAGCTGTGCATCCACCCAAGACTCTACTAAACTTACTATGTAACACAAAAAAGTTGCACAGTATACTATAAGTCTCACTTTATAATATAATCATTTTGGTACTACTTCATGAATTATATATTAAAATGAATAATGTCTCAAACAATTTAAAATTATTAAATATAACTTTATTCTTCTGATTCTTTTTCAAAATTTAATAAAACTTCTAACATAATATTGTCCGGAATTTCCTCATAATCATTAGTACATGATTCTATTTGTTCCAAACATTCTAGTAACTGTTGGTCCAAAGAGTCATCCATGAAATTAAATTCATCTTTTTGTTCTTCTGGATTTTCCACCTTTACTTCAAAAGAAATAACAGTTGATTATTTTTCTCCTTCCATTTTCTTTCTGAAAATTGCATAAAAATAACTATATCAGTAGAGTTAGGGTACTATTGGGTTTAAGTTCAGAAAGGTACTTCTGAGTTTTTAACAGTGAAGTAATTTTTGGGCAGTGTATGGTTTCAGGCAGGAAGTAGAACTATTAAAAAGTGCATGTGATGAAGCCTAAGTAAATTTATAATTATACCAGAGAAGCCTAACTCAATCCATAATTATAACAGAGAAGTCTATCTCAATCTCTAACTCTTACAGAGGGACAGTATATAACTATCAGAAAACGTTTTCCCAAATTAACTTAAAGTGTACAACATAGTTCCCCTTCAAAATTAACAACTTACCTTTTTCAAAGTAGTTGAAGTTTTCTGTCAAAATTCTTTCCAAATGTACCTCAGGTAGTATTAGTCAAAATGGCTGTGTTTCCCTCTCATTTTTCATATATATTCATGTACTTACCCAATCAAATGTCAGCACATAAAAGTACAAAATGTAAGTAACATTTTAATTGGTTGTAAATTCCAACAGTTTCATATGTGTTTTTGTCATGTAATTTACCTCAGGATATTTAGACAGGGCTACAGCCTAAATGGCTCAATGGAATACCACCAAATTTGGGTAAATGGTAGGGACTGCTATGTAGTAGGGCCTATTCTATATTTGGTGAATGTGTCTCCTGTGGTTTTTATGAAAATTAACTTCCCACATTTTTTTAGGGAGCGCTTACCGGTGCGCGCTCCGGTACGCGCACAGGGAGCGCTACGGGAGTCTGCCATCTTGTGTTTCGGTACAATTGAGACAGAAGATGGAGGACAAACAACATTGGGAATGGGTAGAAGGGGGCACGGTAGACAGCCCCTGACCCCCTAGGTTTTCTGAGGGGGGCTTAGGATGCTTATGTAGGCCCAAAAATCATTTTTTGGAAAACCTTTCGCGGGGGAGCGCCCGGTACGCGCACCAGGGAGCACACCGGGGAGCGCACCGGGGAGCGCACCAGGAAGCGTACCGGGGAGCGTACTTTGGTGAAAAATAGTGAAAAAAGTTAGAGTAAAATAATCATTTTGAGTGATCAGAGGTAGGGTAGCCCTGAAAAGAGCTTTTGGGTTCTGTGTCTGATTTATGTACCTGCAAGTAGGTTCCAATGCACAGTCTTAAATTCAGGAGGAATATTCTATTCCCCTCCTCTGAGAAGTGCACATCATCTCCTCTGTAGATATCTTGCATGTTGTAACGCAAGTTATTGTTGTATATTGAACCCATTCCATAGTCTCTCATGTAAGCAGAAACAGATTTATTCACATGTTTCCGTGCTTTCTCACATTGTGGACAAAATTGGTTGGACCAGTTCCATTTCTGTCTTTGACATATATTGGAATATACCAAGGCAGTTTGTGGAAAAAGTGTCATCAATTGATCAAAGGTGTCCTTTAAAAGCATTTCCAGACCTACCCCAGTTAAAGTGCCCAAGTCATTTCCAACACAGTGCACTATTAAGAGGTCAGGGTTTGGCAGATGCAAAAAGGTTTTCACCAATGGTATCAATTGCTGACATCTCAATCCTCTCTGGCCAATCCACTTGATTTCCACATTTGATAAATCAAGGTTGTGAACATTTCTGCTAGCTGCATACCTTTGAGCCCAGTGGATGTAGCTATGTCCAATAATCCAGACAGAATACATGGTGAGAGAAGGTTCTGGTGCAGTCAGATGAAGTGTGGGAATGAAATGGCAGTTGGAACAGCAGGTGTTTACAAAGAAATAATTGTGGAGTTTCCCTGCTCTTGAATCACAAGCAATGATTGGTGGATTTAGATAGTTGAAAACTAAAAGTTAGAGTGCATGGTTGTGTTTTGTGAAAGAAGCAATTTGAATGGTTAAGAAAAAGTCAATTAAAGCAATAATGCACCGGATAAGCTGGTGTATTGAGAGGTCAAACATCCTTGCTGACTTCATTTGCAACATTGTAGAATAAACATTTGAACCTGAGAGTTCAGTTAGGAGGGAGTTGCTATGGTAACAGGTAGAAAGGTCTGAGAGGGGGAAGGGTGTTGGTTTGAAAATAGTGAGGGAAGAGTTTTGATTGGTTGAAATGAGGCATATGTGTGTAGAATTAGAGGTTTTCTGTGCCAGTCATGGTTGCAGTGTCTTGAGTGCATATCTTTTGCTCTGCTAAAGAGAAATTGGTGTGTGTGTCTGACACTGTTCGTAATCTCCCAAAGCATTTGTAAAGGTAAGTAATGATTCATTTAATTTAGATAGAGACTTGTTTGCTCTATGGAGAAGATTTGGAAGCAGATAGTGAAGTTTCAGTAGTGAAATTGAATGCTTGTACATAGGACATGTGCTGTGCTTGTAAAAAGTTATTTAAAAAACGATTTTGGGGTAAAAGAATGGCTTTTATATTTTTGAGAAGCAATTAATAGTGTCTGCCTCATTAAATAAATATATTTAAACCTTTCACAATGATGTCACCTGCGTTACCTTTGATTAGGAAGCAGATTGAGCTTCTTTCTTGTTGGTTTGTATCATGTTCTTTGATAATGCTTGGTAAATAGATTTTGCTGCATAGAGGAATTGCATTATGTTAAATTGAGAAGTTTCACTAGTGACATGGAATGCTTGTACATAGGACCTGTGCTGTGTTTCTAAAATGTTATTTAAAAAACGATTTGGGGGTAAATGGATGGCTTTTATATTTTTGAGAAGGAATTAATAGTGTTTGCCTCATTAAATAAATATATTTGAACCTTTTAGAATGATGTCACTTGCATTCCCTCAGATTAGGAAGCAGATTGAGATTCTTTCTTTTTGGTTTGTGGCATGTTTTTTGGAAATGCTTGATATTAACATATGCAAGATAGAGGAATTGTCTTTTGTGAAATAGTGAAGTTTCAGTAGTGAAATTGAATGCTTGTACATAGGACCTCTGCTGTGTTTTTAAAATGTTATTTAAAAAACGATTTTAGGGTAAAAGAATGGTTTTTATTTTTGAAAAGGAATTAATATGCCTCATTAAATAAATATATTTGAACCTTTAACAATGATGTCACTTGCATTACCTCAGATTAGGAAGCAGATTGAGGTTCTTGAATTGTGATGTGAAAAACGATTTTGGGGCAAATGATTGTTTTTTACATTTTTGAGAAGGAATAAATAGTGTAGATGAGGTGAGGCCTGTCCAGGGGTGCAGATGAGGTGAAGTCTGTTCAGGGTTGCAGATGAGGTGAGACTTGTATAGGGGTGCAGAGTGTTGGGATTTAGATCGGGCCGCACCTCAGTCCTCTCTCTATGCGCATGCTGATGTCCACACCCCTCCCTCCTTGACCCTTGTGATCGCATTTAACGGAGCGGGACCGGGCATTCAATGCTTGGTTTTGAAACCGGTCACGTTGTCTTTCCTTGTGACCGTGCTGTATGGGATTGTTCTGCTGAGTTCGTGTTTTCGCTCAGGGACTATTTTGGATGACAGAGCGAGTCTTCGTTCTGGAAAGGAAGAACACTTCGAATTCCGGATCTGTATTAAGGACGTTGGAGCGCTGGGTATTACAAGTGACTTTAAAACTTGCTCCACATTTGCGTTGGATTCTGTACACGGATGCGTGCGGACACTGGAAACACGCCGGTGCATTCATTTCCGGGTGTTGGATTTCTCTCGGCGTCCTTGTGTGAAATTAAGGTTCTTTTACGAACCAGCTGCTAGTTGGCGTTTTGCTTCATTTTTCCTTTTGTGGCCACTGATTTTTCGGGAAGTTTGGGGAAGCGGGATGTTTATTTTGCACGCATCATTTGGAAAGGGTTTTTTTCAGTCAGAAGACTTTTTCCCGTAATGTGCATAACAATACGAGGAAACTCTCCTAGAGTGGTGTTCACTCTTGAAGGCTCCAGTCCAGGTTAAGAGGAACGGAGTCTCCGATACAGCACTGCTGAAGCCCTCCTCGGAAGGTGAAGGGGTTGTTGTTGGTACTGATAATGGTATGTGCATAGAGAGAGAGAGTCCAGGAGTGAATTCTTATCATTGTTCTTTCTGTTTATCTCTCCTCTGCAGGGTGCGAGGTTCTTTCTATACCCCTTGAGATTAATGAGAGCTGGCTGGAGACTTACTGGGTTCTCTGAAGCCTTCTTCCTCCCCGGGTTTGTTATTTTTACCCTTCCCTCTCTCCTGGCTCAGGCTGTAGTGTGCATTGGTATCTATATTGCGGACTGCAGTCTGTGCGGGGGTAGAGAGAGGGGAATATCGTCGCTCCTGCAGCGTGGTTCCCAGTGGGTGACAATTTGACAGAAAACCAAGCCCACGAATAGTTGCGCTGCCCGAGCGAGGATGGACATTGATAAGGCTGAGGATAGTGGGCAGGTAGAGAGGGTCCCCACCATGCAGGAATTAATGGGAGCTATTACTGCTTTACAGATGCAATTGCAGGACCTAAAACAGGAGAACCAGGGGTTACGTCAGGAGTTAAACATGGCTAGGTCACGAGATCAGGGAAGTTGGGGAAGGGAAAACCCTTGCTGCAACCGCTACCTTTCAGTATGACAGAGGAGCTGGAAGTAGCGCCGCTCCTATGACTGTTAACGTCACTACTCCTACTCCTGTTCTTCTCGCTGTTCCTGAACGCTTTACTGGGGATTCAAATAAATTTGCAGTCTTTATGAATCAGTGCCATCTCCATTTTTTGTGCAGACTTACATCCTTCCCGAATGATTCCGCCAACGTGGCGTTTGTGATCTCTTATTTAGCAGGGACGGCTGCTACCTGGGCTGTGCCTTTAGTGGAGAATGATGACCCTGTGTTGAATAATTATGACTTATTCAAGGAAATGATGCATGGCCTTTTCGCTAAACATGCGTTCATGCAAGCTAGTGATGCTGAGCTATTGAAGTTACGACAGGGAAAATAAGATCTGCTTACTTATGTGTCTACCTTCAATAGATTGGTGTCTGAGACGCATTGGCCTTCAGACAAGAGAACCTCGTTATTTTATATGGGGTTATGCGAGGAATTAAAAGATGTGGTCTCCCAGGTGGTTAATCCTCCGTCAGATTGTACAGAGTTTATTGATCTGGTTGTGAAGTTGAATCACAGGTTGTTGGAAAGGAAGGGAGAAAGATCTAGACACTTCGTGTCGATACCCCTGCCTATTCGGAGTGAGTTACGGGGTTCTGGGGGGGAACTAAAACAGACACCCGAACCGATGGAGATTGGTGGAGTAAGGGGACCCTTGAGTTCAGTAGAGAAGGAAAGGCGTCGGTCCAACAATCTGTGTTTATATTGTGGACATGGGGGACATTATGCAAGGGACTGTCCTGTAAAACCTTCTTATGAGCCTTCTCGTAAGGCTGTGGCTTGTGTGCACAGGGAAGCAGTGGTGAAGGACACCAAGGTTCAATGTACTCCTTATCAGATACTCGGCATCGTGAAGAGGGTTCCCAGACACTTTACCATCACGGTTTGTTTGGTTATCTCAAATAACCCTAGGGCTCCGGTTTCAGCATTGTTGGACTCCGGTGCTACGGGGAATTTTATGGATATCAAGTTGGCTGAAAGAATCGGTGTTCCCTGGGTTTACAAAGAACAGCCGGAGCCAGTGCGTGCCATAGACGGTACTGAATTGTCTTCTGGTACGATTACGCGGCAGACTGAACCCCTGTGTATGGTCGGTGACAATGGTCATTCTGAAGAAAAAAGATTTGATTTGATTGATGCTCCTTCCTTTGGAGTTGTTTTGGGAGTACCGTGGTTGCAGACACACAATCCCAAAATAGACTGGATATGGAGAACGGTGACTCTTGACTCTGTTCACTGTTTGCAGAGTTGTTATAAGGTAGCCACGGATTGGATAACACCATTGACTTGTTCTGTGGGTACTGGTGGGAACAGAGAAGAGGAGTCGGGGGTCCCTGAAACCTATTCGGTCTTTAGTGAAGTGTTTGATAAAGGAAAGGCTAGAGAACTTCCCCCTCACCGACCTTTTGATTGTCGGATTGATTTGATGCCAGGGGCTACGCTACCTTGTAGTAGTGTCTATGCTTTGTCGGGCCCCGAAGAACAGCATTTGAAGGAGTACATCGAAGAGATGTTGGAGAAAGGATTCATTCGTCCCTCCTCTTCGCCTGTGTCATCGGCTATCTTCTTCATTCCGAAGAAGGAGGGTGGCCTTCGGGCATGTGTGGACTATAGAGCGCTCAACAAGGGTACGATTAAGAACAAGTACCCTCTTCCCTTGATACCTGTGTTACTTGATCAACTGAAGCATGCAACGGTATTCACTAAACTTGATCTCAGAGGTGCTTACCATCTCATTCGCGTCCGTGAAGGCGATGAATGGAAAACTGCCTTCCGGACCAAATTCGGCCTTTATGAGTATTGCGTTATGCCTTTTGGGCTATGTAACGCTCCCGCTGCTTTTCAGTTTTTTATTAACGAGGTGTTGAGGGAATATTTGGATTTGAGCGTCATAGTCTATATTGACGATATCCTTGTGTTCTCTAATACTGTAGAGGAACACGAAGTCCATGTTGGGCAGGTGTTACAGCGCCTGAAAGAACATCAGTTGTACGTCCGACTAGAGAAGTGTAGTTTTCACACATCCAAGGTGGAGTTTTTGGGGTTTGTGATTTCAGCAGAGGGGATCATGATGGATCCCAAGAAAATAGAAGCTATCACTTCTTGGCCGTCACCAACTTGTGTGAGAGACATCCAGGTTTTACTTGGGTTCGCCAATTTCTATCGGCGGTTTATCTCACACTTTTCAGAGATCATAGCCCCATGACGGTGTTGTTAAGGAAGGGAGTACCTTTTGTTTGGTCAGACCATGCTCAATCAGCTTTGGATCTGTTGATTGAAAGGTTCACTTTGGCACCTGTTTTGGTTCACCCTGATCCTATATTGCTTTTTTTTGTTGAGGCGGATGCCTCCTTGTGCGCCGTGGGAGGGGTGTTGTCCCAGAGAGATGTGAAGAACGGATACATGCATCCAATTGCCTATTTTTCTAAAACCCTGTTGCCAGCGGAAAGGAATTAGACCGTGGCCGAGCGTGAATTATTGGCCATTAAACTATCTTTTGAGGAGTGGCGTCATCATTTGTGGGGTGCTCGGCATCCAATAACGATTTTCACTGATCATAAGAACTTAGAGTTCTTCCGTTCCGCGCGGGCTTTAACCCCTCGCCAGATGCGGTGGGTTTCTTTTTTTAATGAGTATGATTTTATCATCACCTACAAGCCCGCAGTGCAGCAACTAAAGTCGGATGCATTGTCCCGTATCCATGTGAACCAAACCGACCAGATTGTAGAGAAAGAGAAGGGTTCATTCATTGCTCCGGACAGGATAGTGGGCAGCATTTCCACTGAAGACTTTAAGGAGTTGGTTCAGCCAAGGATGGGAAAGATAGATCTTAAACCTTGGCTGTCTCAACCATTGTTTTCCATAAAGAACGGGCTGTTGTATCATGAGGACAAATTGTTTATTCCCCCTGACCTTCGGGATAGGGTTTTGGAATGGTGCCATTCTTCATCTCTAGCTGGGCACCCTCGTACGAACAAAACCATGGAGTTTTGTTTGCGGTGGTTTTGGTGGGAGTCAGTGGCAAGAGATGTACAGTCTTATGTTAAGGCCTGTCCTGTGTGCGCTATAAATAAACCGACCCATACTAAACCTTCTGGGTTGTTGCATCCTCTCCCGGTTCCCAACGCTCCATGGCAAACAATAAGTATGGATTTTGTGACCGACTTACCCTTAGAGTCTGGATTCACAGCCATATTAGTAGTAGTGGATTCGTTTACCAAGATGGCGCATTTTGTGCCTTTAGCTAAGTTGCCCACAGCTGGGGAATTGGCTCTGATCTTTGTGTCTTCCGTGGTACGCTTGCATGGATTGCCTTTGGCTATTGTGTCAGATAGGGGGGCTCAGTTTATATTCCATTTCTGGACTGAGTTGTGTGCTGCTTTACGGATGAAACTGTGTCTGTCATCCGCATATCATCCTCAATCGGATGGTCAGACTGAGCGCACCAATCAGACCATGGAACAATATCTGAGGTGTCTTGTAACATCATTGTCATGCAGTTGGGTTGTGGCTCTTCCTCTGGCTGAATTCGCATATAACAACAGTGTGCATTCAGCTGTTGGAATGAACCCTTTCTTTTGTTCCATGGGGTTTCACCCCAGAGCGATCCCTATTCAACCCTCAGGCCAGGTATCTGCGGTGAACACATTGGGGCTCTCATTGGTTCAGATTTGGAACATGGCATTGGAACATCTAGAGAGGGCCAAGGTTGACATGAAGAAGCAGGCAGACAAACATAGGGGCTCTGCTCCTTCTTACCAGGTGGGGGATAAGGTGTGGCTTTCCACAAAGAATTTAAGACTAGGGGGGTCTCGAAAACTACAGCCTAGGTTTGTGGGTCCTTTTTCTATCATTAAAGTGGTGAATCCCGTGGCAATGAAATTGGGGTTACCAGATGAGTACGGGATTCATCCTGTTTTTCATACCTCCCTTTTGAAACCATACACAGCTACCACGCAGGTCTTGCCCCCCCCTCCCCCTGTGGTGGTAGGTAAGGATGAGGAGTTCGAAGTTAGTGCTATCTTGGATTCCAGAAGAAGGGGTGGGAAACTCATGTACTTGATTGACTGGAAGGGTTATCCCCCTGAGGATCGTACTTGGGAGGCAGCAAGCGGGGTGCATGCCCCTAGGCTAGTGAGGCTTTTCCATTTACGCCACCCATCCAAGCCCCGTCCCGTAGGGAGGCCTTTGCGGGGAGGTACTGTTGGGATTTAGATCGGGCCGCACCTCAGTCCTCTCTCTATGCGCATGCTGATGTCCACACCCCTCCCTCCTTGACCCTTGTGATCGCATTTAACGGAGCGGGACCGGACATTCAATGCTTGGTTTTGAAACCGGTCACGTTGTCTTTCCTGGTGACCGGTCTGTATGGGATTGTTCTGCTGAGTTCGTGTTTTCGCTCAGGGACTATTTTGGATGACAGAGCGAGGCTTCGTTCTGGAAAGGAAGAACATTTCGGATTCCGGATCTGTATTAAGGACGTTGGAGCGCTGGGTATTACAAGTGACTTTAAAACTTGCTCTGGATTTGCGTTGGATTCTGTACGCGGCTGCGTGCAGACACTGGAAACACGCCGGTGCATTCATTTCCGGGTGTTGGATTTCTCTCGGCGTCCTTGTGTGAAATTAAGGTTCTTTTACGAACCAGCTGCTAGTTGGCGTTTTGCTTCATTTTTCCTTTTGTGGCCACTGATTTTTCGGGAAGTTTGGGGAAGCGGGATGTTTATTTTGCACGCATCATTTGGAAAGGGGTTTTTCAGTCAGAAGACTTTTTCCCCTAATGTGCATAACAATACGAGGAAACTCTCCTAGAGTGGTGTTCACTCTTGAAGGCTCCAGTCCAGGTTAAGAGGAACGGAGTCTCCGATACAGCACTGCTGAAGCCCTCCTCGGGTAAGAAGGTGAAGGGGTTGTTGTTGGTACTGATAATGGTATGTGCGTAGAGAGAGAGAGTCCAGGAGTGAATTCTTATCATTGTTCTTTCTGTTTATCTTTCCTCTGCAGGGTGCAAGGTTCTTACTATACCCCTTGAGATTAATGAGAGCTGGCTGGAGACTTACTGGGTTCTCTGAAGCCTTCTTCCTCCCCGGGTTTGTTATTTTTACCCTTCCCTCTCTCCTGGCTCAGGCTGTAGTGTGCATTGGTATCTATATTGCGGACTGCAGTCTGTGCGGGGGTAGACAGAGGGGAATATCGTCGCTCCTGCAGCGTGGTTCCCAGTGGGTGACAATTTGACACAGAGGAAGAGTGTAGTGGGAGAGAAGCCTGTCTTGGGGTGCAAAGGAGGTGAGGTTTGTGTCTAAGAATGTAGTGGGGGAGAGGCTTCATGAAGTCCAGTCCACTGCATTCTTAGACACAGGCCTCACCACCTCTGCTACCCTGGACAGGCCTCACCTCCTCTGCGCTTCTGGAGAGGCCTCACCTCATCTGCACAATCTGCTTTCTAATCTGAGGAAACACAGGAGAAACTTGCAATCATGTACACAGTATCTAAACCTTGTGAATAATGTAAAAGCAATTCATGAGCTGTAAATCAATTTGTACATAACATTTAAAAAACAGAGCATAGGTCATATGTACAAGTATTTCATTATACTACTGAAACCTCACTTTTTTACAAAATACAATTTCTTTATGCACTAACATTTTTTTCCAAGTATTATTAAGAAATATGACACAAAGGAAGAATAAAAAAGCTTAATGTGCTTCTTAATCTGGTAAATAGATTTTGCTGCATAGAGGAATTGCTTTATGTAAAATTGAGAAGTTTCACTAGTGACATGGAATGCTTGTACATAGGACCTGTGCTGTGTTTGTAAAATGTTATTTAAAAAACGATTTTGGGGAAAATGGATGGCTTTTATATTTTTGAGAAGAAATTAATAGTGTTTGCCTCATTAAATAAATATATTTGAACCTTTTAGAATGATGTCACCTGCGTTACCTCAGATTAGGAAGCAGATTGAGGTTCTTTCTTGTTGGTTTGTGGCATGTTTTTTGGAAATGCTTGATATCGACATATGCAAGATAGAGGAATTGTCTTTTGTGAGTATTGAGTATTTGGCGGAGAAAGAACCAAACAGTACAGATATTTTGAAGACAAACATGTTGGATACATACTATCCAAATAGAAGTACTCACCTTGAGAACACTTGTTTGTATGAAGTTCTGCAAAACTATAATTATAAGAGGAACATCACAGACGATATCAATAATGGAAAATATACTGTCATTGGGTATGAAGGATGTCTAGTGAAGCAGAGAAAAGGACATTTGATTAATCATCGAAAATTGAGTTGCGAATCTCCAGACAAAAGAGAATTTTACTATTTAGCTCTTTTGCAACTCTTTAAGCCATGGCGTACAGAAGAGGAACTACTTGGAGATTTTCTCTGTTACGAAGATTGTTTTAATGCAACCAAGGATACCATAGAATGTCCAGTTTTTCCAAATTATCTGCAAATGTTGAACGAAGAAATACAGCAAGAAGCCACAATTGCCGAAGAGATTGCTAGAAACAGTTCTCAAGACAGTCAGAGTTCTACTTCATTGAGTCAGGATCCACTAGGAGGACCAATTATCCAAAATGAAGCTGCCACTGCCATGGATGAGGTGGAAAGAGCTATGGAACAAGCTCAAGAGGATGTAGTTAACTTAGAAGATTTGGTAAAGCAACTAAACATTGAGCAGAAAAAGATATATGACGAAGTCACAGAACAGATTGAACATGGATTCAGACATGAGAAAAAAGAGTGCTCATGTACATCATTTAAACCTGTCCGACTGTACGTAAGTGGAGAAGCGGGAACAGGAAAAAGTTTTCTGATTAAAGCAATTGCAACTTATCTGCAGAAAAGGACTGAATCACCGCTGTCTTGTGTTGTAACTGCTCCAACTGGACTGGCAGCACATAACATTAAAGGGATTACTCTACATCGTTTACTGATGCTGCCAGTTGAGCATGATAATAAATTGCATTACAACAAGTTATCTGGAGATGCGTGTTCTGAAGTTTCCAGAGTCCTGAAGAAAATGAAACTTCTTATCATTGATGAAGTAAGCATGGTCTCAAATCTAATGCGTGCTTTTGTGCATTTGAGAATGCAAGAAATTCTTAGAACAGAGTATGATGTGTTATTTGGAGGAAAACACATTATTGTTTTTGGAGATCTATTGCAGTTGACTCCAGTAAAATGACAACCAGTGTTTAAAATGCTTACACATGAAGATACCAGGAAGTCCCATGGAAGCATTGGAAACATTAGTATATGGTTAAATTTCAAATATGCAGAACTGTTTCAAAATATGCGACAGGCAAAGGATGAAGATTATAAAAAAATTCTACAAGATATAAGAATCGGAAAAGTAAGCGAGCATGATAAAGAAGCTTTACATGCACGATTAATTTCAAATTTGTATCCAAATGAAAACATTCCATCTTCAACAACAAAATGTTAAAGTTAGAAAATGAAGAGATTGTGACACTAGAAGCAATAGATAAAATTGAGCATATGGGAGCAACAATTATTTTGCCAGAAAATTTGAAATCAAAATTGGATTCATTAGTGAAGAGTATATCTGGTTTTGAAAAGACTCTGAATGTGTGTTTTAATTGTCGTATTATTTTGAGAAGGAATTTAAATGTTGAAAGAGGTCTGGTAAATGGAGCAATGGGTCATGTTGTTGATTTTGTGAATTATAGAAATAGAGATGGAATTGAATTTTTAAAAATTAAATTTGATGGCATTGAGCAAGTACAACAAATCAGTCGTTGTTCTGCTAGATTTTTGATTGTAAAAGACTTATATGTTCGCCGAAAACAGTTTCCTGTTTGTTTGGTATATGCGGTGACAATTCATAAATCTCAAGGTTTAAGTGTAGATAGTGCTTTGGTGAACATTGGAAGTTCTGAGTTTAAAGAGGGTATGGCATATGTGGCATCATCACAAGTCAGAACTTTATCAGGATTGTACTTGATTAAGTGTGATGAGACAAAGATTTGTGCAGATCTGGATTGTGTTAAAGAATACAATAGGTTAAGAAGAGAGTATGCTCCACATTTGCCACAATATCCTCTGTTTGAAAAACGTGTGGTAGGCCGAAAAAGAAGAAATGAGAATAATTGCAGTGAGGTAGTCGCAAAAAGACAAAAAGTAGATGAAAATGTAATTGAAAACAGAAAGAAAAAGGATTCTGATGAAAATGTTGTTGGATTTAGTTTGAAAACAGTTCTGGTGTCAACTGCTATGCTAATGTAGTGGTTAATGTTGTTTTTTTCTTCAAACTTTACAAGAACAGATTGTTGAAAATCAGGATCAAAGATTGTGCGGTTTATTGAATTCTGTGTTTGAGAAATGTAGCAGTGATAGAGCAAAAATAGAAAGTGGAACAGAAATTCGAAATATTTTAAACATATGTTCTGGTCAAGATACATTTTCACAGAACATTCAGCAGGATTGTCAGGAATGTTTAATGTATATGTTTGGTGTTTTAGAAGATGAAGGTGTAGATGTAGAAAATCTTTTTAGCCTTTCTTATCAATGGCAGCATGACTGCGACAATTGTAGTTTATCAAGTACTACTAGAATAGACACTGAAAGATTTATATATTTGACTTTACCAGACTGTAAATCAGTGTCATTTAATAATCTAGTTAAAGCAGCTGATCATAATATGGTGTGTACCCAATGTAAGTGTCCAATGCTGATCACATTATTTATACAAACTTATGGTCAGTATGTCATTTTAGTTTTCCAACGATGTAGACCTGATGGAACTAAATTGACAACTTGTATCAAAAATTTTGTGGCTTCTCAGTTATCAATTTCAGGAAGAACCTTTGCAACTGTAGCTATTATTTATCATGACGGTCCTTCGACAACATCAGGGCATTATACAGCTTATTTAAAACGTCAAAAAGGTTGGACTTTCTGCAATGATTCTCATTTGACTTATAAACAACGTTTGCCTTGTGACTTAAAAAATTCTTACCTAGTGTTTTTAGAACCAAAGGTTAAGTAAAGGTAATTGGCCTATGAAGACGGGAGCAGTTAATGAAAGTTAGTCTAATGTTTAAAATTATTTTGTGAGTAAAAGTGATGAACATAATATAAAAAATCCAGTTCTCATATAGGTAATGAAAGTGGATCTCATAGTAAGTGATATCAGTATTATAGGAAATGTTGAACATGAGTGATCAAAAAAGGGAATATGAATATTTAAACATTGTGAAAATGTCATATGAGCTTTTCTTTCAAATCTTCGGGTAGACGGTAATTTCAGAGTTTAATTAGAGAAATTTAAAAATATACTCATATATCTGACACTATTTGGCCGTAAGGAAAGTTGAAGGTATGAGCAATGAGTCATAACTTAACACAGGGAGGAAAATGAAAACGTTGAGAATTATTTCAGATGTTCTTAGATCTTTTTTTATAGAAAGTCGATGAAATGGAAATTTAAAAGAACAGCAGAGTATTTTCCAACTAAAAGGACCTTCACGATCTACTATTTGGCCTCAAGGAAAAGTAAGTGAATGAAAGATTAGTGTACATATATGATTTGTAAGTTTATATGGGTTTTTTAAAACACAATCTTTTAGATTGTGTTTTTTTTCCCGCTGTCATATGATGAATAGTTTGAACTCACTGTTTTTAGTGAAATTCAATATATTCTGAGAACAGCAAAAATAAACTATCTAACATGTTGTATAAGTTATTCTATAGTTTGTATTGTGTAATTTATATTGTATTCCCATTGTCTCACACTCACTTTCCTTTTCCCACCCTTTTTCAGCTCTCTTTACTCGCTTACACTGCCTTTCTCTCACTTTGTTTCATCACTGTTCCTTTACTCCACTTCTTTCACAACCCCTCAATCCCATTTCAACTGTCTGCATTTCCTCTCTCCCTTGCACCACTTTTCAGCTTTCTCACATTCTCTCAGTACCACTGCTTTAGTTCTCTTCCCCTCTCTTTCCTTCTTTTGCTCCTTTACTCTTTTTCCTTTCTTCACTCATTGTACTGCACTTCACTCAGTCCTTCCCGTAGTCCTTCTGTGTACTTACTTCCTCACTCCTTTCCCCTCTATCCTTCTATATTAACCTCACTCCCTTCATCCCTTCACTCTGTGACTCCCCTTCCCTCACTCTCAGTCATCTTCCATTCCTCTTTCTTGTAAATGAATCCTCAATCAGACTCCTTTCCCTTTCACTCATTCCCCTTTTATTTACTCCTCTTTCCTGATTTAGTTTTGGTATCTCACATTCTTTTAGTATCTTCCTTCAGTAATTTGCTCTCCTTCTATTTCTTTTTCCCTCTTTTTGTCCTTCTACATTACTTTATTTCCGTTTCTGTATCCTTCACTCTTGCTTTATTTCTTAGTACACTTTTATGATTTTTACCTCTTGACCAGTCTCTTCTATTTTAAAATATATATTTTACTAATTATAACTTTTTTTTCTTTTGTCTTTCACAGATACAAAGTGTAGTTTAAACATGCAATTAAGTTTACATTAATTATATGGTAAGTGTGACTGAAAAAATGTAGTTTGTCAACACCCTTTGCTTTAACCTCACTACTTTTCTCTCTCCCTACCTCACCCCTGTTTCCTTACTCTGCTTCCCTCACTTATTCCTATCCTCTATGTTTACTTCTCTTTTCCATACTTTCCTACAACATTAAACTTCTTTCAGTCTCCCTGCTCACCTACACTCCCTCACTTACCTTTTTTTTCTGGTTCACTCAATCCCTTTCTGTCACTCCTTCCTTTACTCTGTCTGTCCTTTCTCTCTGTTACTTCCCATGTCTTTCCTTTTCTCAGTTACTTCCTCTAACACCTTTTCTCTGTCTTACTATATATTACACAGTCCCTCTGTGTTAACACCACTCTCTCTGTCCCTTTACTTCATGCTCACTCTTTCATAATTTTTTTTCTTTTTTTTTTGGGTGCGCTACCGGGACGTGCCCGGGGCGCGCCGGAATACTGCGCTCACCGGTGAGCGCCCCGGTACACGCACCGGGAGCGCTCCAGAGCAAAAAAATTAAAAAAAACAAAAAATAGTATTTCATAAATATAAAATATAGGATTCATTATTTTTAAAAATATTACATTTCATAGCTATAGAAATTTGCTATTAAAAAACCTATGAAATTCACTGAAAAAAACATAGGTTTCCCACCAGTTATAGTTAGGCATTAGCATTTAAAAAAACCTATTAAATTCACTGAAAAAACCATAGGTTTCACACCAGTTATAGTTAGCTGGAAATTTTACTGACATAAAACTATTGAAATTCCACGTTATAGTTAGTTGGACTCACTATATTTGCGCTCCTGCAATGCACTGCTGATGACGTCACATATTACATCACTCATGACATGGTCAGTGACATCACTCAGGACATCACTGATGACACCATCCTTGTGACAGAGTGACAGACCTCCTTTCAGTGTAATGTAACCCTTGAAACACATATTCAAAAATAGAAACTAACATTTTAAAAAAATGGACATACCCATACCAGTTACAACAACCAATTCAGTAATACCACCATCTATATACACATCCACTGATTCACCAACAGTTCTATATGTATGTATGTATGTATGTATGTGTCTTGTAAAGCGCACTGCTGCCCTTAGGCGCCGTATAGTCACTCATACATATATTCACTCATCATATGTAGTGAAACACCTATACATCCTGTTACACACCGACAGTCATCCAAAAGTTACTCACACACATACTCACACATGCAAATAAACTATTGAACATCCATTTATTTGCATATACAGCTATACACACACTACCACCTTACTTCTAAAGAAACTTACGCATACTTACTCTCTTAAACAATCACTTATAGAAACACATACTTATTTAAACAGGAACTCTTACAGTCTCTTACTCTCACATATACTCACGTATATACATCAATATTCACATATACTAGATTAAAACATTTGTAGTTACTGATAAAGACACTAGTGAGACAGTCATTCACTTAATAACACACACATATACACACTCATCCACCCATACAGTCCTGCACATATGTTGTGTTCAAAACACATACAAACAGAGAGTCAGTCATTGATGCATCTATGTGCTAAGTCATACCCCCACCAAACCATACAGACACTCATACTGATACTAAAAACAACATCTAATAACCCATATACACACACATGTAGGTACTCACAAACCCATGCAGCCACTTATACACAAAGTGAAACACTAATACATATATTTAAATATTTAAACATTTCCCACTAATATATGTATTCACTAAGATACACTTAATAAGCCAGTTAACCAATCATTTTTTTAAAAAAAACATCCATTAAGACACTTATTTAAACATTTATTCTTCCATCGACCTTTACACATACATATATAAAACATATTTATTTTTCAGAAAGACACACATTCACTGGATGGTGTCATCAGTGATGTCATGAGTGATGTCACTGACCATGTTATGAGTGATGTAATATGTGACGTCATCAGCAGTGCATTGCAGGCGCGCAAGTTATAGTGAGTCCAACTAACTATAACGTGGAATTTCAATGGTTTTATGTCAGTAAAATTTCCAGCTAACTATAACTGGTGTGAAACCTATGGTTTTTTCAGTGAATATATATATATATATATATATATATATATATATATTCACTGAAAAAACCATAGATTATAGACCATATATAGTTAGGGATTAGCATTTAAAAAACCTTATTTTATTTGCACAAAACCATTGAAATTCCATATATAGTTAGTTGCACTAACTATATATCGCGGACCCGCAATCCACTGCTAATGATGTCACATATTACATCATTCATGACATGGTCAGTGACATCACTGATGACATCACTGATGACATCTCAAATGACATCACTGATGACATCACTGATGACAACACCCAGTGACTGTATGTTTCTGTAAAGTTAAAATATGTCTTACATATTGAAGAATGAGTGGATGTATAAGTGTCTGGATGAAGGATTTAGTAGGTGCATGACTGACTGTATGAGAGAATGATTAAATGTGTCTCACTGAGTGCATGGGTTAGTGATTAAAGTGTCTTAATTTGGCAATCATTATTTATGTTCTTCTGTAAACTGCTGCATGTTTAAATCAGTAGCTATATCAGTAACTATATGGGTTATTGAATGGTTGCCCAAGTATTTGTATGGGAGACTGAGTATGTGTGTGGGTGGCTGGGAGGTGTATAACTCTGTGCATAGATGTGTGAGCAGTTGATTCCCTAGGTGTATGGCTTCAAAAGTGCATGTAGAAACAGCTGTATGGACAGTTGACTGTGTGCATGAGTATATTGGTGAGTGAATGGATATCTCAGTTCTACATGTCAAAGTAAGTACATATGTAAAACACACTCCATGTGAGAGTTGACATATATAAATAACTGAACATAAGAGCCAGTGAATGTGAGAGTGGCTGTATGAATCATTGTGAACTTGTATCAAGGATTGTATAAGAGAGTAAATATGTGTTAGTATATGTTTGAATAAGTAAGGTGTGTATAACTGTATAGTTGAGGAAATGGAGGTGTGATTGATTCTTTGCATGACTGACTAGGTGTGTGAGTAACTCCATGGATGTGTGACAGTCTGTGAGTGCCTGTTTACACTGAGTGTATCTAAGGTTATATTAGAGTCTGAAGATGTATTATCACATAAATGATATCATCAGTGATGTAATCAGTAATGTCAAATGAGATGTCAGTGATGTCATCAGTGATGTCATTTGAGATGTCATCAGTGATGTCATCAGTGATGTCATTTGAGATGTCATCAGTGATGTCATCAGTGATGTCACTGACCATGTCATGAATGATGTAATATGTGACATCATTAGCAGTGGATTGCGGGTCCGCGATATATAGTTAGTGCAACTAACTATATATGGAATTTCAATGGTTTTGTGCAAATAAAATAAGGTTTTTTAAATGCTAATCCCTAACTATATATGGTCTATAATCTATGGTTTTTTCAGTGAATTTTCAAGGTTTTGTAAATGCAAATTCCTAACTATATATGGTCTATAACCTATGGTTTTTTCTGTGAATTTCATTGGTTTTTTAAAAGCTAATATCTATAGCTGTAAAATATATTCTTTATTAAGTGACGTATCACATAGCCCGTGAGACGCCTCATGATGCATCGCATAACCGTGACGTATCGTTTCTGCAGCGCAAACCAAACCCAAAACGTAAGCGCGCCAAAACACGCTTAAAGATATATATTTTTTTAACCTTAATTAGACAAAATCCACACGTGCACATATCACAAACGTTCAAAAAACACAATATGTCGGACTCCCGTTACGCTGCCGGTTAGCTGCCCGGTTAACGTACCAGGAAGCACCTTTACCGCGAAAAATCGCATTTTTTTTTTCACCCCCCAGGGAACTTTAATAGCCCCCTCATCAATCCTAGGGGTTCAGGAGGGGTCTGCCTTACCCCTTTCATTCATTTACACCTTTTTTCCACCTCTTGTCTCTCGATCCCACAGAGAGACAAGATGGCGGCCGCTCCAGACTGTTTACAATGATAACAGCCAATCAGCTTCTCCTCAGACTCCCGTTACACTGCCGGTTAGCTGCCCGGTTCGCGTACCAAGACGCGTCTCTACGGCGAAAAAATCGTATTTTTTTTTTTTGGGCCCAGCGTGGCTCTATAATATCCCCTCATCAATCCTAGGGGGTCAGAAGGGGTCTACCTTGCCCCTTTCCTTCATTTCCCCCTTTGTTTTGGCCTCCTCTTGTCTCTCGATCCTACCGAGAGACAAGATGGCGGCCGCTCCGAACTGTTTACAATGTTGACAGCCAATCAGCTACTCGTCAGACTCCCGTTACACTGCCGGTTAGCTTCCCGGTTAGCTGCCCGGTTCGCGTACCAAGACGCGTCTCTACGGCGAAAAAAACGGATTTTTTTTTTTTTTTTTTTTGGGCCCAGCGTGGCTCTATAATATCCCCTCATCAATCCTAGGGGGTCAGAAGGGGTCTACCTTGCCCCCTTTCCTTCATTTCCTCCTTTGTTTTGGCCTCCTCTTGTCTCTCGATCCTACCGAGAGACAAGATGGCGGCCGCACCGGACTGTTTAGAATGTTGACAGACACCGGAGAGCCAATCAGCTTCGCTTCGCAAAGTTCCGATAAGCGAAAAGTACGCGAACCGGATCGCTGCCCGGAGCGCTGTTACAGATATATATCTTGATTTAAACGTTAATTTCTCAAAATCCACTGAAGCACATATATTGAGACCTAGCAAAGGCACATCGGGCTAACAGTCCCTACAATTTTGCCAAGTTTCGTGCAAATCCATTCAGCCGTTCGAGCTAAAAGTGAGTCCAACCGCCCTATGGAAATTAACATGGGAAAAACGCGTTTTGGGACCCCCCTTTTTTCTCGGCCCCCCCTTGACGGAACCCCCCCAAATTTTCAGGGGCTGCTCAGAAACAAAATGTGCCATTTTCCTGAAAATTTCAGCCCATTCCGTCCACAAACGCCAAAGTTATTAGACATAGAATTTTCAGAAATCCCATAGGGAAAAAATCCTAACTATATATACCTACTGGCGACCGCCAGTAGGTAATATATATATATATATATATATATATATATATATATATATATATATATATATAGCTTCCAATCTTTTCCCTCCACCAGGAAAAAGTGTGACCATGCTCCGGGGGACTTCAAAAACGGCTGTATTTGTTGTAGCTGCACAAGCATAACAAGCATTTGCAATGCAATAGGTCTCGCATTAGGAAAGTTTGAGCTATTGGTCTTGTAAATGACAATTTTTTTTATTTATGTGTTGTTTTTGAAAATAGCTAAATTAATAGCTTTGTCATTTACAATGACAATAGTTATAACTTTCGCAAATGTGACACCTATAACATTTGTAATGCAACATGTTTTCTATTTACGTGACTTAGATGTATTGATATTACAAATAATAATGGCTTTTCATTTTTTTAAATAATTAATACTTAACTAAAAGTGATTGTAATTTATAATGGCAATAGCTTAAACTTTTGTGAATAACTTTTGTGAAAATTATGTTCAGTGTATTTTATTGTGACAAAAATCCAAGATCAGAAGTGAAATATTAACATCTTTTTGTGACATTTGTAATAAAGCTTGAAACATTGATAGAACATATTTGAACCAGTGATGCTGTGGTTGCGCTGAATGATGCTGTGGTTGCGCTGAGTGATGCTGTGGTTGCGCTGAGTGATGCTGTGGTTGCGCTGAGTGATGCTGTGGTTGCGCTGAGTGATGCTGTGGTTGCACTGAGTGGTGCTGTGGTGGTGCTGAGTGATGCTGTGGTGGTGCTGAGTGGTGCTGTGGTGGTGCTGAGTGGTGTGAGTGGTGCTGAGTGGTGCTGTGGTTGTGCTGGGTGGTGCTGTGGTGGTGCTGAGTGGTGCTGTGGTGTTGCTGAGTGATGCTGTGTTGGTGCTGAGTGATAATGGGGTGGTGCTGAGGGATAATGTGGTGGTGCTGAGTGGTGCTGTGGTGGTGCTGAGTGATGCTGTGGTGGTGCTGAGTGATAATGTGGTGGTGCTGAGTGGTGCTGTGGGTGTGCTGAGTGATGCTGTGGTTGGGCTGAGTGATGCTGTGGTTATGCTGAGTGATGCTGTGGTTTTGCTGAGTGATGCTGTGGTGGTGCTGAGTGATGCTGTGGTGGTGCTGAATGATGCTGTGGTGGTGCTGAGTGATAATGTGGTGGTGCTGAGTGTTGCTGTGGTGGTTCTGAGTGGTGCTGTGGTGGTGCTGAGTGATAATGTGGTGGTGCTCAGTGATAATGTGGTGGTGCTGAGTGATAATGTGGTGGTGCTGAGTGATGCTGGGGTAGCGCTGAGTGATGATGTGGTGATGCAGAGGGCAGAAAGGCACAAAAAACGAGTCTTAACAGGGGCATAAGGGCAGAAAAAAAGGGAAAAACAAGTCTAACAGAGGGCAGAAAGGCACAAAATAACAAGTCTAACAGAGGGCAGAAAGGCACAAAAATCACTTAATCTCCACATGCCTACCAAAAATGAATGTGTCCTTGTGTACCATAACTGTTCCTCATGTAAGGCACCCCAGTACCTTCGGGTCGAGTTCACACTACATAAAACTGCGAAAAAAGAAATTAATATGCACACACTACCCGGAGCTACTTTAGGACATGCAGTTGCAGAGATGCCAATGTTTCTTAGAAGTCCTCGTGAACATGAACCCTGGAAAAGGTAAAAGATAGCATTCCTCAGAATACATACAAAGCAGCTCAGACATACCATATCGTAGATTATCACGGAGCTCACAAAAGTACCAACCACAATGGAAAACATTTAAATTCATGCTGAAAAGGAATGCTCCTATTTAATTACTTAGTGGCTTACTTGTAGCATGTAGCTGCCACCCTTCACACATATAGCTCGACATGGCTGCTGCCATCTCACAACACTCTGGCTGGAATTGATTTGGGGGATAGGACGGGGAGATTAAATGAAGTTGAAGCCCCCCCCCCCATCTCCTTGAAAGGAGCATGCTTTAAAATGCTGCCCTGATCGTTTGGCGAAGGAGAAAAAATGCAGAGTTCGAGATGATGGTAAAAAATGCTTTTGCGGGGTGTTTCTAACCAGGCCTCATGCAGTCTCTTAAAATAAAACACCTGTGTAACAACCAGGTGCTAACTGCAGGTACCTCCCACACTCCAGTACTCTCACACTTGTCCTTGGGGCCCTGCAGCAAATGGCTGCTTTCGGCTCATTAGCCTGTGCATGCTAAAGTTCTGCCCAGGGTTTCAGGACGATGTTAGAACCGTTTTTTTGGGTCGTAATATGGGGCACAAATTTGGCGCAAAGGCTGTTCTTTTTTTTTCTTTTAAAATACAGGAGATAAAGTGATTTGCCCAGATTCATAGGATGTCGAGTCCATGCCTGGACTTGAACATGGTTCCTTTGCTGAAAAGTCAGCAGCGCTGGCTGTCAGGCCTAATCTGCATGGCTCTGCATATGCAATTGCTGATCTTTTTAGTTTATTTTTGACCACTGACACTGACCACACGATGGCAGTGCCAGCCTCTGTATCCTGCATAAAGCACTGTTTCCTTCGATCTAAACAGGACTCGCAGTATTTTTATAACAGATCGATTTTGTATGCATCGGAAAAAGAATCTACCTTTACGTCTTCCTGCTAGGAACTGTTATTTTCGTTCTCTGGAACAGGAGAAATGGCTGCATCCAGTGCGTGAGGAAATGAATCGCTCAGGTTATCTATCGCACGTGCAAATAAATCTGCTTGGCTGTCACGCGCGTGTGTTCAGTAACTAAATCCGAAAGCATCCCGCCAGAGTAGCCGTGTTGGAACCAGGTTTGGTTACCATCGCAGAAAAGGAATCTGTAACGTTACTGCGTCTGAACCCGAACCTAGTCCTGTTTGATCTCCGTATGCAACAAGGGGCCAGGTTAGGTTATTGTATCAGAAATGAGCTCAGTTTGTAATACCGTTCTTGAAACGTGTCCCATTACAATGAATGGATTCGGAAAAGAATCTGTTGAGTTCCCATTGCAGAAGCCGAATCTGTTTGTCACTATACCAGACAATCGCTGGCATTCCATGTTCCATCTATTTATGCACCATTTGTTTTGGGAAAACAAATTGACCTGCGTGTTTCCAAGACGAAATCTTATTGAGTGCGGCGTGCATGGGACGAATTACTGAACCATGTTCTTGTTGCGCTGAAAGAGCATGGTCTCTCTGTGAAAAAATCAAAGCGTCAGATGAAGGCGAATTCTATGCCATGGAGTGTATGTAAGGAATGGTATCAGACCAAGAGACGATTTTTTGTCTGCATGTTGAGTACTGCAGCACCCAAGGAAGACTAGCGGTCTTTTGTAGGTCTGACCGAATATTACGCTAAACTTTTTCTGCATTTCTTAGAGAAAAAATAAGTGAAAGGCTTGTAGTCATTAATGGTAAAAATGAAGGGAAGTTGATTGAAGCATATAGCCGGGAAGCAGGGGGCGGGGCAGCGGAACCCTTTGAATTCACGGCCTGCGGCCGTGAATAAGGGACGGCGGGGGCGGGGCAGCTGGAGAAGCTGGGCTGAGCTGCCTTGAAGGGACAGTTAACCAAAACTGGGTCTGGGCTAACAGGCAATAAGGACAAGCCTCAAAAAATCCAACAACCAAAACAAGCACCAATATTGCCAATAACTTAGTATGGGGGCCTGAAAGTGACCACACGACCTACTCAATTAAACAGTAGATTTTAAGACCAACTATTTCGTCCAGAATAAATCAATTATTTTTATTTTAATTATTTGAGTCAAAACATATATCATACAAAATTCACATGTTTATGTACATTGCTTATTTCACTCCACATTTATTCACACCGACATTTCTAACACTCAATACTAACATTCAACCATGCATACACATAACAGACATAGAATCAATTGACATCAATTTACAACATAAGCTATTTACAGCAATTAAATCCCAAAAACAACACAGGTAATCAAATCAATTATTTTTAAGACTTTGATGTTTTTAGAACGTCCTAGTGTTGTGAAAAACGGTCTACGCGTTTCGAAAACCCTTTCTTCAAGGGAATTCTCTTCAGGACCACGTAGCTGTGAATGAGAAGACAGACAAAAGTCAGTCTAAAAAGACGACCAAAGCTGTGTCACTTCTTAATAAAAAAGGGGGGAAGAACTCATCCTACCTCACCGGTGCTTGTTTTCACAGAATCTGAAACAGACAAAATGACAACCCAACTAAGTACTGTATCTATTTTACTCTTCATCAGGGTAAAGGAACTCGCTACAACATGCACCATACAGCACGGTACACACATGTTTTCTTTCGTGACTGGCTCGTGTCTTTAAATAAAGTGTGAGCTCTGTGTAATGTAAAGGGAATATATCAGACTCGGGCACGATATCTGAAGGTTCAGACATGAAAAACAATTGTAAACGTGAGCGGCTTACTTAAAAAAAAACGTATGGGTCGCTCCGGTGGAGAGAGATGGAAGCAGGCGGGGTGGTTTACCTGTAGAAATCGAGTGAGTCACAGTTACTATACGAGTAATTCCGGGTATCGAAGAATCTAAAATTAGCCAGCTCATGTTTTTGCCGGAGATATCTTACCCGTGCTTGTGCGTTTTGACTCCAAATACTTCCAGTTGCATTTGCTGGCATAGTGTTCCTCTGTGTTACTATTCCAGACGACTGTCAGCCGACCCGCTCTCCTTCCCGAATGTAGGCAAACGCCAAGTGATTTCCGGTTTCTAGGCCTTAAGAGGCATGTAGTTTTCCAAAAATCGTCTCCGAGTGAGGCTCACGCGCAAAGGTGCCAGTAGGATGGCACGAGTACAAGTTCGATCAGTAGGATCTGTAGTATGTTAGCGGCAGATTAAAATAGAGCAAACGAGTCAAATGCACGCGTTGTCCTCGGCTGTCACTGGGGAACATTTTCATAATGTACAACATGTTTATTGTTGTAACCGGTAAAGTTCTGACATTTCATTCAAGCCGTCAACGGCTGTATTAAATTTGATTATTAACATCGCTTCACTGCGGGATAATTTATCTTCAATGTCCCCACCTCGTGGGTCTCTCTCGATCTTAGTAATCACTGTCCATCTTAGGTCATCCAATATATGCTTATCAATCTGCCAGTGGTTAACCAGAGGTGCAGAAATAACATTGTTTTTTATTCGTGATTTGTGTTGTATAATGCGACATCTTACTTCCTGGCTCGTTTTTCCAATGTAAAGTTTGTTGCATGGGCATTTCACACCGTAGATAACATATCCTGATTTACAGTTTGAGAATGTTTCATGTTTCCAAAAACCGTCCTTGTGTTGAAAAAGAGAACCTTTGTCTGTACTGGTGCAACAAATGCATGCCCCGCACTTACGATGTCCTTGTTCACGTGGTAGCCCCACAAAGGCACATACTGTCAAATGTTCTTTCTTTTTCATGGCAGCTCTTACTAGATGGTTTTCCACGCATTGAGATTTTTTATATGCGAATAGTGTTTTTTCTCTAAGGGATTGGTCAACCTTTTCCACAAGATGCCAGTTTTGTAATATTGTTTTTTTAAACTGATTGGAGTTGGGACAGAATGTAGATACACAAACTACTCTATTCAGAGATGGTTTTTCTCTTTTCTCTAATAGCGTCTCCCTGGGGACCCACCAGGCTCGCTTCATTGTCTTTTTAAGTCGTTTTTTCGGGTATCCTCTTGCTAACAAGTTCTCAGTGAGGTTGTTTGCGTGTAAAAAGTATTCATCTTTGAAATGGCAATTTCTTTTTATTCGGATATATTGCCCAAAGGGCAAATTTTCTCTTAAGTTGCGTGGCACGGGTAAGATATCTCCGGCATAAACATGAGCTGGCTGATTTTAGATTCTTCGATACCCGGAATTACTCGTATAGTAACTGTGACTCACTCGATTTTTACAGGTAAACCACCCCGCCTGCTTCCATCTCTCTCCACCGGAGCGACCCATACGTTTTTTTTCAAGTAAGCTGCTCACGTTTACAATTGTTTTTCATGTCTGAACCTTCAGATATCGTGCCCGAGTCTGATATATTCCCTTTACATTACAAAGAGCTCACACTTTATTTAAAGACACGAGCCAGTCACGAAGGAAAACATTTGAGTACCGTGCTGTATGGTGCATGTTGTAGCAAGTTCCTTTACCCTGATGAAGAGTAAAATAGATACAGTATTTAGTTGGGTTGTCATTTTGTCTATTTCAGATTCTGTGAAAACAAGCACCGATGAGGTAGAATGAGTTCTTCCCCCCTTTTTATTAAGAAGTGACACAGCTTTGGTCGTCTTTTTAGACTGACTTTTGTCTGTCTTCTCATTCACAGCCACGTGGTCCTAAAGAGAATTCCCTTGAAGAAAGGGTTTTCGAAACGCGTAGACCGTTTTTCACAACACTAGGACGTTCTAAAAACATCAAAGTCTTAAAAATAATTGATTTGATTACCTGTTTTGTTTTTGGGATTTAATTGTTGTAAATAGCTTATGTTGTAAATTGATGTCAATTGATTCTATGTCTGTTATGTGTATGCATGGTTGAATGTTAGTATTGAGTGTTAGAAATGTCGGTGTGAATAAATGTGGAGTGAAATAAGCAATGTACATAAACATGTGAATTTTGTATGATATATGTTTTGACTCAAATAATTAAAATAAAAATAATTGATTTATTCTGGACGAAATAGTTGGTCTTAAAATCTACTGTTTAATTGTGTAGGTCGTGTGGTCACTTTCAGGCCCCCATACTAAGTTATTGGCAATATTGGTGCTTGTTTTGGTTGTTGAAGGGACAGGGGCACGAAGTGTGAAGTCACTGAAAGGGAGGGGAGTGGGCTGCCTGCTGGGAGAAGCTGGGCTGGGCTGCCTTTGATGCGAGTCACGGCCTGCAGCGCTGGTTGGGAAGCAAATGGCTAAGGCTTTGAAGGCTCGTGCATGAGAGCAGGTCACATGACTGGGCTGCACATGAACTGTTGGGAATCCTCCTTTAGAGCCAATCAGCTGCCTGAAGAGAGCCTTTGGGGAAAGAACTGGATCAGCGACATAAGGACTCACCCCTGTTTTCTATTTCTGCGAAATAGAAAAGGTGCAAGACCTAAAAAGGGTTTCCTGAAACGCTAGGCAGACGCGTTTCTTCCTTAAAATGGATTCATCAGTGCCTGTTCCAGTTGTATCCTTGTCACGGGTTCATTGCTGTGGTGTTATATCAGCTGTGACCACTCCCAGTCACGTGGTCACGCCCCTCCTCTGCCTCACAGGTGCGAAGCTCCTTGTGCTGTTCCTGCTGCCCCACTGCATGCTGGACATTGCAGTTTGCCGCAGGGACCCGTAAAGTGAAGGGCCCCACTCCACACCAAGTGGTGCTGCCAACTGAGTTGGTCGACATTCCACCGCCCCTGCAGCACGGAAAACAGGTAACAAAGTCCTCCTGGGTCCCCCTTATCAGGCAGCTGTGTACTGCCTCCTCTCTCCCCATGCGCTAGGTCAGCACTGGGGGGGGCGACGCGAAATGTTGTAGCCAACAAGTACCAAAGAGTTTTGCAGGAAAGTCGCGTAGCACCAGACCGAGAGGGTGGTCACATAGCCAGAGCCTGCAGTCTGGCTTAACATAGCTTCCAATCTTTTCCCTCCACCAGGAAAAAGTGTGACCATGCTCCGGGGGACCTCAAAAGCGGCTTTATTTGTTGTAGCTGCACAAGCATGAAAAGGGTTTCCTGAAACGCTAAGCAGATGCATTTCTTCCTTAAAATGGATTCATCAGTGCCTGTTCCAGTTGTATCCTTGTCACGGGTTCATTGCTGTGGTGTTATATCAGCTGTGACCAATCCCAGTCACGTGGTCACGCCCCTCCTCTGCCTCACAGGTGCGAAACTCCTTGTGCTGTTCCTGCTGCCCCACTGCATGCTAGACATTGTAGTTTGCCGCATATATATATATATATATATATATATATATATATATATATATATATATATATATATATATATATATATATATATATATATATATATATATATATATATATATATATATATATATATATATATATATATATATATATATATATATATTTCCACAGGCTGTCTCTCTTCCAAAAGATAGACGAGGGGGCACGCTGGTTTCAAAACAAGATTCTTTATTGGTCAAGGTTTTGCATGACATGTTTCAGCAATAAGCTTTCATCAGATGCGCTTCCTTGTATATTGCCACTGGCACTGCGGTCCAAAGTTTTAAGTGTTCTGGCATCTAAAGTAGATCTGCTTGCACACCTGCTTGTCATTTGGGAGGAGCCACCTCAGTAATCCACCACGTGAAACTACAACTCCCAGAGTGCAGTTTGCTTTCACCAACGTGCTGCGATGTGCGGTCCTTCAGCCAGATTCCCTTCATTCCCCATGGTTGAGGCTGGCTGCAAATGAGATCAGGTACGGATGCGCAGTGTATTCCTGGACAAAGTTTTGTATCCGTTATTGTCTCCAAACTTCCAGCCTTTACACCGCCGACAATTGCAGGTCCGTGACATCTCTAAAGTAGTGGTGTCTATCCATGTAGGTCATGGACTATCTTTGATAGCGGAATTGTAATGCCTGGTGATGTAGGGCGATCCAGATGCTTCCTAGTCCACACCGAGACGTGACACACCGAATACTTCGGAAGGTGCCTCCCTCTCACAGTATTGCTCCACGCTAGTATTTCCACAGGCTGTCTCTCTTCCAAAAGATAGACGAGGGGGCAAGCTGCATTCAAAACAAGATTCTTTATTGGTCAAGGTTTGGCAGACGCGTTTCAGCAATAAGCTTTCATCAGATGTGCTTCCTTTTAAATTGCCACTGCCACTGCGGTCCAAAGTTTTAAGTATTCTGGCATCTAAAGTAGATCTGCTTGCACACCTGCTTGTCATTTGGGAGGAGCCGCCTCAGTAATCCTCCACGTAAAACTACAACTCCCAGAGTGCAGTTTGCTTTCACCAACGTGCTGCGATGTGCGGTCCTTCAGCCAGATTCCCTTCATTCCCCATGGTTGAGGCTGGCTGCAAATGAGATCAGGTACGGATGCGCAGTGTATTCCTGGGCGAAGTTTTGTATCCGTTATTGTCTCCAAACTTCCAGCCTTTACACCGCCGACAATTGCAGGTCCGTAACATCTCTAAAGTAGTGGTGTCTATCCATGTAGGTCATGGACTATCTTTGATAGCGGAATTGTAATGCCTGGTGATGTAGGGTGATCCAGATGCTTCCTAGTCCACACCGAGACGTAACACACCGGATACTTCGGAAGGTGCCTCCCTCTCACGGTATTGCTCCCCGCTAGTATTTCCACAGGCTGTCTCTCTTCCAAAAGATAGACGAGGGGGCACGCTGGATTCAAAACAAGATTCTTTATTGGTCAAGGTCAATATATATATAGTGAGATGTACTAAAGTGCTATGTCTTTCCACAAAACAATACATCTAGCTAGAAATTCAATGTTTTATTGCGATAACTGAGTTGTATGGTACCTCAAACTAACGTTAAACTGACTTGTTTGATTCAATAATTGACTGCTTATCCATATCTACTGGGACAGTAAAGGGGCCTTCATCCAGCATTTAAATGTGTGTATAGCAGTCAACTTTTTTGTTTTGTTACACACCCACACACACACATACCCAAACACACACACTAGTGTCATGTTTGCCTAACCTCCCTTCTTTTTTTTTTTTAAACTCTTTTTATTGACAATAAAAAGGAAAACATAAACAAACAAGGCAATAGAAGGCAATACAGCTGGATACGTGTTCAAGGGGGGGGAAGAAGCACATTACAATCTAATACAAATCATCAGTGCAGAAAAAGGGGGAGGGGAGCAGGGGGGGAACAAAGTCACAGCACCTTAGGACTAGACTGTAGCAGGGTTTCCGTTCTCCCACAGAACTGTGCATAGAGATCTAGAACCTCAGTGAGTTAGGATGATCCAAAACTCATCTCAGTGTCAGAAATCCCCTTACCTAGCTAGCTACAGTGTCTCATGGGTCATTATGGAATGATCCATGTCTTAGACAAACCAGAACATGAACTTTAGAATACCTCAGGAATCGTGGAACACATGAACACTCTTTCGTTATATAATCATTTCAAACCAAAACTGAGAGTCAAAGAACACAAGTGCAAGTTTGAAATATTTATTATTCAATGCAAAGTTCTCAAATGCAGTATCTTGTATAATACTAAAATGCAGATTATAAAAATCAGTGTTAGCAGCATAGTCACTAATCCATAGTAAGCAAAAGGTGATAGCATGTTACAATGCAAAATCTATAGAAATCTATATCACCTATATTTCGCGCACCCTATTTAGTATATTATTTTATATCTAAGAAGGTCTCATTCGGGCTTTAGCAGGGCGGACCCATACCTCTAAATGTCAGTAGGAGTAGATCACATCAACAGCTACCAGCTCTCTTCATGCGCAGCACCAAGTGTCTACGTTCATTCCGTGTAACTCTATCTTAAACCCGCGTAGAGCCCAAAATCTTGGCATCAACATTATTTGTGTTATGTCTAATGTGGTGCGAGGATCAGGCCTCCCAGCAACCTTGTGTTAGGTTATTCTTAGAGTGTGCAGCTCTCAGTGTGCAGACAGTTGTACCAAGTGTACCAGGCAAAGCTGATAGCATAGTAATAACATATTATTCTCAAATAAATCACATCACCGCTTCTAGGTTGAAAGCGACAACAACAAGTAGGTGTCGTGTGCAAAACTGAAACCAAAGGAAAAATGTCTGTTTAAACATGTAATACACTCATGCTAACTTAACGCAATATATGTAATGAAGTATCCATATGACACCCCCCCATTGATCCGAGCACCGTCAAACATAAGGGAAAAGGCAATACTAAATCAGATACATAAAATGAAAGCAAAGTTCAATAATCTTGAGCTAAAATAAGCTAAAAAAAATATGTATGAATGAATATGTATGAATGCCTACAATGGCCTCAAACCTAAAATTAAAAAAAACTAAACTTTCGAACCAAAAGTTAATCGCCAGGTCTCAAAAATATGAAATGTAGGACCAGGTCGCATTAATTCAAATGTCTGTACGAGAAAAAATAAGGCACTTATCAGATTTCCAAAGTCATGTGCCACATTGACGTCATCCTCAGCGACATCACGTGATTGAACTCTCCATCATCTGAACACAGTCCATCCCTCCAATTCAGCAAGGGGAAAGTCATATCTCATAATAAAGCATTCCTCCCAGGCATCTCACGATTGGAAAGTATATGCAAAGAAAGTTGCAACAGCCTCCAGTATGAAATCGCTGCCATCATCCGAAAATAGTTCAGCAATCCAATTCAGCAATGGGAAAGAACATACGTGCTCCTCCAGCATCGGATCCTCCTGTAACGTCAGAGGACAACTCGGTGGGTTCACCAGATCGCTGTGTGTCAGAAAGGCATCCGCCGCTGCAGAGATCTCCCATTGGCCCAGTACTCCATTTATTGCTGCCAAGGCCATAACTCTTTCGCCAGAACAAATCAGCTCGTGAGCCACCAGGGGACGCATTAGCTGATCAAAATCGACGTCAGGAGCAGTCCTCAAGCATAGGCACAAATCAATGGCCCAATCGAACTCGCAGCTCAGGCAGTGAAACACAGGTTGGACACACGTGAAGTCGGTGAACCGAAATGACAATCTATAAGCCGTGCTTAATGCTGCAAGCGGCAATGTTCCATAGTAATTGAGCATCCGATTACGGCACAGTGTCAGGAGGCGTTGAACGGCTTCTTGCGCAGGATGGGCATCCATGTTTTATGAAGAAAAATACCAACAAAATGCCAGCGGCTACAGCCAGTAAAACAGGTAGTCCACCAAACAGACTCGAAAAAATAGAGTGGAAAAACGTGGGAATGATACCAAAAACTTTTTCAAATGTAGTCACGAGGCCACTGCTAACCAATTTAAAAAAATGTGCAAGCCCAGTCGTGGAAGATGCATTAAAAATCTGGTGCACTAGCTCACAGAAATGAAACGGCAAATCAGTATTTAAAAGCGCCTGCACCTCTGTGCGTGTGTTAGCTATGTGAAGGACATAATTTTCCCGGGCCGAACTCAGGGTCACTTGTTTTTGAGACAAAAGGGCCCTTATTCTGCTTAAACCATTGAACTTCGCTTCCAAGGTTGGAATCCGTGGCCAGATGGAGACATCTGAAGATCCATGCGTGGGTGGGTATAGAACATTCTTGCAACACACCACACGCTCTGATACAGTTACCACATAAGCCACACCAATTAATAACCCACAACATAACTCGTTGTTTAAAAGCAAATAACTACCATTAGTCAATAATGTAAATGTAGGAACTACTGCTGGAACTGGCGTGCCTTTTAAAACACACGCTAAATTTGGCCGGTCTTGATTACAAGAACCGTGTAACTGAATGTGTCTGCATATTAATGAATGGTCAGGTGACTGTGTGCATTCCTCACCATTAAGATTCACTTCTTTTCCATCCTTCAGACATCTGTATGTGTATGGTAATGACCATGCCTCATGTAGGAATGCATTGCCCAGTGGTTCATATCGTCCTATAGCAATATACCGCATACAATTAGTAAATTTGTATAAGGGAAATGGTAATGTAATTAATCCATGAATAAGCCACGTGGCAGTAGTGGTTTCAGCAACAGAGAAAGGCAAGGATTCTAGCTTCTCAATATGTAACATAGAAAATGACGCATCACGCATAGAAAGCATGCGTTGTTTTTCAGTCAGATTAAAAGGGGCGAAAAGGGACGAAACGTTCAACGAGTTCCAGGGAACTCGACCAGCCTTAAGTGTCTGTAGGGTCCATGCAAACTGCATTACAGAACGCAACTGATTTTGACCATGGTATAACGTGGACACTTCATCATGTACAATATCAACAACAGAAGAAACAATATTATCCAACGTGTAAATCCTGGAAGAAAGCATGTTAATACTGTTATCGACCACTGCAAGCACTTTTTCCAAATTTGCCTGATCAATAGCTCTCAGGCGTTTAGCAGCCTCAATCTGTGAAAATTTCCAAATCTCATTGTACACAGCATAAAGCCAGCGTTTAGATCTACCCCTAGCCGGGCCTTTTATAAAATCATTTAGCTCTATATTCTCATTCAACTGGGACAGATGCAGTTTAACTGCAGCCAAAGTGGAATGTTGTAACCAGTTCTGACACAATTTGCCTACTGAATAAGTAGTAACAGTGTGATCTGTTTCAAACCTGGGATCTGGCCTGATGTGTGTAAAACCTTCAGACAAACCCAAAAAACGACGTTGGCAAGAATCAGAGCTTCTTTGCCACAAAAGCCACCCCTCTGGAGCAAAACTGGAAATATTAAAGGAGGAATTGTGCAAAAGTGCTTGTATCCCACTGATGGACAATGCAGTGAAATTACTCCAACCTGAGTATTCTTCCAAATCAGGGATGGTAGGTGTATTTAATTTTTTAGATGTAGCCAATCCAAAGCATGTTGTTTGGGAAATAGTAGAATTTAAAAACAACATGTGATTCGGGATGAGACATGCACGATGCAAAGCCTCAGTGCCTTGTACCTGCCAATCTTTGGTACCCCAAACCGATTTAAGGTCAATAGCCTCCTTCCATAACTCATAACCATCCATAGCTAATTTGTCTAGAAAGGACTTCGAATACAGCAATTTTGTATCGGTAAGTCTAACTTTGGACATGAATTTCTGTTTCACTTTAAAATAAAACGACTCAGGATTTGACTGATTAAAATCTGTAAAATAAGAGTATTTTTCCAGAAATGTACTTGAGCTCCCCTGTAAAGGAGCAGGACAATGTTCCCACTGTGTATAATTCACAGGAACCCTCCTGGAACTTGTTTTGTGTAAGAAATGATTTCCATAATGTTGATAACAAAACAAATCACCATAATTGACAGAATCTAAGTACAAATCCTCAGCATCAAAGGCCGCATAATATTTCAAATCAGAGAACAATGCTTCTACGGCCTGTAGATCCCAATCATCAGAACGAATATCTTGCTTAATCACATCTCCCATGTTTACTCTAAGCACATTAGGAACATTAATAACTTCTGTGGGGCCATGTATCTGAAACCTAACCGCATCCCACACAATCCCATCAAGGACAGGCCAAGCAGTAATCTCTACTGTATTCAAGTCTCTTTTTAGTCTGTGTGCTGAATGTGAGGAGGAAAGAGGGGCCAATGTTCCATTAAGGTACCGAATTCCTGTTCTTTCTTTCACGTAATGGCCATCGATCAGGCGGAAAAAATAAAACACAAAACCAATTGACATAAAAAGATAAAATGAAAATAGTATCAGCCAAACGTATGTCCAAGGTGGAATTAGAAAATGTTTTTTAAACAACGTGGCATATTTTGCAATAGTCGATGGTTTCTTTGAAAGTTCCGAATCAGAGTCAAAAGAGAATCTGGACTGGTTAGCCAAACAAGCTTGTAAATCGGACATAGATAAATCAGCAGGATCTGCATAGGTCAATTCATCAATATTAGTAACAGGAATAGTATTTAATAAAGGACTGGATATGGCAGGCATCTCGAGGGACACCTCCTGTTCTGCGCCAGATGTAATAGCCAGCACAGAGTGCCTCACCATGGAAGGACAGGATACAGCCGGTGTCATGCTATGAAGAATCGGCCACCCTGTGTGTCTTGACATTGTCAATAGAAATAAATCTGTTTTCTTTACGACCTGGAAGTGGTGGTAAAATGACTGTTCTTGTGCCCTTCACTCCAAGTACTCGAACCGGTGCACGATACGAGGGACCAAACTCTTTCTTGTTATCGATCTTCTCTCGAACCAGTTCTCCAACTTGGGGCAGCCAGCCAACTACCGGGATCTGCAACGCATCATCCGACGTGGAGGGCAAGTGTTCCTTAGCAAGACTGTCTCTGGTCTTTTGTAGATTCTGTAAAACATTGCAATGTTCATCTACGTCAAAGGCCGCGGCCTGGGCCTGGCAGTCTGCACCATCGAGGTCAGGGACGTACATCTTGATACCAAAGAGCATTTCGTATGGGGTCCGCCCACCCAGAGACCTTCTAGGGAGATTATTAAGCGCATGCTGCACGCCATAGAGGTGGGTCAGCCAGTTTCTACCAGTGCCTATAACTCGGGCTGTCAAAGATTGCTTTAAGTCGCGGTTCATTCGTTCTACTACACTATTGCCCTCAGGCCTGTAGGGACTTGAAAACTTGACTTGGACTCCCAACGAAACCATAGCATCCTTATACGCCTTAGAGGCGAAAGCCGGACCCTGGTCCGAATGGAAAGTACCACAGGCAAAGATTCCCACAAAGACACGCAAATCCTTAATGACAGTCCGCGAATCAGCGCTTCGATGCGGCCATAACCACACAAAGCGTGTGCATGAGTCAACTGCTACTAAGATGTATTTATACGCAGTATCAGAGGAAAAAGGACCGCAGTGATCCAAATAAACGCAACCAAGCGGTTTATTAGAGATGTACAACTGAGTCTGAGGCGGACGCGCAGCAGTAGAAGGCTTAATCTGCTGACAAATGTCACACATAAGGACATAATCGCGCGTCTGTTTGTACAGTCCCCGCCACCAGAACCTTTGTTGTAGCTGAGTTACAGTGGCTGAGACGCCCGCATGCGCAGACGCCACACCTTCATGAGCCGCTGTAATCAGAGAAGCCCTGCGATCCGAGTTGGGAACTAGACGTTCACCAACTTCCGGAATTTTTACATAAGGAACTTTATCGGGACTTAAGTGGTATGTGTACTTCGAAGGGAACCCCGCAGGATTTTTACCTCCCTTCTCCGTGGCAGCAACAGCCGCCAAGATGTCATCATCTATTTTGCTTTTGGACCTCGTGACTGCTGCAACTAAGTATTTTGATACCGCAGACTTCGCTGCCTCATCAGCAAGCGAATTACCAACAGCGTGGACCCCCACGCGCTGGTGGCCGAGAGTATGAATCACAAACACGAGCGGCAGTTTCTCTTTAAGTTCTGCCACTCGGACCCGAACATTTTATGTTTTATTGTGCTACCTTTGGAATCACGAAAATCATTCTGAATCCAAAAAAACAAGTTCTCATTGTAAGACTGGACACAGTAGTAAGAATCACTTACGATTAAAGTCGTCACACTCGGATCGGCGTACTCCAATGCAAGCATCAGAGCACGAAGCTCAGCTAATTGTGCGGTGCAATCCCCGAGCGTCTGCGTGTGCACGACACTGGACTTGAACTCATCGTTCACCATGGCACCGACCACAATGGCGCAAGCGGAAACGTAGGCATGTTTAGAGCCATGCGCAACCTGCGCTGAACCATCAGTGTAAATGATACAATGGAAATCCTCCAACGGCCGCATCGCTAAAGGAGCAGGATGAACAAACTCATACTGTAAATACTCCTGCGACCGTAAAGCGGCGTCAAAAATAAACGTGACATCCTGGGATGTCAAGGATGTAGCCCACTGAATCCACCGAGGGTGCAAAGCTTTAGAATTCGGTACACTGGCTTTCGTGACCGCCTCCAAGGCAGGACACGGGGTAACAACCAACATGCGCTTTCCCTGCGACAGGGCACGTTCCTTAAGAATTGCCATCTGCACAGCCGTTAAAACTTTCTCCACAGTGGAAAAACGCAGTTCAGCCGAAGTGTATAAGTGTGACTTGTAAGCAATAGGTACAGTATCCCCTTCATTAAAAGTCAGGTACGTGAAACCCACCGTCCCAGGGATAATTCTTATCACCAGGTTGGTCTGGTTATCACGAGTCTGTAAGTAGTCAGAAGCGAGCAAATCAGCCTGCAAAGACTGCAGAATGGCTGAATGCTCAGGCAGCCAGCATGATTTGGAAAAAGAAGGTTGTATCAAGGCATACAAAGGCTTGATACGCTGGGCATATTCCGGAATGTATGTCCTCCCGAAATTTAAAAAACCCAGCAAAGACTGTAATTTTTTCAGCGTTGTCGGAGAGCGCAACTGCGCGCACTTCTCCAGGAACTGAGGAGCCAACCCCTTTCCTTCGTGGTTAAGTTCATAACCCAGAAACAACACTGTGTACTCCGCAATGTGTGATTTTGCAAAGTTAAACTTGTAACCCATGTCTGCAAAGTTACAAATTATGCTGTTCACTCGACACAGATGCTCCCAAAGTTTGTCGTCTGTGAGATAAATGTCATCCACATAAGAACAAGCAACTGGATCGAAGCTCTCCAAAAGAGAGACTATGCGGGCGGAAAACACTCCAGGACTATTCTTATAGCCCATTGGGAGTCGTTTAAACATTTTTTGTACGCCGCCGCACGTAAAACTGGTCCACTGGGAACTTAGACCATCTAATCTGTGTGCATAAAAACCATTGGAAATGTCAAGCGTGGTTTTGAACCGTTTACGCTCAAGACTATTCACTAGGGCAGAGCCGTGAGTATTCTGTACTGCACAGTTACGGCAATGCGAGTTCAAATGCCGGTAATCCAAAGCCAGACGATATGAGCCGTCCGGTTTGTTCACAGTAAAAAGGGGATTATTCATTGGTGACACACACGTTTCAATTACACCTTGATATTCCAATTGTTCAAGGATAGCCGCGACAGAAGCTTTAGCTTCACGCCGTATGGGATACTGAGGTTGTGGCTGCGGCTGTGACCTTAAGGGAATCTCATGGCTAGGGGACAATTTATCCCAGCCACACTGATTTCGGTACACAGCCGGCGCAAGCGCCAGAGCCCACTCTTCTGCAAAATGCAGCGCTTCCACTCTCGACACAGTGTGCGCGAAACTGGGGAGGATCACCTCCTCCCCTCGCGGAGCTGCGAGAACAAAAGGTGGGGGCCAGTCAGCCTCCGAAAGCAAAATGTCATACGTAGACGAAAGATTTTCCCAAAATACCCCTTTTACAGTTCGCTGCATGTCACCTTCAATTAACAGGACAATTTCAAAAAGTCGTTCAGGGGGAGCAACATGTGTATCAGCCGTTTCAATCACAACATAAGTGTCAGTCGCTGTCACCTTCAACAGTGGACGGAGGGCCTCTCTCACTATGGTAATCTCCGCCGCGCTGTCCAGCAAGGTCAGAGCCCACGTCAGATTCCGAAGCCGCGTTCTCACTATCTGGGGCATATCGATGCGCCGTTAAGGCTGCGACCTTCTTCTTGGCAAACTGCGGTCTCTTGGGCGTAGAGTCGTCCCGCTGATCCCCTTCACTTCGCGTGCGGGGCTGGCCACGTCCTTGCTGGCCACCCCTGCCCCTGCCGCCCCCTCCACCACCGGTTGACGGAGCCGATGAGTCCTGAAAGGAACGAGGAGAGCGTTGGTCAGAAGCCTGAAATCTTTCAGGCGATTTAATCGTCGCGCGATCGCGCAAATCATAAACTCGATCTGACTGCGCAGGTTGTGAAGGCGCCGGACTAGAAACCTGTGTCTGCTGTTGTTGTTGCTTACCCTGATTCTGCTTTTTTGGCCAATTTTGTTTTTTGGACTTGGGTTGTCCACCCGTTTCCGAAGACTGTCCCTGGGGCTGCTTCTTCTCTTTTTCCGAAAAAGCCTTTAAACCCTTAGAAGTGCGGCCAACCATTTTATAAGCCGCCACAATAATTCTTGCTAGCTGACGGGGTTTCTCGGCATCGGGAATTAACGCCAGAGCATTGGCCACCTGAAAGTTCACTGCATCCCCCTTGACATTCGCAAGGATAAGACCGCAAACTGTCTCAAACGAGCCGCTCAGGCGCATACCTAATTCAACCGCCGACTCCGGTCCGTGATCATCCTGAACACGTTTAAGGACCGCAGAGAGGTTTGACACAGACGGGGTGCCATAGCACCTCGAGTAAACCGCTGCAAAAGTCTTACCCCATGTTTCACAGTCAGCAAGTTCAGGGGCTAAATCTTTCGGTAAACTGAGCGTAAGAATCCGGTGTTTTTCACCCGGAGTCGTATTAGGAAACACAGCCTCCAGCTGGTCGAATTTCTCGGCAAGCCAGTAAGGAAAATCATCCTTATCCTGGGGCTTCTTGCCCATAACGGAATTCACCAAGACAGGACTGATTTTCAAACCAGCCTGTTCCGCTCGAAGCTGCGCACCTGCGGGGGCTGCGCCATGAACATTACGACCAATGTAATGAACAAGCGCCCTAATCACTCCAACCGCGACTTCATGAAGACGCCGCAGCTCAGCTACACTACAAGTAGCGCAATTAGGGTGAGGAGTAAATCCACCCAAAGCGGGCCAATTTGTGCCCGGAATGGACAAAGGACCTAACCTCGGAGCCGTTAAAGAATGGGGTAGGGCGCCACCAAACCAAACTCCGTGCTGCCAAGCATCGATAGGTACTTCCAGTGCCCTGTACGGAGCATAAGCCGCCGGTACAGCCGAGGCAGTGTATGAATGGAAGACACCCGAATTAGCGTCCACTTCCGGAAATGTCACCCAGGAATAAAACAATTCGTACGGGTACGCATGTTCCGCACTCACCACTAGAACCACAGCCAAGCCTTCCACAGGGACATTATATGCCCGCAAGTGGTCGCGAACCGCGACTCGGCTATGCTGCGGTATGTCCACGGCCATGGCAGCACAGGAAGAGAAAAAAGACAAAGAACACTTTGTAGCACAACTGGGTAGTAATTCAAAGAAACCGTTTTTAGAAGAATTCAAGCTTGAAAAGACCCATTTTAAAAATAGGTAGGTTTTCCGACACCACCGTTTACCGGAAACGGGAATGAAGGTGTCAAGGTTTGAATGATATACTACTCGAGTGTCATGATATAAGGCCAACAACGTACGGGCGCCATGTAGCAGGGTTTCCGTTCTCCCACAGAACTGTGCATAGAGATCTAGAACCTCAGTGAGTTAGGATGATCCAAAACTCATCTCAGTGTCAGAAATCCCCTTACCTAGCTAGCTACAGTGTCTCATGGGTCATTATGGAATGATCCATGTCTTAGACAAACCAGAACATGAACTTTAGAATACCTCAGGAATCGTGGAACACATGAACACTCTTTCGTTATATAATCATTTCAAACCAAAACTGAGAGTCAAAGAACACAAGTGCAAGTTTGAAATATTTATTATTCAATGCAAAGTTCTCAAACGCAGTATCTTGTATAATACTAAAATGCAGATTATAAAAATCAGTGTTAGCAGCATAGTCACTAATCCATAGTAAGCAAAAGGTGATAGCATGTTACAATGCAAAATCTATAGAAATCTATATCACCTATATTTCGCGCACCCTATTTAGTATATTATTTTATATCTAAGAAGGTCTCATTCGGGCTTTAGCAGGGCGGACCCATACCTCTAAATGTCAGTAGGAGTAGATCACATCAACAGCTACCAGCTCTCTTCATGCGCAGCACCAAGTGTCTACGTTCATTCCGTGTAACTCTATCTTAAACCCGCGTAGAGCCCAAAATCTTGGCATCAACATTATTTGTGTTATGTCTAATGTGGTGCGAGGATCAGGCCTCCCAGCAACCTTGTGTTAGGTTATTCTTAGAGTGTGCAGCTCTCAGTGTGCAGACAGTTGTACCAAGTGTACCAGGCAAAGCTGATAGCATAGTAATAACATATTATTCTCAAATAAATCACATCACCGCTTCTAGGTTGAAAGCGACAACAACAAGTAGGTGTCGTGTGCAAAACTGAAACCAAAGGAAAAATGTCTGTTTAAACATGTAATACACTCATGCTAACTTAACGCAATATATGTAATGAAGTATCCATATGACAAGACAACACTAGGATTGTCGGGTTAGGGGGAAGGAGTCACATCCGGAATATCGGTGAGGGGAGGTGTGCAAACATCACCCCGGTACGAGTTCCACTGGCCCCAAATTTTACCCCATTTCCTCGGTCTGCCGCGCGCCACATACACCGTTTTCTCCCAAAACATACACTAATCCATACTCTCCTTCCATGCCGAGATAGTGGGCGGTCCCTGGGACCCCCACAACTGTGCTATATCTCTCTTGGCGATCATATTCCCAACGGTCGCCCACTGAGTCTGCGCCACATCATAATCAGTCGGTTCCCAAACGTTCAGCAAACAACGCCTGGCTTCGGGCAGCAGTGGAACACCCGTGACTTCCTCCATCACTGCATACACTCGATTCCAAAACACTACCACCTCCGGGCACTCCCAAATTATGTGGAGGAAAGTACCAGTTAAGCCGCATCCCCTGCTTACACAACCCATCCACAGAATAACCCATACGAATCAGGCGAGGGCCAGTCACGTAAATCCGATGCAGGATCTTAAGTTGCACAAGTCGGAGGCGGGCTTGAATCGCGACCTCCTTGGAAGAGGATATCGCAATTTGCCAGTCCTCATCATCCAGCTCTAAACCGTCTCTGGTCCAAACCTCTCTGAGGTGCACCAGCAGGTCTGTATGATCGTTGATCAATTTCTTATATATCAGAGAGATAGTGCTGTCTGGAACGTATCCGTCTAGCACCTGATCTTCGAGTGGGGATGATTCCGGGATAGCAACACCGGCAGGAAAAACAGAACTCAATGCGTGGCGGATCTGTACATAGCGGAAGAACTCCTTGTCACTAAGTTCATATTCTACCTTCAACTCCTCAAAGGTCTTAATCCTATCTTTGGTCCAGAGATCCCCAACCTTACAAATACCAATCATATCCCACTTCTCAAAGCCTTTCGTCCTCCACAAGCTGCCCAGTCTTTCAGACACATAGAGCGAAATCGCCCGGGTCAATCGGTCCGTCCACCCCATTGCCGCATTCGCACACTGCCACCCTCGCACTGCTATCTTAGTGGGTCCTGAGAGTTTCCCTCCAACAGATTTGGAGTAAAGCGCCCTTTTATAATCTCCACCCGGCAGCTGCCACTTATCCATCTCAAACGCAGGGTTTAACGCGGGGCCGTACATTGCATGATTAATCGCTCCCAGCTGGGAGGCCCAGTAGTATCGCTTGATATCCGGTAGTGCGATACCGCCGTCATACCAGGGAAGTTTCAGTTTGGCAAGGGCGATACGCGGACGTCCACCCCATATCAACCGCCTCTGCAGACTCTCCACCTCCCGGAAGTAACTCACCGGAATGACATCAAACGTGTTCTCAAGCGCGTACAAAAACCATGGTAAAGACATCATTTTGAAAAGAGCTGCACGCCCGAGAGGGGAAAATGGCAGACCACACCAGGCCGCAAGGTCAGATTTTAACCGCTGGAGCGGAGGAAGCAGATTACGCTTGTAATGGACAGCGTGGTTCCACAGGCTGTCTCTCTTCCAAAAGATAGACGAGGGGGCACGCTGGATTCAAAACAAGATTCTTTATTGGTCAAGGTCAATATATATATAGTGAGATGTACTAAAGTGCTGTGTCTTTCCACATAACAATACATCTAGCTAGAAATTCAATGTTTTATTGCGATAACTGAGTTGTATGGTACCTCAAACTAACGTTACACTGACTTGTTTGACTCAAGAATTGACTGCTTATCCATATCTACTGGGACAGTAAAGGGGCCTTCATCCAGCATTTAATTTTGTGTATAGCAGTCAACTTTTTTGTTTTGTTACACACCCACACACACACATACCCAAACACACACACAAGTGTCATGCTTGCCTAACCTCCCTTCTTTTTTTTTTTAAACTCTTTTTATTGACAATAAAAAGGAAAACATAAACAAACAAGGCAATAGAAGGCAATACAGCTGGATACGTGTTCAAGGGGGGGGAAGAAGCACATTACAATCTAATACAAATCATCAGTGCAGAAAAAGGGGGAGGGGAGCAGGGGGGAAACAAAGTCACAGCACCTTAGGACTAGACAACACTAGGATTGTCGGGTTAGGGGGAAGGAGTCACATCAGGAAAATCGGTGAGGGGAGTTCCACTGGCCCCAAATTTTACCCCATTTCCTCGGTCTGCCGCGCGCCACATACACCGTTTTCTCCCAAAACATACACCAATCCATATTCTCCTTCCATGCCGAGATAGTGGGCGGTCCCTGGGACCCCCACAACTGTGCTATATCTCTCTTGGCGATCATATTCCCAACGGTCGCCCACCAAGTCTGCGCCACATCATAATCAGTCGGTTCCCAAATGTTCAGCAAACAACGCCTGGCTTCGGGCAGCAGTGGAACACCCGTGACTGCCTCCATCACTGCATACACTCGATTCCAAAACACTACCACCTCCGGGCACTCCCAAATTATGTGGAGGAAAGTACCAGTTAAGCCGCATCCCCTGCTTACACAACCCATCCACAGAATAACCCATACGAATCAGGCAAGGGCCAGTCACGTAAATCCGATGCAGGATCTTAAGTTGCACAAGTCGGAGGCGGGCTGGAATCGCGACCTCCTTGGGAGAGGATATCGCAATTTGCCAGTCCTCATCATCCAGCTCTAAACCGTCTCTGGTCCAAACCTCTCTGAGGTGCACCAGCAGGTCTGTATGATCGTTGATCAATTTCTTATATATCAGAGAGATAGTGCTGTCTGGAACGTATCCGTCTAGCACCTGATCTTCGAGTGGGGATGATTCCGGGATAGCAACAACGGCAGGAAAAACCGAACTCAATGCGTGGCGGATCTGTACATAGCGGAAGAACTCCTTGTCACTAAGTTCATATTCTACCTTCAACTCCTCAAAGGTCTTAATCCTATCTTTGGTCCAGAGATCCCCAACCTTACAAATACCTATCATATCCCACTTTTCAAAGCCTTTCGTCCTCCACAAGCTGCCCAGTCTTTCAGACACATAGAGCGGAGTCGCCCGGGTCAATCGGTCCGTCCACCCCATTGCCGCATTCGCACACTGCCACCCTCGCACTGCTATCTTAGTGGGTCCTGAGAGTTTCCCTCCAACAGATTTGGAGTAAAGCGCCCTTTTATAATCTCCACCTGGCAGCTGCCACTTATCCATCTCAAACTCAGGGTTTAACGCGGGCCGTACATTGCATGATTAATCGCTCCCAGCTGGGAGGCCCAGTAGTATCGCTTGATATCCGGTAGTGCGATACCGCCGTCATACCAGGAAAGTTTCTGTTTGGCAAGGGCGATACGCGGACGTCCACCCCATATCAACCGCCTCTGCAGACTCTCCACCTCCCGGAAGTAACTCACCGGAATGACATCAAACGTGTTCTGAAGCGCGTACAAAAACCGTGGTAAAGACATCATTTTGAAAAGAGCTGCACGCCCGAGAGGGGACAATGGCAGACCACACCAGGCCGCAAGGTCAGATTTTAACCGCTGGAGCGGAGGAAGCAGATTACGCTTGTAATGGACAACGTGGTTCCACATGCTGTCTCTCTTCCAAAAGATAGACGAGGGGGCACGCTGGATTCAAAACAAGATTCTTTATTGGTCAAGGTCAATATATATATAGTGAGATGTACTAAAGTGCTGTGTCTTTCCACATAACAATACATCTAGCTAGAAATTCAATGTTTTATTGCGATAACTGAGTTGTATGGTACCTCAAACTAACGTTACACTGACTTGTTTGACTCAAGAATTGACTGCTTATCCATATCTACTGGGACAGTAAAGGGGCCTTCATCCAGTATTTAATTTTGTGTATAGCAGTCAACTTTTTTGTTTTGTTACACAACCACACACACACATACCCAAACACACACACAAGTGTCATGCTTGCCTAACCTCCCTTCTTTTTTTTTGTTAAACTCTCTTTATTGAGAACTTCCGGCCATTTTGTTTGTTGTTGTGCCTGCCAGCCCGCCCCTCCACCCCGATCACACCTCCCTGCGGCCCCTCCCTCCCACGGACTGTAGAGAGCTGACCCGCCTGAGCCTCCGCTGTGACCAGCGTGACTTGTGCAGCATCGGTCGCTCCCCCAGGCTCCCTGAACACTGGGGATCGTAGCGCTTGCATTGAAATTGCCACCATCAGCATTTGTGCTCTGCATTTTTGTAACGCTAATTACCATTACTATTGCCCACATCACGGGAGTGACTTTTATTCCTTTTATTCCTGTTGCGCGAGTTAAAACTAAATTGCCTGCTGCGCTATTGACAATTGTTGGCTCTGCCCACTTGTAAGATTAGCTGTGCCTCTGCCCACATTTCTGATTTAATTTCCTGCTTGCCGATCTCGTCGTGTTGGTGTTTAGAACTTCCGGCCATTTTGTTTGTTGTTGTGCCTGCCAGCCCGCCCTTCCACCCCGATCACACCTCCTTGCGGCCCCTCCCTCGCTCCGCCCCCTCCTCTATCCATTTATGACTGATGGACCTACGCGCAGCGTCCTCGCGCTGCGGCCGCGCCGAAGGTGCGCCAAAGGTAAGCCCGTCTACGCCCGTCTGCGCCTGGACCGCGCCTAGCGCCAGACCTCCTGGTCCCCGCATCACCCATCCCTCCCGCATTACATACGACGCCTCCACCCTATTAGCACTTAACCCCCGCCGACTCCCTAACTGCGCCCAAGCAGCACCAGGACACACCCATGGACCCTTCAGCTGCCACTCCTGCAAATTCACCTGCATCAAGACCCACACCAAACCAACAAACACCAAACAGAGATCCAACACCAACCACCTTAAATGCATCCTTCTCAACACCCGCTCAGTTCACAAACACGCCATCGACCTTTGGAATCTACTCAACACCATTTCACCGGACATCGCCTTCCTAACAGAAACCGGATGAATGCCTCTTCAGCTCCAGACATCACCATAGCCATCCCGGACGGCTACAAGATCATCCGTAAGGACCGCACCATTCAAACAGGAGGAGGCATCGCCATCGTCCACAAGAACACCATCCGCGTCTCAACCAGCTCAGAAGACAATCTCGCTATCGCCGAACACCTTCACTTCCAGATCCACACCGACCCCAAGACCACACTCAGAGGCACCCTCCTCTACAGGCCACCAGGACCCCGTGCAAAATTTAGCGAAGACATCACTGACTTCATCACCCCACACGCCCTCCCCTCGGAAGAATACATTCTACTGGGAGACCTCAATTTCCATCTGGAAAAGAGCAACAACAGTAACACCACCACCCTTTTAGACAATCTCCCCAATCTCGGACTCAAACAACTCGTTAACACCCCTACACACTATGCAGGACACACACTTGACCCTATCTTCTCTTCCAGCAAGCATATCTCCTTCACTCACACCACACCCCTCCACTGGACGGACCACAGTTGCATCCACTTCATTTACAATAAGACCACAATCCACAACCACCCTCAACCAGCTCTGCGAAGAAATTGGAACAAAATCACCATCGACCATATCTCCACATCGCTTCTTCAAAAACCCCCTGCCTATTCAACGAACCCTAACCAAGCCGCCAACAACCTCACGCAATGGTTAACCCAAACCGCCGACAAACTAGCACCCTTGAAAAAACATCAAATCAAACAAGGAAGCAAGAACGCCCCCTGGTTCAACGATGACCTTAAGAAATCCAAGAAGCTCTGTCGTTCCCTTGAGAAAACGTGGAAAAAAGACCCAAACACTATCACCCAAGCCGCCTTCAAAAACGCAACCCGCAAACACCACCAACTAATCCGGACAGCCAAGAAATCAGCACTCAAAGACCGACTAGACAACAACACCCACAACAGCAAGGAACTTTTCAACATCATCAAAGAATTCACCAACCCCTCCGCCAGCTCTAACGACATCACCCCCTCTCAAGTCCTCTGCGACTCCCTCGCCTCATTCTTCCATGACAAAATCGCCGACATTCATAACAGCTTTGACAACGAACCCGTAAACCAGTCCACCCAACTCACTTCTGAACCTGTGCCTCCTCCGAATAACCTTTTCAACTGGAACCCTATCACCACAGAAGACACCATTCACCTGATGAACTCCATCCACTCAGGATCCCCTACAGACCCATGCCCCCATCACATCCTCAACAAAGCAGACTCCATTATCGCACCCCATCTCCGAGACGTCATCAACTGCTCCCTCAACTCCGCCACATTCCCAGAAAGCTGGAAACACGCCGAACTCAGCGCCCTTCTGAAGAAACCCACAGCTGATCCCACCGAACTCAAAAACTACTGTCCCCTCTCCCTCCTCCCATACCCTGCCAAAGTCATTGAGAAAGCCATCAACAATCAGCTCGCCGCCTTCCTCGAAACCAACAAATCACTCGACTCCTCACAGTCTGGCTTCCGAGCCAAACACTGCACCGAGACCGCCCTCATCGCAGCAACAGACGACATTCGAACACTACTGGACAACGGAGACACAGTCGCCCTCATCCTCCTTGACCTCTCCGCAGCCTTCGACACAGTCTGCCATAGCACCCTGATACAACGCCTCAGAAACATCGGAATTCAAGGAAAGGTGTCCCGCAAGGATCATCACTCAGCCCCACACTCTTCAACGTCTACATGAGCCCCCTCGCAACCATCGCACGTCAACACAACCTCAACATCATCTCCTACGCTGATGACACTCAACTGATCCTCTCACTCACCAAAGACCCAACCACCGCCAAAACCAACCTACATAAAGGGATGAAAGAAGTAGCCGAGTGGATGAAGCACAGCCATCTGAAACTGAACTCGGACAAAACAGAAGTCCTCATCTTAGGTTCATCCCCTTCCGCCTGGGACGACTCTTGGTGGCCAACGGCCCTAGGAAAAGCCCCCATACCGACGGACCACGCACGGAACCTGGGCATCATCCTGGACTCCTCACTCTCGATGACCAGACACATCAACGCCGTCTCATCATCATGCTTCAACATCCTACGCATGCTCAAAAAAACATTTCGCTGGATCCCCACTGAAACAAGAAAAACTGTCACCCGCGCACTGGTCACAAGCCGTCTGGACTACGGAAACACCCTTTACGCCGGTACCACCGCAAAACTGCAGAAAAAACTCCAACGCATCCAAAATGCTTCAGCCAGACTTATACTAGACATCCCCCGCACAGACCACATTTCCGTTCACCTGAAAGACCTTCACTGGCTCCCCGTCAACTAGAGAATAACGTTCCGTCTCCTCACCCACGCACACAAAGCCCTATACGAACTTGGACCTGATTGTCTCAACACGCGCCTTTCCTTTTACACCCCCACCCGCCAGCTGCGTTCGTCCAACCAAGCCCTCGCCGCTGTTCCGCGCACCCGCAAAGCCACCATGGGGGGAAGATCCTTCTCTACTTAGCGGCCAAAACCTGGAACTCCCTTCCCATCCACCTCCGCCTTACTCAAAACCACCTAGCCTTCAGAAAACAGCTTAAAACCTGGATATTCGATAAGTAAACCTCCCCCCCCTTCCTCAAGCGCCTTGAGACCCTCTGGGTATGTAGTGCGCTATATAAATTCTAACTTGACTTGACTTGACTTGATTACAAAACACTACCACTTCCGGGCACTCCCAAATTATGTGGAGGAAAGTACCAGTTAAGCCGCATCCCCTGCTTACACAACCCATCCACAGAATAACCCATACGAATCAGGCGAGGGCCAGTCACGTAAATCCGATGCAGGATCTTAAGTTGCACAAGTCGGAGGCGGGCTGGAATCGCGACCTCCTTGGGAGAGGATATCGCAATTTGCCAGTCCTCATCATCCAGCTCTAAACCGTCTCTGGTCCAAACCTCTCTGAGGTGCACCAGCAGGTCTGTATGATCGATGATCAATTTCTTATATATCAGAGAGATAGTGCTGTCTGGAACGTATCCGTCTAGCACCTGATCTTCGAGTGGGGATGATTCCGGGATAGCATCACCGGTAGGAAAAACCGAACTCAATGCGTGGCGGATCTGTACATAGCGGAAGAACTCCTTGTCACTAAGTTCATATTCTACCTTCAACTCCTCAAAGGTCTTAATCCTATCTTTGGTCCAGAGATCCCCAACCTTACAAATACCAATCATATCCCACTTCTCAAAGCCTTTCGTCCTCCACAAGCTGCCCAGTCTTTCAGACACATAGAGCGGAGTCGCCCGGGTCAATCGGTCCGTCCACCCCATTGCCGCATTCGCACACTGCCACCCTTGCACTGCTATCTTAGTGGGTCCTGAGAGTTTCCCTCCAACAGATTTGGAGTAAAGCGCCCTTTTATAATCTCCACCCGGCAGCTGCCACTTATCCATCTCAAATGCAGGGTTTAACGCGGGGCCGTACATTGCATGATTAATCGCTCCCCGCTGGGAGGCCCAGTAGTATTGCTTGATATCCGGTAGTGCGATACCGCTGTCATACCAGGGAAGTTTCAGTTTGGCAAGGGCGATACGCGGACGTCCACCCCATATCAACCGCCTCTGCAGACTCTCCACCTCCCGGAAGTAACTCACCGGAATTACATCAAACGTGTTCTGAAGCGCGTACAAAAACCGTGGTAAAGACATCATTTTGAAAAGAGCTGCACGCCCGAGAGGGGAAAATGGCAGACCACACCAGGCCGCAAGGTCAGATTTTAACCGCTGGAGCGGAGGAAGCAGATTACGCTTGTAATGGACAACGTGGTCTAATGAAATAAAGAACCCCAAATATTTAAATCCCATCTGCGTCACCTGTATGGGGCAGACGTGTGGCAAAGGGGGAGTTTCCCCGAGAGTACATAAACACAGGACTTAATCCAATTAATCACAAGGCCGGAGTTCCTACCGAACGAGTTCAGCACATCAAACAATACTATCAACGACTTCCGAGGCGACGTGAGATACAGCAGGATGTCATCTGCATAGAGTGATATTCGATCCTCAAAATCGGGGGTCCACTGAATACCCTTAAGCGATGGTTCCCACCCGCAGCCAAGCAGCCAGCGGTTCCAAGGCGAGGGCGAAAAGAAGTGGGGACAACGGGCACCCCTGTCGCGTGCTCCTCCCCAGAACAAAGGACTTAGAAACCCGACCATTCACCACAATCTGAGCCAGTGGTTCCTCATACAGGAGTTTTAGCCAGCCGATGAAACCAGGACCGAAACCAAACTTTGCAAGAGCAGCCCAGAGGTATGGCCATTCCACTGTATCAAAGGCCATTGTAGCATCCAAGGAAACCAAGATGGCCGATTCACGCAGCGACGCCGCTTCCGCCAGGACGCCATGCAGGCGCCGCAAGTTCAATGCTGTATTACGATGTGGAATGAAACCAGATTGATCCGGATGGATCAGATCACCGATCACCTTTATCAATCAGTTTGCCAACAATTTTGCAAGGATCTTGGGCTCTGCATTCAGGAGCGATATAGGCCTATATGATGTGCAGCGATCCCGCGGTTTCCCCTCCTTTTGAATCACCACGATGGTCGCAAGTCGCTGACCACGGGGAAGGGAACCGATGTCTCGCGATTCCAAGAACATATCACGAAGATACGGCGCCATTTTGTCAGGACGCAGCTGATAAAGCTCGATGGGGAGACCATTAGGGCCCATAGCTGTTCCCGAGCGGACAGAACGAATAGCAATTGCCACCTCATCGTCAGAAAATGCTGCGTCCATCAGATCCCTATCTGGGTCCGATAGGCGAGGCAACGCAATGTCCCTTAACAGCAAATGTGAGTCTTCCTCTGGTCTGTCGGAGACGGGGGAATATACATTTCGAAAATGTTCAGCGAAACATTCCACAATCTCAACCGGGTCAGTCACACGCACTCCATCAGCTCTCTCAATCACAGGAACCACACGACTCGCCCTCTCCTTTCTGTCCAACCAAGCAATCAGCTTCCCAGCCTTGTCTCCCACATCATACAGCCGTCCCTGCTGCTCTCTACTCATAGCTCTAGCAGCGTCCGTTACCAGGGCCCAACAATCAAGTTGTTTGAGACTGAGGACATGCACTTTATCATGAGTGATACCCAACTCCAAATCCCCTTCCAGCTCAGCTATTTCGGTCTCTAGACGGACCACCGCCTCATTTTTACTTTTCTTGGCGCCAGTAATTAACAATCGCGCCTGACCACGGATAACCGTCTTGAAAGCCTCCCACAGCGAAACAGAAGAGGACACAGACCCCACATTTTCAGTAAAATAGTGATCCAAAGACTTAACCAACTCTGCCTGGGTTTTGAGGTTACGGAGATGCCAAGGATTGATCAGAGCCACTCGACCCTCAGAACCCATCTTCATGTCCATCAAAAGCCACAGTGAGGAGTGATCCGAAATACCCATGGCCAGGTGTCTGACTTCCCTAACCGAAGAGGCCTGTGCTGCTGGCATCAAGACATAGTCAAGCCTAGAGAGACTACCGTGAGTACCAGAGTGAAATGTGTATTGCGCTTGTCCCGGATGCAGCAGCCTCCAACAATCTACCAGTCCCAGCGTCTCCAAAAAAACACTCAACCAAGACTGTGATCTCGTGAGGTCCCTGGGGGGGCTGCAGTCCTCCCTACTGGAAACGACAGAATTGAAATCTCTACCCATCACCAGAATGCCCTCAGGGAGCTCCAACACTACTCTCTGCAAATCAGCAAAGGTCGTAGTCTGCAGACCAGGTGGAACATACACAGAAAGCAATGAGATAGTCTTCCCCTCCCACCTACCAGTGAGCGCACCATAGCGTCCCCTATCGTCAAGAATTATTTCGTCCAACTCCAGGGGGAGGGAACTCCTAACTAGGATACCCACCCCCCTAGATCCAGTAGTATATCCAGAGTGTGCAATTAGACGATATCCTCGCCGATTCATAGCATGGCATGTGTTTCCGATCAGACGTGTCTCTTGCAATAAAACTACGTCAGGGGAGAGGCGTCTCAATAGATGCAACACTACTCCTCGTTTTATCCTATCCCCGAACCCGTTAACATTGCAACACAATAACTTCAACCCCCTACCCCCCATCCCGGAAGTAAGAGCAGAATCCACCCCACAGCAAACACAACACCCAGATCAAGATGCAAAATAATGTGTTGCCTTGAAACAAAATGAAACACACCCAAACCCCCCCCAACAAATCCCCGAAACACACCCCTCCACCCTGCACCCCTGCGTTACACTCAAAAGCCACCCCAACTTGCAGTGTGCCTGTCGCCCTAACATTGAACTAGTCCACAAGAAGAAACCCGGAGGAGGGAGAGTCCCACCCCCCTCGCCACCTCTGGACATAACACCATAAGTATTGCAAATACAAAAGTCATCAAACCACAGCTGCCAGTTCTGTACACTGTCCGGAAACCAGTAACCACTTCTCATTCTTGTTCCAACAAGCCACCTTCAGCACCTCCAGAATGTTCCGAGCGATCACGCTGTGTAGACAACGTATCAAGCCAGTCACTCACTCTCTCGGGGCGGTCAAAGAAGAACGTCCGATCATTGTGTTCAACACGTAGCCGAGTTGGAAAAAGCATCGCGTATTTCATCCCCATGTCTCTCAGTCGCCGCTTCACCCCCTGGAACCCCATCCTTTGTTTCTGAACGAACTGGGTGAAATCAGGGTAGAAGATCACCGTTGTGTTTTCAAACTTCATGGTGCCACCCACCCGTGATGCCTGCAGGATAGCGCCTCTATCTCTGAAATTGAAAATTCTGGCGATTATAGGCCGTGGAGGGGCACCCGGCTTTGGCTTCCCACCCGGCACTCTGTGTACGCGTTCCACCGCGAAAAAGTTATTCAGGCCTTTGGGGGTGAGATGGTTTAAAATGAGGTCTTCCACAAGGAGATCTGCGGTTGGCTCTTCTGATTTTTCAGGGACCCCAATGATACGTACGTTATTGCGTCTTGCCCGACTTTCAAAATCCTCCAACGGGTGAGCAAAGAGATCATTGGAGGATCGTAGGTTGCGAACCTCCGTCTGTAGGTCAGACACATCGGTCGTAAGGCTGGAGGTCTTCAAATCTTGGGATTTGACCTTTTCGTTAGTCTTTGATAAGTCTGCCCTGATCAAGTTGACATCGATTGCCACAGTGTCAAGCTTTAGAGCCAGAGCCTCATATTGTTGGCCAATGGAAGTCTTCATGCTAGCAATGGCGCCCATGACATCACGCAGGGTCAAATCATCCACTGCGGCTGAGCCGTCACCCGCATCTTCCAGAGACCTACTCGCACCACCGGGGGACCCTTTAGGATGGGTATAGCGATCCATAATGTTTGATTGAATAGTACCCCCTCGGTGAGTGGTTGTGGTCTTCCGTTTCTCGCTGTCGGGTTTGCCCGCCATATTAGATGTTGCGCCCCGGAGGGGCCTTTGACACCTGGTAAAAATGACTCGTCACGATTCACCTGCAGGGACATCCAAGTGTGAGTCTCAGCAGGAGATCACACGACCAGGAACACTCGGCGGCTGGCACACGGTGAAGTTGCGGGGTCCGGCTCCCGGACTGCCAGAGCGGTGTGGAGATAGGAAGAGCCAGAAGAACCAAAAACGAAACCGAAAGTTAACTCCAAGTTCTTGAGCAGGACCCTGCAGGCCGTTGTTGTTCAACTACCACAATGGGCACCACAGTGACTTGAGCCCCGGGCAGTTCCATTGAGCAGGCCACAAAAGTTCAAAGTATCGTAGTTTCGGTTCCCGGGGTCCAAATCGATTTTTGAAAGCAGCTATTATATCAGCTGGGTTGCGTTTTCAATAACCCGTCGTCGTAGTCAGGATAAAATTCAGGATAGATGCAGGAGGTGGCGAGGGTCTCGGGAGCCCTGTGCTCACTCAACCATCTTGGTTGTGCACAAAGCTCCTCCTCTCCTAACCTCCCTTCTTAACTACTTCTGCATGCTTTCTCGACAGATCAAATAATTTTACTCCTGAGAAAAGTTATGTTTTGAAAAGTGAAGATGTCAGTGCCTTACGGTTCTTGTATGTATGTGTGTATATATATGTAGGTGCAATTTGCATTGTGCATACCAAGCCAAAAAGGCAGTAGAGCATTTACAGGATCAAAGGTAACCATACAGACTAGTGATAGGAGATGATTATTACTGCATTTTTATAAAGTGTTCCTTAAGGATACAGGGATGTATTGTTCTGGTTGCATAGATAGAAAAGGCCTGCTGCCTTGTGTTTTCTTTTTTTGCACTTGTTAGACTCCAACCTGATTGTGGACTGGTTCCTGATGTGTCAACAGCAACCAGAGATGTGAGCGTGCCCACAAGATAAGCAGGAATGCTGGTTTTAATGGCTTTGTAGATGAGGCAGCTAATTTTGAAGATGGTTCAGACCAGGTAAAGGAGATAATTGAGTCACATTAAGATGGAGGTGATTTGAACATATTTCCTCTGGCCCTGGGTAAGACGTGCGGTGGTATGTAGGTTCCCATTAAGGGGAGCAAGTGTGGAGTCTGGGAGGCCATAAAGCAGTCCTTAACGGCCAACCATTCTTCACTTGCGTTTTGTTTTATTGGTTTTATTATCTTATTTGTCTTACTTATATTTTGTTGAACCTCCATTGAGAACTAGGGGCCAGATGAACGAAGATTTTTTGCATTTGCAAAACGTCCGTTTCACAGATTTGGGGTATTTGCATCAGCAAAAATACTTTTTGGCATGTGTGAAACTGAAATAACAATCAGGTAGCATGTTACCGAATCGCAATTTGGGTTTGCGACCAAATATCTAATTGGTATTTGAAAGGGGTATATTAAGGGTGCCACTCCACAATACCTAATATATCCTGTCACAACAGTATTATTTCACAGGCCACGAAAATGTTGTAGTAACCCATATGCAAACGGGAGTGGTTATCAAGGGTACCCAGTATTTTGTGAACCAACTAACTAGTGCATAGGTTGGTTCGCAAAATAACACACTGGGAGCAAAAATACTGTTTGCTAATTGTGACCAACTTTTTACAACTAGTGCTTTATACACCTGTTCCTATATATTCTCTGCTGTTGGAGACTAGATGCACCGACAATAGCCCTGATTTATAGTGGGTCAGAGACTAATGACCCCTATGAAAACCATGTTTGAATAGAGGTTGGAATCAGAATGTCGAGTTGAATCAAATTTAATGCACTTGGAAATTACCGGATGTGAAAAAAACATGCCACTTTGTTCAATTTCGGCAGATTACACATGCCAGAATTTAAAAGAGGAAAAGATTAAGGTATTTACTGTGACATGCAACTTTTGGTGTGGTAAGCACCAAAATACGCCTGTTATTTCCACAAAACTTGGAATAAGTGCAACTTATTGCATCTGATAAATTCTGAACCCTGGGAAGTTGTATTTTATCAGGTGAATAATTGCAACACCTTCCATCCGACTCACCCATAATCAAGGCCAATTTATAGTGCCAGAGCTCATTGGTCACATGACATTTTACTGACATACTCTGTTACAGTTATATTACACAATTGGTCATTTGAGAGTCCTTAAAGCTGCATCAACAAGTTGAAGGACAATTTGAACTTTAACCCTGTCCCCAAAAATGTAATCCACACTCTGAGAAATAATGCTTGCAGGCCTGATTCACAGACTAAAAAACTAAAAACATTCCTCTTTTAGACATGTTTCTGGGACCTTTTGCCTTTACCATTGCACGCGCCGGGACACTCTTTTGAGTAGCTGTGACCGCTACAAATTCATTTAACATAACATAACATAACATAACATAACATAACATAACGTATCCAAAAGAAAGGCTGAAATTTCCATCCCCATGCCTATGTTTGCAATTTATGTAAATTTCGGACATTTTTGGAAATGTCTAAGAACTCTAGGAGTACTTCTCAGAATCTGTGACTGTCACAGCTTTCCAGATGTACTCACTTAGATAACAAGCACTGGCGTTGCCAATAGGTCTCGCAGTAGCAAAGTTGGAGCTATTACAATTGCAAATAACAATGCCTTTTATTTTTGTTTTCTTTTTTAAAAATGAAAGGGCTGTTGGTCATTTACAAAACCAACAGCTCCAACTTTCCTACTGCGAGACCTATTGGCAACGCCAGTGCTTTTTTTGCATTCTTTTTAACTCCTCTTTTCTCGTATTCTGCCTCTCTTTCGTGCACTGGTAAAAGCTAGATGAAAAAAATTAGGTACTGCTCCCCAAACTTGTGTCCGAGCTGCAACCACCGGTACTAGTTAAGCCCTGTACCCCCATTAGCTGCAGGCAGCACCTCGAGCAGCGGTCTAGGGGATTCGGCCTATATCAAGATTTGACAGAACGTGAGAAAGGAGGAGGATGGCGCCGCTGCGTCATAGTTTCCCGGAAGCCCGTGGGCCTTCTGTTCCTCTAGGCCTGACACAGCGTGGTAAGTCTCAGATTTGGCTCATGGTGGCTAGAACGAACAAATGATAGATGGGACAACGGGAAGCAAAGAGAGGACGCACGAAGGGAAGCTGAGAGAAAGGATAAATGGGAAAGCAGAATGGACGACAGGGGAAACCCTAGAGGAGACCAAGGAGAGAGACGAGACAAAGGAGAGAGACGGGACAAAGGGATGAGGCAAAACAGCCTCAAAACAAAAGTGAAGAAAAAGGGACAAAGGAGAGAGAAAGTGGGAGGAAAGAAACAAGGCAGAGGCATAAGGAACAAAAGAAGTGGAGGAGAGATGAATGCAGAGTAAGAAAGATGAGAAACATCGAAGGCACGACGACATGGGGGAGGCCACAGGAATGAAAAAAAAGTCAAAAAGAATGGATAAGGGAGAGAGAGGAGCAAAAAGAACAAAAACGGGCAGAGGAGGCAAAACAGAGGACAATGGGTATGAAGAGAAACAAGCGTTAAGAGCGGCCGGCTGGGAAACTGAAAGTACGAGAAAGAAGGCGGATGGCGCCGCTGCATCATAGTTTCCCGGAAGCCCGTGGGCCTTCTGTTCCTCTAGGCCTGACACAGCGTGGTAAGTCTCAGATTTGGCTCATGGTGGCTGGGACCAGTGTCGGAGGTGGGGGGGGGGGGGAGTGCTGTGGTATGAGAGTGAGAATAAACAACTAGGACCTGGCAGGGTAGTTTGCTCTCTTCCTGTATTCTGAACGTGGTGTCTCTTGGCGCGGCAGCGAGAACAAACCGGAGGAAAGGCTCACGGGTTTACTGTGAGAAGAGAATGACGATGGGTGAGAGAATAAATAGAACGTGTGGGGTAAATTAAGGAGAAAGGACTGAGGGGCTGATGTAAAAGAGGGGCCAAGGAACACAGGAGCTGGAGGCAAAGACACAAAGGACAGTGAGACAATGAATAAGGGGACGAAGAAGGAGGAGTAGAGAAAAGTTGAGAAAGAGAAAAGAAAATGCGAGGAAGTGATAGAATGAGCAAATGATAGATGGGACAACGGGAAGCAAAGAGAGGACGCACGAAGGGAAGCTGAGAGAAAGGATAAATGGGAAAGCAGAATGGACGACAGGGGAAACCCTAGAGGAGACCAAGGAGAGAGACGAGAAACATCGAAGGCACAACGGCATGGGGGAGGCCACAGGAGAGAAAAAGGCAAAAAGAATGGATAAGGGAGAGAGAGGAGCAAAGAGAACAAAAACGGGCAGAGGAGGCAAAAGAGAGGACAATGGGTATGAAGAGAAACAAGCGTTAAGAGCGGCCGGCCGGGAAACTGAAAGTACGGCCGGCCTGTGGCCGGCCATGATTCAATTAGGGGAGGAGAAGCCGCAGAGCACACGCTGGGCGAAGCCCTTTGATGTGCTGTGCGGCCGTGAATGTGCATGCTTGTTTGGTCACGTGATTCATGTGAACTCTAAGAAAACCGCAGCGCAAGAAGCCCTTGGTTTGACGAAGATTTCGAGCACTTGAATTCTCGCTCCGCTCAATGCGCTTGCGCACATTGATAGGTCGCGAGACCTAAAAAAACAAATCCACACAAGTCTGCATTGCTGCATGCAAAAATGTACGGTATATGGGTTTGCCCTATGGAGAAAACATTGCCCCACCATACTCAAGACAAACAACCTAGGCTGGTTTCAGTCTGTTTGGCCTCATCATCAGGGTGGACTTGTAGCATCAGCTGCAACAACAAGGAGATTAATGTAATTCTCTGATTACTCTCAAACTCTAATAATTGCACAAACTTTATTTTAGTCCATTTTTATTCATCCACTGTGCCACTCTAGACAGAGGTTCACCTTATGCAAATCAAAACTGACATTGCTCCTCATGGGAACAGTCCATCCCGAATAGCCTGTAAGAGCCCCCAGATCGATTTTAAACTATTTGGATCTTATCAGTAGGGTGCAGCTTGCGTCCTTTTGCACAGTGACCACAGGACCTCATCTGGGAATATCCATTGCACTAACGGCGTCAACTGCAACAACAGCAAGGTGATGGATGGAAAGCTTGAATTAATCTCAGTCACTGGCAATCGCTTGGTCCGCATTCCAGTCCATTGTTTTAGGCCGAACCATGCCACACTAGGCAGAGGTAGGCCTTATGCATATCAGTACTGACCCTGATCCTCATAGAAATAGTTTATCCTGAACTGTCAAGTGAGGCCCCCTCCAGAAGGGAACACAAGCAACCCCAACCAGTTCCAACCTATTCGGGCCTCGTCAGTAGGGTGCAAAGGATGAGCATTTCTGGACAGATCCTTCACCCGGGTAAAAAAACAAAAAGTTACTTATCTTTGCAATAATAGCTATGGTTCACAGATTCTTCCAGGCATTAGACTGGAGTTGCAAAACCTTTCCCCTTCAATAGCTCTCCAGTGTGATCAAGTGACGGCAAGAGACTCCAGACGCAGCGCCATTGCCCATAATGTGACAACATTAAACTATACATGGCACCATTTGGCACATTGCCTTTAGTTAATTTTATTTCTCTGCACTGAATAAGTCATGAAAAGAGGACCTAAGATAGCTTTTGACAGCAGAAATAACAGTGGCAACTTTATTGCATATTGTGCAATCTTATTATGAAGCGTGGAGATGAATCTGCAGGAAGTTGTAATATCCATTACAAATAGCAATATCAAAGAAAAGTATGTTTTTCTACTGATGGATACTTCTCCCGCAGGCCACCTCTTAAATGAGTTATGTTATGTTATGTTAAATGCAATTTGTAAAGCGCGCTACCACCGAAGCTTCCTGGCGCTGACAGACAGAACAGAAGAGGGGGGAGTATAGATGACAAGATCTAGCCAGAGATGGGGAAGAGGTGGGTTTTTAAAATTTTCCTGAAGTTCAAGAGGGAAGGGGAGGATTTGATTGGGAGAGGGAGGAGATTCCAAAGCACAGGAGCTAGGTAGGAGAAACGGCGGCCGCCGAATCTCTTAGTTTTACTCTTGGGGGTGATCAGCAGATCGCGGTGAGCTGATCGCAGATTGCGTGTGGGACAGTGAGGGTGAATGAGGGATTTTAGGAAGGCGGGACCAGGGCAGTGAAGTGCTTTGAAGGTGAGGCATGCCACCTTAAAGGCGGCCCTTCGATCGACTGGGAGCCAGTGAAGGCTCGTGAGCAGAGGCTTGGCTGATTGCCATCTGGGGGTTCCATGAATCAAGCGGGCCGCTTGGTTCTGGACAACTTGGAGACGTTGTATCAGAAATTGCGGCAGACCGTGGTAGATGGCATTAGAAAAATCCAAACAGGAAAGTACCAGCGAGATAACGGTTTGGGTAAGTGCCGCTGGGGGGAGAAGGTAGCGAACTTTGCGGCTCCTCCGAAGTTGGTACATACAGGAGGAGACCACCGCTCCAACTTGAGCCCTGAGGGAGAGCTCGGTGTCAATGATGACACCCAGACTCTTTACTGTTTTTACTGGGGTAGGGGGGGAGCCGAACTCTGGAGGCCAGAACTGTGGGCCCCAGTAAGTGTGACTGAGCCCAGGGAGGAGGAGCTCGGTTTTACCAGGGTTCAACTTCAGTTGGTTCTAGTTCATCCAGAGTTGGATGTGAAGCATGGCTCCGTGGAAAGTTTTGATGGCATGTGGTGAATTGAGAGAACAAATGATTTGTAGATCGTCAGCATAATTGTAAGAGAAGAGTACCAAAACAATGCCACCATCTCTGAGAGGTTGACATAAGTAGTGCTGATTTACCAAGGAAGTGATGCAATACAGCCCTGGTGAAATATCCCTCACTGCAATAGCAGTGTTTTCCAAAGATATACACAGAGACTAAGCGGCAAAGGGATGTCCCTGGTAAGTGCAGGAGAAGCTGCCATGCTCTCATGAAATGGTATTTTTGGTCATGGTTTTGGGTTCCTTGGCTCAGACAAAGACCATGAATAGCTTATCATCCTCTCAGTCCTGCCTTGTACGGTAACTGCAATACATGACAGCACACTAGAGGTCCAGTCTGCAAAGTCTCTCCTCTTCCTTTTTAGAGTGAGGAGGTAAAAAGGATAGAAGAATTAAATTATAGACTGGGCCATGTAGAAGGCAGATGCAACTTTGTGGCAGAAACAATGGGCAGGTACCAAGAACCAGCTTGTTTGGGTAAAAAACAATAATACGACGTGAAGAGTAGGTAGGTTAACTGAGAAACTGCATCAGTGAAAACAGTAAAGCCATAAGAAAGAATAATAGTAAGTTCCAGATTTACTAAGCACTTGCGTGGTCCTTGGGTCATGACAGTTGGCGCAGGACAGAGCAAGTGCTTAAGTGACATTTACAAAGCCACGTATGTGTGTGGCCATGTGTCACTTTCACCCGCAAAGTAACACAATGTTGCATCTTGCACTGCCTTGTGTTACCCTGTGTCGGGGAGGCGTGACATGGGTAGATCATGGACAGTCTCATGATTCCACACATGTACTTTGACTCAAACCCAGATTTATTATAGACAGTAACCCTGGGTTTCTGCCAAAATTGGTGCACCTACCTGACCTTGGCATAACTTTCAATAATATCTATATTTCTTCTTGTTACATCCTCTGTACATGCATGCTGCAGTCTGCAGAACTCATGCAAAAAAGCAATACACCTCTAAGGATAGTTTTTGTGCAAGTATTTTTCCCTTCTTGCACAAAACACAATGCAGGCACCCTTCCGGCGTGACACAAGAGCGCCTGCGTAGGCTCTAGGCTGCCACAAGTGCACCAGCCCAAAGAGTGAGCAGAAGTGCACCATGTCTTAGTAAATATGGAGCATTTCTGCTCTCTCCCTTTCACGTTAAGCAGCGCAGAAAGTTTCTCTGCTGTGGTGCATGAAAGTTTAGTAAATCTGGGCAAAATGTTAATTTCATGGCAGAACAATAAATGGTGTGGGACAAAACGAGTAAAACAGGCCATTTAAGAATCACACCATAAAAAGGGGTGACCTGAATAAAGAAGATTGATAGGAAACAGACTAAGGGCAAAAAGGTATAGCCAAATAGCCTCTTGGGACAGGAAATAGTCCCCGGCGTGCACCTCTCCCTCAAGTTACCCATCGTGATTTCCTCTTGATCTTCAGTTTTTGCCTAGGCACACAAGACAACCATGCATGTGCATTGAGAGTTTCCTGTGAATGAGACCCCGAACTGGTGGTCTGTGGTCTGGAGGACCACACCATGTGCCCCTCTTTTTCTGAGTGTGACTGCCGTTGGCTCACTAGGGTGTAAAAACTGAGAGCGTAGGCAGTGATGGATTAAAGTGACAGGACAGTCCTCTATACCTGGTGCTTGATTTATTAGAGAGATTCAAAAAGCACAAAAATGGCCTAGAAGCCTCTTCCCTCTAGCCAACACAAATGACAGGAATATCAATCTGGCCAAAAGATACCTTAATGGAAGGAAAGCCAGGTGTCTAAAGCTTTCCTCAATCTGAACAAGTTGGAGGTAGCAGATGCTGAGAACCCTCTATTGCTGGTCATAGTACGTTTGACTATGGGGACCTTAAGTAGGAATAAATCTGCAGAACGCATGGACGGGCAAGGCTGAGGCCAGCTAAAACTACAGACATGTGTCTTTGAATGAGCAATTGTCCGCCTAGTGTTTTCAGTGCAAATGCAGGACTGGTTTAATTTCAGGCTGGCACACATAATTTATCGATGTTTGTCTTGTGATTATTGGTTTTCTGTATACATTTTTGTCACAAATAACGTTTGGTAGTATGTATGTGTTGTATATATTGTCCCACAAAAGAAATATTTTTAAATCACGCATAAAAATGTTTTGCAATTGTGTGGTTTACTAATGTGGTGTTTCCTTTTAAAAGACATGTCCGATTGATTTATGAATGTCTTTTTGAATTATCAAAACTAAGCAGAATAAATGCTCAAAAACCTCAGAATTAGTGGTCTGAGGTTTATCGTGAATATTTAAAATAAACCTCCCTTGACACCTTTCTGTGATTTCAGCTAAAACTACAGAGCAGGAGTATGCCCTTTTCATTAAGGGCTTGGTGTACAAGGCTGAGTGATTTAAAGAGAACCAGTGACTGCACTGGAAGTAAATGAAGTGAAATCAATGCCCTGGAGATATGATTACTATTCAGACCCAAGATTAATCTAGCAGCAGAGTACTGGGCAAACTGAAGTTTCTGCAGAGAGAAACTTGGGAGGTCCAGATAGAGAGCATTCCAATAATTAATCCTGGCAGAGATGAACACATTCATGATTAGAACTTTATGCAGAAAAAAAGAGATAGAGAAGCAGAACTACTAAGGCACTGGATTTGCTTGTCGGACTGAGTGCTGGGTCAAATGTTATGCACAGAGTTTTTACGCATGCCACTGGGATATGTTAGACTCCAAGGGATTGTGACCAACACATAAGTCCCAAAAAGGAAAGGGTATAAAAGGCAGCAGTATTTCTTTTTCTCTCAATGTATTTTGATTGAAAGAAATCCAGTCCTCAGCTGTGTCAATAGAGTCATACAGAATGATGGCTCACTGATCTAGGTCTTTCGAGAGATTCAGAACAGTCTGGGCATTTTAAGAGTACATAAAAAACATAAAACTAAATTAGTGAATGAGAATGGCTTAGAGAAAAGTGAAAAAGAATAGAAAGAAGAGAATCCTGACAAACCCCACATGCCGGTGGCCCAAAGGATAAAGCAAAACAACTTGTCCGTTCTTAATACTCAGAAAGTCCGAAAGCAAATTTAGCACCAGTTCTTCAAAACTAAGGCCACCAAGTCTAGATTTAAGGACATAATGCTGCCAACATATCAAGTAATATCATAATATCAAGTGCTGCTGGAAATTCTTCCTGCAGGAACTGGTGTTATTCATCCATGGGACCCACCACCATGGTCGCTCTGCTTTGGCCAACAGAGAGATCCGCTTGCACAGGATTAAGGAGATCATCCTTTTCCACACACAGTGACACTTGATTGAACATGGCTTATTCCAGCAAATTGGCCCAGTATGAAGTTGGGTAAGCGGCTGGGAGCTGGACAAAACAGCAGTATCTAATTATGTTTTTGAGCTTTAGACCTCATGGAGTAGATTTTAATTTCAACATTACTGGCATCCATGATTGTACATGTGTATTTATATATATCAATCCCACAGTCATCACTTTGGTGCACTGCACCATATGCACTAATGTCTAATAATTACATTACAGTACTATGATGACACAGTAATAAAATATCACATCATTAACAAAGACAGGCACTTATGTGCAGTTGTTACTTACAGTCAAATTGTAAAATTAATTTTGACAGGTTAGATACATATGTATACATATGTTTCCGAGAAACCGTTGTGCTTTATTCTTTCCAGGTTTGTGAATTGGACAGAAGGTTTAGTCCTGGGCTATACAGAAAGAACATGGGTTGGACTTGGAACCTTGGTGGGCAAGGCCTAGGTCAAGCCATCAGGCTCACAGGACTAATAAGTTCTGGAGCACTTTTGCGGGTTGGCCAACATGGATGGGGGAATGGGGGAAGGGTTATTAGATGGACCTGGGTACTCTTGTTTAACCTTTGTGAGAACTGAGACCAACCTAGGGGAACAGCACAGGCACTTGTTTCAAAACTGTCCCAAGAGTGCAACTGTTTCCTCAGAGAGGAAGAGGAATTATTCCTGTGGCAATGGTTTGTGTTTTTTATGGGAGACCTCCTTGGGATCGCTCCCTCACAAAAGGCTCACTTGAACGCGGGGAGAGGGCAGGGGCGACCGGTAAGTTTTGGAGGAAAGGGGGCAGACAGGACACACATACAAGCACACATACACATAATACTCACAACCATGCATTCACACACCCGCGCGCGCGCACACACACACACACACAAACACATTCATTCACAACCCTCTTTCCCAAACATTCATACATACACACACGCATGCACCAAACAATAATTTAAATATAAAACAAAACACACACCTGCAGCCAGCACTGCGCTGCCTCAGCAGTTCTAGAAGGCTTGGCACTGCTGCCTTCCGTCAGCCAATGAGGGAAGGCACCAGTCCCAACGTCATCACAGAGTGGGATGGGGTCAGTGAGACTCCTGACCCCACCCCAGTCTGTGATGATGTGCCACTGATTGACAGTCGACCCTGGGTGCTTCAGGGCCTAAAACTGAAACGCCCAGGTGTGAGGCAATCAGTTAAGCTACCCCATGTCACTGAGGGGAGGGCCTCAAGAACCTTTGCTGAGCTGAGAATGTCACACCCACAGGAGCCATTACTTTCTCACCCCAGCAAAGTTCAGTTCAGGCAGTCAGGAGCCAGCGCTAAATGCGCATCTCTGGCGCCTGGCTGCCTGAACTGAAAGTGAACAGTGTCTGTCAGGCTGACCTTTGTACAGCCTGACAGACGCTGTTCGTACAGGGCAAAAGGTGGAGGGATGAGGGGCCTCCGCCCAAATGGACCGACCGCTCGAGTGTGGGTGAAAGAAGTCCAAGTTCTACTGAGCCATTTGAATTTTGCTTGAAGAGTGGTGAGAGCAAGCAGGACCTTTTGTAGGCATCTAGGTCTGACATTGTCAGTCTGTCATCACCTTTTGCGATTATAGGCAGGTATGAAGGAAAACCTACAGATGTTGCTTTTTTCCTAGGCTCTTTCAATGTCATTCCCTGACGCAGTCTGGGTGAGGCAGGTGGTATGGGTTTTGGTTTGTACTGGCAGTGGCAGTGGTGTGCTGAGTAGCGGACAACAGAATGGAAGAATGGGGGCTGCAGTAGTGGTCATTATTCTGTGGGGTGCGAAGCTGTCCCATCAAAAACTGCTTTTCTGGATCTATAACATGGCAGTGGTACACATTTTAAACAGGCAGCTGGCCAGGGATGCACAGGTGTTGAAGTTGTTGCTAGTCTTCATGTTAAGTTGCTTGAAGCATTAAATAGGAACATTCAGTCGGGTATGGTAAGGTGTCTGTCGGAGTTAACGGAAATTTGTATATACTCACTAAGACAAAAACACACACACACACATACTCTTAGGTCTTCAACCTGCTTTCCCTTTCCACTGGCCCTTAAGCCTCACTCATGCCCTGCTTCACATAAGTTGTGATATGTGACATGACAGTTTATTTCACGTTTATTCGGACCATTGGTCCACAAACAATACATATCAAAATAAAAATTCATCTAAAAAACATTTCATTAGCACACATAAATACATCCTAAAAACATGTTTAATCTAAAAACCCACTATTGCCTAAATTGCGGATAGCTATTTATTAAAACTTGTTAAAAACATATAAAAATGCCTTCACTTTTTGCATATATTTCCACTTAGCCACGGCAATATCCAAATGGGCCATTTCAGTCATCAGTGTCACTGCCTGGATCCTTGTTTTAATCTCATATTTCATAAATATTGGTTTTAAAAACATAATACGTAAGTCCAAGAGCTTCAGACAATCAAATAAAATATGCGGCATATCACATTTGGTCCCCAGAGAGCAAGTGCAGCTTCCCGTCTTGTTGATCATAGCACGCTTTACTAGATTGTTCATATAACAAGGGTTTACCCCAATTCTTACCCTCAAAACATCACTTCGTAATTGGCGGTCCGGTAGCTTATCAATGTAGGGGAATCATTGATCATTCTTCCATGCATCAGTCATAAAACGAATCAAAGTTTTATTTACAAGATAGTTTTTGTCCTGGGCATGGGATATTTCCTTCCCCATCAACCTGAGTATCTTTTTTATCAATATTAGCCATAGAGACAGTAGGGCACACATTAACACCCATCTTATTGCATAGCTTTGTTATAGTCCCCCTAATCTCTCTTGCCCATTTTAGTTCGCTATTCTGTATTTAGTTTTTACACCACTGAGATATTTTGCTGATTACGCCTACTTCTAGGCGTTGCCAGAAGCGTAATAGGGCCATACCAACTTGAATACCCCATGAAGTCAGTCCTAATTCCAGTCTTACTGCCTGAACCATTGCTGCCTGGGGGAGAGTGAATAACTTTTTTAGGTTTTTACCTTCTTCAACATCCCAGTTTTCCTTGCCACTTAAAAATAACAATTCTGCGCCGTACAAAAATTGCGGGGGTAAAATAGCGGAATATGCTTTTAGTACTGGCCTATCAGTCATTGCACCATAGGCTTTATTAAACAATTTCAATCCGCTAATCGATGCAGAGGTTCTTAATTTAGATACCTCTAAGTGGGTATTCCATTTTTAAACTTTTCTCGAACCATAGCCCCAAGTATCTATACTCTGTAACCGATTCCACTTTTTCCGACCCTATTCACCATGAGAACTCAGATTTCCTCCGGCCAAAGCTCAAGGTTTTGGTCTTATCCATTTTTATCACAAGTTTTTTCCTTGAGCAGTAGTCATTAAATGCATTCAATTTTCTTTGCAAGCCAACCTCGGTCTGGTCCATAATCACCAGATCGTCGGCATAAAGTAAACATGCGATCAGCTTGCATTAAATTCTATTTAATGCACAACATGTCCCAGGGTAAGACAATAGCATTGCAGATGCTTTGTCTTGTTCACATTGGGAGAGGATCCAAAGCTGACCACGGAGGTGGACAGAGTCAAGGCGGCAATGCCAGAGGCGTATTGGACTGTAGGAAACAGAGGATGTCACAGCTGGTGGTAGGGTGGTTGGCTGCATCCACAAGGAATTGTACGCTCAGCCTTGAGTGGATTTTCTGGAATCAGGTGCTCAGTGTAGGGCACCTGGGCGGCAGATGGCAGAAGATGTGGTACAGTTTATGTTGTCACTGACAGGGAAAGGGCTGTCAGTGGTTGCCATTGCAGGAAAGGTAGCAGGCATAGCATACAAGGGAAAATTGCTGTGGGGATGTGCACCTTCAGCTGGGGAGCTAGAGAAGAGAATTTTAGAGGACTGGGCCGCAGAGATGGACTGTGCTGGTCTGAGATGGAAACCTCTGACCTGACAATTGTCCTGGCAATTGTTGTGCAATGATATTCGTATTCTGCCAGTGGTCTGCAAGGGTAATGAGGAAACAGAGCTATTTACAACTGACGTGAATTTTTGGGAGCTTTTAGAAGGTCTGAATTGTTGCAGCACAAAGGGGTATGGGGGTGCAATGGAGTGATGTGGTGAGAACAGAGCACCAGTGGGAAGTATTCGTACACAAGTCGAAGACGAATTAGAGGGTGGCTGACAGGAAGGTTAATTTGTGGCCATATCCTATAAGAAGGTCTGCCTGGTGTACTGGAGGATAGACTGTGGGTCCAGAGGTAACAGAGAAGTGCTGGGATATGTTGTCATAAGGGCTGCCTGGGGGTGATGACATTTCAGCTGCTAGCAGTTTTGCAGAAGGCCTTGGCACTTTTGGGGGTGCTGGCGGGAGGGTATGGGACACACTCTTTTTGAAATGCAGTGGTGAGAGAGGCAAGTAGGAGAGGTTGGAACCAAGCGAACATCATTCTGTTGGGGCGGTAGTCCTCTGATTGTTACAGGAGGGATGTGAGAATGGAAAGTGGTGACTGTTAAGACCTGGGTTACGTTAATCTTTTTGTGTTTACTATTCTGTCTTTGCTACAGGTTCGTTTCACAAGGAACTATCCATTTGGATCGTGGGACATTCTTTTGTGAAGTGGGCAGAGAGGCAAGCGGCAAAAAGGGGCCACGGTGCCAACTTGGGTTTTGATCCCCACTGTTCCCTGTCACCTGGCATGCGATGGAAAGGGTTGTTGCCAGATTTGAGCATGTTTTTCAAGGGTAAGCGATGTCCGGATGTGTTGGTGATTCATCAGGGGAAAATGATTTGGTGATAGAAAAAGGTTTAGCATTGTTGTGAGATAAAGAAGGATTTGCTCATATGTCAGAGTTAGTCAACATCCAACAACATGGGTTTGTCACAGGGAGAGACACAATGGCCCATGTCAACATGGCTATTACAGCCTTCGATGCAGCCTCTACTGATCTCTCCCCACTCGGTATGATAATGCTCGACGCGGAAAAAGCGTTCGACCGAGTGAGTTGGGACTACCTGTGGGCTGTTCTTAGGGCATTCGGTTTTCAAAGTAACTATATTGGCTGGATCAGATTCTTGTATGATCAACCCACTGCTAAGATAAACTATGCAGGTTTGGACTCTACTAAATTTCCAATAGCAAAAGGAACTCGGCAGGGGTGTCCTCTTTCACCCCTGCTGTTTGCTCTCTCTCTAGAACCATTTTTAAATGCACCCTTGATTCAAACAAATATTACTCCTTTTCAATTTGGTAGACATGCTTTAAAAATAACCGCATATGCGGACGACATAGCCATCTTCACAACTGATGTTGCTAAATCATTACCCCTGATTACGAGTGAATCTGAAGAATTTGGGAACGTCTCAGGGTATAAATTGAATTTAAACAAGACGCAAATTATAGTTAGTTATAAAACACTGTCCCCAGTGCTTGGTATTTGTAACAATGCCACTTACCTTGGAATTAAAATGTCAGCGCATCTTGAGGATCTAACCGTTCTTAATTACAATCCACTTCTGAAAGAAGTGGCTCTATCTTTTAAAAAATGGCACAAGATTCCACTGAGTCTCGTTGGCCGGATTAACCTAATCAAAATGAAAATTGTCCCCAAATTTCTCTACTTATTTAGATGTATCCCCTTCGACTTAGCAGTGGTTTTTGTTAAAAAACTTGATGGAATATGTAGTAGTTACATATGGGGCTATAAAAAACCTCGTAGATCAATCCAATCACTGAAACTCTCCACTGAGAAAGGTGGATTGAAGTTCCCCGATTTAAACTTATATTTTTTTGCTACTTTTTTTCCCGCCTCCGAAGCTTGCTCACCACTAAACTACCTCAATTTTTGTCTATGAATTCATGTTAGGCTCTGATAGCAACTACTTCTTATTAAGGGTCCATGATCCCAATTTTTTCAAACGGGTCAAATTTAAGACTGCTAGAGAAACTATCGCCATTTGGAACAACATTATGAATTATGGGAAATTCTCTTTCTTTCACGCAGATTTACCTCTATGGGATAATCCAGGTCTTCCTGGATTTTTTTCAGACGGGGCAGGGACTTCCTGGGCTAGATGTGGGGTTCGTAAATTAGGAGACTTTTTCGGTCACGAGGGCCTCTTAGATTCTACTTTATTAAAAATATATATAAACTGGATGATGGCATGTACTTTAAATACATACCAATTAGAGACTATCTTGTCCGAAAAATGAAAATAAAGAAGTTAGCCAATCAGAGATTTTAAATTGTTTATATTCCGATAAAACAAAATCGATTATTAGTGAGGGATACGCATGTCTAATACATATAAAAATGGACGATTGTGACAAACTTGCTATTAAATGGACTAATAGGATGGGTATAAATATAACATCAAACCAAATCCCAGGCTCTTTACAACAAATCAATCATGTGGTCCAGTCCTCAAACCTAAGATTACAGCACTATAGAACTATCTGTCATCTTTACTATGCTCCGCAAAGAATATCTAGCTGGGCAGGTAACAACGACGTAAGCTGTCGTATGAAATGCCCTAAATGTGATCTACATGCCGCTGATCTTGTGCACATGTTTTTCTTATGCCCCTCACTGGCCGAATCTTGGAAAAAAATAGAAGACATTCTTTCCCATAAACAAATAACTTGCCCAAAACTTACTGCACCGCTGATTTTACTAGACTTGCAGGACATAAGTAATACATTTAAAGACCTCATTACCATCCTAATGGCTTGTGCACGATTGGTCATAGCTAGGACATGGATATCTCCTAATCCCCCGCACATCTCGGAATGGTGGGCTTTAAGCAAGGAGGTACAACTGATGGAGCTTTCATTAGCAAAATTAAGGGGACCTCAATCTTTGATGAAAAGAGAGAAAATCTGGAGAACTTTCATGTAAAAAATTATCGTTTGTGTTATGCTGGCTACATTCATTACTTAGTTATTTTTGAATATTGGTAAAATGGATTGCTTTTTAAGTGTCCCTCTGTACTAATAATTACTATATAAGGTACTAATGCTTTATGAATGTCTTATGTCTTTTTTTTTCTTTCCTTATGTATGTTTCTCTTGCAATGATAAATAAAAATATTTAAAAAAAAAAAAGAAAGAAAAAAAAGAGATAGAGAAGGATTTGAGAGGGATCAAACACCAGTGGGCAGCTTGTTTTGTAAATGGACGGAGTTCATTCCTAAGCGGATTTGGAGTGGAGCACATGGGCTGGTGGCCATTGACAAAGCCAGGCGTGAGATCAATATGGAAATGAGGATCTTTTACAAGGAGGATGGTGTGGGCAGGATTCAGCATGCCGATGTAAGACACGAGAATATTGACTTTTTTCGAGGGGATGAGGTGCATCTTTCACAGTATGGAATGTACCTGCTGCAATTGAGTGAGGTGTTGGCTAGGGCCTTAAACAATCAGATGACAAAATAAATAAATAAATAAATAAAAGGATGTGGACTACCCCGGGAACTTCGGGGGGTGGGGGGGGGGGGGGGGGGGGGTTGGGAGTGTTCAGGAAAAGTCAATGTGCAAGACCTTTTCACTGAGTGACAGTTGGCCAAGACGTTTGCATACGTTTAGCTAAGTATATTTTTGTTGCCATTGGCAAACCAGGCCAAAAGGGAGGCTGCGATCAAGCTCCCATCTGGACGGGGCAGGAAGTGAAAGGTTACACTATACAAAGTTAGTTTATGTCAGGACTGCTCCGCTCCCGATCGATTCTGCAGACGAGACGGAGCAAACCCTGAATAAAGATGGCCAGCCTGTTCTAGTTGACAGGCGCGTCTTCTGCCCTGACCCTCACCTAACTGTTTGCGTTCTGCATAATATATATATAAGGTGCCTTTACTTACCTGATTTGATTGTCCACTGCTAATGGAGATCTTATTTACTTGTGCACAAGTCTGATAAAGTTCTATAAAGAAAAAGCAAACAAAGGATTAGTTTATTCCTGAAGTTAAGGAATGAATCCCTATTTAATAGTCCTGCACATTTTGTACATATTCCTGGTTTGATTTACTAGGAATGGTTCCTTTTGGGAAGATATCATTTTTGTATGAATATCGGTTTTGTATGAATATCTGTTTTGGCTTTTTACTGACTCCCTGATTTTTCACCATCATAGATGGTAATCTTATCCTGCGTCTACCAGCATTACATCCTCAGTGTAAGAGGGGAATTTAACAGGTAGTTACTCATTGAATGTGAATACGTTATAACAGGAGTGCACAATAGTATATCAAAACTATATACATACACTAACAACTATACTCTTTTCTTTACATACAGAAAACACATAGGAAGTATCTGAAGCTCACCAGCCATCCCTGTGTGTGCCTTGGACAGGAGTCTTTTCTCTTCCCTTGTTTTCCCCTCTTTCACCATCTCACCATTTCTGTCTTTGAAATTGTTGGACATTCGTGTTGGGTGAGGGAAGTTGGGACCTTGTTTCAGGACTTGCATCTCGCCCCTGCAGAGACTTCAGGTGAGAATTACAGTTCAGTTATATGTTAACTAGCAGCCCGTCCCGACGTTGTCCGGGTATGAATTGCTGCCAGCCAGTAGTATATTGTTTTGTAGGATTTCGTTTTGATAGCATTTCTTATCTGTGACAGGCCTGTGAAACGCTCCGAATCACAGTGCACTGCTGATGCACTTAAGAGTGCGCGTTCAGTAGTGTGTGAACTCGAGTTTCCCTACTTTATTTTTCCTTGCAATATTATATAGCGCGAACTCGACAACATGGCATGAGCACAATTTACATTACAGAAGACCACATTCATTTGTGGGAGGCACGGGGAGACAAAGCCATTTGCCTGGAATCACAGGATGTTGAGCTGATGCCAAGATTCGAACGTAGCTCCCCAGCTCTAAAGTTCGCAATTCGAGAACTTGTGGCGGGAGGTGTGTCTAAAAGTGTATGTCGGTGCTGGCCATCAATGAGAGAGACCTGTGCATTTTTCAAATCGGTGGTGAAAAAATATGAGTATGTTGCTGGAGATGTGGGCCGCCGTGCCACCAATGTACTTACCGGGGAGGGTAAACACCCATTATTCCGCAACTTTCTTTCCGCATACCATCACTCCGCATACTTTCATTACGAAAGTGCCATGACTCCGCAATGCCATTATAACGCATGGCATTACATTTTATATGCTTTTACCACGCATACATTTACAACTAAATTCGTTGTAAATGCATGAATGGTAAAAGCATGTTTTTTTTTAAATGTTTGGATAAGGTAAATGTGGGTATATGGGTATATGTTTTGGGGTACTGAGGTATATGTTTTGGGGTGTTTGGGTATTTTAAGGGTTCAGATAAAGTTTTGGGTTATGGCGTACAGGGGTAGTTTTAGGGCTTAGGGATAGGTATGGGTTTTGGGGTACAGGGGTATTTTTAGGGTTCAGTGCTAGGTTTGGGTTTTGGGGTACAGGGTTATTTTTATGGTTCAGGGCTAGGTTTGGGTTTTGGGGTACAGGGGTATTTTTAGGGCTCAGGGGTAGGTTTGGGTTTTAGGGTACAGGGGTATTTTAAGGGTTCAGGGCTAGGTTTGGGGTTTGGGGTACAGGAGTATTTTAGGGTTCAGGGGTAGGTTTGGGTTTTGGGGTACAGGGGTATTTTTAGGGTTCAGGGCTAGGTTTGGGTTTTGGGATACAGGGGTATTTTTAGGGTTCAGAGGTAGGTTTGGGTTTTGAGGTACAGAGGTATTTATAGGGTTCATGGCTAGGTTTGGGTTTTGGGGTACAGCGGTATTTTAGGGTTCATGGGTAGGTTTGGGTTTTGGGGTACAGGGGTATTTTTAGGGTTCAGGGCTAGGTTTGGGTTTTGTGTTACAGGGGTATTTTTAGGGTTCAGGGGTAGGTTTGGCTTTTGGGGTACAGGGGTATTTATAGGGTTCAGGGATAGGTTTGGGTTTTGGGGTACAGGGTATATATATATGGTTAAGATGGGTTAGTGTTTAAGGGTGTTGGGGTATTTTAAGGAGTAAGGGTGGGTTATGATTATGGGGTGCAGGGGTATTTAAAGGGAGCAGGGTAGACACCCGGAGCTGGAATGTACAGAACCTGGGAAGAAAAAACCATGAAATATTGGGCACAACGCTCGCTTTTTTTTCCCGTAATCCTGCGCCCCGCACACGCCCCCAGCACACGCCCACAGCACACGATATGAGACATGGCATGAAGGCCGGAACGTACCACACGCCCCCAGCGTTTGTCACGTCCCCAGCACATGCCCACAGCACAACGCAGACACGCCCACAAGGGACTACTTTGCTGGCACGGTTCTTTTACCTTTTAAATGTATATGGTGGGCGTCTGCATAGCCTATGTCCTTCTGCTGCAACTGCCCTTTCCAACGCTGTATTGGGTGTTGTGATTGGTGCTGTGGTTCCTGAGATTACCCGCCTCAAAGGTTTGGGCCCTCTCTTTATTATATTAGTACTAGCAGCCCGTCCCGACGTTGTCTGGGTATGAATTGCTGCCGGCCAGTAGTATATTGTTTTGTCGGATTTCGTTTTGATAGCATTTCATATCTGTGACAGGCCTGTGAAACGCTCCGATTCGATTCACAGTGCACTGCTGATGCACATAAGAGTGCGCGTTCAGTAGTGTGCGAACTCGAGTTTCCCTACTTTATTTTTCCTTGCAATATTATATAGCGCGAACTCGACAACATGGCATGAGCACAATTTACATTACAGAAGAACACATTCATTTGTGGTAGGCACGGGGAGACAAAGCGATTTGCCTGGAATCACAGGATGTTGAGTTGATGCCGAGATTCGAACGTAGCTCCCCAGCTCTAAAGTTCGCAATTCTAGAACGTGTGGCGGGAGGTGTGTCTAAAAGTGTATGTCGGTGCTGGCCATCAATGAGAGGGACCTGTGCCTTTTTCAAATGGGTGGCGAAAAAATATGAGTATATTGCTGGAGATGTGGGCCGCCTTGCCACCAATGTACTTACCGGGGGAGGGTAAACACCCATTATTCCACAACTTTCTTTCCGCATACCATCACTACGTATACTTTCATTACGAAAGTACCATGACTCCGCAATGCCATTATAACGCATGGCATTACATTTTATATGCTTTTACCACTCATACATTTACAACGAAATTTGTTGTAAATGCATGAATGGTAAAAGCATGTATATTTTTATGTTTGGATAAGGTAAGTAAATATGGGTTTAGGGGTATATGTTTTGGGGTACTGAGGTATATGTTTTGGGGTGTTTGGGTATTTTAAGGGTTCAGATATAGTTTTGGGTTATGGGGCACAGGGGTAGTTTTAGGGCTTAGGGATAGGTATGGGTTTTGGGGTACAGGGGTATTTTTAGGGTTCAGGGCTAGGTTTGGGTTTGGGGTACAGGGGTATTTTTAGGGTTCAGGGGTAGGTTTGGGTTTTGGGGTACAGGGGTATTTTTAGGGTTCAGGGCTAGGTTTGGGTTTTGGGGTACAGGGGTATTTTTATGGTTCAGGGATAGGTTTGGGTTTTGGGGTACAGGGGTATTTTAGGGTTCAGGGGTATGTTTGGGTTTTGGGGTACAGGGTTATTTTAATGGTTCAGGGCTAGGTTTGGGTTTTGGGGTACAGGGGTATTTTGTTAGGGTTCAGGGGCAGGTGTGGGTATTGGGATACAGGGGTATTTTAAGGGTTCAGGGCTAGGTTTGGGTTTTGGAGTACATCAGTATTTTAGGGTTCAGGGGTAGGTTTGGGTTTTGGGGTACAGGGGTATTTTTAGGGTTCAGGGCTAGGTTTGGGTTTTGGGGTACAGGGGTATTTTTTGGCTTCAGGGGTAGGTTTGGGTTTTGAGGTGCAGGGGTATTTATAGGGATCAGGGCTAGGTTTGGGTTTTGGGGTGCAGGGGTATTTTTAGGGTTTAGGGATAGGTTTGGGTTTTGGGGTACAGGGTATATTTATAGGGTTAAGATGGGTTAATGTTTAAGGGTGTTGGGGAATTTTAAGGAGTATGGGTGGGTTATGATTATGGGGTGCAGGGGTATTTAAAGGGAGCAGGGTGGACACCCGGAGCTGGAAGAAGAAAAAACAATGAAATATTCGGCACAGCGCTCGCTTTTTTTTCCCGTAATCCGGCGCCCCACACACGCCCACGCCCCCAGCACACGCCCACAGCACACGATATGAGACATAGCATGAAGGGCGCAACGTACCACACGCCCCCAGCGTTTGTCACACCCACAACACAACGCAGACACGCCCACAAGGGACTACTTTGCTGGCACGGTTCTTTTACCTTTTAAATGTATATGGTGGGCGTCTGCACAGCCTATGTCCTTCTGCTGCAACTGCCCTTTCCAACGCTGTATTGGGTGTTGTGATTGGTGCTGTGGTTCCTGAGATTACCCGCCTCAAAGGTTTGGGCTCTCTCTTTATTATATTAGTATAGATATATATACACTAATATAATAAAGATGAAAATGAAATGAAATATTGGGCACATCGCTTGCTTTTTTTTCTGTAATCCCGCGCTCCGCACACGCCCACGCCCCCAGCATATGCCCACAGCACACGATATGTGACATGGCATGAAGGGCGGAACGTACCACACGCCCCCAGCGTTTGTCATGCCACCAGCACACGCCCACAGCACAACGCAGACACGCCCACAAGGGACTACTTTTCTGGCACGGTTTTTTTACCTTTTAAATGTATATGGTGGGCGTCTGCATAGCCTATGTCCTTCTGCTGCAACGCCCTTTCCAACGCTGTATTGGGTGTTGTAATTGGTGCTGTGGTTCCTGAGATTACCAGCCTCAAAGGTTTAGGCTGTCTCTTTATTATATTAGTATAGATAGATGCAGTGATAAGCGGTAGGAGAAGTTAACGGTCACAATAGCAGAGTTTCAGTTACGGTAGGATTTGGATAGTTACTGGGTTAGGTTATCCGAGGAAAGGACATTTAATTTGTGTAGTGAGGTATTATTTTTGTAAGGCAGAATGCCTAGGAATATGTGTGATGAGCACCTGTTTCTATAAAAGCGGCCTTTTTCACACAAATCCCTGGCCAGTGGTCTGCGCATCTCTCACCCAAATGCCCTTTTCCACAGAACACCAAATTAGGTTCCATTTTACAGCTTTGTAAATTCTCAGAGACCAGAACCTGCTTTGTCGCACACATTTGGAGCATAAACCATATTCTCTGAATTTTAATCTCAATGTTAGCATCAACACATAAGAAGAACAGTACTGTATGAAGAACACACCTGTGATTCCTTCAAATGCTCTCTAAAGCTTCGCAAGGTTGCCTGGTGTAAATCGAGAGCTACCAGAAAATTAAAAAAAATCAAGCGTTTACAAATGCAATAGATTTGGCATTTGACACTCTATAGCAGTAGTGTGTTAAGTGTAGTTCGTTTTTAGCACAAACAAGCAGTTATGAAGCTTTGTAAGTTCTATTGCACCTAACTTATCAGTACATATTTTATGAGTCTTTGAAAGTTGAGCAGAGGAGTTGGCTATCATGAAATTTGGATCTGTGGCTTTTAAGTTGGCCCCATATTTTCAGAAGTAAATAGGACTAGCTCACTTAACAGATATCAAATGTACTGGCTGATCAGATATCTCAGTGGGTTAGGGCAACAGGTGTCAGCATCGTGTAGTAGTAAAGTAGCTCAGATGGTGAATGTGTCTGATGCACTGCACCATGTATCATTTACAGGTCGCTGGTTTGAGTTTTAGAAAGACATCTCAATGGGTTTGGGCATTTTTGCAGCTATCCAGCTGTAACCTGGAAGAGGACACCTCTTCTAATAATAACTATCTACTTCCGTTGAGTGATGCAAACTCAACAAAGACCGGTATATGCAGGTTGTACGCTTCAAACTCTAACCTACATTCTTCTGAGGGCAATAACATAAATACCAATGAACAAGGTAGTAATTAACACATTTGATTACTCACTAAGAAACAATTATGTGTGTGTTCTTTATACAGCTGTGGCAATGTTAGTATAATTCTACACCTACAGCTAGAATACACTGAGACTAATTGACAAACTGCATGTTGTAATACATTTAGTGGTACTACAATAATACTACTAATGTACTACAAATTGCTTTCACAAATCTACATGCAGAGGGCAACGCCTCCCACTCCCCTATCTTTTATGTGCAGAGATATCCTCCAACTGCAGAGTTCTCAGCCCTTTTAGGAATACATAAGTAAATGTGGAAAGAACACTGGGAATGGCTGAAAAATTACAATACTTACAACTATAGGGAAAGCGTTTAGGGGTAGTAAGTAGGAGTTAAGGTAGAGTTAGGCGTGGGTTTAGGGAGGGACATGCATTCAGCCACAAAAGAGTAAGATCACTCCTATTCACAGACTGCACTTCTAAAGTTGCTACGGCCAAAAAGGGAGCCTAAACTGTGGTAAATAGCTCCAGAGCTGGTGCAGGCCCAGCACCACAAATGGTCAACCAATTATACTGCAACAGCCTTCCGTGGAGAATAATAGAGGTAAGTAGGAAATAATGTAAACATTTATATACTTTATTTAAAGTAGTTAAAAATATAAAGAAATGTTATCTAATGTTAATAAATATAAATCATATTCATCATTTCATTATAAAATATGTTAATAATTTGTAATGTAAACAATAATGTGACATTATTTTTATAAAAATATAATAACATTTCTTATATTTAATTCTCTACATCACTTAATCATTATTAATGTATAATCATATAAATGATTTAATTCAAGTGGGAATTTATTTTTTAACTTAAAATTCAGAAAAACATTTTATCTTTAATTTCATATATTTAAATTAATTAAAGTTTTCATTTAAAATAAGTTAATAGTGCTGTATCATTTTTCTTTTGTTCCACATTTAAAATACATATATAAAATTAATTTAAATTAGGATTTAACATAGAAATATTTTAATTATCAGTTTTTGTTAAATAAACGTTTTTACTTTTGCCTATACTGTGCCATAGGGAGGCTCCACAATCAGGGTTGAGATCTCTCTATGGTAAAATTAAGGGAAAAGTAAAAGCTTTTTAAAAACAAAGTTGGAAAAAATATTTGAATGGTAAATATTAATGTGCAGTAATTGATATATCTATTTTAAATTTATAACAAAAGAAAAAATGCTACAGCACTATTAACTTAATTAGCAATACAATTTCTAGTTCATTTAGATATAATAAATTAAATTAAAATTATGTTTCTGACTTTTAAATTAAAAGATACATTTCCACATAAAGTAAAACAATATTTGTTTATCATGCCTTTCATGTTATTATAATTGATGTATTGAATAAATTAAAAGTAATTTAATTATATTTTATTGAAAGTAAGATTCATTGTTAACTCAAAAAAGGTTGTTAGAATATTTTATGATTTAATAATATAATTGACATTTCTGTACTAAGTTTTATGTTGTCCTCTTGCAATTGTTTGTATGTATGTTACCAAAGGTTTTTATTGAAGGAATTTGTAATTTTATTGTTTTTGTTGTATGACATTTTTGTGTTTCTTAAGACAATGGAATGCAATGATAAATATGTTTTAATTCTTATTTTGTTAAACTTGTGTTTATTCAACATGACTGATAAACAACACAGTACATTTGGAGAGAGCATAAAACACAAATAGGACATAGGTCATTCAAATCCATTTAACAAAGTTTCATTTTCTTTGCATGTGAGGTCCCTATGTCTCCCTCTCATGCTTTGAGTCATGGTCGTTTTAGTACAATAAACATCAATAAAAAACAAAAAAGGGACCCTCCATTGTTGCGAATAACCTCCCCCCCTGCCCCTTCTCCCTCCCCTTCCCTGGTGGTGGTTGATCAACTAACTACTCGCCAGTGGGTAGTCGGGATAGCGTTGTATAAGAGAGCCGTGCCCTATTTTAGCTTTGCAGGTCCTAGAGAAGCTAAGTGTGTATCTGGATATGTGCGATCAGGGATTTTGACATCACTTAAAGCTAGAAGAGATGCAAGGCTCTTACGGAAGGTGGGCATACCGCCGAGGGGAGACAAATAGAAAGAAAGGAAACCAGCGGGCCCCACTTGTATTAAAAATGTTTATATAATCATCTCTGAAGATGTCTGCTAGTCTCTCCATCATAAGTATTCTCCAGAGTCATGAGTGCCATTGTGACAGAGCTGGAACCTCCTTCTTTTTCCAGGCTGCCACTATGGTCGTTTTGGAAGCCCTCAAACAGGCCCACATTATGGCTTTATCTGCTTTCATCTGGTCCTCTAGTTCTGGATCCCTTATGTCTAGAAGAACTTCCTCGATAGAGATCAGTATGGGGTATCTCAGCATGTCTTTGATATGAGCGAGAATCTCCTCCCAGAAGGGGCGATTAGTAGGGCATTCCCACCATATGTGATGAAAGTTCCCAAGAAGGCCACAGCCACGCCAGCAGAGACTGGAAGAGTTGGGGAAAATCTTTTTGAGTTTAGTGGGGTAAAGGTACCAGTCAAAAAGTGTCTTGTAATGGGCCTCCTTTAGGGTATTGAGTGGCTGTTCTTGGTTATATCTGACCACAAATGCTTCCATTCCCTTTCTGAGATATCTCTCACAATTATTTGTTCCCAGAAAGGCATGTAACGAGTCCATGGGGCATGTAGTGCCGAGAGTAGTAGAGCACAGAGAAAGAAAATCGCCCCTTCATAGTACACGCCTTCCGTACCCAGCGTTCTATCAGGATGCGTTATCTTGTAGCAGCCTCCCTCACACGCAGCTGGGATATCCAATGTTTGAGTTGGCGGTAATGGAAGTGCTCACTGCTTGGGACCTGGACTTCTCTTTGGCAGCTTTCAAAAGAAAGCACCTCGAAGTTTTGGAACATGTCTGAAACCATCAGACATCCCCCCTTCCGTCAAGTATCAAATGGACCTTCTCGCAGAGCTGGGGGGAAGTCGGGTTGAAGTGAATGGGGGTGTATGGTGAGGGAAAGGAAGTCAATCTCCCCTCCCTCATGAATTCATCCCAAACCTTGAGTATGGTGTGTGTTGAGGTGCTAATGTATGCATTGGCGGATCTCTTTTTTTCGATCTCCATGGTATATCCCAAAACGATCTCCCCATTATCGCCCTCTCCATGTGTAACCAGTATTTATCAGATTCTCTCATGGACCTCTGCACCGTCACCCTCAATTGGGCGCCTTGTAGTACATTGAGAAATCTGGTAGCACCAACCCTCCCTCCTTCTTTGGGCGTCGTAACACATGGAACGGAAGTCGCGCTCTTCCCCCTTTCTATATGAATTTGGTGATAAGAGAGCGGAGCTTAGGCTGGAGATCACGTCTAGATCAACCGGGAGTGCCTGGAACAGATAGTGCAATTTTGGAAGCAGAGTAATTTTAACGGCATTTATCCGACCTAACCAAGAGATATATTCTGGCTTCCAGCGGTTGAGGTCTTGTTGCATTTGGGTCTACATTGGGGGATAGTTGGCTTTATAAAGATTCTATACCCTCGGAGTGAGTTGAATACCTACGTATTGAATGGAGCTTTTGCCCCATTGAAAGGCGGACTGGTCCCGTCGCTGTGGTACTTCTCTTTCGGAAATGGTAAGATTTAGTATGAACGATTTTGAGGTATTGACTTAAAAGCCTGCTACTCTTTCAAATGTACCTAGTTTTATCTGTAGCACTTTTAGTGAGGGGCCTGGGTCTGTCAGCATCATTAAAATATCATCTGAAAAGAGCGAGGCCTTGTGTTCCGTAACTCCAAATGGTATACCTCTGACCTCCGGATTAGCTCTAAACTGGACTGCAAGGGGTTCAATGCTGAAGGCAAATAAGAGAGGGGATAAAGGGCACCCCTGCCTTGTACCTCTGCTCAGACCGAATGGGGACCCGTTGACCTGTACTCTTGATTGCGGGTGTGTGTAGTTAGCCCGGACCATGTTGATGTACCTGCGGCCAAATCTGAATTTTTGCATGGTCAGGAAGAGAAAAGACCAATCCGTCCTGTCAAAGGACTTCTCGGCGTCTAAGCCCACCAAAAGTGCTGGAATTTTGAATTTAGAGACTTTTTCGATCAAATGCATAGTCCTACAAATCTTATTGTGTGTCGGTCTACCCTTTATGAAGCCCAATTGATCAGGGTGTATTAGTGAGGGCATTAAGGTGTCTAGTCTGGCGGATAATATGGCAAAGAAGAGTTTGGCATTGAGGTTTGACAGCGCAATGGCCCGGTAGGAAGCACAGTTATGTGGGGATTTCCCTGGCTTGGGAATCACAGTGATCGCTGCCTCGGCCATAGAATTTGAGACTGCTGAGTCTATTGGATTAAATAGCAAAGTGAGGTGTGGTGTAAGCTCCGACATGAACATTTTGTAGAATTGAGCCGTCAGCCCACCAGTCCCCGGGGATTTGTGTTGTTTAAGTATTGTAATTGCTTTCCCCACTTCTTTCTCAGTGATAGGCCCATTTAGCTGATCAATCTCTGCTGGTGGTACCTGCAGGAGTTCCAGGGAATCTAGATATTGCTGCAGGAAAACCACATCTGGTTGCATACCTGTATAGAGGTCTCTGAAAAACCCTCCAAAAATGCGTGCCTTGGCGTTGTCTTTATGGGCCATAGTGCTGTCCTTATCCCGCATGTCCCTATGTATTCACGCTCTCTTTTCGCGTAACTGTCTTGCAAGATGAATCCCTACCTTCCCTCCTTGCGCATATGATAATTGTCAGAGCCTTAGCAGCGTGTATTCCACCCTATTTGTGTAGCTTGCTTTGACTTTCCCATTCAATGCAGTGAGTGTTGCTGTAATACCCGTGTTGGGGTTTTTCATGGTACGTTTCTACTGTCTTCAGTTCCTCCTCTAGCGCTAATTGTTCCTCAGCTATCTGTTTGTTTAGAATGGAGTTCAGTTCAATGCATTCGCCTCTGAGGACTGCCTGGGGTTGATTTAACTCAAAGAATTCTGAGATGGATCTCCTGAACTCGTCTCTAAGAAGTCTGTCCCTGGTCACTGAGATTGGGAAGTACCATCTGTGACTACTTGCTCCTTTGTGACCCCAAGACCAACTAATAGTTACTAAACTGTGATCTGAAATCATGCTTGGGAGTATCTTTGCTGCGTCTAAGGAGCCTAGAAGGGCTTGGCTTATAAAGATGTGGTCTAGCCCAGAGCATGTGAAAAGGTGTAATCTTTGGTTGTCGGATAAAGCGTTCGCCATGCATCAGGGAGACCCAGAGCCTGTATTTTCTGCTTGGTTCCCTTAGAGAATATGCAGGTAGCCACCCTCTGAGGGTGTGTGCTATCCATCCCAGCCTGCCATATCAAGTTAAAGTCACCCATAAGTATCGTCGGGCCCTCTGCAAACTCGCCTATCTGGTCTAGGAAGGAGGTCAAAAACCCTGTTTGCCCTGTATTGGGGATGTATGCAGATATAAACTTGCAAGTTTTGTCTCTCAGTTTCCCCATTAACATAACTATTCTGCCATCCAGATCTGTCTTAATAGCCTCAGTTTGGAATTTTGCAGAACTGCGAAACAACAGGGCGATTCCCTCATGTTTCGAAGTAGCGGAAGATCTATAGATTAAGTGATAGCTTTTGTGATGGAGTCGTAGCTCTTTGTTTTTTTTAAGGTGCATTTCTTGCAGCGCAACCACTTGGAGCTGGTGGTCAGTAAGGTATTTCCAGATGTTTTGTCTTTTAAGAGGTGAATTCAGGCCTTTCACATTCTATGAGGCTATTGAGACCATATTATAAATGTCCGTACGCCGTCCCTCTCATGTCCTGTCCTGCTGACCTTTGATCTTCCTTCGGCCTCCCTTTGGCCTCCCCTGAAAATTCCAAGTATTTACCCCTTCCAACAGTGATGAACGCTCCTGCACTTCCTCTCTTTAGAGATTGCCCATAGGTCTCTCGGTCCCACCAACAGGTACCCCCGTCCCATAACAGAAAAAAACATAGTTCCCCACAATCCCTACGCTGGACAGCCAACGGGCTTCAGCCAACTCATTTTTGAAGAAAAATGGTATGATGACGGGAGACTCGGGCTGCGTCAGGAGCCTCGCCTGCTGGATGCTTCCCCAATGAAATTCCAGTTAGAAAGAGCTCTTTGGTATTTTAGTGCAGTGCAATCAGTCATTCATTACGAAGGTGCGAGAGCTTTTCCATCAGCATTATGTGTGATTCCATTTTGCAACTCTTCATACCTCTATCCCATAGGGGCATATTGCGAACTCTTTTCTGAACGTTATTTTGACTGTTCTATGCCATCATGCTATGCTGGGCGTGCCTTTTGTGATGTTGCGCCATTGCTGTCTCTGCCTTGTTGTCGCTTCCGAGCCTTTCAGAGGGGCCTTGACTGCTTTCATCTTCAGTAACACGGAGGCCGAAAATGTGCAGACCCTCTTCTAGGCATGAGACATGCTGTGGTTTGTTGTTGAGTTCAAAGGTGGAGCCAAATGGGAATGTCAATCTATAGCGTATGTTGTCCTCTCGGAGTTTGGTTGTAATCGGCCTGAGTTGCTGCCTACTTGTCAACATGTACGGCACCAGGTTCTGAAACAGCAGACATTTGTAGGCATGGAAAGCAGATTCTTCTTTTTCCTTTGTGGCGTGCAAAATCGCTTCTTTAGATTTAAACGAGTGTAGCTTGACCAGGACATCCCTTGTGCATCGACAGTCTCCCATCTGTTGGTTTCCTACTCGATGAACTCTATCAATCTTAATTTTCAGCTGATGCAGGCTCAGGATCTCCTCAAAGAGCCCCTCCACAAAGGCCTCCAAGTCTGGTCACTCTGTGCCCTCCTCCAGTTCCCTTATGCGGATGTTCTCCCTCGGGAACTGTTGTCTAAGTCTTCCGCCTTCAGGAGGGCCTGTTGAAGCTGAATCTGAAGCTCTTGTTGCTTTTCCTGTAGCCTGCTGGTGCGAGTGTCCAGGTCTTGTGAGTGTTCTTCCATCTCAAGGACCCGGGATCCTACAGCGTCCACATCGTGTTGAATGGCCTACATGGGTTCAGATAGGTCTGTCTTCAATTCTTCCATTGAGGACCTCAGATCTTGCTTGATTTCCGCTCATAGTTCAGATTTAAAGTCTCTGAGGGAGGCCATACTATTCTCTCTAGTGTGCGTCATTGTACTTGACTGTCCCCGTTTGTCTTGCACTTGCCTCTTTTCTTTTGCAGCAAAGTATGTGGAGACCTTATTTGTCACTTTTTTCGGTGGCATATGGGCAGGTCAAAGAGCCCTCTTCTCTGGGGCAGGGTACTCCCCCTCCGGTATGCGGCTTCTTTGCGAAGATGAAGCATGTAGTACTGTCCATCTAATGTGGAGATGCCCAAGCAATATAGTATTGCATTAATTGTATTCCAGGCCGGTCATCTTAACCCCTTCGGTGCTGATGACAGCTCCCAGCCGTCATGAGTCACGGTGGGCGTGTATTGATGACGGCTGGAGCCGTCTTGGCCACGCCCGCGATCGGAATGTCCAGCACCGGTGCGGAATTCCAGCCGCAGCCAAGGTGTTAAAGTCAGCCATGGGATATGGCTCTGCGTATCACTTGTCTATAGGCCATGTTTTTGCTGCTGAAATTAGGGAGTCAGGGTGTCTCCACTAGCCCCTTAATCATGCTCTGTTCCTCCATCCCGGTGACCAGTGACTCCAGTTCTTCCAGGCCATCTCCCCTCGGACGCCATTTTTGAGTCAGGCATTTATTTTCAGCCCCATCAAAGGCCCAGGCCACTTTAGCCTTAGAGTTAATTAATCTGCTGGGGGGGGCACCCTCCATAGCCGCCCCTGCTCCTTAATCCTCTGCTCTCATGGGCACCTCTTACCTCTGTCTCGTCAAAGCGACGAACGGGTGCTTCCCTCGCATGCAGTTACAATTACGAGCCGAGCATCTACACAATCATGTGAGCGCGGCGTCACAAGGTGGCATTCCTCATCAGGATTACCCCTCCTATCGCTCCATGCCTGACGAGAGTTCACCGGTGCCTCTGCTTTCCGCCTGGATGCCGCAGCCGTCTAACGAGGCTTATTCTCACTTCGAGCCTCCCGCCGGTGCCGCTGTTACCGCCATCTTGGCTACTAAGGCATCTCCAGGCCGCAGTCTCAAAGGCTAACTTTTCGGGAATCTCATTGATTTCTTCTTGGCTATGGCAGCTCCGCTTCCTCCTGCGACTCTCCTGGGCTGATCTGGTGAGATTGGAAATTCTATCCTTAGGATAACGCTTCTCCGAGCGGTACGGTACTCCGGAGCTGGAGTGAATTACGTTCACCCAGCCATCTTGCCTGGCCACGCCCCTATATGTTTTATTTTCATACAATATTTTAACATTTATTTATAAGGATAACTGTTTTAAATAATTTAATTTAAGTTAGCATTTTTTCCTATGGGTTTTATTTTAAGTCCTTACCCCCATTATTTTCCATGGGAGGTTGTTGAAGTACTAGGGATTGGCCATTTATGGCTATTGACTTAGTACTGTGTCTTTTTTGCAGTTGTTACTTAACACTCATAAATTTGCTCCAAATCGTTTTCAGGGTGTGCAGATGTGTAAGTCTAAACTTTTGAGTAACTTTACATGCAGATTTTTAGAGTAGGCAAAATTAGTAAAGTTACTCAACAATGTAACAATAAACGTACATGTGTAAATTACTCAAAAGTATAAGTTTCCTTTGTGAATAGGTAGCCCGGGAAGCAACTGTCATAGTAGGCTAGTTTTTTCTTCTTTCTCTAATCGTGGAATATACAGCTGTTTTTGTAATCAAAAACACTTGGTCTAAGCCTTCAGTCGAGTTCATAAAGGGAACACTGTCTGTGGTTTCGCGGGGCAAATCGGTTTTCTACTGTAGGAAACAAGCAAACTAATCACTGTATACAAGCAGGCGGTCCTCAAGTGAAAGAATAAAGGCAACGCCGAAAACCGCCGCAAAGTATGAAAAACAATTATAATTTTGTAAAAATAACCTGGAAGTATTTCAAATTTCTTTACAATATAAGTTGCTCTAATCGATTGATTTTGTTGTTATCACCAAAGGTACATATTACAGAGATGGAGTCACACCTCTGTTGTTAATGTTCCTATATGCCTCCATATGGAATCCCATTAAAGCGCCTTTATAATTCTGCTCCACCTTCCGCTATCAAGTAGACTCAAGCTTAGGGGATGAGCATTTAAAACCCTGTGGGGCAGATTTATAAGCCCCTAGTGACACTTTTGCACCGCCATTGCGCCACTTTCTGGGACGCAGTGGCAGTGTAAACAATGCGTCACGTACCGGCCCATTTACAACATGACGTACTCAAGGAGATGCGTCACGTTGTAAAGCCCTGCGGCACATTATACCTGCATCAGTTATAAAGTATGCAGGGTGGGCGTTCCCACGCTGGAAAGCCTCATATAAGTGACGCAGTGAAAGCTACAAGATATCACTGCGCCACTTCTAGGATGCCACTGTGTCAAAACCCTACGCCTGCTTACAGCTGGTGTAAGGAGTGAGGCAGTGTATTGAGTATAGGTCTCCCCAAAGCATTGCTGGAGTTGCATCATGCTTGCGACACAACTCCACCAATGCGTCAATTTTGTGCCAACAGATTCGTCAACATTTCGGACACATTTGTCAATCTTCGCGCCATGGTGCGCTGCATTGTAAATACGATGCATCCATTGTGGTGCAAGGGTTTCTTTGCCTGGCGCAAGGAAACTGCGGCATCTCTCTGTCAGTTTCTTGTAGATAAGCCTGTGAACTCTTTCTGTGCCACATATTAACACAACACACACATGGTATGTGGCATCAGTGACTGCATCTATCCACTATTTGGGTTAAGGTAATTCTTCTTCCGGGTGCCAAGGACCTGAGGCGCAATACCCCTACGTCCCCTATGGAGAACTCCACAAAATAATTTTAAACAAACACTAACTGAGTGGAGTGCCGGATCCCTTTGTTTGTCTGAAATGTCTTTGTGTGCCATATTCGGTATGTGCACCTCACATTCACCCGAGCTCCCAATGTTCAGAAACACTGGAAAGAAAAAATGCCAAAGGTAACTCGGCAAGTGAGCTGATGGTGCCATGCAGGCTGGAGAGAGGCACCATAAACAAGGGGATTGTATCTCACACTCCCAAAGCGTCCTGAACCAGGGAACTTTACATATACATCCAGGAGGCTAAACTATTTTCCACCTCGACCTTGTAGTGATGCTGAGGAGACTGTATGGGCTTTGTCTAAGGGTTGAATTTTTCTACCCTCCCCAGCCTTGACTAAGGGCCAAATTCCTCTACCCTTCCATTAGCTGACAGCTGTTATAATATCATCTGACACTCTCAACCTTACCATGGAGTTGGGCTTTTATTTATTCCTTGACCTGCTTTCAGCCTGCAAAGCTATAGAAGTGCAATTGCCCAAGGAAGGTGAAGCCATGGGGGTTTCCATGCCCACTGCGCATTGCAAGGGTTAGACTGGGATAGAAAATAGGCCCGGGCACCAATATAAATTGGACCCCATGAATAAATTGGAAAGCTAAAAAAGTGGCGCATGTTTGCAAAGAGGGAGCCGTTCTGAATTTGTAAAGTCACCCTGTGTAAGGATTTTGAAAGGTATAGAAGACTGCATGGATTTGAGCTTGCTGCAGGCAATGTTTGTGTTCATTTCAGGGAAATAAACAGTAAATGTAAGCCCAGCAGACCATAAACAGCCATACAAACAGCCATACAACTGACCCACACACTAACCTGTCAGACCAGCTGGTCGGGAACTGCCTGATTGCCCTCTAGGCCAGTCCGACCCTGCGCCTTGCCACATAGGTGAGGGATATTTTCGGACCCCATCACCATATGTAAATGTAAATGTATTTATATAGCGCAAATCACCGACCCGGTATCTAAGCGCTTGCTTAGGGAACCCATCCTGGTATTCCCCTGTGAGATAACCCCAGCAGGGTATCCACAAGGTGAAAGCCAGGCATCCCACCGCAAGGGCCCATATGTGTGTGAAGGGGGAGCTTGCTGCGGTTTAAAAAGGTTCTGGCGACAACTGACAACAGTAATATTAATTTTTTTTTTAACAGGGTAGCAAGACATCTGATCTAGACCTCTTTACCCCTTGCATAATGAGAATTAAAGAGGCACACAGCAACTGACAGCTGTGCAGCAGCGCTGGTCATACTTGCTGTCCCAGGCCGTCTTCACCCTAACAAAATGAGGAGTGTCGTCGCATTCACAATCGTATGTATAAACGCAAGAATGGACCTTTATACGTGTGTTTGGGCAGTCTGCATCATATATGAACTGCACTCACAGCAATACAGACAATAAAGAGAGCGGAAGCATGAGTCTTAGCACCAGGAACCCCTCCCGGGTGATAGTGCGCTCTACAAATCTGTATAACATAACGAAACATAACTTAACACGTAACTTCCATACCTATTAGGATTACTCTTGAACATAAATAAATGGACAATCAAAAGAGGATTGCTTACTATGGCTACTCACCATCAACTAATGTCATATACTGGGGGTGCAGGAAGAGCCACCATCTGCCACCCACTTAATTTAATCTAATATAAGTAAAGGAGCATTGTAGATATTTATGCTATCCATATGTCACTTCAGGCTTGAAGAGATGCTTGCCCAAAAAGGTAAGGTACCCCCTCTCAAGCTATTTAAGGTCTGGGATGGGGGGGGGATCCAAGAACATTAGACACTGGACAACCTCTCTCCAAAAGCTCTCCACCTGAGGGCAAATCCACATCATAAGTAGAAAGGCAGCACACATATGACGTATTTGGGTAAATTAGTGCTCTGGCTCAGATAGATGAACTCCACATACTTGAGCAAATTTGAAACTATGAGCAACCACACCTTGAGCAAGTTTGACAGTGCTATGGAAGTCATCAACCCAATGACCAAGAAACACTGTTTAAATATTTCAGACAATTGAGGAAAGCGGTTTACAATATGGTGTGGTTGTGCGACCTCACTGTGTAATAAACTCACAAAACTGTAATGGGCCCTCTGACCTTTGTTCCTGCTCGTGGCTGCTGGCTTCTCATCTTTGCGGGACTCGCACCAACACGCCGCATCGCCCTGGTGGGACTCCTGGTCCCAGGGTGCACTGCCCCCTCCAGATTGGCCACAGCTGCTGCAAGGGGAGGCCCTGACATCGCTCTATAAAGCACCGCCTTGCCGCACTCAGTGCGGGCCTTCTGACCTTTGTTCCTGTTCGTGACTGCCGGCGGGCATCTTCTCATCTCTGCTGGACTGGCACCAACACGCCCCATCGCCCTGGTGGGACTCCTGGTCCCAGGGTGCACTGCCCCCTACGGATTGGCCACAGCTGCTGCACGGGGAGGCGCTGACATCGCGCTATAAAGCGCCGCCTTGCCCCATGCAGCACGGGGCCCTCTGACCTTTGTTTCTGCTCGTGGCTGCTGGCGGGCAGCTTCTCATCTCTGCGGGACTGGCACCAACATGCCACATCGCCCTGGTGGGACTCCTGGTCCGAGGGTGCACCGCCCCCTAAAGATTGGCCACAGCTGCTGCACGGGGAGGCGCTGACATCGCGCTATAAAGCTCCTCCTTGCCCCAAGCAAACGCGGGACGTGCCCAGGCCAAGGGCGGGCCCGTCTGAGCACGTCCAAGACTGTTCAAGGCTGGGCTGGGCCACACCTTTTGGTCTTCCCACCTGGACACTCTGGACTGTTGAAAAAGTTGTAAGTAGCCCGGATAAGTCCCTAACTGTTTATAATCATAAAACTCCCGGGCAGGAATCTAAGCACTGGCCAACACCAAGTACTGCTGCTCAGAGGGAGGAGGGTTCTGTTTTTATAATCTTGCTCCTTTTACTCTAGAGCCCTGGTGATTGTGATATCAACCAATTTATTTTATTCCTTTTTAAATTTTGATGATCAATAAGCTGCATAATTGTAAGACTTAGATAGGGTGTGTGAAGCATACTAGATATCAACATACCGGTTACAAATATAGAAGTGTGTCTGATAGTGTATATCACTGTATTGTTTTATATATCATTTTTGGGATAATTAGCATGAGTTGAGCATTTTTAATTTATTTATTGGATTTTATAGGCTCTGACTGCATTTACTGGGACCTGGCTATTCCATTACTTTTAGATAGCTGTGTATATATATTCAACATTTTTCCCGGCACTATTTGCACTTCAAATACCTGGTATTTAGTATAATGCCATCTTGCGCATTATAGGCATCGTACCAGGTTCTCTGTGGATCCTGCTACGTATTCCCTTATTAATAATATAGCACTCTTTACCAGTATGTCGAAACGTACATTACAAAAAGCTCATAAAACTGTAGCTAATCCCCCATGCTCTACTATTGATTCCTATCTTGTGAAGGCGGTTAGCGCTATTAACGTTGAAATATATAGGGCGGAACGCCACCTCTCATTAGGACTAGGTACAGCGCCTGATGATGTTACAGGATTGGTAGTAGAGCCCATCTTAAGAAATGAACAAGACACTACTCCCATTGTGAACACTGGTATCCCAGATCCTGGCTTAGATCCCCCTGTACCTACTGAAGTACTATGCGTACTGTCACCCAATGGTTCACCTACACCAAAAAGGAAAAGGAGCTGTAGAAAAACCCAGCAAAAACAAGGCATAATTAATAAAGTTAAAAAAGCTCCACTATCGAATCCTTCTTCTAAAACTGTGGAGAATCCCGCCAGTTCAGGATCTTTTTACGATGAGCAAGTTAACCACATTATAGCTGTTCTAACCCTTCAACTAGAAGTTTTTATTAAACCACTCCATGACAAAATAGATAAACTAAATGGAGAAATTACTAAAGTTAGCAGCCTACTTAAACATACCATTGAACTGCCTACAGAGAATCCGAATGGGCAACAGTGGGGCTACAAGACCGCCAGAAATTTGGGACATCGACCGCTAACCCACTAACTGGTATTTTACCTGCTATTGACAGGAATGAGTGGTTTAGGGAAGAGGAAGGCTTTAACCTTTGTGTACCCCAAACAGAAGCCAATTCTATTCCTTTAGGCCCTAGACAGAATATGATAAGGAGTAACCATCCCTGTAATACCAGAGGAAACGGGACTTCAAAAACAGGGATAACCCAGGCCCCTACAAATTTACCGGAAAAGGAGGACACAGAGGGACGAAATAGTAGATCAACTAATTTACCCCCAGAGTGCTGTCCATATGTGGCAGGCATGGTGAATGTCCCACAACATGATACTGGCCAAAGGTAAAGGCACTCTTCTTTAAAAAATAAAGTGGAGTATTGGTTAAATCGAAACTGTGGTTACCCCGTGAACCATGCAGACCAGATACTTACGACCAGAAGAGTTGATTGGATCGGTCCTTTAAGAAAAACCACGCAAGGTGATTGCAATTATTAATTTCAGGAACCCCAACTGGGCTAGATCCTCCCTGGACAGAGCAGCTGCCTTACCACATAATGATTCTAAAACTTCACTTCTTCCCTTAGGCTTTTTTTATTGACATCTAAAGTTCCCACCAATTATGGGAATAGACCAGGAACAACGCAGAGCCAATTTGGTAATGCTACCCCAGTCGCACTTCGCCTTGCCTATATCTAATAGATTCCAACCACTCAGTTCACTCGAGGAAAATGATTGACAAAGTACTGCCCGCCCGACCGATGGGAAGGCAGGTCCTGATGGCATTGGGCAGTTGTGCGTGGAGCGGTTGGTTGGGGGGGTTGCCAAACGTGATGGAGAACACAAATCTGTCTTCTGTAAATGAACTAAGCAGGGAGCTAGGGGTTAATTTAGATGGAATCAGCGGATAATTAATGGAAGAAGCTACTGCCTTTCTCGTATTAGACTCCGCAATTAGTGAGACGGAGGGCAGTTTGTGTACAATTACCCAACCTGCTGTTAATACAGGCAGCCCCCTAGCCAACGGGTACACCATAGTTTCCTGGAATATAGCCGGATTGGCAAATAAAAGGGATATGCTGGGTTGGTTGGATTTCCTCAATAGACATGATATAATATGCCTCCAGGAAACACGGAGTTCTGATCGTGTTTATTTTGAAGGGTTCACCTCTTATGATCTACCAGCATTGCACTCCTTATCTGGCAGAGCGAAGGGTGGGCTGCTAATACTTATGTCAAACAAACTGCCTCTGGAAGTTAAAAGGGTTATGAATGTAGGGTGCCACTCACAGATATTATGGTTATGCCACAAGAACAGTCGGGATGTCTTGTTGATAAATTTCTACAATAATTTATTTGACTCTACCCGCCATAAAGTAGTTTCCGATTTAGAGACGGAAATAGGTAAACTGGGCAAAGAAGAAAATGCCAACTTCAACATTGTATGGGTCAGAGATTTTAATATACCAATTTGTTCTTTGTCCATGACTAAGATATGTGGGTTTAGGAATGATGTAGGTGATGACTGTGTACATTTTCCACATAATACCTATGGGGATACACTTAATACTTTCTTGGCCAAATACGATATGGACATAATGCAATGTGCTCGGGATGGGCTTGGGAAGTTGATTTCAACTTTCACGGGAAGAAATGCAAATAGCATACTCAATCATGTACTGGTATCTGCAAATATTGTACCATTCTGCAGTACTCCGTGTATCGAAGAATTGTTACTTAGTGACCATAACTGTATTATTATGCCAATAGATGTGTGGGGCAACAGATCCACAGTAATACAAACCACAGTAGATAATATTGTCCCGTGTAGACCAAATGGTATCAGAGTCAGATGGAAAGGTATTAACCCAGACAATGTGTTAAAAAATATTGTTTTAGAGTGTAGTAATGAAACATTTGCGAGCTTAGATATTGGAATCGAACCAGCACAGATATTAACCAACTTTTGTAAAAATAAGTTCTACCATTGACACAATACTGACTACTTCATCAAACAGGAAACACACCCAGAAAAGGGGATGGTTCAATCATGCCTGCACCCTTTCACTGAATCAGCTGAAACAAGCATTGTCTAGCAGCCCGAGGGATATAGCGCTTGTTAAAAAACTGAGACTAGAATACAAATTAACCCAAAACCAGAGAAAGAGAGAGCTCCAACAAGAGGCTTGGGATAAACTAGCTTTGGCTGCAGGTACTTCAAATAATCAGCTGTTTTGGGAAACGGTTAACTCGTCATTTCTTAAAAATGATCTTGTTCCCGAATTGTTGTGCCATGTTAGCAGTGAGGCGTGGGTGGTTTATTACTCCAGTATTTTTAACCCATGTGATAACACTTCTCAGGATTTTATTAACCAAAGTCTATGGCCCATTATCCCCTCAAACATTACCCTAGCTGAGGTCAAGCAAGGAATTAAAAGCAGTAAGGGAGGGAAAGCCCCAGGCCCGGATGGCGTACCAATAGATGTCTATAAAACTGTGCCTGCCCTTTGGGGTCCGATACTCACCAGAGTTTTTAATGCCGCAGTAATGGAGGGAGCCCCCTACTTGGGGTGAATCGGTTATTATACCCATCTATAAGAAGGGGAATAAATCAGAAGCTAAGAATTATCTGCCAATCTCTTTAGTAGACTCATCAATGACAGTGATGAGTAGAGTTCTACTAGTTAGGCTAGAGGAGTGGGCTGAAGACAATGGGATATTAACACAGGCCCAATACGGTTTTAGGAAGGGGATGGGCACCTTAGAACAGTGTATTAATCTAGAACTTTTAATTGGAAAATATACCTCTGCCAAGCAAGGGTTCCTCTTTCTATGTTTTGCTGACCTTAACAGCGCCTTTGATCGAGTGGACCACGTCATACTCTTGCCAATTCAACTTAATCTTGGAGCCCCAGAGTCCATTTTTTTTTTTTTAGCCAGGCTCTATGACAAACTATCAACATCAGTACGGTATGGCCAAATGGGCGAATGTACCCCCAAATTTAAAGTTAAACGCGGCATCCGACAAGGCTGCGTCCTAGCACCACTGCTTTTTACACTATTTAATAATGAAGTAGACGCAGCTCTTAAACTTGCAAAGTCGGATGACCCTCAAGCCGAGGGCCAGGATGTGCCAGTTCTGCTTTACGCAGATGACGCAGTACTTTTATCTAGAACGCCCTTAGGCCTACAGCGGCTAATAGACAAGTTTGCTGATTTTATTAATGGGAGGAAGCTGCTGATCAATAAGACTAAAACCTATACTATGATCTGTGGTCAGAAACCCAGGAAGACAAAATCCTTTTTTATAGATGGGCAAAAGGTGCAAACCGTGGACAATTTCTGCTACCTGGGGATATCTTTCTCTGGTGACGGGAAATGGTCTGCCTTAGATTAGACAACTGTTTTAAGATCCCATGGCTTAATTATATAGCACACGCTTATAAAGATTTATTTAAATCTTCTATTTAGGATAACCCTAACGAAGTAATAGAGCTGTCCAAACAGGAGTTAAGAATATGTTCTTGTTACAAAGGAAGGAGCACAGAATGAGTTATGTAGGGAAGCAAACAACGTGTCAGTTTTATCGTTCCTATTTAGAATATGATGCTTTTCAAACCTATTTGCCTCAGGTAACAAGACCTTTGCATCGTTTTGTTCTAACAAGATTGAGAATGGGCCTTGTTCATCATTTAGTAGCATTTCCTAGTGTGAAACAGCGCCCAGTCTCCCCTTGTCCATGTGATGGACATACAAAACAAAGCACCTTGCACTTTCTTCTCCTGTTTAAATTGTATTTGAACTTCCGCATTGTCTATTTAAAACCCTTGTTTAAAAAATACCATACTATAACTACTAATGCTGCTATGAGTCTACTGTTTACACTCCGAGAGCCTGAGATTTGTTTTGTTACTGCAACATTTATTTTAAGATCAATTCATGCAAGGAAAAGTATGATGTTTTAAACGTTACAAGAACTGTGATTGTATTCTGTCTATTTAATGATTTTGTAACCGGATTTTATTGATTGTACCTGTACCTTTGCTTTTATGGTTACCATATTTTAACCGAATAAAGCTTATTGAATCAAATTGAATGGGGTCCATTCAGGTGCGTTTCGAAAGCCAGCCAACTGAATCTTTCAGTCACTTCTTCTGTTTGAGGCTCAGAGATGACTAAACCTTGAGCAGGGCACCAGAGGCACAGTCCTCTCTTTGCTAAACCAATGAGTAGCAGCTACACTTCAGTCTTTGGTGCAACCCCTCTTTGCTGGGTCCAGGGAACAACAGGGCAGTCCTTCTTCAGTTTTCCTCCAGTACAGACATGATATGAGGTCTGGGTGCCAGAGATGCCAATTATATGCCAAGTTCTTGCCCTCAGGGGATGTAGCGACTACTAGCCAATGGGCTACCAGGTCCCCTCCCACCTAGTGATGACTTTCTGCAAATTGTGGCATCTAATTAACCCAGAACGCACTAATTGTGCCCACTCTCAACACAGCAGAGCCCCTCTCTTGATGTGTGGGACTCCCTAGCCCATCCTAAAGTGTGGCTAACTCTGAACTACGCTCCCACAGAAAAAATGGTTTGGGGATGGCTTCCCTCTCTCTGTCCCCTATTCCAGCATGTGTGCAAAAACAAAAAAGCAGCCCCTCTTTTGTGTATCCACGATTTGGCCTTCAAATGCGACTTATCCTTTGAAGCTCGCCTTTGGGCTCACACCATGTTTGGCCTTCCTTCCAGGGGAGGTCGCACCTCTTCCAACAGCAGGCCCCATTGTGTTACTTCCTGAGAGTCATTCACACCTCCCTCTGGAAAGGCAGAAGACTGTCACACGGTCAACAACCGTAAACAGTCACTGGAAAACTTAAGACTACAAAGTGGCAACTTTCTTAATTCTGCCAGCCAAGCCTCTCATTTTACTTCACCTCTGTTCTTGACTCTGTAACCTCTCCCTCCCTACCTTTCCTTCCCACACCTTGTCCTTTCATGCCTTTCCCTTCATGCTCCTTCATCCCTCCATGTCCACACCCCTACCACTACCCTTGATTCCTTCCCATTCTCTACCCTCTCTCTCTGTGCATTGCCTTCCCTTTTCAATTGTCTTCCTTCTCTTTCCCCCTTAGCCTCAATCCCCAACCTCTTCTCTTCAGTTTCCACCCCATCCCCACCTACCCCTCCACCACTGCTCTCCTCTTGACTCCTTTGCATTCATTCCCCAACCTGCCCCATTCATTCATCACCATCCATGTACCCCTCCTTCTTCTCTCTAGCCTTCCCCAGCACTCTCTTTTAGCCGAATCACACCACTCACTTTATTCCTTTCTTTCTCTCCTTACCTCTGGTTAGTCACCCATCACCACTCCATTTTAGCATTCATTTTTAGGTTTCGACCTTGGCCGTAGCACCGCAGGTGCTACGCCCAGGGCGAAAGCTTTTGTTTACACTAGGGGGAATTGAACACTCCCCTTCTTCCATTGGCTAGCTCCATAAATGGAGGCTAGCCATTGGAAGACATCAGCGTCAATCCCTTTCTGCCGGTCAGAACGCGAATCGTGGGCGTTTCTGACTATTTTTTTAAATCCCGCCCCTTGATGTCGTGTGTCCCGGGCCGCGCTGTGATTGGCTGTCGGCACGGGACACCACAGTGACGTCATTTCCCGGCCCGCGCTGTGATTGGCTGCCGCCCGGGACACCCCCGTGACGTCAGCCAATCACAGCACGGCCCGGGACCTGACTTGTTTGTTTCTGCCGTCCTCACATTTTCCCCGGCTCTCCTGTGTCTATGACTGAAAACAATTGACTTGTTTGTTTCCCCATGCATGGCGGTGAAGGGCTGTCAGCGCGGACGGAAGCAGGTCTGTCTCTTTGCATTGCTGGGAGGCTGCCTGCGTTTCTTGTCTTTGGTGCCAGCATGGTGGGTGTGTGCAGCTGCCCCGACCGGCCGGCCGCGCCCACCTCAAAGTTCAGCAGCTCCCCTCAGTGGGGGTCGCGTCTGCAGCCTCCTGACACTTTGACCCCGGAGCTGGTGCTCTAGGCGGTGCCCCAGGGACAGCGCCGGTGGCAGGCGCGCTCACTGCCCTGCGCCTTGGCAGGACTCCCTGCGCTTCCAGGCGCCTGTAGTCCACTTGCTGCTGCTCCGCTCAGTGCGCTGCGGGCAGACGAGATCTCCGAAGTTGTTGGAGTGAATAACTCAGCGAGGGCAGCTGACTCCCCCCTCGCCAATGGGAGAAGCCGTGATGTAACTGCTCGGCGGCTGCTGGATGTAATCGCCCTGCTGTGGGGTCTGGCTCCTGCACAGAATGGAGGGGCTGCCGCGGGAGGACTGAGGGGAGCCATGGACGAGTCCAGCATCCTGAGGAGGCGGGGGCTGCAGGTAAGGGTCACCGTGCACTGCATGTTACCGGTTCGCGCCGCAACTAGGCGCTTGAGAAAGCGCTACTTTCCATGAATGAAAATGCAGAATCCGCCGCGCTGATCCTGTTCTACAGGTATACATGCTTTGTGCGGGCTGCTTCCTCATACATGTGCATTTCAGGCTTCCAGAAAATAAGATTGCACCCACCCCAATCATTAAAAAGTGCTGTGTTCTTTCCAGCGTCACTGTGCTCATTTTAAGTTATTACCGTGCGTGAGGCACAGACTGCACGGAGTTTCCGTGCAAACTCCTTGGATAGAAACAGAGCTGGTCTCCTGCGTCTGTTGCCTCCAGAGCGGCTGCAGCTCTTTGAGTCAGTTTGGAGTTTGTCATCCCAGGCATCGGAGCCTGCTATGTTTCTACAGTGTGCACTGGTGACGCGCTTCACCGCACCCCACTCACTACTCACCCGGCAGGCACTACGTGTTGCCTGCGTGAGAGATTGTTGAACAAGCATCTAAAAATGTGCCAGCGAGTAATCCACACAACACATCAGCAGGTTTCCCGCCCCAGCCCGTGGTACGCTTCCATAGCACTGGATTACAACCTGTATATTGCTGCTTTCTCCAACGTTGCAGTATGCTTTTTGGACAACAGGAGAGCAGCCCTTTAATCCACTTAATTTTATTAATTCGCTATCTCTTACCGAATCCTCCATTTACGCTTCTAAGTGGTGTTTGATATATTCAGCAGCTCGGGGCCGGCTCATTCACTATCCCCGGTTTACACATGATTCACTGCTTCACGACAAAGGCGAAACCATTGCATTGTAAATGCTTGTTTTGCAATTGATGCTGCTTCTAAAGATTTGTCTCTCAATGAGGTAAAAATATTAAGACAGTGGTCATCTGATTGTTGTCTTTGGTACATTGGAAAGATGCTTAACTTGAAAGTGGTTGATAACACTTTCTCATTTCAGGTTGTGTCGCAAGACCAGCGGTGGCTTGCTTTTTTTCAATTTGGATGGTCAGACACTTTTTCATTAAATGTTCAGCGGAGCAAGCAGCGATCCGTCCTTTTGGAGGTAATGCAGCCGGATTCTTATCTAGATTTTCTTATCTTACCAATCTTTAGAATCCTTGGTTGACTGGACCTTTTTGTCTGCTAAGAAGTGTAAAGGGAAGAACATCAAATTCATAACAACCTTATATACGACCAAGTTAATTTGATCTAAAGGACCATTGACTACAGAAGGAAATTTTAAAAGATTTATTACAAACCCAAGAATAACTGGACATACAGGCACCTCAGCAAGAAGTTAAGAAAATAGATGGGCACTAATACAAACGTAATCCTCTGCGCAGAAATCTCAGAAGACTCTGGATTAGGATGAGGGTTATTTCCAAAAGCATTAGGCAAATGATGATAGTCCCTACTTGAAGTCTTAGCTGAATTCACTCAAAGGAAAGAAAATCGTTAGTCTGTCCCTACACTAACTCTAAGGCAGGGGTCTTCAAACTGTGGGGTGCGACCCCAAGGTGGGCCGTGGTGTAATGTGAAGGGGGTCGCGCATTCACATTCACACTTCTGCCCTGGCCTCCAGGGCTTCAGCTTCCCTCCTCCCCTGTACTGTGTCTCAGCCCGGGCTGCTGCAGTGCAGCTCGTGCTGCTGGGGTTCAGCTGGGCAGTGTCTGGAGTCTTATCTCCGGCATGCCCGAGTTTTTCACAGGTCTTTAAAGACCATTAGCATATTTACATGCCTTTGTTAACTGGTTACCAAAGCTTAGTTTTTTATGGTTCCAGTACCCCCTGGGCCCCCACTCTGCCTATTCCTTTCATTTGTATTTTTACACTTACTTCTGTAGTGTGAGAATGCATTTAATGAAAAGGAATATAAGGTTGGGTTGCCAAAAGAAACATGCCTGCTGTGTGTTGTTTAAAGAGCCTGCAGAGACCTGCTCTTGACACTAAATAGAGTTATAAATAAAAAAGTATGTATTAATTAGTTATGTGACTTTTCTGTCTTTGTTCTCTTTAATTATCAGTCATGGGTCATTGAGGCATCCCTAGAACACAATTAAAAGTGCTTTCTATTTATATTTGCTGTTCTAAGTATTCACAGATATGTGCTAAACATACAGCTTTAGGTGACTGCTTATTTCTGGGCCATCACAATAATGAGCTGGTAACTCTAATCATAAGACTGGAAGTTTGTTGCAGGATCAGCACATTATTTATTTCCTCCACCCTCGATCCCGGATTAATGCCATTATATCAATAGTTTAACTTATATCTGAAACTCTACGATTCAAGTTTCTGGGAATGCACCCTGCTTTCAGACAACTCACTTCTCATACTCGCCTTCACTTTCACACTCACCCTGCACTCCCAGCGATCACAATGCACTCACAGTGATTGCCATGCACTCACAGCGATCACAATGCACTCACACTGATCACAATGCACTCACACTGATCACCATGCACTCACAGCAATCACAATGTATTCACACTGATCACCATGCACTCACACTATTCACCCGCTCACTGCGATCACAATGCACTCACAGTGATTGCCATGCACTCACAGCGATCACAATGCACTCACACTGATCACAATGCACTCACACTGATCATCATGCACTCACAGCAATCACAATGTATTCACATTGATCACCATGCACTCACACTATTCACCCGCTCACCCTGCACTCACACTGATCACCATGCACTCACACTGATCACCATGCACTCACACTGATCACCATGCACTCACACCAATCGCCATGCACTCATACCATTCACCCCCTCACCCTGCACTCATACTGATCACCATGCACTCACACTGATCACCGTGCACTCACAACATTCACCCCCTCACTCTGCACTCACAGGGATCATAATGCACTCACAGTGATCACAATGCACTCACACTGATCACCATGCACTCACAACATTCACCCGCTCACCCTGCTCTCACAGTGATCACTCTGCACTAAAAATGTGCTTGCATTGCTCACTCTGTACCTCACCCTGCAGTCACACGAGCGCACTTCTCACCCTGCACTCATGTGACACTTCACTCACCTGTCCACCCTCACTGCTCAATCTGTAGCTCACTCAAACAAGGCCATCATTAACCATGCACTAATTCGTCCCACTCTGCACTTACAGCCGAACCCAAATTCATATGGTCACCTCACTCACCCTGTTGTCACACCTTTTGCCCTACTCTCACACTGTTGCAATGCTCACCGTGCAGTCACATGGGCACTCTTGTCACCCACACAGTGCAGAAGGTTAAAGTGCCTGGTACAAAGAAGATGTACCATGCACATCACAGAACTGAGTGTGAGTAAACTATGAGTAGCGCTATAAAAAAATGAAATGTTTGTCAGACAGGTGCTATAGAGAGATGAGGTGTATTGTTGGTGAGTGGTAGTGACAAAATTCATGGAGAAGGTGGAAAGACTGTTGCACCGTGTGTGACCAGTGCTAAGGCCATCCCTGGCTGGGAGTGTTAACCCCCCCCCCTTGGGTCTAGTGGATCCCCTGCTTCTGCCTATTAATTTTTACATTTGTAGTGCGCTATTGTTACCAAAAGGTGTCCTGGGGCTAATAACCATCTGCCTGCAATGTGAGAGTGGGATCCGGGGTTGTGAGAGGAGAGTAGAGAGGGATGGAAGGAAGTGGGTGAGAGGAAAGGGGCATGGGTAAACTGCTTAACTCTGCACAAGACCACCAGGGTTTGAAGGGACCCTTGCTGCTCCTGGCCATGGCCAGGTGAGCTTCCAATGTGGCAGCACGTATTCCTGTGGAGTGGGAGCCCTTCACAAAGGTTGACTAGACATCTTTCTGATGTTAATTGCTGTATTTTGGTTATAAACTGGTACTGATGGGGTGAAATCTTTCCTCAGTGTTACTGTGTTTAAAACATTTCAAAATAATAAAGCAATGCTATCCCAAAATACGCAGCATCACAGAACATTATTTACATTCTCTACTCGCACAATTTAGTCAAGCCTGTCGCATAATTTGGTCCTCACCTGCCTCATAATTCCAGTAGCCCTGCCTAGAGGTTTAGACATTTTTGCCAGGAGGGGGTCCTTACGCCTGAAAATGTTGACAGGTGGGTCTTGGCATCCAGAAGTTTGAAGACCTCTACTCTAAGGTGACATCCCTACTTCGCATTCCCACCCAGGCAAGAGAAAAAAAGGTGTCAGCAGTGAAGACTTCCCAAGAAGTACACTCACTTTCCATGGATAAGTAGCCTAAACTACAGAGCTTATTCTAAGATGCTCCTTCTTGCTTCCCTCTAACCTTCTCCTCTAGCCCTTGTTGTGAATCATTTTAGGACACTATTGTAAATGTCCCTATTCATGCCCTTATATAGGTATAAATCACTATATCCTTACATAGGCATAAGAATCCTAACCATATTTAGTCATAGCTCATGCAGTCCAAATACAGCAGGGCTACTTCCACTAGTTACGAAAATCTACAACGATTTCTTGGAAAACTCGGCTTCAGCAGCTAGGGACTTTCCCTTGCTCGCGAACTGACTTGTCCAAGAACTCATGGAGTTTTCAAAGAACTGAGAATCTTTAATGATGGTATTATGTCCACCTTTACGTCAAACTGTAACTTCAAGGTATAAATATGCCCACACTTGCCTTAGCAAACACACTGTGGTTTGGAGTTGTTCAACTATCTACTTGCCCGACGCATCCTGCTACAGCAAGTGCCGAAGGAAGCCGACCCTCCAGCAGATGCACTGAGAGAGACGCTGTCTTTTCTCTTGCCGAGAAATCCAGCTCTAGTGTTTCCAAGCTTCCCTTGTGGGGTGTTGGGAAATCGAGTCCTTAGACAGAGAGATACCAGACCTCCTTCATTCTAAACCAAGGTACGGAGCTGATTAGACCCTAAGAGAAATCTTGGATAGATTCTGGGCAAAAGAATACTAGATTTATGCTACACCTCACTTACTTCTTCCCTCGTACTAGACTTAGGTTAGGTATATCGGGGTGGGCGTATTTTAGAAGCACCAGTTGAGTACTTTTAGCCTCTGTTATTTATGTATGTATTTATCTATGGTTTAGGAACCATACAATGCTCTTACAGTATTATTTTATTCTACTCTTTATACTGTATGCATTATATTTTACAACCAGTTTTACGATTGCAGCAGTTCATTTCTTATGCTTGAGAAAGAAGACTGTTCAATAAAACCTTTTTTATTGAAAACGCCCGTCAAATCTATTTCTCTGCACCTCTGGTGAAATGAAGAATGCACAATAGACTGAGTGAAATATCTATCTATTTTTTCCACGACTCTGATGATCAGTTTTATCTTGGGGAAACAAAGTTGTCATGTTTACGCGGTTGTCAGAAACTAATCCCTTCTTGTGAATTTGAGAAAGTGTCTAGTGACCTCTGAGCTAGCTGGCACTCACAATTAAGTCTAATATATTCGTTAGAGACCTAGTAGACTTCAGTCCTACGTCTAACCTATAGGATATATTATTCCAATGTGCAGAGCCTATTGGGAATATAGGAACTACACTACATGGCGCCCAACGTTTGATTGGTTCAAATGCTCCGTCCATCACCACCCCCTTTTGTACCGCTTTGTTCGCCATAAGTTGGCAGGGTATGCTCAGACGTGAGTCCCTTGCTAACTTTGCCACTGGATTCAAGCAAGCCTGGCTGAAGATGGCTGTAATGCCAGAAACTGGTCCTAGGAAGCTTTTTTCCGGTCCAGGGAAGGCATGGCTTGGCAGTTCGGGCTGGACTGTTCCCATGAGGCACAGGGTCAGACTGATTAGCATATGGCCATGTCTGAACTAGGGTGGCAGAGTGGGCTAAAGAACGGTGATGGATTAAACCCAGATCTGTTGACTGGGTGTGAGTGTTTGATTGGTTCAGATGCTCCGTCCATCACCAACCCTTTTGTACCGCTTTGTTTGCCAAAAGTTGGCAGGGTATGCTCAGACGTGAGTCCCTTGCTCACTTTGCCACTGGATTCAAGCAAGCCTGGCTGAAGACGGCTGTAGTGCCAGAAACCGGTCCTAGGAAGCTTGTTTCTGATCCAGGGAAGACGTGGCTTGGAAGTTCGGGCTGGACTGTTCCCATGAGGCACAGGGTCAGACTGATTTGCATATGGCCATGTCTGAACTGGGCTGGCTGAGTGGGCTAAAGAACGGTGATGGATTAAACCCAGATCTGTGGTCTGGGTGTGAGTGTTTGATTGGTTGAGATGCTCCGTCCATCACCACCTCCTTTTGTACCGCTTTGTTTTGCCATAAGTTGGCAGGGTATGCTCACATGTGAGTCCCTTGCTCACTTTGCTTTTGGATTCAAGCAAGCCTGGCTGAAGACGGCTGTAATGCCAGAAACCGGTCCTAGGAATCTTGTTTCCGGTCCAGGGAAGGCATGGCTTGGCAGTTCGGGCTGGACTGTTCCCATGAGGCACAGGGTGAGACTGATTTGCATATGGCCATTAGGCATGGGCGAATTTTGCGAATCTCGCGTTCGCGGATTTTGCGGATTTGCGAACTCGCAATCCGCAAAATCCGCGAATTCTCGCGAATTTGCAGATTTTTTTTTTATGTTCGCACGGGTTTCTGCAAGTTCGCGAGGGTTTTGTACAATTTCGCAAATTGCGAAATTGTACAAAACGCGTGCGAACTTGCAGCAACCCGTGCGAACACAATTACATGAAGAGAAAGAAGCTCCTGGTCACAGGAACAGCACGGGGATTGCGCTCATGAAAGTCAAGGATGCAAAGGCCTCTACCCAGCATCACAGCTGATTTTCCACAGTAGATTTGGGAAGAGGCACACCTGTCCCGCCTCGAAGACGCTCATGATTGTTTTTGGGCTAATGAATGAGTCACTGAATTTGAGCATCAACTACTTCGAGCGACCATGTGTGTGTTACTATGCAATCGCCCCGAAGGGCGCAGGGGTCCCTTGAGTGAGCTGTCCATCATAGTGGGTGAATGGCGGGAAGACGGTGCAAACCGCGAGTGTGTGCGCGGGGCCAAACGTGCGGGGCTTCCATGCGAGTTCACATGCCTCTTGTGTGCATAAAAGGTCAGAGAAAGATCAGTTCAGCAGATGAAGAGAAAAAGCTCCTGGTCACAGGAACAGCACAGATATTGCGCTCGTGAAAGTCAAGGATGCAAAAGCCTCTATCCAGCATCACAGCTGATTTTCCACTGTACATTTGGGAAAAAAAGCACACCAGCCTGGCCTGTTGTAACTATTTTACGATGGCGCCGGCAAGCTGCCAGCGCCATCCTAAAATAGTTACTAAATTAGCTTCAACAGGAAGCTCTAATAGATAAAATCGAGCACCTGCTTTATTTTATCTATTAGAGCTTCCTGTTGAAGCTAACTTAGTAACTATTTTAGGATGGCGCTGGCAGCTTGCCGGCGCCATCGTAAAATAGTTACAACAGGCTAGGCTTCAACTTTTGCCCCCAGATCTGCCGCTCGCGGATTTGCGAATTCTCGGTAAATTCGCTGGAGTTCGCGGATCGCGAATTTACCGAAAATTCGCAAAATCCGCTAGCGTAACGGATTTTCCGCCCATACTTAATGGCCATGTCTGAACTGGGGTGACAGAGTGGGCTAAAGAACGGTGATGGATTAAACCCAGGTCAGTTGACTGGGTGTGAGTGTTTGATTGGTTCAGATGCTCCGTCCATCACCACCCCCTTTTGTACCGCAACGTTTGGTAAGGCACTAATTTAACACTAGATACTAGAGTAACTCAGTCGTGTTTTTCACAAAGACCCCTCTACCAGTAAATACTCCAATAGATGTCTGGAGTGGGTTAAAGGATAAAATATCCGCCATAAAACTGAGTAGGACAAAAAATCTTATTTATTTGTTTTTGGTTTGTTCAACATTGAAGGATACAGTGTTCCAAAATATTGTGCACCTTATCCTTATTTCCTTGAAACTTGCTCTGCAAAATTTCATTAAACAATGTCAAATAACGACAACACCGAAGCCGGTGGATCTGGAAATCATCGACCAGGTCTTGACACCACAGGGTTTAATGAAGAAGACGCGGATGCTATAATCATCCCAGAAAACGTAAGGAAAACCATAGCTATAAAGCTTATAGAAAATGGCCTATCAGCAAGAGCCGGTAGAGTCATATTTGTCATAGAGGCACATGAATTTCAGCAGACAGAGGTATTCTATTAATGGATTGTCTTTCTACAAGCAAATCCAACAACACGTGTTCCACTTCTACAAGATAGAGGAACATCCAGTGGAATATGTTCCTTTCTAGGACATTGAAATTCCACTAATTTACCTAGAGCATCAGCTCTGGTTTAAAGGCGCCCTACAACATCAAAATCACATTACCAGGCTCGGTCCACTAGGTAGACCAGGAGCAACATGGCCGGTACTAGCCAGCTATACACCACATCCTGACATTGATAGAATGTCAGATGTAGAACTGTTAGCTCAGCTAAAACAATTAATTAAAATACATAGACAATTGGTACAATATGTCATGTTGACTTTAACAGTCCAACCTGCTATAAGAATTCTACAGCACACCACTCATCAGGGGAACACAAACAAAATCACACCACAGACTATACAGTCAGTCATCTGTAAGTTGCCCGTAAAAAAGGAACAAATTCCATTCTGGTTAGCCCAGAAAATTACTCAAATAGAGGCAGTATTTCCCGATAGTACGCCTCATGAGAAACACAGGATTCTAACAATCTGTTTACCAATGGGGATTGCACCACACGTGGAGGATTGTGACACTTGGGGTACAGTCTATGCTTCAATTTACACAAAAACAAATTGTGTCTCGTATATGGCGGTGATACCAGACGTTCTGAGACAGATTCAAAATGAATACGGTCCAGAACCAGCCTTGAAACTTGGTATGAAATTAGTGAAAGATTTCAAACAGGTCTCAGCTATTTTATTAGCTAACATTAAAGGTGAAGCAGCATCCGTGGCAATCCGCCAAAAATTAAAAGAACTAGATATTACTGAGCAACCGTATGAACTTGCCAGAATTATTAAGAAATCATATGAAGCACTAGGAAGAGATAGTTTGGGAGGGAAACCTGTAAAGCCTAAATTAACAGCAAATCCTGAAAAAGTTTTTATCAAAAACAATCTAACTACTCCTAAAAAGAAATGGGAAATAGTAGACAGTCACTTCCTAAAGAGAAGCACTCTCAGTCCAGAGGTAGATCTCCTCAAAAAGAGCACTCTGAAAAAGAGGTATAACCTTATAAATAGGGATAATTTAAGAAAACCTGATAGATATCAAGACACTGATACACGATCCTCTCCTATCTTTCAGACTTCCTTGGAGAAATCCAGAAGAAGAGGAAGATCAGAACACAAAGAAGAGCGCATGAAGTCCAAAGACAATCAACACATTCCAAAAAATAAGAAAACTCAATTCTCTAAAAAGAAGGTAGCAAGTATTAAAACCAGACATGCCGAGGATCATGAGGACACAACTCAAGAACGGGGAGTGAGACCAGACAATGCTGGACAGCGCAGCAGAGGTCACCATAGCTCGCAGGATCCTGAAAGATCATCTGGAGACAGTGGGTCTGAATGAATGCATTCAGGTTGAAACTGCCGACGCCAGGGGTTGTGTACCCCATAGGTTATATGAAGTAACACTCCGGATAGAGGGGGACATAACTAGAAAAATAAAAGCACTCTTTTGGGAAAAACTATCGAAGGGTTATGACATCCTTCTGGCTGAAAAAGACTGGCCACCTGAATTTGTCAGGGAGTGCCCACATGGCGAAGATATCATTATGCCAGCCTTCTCAAACCATATTCCTATTCATAAAAAATACACCTATTCTAGAAAATGGTCTGTGGCCCAGGCTCCAGCATTATATTAAAATTACGTGGGATGGGATGAGGACTCATCTCACCATAAGATCCAGTTAAAAAATCAACCTACTGCTCAGAGGCAGTACCCAGTAAAGCAGGAAGCTAAAAAACAAGTCAGGGAGATCTTAGATCAACTTGAAAACCAGGGGGCGATTGAAGCATGCACCTCGCCCATGAACAATCCTTTGTTTCCTGTCTCCAAACCAGACGAATCATATTGTCTAGTTTTGGATTACAGATATTTAAACTCTTGTTGCAAAACTTTTGCAGTACAAAATTCACACAGACTAGAAAAAATGGTTAGGGGTTCTGCCCACCTCACCCTCCCGTACCTGAGCAGGAGACATCCAGGGATGACAAAGTAGAGAAAAAAGGGTACTGAAGGGATCAATCCACTTTTAATTATCAAACAAGAAACAATTAATTATCTTGTGATAGACAAATTAAATCAAGGATGAGTATATATTAATTCATATACACATATATGAGCGGACAGCCAGAGAGGCACAACAAATAACAGTTTATATACAACACATCACATGTACATTATATACAAATATACTAAACATATACAATATCAAAAACACTTCTATGTACCCTCAGGACAAAAAATACATACAACTATATATACACACACCAATTTACATATGTACCTCCTCTTAATTTAGAGTGGAGTATACAACAAAAAGGTAGTCCCCAATGAAAAGCACCAGGGGGTTAACACATCTACCCAGTCTATATTTGTGTTGGTGCATCTATGAGAAAATCAAATCTTTCTTGAATTTAACTAGGGGACTCCGTTCAAAGCAAGAGGTGTCACACAGAGCAGCACTGATGAATAACATTGTTCTCAAAAAATATTAAAACGACATTAGACATTTCAAATGGTTTCTTCTGTCAAAATATCGCACCGGAAAGCAGGTATTTGGCCACTTTCTCAATAATGGGGACACAGCGTCAATTTTGCCGTCCCCCCCAAGGATTCAAGTATAGTCCAGGGTTATTTTCAGCCAGAGTAACAGAGGTACTACAAACGTATGATGATTAAGCATGGGCGAATTTTGCGAGTCTGGCGTTCGCGAATTTGCGTATTCGCGAATTCGCAATCCACTAAATCCGCAAACTCTCGCGACTTTGCGGATTTTTTTTTTGGTGTGTTTGCAAGGGTTTCTGCAAGTTCGCGAGGGTTTTGTACCAGTTCGCAATTGCGAACTTACTTGTCGGCTCGCAACGGTCACGACTATGTTGTTTCTACGTCTGGTTCATCATCACAGGTTCACAGCACCCTCTGTTTCACCACTGCCACCCTCTGGTTCACCCATGCCACCCTCTGGTACATCACTGCCATCCTCTGGTTCATCACTGTAGATTATGGGGGGGGGGGAAGCAAGCACACCTGCCCTGCTTCAACTGACATGAATTAATTTGGGGTTGATTAATGTGTCACTGAATTTAAACTTCCAGTCTGGCACCTGCTTCCTTGTCTGTAATTTGCTTTCTGTTGCAGTGCAATTTTTTTTCCCAGGACCTTTGTGGCCTACTTGTAGCTATTCTATGAGCCTGCTGTGAGGGTCAGATCAGGGTCATAGAATAGTTGCAAGTAGGCAACTGAACTCTGGAGGGGCCCCTCAGGAAGCACTACAGGGAATGGTTACTAACGATGAGTTTGAACTTTTGCACCTGCTGAGTGCTTTCAGTTTTGCAAAACTCGTTTTTCTGCAATTTTGCGGGATTCGCGGGGCGCGAATTTGCGCGAGATTGAATTCGGAAGCCGCGAATTCGTGCGAATGTGCGATTTGTTTTTTTGCGGCGTGTTAGTTCGCAAGGTTTTGTGCGTTTTAGCGAGCCGCTTGTAGCGCAACGGCGCAAAGTTACCCTCACGGTCGTTCACGGGCGCGGCCATCTTGTTTGCATGACGTATTTCCGTTTCCGGGCGCGATGTGTAATCTCGCAAAGTGTCCGGCTCGCTAGTACAATTTCGAATTTGATTGTGAGGAAAATCTCGCGCAAACTTACACACGCGGTCGTGAACGGGCGCGGCCATCTTGTTTCTCATTCATTGCTATGGTTCTGGGCATGCTTTCTGTATCCTCTCTGAATCTCTTCCATCCTTTGTTTGTTTGAAGTTTTTTTTAATCTATTTTACTTATTATCTATCCCTCTATTTTTCTAGCTCTATATTTTTGTGTTTTCTGCTACTTTTGGTTAATTTTAAACTACTTTTTAAACTCTTTTCTTTTCTTCTTCCCTATTCTATTTCTTCTTTATTATTTAGCTTCCTTTCTGCCCAGACCATGGTAAAGGGAGCCGGGAAGCATCCTGAGAAGGGGAGGGTCCCGCACCCCGTGCCCGGCACCCGTGCGGGCCTTGGAGGGGGGAGCAGGTCACAGCCCGGGAGCTCTTCAGCGCGGAGGAGGTGGCCACACTAGTTTTTTATGTTCAGCGCCGCCTCCCCAGGACCATCATGGCAGGCGGCAGGATCGCTAGTGGGTACGGGATCCAGGAGCGCCGGAAGCGGTGGGAGAAGTTGTGCCGGGCCATGTACCAACACTCTCGGGTCCGGCGCACCTACAACCAGGCCACCCACCGTTGGATGGATCTCCTGGACCGGGAACGCGATCTGCTCGACCTGCTCGGCCTTGACATCCCCTGGCTTGGTGAGTAGTAGTAGCTATTTCTTTACTACTCTGTTTTCTCTTGCTCTGTGTGTTATTATATTGCAAATTTTTGTTTTTTACCAAGAGCAATAATGCTGCTGATTACATTGTAGGTAAATTATATTTCAAAATCTTCTGTGCATTTCAGGTGCACTGCTCTCCTTCTCAGTAGCGTTGCTACTATGCTTATTTGTTTTCGATTTTGTGTTCATTTCATTGGCCTGTGAAATTATGTATGAGTGCAGTTTAAAGAACTGCGTAATGCTAGACACTAAGGGTCAGATTTTTAATTACCGGCGCATCCCTGCAAAGTAGCAGGGATGCGCCAGTAATTGTGCGCCACGCCACCACCACCCATGGTGCGCCGTATTTACAATGCCATGGGCCCAAACGTCACCGAAGCGTTGCGCATCTGTGCCGTAAAGGCGGCGCATTGCTGGAGTTGCGTCGCAACGATGGCACAGCTCCAGCAATGCTCTGGGGTGCCCTATCTCCCCAATGCTGCGTCAAGCCGTACGTCTGCTTCAAGCAGGCGCAGGGTTTGAGTCACACATCATTGTCCCCAAAGTGACTGATTGAAATCTTGTAGATTTCCCTCAGCCACTTTTAGGATGCGTTCCTGCACAGGAACGCCCTCCCTTGCGCCGGAACGCCCCCTGATGGCGCAGGGCTTCACAACGTGATGCATCTCCCATATGCGTCACGTTGTTAATATACGCCGCACCATGGCGCCTCTTTTGTTCTGCCGCTGCGTCACAAAAGTCACGCAACAATGGAGCAAAAGAGCCGCAAGGGGCTTCTAAATCAGCCCCTACAGACTCAAGTCCAGTCCTTCCTTTGTACACCTGGCAATAAGAAGAAATAGTGGTGGTGGATTGATAGTTTGAGTATTTTAATGACTGGTTAATGTAGTAGGAAACGTTTTAGTGTTGTCGCTTATCTGCAATCATGATGGACTTTGTCTGTCACTTCGCGTGCTGCGGACTGCTGCCTGCCAGTCCTAGGCGAACCTTTTCAGTAGTTTATTTAGTGAGTTACATAACTTTCCAAGTCGACGGTCCGCAAATCAAGCAATACTAATATCGTAGTAGACCACATGAGATAGGTCAATAGATCCAGTGGAAAACTTGTCTATTTGCTATTTCGCCAAAATATTTTGTTATTGTTCTTTTGAAATGTTTGATTTGGTTGACAAATATCATCCATGTTTTCTGGTCTTTCTTTCTTTCATGTTGTACATCAGCTCCCCCCAGGGGCAAGATGGCATTGGAGGAGGCTGCTGCTGCTGATGAACAAGGCCAGGATCGGTCAGGCGAGGGCTCCTTTGCTGGCCCCGGTAAGTTTTAATTTTAATATAGGGTACCTATTTTTTCCTAGCGTTCCTCATTTGATTTTTTCTAAATCGTCTTTGATCTTCTTGTAGACTGTATCTAAATTCTTATCCTGCCTCGACTATGACTCCCTGTGGTATTACTAGATTATTCTTATTAGTCTGTCTGTGTAGCTAGCTAAGATTGCACATTTGGCAAAAGGTGTAAAACGAAACTCCCATTCTAGTCAGCAATAGCTCTATGCACTGAGTGCAATCCTCTGGGATTGTCCATAATGTCTTTTCAAGTCTTCTAAATGTTTATGCTTTGACACGTACCAACAATAAAAAGGTGAATGACCACCAAGAAAGAATAAGATACTACTTTACTTTTGGTTTGGATAGGAGGACAATCCATTCTACTACTGTTGCAGGGACAAATCTGCACAAACAGAACTATGGACACTAAATAGTGCATTGTTTATCAATTATAATAGGCACAGGTAGACTTTCCACATACCTCAGTGATATCAGACTTTGAAGAACCCCAAATCTCCTTACTGACTAGATAGTGTGGCAGAACCATTTAGCTCCCGAATTCATCGATGATTGATCCCCAATGATGATTATCCAATGCAGGACAAGAGTACGGAGTCAGAGTCCAGAAGTGTCAGAGGCACGGACTCATGCTTGCAAATTGCAAAACCTTTTGCTCATTCACTCATGACCAAAAAACACAGAGTCTATATAAGTTTTAAAGCTTTATTAAAAGTAAAAATATTTATTAAAATCAAGCTTGTCATAAAACATAAACGGTTGATTAAAAAAGGAAAAGTGCTTATAGTCATTTTTTATTTCACACATTTATTGTGGGCAAGCCGAGCCCTCACCTGGTTTGAGCTTTCATTTTTCTTTTTGGTGCTGAATCATTGCTCCCTTCGTCCTAATGATTTGTTCTTAGAAGTAAAGCCTCTTTCTGTTATGAGGAAAATGGTGTGTGTTAAAAAGTAAGCATTCATCAGTTGTGCCAAAAAGTGCAGCAAGACAACACCCTTCCCTGGAAAAAGGGACGTTTTTACTTTAGAGTAGACAGTCACAAATTATTAGATTGGTTTCTGTATTCACATTTCTTCATTCCTAGACAAAATACTAGTGAGTGGTGTTTTTCTATGACATCTAACATTCTTAAATGTACTTTGTAGGTGGAACATCTGGTGCTGGGCCCAGCGCGGAGGTGGAGGGAAGCTCTGGGGAGGAGGCGGAGCAAGTGCCGGACCAAACTGCTGTGATGGTTGCCACTGTAGTGGCGGGCAGTGGTAAGCTCTTATATTCCTTACTTATTGAAATTGCAGACTGCATAGTGTGCTGCTCCCCGTGAGAAAACGTAAGGTTTGTCCAGATGAGAGACATGAAGAAGAATGATTGACATTTAGGGGCCTATTATGATGGTGGACGAATCTGAGTCTGTCCGCCACCATAGAGTAGGAGGGACCGTCCGCAGGGGCAATGACGGTCCCTCCGTGGTAATTAGGATGTGACCGCCACCCTGGCGGTCACATCCTGTATTTTTATCATTGCGGAGGGTGCTGCTTGAAGTAGCACCCGCCGCAATAATAAAAATGTAAGTTGTGCATTTGCAACTGATAGACACCGCCAGCCATGTTAGTGCTTCTCTGCCGCGGACGGGAGGCGACCGCGGCGGAAAAGCTGCGGACTGAAAAACAATCCCCCTGCCATCCTAATCTGGCAGAGGGTCTTTTTCAGTCTGCTGCAGATTTCCCGCATCCTCCGGGCCAGCGGTGGATTCCGCCGGCCCAGAGGATGCGGGAAATCCGCAATCCTAATCTGCCCCATAGTTTGAATGGATGGATGCCTGGATCATGGTACTATCTGACTCTTAGATAGCATATGTGTATCTAGAGAGAGTAGACGGTCACTGGATGAACTAAGTGTTACTTTGAAGAGCATGTAACACCGCACCCGCACGTCCGTCCCAGTGTAGGAAAGGCAAGGAAAAGAAGTTGTAATTTTGTCCGAATACTACCATGAATAGTAGCAGTAGTTTGTATTGCAAGCACAGCATATATCCGGCTATTTCGATGGCCACTCACTACTACCTCTGTTAATAAGTTTAGTAGAACTCGGTCATTCATGTGTGGATGTATCACTGTTCACTCAATAAAAAGCAAAGCACCTAAAGTCATCCCATATGTAAGCAAATACATACCATGTGCAGTGATAGATAATAAGATTATTTATCTTCTTCATTTTCCTTTTCTAGTATTCATTGGCACTGTAGGGTGAAAGTTAAATTATTTAAGCAGTAGCCCTTGTAACAGAGTATTCTCAGTGCCACCCCAATAGAAAAGTAAGAGCATCACCACCTGCATGTACTGGACTGGTACAGTAACGCAAGTCTGTCTCACTCATCATGGCAGGCGTCTGTTTTTCTCAGGTGCAAGTTGACTGCTCTGGCATTATGCCGGCTTGCAGAAGTTAACGTACCAATTTTGCTAAACAAGAGATAAGAAGCAGAATAAGACTGGTGTACTGTCATAGTAGACTCTAATGGAGTGAGTCCATAGTGCTCGTAGAATTGATTCCTTAAACTCCCACCAATCAGATCTAAAAAAACGAGGCCTAGTAGAAAACTGGTGACAAAACGTACTTTGAAAGTAAAAGTAGGCCCAATTCCCCCCTTACTCACCGTGGATTGTATTCAAACCACTTGCAAGCAAGCAAATGTATCCATACCCAGCATCGCTCCAAGACTCGCAAACCCCCCCACAAACAGCCCCCAGCCCAAACACATGCAATACAAATACTGCTAACCCGAACGAGCCCTAAGTTAAGAATAGCGGCAAACGCTTTCTTCAAATCACTTGCAACCATAATTACACATTCCCACGAGTGCTCTAAGACCCCAGAACTCAGTTGCAAAAATCTAGAACACCCCGAAACACATGCAATCCTGCTGCTAGTGCTAACCCTAACAAACCCTAAGTTACAAAAAGTGCGAAAAGGCTTTTCCGCATGTATTTTGTCCAAACCAGTTTTATCCGCTATTAGACCTTCCCAGCAATGCACCAAGACCTGCCAACCCACCCGCAAAAAAGCACAACACCCCCAAACAGCCAAAAAGCAAAAATGGAAAATCTCATACTTACAATATTTTTCGGCCTTCTGTCCAAACGCGCTGTGCAGCTAGGTCATAACTCCCGTTTTCCACCATGGATTTCCTGAAAAGCAAATGTAATCAAAATTAGACTGTGCCAGCAGTGCTCCCAGACCCCAAAACCCACCCACAAACACCCAGAACACCCCCAAAGAGCACCTCAAAGACAAGCAAGTCGGCAAAAACGCAAAAAAAAATTTGCCTCGGATTTGATCCAAACCAGTTTTATCCGGTATTAGACCTTCCCAGCTATGGCCACAGAGCCGTCAACCCAGGCGAAAACAAGTAGAAGACCCCCAAACAGCCAAAAAGCAAAAGTACAAAAATGGGGACTTAGTCATTTTCAGGGCAATTTCCAAAATCACTCCGGGCGCGCTCTGCAGCTAGGCCCTAACTCCCCTCTGCCACCATGGATTTGCTTCAAACCTCTTGCAATCAAAAGTATCCATATCCAGCAGTGCTCCCAGACCCCGAAACCCACCCACAAACACCAGGAAGCCCCCCAAACAGGCCCCAGAAAACGCTAAATTGAGCGAAATGTCAGAAAAAGCAAAAACTTTTTCCTCATGGATTTGGTCCAAACCAGTTTTTTCCGGTATTAGACCTTCCCAGCAATGGCTACAGAGCCGTCAACCCAGGCGAAAACAAGTAGAAGACCCCCAAACAGCCAAAAAGCAAAAGTACAAAAATGGGGACTTAGTCATTTTCAGGGCAATTTCCAAAATCACTTTGCGCGCGCTCTGCAGCTAGGCCCTAACTCCCCTCTGCCACCATGGATTTGCTTCAAACCTCTTCAATCAAAAGTATCCTTACCCAGCAGTACTCCCAGTCCCCGAAACCCACCCACAAACACCAGGAAGCCCCCCAAACAGGCCCCAGAAAACATGATAGTGAGCAAAAAGGCAAAAACGTTTTCAAGTCTGATTTTGTCCCAACCAGTTTTAACAGGTATTAGACCTTCCCAGCAATGCCCCAAGACCCGCCAACCCACCCGCAAAGAAGCACAACACCCCCAAAAAGCCAAAAAGCAAAAATGGAAAATCTCATACTTACAATATTTTTCGGCCTTCTGTCCAAATGCGCTGTGCAGCTAGGTCATAACTCCCGTTTTTCACCATGGATTTCCTGAAAAGCAAATGCAGAAACCCACCCACAACACCAGGAAGCTCCCCAAACAGGCCCCAGAAAACATGATAGTGAGCAAAAAGGCAAAAACTTTTTCAAGTCTGATTTTGTCCCAACCAGTTTTATCCGGTATTAGACCTTCCCAGCAATGCCCCAAGACCAGCCAACCCACCCGCAAAAAAACACAACACCCCCAAACAGGCAAAAAGCAAAAATGGAAAATCTCATACTTACAATATTTTTCGGCCTTCTGTCCAAACGCGCTGTGCAGCTAGGTCATGACTCCACTTTTCCACCATGGATGTCCTAGAAAACAAATGCAAAAAAACATTAGACTGTGCCAGCAGTGCTCCCAGACCCCGAAACCCACCCAAAAACACCAGGAAGCCCCCCAAACAGGCCCCAGAAAACATGATAGTGAGCAAAAAGGCAAAAACGTTTTCAAGTCTGATTTTGTCCAAACCAGTTTTATCCGGTATTAGACCTTCCCAGCAATGCCCCAAGACCCGCCAACTCACCCTCAAAGAAGTAGAACACCCCAAAAAGTGCAGAGTCTTTCTTCATTGGGCGTATTGCAGCCCTCTGCTTTGAGGGAAATAGGAGTCTGGAGGAGGAGGATAGAGGAGCATGTTCTTATGAACTTGTGAACCTGAGGAATGCAGACTGCGGCACCTTCAAATCAATAAGCAAATAAGTGAAGACAGTTCTGCTGATGGGCTTGTTTTGGTGATTAGGTGATTAAATTTTTAATTATATTAACTGTGCAAAACAAAGAAAGACAGACACACAGGAATAAAAGTGAATAAGGACGAAAAAGAAAGTTATTGATTCATTGGCTCATTTTCAGGGCTCGGTGTCAGGGAATAAGAGTTCGTCCTCATACTCTGCGAATTCAGGCGGGAGTAGGTCACCTAACAGAGAAGAAATTTCCTCATCTAACTTGCTGTCCTCCTCGTCTTCTTCCGGCTTGTATTCTCGTACTTTGAAATCTGGTGGTATGAGGTGCTGATTCATCTTGATCATTGTTAACCTCTCCACATTTTTGGGCGAGAGGCGGGTCCTTTTGCAAGTTACAATGCCACCAGCAGCACTGAAAACACGTTCAGAAGACACGCTTGCAAGTGGGCAAGACAAGTAGTTTATAGCCAGGTTGGAGATCTCTGGCCACAATTCTTTTTTCCCATGCCAATACGCCAATGGGTCAGCATTAACATAAACCTCTGTTGAGTCATTCCGATAGTCCTGCACCATCGACTCAAGGTTCTCCACGTTTCCTCCACTTTGCTTACTCTTTGCTGGGACCTTTTGAGAAGCAAACCCAAGCTTAGTTAGCCAATCCTCTTCTTCACCCAATGTTACTGTTGTGTCTGGTGCAGATGATCCGGTTGCCGGTGTCTTTAACGGCTGAGAGGTCACTTTTGCCACAGCCACAGGTGCAGAAGTGGATTCTTTTGACTGGGGATGGCCTGCTGATGCTGATGTACTGCCTTTTCCTTCAATTTTTTGCCGTTCTCTTTCAAACCTCATGGCTGACACAGCTAGCCAATGTTTGTACTTTGAAACTTCTGTGTCACCAAAAGCAAAGAATGCTCTGCCTGCCAGTGCCTTTTTATAGTGTTGATCCAGAATAGTAGCACAAATGTAATGCTGTTCTGAGTGGATCATTTGAAGACGTTCATCGCCAAGTAGGAGCTGTAATAATTTCTCCGCCAAAACAAAAGCTTCTTGCTTTTCTTCATCTTTTTCAAACATAGAAGACACCGCCTTCAGTTGGTGCTGTAGCATGCTCAACAATTGGGTAGTTTTTCCCAAATTACAGTCCTCCCTGATGACTGCACGCGTGAAGACCTCAAAAGGACGAAGCATGTCTGTCAGGCTTTTAACTAGCTTCCATTGCGCCGCATCTAGCCTCAGGTCCTTCAGAGCTGTACCCAGTGTTAAGAAATACTGATCGAGTACCGTAAACTGCTCATAGAGACGCTCAAGCATGTAGAAGGTTGAGTTCCAACGTGTTGGCACCTCCTGGATGAGTGCTTTCACTGGCATTCGACGTTCATGTAGCAGGCCCCTCAGATGCTTCCGGGCCTTAAAAGAATGGCTGAAATGGTTGCACATTCTTCGGCAGGTGGTCACTAACTCGCACACTGGACTTTCTTCACTCAAGAATTTTTTAACAACCAGGTTTATACAGTGCGCCAAACACGGCACTCTGAAATATTTACCCAGCTCCATGGCCTTAACTACATTGGCGCCATTATCCGTGGAAACATAACCAATGTTGCATTTTTTTGGGGACAGCCATTGAAAGACCTTTGTGTTAAACTCCTTCAAAATGTTTTCTCCTGTATGACTTGTCTCCATGCCAAACATGGCTAGTGTTGCATGTTTCCGAGCAGCTTTAAAAACGTTGTCCGGGTGAACACCTGCGTTTAGCTTTGCTTTAACCCCTGAAAAAGAGACCCAGTGTGCAGTGATGCACATGTAATCAGTGCCTGCGCCACTGGTCCACATGTCTATTGTCAGATGTATAGTGTGAACAGCACTCTTCTGCAAAGCTGCCCCAATCACCTCCAGCACATCTTCATGTAGTGCTGGAACCGCAACTCTGGCAAAATAGAACCGGCTAGGAACCTTCCATTTAGGGCTAAGCGTTGCCACTAATTCTAGAAAACCAACCCCTTCCACAAAAGAAAAAGGGAGAAGGTCCAGAGCTAGCATTTTAGCCAGCTTAGTGTTTACATTTATACAGACGTGCCAGTGGGTGGTTGCGATCAAATGGCGCTTCTGAAAACAACATGGTTCTAATGGTGGGCTGGACCATTTTACGGGATGATGATGACTTCTTCGACCCAGTTACGCTCGATGATGAACTTTTTCGCATTGGTGTCTCACTCTCTCCCACACTCTTAGTGTGGCTCACAGGGGGTGTGCTGCTGACAGGGGTACTGGGTGTAAGTGAAGTGTTTGACGCTTCTTCCTCCTCGTCATCATCAGATGAAACATCAACGTATACAGTTTGTTGACTTTCAATTCAGGCTTCCTTGATCTCCTTTAGGTGCGCAAGCCATTGGACAGTGTGCTGTCTCTCAAGATGACCTCTCTGCCCTCCGGTACCATAGTTGGTACCAAACTTACCATGACTAACTGCAAGCTTACAAATGCTACAAATGGCTATGTTTTCCCTTTTTGGGCAAACACTAAAGAAGTCCCAAACTGCAGACTTGAAATGTCTGTGGGGGGCGGAGGAGGCGATACTGGTGGTGGTCATGCTGCTAATGCCGGATGAAGTGCAGGATGTGTGTTGCCGAACTTTACTACGTTGTGCACTTGCACCACCACTAATTGAGGTCGAGGTGGATGGAGGTCCCTTCTGGTGAGAAAGACATATGGAAGCGGTAGGTGGTGGTGTATTCGTTAACTCCAATGATGGTGGTGTTCCCATTGCCTCCTCGTCGACAACATCATCACGCTCAGCAGCTTTTCGGGCTAGGGTCAAAATGTCTGTTTGATGCATGCCCGCTGAGGCTGGAGTGACGTCTATGATGACTGCGTCGTCGTCGTGAGAGTCTTTATCAGCAGGAGTATACGCCACTTCTTGTTCAGCGTCAGCATCACACTCCGTAACTATGAGAGTTTCGGGGACCTTCCTTTTACGCTTAGCTACCTTTGTCAGATCATGGTGTGCCTCACTCTCAGACGGCAGTGGTGGTTCCCAAGTTTGATCCGTATCATCAGAAGGAGGTGGGCTTGAAGAAGATGTAGACACCATCCTTGATCTTTTCCTTGCTAGGGATGTGGAAGACAATGAATGATCATCAGGAGGAGTGGCTTCCTCAAATGATACCTCGGCTTGAATGTCGATTTCCTGATGTGCCCCTACTTCGGGAGGAACAACTATTGTGGGCATTTGTGCCCCTCCATGCACCTCTACTTGCGCATCTCCTTGTGGCGGGCGGCACACCAGTCTCCTTGGTAACTTGCTTCTTCTGCTCCTTACTGGCAACTTTCTTGCTAGAGGAGCTACGGGGAACTTTTTTTGGGGCCATCTTCTTCAGAGGTCAGAACAGCAGCCCGCGGTTGCATGAGTTGCAGAGTTGTCTGTGGCCAGACGTGACGTTGTGTGACGTTATGCTGCACACACACACCGCTGCAGGACTTCTTCCTGGCACTGGTGGTTCTCTTGAGTCTTGTGCACCTAAAAGCAATGGAAGACAGGGGAACATCAGTTCTGTTATACACCCCAAAAAGTCGAAAAACACATACCAATCAGCACAATCCCATGCCATCCATGCCCTCAATGATGTTTAAATTCAAGACACCCCACAGAAAGACTAGGCCCATGCACCACTCACTAGCCCTGGGCAAAAGGCCCCAACAGCAGCCAAAAAAATCGAAAAACATACAAAAATCTGCACAATCCTATCCCATGCCATCCATGATGTTTACAATAAAGAGACCCCACAGAAAGACTCAGTCCATGCACCACTCACTAGCCCTGGGCAAAAGGCCCCAACAGCAGCCAAAAAAAATCGAAAAACACAGAAAAATCAGCACAATCCCATGCCATCCATGCCCTTAATGATGTTTAAATTCAAGACACCCCACAGAAAGACTAGGCCCATGCACCACTCACTACCCCTGGGCATAATGGATGAAAGCTAGGCAAAATGGGTGCAGGCCTGAGAACACTGCCTGCCTTCAAAATGGCCCCTTGCCCCCAGCACATGGCCAGGGCCTGTCTGTACCAGCACTCAAAATGGCCCCCACCCACATGGCCAGTCCCCAACAGCAGCCAAAAAAATCGAAAAACACAGACAAATCAGCACAATCCCATGCCATCCATGATGTTTACATTAAAGAGACCCCACAGAAAGACTCAGTCCTTGCACCACTCACTAGCCCTGGGCAAAAGGCCCCAGCAGCAGCCAAAGAAATCGAAAAACACAGAAAAATCAGCACAATCCCATGCCATACATGCCCTCAATGATGTTTACATTCAAGACACCCCACAGAAAGACTAGGCCCATGCACCACTCACTACCCCTGGGCATAAGGGATGAAAGCTAGGCAAAATGGGTGCAGGCCTGAGAACACTGCCTGCATTCAAAATGGCCCCTTGCCCTCAGGCACATGGCCAGGGCCTGCCTGTACCAGCACTCAAAATGGCCCCCACCCACATGGCCAGTCCCCATCAACACCCCAAAAAATCGAAAAACACACAAAAATCACCACAATCCAAAGCCATCCATGCCCTCCATGATGTTTACATTAAAGAGACCCCATAGAAAGACTCAGTCCATGCACCACTCACTAGCCCTGGGCAAAAGCCTCCAACAGCAGCCAAAGAAATCGAAAAACACAGAAAAATCAGCACAATCCCATGCCTTCCATGCCCTCAATGATGTTTAAATTCAAGACACCCCACAGAAAGACTAGGCCCATGCACCACTCACTACCCCTGGGCATAATGGATGAAAGCTAGGCAAAATGGGTGCAGGCCTGAGAACACTGCCTGTATTCAAAATGGCCCCTTGCCCCCAGGCACATGGCTAGGCCCTGCATGTACCAGCACTCAAAATGGCCCCCACCCACATGGCCAGTCCCCATCAACACCCCAAAAAATCGAAAAACACACAAAAATCACCACAATCCAATGCCATCCATGCCCTCCATGATGTTTACATTAAAGAGACCCCACAGAAAGACTCAGTCCATGCACCACTCACTAGCCCTGGGCAAAAGGCCCCAACAGCAGCCAAAGAAATCGAAAAACACAGAAAAATCAACACAATCCCATGCCATCCATGCCCTCAATGATGTTTAAATTCAAGACACCCCACAGAAAGACTAGGCCCATGCACCACTCACTACCCCTGGGCAAAAGGCCCCAACAGCAGCCAAAGAAATCGAAAAACACACCAAAATCAGCACAATCCCATGCCATCCATGCCCTCCATGATGTTTACATTAAAGAGACCCCACAGAAAGACTCAGTCCATGCACCACTCACTACCCCTGGGCAAAAGGCCCCAACAGCAGCCCAAAAATCGAAAATTCCAAAATTGTAGTTGCAGCAACTGTAATGCCCCAAACAAACTTACTTGTGAAATTTCTAATCCAAAAGTGATCCAAAGAAAGTCAAAAAGGCTTCAGAAGGTTTATGCTGCTTGCTGTTGGATTTCTTGTGCAGAATTGCAAATTTTGTAATTTCGCGAGTGCGAGATTGTTGCTGCTCGCTGCATCTACGTGTTTGCAATTGCGAACTCCCGCGATACGTGATCACGGCGTACTCGCATTGACAAACTCTCACTGTGCAAGGTGGCAAGCCACGATGACGTAATCGCGGTCGCCAATCTCCTGCGGGATCCCGCAGCAAGATCCAAAATGGTGCAGCACTCGCAAAATATCGAGAAAAACAACTCGGCAAACGCTGAATGACAGTAAGTGAACGCTGCGCGCCGTAATATTGTATCACCAAGCAAAAAAATCCGCCGCGTGCGAATTTGCGGATTTTCGGCAAATTTGCAAGAGTTCGCGGATTGCGAATTTACCGAAAATCCACAAAATCCGCGAGCGGAACGGATTTTACGCCCATGCTTAATGATGATGAGGCATTATCTTATGTTGATGACATCTATCTTACAGATGATGATTTGGACAGGCACTTGAACAGGGTGAACACCATAATACTTGGATTCGCCTCTGAAGGGTATAAATTCAACTTTAAAAAATCAAGAATTGCCCATCTCAACGTCCTATTCTTGGGACATGAACTTTCAAGTGAAGGCAAAAGCCTAGCAGCCAACTTTTTAGAAAAATGTGCGTTGCTCCAACCTCCAAAAACACGGAAAAACTTACAGTCAATTCTAGGATTGCTAAACTTCGGAAGAACTTACATTCTGAATTACGCAGAAAGGGTTAAACCTCTCTAAGAACTAATCAAACCTGATTTCAAACCTACTAATTGGACTCAAAAACACACCGAAATTTTGCGTTCAGTACAAACAGACATGTTGGCAACAACACACTTACAAACACGCTAAAATGTACGCAACCTTGTAATCCGAATCATCCCAGGGAGATGCGGATTCACATAGCTAATCTTTAATGAAGGTGAAAAGGTACCAATAGCTTACAAGTCACACTTGTACACACAAGCTGAAATAAAATTCACTTCAACAGAAAAAAATCTGACAGCGGTTCAAACTGCGATAGCAAAGGAGAGAGCCCTCGCTCAGGGTAAACTCACAAAAGTCATTACACCTGTACCTGCCTTAGAGGCAGTTACGAAGGCAAGCATTCCAAATGCAAAAGCGCTACATCCGAGATGGATACAATGGGTTAATTCTCTTGCTGCAATAGATGTTGAATACGTGTTTTAAACTTACTTGAAAACACAAGAATTTCTCCAATACGAACAAGAACGTCCTCTGCCTACTGAAATTCTACCTCTAGTACATTACGGCTGTATAATATATACAGACGGATCAGCACAGCCCGCAATTGGGGGTAAACAAGCCTATAGTGCAGCATGCGCGATTGTTAAAGGTCGCTGGCGCGATAGTAAATTCCGAATTATCAGCAGGGATGCGCCAGTAATTGTGCGCAGCAGCTCCCCCACCCATGATGCGCCGCATCAACAATGCGGCGTACAATGGGGCAAAAACGGCACAGATGCGTGACGCATCTGTGCCGTAAAGGCGGCGCATTGCTGAAGTTGCGTCGCAAGCGCGACGCTGCTCCAGCAATGCTCTGGGGGGGCCTATTCTTCCAATGCTGCGTCAAGCCTTACTCCTGCTTCAAGCAGGCGCAGGGTTTTGACGCAGCATTGGCCTAAAAGTGACTGAGTGAAATCTTGTAGATTTCACTCAGTCACTTTTAGGAGGCTTTCCTGCACCGGAACGCCCTCCCAGATGCGTCACATTGTAAGTACCCCGCATCATGGCGCAGGATTTGCGCCGCCACTGCGTCACAAAAGTGATGCAACGGCAGCGTAAATGAGGCGCAAGGGGCTTGCAAATCTGCCCCTAAATCTCTAGAAGACTGTACAGCTCAGCGAGCTGAACTACAGGCTTTCAAGATGGCGCTTGAAAATACCGATCGCGAATTCCCCACACTTATAGTGTGCGATTCGTATTACTGCATCCAGTCTTACAATGAATAACTGCAGAACTGGGTTCAAAATGGTTTTAAAGATGCAAAAGGTGGCCCAATCAAGCATAAGATGCATATTATCAAGCAGGGCAATAGGCAATTATCGCCACTTTAGTGGCCGTTTTCGGCCGCTAAGCGGCAATAATTCTATTGCCCTATTAGCAAGCTGTTGCTAACTGATGTTAGCGACAGCTTTTAGGCGATAGAGAGTGGTTTAGGGCCCGCTTTGCATGTCAGCGATGTTTATCGCTAATGACATGCAAATTGGGCGTACCCAACCAGTTAACGACTGAAAGCAGTCGCTAACGTCGCTATCGCCTATTAGCAAGGCAGGCGTAGCGTTGGAAATATTCGCGCAAAGCGCGAATATCTCCAAATACTAACACCTGCCCAGACCAGTTCTTAGCCATGTTATCCAATGGGAGGTGGATAACATGGCTAAGAGCATTTCGTCGCTAATGCGTGAATATCGCTGTATTCTCAGCGATATTCACGCATTTCACCGCTATCGCTGAATATTTTAGCACAATGGAGAAAAACGTTGCTAATAGCATGTTTTCTCCGCTAACATATCCAGCGATAGGCAGCAATAAAAAAATCATTGCTAAGCCTATTTAGTGATAAATATCACTACTTGTTGGTAATATGCCCCCAGGTTTTGGAATGTGAAATCTGCAGAAAATGAAAGTTTCAACAGTGAAACGCCCAGCGCAGACACACCTTCTGATTTCAGATAAACCACTAGCGTGTGTATACCTGGACCACTGTGGTCCCTTACAAAGGGATGGCAACTATAAATATATCATGGTCGCAGTGGATTCATGCTCAAGATTTATTTGGATGTGGCCTCAGCGCTCGGCTGACACCCGAACTGTTATAAAAGATTTGCGAGTCTTTATCGGCACATACGCAATTGGCACGCTACATTCTGACCAGGGTCCTGCTTTTAGCTCTAGAGCTTACAAGGAGGCCATGGCCAGCTTGGGCGTTGCATTGCGATTTTCGATTCCATTCCATCCTGAGGGAAATTCGGTTGTGGAGAGAAAAAACAGTGACATAAAGCAATCTATAACCGCTATGGTATTAGTTTCGGGCGATGGGTGGGTCAAACATCTAATAAATGCCCAACATAATCTTAATAACCTGCCAAGAAATTCTCTGTTTGGAATCAATCCATATGAAATCCTTTTTGGTACTAGAATGTAGGTTGAAGATCTCGATCGTCACACTTCAGTGGTGGAACAAAAACCATTTGATATCAAAGATCGTTTGGCTGTTTTACAGGACTTAAATGAAACAAGAAGAAGTCTAAGCAACACCAGTGAAAAGCCAACGACCACTGAAGAAAAACCACCTTTCCCAGCAAGACGTGTCTGGATTCCAAAGATTGGGGATCTGGTCAGGGGGAAAATAGCGGACAAGAAGGAATTTGGGCCGTCTTACAGAAAACCCGTACCTGTACTAGCAATCCACAGATCAAGAACAGTGCTACTGCCACCCCTTGCTGGAAGAAAGGAGAACCGGTCTGTATCAATTGACCTGGTAAAACCACACCATGTGGCCAACAATAAGTAGTAGGCCCAGTGGGCTCCCAATTTGTAGCAGACGACCAAATCTTGCAACTATCCAAGAGGTTCAAACTGAAAGACTCATCACCTTTGAAGATTCTAAAGTAAAAAAAGAAGGACTATGCAACAAAGGCATGGAACTTGTGCCTCTTGAAACCCAAATAACAGTTCGCCTAGAAACTCCCGTTTACAATGAAGTAGCATCTGACTATACAAACATGTCAAGGGAACAAGCAACTCCAGCGATTTCAAAGAATACGGATGCAATACCAACTATTGACAGAACTGCCTCTGGCTATTTTATCAACTTTGATAACTTTTCTGATGATCCCAGTGAACTTGAAACTACGCCAGCAAATAAAACTTTCAAAGAAAAATGAACGGATCTGGGTAAAGAGCTTGCAAAAACATATCTGGTTTCACCATGGGTTGAATTTTCAATTGGATTAGGTGTATTTTATCTTCTGCTATGGCTCATTCTTGTTTCAAGTTTGGGAAAGCTGATAGATGGAAAACACATTAAAATGGACACAGCAAGTAAGAACATTAACTTGCTTCTGAAGCCACACAAATCATTTCATTGTGAACAACAAGATCTGTCACCAGGGAACATCACAGCAGTTCCTCTACCTGTGGGAATAGCTTGGAATACAACTGATTATGACATTTATTGCCCTATCAAGCTGCTGAAAATTCCACATCAATTTAAGGTTTCCTTGAGTGATTTTGTTTTACCCAGCACATTATCTGATGATTGGGACTTTGAAACTGTTAATAACATGATGGCAGACTTAGAAATGTCAGCAAAATTACAAAACATGAATACTTAGAAGGTTTATCAAATTATGAAGAAATGTATTATTTTAATAATTTTGGCCATCATTACTTGCATAAATCTGCAAACCCTAGAAATTTTTTAATTTATAATCAATGGGAACATTGCCCAACACCTCCAAAAGGTAGTTCTAAAACATTCATGACAAATTTCCATACTTCTCAGGTTTTAATGTCAGAAATTCAGACAGGAATGAAAAGTAGGATGACTATTACTAAACGAATTTATTCTGCGGCCTTTTATGCTCAACTATCCACATTAGGGTTTGACTTTTGGAAAGAAAAAATTGAGACAAAAACTGTTTGGGGCACAAAAGACTGGCAGGTACAAGGTTTAGAAGCATTGTTCAGAGCCTGCATTATCCCAGAACAAATACTGTTATTAAATGAAACTGTTCAACAGATATCTTGTCTTGGCCTGGCTAAGATAAAAGATTTAAACAAACCATTCATACCTAAGCCCACACCTGATAGTAATTTAACTTCAGGTGAGGAGGTAGACGTAAATTATATTTTTCTACAAAAGAGAACACATCCTGAATGGAAAAAATGGTTAATCTGGCCCACAGACACAAAGAACTGTCAAGATAGATACCTGAACAAGACACATGGGTTTACAGTAACTCGGCCAGATCCAAGATATATCTAAAGACAACATCCAGGCATAATAACAACTTATAGTGTAGGAAAACTATGCCTTGAGTGGCTGCAGAGATCCACACTTCCAGAAATAAAACAACACTTATATTTGCTTAAAGATTGCGTTGATTTGCGAGAATTCTTACTGGGACCTCGTAATCCACGTCATAAACGTTTCATATACGCCGGTATTTACGCTGCATACAATGAAGCATGAAAAGTCACGCGAATGGAAATAGTTGAAAGAACACAAGAAATTGATTGTATTAATTTAGAGAAATCACTCTCTGTAGTTGACAATGGGTTAACAACTCTGTCGTCCGGAATATATTCTTTGGACAGCATTGTATCCTCTGCCATAGACATAATGGAACAGGACTTGCTAATGTTACAACATGGCCAGTCTCAATTGCGTTCTTTAATGCTGTTAGGATGGACGTTGCAAAACCTTTGTTCTGGCTATGTGCCTTGGAGTTTAATCAACACTACGTCATTGTTTACTGTGTTTAACCTTACAGATAAACAAATCTCGTTGGCACAGATGGGAGCAGACTATACGGTGCTGAGGATAAAAAAACTGGAGAGATTACCATTGACCGTTTCTGAGAAACCATCGGTTGAATGGATAATACATGGTACCATCACGATACCAGTGATGACTTTCTAGTTTCAGTATTGCTTAAAACACGTACCAGAAGGCCTGTATGAAAGGTTGGGTAAGGAATACATTAAGTTGCCCTGGGATTTACCATACACACACAAATGTTGGAGTGGGGGAAGGAGGTATTTCTTAGTGGTAAAAATTGTAAAAACTCACTAAAGCAATACACTGTTATGTCAAGGTATTAATTTACACGGAGCCTGCGAGGGTTCTTCTAATAACCTTTCTTGCCACCTGCAAGGTTCGCCCACAGCGGTGATAGATCCAATTTTTAGGCAGCTTTCCAATAGTAGCTACATTATGTTAAGTGATCACAGCTGTTGTGGAATGATGCCAGGAATAGGCTATCTCGTTAGTGTGTCAGCCAGGGTCACTTGTTGTATGCAAGTATTGTTTCCTAAAACCAAGACAGATGGGGAGTCGCCACTATGGCCTTCACTGAACATCTCTTCTATACGAATTGATAGTTTAAGCAGAATGAAAGCCATTCTTTTGCCAAAAACTGTGCCACTGACCTCGTCCAGAGAGACGTATGATCTGCAAGTTGCAAGGACCTCTGCAGAGATACATGCATTATTATCAACAAACTGCCCAATACATTTCTCAGAAATGTTAGGTCGTATCTTTAACATGTCTGATACCAGCGGTATTGTACATGTATTTAAGACGATTTTTTCGGGACTGTTAGCACCCTTTGAAGCAGTCCTGGGCATTTTTCCTAACTTCGTACACTCTGTGTTCGGCGGTCTACCTCTCATTTTGGGACTCGTAGCAAGGATACTATTTTTATTGCTCCTGCTTTGTTATGGCAAATCCGGCCACCAGCGATACCCAAATCAGCATGGAGGATGCCCTCCAGGCCATGAGGTATCGTGACAGAATAACACAGGTCCTTGGCTTTGCTCGTTTGAGAGATCTGAATACCACATGGTTCCTAACCACAATGTAAAGAACAGCCTAGGCGGAAGTCTTGAATTGCCTACACAGTGGTAACAGGACAAGAGACTTAAGAAGGACAGTTTCCAAAAAGATTACGTTTTTGTGCTAAACAAATTTATTATTAAATAAAACAATTTAAAAATACATATATCAAATGACACATTAAAATTATATTTCAGAAATATAAATCACAGTAAAAAACATAATCAGTTCCTTTTACAATGAGAAAATGGGGGAGTGGTGTATCAAGTTGTGTGTCGACGCGTTTCGGCGGCCAGCGCCTTTCTCAAGACAGAGGACAACTTTCTAAAAATAAAAACATATTTTAGTACAACATTTAAGCAGATTACTGACATCATATGCATATCAACGGTTCACATTCAACTCTATATTTAAATGTAAATACTTTCGGTTAGAAAAACATGGAAACTGTACATAAAGAAGCGCCTGTCCTGTTTTTATAGGCAATTTTAAGCTCAGAGAATAAGAGCAAAGGTCAAGGGTAGCCTCTACTGTAGCTCACAAAATTAATGTTGACAAGAATCTCTCATGTTGTAGAATTGATGGATTAAATTTGCATAGTAAACAAAGAAATGATTGATCTTGTATTAGTAAATGATCTGATGCAAAATATATTCAAAGCTGATATTGCGCATAGATAAAATCACATATATTTTTTTTTTAAGTGTTATTTATATACGAAAAGACAAACCTTATTGGATCAAAAAGGTTTCATAAAACTATTGATTTATTGTCGACATATTTCATTTTTGACTAGATTATGATATTATCTAAGTTACTTACAGATATGAACAGCCTGAGGAACCGAATTTTTATATATTTCATTCAGGTCTTTGTAAGATTATAAGATTCAGTTGGTATTGGTGACAGAAATCTGCAAAATGTATTATCAAATTAAAAAGTTATAAGTAACAATGTAAATTATAAGATTGTCTAAATTAAACAGGATTTTTTCATAAAGATGACGTACCTAATCTGACCAATGATTGTTTCTTATGCAAAGCTGATGATGATGTATATTCCACGTATATAAATAACACTTCAAAAACAAAAACAATAGGGTTTCAAACTTTGAATCATATCCTCTTTATTTTTACTCTATTTATCCTTCTGCTATAACTATTGGCCTACTTATCTCTGTCACCTTCCCTACATAAGATACAATACAAAATAGAAGATGTTTCTTGTTATTACCGGGTCAGCTGAATAAAATGTATTTATGTGTATCTCCAGTTTATACTCTCATTGTATTATTCAAATAAGCAGTATTGTGGGTAAAGAAAATGACTGGGTTCATTACCATGGGTAACAGTGATATATGTGATGCTCTCTCAATGACCTCTCAATCCTGTTGGACCTATACCACTTGCAAACTCTAATCAAACCCCACAAACCAATCACACAAGACACAACTATAATAAGAGGTTTCAACACATAGCCAAGGAAACCTTTTCCTAAGCTTGCAAACCAACCTCCCACCTTACTAAATCCTTTACCAACTTTCTCCCAAACACCTTCCTCAGTCAAATCCTCAATCTCATGATGAAATGTAGTGATGTTACTATATACTTCTATATACTTCTCCAGATATTTGCTGTTATCCGGTATATAAGTACAGCACTCTTGAACTTTTAAAAGTTTACAGACTCCTCCCTCTTTTGCCAAAAGAACATCTAAAGCAAGTCGATTTTGCAAAACCATAATCCTTATCAACAACATCTCTCCTTCAACCAACACAAGCGACTTAGTTGTATTCATTGACAACTCATCAACAACAGTCGCCAACCTTCTGATCTTCACATCATTCAAAATCACTCCCAAACTTGGTATCATTGCTCCAAAAATATCTCCAATACCAGCTGCTGTAGCTGCACCTTGCTTTACCCTCATATGCTGCCCTCCTTCCAAAAGCTCTAAATCTTCCGCATGATAAATCTTAGGGAAAATGAACCCCAAATAACACGTACCATACCATTTTGCAGGCAATCTCACATAGGCATTCATCCCACAAACATAATACACAGTTGGTATCACTTGCACCGTAACTTGCAAAAAGTCCATAGCTGAATCTTCTATCGTGAAAACATGAAACCTGTGGTCTGTCCCACGTTAACATTCTCATAATATGTCTGTGGACGCTTTATGCATAACTTCCCCTTCTGCTTTTCATCTAGTGCTATCGGGCCATAACTCCCTTTTGATTTGTGCAACTTCTCTTTATCTGTCCAATCTACCCTACCTTCACCTGAATCTCGAAACTGTTTCTGTTTTTGGTATCTATCTTCTACTTGATCTATGAACCTTTTTTCTATCTCTGACAACAAACACGTCAGATTATGTTGATGTGCATAAGCTGTATCTAACTCTGAAGAAGGTATGAAGTATTTTCTAAGTCTATCTTCTGTCTTGTAATAATCATATTTATTCAAATGCTTATAAGTTGGTACTTCAGGAAGCACTGCATCATAATTAGAAAAGAAATACTCAAAATGACTTCGGCCATAAAAAGTGCTAAGCAATATACTACAGGAAATACCATATGTCAGTGGAAGGTGATGATAACTAATACCCTCATCCACTGAAGCAGGCAACTGCATACACACATAAAAATCCTTCACAATCATCACATCAATATACTCATACAACAACTTAGCATACGCATTCAACTTAAAATCACCTCTAGAAAGATCTGTGTGGAATCTATGGCTCTCTTCTAGTAGCAAAGCTCTTTCATCTCCTATTTGACCTCTTTCTTGCTAGGAATGGTAGGCGTAGGTGTTCTCTGTACCTCCACTGCCTGCTCGTGTGGGGCTAAATATGAAACTACAACTACTAGAACTATGAAAACTGCCACTCCACCCACCAGTGTACCTACTATACACCTAGACCTACAATTTGGATTTCCAGCCTCCATGATCTCAGAAAGGTCTTCAAATTTCTTGATTAAGTAACAAACGCTCAAGAGTCTCTTTTCTCCTCCTTCAGTTGCTTGCGAACCAACTCAAACAACACAGTCTCTTTAATTCAAAATAAGATTTGCTCCAACCGCCTCTAGAACATGCTGTAAAAATTCAAGACGAAGAACAATAGGTTCATGTGATGGAACTTCAACTCCGAAGGTAGGAAATATCAGTCTATTCAGAATCAGGTCACAGATTTTGCTCAATATCGGAGGATTTGGGACTGTGATGGTCAGTACTCCTTCAATTTCAAGTCCTGGCACCAACAGCACCACATCCAATTTCACGTTAGGGCTGTTATTGATTCCTGTCACTGCCCTCAGCCTTCCGATTCTCAGCACCCCTGGCATCAGTCACAACGTATGACGACTCTGGAGTTGCGTATCTCTGACAAGGCACTCTCGTTTGTCTCGATCTCCTCAGACCTCCACGAGTTTGCCCTTCTTCGTCTTCATCTGACTCAGAGTCTTCAGACACTGGAGCAAGATCTCTCTTAGAAACCAGCCTCAAATTCAACAGCCTCTGTCTCTCAGGCCACTGTTCCTCTGCTCTGCTAGGTCTCTTGCTCTCACTTTGCTCACTCTGCTTACAACTTCCCTCTGCTGGATCTACTTCTGGATCACTTTCACAGCAATTTCCCTTTTTTGATGCACTTTAAGTGTCGCTGTCGTCGTGACCCTCCTCAGCTTGATCTAGTGAGCAACCAGCTTTGTCAGACACCCTCACAGCTTGGCTTGTCCCCTCCTGTGGCTCTGTTACCACAGCTGGATTTTCATTCAGGAGAGGAGCTGTTTCTTCCAAGGGTGCTGAAACTCGGCGGGTGTGAGAAATATGTACCCAGTTTGGCAAACCTCCTTACTTCACTGCAGTATTGGTTACTAGTATGACTTGATAAGGGCCCCTCCAGTGAACATCCAAGCAGCTCTTTCTCACGTTTCTCTCAAACCAGCACCCAGTCCCCCGGATTCAAGTCGTGACAGAGATCACTTGAAGCCGGAACCACAGCAGCCTGCACCTGATGAGACACAGAATGGACTACATCAGCGAGTCCCTTGCAATAATCAAGGATCAGATAATCTGTGATGTTTATTAAGGCTGTGGATGGCACCGCTGGTAATCTCATAGCCCTCCCCATCAACACTTCATGAGTTGAAAGACCTGTTCTCCTATCTGGAGTACTACGGATACTCATCAACACCAGAGGCAAAGCGCCAGGCCACTTCGGAGAAGTGGACGAACACACCTTCGCCATTCGAGCATTCAAAGTCCCATTAACCTGCTCCACTATCCCAGAAGCCTCTGGACGGTAGCAACAATGGAGTCTCTGGTCAACATTCAGTGCTGTGCATATCATCTTCATGATTTCACTGTGGAAATGCGTTCCTCTATCTGATTCCAAAGAGGTCGGAATTCCAAATCTAGGTAGGATTTCCCTCAAGAACAACTTAGCTACAGTGAGTGTGTCCATCTCCGTGTCGGATAAGCCTCTACCCACCTTGAGAACACGCACACCACTACCAAGATGTACCTCAACCTGTTGCACCTAGGCATCTCAATGAAGTTCAACTGCATCCTATTTAAAGATCCTCCTGACCTCCCAATGTGACTCAATGTAACCACAGTCCTTTTTTCAGCATTCATCTGTTGACAAATAACACACCTCTGACACACAGCCTCAGCCACTGCACAAAATCGCGGATTGTACCACATCTGTCTGAACACTTGCACCATCGCATCTCTCCCCAGATGCACCGCACCATGAATCTGCGTTGCCATTAGGCTCAACGAATCATCCGGCAACACCGCTCTCCCATCTTTTGAAACCCAAATGTCGACATCTCCTTTCACACATCCTGACTTAATCCATACACTTTTCTTTTGTTCTGGAACCTGTTCCTGCAGGCACTTGAGTTCATCCCAAGTATCTGCCATGGCCAACATCATGTTGAACTCGGTTCTTTCTTGGCTCTTTCCTATATGTCTCTCAGTGAAATTGTAGCCTTGTTCAGCACAGAAACATACAACCTTGGCGGCGTATCTGTTGCCAAGCGAGACAAAATCCGTCCCCTTCCCATGAGCTGTGCATTTGACAATAGCAATCTCTTTTGGGCATTGCAAGGCCTCTAAAATTAGCCTCACAAACTCCCTGTTCCTAATGGGTGATCCTGACGATGTCATGTAACCTCTCTGGGACCATAGCTGTCCGAAGTCATGAACCACACCAAATCCGTACTGGCTGTCAGTGTAATTGGTAATTCGAATTTAGTCAGCTGCCAAACAGGCAGGAGTTAGAGCAATAATTTCAGCTGCCTGAGCGGAGTATACTCCTTCCAGGCAAGCAGCTTCAACCACTCCCGTAATGGTCCATACAGCAAACGCTGCTCTCAACTGGCCGACACTGTCTCTTATGCATGAACCATCAACAAAGAAAATCTCATCAGTGTCAGACAATGGTTCATCAACAATATCAGGTCTTGGCTTGGTGCACAGTTCAGTCACATCGAGACAGTCATGGTCCGCACAATCTTCATCCTGGGTGTTTGGGAACGGCATCAAAGTAGCAGGATTCAAAACAGAACACCTCCTAAGCGTCACATTCTTCGCAGCAAGAATAACTTGCTCGTAGCATGTGAGCCTGTTGTTGGACAGGTGCTTTGTCTTGGTCCTTGTCATCAACAATTCAACAGAATCAGGAACATACACAATCAATGAATGACCCATGACAATACTTTCACATCTCTCAATGCTGACACCCATTGCAGCAAGGGATTTGAGACATCCGTGCAACGCAGAAGCTGCTGGATCTAGAGTAGCTGAAAAGTAGGCAACTGTTCTACGGACACCTCCATGATCTTGAGTTAGGACTGATAATGCACGAACCTTCTAGTTCACAACAAAATAATGAAAAAGTCTTATTGTAGTCAGGCATTCCCAGTGTCGGAGCACGACAAAGGTCCTCTCGCAACTCCAAGAACGCCTTCATACAGTCATTGTCCCATGGTACCGGATCACTCACGTCCTTGTGCATCAGTCTCTGTAAAGACTTCACCTTTAATGGGAAGTTGGGAACCCACTGACGACAGTAGCCAACCATCCCTGGGAACATCCTGACTTCCCTCTGCGTGGAGGGCACAGTCATTTTCATAATTGCCTCAATCCTGTCAGGTGACACCTTACTCTTACCTTTTTCTATTCGATGACCCAAGTACTGCACCTCATTCAAACAGTACTGCAGCTTATTTGGTGACACCTTTTGTCTTTTTTCTGCAAAATGATTCAATAAGGCGTTGGTGTCAATCCTGCACGCATCCTCAGTTCTAGACGTGACAAGGAGGTCATCTATATACTGCACGAGAACAGAGTTCTGCGGCAGTACACGACTCTCAAGGTTCTTTTTCAAGATCTGATTAAAGATCAATGGACTCTCTGTATACCCCTGAGGGATATGACACCATGTTAACACACGGTTTTCCAGCTTAAAAGCAAAAAGATACTGGCTCTCCTCATGTAATGGTATCAAAAAGAATGCTTGACAAAGATCAATCACAGTGAACCACTCTGCTTCGCATGGGATCTGAAACAATATCACTGATGGATTTGGTACCACTGGACAACATGGAACAACTATGTTGTTGACCTTTCTCAGGTCCTGCACAACCCTAAATTTCCCACTAGGTTATTGCAATCCCATAATAGGGACTGCCTATTATCTCCTTCAGAATTCTCTGCTTAATCATGGAATTGATCACAGGTTTTATTCCTGCAACCGTTTCTGGCATCAAATTATACTGGGGCATTCTTGGGTACTCAACATTTTGCTTAACCTGAATATTGACTGGTTCAACTCCTTTGATCAATCCTTTGAAGTCCCACACCTTCTGCGAGACTGAATCTCTCAAGTCAAGTGGAAGCTCTTCCACTGTCAGTACGGGGTACATCTCCACGCACAAATGATAATTTGCAACCTTAAAGGTAGCATCGTCATCATTGGTTTGCAATGCCACTCCCTGAGGGGTGCCATAGATGGTGCAATTGAGCTTGCACAAAAGATCTCTTCATAAAAAAGACAGACATGAGTTGAATCCCACACTACAAATTGATGACTGTCTCGGAAAGTTCCTATCCTCACAGGAATCTGTTCGGTCAACGGATTTGTCATCTTCTTATTCGCAACACCTACAACTTGGATTTATTGTCCCGAGAGGGGTAGGTTGGGAACTGCTGCAGATCTCACAGTAGAGCGGGTAGCACCAGTATCAACTAAAAAGGTGGTAGGATGACCATCAACATCCGCTTCTACAAATAGTCCCCTTTGGTCTACCTCCAAGACTGCCCCAAGAGTTCAGTCTTCCTCCCCCCTCAGGCACCGTCATGCCAACGGGTCTAAGTAACATTCGTCTCTGCCATCAAAAAGAAGCATCTGCTGGTAATTCTGAGTCCCCTGTGAGATTCTCAGTGGCTGGGGAACTTGTACTTGAGGAGGCAGTGTCCCCCCTTTGATCGATTTTGGCTTTGTCACAGTATTTGTCACTTTGGACACCTATACTACTTCTCCTTCCTGCTGCAGCTGATTTACTGGGTTCAAAGGACACTCGCATTTCCAATGTCTAATATGGTGACAAAGGTGACACACGGTAGTCTTTTTCAGCGTCGCCACATCTACTCTCACTTTGGAGTCCTCTGCATTTCCCTTCCCTTTATTCTGGCCATTTTGTTTCCTCCCTAGCGTTCCTCCAGTTGACTGCATCTGAGCTCCCTTGTCTGCCACTTGCATCTGAACTAGCATCAGTTTGTCTTTAAGCTTCCTATGTTTCGAATCCACTTCGTCACTGCAATATCTAGCATACCGCAGTATCTCATCTATCGGTTTGTTCTGCCAACAGATTAAATGCTGTTGGATCATGAGGCAAATCTCATGTCTCAACCCCAGGACAAATTGAGAAACAAACTGTCCCATATCCTTAGGGTTCATCATATCCAATCCACTATATTGCTTAAAGACTTGCAAAAGCCTCTCATAATATTCATGCACTGTGTCCTTTGGCTCCTGAACTGTCCGATCTATCTTTACCCAATCAATATCCTGTAGGGATACCTTGGAGTTCAGCCACGTAATCGCTTGCTCATGCTTTTTCATAACAATCGGTGACAGACCATTTGTGACAGCATCCCAGTCTGGTTCCAAAGTAGGCCACTCAATCGCAATTTTACAAGCTGCCCACAAATCACTTGGGACTACAATATCAAACAGAGTGTTCCAGTCAAACCACAACACCTTCAAAATCTTGACAAATCACTCAACCTGCTTATACCACTCAACTGGGCTTTCCCACAACTTAGGGAAATCATTGGTGAATGCTGCCAAATCTCCTTTACTCCTTGGCACATGCATGTACCACCCCCCCCCCCCCCCCCCACTAGATACCTCTCGTAAAGGGTAATTCCCTATTCCCCCTCCCGGAGGAGGTATCTCTGCCACACTCTTCTTAGTACTCTTTTTCTTGGACCATCTTTCTTCTCACTTGTCAAGTCTGTTCCAAGCTTGTATCCCTATGATCAGTTCTCTAATGTGTGTCTTTAACCCAATGACCCTCTTCTCGTACAGGTCTTGATCATTGTACTGTAACCTGTGACTGCCTTGCAACATCTTCATTTTAGACAAATCCACCTCATATCTGTTTGCCAATTCAGTTAGTTTCTCATGTGCTAACCTTGCTTTGCGAGTCAGATCCTTAGCTACAAATAGCAACTCATCCGGCTCATAAAGTTCCCCACTCTCCAAAGGCAAATTTTCCTCAACTATCTCATGCACCTCTGCTTTCAACTTCATCACATCTAACCTCTTTGCCTTTATCGCTGCTTTCAAAGTACCTCGACTAGATGTGCCACTCAACTCCCTACAATCACTGTCCTGTTCTCTACACCTATTCGCATCAGGTATATCTCCAAGAGCCATCCTATTCTCTGCACTCTCATGGTCCCAATCTTCCCTTGCCCTGTCACTCTGATTCCCTTCGGATGAATCCCACGTCCTCAGGTATGATCTTAACTCAGCAAAGGATTTTGGTCTCGATCCCCTCAGATCCATCAGTCCCCTTGACGAGTCAGCCGTAGCTGGCAATGACGTACTCAATTCCACAGGTCTTGTTAAGTGGACCAATCCGTTTACCACACCAGTCCCTCCCAGGCAAGATCTTTTCGCAGCTCCTGTCTGGGATGGATTTCCACTCCTCACCTGATCTGGATCATACATTGACACTATGGAACCAATGGTAACCGGCACCGTAAGGGCATCTGGTAACCTTCTAGGGTCTGTGTTCTCTGGGTTCTGCATTCCCATCCCTCCTGTTGAGAGTTTCCCCACTACTCCTGCACATGGTGGAGCTTGCGATTCTCTGGCTTCCTCCTTCTGGCTGATTTCTCCCCCTCTGACTCTGGATTGTATGGAGGTGGTCTTTCAGATAGCAGCCTTTCGATGAAGCTGTCATCTGTATCACTCTCATCATCCTCTTCATTCTTTTTCTGAGTCCTCCCTTCCTTGACCATCATTGGGAACAACTTATCCCCTTCAATCGTCTGCAATCTCCATCGCTTTTCCAATGCATCCCACCTTGCATCTTGGAATGCCGTAATTGACCTTTTCACTCTTTCCTGTCTCCTGTCCCTGTTTCTTTCGTGTGCCGCCCTAATCCATACATGTAGTGCCTCAAACTGTGTGGGTCTAGGCAAAGGTCGCTAAAAAGTCATAATCGTTTTCAACTGATATAACACTTCCAATCTAAATGTTCCGTACCGGGGAAAAGTCAATTCCTCATTTCCTTCTGTCATTTTGCACCAATTCTCAAGCCAAAGTATAGTATGTAAACCTACATTACCTCCCGTTCCTCCCTCGCCTTCCTTCAGCACAAATGAGGCCCCGCCTCCCACCCAGACCCACCCCCAGTATAAAAACTCTGCCCGCCCCCACCTCCACCTGTTTTTTTCTGTCTCGCTGGTGAGACTTACCCTTTCAGTTCCTCCCTGTGGCGGTGCCGGGGAGTCTTCGGTTTGGTTCTCTGCTACGGCGGTGCCCTCTGCTGAGTTCTCCCGGCGGCGCCTCCTCTCCTAGTCTCCCTCATGGTGTGGGGGCGGAGCGGTGGCTCAGGAATCCGCAGCGGTGTTTTGGCGGTCCTCCTGTGGCTGGGGCTGTGTTTCCGGGTCGGGCTGCGTGGCTGCCTCCTCCCGGTATGCTGTTTTCTCGAAGGCCAGGTAGGACGGGTTTTTCTTGCCCGTTTTTTGTTTATTTTACATTCCGGAAAGCCTTGAACATCCCCTTAGCCTTGTCCGTGCTGGGCGACACGAGAGGGCAAGCTGCTGGACCTGTGATACCCGGTTGTCCGCTCTCCTGGATGTCGATTGAAAAAGCGGTCGGGCTGAGTTAAAGTTATGGGTCCTGCCCGGCTGCACTTCCGCACAGGCTTCCAGGGCAGATGCGACCATACAGCCCATCGTGTCCGGCTGAGAGCGTGCTCCTCGAGAAAATGCTTGGGCGTTTCTCTAGCCCTGTGGTACTGACCTTGGGGCTGTACTTCGGCCGCTGTTCTGGTGCCTTTGTTGATGCTGTGTTCTCTGGCTGGGGTTCGTTTCCTGCCTGTGCTCCGTGTTCCTTTGGTAATGGCCTTGGTGGTCGTCTTCCTCTGGGTCGCGTGGGGTTGTTGCTGGTGTCATCTTCCTCTGTGGCTGGGCCTCCGGTCCCCCTGGGGTGCCCTGGGGTCCTGGGCTCCGTGGGGGTTGTTCTGCCTCTCATGTCCGTGGATGGTGCTGGACTTGGTGGTGGCTGCTCTGTCCTATACTCAGGGGTTCTGTTGATGCCTTCTGCGTCCCCTCTTCGTCCTGCTGTTCTTGTGGATAGCTGGTTCCCTTTTGGCATCTTTGGGTGTCGTGGGTCCTTCTCCCGCCGCTGGCGCTGCCTGTGGCTCCGGGGTGGTGGGCGTTTGGGACGTGGGTCGCTGGTCTCCTGTACTAGTTGGCAGGGTTTTCCTCTTTCCTGCTGGGCAGGGACTGTGGGTTTCTTTCCTTGGTGTACCCAGCCGTCCTGGTTGGCTTGGCCTTGGGTCCCGGGGTGTGTGTTGGTGTTGTGGGAGTGGCGTGCGCTGCTCGTGCTTGTTCTTGGGGCTTTGTCCGCTGTGGTTATGGCCGGCTGACTGTTGCTTGTCTGTCATCTATAGGGCCTGCCGTGGTGGTCTCTCCTCAGCCCTCCGTGTTCCTTCTGTGCTGTGGGGTTTCGGGTTTCTCTAAATGCTCAGTTGGTGTCTGGGGATTTCACTTCTATGCGGCTCATCCATCTCTTCCTCCGGTGGCTTTGCTTCTTGGTTGTGGTCGCCCCTTTCCTCCCGTTGTGCTGTCAGACTTTGTCCTGGCCGCACTGCTTGGTAGGTCTGCTGTTCTGCTTGGCTGCCGCCGTTGCGCTGGCTGGCCTGTTCTCTGTTTTTTCTGTGCGCTCCTTGCTGTGGGGTTCCATGGAGTTGGCGGCGATGGTTTGCGGTGGCTGGGTGTCGCCCCCTTGGGCCCTCTGCATGCCTTGCCTGGCTTGGGGCGTCCTGCCTTTCTCACGTGCATTGCACTGGGGCCTCTCCTTTGACCCCGATGTGGGTGTCTCCTGCCTTTCGGGTGGTCGCGGTTTTGTCCGTTTTTTTCGCCCTGACTTGCTGCCTCCTTGTCTGAGTGCCTTGCCCTGTTGGGTTCCTGTCACTGCTTTCTGGTCAGTTCCCTGTCTGTGGGTGGTCGTCTTTGGCGTTTCCTCCTCTGTGGCAGCGGGACGTTTCTGTTGGCGGGGTCCTGTGTGCGGTGGTTCTTGAGTGCTGGGCCTGCTTGGTGCGGGTTCCTCCGGTTCGGGGTGGGTTCCTCTGCCGGTGCCCGTCTCCGGTTCCTGCTGGGTGGCTCTGCTGGACTGTGTGTCCTGTTTGCTTGCCATGTGTTCCTTCTGCTGGGTTCCTGTGGGTGGGGCTCATGTTTGTGGCCCGCTCCGTTCTGGTGCTGGGGCTGAGGTGTCCGGCGGCTTTGTGCCTGTTCTGGTTCTCCTGGGGTCAGCTCCTGGCTTCGGCCAGTTCCCTTCCGTGTGTTGGTCCTTCCGGCTGCCTTTCCGCAGGCTCTGCCTGTCGGCTTTTGACGTGCCCTGGGTTTTGGGGGTGCTTCTCTGCGCTTCCCTACCGCTGCTTCTTTCTGCTTTTCCTGCGGTTCTCTGTGGGGTACGCTCGTTTTCTGGGTTGCGTCCTTCCCGTTCGGCCTCGGGCCTTCGCCCTGGGTCTTCCCGCATGTCCGGTTGCTCTTGTGGCTCTCCTTCATGCGGCGGGGGTTTTTCTCTCTCCCTTCTCTGGTCGGCCTCTTGCGGCCTGCGGCTGGAGTGTCCTTTTGCTTGGTCTGTTCAGGAGGTCCTTGGTGGTTCTTCTGGTGATCGGGTTTTTGGTGGCCTGGGGTGTGTCTTCACTGGTCCCCTCTTTGGGCCTGTTGTTTGTCGGGGCTGGTCGTCTTCGGACTGTGCTCAGCCCCATTCCCTTGTCCGGGTGCCTGGTCTCTCTTGCATCGTGGGTTCGGGCCTTGTTGTCCCGGGGCTCCTCGGGCGGTCCTGTGGCTGCGGATGCTGGGGCGCCTGGCTTCTGTGGTGTTTCTGGTTCCCTTGGCTCGTTTTCTTCCTCTACGCCTGTCCGACTGGCTCCTGTTGGGTTACTCTCTGGGGTCGGTTGTCTCTGCTGCCGTTGTCGGTCCATCCCCGGGGGTGCTCTCCTGGTGGCTCGGCCGCTGTTGCCTTCTGGCTGGGTCTTCGCTGGCTCTTCCGGCTCCGCTTGTGGTGGCTTCGGTCACCGGCCTGTTCTGGGCTTGGCGGGGGTCGATTCGGGTTCCTGTTCTGGTTCCTGCTGCTCTCCCGGGGGTCCTTTTACTGGCGGCTGTTGTGTCGTTAGGCCTTGCCCTGGTGCCCTTTCGGGGGTCTCTGCGGCTCTGGGTGTGTTGGCTCCGTCGGTCGTTCCAGTGGTTTGGTCCTCTGCCTCGATCGGGTGGGTCCTGTTTCGGGTCCTTGTCCTTGGTTGCCTGCGTCCTGGTTCTGTGGCCTGGGGTGCTGGGTCTGTCAGCTCTCTGCCTCGGTGGGTGGACTGTGTGCTGGCGGTTCTGTTTTGCTGGTTCCTTGCTTCATCCTGGGTTTTCTCTCGACTTCCCCTTCCCGGCTTTTCCACTGCTCTGGCCTTTCCAGGGCGGACTCTGTGGGTCTGTGCTCGGGGGTTGCTGGCTGCTCCCTGTTGGCCTTGGGCTCCTTGTTTTCCTCTCCTGTCCGGGCAGTGTTGTGCTCAGTGGTGGTTCCTTCCGGTGGCTTCGTGCCCTTTGGGGTGTCGGGCTCTTCCCCGGGGTTCTGTGCGGGGTTTTGTGCCTGCGGCCTGCCGGTTGTGCGCCTGGACTTGGCTGGGTTTGTCGGTGGCCCCTCTGCGGGTGCTGGGGGCGTCTTCCGGCTTCTTGGTGCTCCTGTCTTCCTTGCGTGTTGCCTGGGGTCTGTTGCCTGGTTGTTTTTCCGGGTCTGCTGTGTTTGTTACCCCGCCCTGTCGGGTCCTTCGCTTCGGGGTCTTTGCTGCTGGGGTTGGTTGTCCTGTCCGGTCCTCCCTCTGGGCCCCTTGCGGGTCTTGGGTTGCGACTCTTGCCTTTTGGGTTTGCCGCCCGCATTTGCCTGGTCTGGTGGCTGTCTGGACTGCTGCAGGTGCTGTGGCAGCCTGTTTTCCGGTTCTTGGTCTCGGGTTCTTATCTTCATGTGTCCTCTTGGCCTTTCCTCCTTGGTGGGTCGTTGTTTTCAGCTGCTCTGCTTTGGGATGTCGTCGCCCCTGCGGGGCGCTTGGGGATGTTGTGGGCCCTGTATTGGACGTTTCCCTTCTGTCTGGGCTGTTCGGATCTGTTGGTTTTGGATCCGGTTCCGTCCTTTACTCCTTTGTCCCTCTGGTGGCTCGGCGATTTGGCTCTGTCACGGGTTGGTTTTGCCTGTGTTCGGTCCTGCTCCTTCCTTGCCTGGGGCTCGTTTGGTTGTTTTGGCTGTCCGGCGCCTTTTTGCTGTGGTGCCTGCTGGTGGCTGGGTCCTTCCGGGTGGAGTTCTCTTTGTCTGTTCGCTTGGTCCGACTCAGGTGTTGTTTGCCTTCCTGGTTGTTGATTTCGGTCCTCAGCCTTGGTGGCTTTTGCTCTTGTGGGGGTGGTTCCTCCTGTGGAGTTTTGGGCCGCGGTGTCTTGTCCTCTTTCGGGGGCCTGGGATGTTGACCTGCTGTATTTGGGGCACTGTTTTGTGTTCTTTGTCACTCAGTTGTCCGTCTCTGTTTTCCTCTGCTTGCTATGTCCTCATTTGTGCTGAAGGAAGGCGAGGGAGGGACGGGAGGTAATGCGTCCATTTCTAACGATAATGGCATTACTCCTAGTCCTACTCCCTCGCCTTCCTTCAAGGACCCTCCCTCCCTCCCGGTGCGGTTCAACTGAGTGCTAGCTCGGCTTGTTTATGTACAGGTGGAGGTGGGGGCGGGCAGAGTTTTTATACTGGGGGTGCGTCTGGGTGGGAGGCGGGGCCTCATTTGTGCTGAAGGAAGGCGAGGGAGTAGGACTAGGAGTAATGCCATTATCGTTAGAAATGGACGCATTCGTGGCCATGTAATAAGCTTGAGTGTCCTCGGGCGGAGCCTCTTATCCTCCCTGAGTAGCCAACTTCTTTTCTCTTTTAAACAAATCTCGTAAAACTTTAAAACATTTCATGGTGAAACCAACATTTCTCCTCTCGCAGCGCTCTTTCATTTCATGATGACAATCCACCAATACCAGCGCGTCTTCACACCAACCGCCCTATGGCAGCGCCGCACCTTCTGACGTCACTTGTCTCTGCTTGCAGCTGTTCCCCTCCTTTACAGTTCGTCTCTCACCCACTCACACGTCCCATTCATACACTGAAATACCTGCTTGTACGCCCAAGCAATCACTTCTCTGACTGTACGTCCACAGTCTCGTGTAATTGTCTACCTCAACTGTCTGTCCAGGAAACGACCGGACAATCACCTCAGCTGATAGGTTACAATCGCTCGATGTTCCACACACAGCAACCCACGACAGGGTCAGTTACTACTCACGCACTCACACATTTTCTCCCCCTACCTCGGTCCAGACAGTCGAATGTAACTCAATTCACAATGGTAGACAATTACTCTAGGTGTCTGCTACACCACAACCACTTAAGCTACTCGTCGAGCCTGATCTCGCAATCACACAACAGTCACTCCGACTCCGCAAGACATCACAACATTAAACACCGCAATCTAATAACACATAACCCTGTTCATACTCACTCTCCAGCGAACTGCTGCTTTTATCACCGTCACTGTCTGTCGGTTTCCATGGAACGTCGTCTACCGCCGACAATCCGCTGGCCAATCATCACCTAAATTCTATGGGGCTCTGGAAGTTCCTATCCTAATCTAGATCTCCCCTTACTCTAGAGATAATCGTAATAGATCTCCCCCTACTCTAGAGACAACCGTCCTAGATCTCCCCCTACTCTAGAGACAACCGTAATAGTTCTCCCCCTACTCTAGAGACAACCGTAATAGATCTCCCCCTACTCTAGAGACAACCATCCTCTGCAGCTACCAACTAATGCAGCCGGATCCTTATCTAGATTTTCTTATCTTACCAACCTTTACAATCCTTAGTCGACTGGACCTTTTTGTCTGCTAAGAAGTGTAAAGGGAAGAACATCAAATTCATAACAACCTTATATACGACCAAGTCAATTCGATCTAAAGGACCACTGACTACAGAACAAAATTTTAAAAGATTTATTACAAAGCCAAAAATAACTGGACATACAGGCACCTCAGCAAGAAGTTAAGAAAATAGACAGGCACTAATACAAACATAATCCTACGCAGAAATCTCAGACGACTCAGAATTAGAACGAGGGTTATTTACAAAAGCATTAGGCAAATGATGATAGTTCCTGCTTGAAGTCTTAGCTGCATTCGCTCAAAGGAAAGAAAATCGTTAGTCTGTCCCTACACTAACTCTAAGGTGACATCCCTACTTAGCATTCCCACCCAGGCAAGAGAAAAAAAGGTGTCAGCAGTGAAGACTTCCTAAGAAGTACACTCTCTTTCCATGGATAAGTAGCCTAAACTACAGAGCTTGTTCTAATATGTTCCTTCTTGCTTCACTCTAACCTTCTCCTCTAGCCCTCTCTACTCCATCTCCTCTACATCTGCTCTCCAACTGCCCTCCACCCTCGGGGCACTGTCTCTAATACAAAATCCCCAAAACATTGAACACACCCTAAACATACCCCTTTGGCAGGTCTTCGCTCCTGGGTTTTTCCATCGAAACTACAACTTCATCCAAAACCGTTGGTGTGTCCTTGGTCGCAGGTACCTTCTACGCCAAATGTATCATCTTTACATTCCTTCTCACACCCCAGATGCTCGCTTCTACCATCCTAACTCCTAAAACAAAAGATTATTCTGCCTAACTAAACATGCGTCCTTGCACCTGCAACAGAAAGCCTGTGAGCAAATCGACCTTGCACATACACACATCTACAATCCAAATTAGACTGAGAAAAGGAGCCTTTCCCAAGGAAAAATACATATCGGGCCTACAGTCTTCAGACAAGCTAAGAAATAACTTATTTAGGCCTCTATTGGTGCTTTCATACAATCAGCCCTTTACATATTTAAACGCATTTCTAAAACTACATTTATAAGCATTTATAAGAATTGCATTCAGAATCATTTTGAAAAGCGTTACATCTCTCTCGTGAAAAAAACATCCCTACATATGCAACCTAACATGGTACACGTTTAAACCTAATGCAACATCTTATACATGAAGCAATCATTTCTGCATTACTTAAGGCATTTTCTCGGTTAAGCACTACATTAGTCTTCAAACTATATGAATATCTCCTAAACACTCTGAAATAATCTGATTAATAACTACATTTCTAATAATCACATGTTAATACAGTCCTCTAAATATGTGGGTGCTAACTACCCATGATTATTACGCATCCCTACAATTTTCCAGAATAACATGGCGCTCTATCAGTTGGAATCTGTGTTTTAGCAGTGATGAAATCGATATTGATTGGTGGGGGCATGAAATGGGGGCAACGTTTTCCTTGCTTATCTAATCTGGTGTTAGAGTGTGCCCTGATGTTTTACTTTTACATCTAGGGGAAGACGACCTTGTGCAGCTGTCGGTTTGAGTCTGATAAAAGAGATGAAGCAACATCTGGATATTGTTGGGTAGTGTTGGTCTGGAACAAAAATCTTGTTAACAGCTTTGGTACCCAGAAGAGTTTGGCCAGGCACAGTCACATTTACGGCAGTTAAAAGAGCAAGGTGAAAAGTTAACCAGGAAACACAACGTTTTTGTAGAAGTAGGGGTATAGGTTGGTTGGACCACACTGGCATCAAACAAAAAGATTTCCAGTTTTTAAGACTGGATGGAGTTCATCTCTCTTTCGTGGGCAATGCATTATACCTACTTGAAAGAAGGGAAAAATAGGCCTTGGCTCTGGCTCTTCAAAGGTGGTGGTAACAATTATTAGGCTTTTCTGGTGACAACTAGATATTTTTTATCTCCAGATGCATTTTAGTGGTGCTAGCTGTTGTGGAGACAGATTTTTTCAGAGATGGGTATTTGTTTTTTTTGTTCAAAACTGTGGGGGAACTGGAAAAACGCCTTGGCAGGGTCTTTTCCTGGTGGCTGAAATTGAGGCGCTCTTGACAAGCCAGAAGGGTTGGGGGCATTGCAGAGTAGACTTTGGCAGAGGGAACACATGGGAGAAATGGTTGAGCCGCGTGTGAAGGTCAGTGGATGAAAGAAAGGGGATGGTGAAGAATGAAAGTCGTAAGAATGGTTTGGGAATTTTATTGTTTGGGGTGGTGTTTAAGTGTGAGGGGTGTTAGGATTTGTTTATTTTATTAGTGAGGTAATGAATTCTAAATTGTAAAATGTTTTAATGAGTTTCAGAATGTCATACCTGTCCTAATAAAGCGGCCTTTTATTCTCAGTTGGCCTAGTTTATTTCACCATTTTGCCCAATAGGGGTCCTAGGGGTGGCCTCTGCAGGATGTCCACCCCCAGCAGCTTTGGTTGAATGGTGAGGTCCAGGCTGTAGGGGATCCCTCGTTGGTCTAATTTGCACAGGGTGGGGTTAAATTAGCCGTTGTGGCGCTCTGGGTTAATTGCTTCATTTTGACGCTGTGGTCCTGCAGGGTAAGGGTGTTTTAATTTTTGTCCCTCCCTCCTAATAATTTAGTATTTCCAATATTTGCTTTTTGGGATCTGCAGTTCTAGGGCTTTAGATTGTTGCTTAGGACAAGTGGCAGAAATTGAGGAGCATGTGACAGGTCAAAGGGTTGGGGCCATTGCAGAGTATGCATTAACAGAGGGAACACAAGGGAGAGATGGTTGAGTCATGTCTGAGGGTCATTGGATGACAGGAAAGGGGATGGTGAAGACTGAAAGTGGTAAGAATGGTTTGGGAATTGTATTGTTGGGGGGAGGTTTAAGTGTGTGGGTGTTAGGATTTGTTTACGGTGTTAATGAGCCGATGAATTCTAAATTGTTAAATGTTTTAATGATTTTCAGAACTACATACATTTCCTAATAAAGTGGCCTTTTACTCTCACTTGGCCTGGTTTATTTCACCATTTCATCCCATTGGGGTATGCAGGCTTGATCACCACTGATCCTGTCCTTCACTCTGGTTTTTGTTCACTTTCTGTCCGGATTGGAAAAGAGACTAGGTCCGTGAATGCAGGCCCTGCTGACCTTTGGATAACCTTTGCAGCGTTGCAGTAGCCCTGACACCGGTGCCTCGCAGTTCACTCTCTAGCTGAGAGGTGTTTAGACGCCATGTCTAACCGAGGTGCAGTGGTGCGTGGCGCGCGTCTGCATTCATGTCACAATACCTGCTCGCACAAGGAAAGCTGTGGCGACAGAGACTGATGGATGGTTCGTTCCTTTCTCGGGAAATGTCGAGGTTGTGAGATGCTGGACCTCCAGGCAAGTTAGCTTGATGTCAGTCAGTCAGTCAAAAAGCTTTTATTATCGGTAAAAATACCATGAAAAGGCCATACACACAATACACATAAAAATGCACAATAAAAACTGATTAAGAAAGATTTAAAATCGCATACAAAGCAATTCCTACAAGTGTTTAAGAATCTTCAGTTAAAAAACAAAGATATAGATATGTACAAATATTATAAGAAGAGAATGGCACCCCCAATAAACGAGCCCTGACCAAGAAGCATCACAGAGGATCCACAAGCATTACCAAGGATATTCTACTGTGCAAGTGGCAAAGTGTGGGCTTCCGATTTTAATATTGCACACCTCGTATACCACATAGACTGAAGAAATCTAGCTGTAGCGAACACTATCAGGGGGGTAGTATCATATCTAAGGATTCTGAAAACCTCCCTGAAGTCCCTAAAGCCCCTGGCCCTGCATAGTTGCAAGATCCATTTCTCTCTTGCCCTGGCGTAGGAGGGGGTCGAAGAGCAAAACGTGCAGATCTGTCTCTCTGCTGCTCAGACACCCAGGGCAGGAGCTCCCAATAGGGAGGGCATTCGACCACTTATTTGTTACGGCCCTCAAAGGCAATGAACCGTTTCTTGGCCAGGGGAGGCTGGATATCGTCCAAGAATTCTTCAAAATAAGGATGGACCTTGATATCCAAAAAGATGTCAGTCAGCCTACCCTTGGAGGAGTTACTTGTTATAAGTTCCATTCGGTGACTCCTTAGGGCAGTGGTTCCCAAACTGTGCGCCGTGGCACCCCGGTGCGCCGTCATGAGCAGCCAGGGGCGCTGCGCTCACGTTGGGAAAATGAACCTTATTGCAGCTGCAGCGCAAAATACTTGCTGCCTGCATAATCCGGGAAAATGATTTGACCCAAGAGCGCACGTCCGTACGTGTTGTGCTTTCACAGGTGTAGTAGTCGCCATTACTGGCATATGCAGCTCACCTCTGACTGTTTGAGGCACGTTATTGCTGCCCACCGTGGGATCCTCTTCGCAAGTAAGGTAAGGAACTGGCTTGGGAGGGATTCCCGTTCAGTAGAACAGGAGTACGGCAGTGATACACAAGCCAAGAAGCCCAACTGTAAAAAAGTGGGCTCCTCTGAGCTTGTTAAAGCAGCCAGAGAGGCGGCTTTGGCTTCGCTTCTTATGTCTGATTTCTTTTTCTTTTTTTTTTTTTCTGTAATTTTTTTATGGTAGAAAAATATATATTTACATGGAGCATAGAATATACATGGGTGGTGGAAGAGGGAAAGAGAAAAGAAAAACGACCATGCCCCAAGCATGGCTTAACTGGATCACCTTCCTGCGGGGGGCTGACAACATTACAGCGATACACTCACCGAAAACACACAGGCAGTCGAATATGTGGGGTTCCCTAGACATCTACCTATCATGTCTGATTTCTTTAACGAGCTCCGTGGAGCCCACCTTTTTACACTAAAACTATATACAGGTGTAAACGGAGGTTGGGCAGAAGATCGGCATGGCATTTGATTATCATTAATTATTAATCAAATGACATGCCGATCTTCTGCCCAGCCTCCGTTTTGCATCTGTATCACCTGCATTATTTTTAGTGTAAAAAGGTGGGCTCCACGGAGCTCGTTAAAGACGCAGAATGCAGGCATGATGTTCCCCCCAGATCCAAACAGCGTACAGATGCACATTTGGATACCCTAGCATTTATTGGAAATGACATGATAGAAGTAGTTTTGGCTGTCATGGTTGAGCAGCACATATTGGTAACATATTACTAAGTGACTTAAACAGCACATTGAGGCCTAAAATTGGTATTTCCTTAGTATTCCCCCCTCAGTGAAAAAGTTGCAAACCTTTGGATACGGTTTTCTTTCTGCAAATTCTTTTTGCCTTTCCTGACAGTCCACAATTTAGGTTACTCTGCAAGATAATTTTAGGAATTAAAATATTTAGATGTTGCTTTGCCTTTTAAACACTCCAAATCCTAGATGGGTGGTGTCGAAAGAGGTAACATGAGACAGAGCTCTGGGAATGCATCTACAAAGTGTTCTGCGATCCCAAGTTTTTTGACTGATAAATTTTAAAGGTAAAGGAGTTGCAGATTGGGCAAAGTGTCTATCAGCACCAAAAGGATGCAACTATACTACTATGAATCAAATGCCATGCCGGTCTTCTGCCCTACCTCCGATTTTTACTTGAACTAGATTTTAAATACTGAGAAGATCAGGTAAAACACAGGTGTAAAATGTAGTTCAAGTAAAAAATGGAGGTTGGGCAGAAGATCGGCATGGCATTTGATTGGGATTGCTTGGTGCCTAACTGTGTATCGCCAGTGGTATGCCTGGAAACTTTCCACTACCGCAGCTTTGCATGCCCTCTACCTGGAATGTTGGTGAATATGAAATCAACCTAAAAATACCTTCAGTCGGAGAAGTAAATCTCTGCCCATGTTTTTATGTTTCCTTTCATGAATGGGACTCCATGTTTTCTTTCCAGCAATAGCAGCCTCTCTACTTGCACTTGGTTTGTACGTAGCCATAGTTTCTAAGCGTGCGTGCGCTATTAATCTTGCAATGTTTCTCACTTAAAAAGATTTTATTAAACAGCTGTTATATTTTTATTTTGTTACAAATATGAGTATAATACCTTCATTCTTCATTGCATCCCAATTAATTTACAGAAGACAATGGGAAGTACATCCCTCCCCCCAACCCGCCCACCAGTAAACAAATTGTGGAGGGCCACGGCCAACTGCCAATTAGGTCAAGGGAGCCACAGGTCAAAAAAGTTTGGGAACCACTGACTTAGGGCCACATTCAGTGATTTCTTAGAAAGCAGGGGACAGGTTTCTTGAGGAGACGACCACATGTCCCCTCTACCTATAGCGTGGCAAAGGTGCTTAATGTAATTTAGCCAAGGAATTTTCTCCGAGGTCCCCCTGTGCCGAATATCTCTCAGGTCCTCTCTGTAGCTCAAGAGCTCAGGGCTCAACCAGAGACGTCTCCAATACAGGAGTGGGCGATTTTCTACAATCTCCTGGATGGGTACCAAACCCAGGTCCAGCCGCAATGGTGTCAGGGGGGTACTCATAGGAAGTCTCAGCAAGCGCCTAATAAAGATGTTCTCCGTGAGCGACAGGGGGGCAGCACTAGTATGACCCCATATCTCTACACCATAGAGCGCACCCCCTCTCGCCTGGGCTTTATATATCTCCAAAGGCGGGCTCAACAGTTTAGATGAGGTGTCATTAAAAACTTTTAAAATGCCACCCGATGATTGGGCCAACCTCAAGTTGGCCTTAGCCGTTTGGGACCCCCAATCCATTCTGTCATTGAGTGTAACCCCCAAATAATCGAAGGTAGACACTCGGTCCAACACCGTTCCATTCATATGTGGGCAAGGGCAATTAGCCAGTTTTCTATTGTAAACCATAAACTTTGTTTTAGAGAGATTAATCTCCAGGTTCCTCAGTCGGCAAAAGGAGCAGAATGCCTCTAATGTACGCTGTATGCCCATAGATGATTTTGATACTAAAAGAGTGTCATCAGCGAATATTAGGGCAGGTATCTTTCGCCCTGCTAGGCTGGGAGAATCCAGGTCTCTTGCCCCCAAGAGATGGTCTATCAACCCATTGAGAAAAAGGGAGAAGAGGGTAGGAGCCAAGACGCACCCCTGCCTCACACCCCTTTCCACTGGGAACGGGGCCGACAGCTCCCCTCTCCTCCCATACCTCACCCTGGCATATGTGCCTTGCTGCATGCTTTTAAATAGGTGACACAAGTAGGCCGGAGCGCCCATCTCCAACAGTATTGCCCAGAGCTTGTCCCTATGGACCAGGTCAAATGCGGACCGTAAGTCCACAAAAATCAGATACAAACTACCCGCCCAATGGAAACCGTCTTCCAATAGACCAACTGTAATCTAAACAGTTGGTCAATGGTAGAAACCTTTGCGCGAAAACCCGCTTGGAGGGAGGTTAAGATGTGTTGTTCATCCATCCAATTCTGCAACCTTGTTAAAAGTAGGCGGGCAAATATTTTCTGGAGGACGTCAATCAAACTTATGGGGCGGTAGTTGGCCGGGTCAAGAGGGGAAGCTTTTTTATGGACGGGGATTATTTCAGCTCCCAGCCAGGTGGGGGGATCTCCAGGCCCTGTAGGATGGCATTGAAGTAGACCCATATGTAGGGGCCCCAGACCTTTTGTTCGCTTCGGTATAGGTCACCAGGGATCCTATCAAGGCCCGGGGCCTTCCCTAGCTTCAAGCTTCCGAGGGCCACCTGCACTTCGTGGAGGGAGCAGGGTGGGCAAACAAGGCCCAAGGCCTCCGGGAAACTGGTCCCAGGGGACTAGTTTGAATTACGGCCTCGCAATGGGATTCAGATTTACAAAGTGAATAGAGGGGCTTAAAATTATCTAACCAAACCTCTTCACTAAGGTTAGGGATGATAGCGGACGTCCCCTCAGCCGACCGGACTCGCACAAGATTCCAGAATGACCTAAAGTCTCGAGCTTCCAGGACTGCCCTAATGCTATCCACCTTGAGGCTTCCCACTCGAACCTGGCCTCCTTAATCAGACTTTTGTATGTTTCCCTAGCCTTTCTAATGCTAGACGTGGCCCCCGATTTTACCTCCTTAATCAGGGATTTTTTCGCTAGCCTACATTTTTTGTTGAACCAGTGGTCTTTCTTTTTTTACCCTTGTCCGCTTAAGATCGGTGGAATAAAAGTAACCGGCAAGGGAGCCGAAAAGCTTATTGTGGATACACTGCAGACCCTGGGAGTGAATATAAGGGGGATCACAGTTGGTGTCCAAGAGGTTGGAAACCTCTGTAAGAGAGCTTACGACATGGCGATATAGCTTTGCCAATTTATCGGGCGCCAACGCAATCTTCACCCATCTAATAAGTCTCTCACCTGCAACTGTAACCAGATTCGAGTTGGTGGCAGTCTCATCTCGCCCTAGTTCGGTGTGATGGCCCAGAGTGTCTAATAATTCTAGTGATATTAAGTTATGGTCACTATCGGCTCTTGGGATCACGGAAAAAGCTCTAAGTCGAGCCCAGAACTCTACATTAACCAGTATACAATCTATTGTCGTGCTTCCCCCTGGTTAGCTTGATGTATGGAGGGGGGTGGGCGGAACGATGCATTGTCAGATCAGAGAGAGCCAGGCGAGCGAGATGCATACGTTGCATACCAAACAGCGGATAGCAAGAGATGCATTTGGAAAAGGAGATTCACCAGAGACAGCTACATCTGTTACGCAAGAGACAGTCAAGGGAGGCAAAGACGCAGCTTATAGGAAAGAGACCGGAATGGAGCGAGGGTTGAATATGTCAGATGAGCTATAGCCATGCTGCTGTCAGATGAGAGACAATTAGGGGAAGACTCAGCTGTGTTGGGTCAGGAGTCCCTCAAGCAGTAGTCCGGTGCTGTGCTGATACTAAATGCATCGTTTTGATTGGACCTGCTCCTCATGCTTTGGCTGATGCTCCTCCCCTAGCAGAGTGCCAGTCTGCGGCAGAAGGGGTGCACCCCAACTGCATCCCTATCTTTAGCAGGAGTAGTGTCAGAAACAATTAAGATGTAGTTAGATGACGCTTCACCTTAAGTCAGTGGTACTAACTCCTGAGTCATTGCGCCTTCCTAGTATGTAGCACATTCGAAGGAGGCAGGAGTTGTGAGTTCAAGGGTGGTGTGTGTGGGCTGGGCACCGCCGGGCTGGTTCACAGATTATATTTTTATAAATTCCGCAACTATTTTTATGAAGAGTTGAAATTAAGTAAACTTTGATTTCAGAAAGTGTTGTCCATAGGGCGCCGTTCAAGGCAAAAAGCGAGTTATACCCAAATCTACCTTGTTCGCCCATGTGCAATGAGGGCTGGGCGAGGAGCCCGGGAGCGCCATTCTGTGCAGAAGCTTGCTGGGGCGGGAGTTTCTTCACTGGATAAGGTCTAAAGTCAGCATGGAGAGGGGTCACAGATGGGCCCCTCTTGCAGGATAATGTTTACTTAGTGGGTGCACAGTTCTTGTTCGGCACAGGGTGCACTCTGTTGCAGTTCAGTGACACCACACACACTCATTCCATTGCGATGATGGGTGCCACTACTGAACCACTGTCAATAAAACAGAGGGATAGTCTGGTAGTATCATACCTTCCACCCAGCGCTTAGTCTGTAATGTATATAAATAAGTGCAGCCGCCTAAAGTTCTTCTTAGACGCCCGCTGTCAAACTCTGTGTTAGCTGAATACCAAAGCTCTGCTGGCTATTCTTGATTCCACTTCATGCCTCTCTCTTCCACGACTCTAAGCTTAGTCCTTTTATGTCACTCTTGCAGCATCTCTTGTCAACCATGTGTTCTCCATTTATCACTGTTTCCCATATTTCACTCCCTCCTTCTTTCTCTCTTTTCTGCTTTTCTCTCTTTTGCTCTAGATCAAGGACTGGTAATGACAAATAAGCCCTTGTCCACAGTGCTGGGAATAGAAAAAATACTATTGTATCCCATAAATTGGGGATCAAAATGTGGAGCTGAAAGGGATTAGTATAACAAGAGACAGAGTCATGAAGAGTGGAGTCTGATGGTCAACTTATACATTTTTTTTTAACTTTCCCATTTGGCAACAAGGACAAATCTGAAAATAAATCTGTTATGGCTTACTTAGTCACAAATAGGCAGCATTTTATAATTTCTTCTTAAATTAAGGTACTTGCTGCAAAGATGTCTATGCACCCAGCAAATTCCGAAGTATAATTGTAACAGACGGGCAACCCCACCTAGGTGGCAGGGGACATGGGGGGGCTGTCATCTATACTAATATAATAAAGAGAGAGCCCAAACCTTTGAGGCGGGTAATCTCAGGAACCACAGCACCAATCACAGCACCCAATACAGCGTTGGAAAGGGCAGTTGCAGCAGAAGGACAAAGGCTATTCAGACTCCCACCATATACATTTAAAAGGTAAAAGAATCGTGTAAGCAAAGTAGTCCCTTGTGGGCGTGTCTGCGCTGTGCTCTGGGCGTGACAAACGCTGGGGGCGTGTGGTACGTTCCGCCCTTCATGCCATGTCTCATATCGTGTGCTGTGGGCGTGTGCTGGGGGAGTGGGCGTGTGCAGGGCGCCGGATTACCGGAAAAAAAGCGAGTGTTGTGCCCAATATTTCATTGTTTTTTCTTCCCAGGTTCTGTACATTCCAGCTCCGGGTGTCCACCCTGCTCCCTTTAAATACCACTGCACCCTATAATCATAACCCACCCTTACTCCTTAAAATACCCCAACACCCTTAAACACTAACCCATCTTAAACCTAAAAATACCCCTGCACCCCAAAACCAAAACCTAGCCCTGATGCCTATAAATACCCCTGTACCTCAAAACCCAAACCTACCCCTGAACCCTAAAATAGCCCTGTACCCCAAAACCTAGCCCTGAACCCTTAAAATACCCCTGTACCCCAAAACCCAAACCTGCCACTGAACCCTAAAAAATACCCCTGTACCCCAAAACCCAAACCTATCCCTGAACCCTAAAAATAACCCTGTCCCCCAAAACCCAAACCTAGCCCTGAACCCTAATAATACCCCTGTACCCCAAAACCCAAACCTACCCCTGAACCCTAAAATACCCCTGTACCCCAAAACCTTGCCCTGAACCCTTAAAATACCCCTGTACCCCAAAACCCAAACCTGCCCCTGAACCCTAAAAAATACCCCTGTACCCCAAAACCCAAACCTATCCCTGAACTGTAAAAAAAATACCCCTGTACCCCAAAACCCAAACCTAGCCCTGAACCCTTAAAATACCCCTGTTCCCCAAAACCCAAACCTACCCCTGAACCCTAAAAATACCCCTATACCCCAAACCCAAACCTAGCCCGGAACCCTAAAAATACCCATGTACCCCAAAAACCATACCTATCCCTAAGCCCTAAAACTACCCCTGTACCCCATAACCCAAAACTATATCTGAACCCTTAAAATAACCAAACACCCCAAAACATATACCTCAGTACCCCAAAACATATACCCCTATACCCATACTTACTTACCTTATCCAAACATTAAAAAAATACATGCTTTTACCATTCATGCATTTACAACGAATTTCGTTGTAAATGTATGAGTGGTAAAGGCATATAAAATGTAATGCCATGCGTTATAATGGCATTGCGGAGTCATGGTACTTTCGTAATGAAAGTATGCGTAGTGATGGTATGCGGAAAGAAAGTTGCGGCATAATGGGTGTTTACCCTTCCCCGGTAAGTACATTGGTGGCAAGGCGGCCCACATCTCCAGCAACATACTCATATTTTTTCGCCACCCATTTGAAAAATGCACAGGTCTCTCTCATTGATGGACAGCACCGACATACACTTTTAGACACACCTCCCGCCACAAGTTCTAGAATTGCGAACTTTAGAGCTGGGGAGCTACGTTCGAATCTCGGCATCAGCTCAACATCCTGTGATTCCAGGCAAATCGCTTTGTCTCCCCGTGCCTACCACAAATGAATGTGTTCTTCTGTAATATAAATTGTGCTCATGCCATGTTGTCGAGTTCGCGCTATATAATATTGCAAGGAAAAATTAAGTAGGGAAACTCGAGTTCACACACTACTGAACGCGCACTCTTATGGCCAACAGCAGTGCACTGTGAATCGTAGCGTTTCACAGGCCTGTCACAGATAAGAAATGCTATCAAAACGAAATCCTACAAAACAATATACTACTGGCCGGCAGCAATTCATACCCGGACAACGTCGGGACGGGCTGCTAGTATACAATAAAGTAGAAAACTTCAAAACAAACAGATTTCAGAAGCAAAAGGAGAATCCAGCGATTGACTGTTGTGTTTGAGAATAAACAATTGTCAGACCATATTTATGACACATCAAGCGAAAATAAGGCAAACCTCTTTTTGTCATAAATACATAACTTGCCCAAAAATCATTGGGACATAATTCTGTTTTCAATAGTAATCTTGTCCTTGAATCGCCTATACAATGTCATGGTGAACCACCTAGTTGGCACTTGGAGGATCAATTAATAGACTTGGTCCCCAGTGAACCCCCAAAAACTCACCCACTCCCTCATAACAAGGGAGTCCGGGTCAACATGTAAGCAAAGCCTCTAAACCACCGTGCCACATCCAACCACAAAGATGAGATCCCCCTGGCACACTTCGGGAGAAGGGCCTGGGCAACCAGACCATAGCTTGGTGCCCTGTTGCAAAACCCAACTCTCCGCATCCCCAGTGCAATGCTACAGGGTAACCGAAAGGCTAGGGACAACCTCTATAGAGACCACACCCGGGCTCACACTGATCACCAAAGTACCACTCCCCATGCTTGGGGTAAGATGTAAAGCCAAATCAATCCACAAGTCGCCTGGCTTTTTGATGCCTAATGAAAAGGAGTCTACCTGTCTCCCCCGCTACAACAAAAAACAGTATGAAGCAGCAATCACAAATGTGAAAGAATGCAATCAAGAAAAATGACACCACTAAACCAAAATAGGCCAAAGCAACCCCACCTCCGCCCTACACCTGGTACTTCGATTGAGAGATGGGTGGATTGGAAGCAGGAACATAAATGTCTGGCGGAAGTGAAGGCCCAGAAGAAATAAGGGGGCACCAGCAGGAATCGATGTGGGTACAACACAGCCCAAAGAAGCTTAAATACCGACAGATGCATGTTCTGTCGCCTTTCCAGGTGATCCTGGCGCCCCAGCCAGCCAATAGACACATCTCTCGTTTTGTGACCTTCTCGCCTGTACCCAAAACCTTCCAAAGTAGGAAAACTGCAATGGCTATTGAATGTTCCCTCCCCCTCGTAGGTGTAGCTCACACATATACATCAGGGTCCAACATATAGGTGGCCCACTTTGTCCACATACCAATGGGTGTTATCGTTCTTGCTGGAGATGTGTGTGCTGTCTAGTCACAGGTTTGACTCATCATAAAATAGCATAGGCCTACGGGTAGCCATGCGCTTTATAAATGTCTCTTTCATTTCATTTCATTCATTTCAATGTGCCTGTGGCAAAGCACATGCAAGTCACTGATTTGTATTTTATGTAGCTGGCTCTGTGGGTTACTGCTTTTGTTGCAGAAATCCTTGTGTTACTGTAGGTCATAAGTTACAATCTTTGTAACATCGCACAGTGAGTTATGATCCAGCTTCAAGAAGCTGCATGCAAACTGCACAACTTTATTGGATTCTCTCATTCATCCTTTATTCTAAGGTTGCTAAAAGGATTCCTTTTGGTAGTAATCAACTCAACCCACTGTGTTCTGTAGACCATACACACATAATAAATCCTGACTGTGTTTCTCCAGAACAAGGACCTTTTATATGTAATGCCTATAAGTATGGATGACATGTGACTCCTGCACCATTTAACCCTCATTGTCTTATGCATCATTTCACAAATATTTTCGTACACACTTCTAATTTTATTGCATCTGCATAATATCTGTGGGACGCAATGCCCCCTGGCACCCTACATTGGAATGAGTGGTGCTATAGAAACAATTAAAGAACAATACATTAATAAGTGCTATATAATTTTTTTTTAGTAACATTACTCATGCAGCTACATCTGACATGCATATCTTATAGAGAAAATGGAAAAATCAAAAACCTGCTTCCAAAATATAATTTCTCTCCCGAACGCTTGTGAAGTGACTACAAGCTGAGTGTCTTTGATTTCCTCCCTTGCAATTGGCATCAAGGTGTTACAATAAAATTCACTGAGTTAATATACGATAAGTTGCACAGTATGCGTTATGCCCTAGGGGCCTCACAAACCATATACTAAACTAGTGGCATAAGAACCACGAGAGAATTAGAAAGCAGTCCTGGGGCCTGTGGAATCGCTGGGGCTACTCTAAACAACCAAAGGTTAGGAAGTAGGAGGCCCACGGGAGACGCCTGCAGTGTCTAAACACAGCAGCGGGTTACCATTGACTTTCTATGGGAAACGTAGAAGTTACAAATATACAATTTAAGGACACTTCCGGATGGACTACGATGGAACCCTTTTAAACTACGACACTTCGGGAGTCAAGACCCATGGGAGCACCAGAGTACTCATGTTACCTCACCCAGGGAAGCCGGGTGCACAGGTGTCTTTTCGTGTCGGGTTTCGTCGTCTTTTTCAATGCAGAGCTGCAAAGAAGTACTACAGGCGACCAGAGGAAAAGTGTCCGGGTGGATCCAAGAGTGGATCGAAGATCTGAAGAACCTGAAAGCCGAAGGGACAGAGACTGGGTCACTTGCCAGTGACCAGGGCGGCGATAGAAAGATGCCACCAGATGTTGGGTAACTTCCTTTGTAGGGAAATTGGAGCAAGCCTGGAGCAACCAGGAAAGCAAGTTAGATGTAAAAGGAAGTCTTCAGGGGGCTCACTAGCCAATGGACTAGGAACCGGGAGGACGTGTCGAGCTGAAATGCAAGAGCGGGCCCCACGGGACACTCGTGGAGTGTGGAGGTCTGAGCTTCGGTGCAAATGGGGCTCGGGCTGAGGCTTCTTCTACCCCAATGCACAACTGCGAGATACCTCAGGAGTTGATGCAGTTAGCAAAATGCAGGATGTCTAGGAGTTTGGGCCCTACGTCTCTCGAGTCTGCCACAGGTCTCAGCTTTGCTGGGATCGAAGGTCGGGGTCAGAGATGTCTGGAAGTCCATGTCCTGTGTCGCAGATTCTTCGGGATCCGGCGGGAGCCTCGAAAATGCAGACCGGCAACTGCGAGATACCTCAGGAGTTGATGCAGTTAGCAAAATGCAGGATGTCCAGGAGTTACGGTCCTACGTCTCTTGTGTCTGCCACAGGTCTCAGCTTTGCTGGGATCGAAGGTCGGGGTCAGAGATGTCTGGAAGTCCATGTCCTGTGTCGCAGATTCTTCGGGATCCGGGCAGGAGCCTCGAAAATGCAGACCGGCAAAGTTGCTGTTGGCGCCTGTTTGAACAGGGTGGTCACTCCTTGACCACAAGGGAAATGGAATGTCGAAGGTCCAGGATTTATGTTTCAAAGTTTCTTCCAGGGTAATCTAAAGTCCATGGGACACAGCTCCTATACTTAAACTGAGTTTAGGGGCTGGACTACCCTTAAGGTCCCTCCTATGGTTGGACCTGGGAAGGGGGTGGTTACACCCCTTTCCCTTTGTCCAGTTTCGTGCCAGAGCTGGGGCAGAGTGCCCCAGCAACCGGTTTGAACTGGGAAATGCATGGAGCACCTAGTGTGCCCCAGGCAGTGTCTGGAAAGCATTCACTGAATGTAGCCCTCCCTGCCCCAACACACAAAACCCTGTCTGGTGAGGTGCTGGCACCTTCCTGGACAGGAAACCTATTGTCCAGGCCTCCCTTGCTGTATTTTCATCCAGCAACAGGAGGTCAGACTCGTGACTGTGGCAGCAGCATCCATTTTGTGATGCTGAGGCTCAGTTTAACTTTAACCGGGTAAACCAGTAACTATATGTCTTCTCCCTCTAGAAGGGTGGAATGCTACCCCCACCACCAGCATTGGCGGTGGGGTAGTATTCCAAAGTGTTTGACACCTTACACGACATGTTTTGATAAAGCCAAACCAAAGTTAGCAGTAACCGCAAGGAATATAATGCACTTAAGAGTATATGGTATGGCTATATCATAGAACATCAATAAGGAGATGCTTCCAAAAGCTGCAGAGGGGCTCAGCTCATGCTAGGGCACCCTCTCACATAAAACCAAGCACTCTGCCTACAGGATTGTTAAGGCCTGCCATAGGAGTGACTTAAAGGTGTATATGCGTCTATATGTATATATAGATGTAGGTATACTATATCTAAGTAAGGGGTGATTACACCACCTTCCTCAGGCTGTGTGAACAGACCTGTGGTGTCAGTTTGGAAGGCAAACCAGGGGTGGCACAATACATGCTGCTGACCCTGGTATGCCTAAGGTGCACCTTTGCCCTGGGTACCTACGGTACACTATACAGGGGCTCACAAGGGTTCAGGGATCAGTGATGTCAAATGAGATGTTATCAGTGATGAGAAAGGATAAGGAGGGGCACAGCTGGTTTGTGAAAAATCCGTTGGATAAAGGTAATAGGATTCGTGTGCTCTCGAGGGTCGTGGTTCCGTCAAACCACGGAGATTCAATGAAAAGTGGTGTATGCACCGTGATGCAGATACATCCCCTGTAGGAGGCACAACGTTGGAGTTCAAGACAATGATTCAAAAGTTCATTTAAATGATTTTATTCTTCAAGTAGAGATCAATCCATCGATATTGTCAATCATATCAGGAATATTAATCTTATGCAAGTAAAGTAGCGGTGATGCGGGGGGAACGCCTCCGATGCATTTCGGGCCGGTGGCCCTTTTTCAAGGAGCGCTAGAGAGAAGACAAACTATAGTTTGTCTTCTCTCTAGCGCTCCTTGAAAAAGGGCCACCGGCCCGAAATGCATCGGAGGCGTTCCCCCCGCATCACCGCTACTTTACTTGCATAAGATTAATATTCCTGATATGATTGACAATATCGATGGATTGATCTCTACTTGAAGAATAAAATCATTTAAATGAACTTTTGAATCATTGTCTTGAACTCCAACGTTGTGCCTCCTACAGGGGATGTATCTGCATCACGGTGCATACACCACTTTTCATGTTATCAGTGATGTCATCAGTGATGTCATTTGAGATGTCATCAGTGATGTCATCATTGATGTCACTGACCATGTCATGAATGATGTAATATGTGACATCATCAGCAGTGGATTGCGGGTGTTGAAATATAGTTAGTACAACTAACTATATAGGAGCAATTTCAATGGTTTTTTAAATGCTAATTCCTAACTATATAAGGCCTGAAACCTATGGTTTTTTTAAGTGAATTTGCAAGGTTTTTAAAATGCTAACTCCTAACTATATAAGGCCTGAAACCTATGGTTTGTTAAGTGAATTTGCAAGGTTTTTTAAATGCTAATTCCTAACTATGATACTATATAAGGCCTGAAACCTATGGTTTTTTAAGTGAATTTGCAAGGTTTTTTAAATGCTAATTCCTAACTATATAAGGCCTGAAACCTATGTTTTTTTCAGTGAATTTGCAAGGTTTTTTTAAATGCTAATTCCTAACTATATCAGGCGTGAAACCTATATTTTTTTTCAATAAATTTCAAAGGTTTTGTAAATGCTAATTCTATTAGCGGATAACGTTTATATATGTTATTATCCTTCTGGGACGACCTGAGCAGCCATCTTGTTTCTCAGGAGAAGTGAGGCACAAGAGAGCACAAAACAAGAGTGGAAAATGTGAAAAGGGGGCAGAGTAGAGACCCCCTGACCCCCTGACCCCCTAGCCCTTCTCATGGTGTCCCAGAAGGACCACCATGTGCAAAAAGAAATGATTATTTATTTTTTAAATCCCGGGGTACGCGCACGGTACGCGTACCGTACGCGTACGGTGTGCATACCCCTCAATTTTTTCGAGGTTTTATTTGCCCTTGGGGGTCCTTCTGGGGCCCCTGAGAAGGGCTAGAGATTTGGGGATCTCTACCCTGCCCCCTTTTCATGTTTTCCACTCTTGTTATGGGCTCTCTTGTGCCTCAGTTCTCCTGAAAAACAAGATGGTGGCCAACACTTCCTGGTTTGGACAGTTTGGAATGTTGACAGTCGACTGCCAGCCAATCAGAAACTCGCTCGCGCACGTAAGGGTACGCGCACGTACGCGTAAGGTGTGCGTACGGTGAGCGCATATAGATATATAATTTGCTCAAATTCAATTTTCTCAACAACTACTGGAGGGATTGTTACCAAATATAGAAAAGGCACTACTGCATACCTGTCCCTACCATTTTGCCAAGTTTGGTGTAATTCCGTTCAGCCGTTCGGGCTGTAGCCGTGTCTAAAGGTCCCATAGAAAATGGCATTTGAAAAATTTCAAATTCAATTTTCTCAAGAACTACTATAGGGATTTTCACCAAACATAGCAAAGGCACATGTGCATACCAGGCCCTACCATTTTGCCAAGTTTGGTGTAATTTCATTCAGCCGTTCGCCCTGTAGCCGTGTCTAAAGGTCCCTATGGAAATAAACATGGGAAAACACGTTTTGGGACCCTCCTTTGGGCCCCCGCTTGACGAATCCCCCTGAAACTTTCAGGGAAGGAGCGGAGCGGAGCTGGCCAAAATTCTGGAAAATTACACGCAGATTCCTCAATCGGCGCCAAAGTTATTCCCAATAGAATGTTGAGCGCATATAGATATATAATTTGCTCAAATTCAATTTTCTCAACAACTATTGGAGGGATTTTCACCAAATAAAGAAAAGGCACTACTGCATACCTGTCCCTACCATTTTGCTAAGTTTGGTGTAATTCCGTTCAGCCGTTCGGGCTGTAGACGTGTCTAAAGGTCCCATAGAAAATGCCATTTGAAAATTTTCAAATTCAATTTTCTCAAAAACTACTGGAGGGATTTACACCAAACATACAAAAGGCACTGCTGCAGACCTGTCCCTACCATTTTGCCAAATCTGGTGTAATTCCGTTCAGCCGTTCGAGCTGTAGCCTTGTCAGAATGTCCCTATGGAAATTAACATGGGGAAAACATGTTTTGGGACCCCCCTTTTTTCTCGGCCCCCACTTGACGAATCCCCCCGAAATTTTCAGGGAAGGAGCGTACCGCAGGGAGGCAAATTTAATGAAAATTGCAGGCAGATCCCTCAATCAGCGCCTAAGTTATTCCCAATAGACAGTTCGGAATTTCCTATGGTAACTAGGTCCTAACTATATATACCTACTGGTGACCGCCAGTATGTAATATATATATATATTCACTGAAAAAACCAGAAGTTTCACACCAGTTATAGTTAGGAATTAGCATTTAAAAAACCTATTAAATTCACTGAAAAAACCATAGGTTTCACACCAGTTATAGTTAGCTGGAAATTTTACTGACATAAAACCATTGAAATTCCCATGTTATAGTTAGTTGGACTCACTATAACTTGCGCGCCTGCAATGCACTGCTGATGACGTCACATATTACATCACTCATGATATGGTCAGTGACTTCACTCATGGCATCACTGATGACACCATCCTTGTGACAGACTGACAGACCTCCTTTCAGTGTAATGTAACCCTTGAAACACATATTCAAAAATAGAAACTAACAATTTAAAAAAAATGGAGATACCCATATCAAATACAACAACCAATTCAATAATTCCACCATCTATATACACATCCACTCACTCAGCAACAGTTCTTTATAATCACTCATACATATACTCACTCATCATATGTAGTGATACACATATACATCCTGTTACACACCGACAGTCATCCAAAAGTTACTCACACACATACTCACACATGCAAATAAACTATTGAACATCCATTTATTTGCATATACAACTATATACACACTAGCACATTACTTTTAAGGAAACTTACACATACTTACTCTCTTAAACAATCGCTTATAGAAACACATACTTATTTAAACAGGAACTCTTTCAATCTCTCACTCTCAAATATACTCACTTATATACATCAATACTCACATATACTAGATTAAAACATATGTAGTTACTCAAACACACTAGTGAGGCAGGCATTCACTCACTAACACACACATATACACACTCATCCACCCATACAGTCCTGCACATATGCTGTCTTCAAAACACATACAAGCAGTGAGTCAGTCAACAACCCATGCAGCCACTTATACACAAAGTGAAACACTGATACATATATTTAAATATTTAAAAATTACTCGCTAATATATGTATTCACTAAGATACACTTAATAAGCCAGTTAACCAATCAATTTTTTTTTTAAAACATTCATTTAGACACTTATTTAAAAATGTATTCTTCCATCGACCTTTACAAATACATTTGTAAAACATATTTATTTTACAGAAAGACACACATTCACTGGATGATGTCATCAGTGATGTCATGAGTGATGTCACTGACCATGTCATGAGTGATGTAATATGTGACATCATCAGCAGTGCATTGCAGGCACGCAAGTTATAGTGAGTCCAACTAACTAGAACATGGGAATTTCAATGGTTTTATGTCAGTAAAATTTCCAGCTAACTATAACTGGTGTCAAACCTATGATTTATTCAGTGAATTTAATAGGTTTTTTAAATGCTAATTCCTAACTATAACTGGTGTGAAACCTATGGTTTTTTCCGTGAATATATATATATATATACATTACCTGATGGCTAAGTAGGTAGTTATAGTTAGGACCATGTTTCCAAAGGTAAAGCATTTTTTGACTTTCTTATATCTTTAACGCAGTTTGACAAATCTTCACGAAATGTTCACAATAGAGTGCTCCAGTGAATCTCATTGTGCATGGAAAGTTTCAGGGTGATTTGTGATGTAGGGACTGAGTAAAATGGAATTTAAAAAAGTGTGCGTTTGCAATGTCAATTCCCATAACACCTGTCACACGCCTACAGGCCAAACCACTGAACGGAATCACACCAAAGTTGGCAGAAAGCTAGATCTGATTACACAGATCACGCTTTCAGTAATTTGGTTTACATCCATTCAGTAGTTGTTGAGAAATTATTTTTTAAAGTTAGTGATATCTGTGGTCAGGATTATTTCGTGAAAAAAGACGAGCTTGTGCAGGGAAATGCAGAGCCCTGATTAGCTGCCAACACTTCAACCAGGAAGTGGGGGCACCCCAATCCCTATGCACAGGGGCCTTTGAGGATACAAGCACTTCAACCAGGAAGTGGGGGCACCCCAATCCCTATGCACAGGGGCCTTTGAGGATACAAGCAAAAACCAAGAAATAAAGAGCTTGTAAGGACTAGCAGAAAGGCCTATAGGGATGCTATTGCAAAAAGAAAGCAGGACCTAAAAAAGACTGCCTGGGAAGACCTTGAAAAGGCTGCAGAACTAAAAGAAAGTAGACTCTTTTGGGAGGTCATAAACCGACCCCTTTTTAAGAACGACAATAAAGAATCTATAGTTATGCAGGTCACCGCTGATCAATGGGTGCAACATTTTACCAAGATTTTCAACCCCAATTCCATCTCAATAATGGCAAGTACGGAAGGGACAGGGGACTGGGTGGCACCCCCCTCGGCTTTGACCCTCAGCTCTTCACTTACACTGATAGAGATTGAGGAAGCCTTAGGGAAGGGAGCATCATTTAAAGCTCCAGGCCCAGATGCTGTCCCCCTGGACCTTTTTAAATCTAATGTTAGTTTGTGGGCACCCATATTACTGAATGTCTTCAAGGCTGTTGTGGTTGGGCGCATCCCTGGTACATGGGAGGAAGCAACTGTAGTGCCGATTTTTAAAAAGGGCAATAGGTGCGACCCACGTTGCTATCGCCCGATTTCCTTAATAGATGCCTCATGTAAAATTTTGGGTAGGGTAATCCTGGCGAGATTAGAAAGTTGGGCAGATTCTACAGGATTTATAGTTCACTCTCAATATGGTTTAGGTGTGGGAAGGGGACAAACGAGCAGTGCCTTAATCTGGCGCTAATTTTAGGCAAATACATGAAGGCAAAAAAATCCTCAGTACATCTTGCCTTCATGGACTTGACAAGTGCTTTTGACACCGTTTGCAAGCATAAATTGTGGCGGATGATGGATGATATGGGCTTTGAGGAACCTCTAGTCACACTGCTCCGTAGGCTACATGCAGCAACAACCGTATCCATCAGATTTGGTTCTGGAGGGGAAATAACAAAACCAATACTCTCAACTGAAGGCGTGCGTCAAGGATGCATTTTGGCGCCTTTTCTTTTCTTGGTTTATACAAATGGATTAGAAAAGTATCTATTAAACCAGGGTTGTGATTTCCCAAAAATTAATGGTAAAAGTATTCCCATGCTTTCTTATGCAGACGATACCGTCCTAATTTTTTTTTTTGAAGACCAATGGTCCCAAACTTTATTTAGTTTCACAGATGAGTTAAACAGCAGTCACGCAGTGTCATAACAATAAACCACTACTACAAGCGGTACTCGGCTGTCAGTACAGAATGACATGGCAATTAAATACGAGTGAAAATAAACAGTAGCCAGTGGTAATGCATTAGTTCACAAGCAGCGGTGCTAGGAAATGTCTTGTGCCGCAGCGCTTGCGGCTCATGGCACTGCGCTAGGACCAGGGTGCTGTAAGAAATCCGACAGTCATTGCATTGAGTTATGTTCCCTGTTCAGTACAGTAGCGAGCTGGAGCAGGATCATATCCCCCGTCGTCACATGGATCGCTGGGCTTCCGCTGCCTGTACATGAAAACACCCAGTTGCCATTGTATGATACGGAAACAGGGAGGGGGGTGTCGAGCATTAGCGCGTGTACAAAATCAACAGTCTCTGTGTCAACCAAAAGGTATAACTGGGAATTAAAAGAGGAGGGGGAGGGAGAAACATTTCAACAACTGCTGGACTAGGACGATACCGTCCTAATGACATTACCAGGAAATAGCATGCAAGTGTGTTTAGATGCCTTCAATACATTCATGCTTGATCTTGATTTAAAGGTGAACTTTGACAAATCCTTTGTAATGTCTTGTGGACCCAAAGGGTCAAATATTAGGAAATTCGTGGTAAACAATCGCATAATTGGAAAGGTGGGAAACTTTAACTACCTTGGTAATCTGTTTAATAGTAAACTAAGTTGGACGCCGGTCATGAAGGTTCGAGCCCAGAACATGACAAGGGCGATAGAAGGTATTTTTCGATTCTGTAGTAAACTGGGGCAAAAAACAGGTTATGCACCTCAGAACCCTTTATACTTCAAAATGTTTATCAGTAGCCACTTATGGAGCAGGGGTGTGGGGGACCGAAACACCATCTGTGATACAGGTGGTAGAAAATAATTTTATAAAAAGGGTCTTATCAGTTCCCAAAGGCTGCTCAAATATATTTTGCCACAAAGAAATTGGTATGGTCAGTGTTTCTGATACAATTCGCTTGTCTCCTCTACTGTTATGGGGTAAAGTTTGGCAGTCTGAAGACCTGCAACTTACTAAAGAGATTATTATCGATTGCATGGCTTCAGAAAACTCAAAACAGATCCCCTGGTTGTCTTATGTCTGTAATATGCTAAACAAGATCGGACTGGGTTCCTACTATGACAATCCTGAAAAAATTGAGGGAAACTTTAAGGCGGACATAAAAGCAAGATATTGGAAATCATTGAACCCACCAGCTTTGGACAATGCTATTGACAATGCTACTGTATATGCCTGCAAACCCCGACCCCAGTTTTACCTAACATTTACCCTTAATGTGCAATGGCGATTCCTACTAACAAGGTTTAAACTGGACATTTTGCATTTTTTGCTTGCATTCCCAAAACAAGGGGGTTGGTGTGAGAGGCTGCCCCCCTGTCCATGTAATAATAGGGATAGTCAAAGCACTTTACATGTGGTTTTTTTGCGCTTTATACCAAGAGCCAAGACTTCGGTTTATCAAACCAATCTTGAAGGGGAGGCAACCTTGCCTTTATAAAGAAGGGTATGAATATCTGTTAGCATTATCCTCTGTAGAAACTTGCTGCTCCATACTAAATTTTATTAGAATTTCATTAAAGATCAGGAAGGCCTACGGGTAGTACTACATTTTATAGAACACTTCTTGGTGAAAATCATGTCTTATGTACATTTTATGGTCATTTTTATGTCTTCTTATAAATTCTGGAAAATTGTGTTTTTAAATAAGAACTTTCTTATCCTTTGAGGCATGATGAATTGTATGTTCAATACTTTTATGATCCATTTTATGAATCGAATAAAGTTTTTGAAACGAAACGATACAAGCAATAGAACTATTCGAATTGGCTGAGCTTTTAGAAAAAGTAATCCTGGAGCTGGTAGTTGGCCTCCCCAGGCCCTAAAAAGTAAGTGAAGACGTATTTATTCATGTTCAAACCCGCAATGTACACCTGGAAAGGCTCCCAGGAGCCGTAAAATGTGACTGAACATAAGTTAATGAAGGAATGACTTGAGGCATGTGGGTGTGCCCTCTTTGCTTAAGGGTGTGCTACCACAATATCGAGTATTTAATTTTGTCCTGCAACAATATTAAATGCAGGATATCCACTACAACTCAAGGTAAGTATATATACTTTAGTAAAGATTTGCTATTGTTAACCTCACTTCTAAGTACCTTGGTGATACATAGATCACTCATATTGTAACGGATACATTGGGTTTAATCACTCTTCAACTCCCCTTATAGGTGTAGTAAGTGCTATAAAAATGCTGCAATTGAATACAATACTACCATTGTGGGTGAGCCCCCACAAAATATCAAAGTATACAAAAATGTGATGGATGGAATGCTTAAATTAATCTCAGCCACTGGTAATTACTCGGGCCGCATCCCAATCCATTGTTATTTAGCACCCCATGCCACCTCAGTTTGTACCCAGCTATATGCAAATCAGTCTCGACCCTGCTCCAATGAGTCCAGTCCAGTCCGAACTGCCCTCCCAGGTCCTACCTGAACTAGAACAAAAGCATCCCAGGACCGGTTTCGCCATAGTTATGGGCTCATCAGCTAGGTACAGCTTCACTCATGACCGCTGAGTCTGATATTCATACCTTGAAATCCATGTCTAAGAAATTGGAGGCCCAGGTGTGCAAATTGACAAACAACAGGAGATTATGGAGGACCAGATCAAGGATCAGGAGGGCAGGGCCCGACGCAATAACATTAGAGTGGTGGGGGTTCAAGAGGGAGTGGAGGGACAGAGTGTTGACCTCTTCCCAGAAGACTTGATTGTGAATCATCTTCGCCCCAAATGCTTATCCAACTTTTGTTCTGCTGAGAGGGCGTACAGGGCGCTGGTACCACTGCCAAAACCGGGCCCCCCCTTGCAAACATTTATTACCAAAATCTTCAATCATTGTGACAGAGACTCGATATTCCAGGCTGCTCGCTTCCATGGGGACTTAATGTATGAGAATGCCACTGTGAGGTTCTTTCCAGACTTCACGCTGCAGGTGCAGCCCCAGCGCCATAGCTTTGAGGAGGTAAGTAGAGCGCTCCGAGCTAAGTAACTGAAAAACATGATGCTCTTCCTGGCCAATATGCGTGCTGGCGGAGGGCAAATCCTGGTACTTCACCACTCAGGTGGAGGCGTGGGACCAGCTGGAGGGCTGGCATACCGCGGAGGTGATTGCGCTGACAGGAGGAGAAGGGAGGACGCCCCGTGGACCAACGGGGGATGCCCAGGCTGAATTGCAGAATGGACTGTCAGCGGGGGGCAACAAGGATGAGACCTCCTGAGGGACATTGCCAAATACATACTGTGTACCCCTGGTCCCGAGTTAGTGTGTGTTTTGAGATGTACATTAATTTCCAGATACAGACAGCCAGAGATCTCATGGCGTGATCTCCTGATGCTGTTATGTAATACACTTAGCTGCCAAGAATGGGAAGGGACTAAGATATTCTGTCCATAGGGGGTTTATTATGGGTTCAAGGGAGGTTTCTGACCATTTTGGTGAACCAGCCAACACTTAAAACGTTTGTGATTAAAAACAGGTCAACAGGCACTCTGCAAATTGTGGTTGTGGGTGGTTCCAAGCCTGCAATGCAGAATAGTGGGGGGACTGTTAATGGGTGTTATAATTATGGTTTGTTTTCCAGTTTTGCACAGTACAATTTATGTGAGGCCAGACATGCAATGTATCAAGGGGAGGGACTTGGATCACTCAGGGGGGAGGGGGTAGAGGTTCTGGTCAGGCATCATGTAGAAAGGTCCTGCATCAACACATAGAAAGGGGTCACAAACATGTTCGGATTTGAAAATTATGTCTTGGAACGTAAATGGCCTGGGAAGTAAAATTAAACAAACCATGGTATTGCAATTTATCTGTACACATGCCCTACCTCGTCTTGCTGCAGGAGACTCATTTGACGGACAATTGTTATAAAGCTATTGACCGCTGGGGATGCTCTTTGGAGACACAAGCAGGTTTCACCTCCAGCTCCAGGGGCAAGGGTATCCTTAAATCCTTAATGCCATATACGCCCGGCCAGACTTGGAACGACTCACTGGTAGATTTGTCCTGCAGACAGAAGTTTGGGAGTCTAAAATACTCAACTTAGGTTCAGTGTACGCACCACCCACACTACAGAGATCCACCCTGTTGGAACTTAGTATCTCCATGTTGGATATGCAGAGAGGTACTTTAATACTGGGAGGAGACATGAATGATGTTATGGACCCTGAGATAGATAGGTTACCCAGTAGGAGGGTAGAGTCAGGCACAAGCCCACTTCCATCCTTTTTAGATACCATTGGCCTGGTGGACCTTTGGCGAGTGCATAACCCGAACCTGACACAATACACCCATGTGTCAGCACAACACCGTAGTCTCTAACGTCTAGATTATATCTTTACCCACCACATGAGGGCAGACCAGTTTCACAACATAGGTCAGCTACCACGGGGCATCTCTGACCATTCCCCAGTGGTAGTTTCCCTCTGTGGCCCAGTTAGGGGATCGGTACTGCCTCCGACGTTACCATCCTGGCACTTAAATGATAGGATACTCCACAACAAAATACATGAAGTGACAGACCAATATTTTCAGGAGAATGTGGGATCGGTGGACTCTAAGACAGTCTTGTGTGGCCACACCCAGGCCATTGTCATGGTACAAAAGAAGGATCAGGCAATCAGGCACAATGTGCTGGAGGAAGAGATCAATTCCTTATAACTAAAGTTGACAGGGGGGATGAAATCCAGGTGCCGATGTGATACACAGTCTTCATCTCAAGCAACGGGAGTTGAGGAACATAGCGGAAAATACTGCCCGGTCATATGCACTGGCCACTTAGAGGTCACTGTATGATGCTGGTTACAAGGCTAATAAATGTATTGCTTGGATAGAAAAGAGAGCTAGGGTAAGGAACTGGGTTGTTGAAATTCAAGACCCTGCGTGGTGTCTTATACTCCTGGGATGAATATTGCAAAGTTGTTTTCAAAATACTGTGAAAACATATACTCCTCTAGAACTACCCGCACTGGTCAAGAATACACTGAGCTCTTGAAAGACATTTCTCTACAATCCCTTTCACCAGAAGACAGGGTGACACTAGAATTGGACTTGCCTACAGATGATGTAGAAGGCGCGATCTGGAAGCTTCAATCGGGTAAGGCCGCGGGCCTAATTGTCTCCCAGTAAAACTATATAAATGGACACTGGACAAAATGGCACCCCACATGCTCAACATGTTCGAGGAAGCCAGACCGTAGGGTGGTCTTCAGTTGACCAAAGGCTGTCTACTGTAGTGGTTCTGTCAGGTACGCTCCACAGGATCCGGATGATGAATATAAAGCCCACCTCCAAACGTCACAAACACTCTGATAATGTCAACAGAGGATTTGAGCCATTAGGTGAGGGGTAAATGCAAAATAATAAACAGGGAAGGGAAGGAAGGGGTCTGCTGGGAAAGGGAAGTACCTGAAACGACAGAACATCCAGAGGTAAGAACACCGTACAACCAACACAGCTAATATCCAACTCCTACCCCAAGAAACTAGATACCTGTGAGATAATGCAGGACTTGGTAAAAAGGTGTTCTCTGATTCCCCCTCTGATGATATACGCTTGAGCCCTATAGGGAATATGCATAGATTAAGAACCAATCTCATATATGAGGCCAACACAAATGAACCAGAATAGACCCTTCCTTATACCTGAGCAAGAGCTTGAGCTATCCGAAATAAGGAGTTCCGGATGAAGCTGTTCAAAAGAATAACTGAACACAGGGGAGAGAATGTTTAGAAGCTGCAGTGTTGACCAACAGACACGGTAATGCGTGGGAAGCAAAAACCACAGCACTCCGCTCTGCTTGGTATTATCACACAAAGTCTCATAAGGAATCACAGGCACGATAAATAAGAAAGCTCCACAATCATAGCAGGTTGTTGAACAGTAAAAGAGCGGCTAAATACTGTAAGAGCACAACCTCCTCAAGACATGAATTTATGCTTAAACGGCAACACCCAGTTGCGACCACCACCGTGCTCCGCAAGCGTTACTGTAAACAATAGTTCCACACTTACAAGCGCTTGTACTGGATACACGGAGCAGCTGCTGCCACCGTGCACCTCCTACCCAAGGTAGTAAGAACCAAAGTGGAAATGTCAGAAAAGACGGCAGCGCGTGGTGCCTTCTACCACAACGCTCCGCTCTTCAGTTCAAACACTTATCACACTAGTAAAACAAAGGTGCGGTCAGATTGCCCAACAGCAGCGTGTAGCGGAAAACCACTGCGCTCCGCTGAAGTATTTATACCAGAGTACAAGGTGCCGCAGTTCCTTCACTGCGCTCCGCTAAAGTCTTTAAATCAGAGTACAAGGCGCCGCAGTTCCTTCACTGCGCGCTACGGGACACGGCAACGCGTGGGAGCCCCCACAGCGCTCCGCTCAATGGCGGTCTTGGAAAGGCGGGGAACCGCTCCTACCTGAATGCGGAACCCTTCGCCTCGGCAGCTTCCTTCTCGGTGAAGAGGGACACCCGAGACGAACCTCCTTCCTCCTCTCTGAATCAGGATACAGAATAACACGCAACAGGAAGCGTGTCACAAGGACTAAAGTAGCCTCCGCCGAGACTTCTGGGTAATGTAGTTTATTCTATGCCCGATTTCCAATTACTGTTATATCTTCCTCTTGGCACAGTAATGCAGGCGCGTAGACGGCCCTGACAGTACGTCCTCCTCTCAGCGCCTACTAGGCCCAGGCCGCGTAGGAAACCTTCGATGGAAGGATCGGATAGCCTCAGGGGCGTGGATGTTGGACACCGGTTCCCAGGAGTCGTCCTCAACTGAATACCCTTTCCACGACACCAGGTACCACAACACACCCCTTCTGTACTTGGAATCCTTGATGCTCCGCACCACGTATTCAAAACCCCCATCACACAACACACGAGGGGGAGCCCTGCGTCTGTCTGAAAATGCAGGTTTCAACAGGCTACAATGAAAGACAGGGTGAATGCGAAGGGAACTAGGCAGTTTTAATTTATAGGCTACCGGATTGATCTTCTTTAACACCACATAGGGCCCTATGAATTTGGGGTGAAAGATGCTGCAGAGTTTAAATTTGATATTCCTAGTTGAAAGCCATACTTTATCCCCCACGGCATACGTTGGTCCCTGTTTCCTGTGTCGATCTTCATATGTCTTGTACTCTCTCTTAGCCTTAGCTAGGTGAACACTGATTTTCTTGTGTAGGGCTTGCACCTTACGCATCTGACCCAAAACCGTAGGCTGATTGGCTACTACTTCAGGGATGGAAATGGGAAGGATCTTAGCATCATACCCGTATGTAGCACAAAACGGAGACACACCCAGGGAACAGTGCCAGGCATTATTATAGGCCACCTCCGCCATCCATAATAACGAAACCCATGAGTCATGAGCTTCCGCAGCGTAGCACCTGAGATACTTCTTCAGGGTTTGGTTCAACCTTTCCGTTTGTCCGTCCGTCTGCGGATGGAAGCTGGTTGAAAGGGAGGAACGAATACCTAAGGCCTGACACCAAAACTTCCAAAATCTGGCAATGAACTGTGGACCCCTATCTGAAATGATGACCTCGGGTACCCCGTGTAGCCTGATGATGTTGGACAACAGTAGTTGTGCTGTCTGTCCTGCCGTAGGCAGATTCACGCAGGGAACGAAATGACCCAATTTGGTAAGACTATCAATCACCACTAAGATGGCGGTCATTCCTTGATCCGGAGGTAACCCGGTGACAAAATCTAGGCTAATGGTCTGCCAAGGTTTTTTAGGAGTTGGTAATGAAAGCAACAATCCTTTCCTTTTCCCGGTCTCATTCTTGGCCATGGCACATTCGCTACACGATCTCACCCATGCGACAACGTCTTTCTTGACTGTGTCCCACCAAAATTACCTTTGCATCAACTGCACAGTCTTACACACCCCTTGGTGTCCTGCCAACTGAGAATTGTGACACCAGTCAAAAGCAGTCTTTTTTGTAGCATCATCTGGGAGAAACAATTTGGTGTTTTGAAAAGGAAGTCCTTTCTTTATCATGCGACTCCTCCCCTGGGTGGCCCACACTACCCACTCCCCCGGAGTCTTCGCTCGGCTGATGCGATCCAAGAATGAATCAGCGTGTATCACACACACAACCTTGTCTGGATTCACAATGGACTCAAGTCTGGTTATTTCTGTTGAGTCCTCCCCCTGATGTTGTCTGGATAGGGTATCAGCCTTTCTATTGTCAGCCCCAGGACGAAAGGTGATAATGAAGTCGTACTCTGAGAAAAACAGCGTCCACCTCATTTGTCTCTGAGTGAGATTGCGTGCTGTTTTCATATACTGTAAATTTCGATGGTCGGAAAAAACAGTAACAGGAAACGCAGCCCCCCACAAATATTGACGCCATTCCTGAAATGCCTTTTTGATGGCTAGCAGTTCCTTTTCCGCTATAGTGTAGTTCTTTTCTGCCAGGCTGAGTTTCTTTGAGAGGTACGCTACGGGATGTAACTGCCCCGTGAGGTGATCCCTTTGAGACAATATAGCCCCTACTGCTTCATCCGAAGCATCAGCTTCGACTATGAAAGGATGTTCCGGCTTAGGGTGTGCCAGGATCGGTGCCGTAGTAAAAGCAGTTTTTAGGGTCTGGAAGGCTTCCTCAGTAACATCTGTCCATAGGAAAGGAACCCCTTTTCTTAACAATCGAGACAGAGGGGCAGCCACCTGAGAGAACTGAACTATGAATCTACGGTAGTAGTTTGAGAACCCTAGAAATCTTTGTACGTCCTTAACACTTGCCGGGACTGGCCATTCCTGTACTGCCTTCACCTTTCTCTCAGACATCTGCAAACCCGAATGACTCAACACCACTCCAAGGAATTCCACTTCATACACATCAAATTCGCACTTGGATAGTTTGCAAAACAGTCTGTTCTCCCCTAGTCTCTGCAAAACTTGAGACACCTGAGCATGGTGTTGTGTGGTGTTGTCAGAATAAATAAGGATGTCGTCTATATAGACAACCGCACAAACATCAACAAACTCCTTCAGGACATCATTTAGGAAATACTGAAATGCCGCAGGGGCGTTACACAACCCAAACGGCATGACGGTATACTCAAAAAGACCGTAACGGGTCTTGAAGGCAGTCTTCCATTCATCGCCTTCCTTTACCCGGACCAGGTGGTAAGCACCTCTCAAGTCTAGCCGAGTGTATATTCTTGCATCCTTCACCTGATCCAACAGAACTGATATTAGGGGCAAAGGGTATCGGTTTCTAACAGTATTCTTATTTAACACCCTGTAATCGACACACGCTCTCAACTCCCCATTGGCTTTTTTGATAAAAAACAAAGGAGAAGCAGCTGGGGATCTCGAGTGGCGAATAAACCTAATATCCACGTAATGGTCAAGATATTCCCTCAAGTGCGCTGTCTCAGGGACCGAGAGTGCATATACACGACAAGAAGGTAGTGTAGCCCCATCAACTAGATCTATTCGGCAATCGTAGGGACGATGAGGAGGCAGTTGTTCCGCCATACTTTCACTGAATACCTCCTCAAAGCCCTTATACTGTGGGGGCAAGACCACCATTTTCTCAGCAGCAGTGGCTACTAACAATGGTAGAAAGGACACAGCAGCAGTCGTTCCACAAGAGGAAACCAAATGCTCTCTGCATTCTTCGGATTCAAACCGGACCTCCTTCGACCTCCAGTCAATCGTGGGGTTATGGTGGCTCAACCAGGGCATTCCCAAAATAACCTCGTATTGAGGCGCCTCAATTATATTCAGAGTCAGTTCCTCTCTGTGAAGACCTTCGGGTATTTCCACGGACAACACTAGCGTGTCTGTTTGTTCCGTGATTTTTCCTGACTTCAACGGCTTCCCATCCACTGCTAGTACGTCCTCAGGAATGTCTCTTGGCACTCGTACTAAGGACAGAGCAGTTACCAGCCCGCTATCAATAAAATTCCCAGTGGCTCCTGAGTCGATCATCACTCTCACCTGATGGTTCTGTGACTGGCTCTCCAGACACATGGGAAGGAGTATGTGAGTTTCTGTTTCTAGCAGCGTCAGCACAGACAACGATGGGATCTGATACTGGGGGGCCCTGAATTCTAAAGCAGTGTCTACCTTTTCTTCTTCTTCCTTAGATCCCCTTACAGTAATGGCCAACCTTTTGTTGCGATTCCATACTCCACTCGTTTTGGGTTTGGTAGGGCAGTCCCTAACATAGTGACCCTTTTTCCCGCAATAAAGACACAGACCCAAGGCTCGACGATGTTCCTTCTCTTCTTTGGACAAAGGGGTTTTGACGGCCCCTAACTCCATAGGTTCAGAACTTGACTCCGTGGACGTTAGCGCCCTACATGGACTGGAGTCGGACCCAGAATACCCCCGGTCCCAACGTCTCCTGTCACCCCCTCTGTCACTCATCCTACCATCCAGACGTAAGGTCAGGTTAATCATGTCTTTACAGGTAACTGGCTGAGGGTCTATCTGAGCGATGATGTCCTTAAGCCCGTCCCTCAATCCTTGATAAAAAAGGGACATTCTCTTTTCCTCTGGCCAAGCCGTTTCGGCTATCAGCCTATTGAAGTCCGTCAGATAGGATATCAAATCTCTTTTTCCTTGTCTAAGCGTAAGTAGTTCTCTGTCTGCACTGAAGGTAGTGGCTCGTCGATCAAACACGCGTTCAAATTCAGCCCTAAACGCAGTCCAGTTGTTTAACACCGGGTCATCATTGCGTACCAATGGAACTGCCCAATTAGCCGCATCACCAATTAAATAGGAAATGGCGAAAGCCACTCTGGAGTGGTTGGTCGGGAAGGAGGCCGGTTTGCACGAAAAATGCATCAAGACTTGTGTCAGGAAAACCTGTGTTTTTGCTGGATCCCCTGAATATCTTTCTGGACTGGCAAGGGGTATGGGAGGCGGTACAGTGACCTGGATTTGTGAGGGAGAGGCATCGAAGGGGTTCCTACTTAGCCTATCCACCTTTTCTTTTAGAGCAGTGGCCTCGGCCTTGGAAGCAACAAGTTCCTGTTGCACCAACACCAAGGCCTGAAGCACATCCTCCAAGGTAGCCATATAGTCCCCACCCGGATCGGGTGTAGCTTATTTTCGTGGGCGTGTTATTCTGTCAGGTACGCTCCACAGGATCCGGATGATGAATATAAAGCCCACCTCCAAACGTCACAAACACTCTGATAATGTCAACAGAGGATTTGAGCCATTAGGTGAGGGGTAAATGCAAAATAATAAACAGGGAAGGGAAGGGAAGGAAGGGGTCTGCTGGGAAAGGGAAGTACCTGAAACGACAGAACATACAGAGGTAAGAACACCGTACAACCAACACAGCTAATATCCAACTCCTACCCCAAGAAACTAGATACCTGTGAGATAATGCAGGACTTGGTAAAAAGGTGTTCTCTGATTCCCCCTCTGATGATATACGCTTGAGCCCTATAGGGAATATGCATAGATTAAGAACCAATCTCATATATGAGGCCAACACAAATGAACCAGAATAGACCCTTCCTTATACCTGAGCAAGAGCTTGAGCTATCCGAAATAAGGAGTTCCGGATGAAGCTGTTCAAAAGAATAACTGAACACAGGGGAGAGAATGTTTGGAAGCTGCAGTGTTGACCAACAGACACGGTAATGCGTGGGAAGCAAAAACCACAGCACTCCGCTCTGCTTGGTATTATCACACAAAGTCTCATAAGGAATCACAGGCACGATAAATAAGAAAGCTCCACAATCATAGCAGGTTGTTGAACAGTAAAAGAGCGGCTAAATACTGTAAGAGCACAACCTCCTCAAGACATGAATTTATGCTTACACGGCAACACGCAGTTGCGACCACCACCGTGCTCCGCAAGCGTTACTGTAAACAATAGTTCCACACTTACAAGCGCTTGTACTGGATACACGGAGCAGCTGCTGCCACCGTGCACCTCCTACCCAAGGTAGTAAGAACCAAAGTGGAAATGCCAGAAAAGACGGCAGCGCGTGGCGCCTTCTACCACAACGCTCCGCTCTTCAGTTCAAACACTTATCACACTAGTAAAACAAAGGTGCGGTCAGATTGCCCAACGGCAGCGTGTAGCGGAAAACCACTGCGCTCCGCTGAAGTATTTATACCAGAGTACAAGGTGCCGCAGTTCCTTCACTGCGCTCCGCTAAAGTCTTTAAATCAGAGTACAAGGCGCCGCAGTTCCTTCACTGCGCGCTACGGGACACGGCAACGCGTGGGAGCCCCCACAGCGCTCCGCTCAATGGCGGTCTTGGAAAGGCGGGGAACCGCTCCTACCTGAATGCGGAACCCTTCGCCTCGGCAGCTTCCTTCTCGGTGAAGAGGGACACCCGAGACGAACCTCCTTCCTCCTCTCTGAATCAGGATACAGAATAACACGCAACAGGAAGCGTGTCACAAGGACTAAAGTAGCCTCCGCCGAGACTTCTGGGTAATGTAGTTTATTCTATGCCCGATTTCCAATTACTGTTATATCTTCCTCTTGGCACAGTAATGCAGGCGCGTAGACGGGCCCTGACAGGTTCTTCCTAAGAAAGGTAAACCCAGCACAGCCTGTATTTCCTACAGGTCTATCTCACTGCTGAACTTGGAGGACATGGTCCTGGCGAAGGCTCTGGTCAGCAGAATGGTGAAGGTAATAACTAAAGTGATTCATCTGGATCAATCCGGATTCTTGCCCCACAGGGGCACCATACTAAATCTGAGGTGCCTATATGGAGTGCTGCACATGACAGCGGCTCACCAGGTCGAGGACGCTGCTCCCTGGATGCACAAATGGCCTTTGATAGAATAGAGGGGCCTTATTTATTTGCAGTTTGTCCAGACTTGGATTTGGTCCCAAATTTTGTACGTGGCTTACACTCTTATATTGGGATCCACTGGTGAGGGTGCAGATTAAAGGTGCACTCTCCCTTCCTTTTGCCATTCACAGAGGTACGCGGAAGGGCTGCCCCTTATCGCCAATGATTTTCACTCTGGCATTAGCACTTGTGACGGCGTGGATCCGGCAGGACCCTCTCTTGTGGGGTATCCGGAGGAAGGAGGCATAGGTGGAACAGATCTCCTTATATGCTGACGACGTGGTATTATATACCACAGAGCCTCACCTCTCTGTGGCCAGAATCTTACATATTTCTCAGCTCTTTGAGAGTTATCAACTGTGATAAGTCCCTCAGATTTCCCTTGGCTGGAGGATGTCGGACTCAGCCAAGAACATGTGTGGCCCCAATAGTAACTCCGGTCTTTAAATATTTAGGTATCTTTGTAACCAGAAATGCAGAGGCCTTTATACTAAAAACCTTGTTGTACAGCTGGAGCATCTTAAGGGAGACATGACACACTAGTGGGAGCTCCTGGTTTCCGTGATGGGAACAGCAGTGCTCTTCAAGATGATGTCTCTCCTTCGTATGCTTTACTTCCTTCAAAATACCCCATTCAGGATACCACTTAAATTTTTCGATACAGTAAATAGTAAGCTGCGTAAAGTGATCTCCCACGGCAAGTTACAAAGATAGGTATTCGAGGGGGGCTTGGCTGTGCCTGACATCCGAGTCTATTACTGGGCTGCCCAGCTGGTGATAATCAATAACTGGTTATTTGGAGATATAGACAAACCTGTCTACCAAGTTGATCGGGAGGCCCTTGATGGTCAGGGCTACCCCTCAATCCTATATAATAAGAAGCAGACTAAGTCGCTGCCAGACCACACTATGATGTTGGCAGAGAATGATGCAAACAAATACTTGGGTTGGGATGGCAGGCTGACAGAAAAGACTTCATTGTGGGACTGTGAGCAACTCAGGGAAGTCGGAAACCTTAAAGGTTTCCTTAAGTGGGGACTTATCGGTGTCGACTGTCTCTGAGATATATGGAGCGGGGGCTTTACTGAAATTTGAGGACCTACAGAAGAAACCCGAAATGGGAGCAGGGGAATAGTTTAGATATTTGCAATTGAAGCATTTTTGCAGTGTCACATGTCAGAGGAGGAACCGTTGCCTAAGTCTTCCCCTCTGGAGGACCAACTACTGCTGGACCCTTTGTCAGCCAAGGGGATCTCACTGGTTTATAAGAAAATAATTAATAACTCCCCAAATATGCTACACTCCTTGCAGGAGGCTTGGGAGGGGGACGTGGGACTGATTGAGGATGGCGAATGGGCGGAGGCTTTGCAGGGCCTTAGGGAGGTGGCTATACATGCCCGCTTCCACCTCATACAGTTGCAAATACTGCACAGATCCTATTATTCCAGATCTCTTTTGCCATGTGGCAGAAGAGCATTGCATAGTCACCATTCATTCTTTCATTCGGTGAAACACTGCTGAAAATTGTGCTCTGGGCTAATGCCTGGTGATGGCATACACTAGAATATTACCAATTACATTGAGAACTTCTTCTACCCCTTCTGATGAACAAATATATGTTGTTTTAGGTGGACTCACAAAGGGGAGGGGTTCCCACTGATAGAGGCCAATGAGAGGGGTGTATGCTGTAATGGGCCGGAAGGTGGGGACCATCTTCAGGAGGTGGTTTGTCATCACCAGGTGAATGTCTGTGAGAGGAAATGCTACCGCCAGCCCACTACATCGGCTGAGAACAATCACTCAGAACAGGCGCTCTGTCCACCTGGTGAGATGTACGAATTTTGGGAGCGCAACGCTTCATGCAAAATACTCCTGCCTCTGGATCTCGCTTCATTTACTCCTTTCCGTTGGAGTCAATATTCTGAGATTTCTAAATTCACATGATACGACAAGACTTAGGTCTTCAGCACTGTTGGGCAACTCACAATAGCATTTGCAGCATTGCAACTCACTGATGATCAAATCCCAGATACCTAAGCAACTATCCCCTTTAGAATATGTTATAAATCAGATTTCAGGAAGTAGAAATGGAGGCTAAAAAACAATAAATAGAATAGAAGTAGAACAAGTTTAGTTGAATAGTCAATACTCCTGTGTGTTAAGTGTCAACAGAAATCAAACTGCAGTCAGAAAACAAAGACAGCGGAAACAAACTAAAGTTGACTGTACTGGAAAGAGAAGGGAGCAAAGGCAGAGAGAGGTGTGGCAGGAAATAGAGAGCCCTGATAAAGTGAAAGATTTGGAGGCCTGCAAGGTCCGGTCAGTAGCTGCTGAGCTTATGTGTGGTGGGAAATAGGCCTCGCTGGAGGCAAGGTCAACAGGACAAAACTGTTGCTTTAAATAAACTGCATTGAACTGAACCAGTACAACACAAACTGCAGTATCTGCTCTGCACTGGTAAACAAACGTTTCTCGAAGTGCAAACGGGCACCTTCCCTTTGCATATGACGCTGCAAAACTGCTCTCGCCTGGTATGATATCAAAATAAGGGATAGATGTGATATGAACCCGGTAAAATAATAATTCTATAAAAAAGTAACATGCATGTATTAGAACTGGCATACCCCTCTGACCTCACACCTCCACAAGACACAAACAAACCCACAAACCGAGCAAAAGGAAATATGTCTGATTTATGTGCTAATACATGCAAACACAGTCATGCACAGATGCGTACAGGCTGGGTGTGACCCTCTAGAATCTGGTGCATTCTGTGCCACCCCTGCCTGCACCTTACTTGTTATTCCCCAAGGAGTTGATGCTAGATGGAACCAATCAGCACCGTCTGCTTGGGTGAAGGGAATAAAAACAATTCAGCACCGTAGGCTTTGGGAATCACCTCACATTTGTAAATGTAAATGTACTTATATAGTGCCAATCACCGACCCGGTATCTAAGCACTTGCTTAGGGAACCCGTCCTGGTATTCCCCTGTGAGATATCCCCGGCAGGGTATCCGCAAGGTGAAAGCCAGGCATCCCGCCGCGAGGGGCCGTTGTGGAGATTAAGCAAGCTATTGCCCAGAGTCTCAGAGTGTGAACCCGTGAATCGAGTAGGCACCAGAGCGAGAATTGTCGAGTCCGTGGACATTTTAGGACTCAAGACCCCGCCGAGCCGGGATTTGAACCCTGGTCCCGGGCTGACCTCTGCTTCCAGGTCTGCCTCCTCTAACCAGTGAGCCACACTTCTCCATAGCACTGCAAGTTGCCAAATAGCCCTTTGTCCATCATCTGCATAAACCAGGAAAGCATTTAAGAGCACAAATTGCATGTATGTGCAAAATAAAATTAAGATGCAAAAAATAGATATAGCTATAACATCACTTTTATATACTATATTGCACTTAGATTAAAAAATCGCTTCAAAGGCATAATATTGATGATGCAAATATTGTGATGCTCAAATATTGTGTCGAAATATCGTGGTTCTAAATGTATGTAGTTTAAATGCTTACAATATAAACTACAAAAATATTGTCTACCTCGGCTTGGATGGCACTGTGCTAATACTTGCTTTACAAGCATTGGCAATGCCAATAGGCTTTAAAGGCATTTTGTATGGTAATGTGAAGCATTACATATATATAGCACGGGAATAGATATGTAGTTGTGTGGGAGCAAAGAACTGTAGAATAATAGTGGTGCAGGCTAAAAGGTCAGGTGACAGTTGCACTGTCACCAAGACTTAAAACTCCATTTAGGTTAATGACTACCCTCCTCCCATTTGTACTGCTGCCAGAGAAAAAACCCATTAAATTATCTTGTTTTCTAAGACACTTTACTAGCTTTCCAATGTCATTTGTGCCCAAAGTAGGCCAAGTTCAGGCTGCTGGATAAAAATGCAAAAGATCACAGCTGGGTGGAGGGCAAGCCCATTTTTGTAGAAGCACACAACGTCTGACCAATCAAAACATGTACTCCTGTCTCCCAACATGTGGGCGGAGCCAACCCTCCTCTATAGTAATGCTCACATAATTGTCTGGTGACAGCAGTCCTGTCAAACCAGACCACAGAAAGTCCGCTAGAAAACATTCATTTGAGGTGCTTGTTAGACATTGTTTTTTATTTATTTAGGTTTCTTGCAGTAAAAAATCGATACATCCTCAGAATACATCATCACCAGAGCTTAATTCCTTCGAGGTTAGAATAAAATACTTGCAGTGTTCTTCTTAAATCATAAAGTGCAAAGCATAAATAAAACAACATCGAACATACATCGTAAACTGCAAAGCGTAAATCCCACTGTGTAGACGTTGTTTCCCCCTGCGTCTGGATGCCTGGTCTCTTTTAATGGTGGCACAGAGTTCTTTTATTGCGCCTGTCCCTGATGCTGGCCGCACAGGCCTTATGTCCATCATCTATTTTGACATTCAGTTCCCTGATGCCCTTCTTCATGTCAGTCAGGTTAAGGTTCACAAACACCAGCTGCCTGTGTATTGACTTCATTGCTCTTGTTTGCAGGCGCTGTACCTTCACCATGGTGCCTTCCAGTCCGGAAAACACCGTAGGATCCTCTACAGCAGCTGCGCCGGTGATTGCCCTGGACCTGCGTCTCCTGCATGTTTCTTCCCTACGGTGCACAGGGGGATGATCATGGACCTGTTGTGCATGCTGTTCCTAGTCTGGCGGGGTCTCATCCCCTATGGACTCTAGTTCTCCCTCTAACAGTAGGAGTGGAGGCAGAATCTGGCGGGGTCTCCGTGGGACAGGTGTTAGCAGTGTCGTCTGCTCTGTGTCGTCTTGCCCTGCCTGGTCCTCCCTGTTTGCTGCCTCCTCAACTTCATTATTGTCATCCTGTGTTTCAGGTGGTTCAACTGTAAATGAAAAGGCACTTTTAATTTTGTGTTCTGCTTCACATTGTTCACTGAATAAAGTTTTCTGAATGTAGGTTAGCTAAGTACTGTCTAGCTTTTTTCCCTTTACTAATTTACTTCAACTGATTATACATTGATGTGTCTCATTAACCCACTGTATCATGTGTGTGACTACATCTCCCATGATGCATTGCTGGGTGTGCTGGAAAATGTGAAATGGAGTTGCATTGTTACTTTATAGATGGTGCATCCTGAGTGTCTAAATGAGTTGGTAATGAGTCAGGGCAGATTTGGCATGCATCTTACCTTGTCTGGTGTTGGGAGTTTTGGAGCTGTTGATGTCAGCCACATCACTGATACTCTCAGGCTGCAGGGTGGACTCCACCAACTCCTCAAGGGGCGTGGATTCAGTCTCAGTGGATGTACCCACTCAGTCTTTTTTGCCTCCGCAAGCTTGGATGCCACCTTGTCCTTGGACCTGGAGGAAATGTCCTACCAGCGTTTGCGTAGGTCAGCAATGGAGCACTGGGTTACACCAATGGCATTCACCTTTGCCCGTATGTCCAGCCATATTTTTCATTTCTGAGATTCTGGGACATGAAGGGATTTCTTTCCAAACAGCAACTCATGGCTATGGACCATCTCTTCAATGAGCACCTCCTGCTCACTCTCACTGAACTTGTACTTCCTTTCCTCCCAGCCTCCTCCTTATCCTTCTCCTGGGGATCCATTTGGTTTTGGTGGTGTTACAGTCCAAAGTGGTTTGCTTCTCTTCCCAGCCTCTCACACAGCCTCAGGCAATCGGGAAAAGTATGGGCAATCACACTTCCTGGGTGTGATGTCATCAAGCTGCACCGGAATTGTAGCTCTGCTAAATTGGCAATTTCTTATTTGCGAGTTTACAAATAAGGAATCACTATTATGGAGTTCGCAAAAGTATTCTGCGAAAGTTATAGAATCTCTAAATTATTGTGATTTTTTATTTACATCGCGGTTTGCGATTCTCAAATTGCGATTCGCAAAAAATAGCAATATGAGAATCACAAAATGCTTTTTTCTTACATATGCCCCATAGTGTTTTTGAAACCACATACATGTTGAAATTGAACACTCATAGAAATTACTGCATCTACAGAAACCATACTTCTATAGAAAATATGCGTCCACTTGGACCAGACACCTTTAAGAATTGTGCACCAGTAGAAAACATGTACTTACTTATGGAAAATATGCTCATATGTAAGTTCTGCACTTATTTGAACTAACACCTTTAGACACAATACACCGCCAATCCTTAAGCCCTCATAGGAAACTTACAACCATAGAAAAACTCCTCATATAGAAGCTCTCCACCCATGGAGATCCTACCCATTGAGGGAGGGGGCACTCACCGAAGAAAGAGGGTCACCCGTTCACTGATAAAGAATGGGTCCAAGTCCTCAAGAGCCCGACACGCATCCCCAGGAACATGTGCTTCCGGCAGATACAGTTGTGTATGATACATAAGGCATATCTCACCCCTGCGAAAATTAACCAATACTTTAATCGTGGAGATGCTAATTGCCCAAGATGAGAGGAACTGGGGGCTGACTTCACATGTTCTGGAGCTGCCATAGAGGGGGCACATATTGGAGGAAGGTTGCTGCATTGTTACACACTTGCACTAGTCAGATGTTGCCGTTCGAATGGCCTGCATATCTGTTAAATAAGTTCCGCAGGACACTCACCACGAAAGTCACATCCAGATTTCTAGATCTGGGATTGATAGTGGGCAAGAGGCTGATTAGTAAAAAGTGGAAAGCATCTGACCCCCTCATATACGCGCTTGGCGTAATTCTATGCTCGCATGGGTCAAAGTGGAAAGTTTTGCAATTAGACGTGAGGAAACCCTGGAGCTACGTAAGATCCCTATCGCCACGTACTGGGATGCCATATACACTGAGCTACAACATAATACAGACACACCGCCTGTAGATCTATCCGACGCCCAAGCTGCAGACCACTAGTGCATGTACCGATTGACGCAGCGTATACACCACGCCATTCTCTTTATGGCAAGCATATACTGGTTGACACAACACACGTATACACATCTTGGAAACTGGGAGGCAGGTGGTAACTGTGCATTGTATGGATCACATGTAAAGCTGTCTATGCAACTTTGGGGGGTTACGGGTTATATGTTTTATACGTTTTGTTGCACACGTTTTTTGCATAATTACCTGTGAACCTCTAACTGACACCTAACTGTGCACCAGCGCCGGTGCAACCAAGGACTCTGCATGGTCACACATGCGCACGCATGCGGAGGCAAGCATGCACTAATATCCATGCTTCAATGGACACTTAAAAATGCGAGATATGGATGGACTATCATGCCCTTATGTCCCCTCTCCTTTCTCTATCCCTTACCTAAGTATTGGAAATGTATTGGTGGTGGGCACCATTGACTTTATCCTCCCAGGTTTCTTATGTTGCTTTGTGACATGTATTGACATTATGTATATTATATAAGCACCTACATACAGCGCGATCTGTAACAACTGAAACGCCCTAGAGTGCATATATATGTAATTGTCATGACGTACTTATATGAAAACTCAATAAAAACAGATTCACAAAAAAAAAGAAAGAAAGAGAGGCTAGGCGGACAGAGGTTATGTTGCTTCAGAAGGTGTGCTACCATAGTAATAAGGTTTCTCTATCGCCCTACAAAACTATAAGATTCTGAATCTCAGCTACCTCTATGTTGTTAAGGTAAGAGCATCTATGTAAGCACAGATTTACTATTAACCCCACATCTACATCTGCATACCTCATCTCATCAAGGTACACAGATGTGGCATTAAAACTAGTAGAATACTGAATCCAGATTACTAACTACCACTAACGTGCTTGTAAGTGTATGTATACAGTTCTAGTGTCCCTTGTCTCTTTATGTTATTTGCAGTTTTAAATAACACAAACTCGAAACGTTTGATCATCCAGGAGGCCATACAACAGCAGAAAGAAAGTCTCATCGACATGAAAAGTTCAACTCAAAAACAATTCTTTATTCTCAATCCAGTATGTTCTTTGTTTTATATTATCACAAAAGAAGATTCCCAACACCACGTCAATAATACAGCCACAGCCAACGTGTTTCTGGGACAACCCCGTTTCTCAAGGCTGAAAATTTGAAACAAAAAGCCACCTTTTACAAATTTCTAATGCATAATAAATATTCTGACCTTAAGCAATAATTTTACCAAGTTATTTGTGCTTGTCTGTCCGTTTCTTCAATCCTATATTCACCGCATTGTCATTTCCAAAAAAGGATTGGTGGGGGTCCTAGAACCAAAAATCTTCTTGTGACCATAGATCAGAGCAGACGATTCAACACATCACACTTTTTTTGCAGATTTTATCTTGCGCCCAGGAAGCAACATCTCAAACCCCTTTCTCTGAAAGAAAGTATTACCAGTTACCATGAGGCCTATCAGTTCATGTATGATATAAAAGAAGTCTCAGTTTGTTACCAGATAGCCATGTGTTTTTCAAAGGTCCTTCGTTTAAAGGAAGCTTTAACTGATATTTACAATGAAATGATACAAGAATGTACTGTAACATCTCATCAATTGACATAGTACAAAAAGAATTGCAATTAATTTTGTACAGTGTTTTTATAAATGAGAAACTTGGTTCTCTTATAGGATAGACCTTTTGTGTTTTTTAACATAAATTATATCTGTATATGTTATGTTTCATTTTAAACTCTGAAAGTTTCGATGAAATGCTTTTATGGTTTATTTTGATAGAAACTGAATAAAGTTTAAAATCTTGATTTTACATGAACTCTAATTACGCTACACAACATTACCTTTTTTTAGGCACTGGTGAGATTAAGTGATCTGCCCCGAATCACAGCATGTTGAGCACACGCCGGGACTCAAATGGTTCCCCAGTTTCGAAGTCAGGAGCTCTGGCCATAATGCCACATCCTGTCTTCGACACCGTCACCACCTCGTGTGCCTCCTCTCTTTCATGGTAAACACCCCTGCCCCGACTACCCTAGGAAGCCCATCGCGCTCTTCTAATTACCCCCCACCCCTGAGTCTCCTGTGAACCCGCCGAACAATTCACCCCTACTGCCCTGTGCACATTTAGTGACTGTCCGACGTCAGAGACAGCAGCTTTTTCAAATGTAGACATGCACTCTCTTGCATCAGAGACCCTCCTGTTCCGGAGCGCTGTGCTGCTGGATACTCTGCAGGTCACAGAAAGTGACGCCGCCAGACTGATTTTTAAAAAGCCGAGGAATACTCATGCATCCCCCCTCTTGCGTGAACTACACTGGCTGCCAGTTAAGCAGAGGCTAATGTTTAAGGGGCTATGTATTGTCCACAAAGCCCTTTATGGCAGGGCACCTACCTACCTGAAATCACGCCTGACTCTCTATAAACCGGGGAGGGTGCTTAGATTCGCAGAAGCCACCTTTCTTGTTCAGCCACGCTGTAGACTGACTACAGTGGGGGGGCGTGCTTTTTCATAAACACTTCCAGCTATGTGGAATAAATTGCCGCTGGAAATTCGGAATGAGACTAATCTAATGCCTTTCCGAAGGAAATTAAAAACTGTGCTCTTCCAGCAAGCGTGGGGTGGCCTTTAATCGGCAACCAGCTGTATCCTTATGTATTGCCTAGCGGACCCTGACAAAGCGCTTAGAGACCTCTGGGTTATAGTGCGCTATATAAATCAAATAAATAAATAAATAAATAAACTTGGCGGAGTCTCTTGCAGTGACAGACCAAAGACTGATCAATATTTTTGTGACAAGCACATGTCCTGCCTACTACAAAAATACAGCACATTTCGGGGTCGCAAATTTGACTTTTTTTCAACTAAATTTACCATTTCGGGCCGCAAAATCCTGGGGGGGGGTCTCACTGATTTTCTAGAATAACTTCCTCGATGATGGTTAAATCAGCATTTAGATTTTTCAGTTTTATGACCAGTGTTTACACACAAATTGAAAACAATTCTGTGAGCTGCTGCGTCGAGCATTGATGGGATGGGCTAGTCTCAAATCACATTTAGACCAAGTATGTTACTGTAGTTCAAGAATACTTTTGGGTTCCTCCTATGAGTGAAAGGCACAGAAGGGCAAAGTGGGGATCAGCAGGTAACATTACAGTCAGATCTTATCCCATGTCATGAGTTCTGCATATGAAGGCTGTTGAAAGATTATCGCTCACACTCTAGTTACACTCAGATGGCACAGCTCAGAAACAATTCCCTTGAGCTCTTTGCGTTCTCTCTTGCTGAGGGAGATGCAGGTTGAGTCCAATGCTTACTTGGCACTGGCTTTGTATGTGGGAGTATGGAGTCGCCTGGTCACATTCTCCAGGTTCGAAGGCCTTGCTAGTTCAGGTATTCGTTGGAAACCCTGAAGGTAGATCATCATGAGAGCTTGAGACAAGACTCTATTCCAAACAGTTTTCAGACCCTCCCAGAATATTGCGGGATGGATTAGCAAATTTAGCGGCACAAATATGGAAATTTAACGGCATTTTTGCAGCACTTTATTTTACTCATAAATATTCCTTTTCAGCCTGAAATCAATGGAAACTGTTTTAGCGGAGCATTCCACTTTGAAATAGGCATGTTTAAAGTGTCTGCAGCTCTACAGAAGCCACCGCCAGTCCTAAACTATTGGGAGGGAGTTGTATTTCTCCCCAGGATGTTCCAGCTCCCATGTATACACCCTTCTCCACGCAAGTAGAAGAGGTACTGTATGAGCATCAGAAGTGCACACTTCCTGCACACACAAGAATTAGTACCACATAGACATCAGCAGTTCAAGCTTCCCTTCGACAAACACATGCACGCACAAACACAAAGGGGCCCATTAGGATGTCGGGCGGTGGCACCACTACGGTGCTGGCGGTGCGGAAAAATGCATGTCTCCGCCTGCGAATGGTGGTACTCACGTCCGCCACATTAGTATGGCCAAACATAGACCATTTCCCATCCGCCGCGGTGCGACGCGCATCGCGGCCAGTGCTTAATTTGTGCTGGTGCTTTATTGTCAGGGCCGGGGCTATAAATTCATTTCAGGAGACAGTGGTGGTAAACATAATTTGACAGCTTTACTTTTACCACATAGTATGTATGTATAGGCATTTATATAGCGCACTACTTACCCGGAGGGTCCCAAGGCGCTTCGACCGCTGCGAAACCCTTCCTGGCTTCCCTGAGAGATGGTCCCTTAATGGGTATCTCCAGGGTGAGACCAGGCATCCCCGGCGGTCTGGTGGGGCCGTTAGTGAAGATGAGGCAAGCTGATGGCCAGAGTTGCCGAGTGTGATCGCTGATCAGAGTGGGCACCGAGGCGAGAGAATTATCGAGTCCGCTGACCCTGGTCCAGAAACCTGCCGCGCCGGGAATCGAACCCTGGTCCCGGGCCGTCCTCTGCTTTCGGGTCTGCCGCCTCTAACCAGTGAGCCTCACTACTTCATTCATAGTGTGTGATGCTCAGCCTCTCACTCTGGCCCATTTGTCAACGCATTTTCTCCTGACTGGCAACTAAATTTCACCTTTTAAGCTTTCACTAATAAAAAAAGCAAACGGGCTCTCTAAGAGCCGCCTTTATTTCTGCGCTTAACAGGGCTTGCCCTTCCCCCCTCCCTCAGATCACGTTAGAGAGCCCCTTGAGGAGCGGAAGAAGGCTGGACTCTTCATGTCCGGTACCTGTCACATAAGCCTTCAGCAGCTCCCTATTGGTTACTGAAGGTCTAGGGAGTTGCTCAGCAGAATGTTTCAGGCAATAATGTTTCTTTTTTTTCGAACACGTTTTCCCTTCACTGGATTTCCTATAGCCAAAATTAATTCATTCTTTCACACACCAAGCTGCAACTCCAGGCCGAGGTGAGTCGTGGGGGTTTTCATTCCCCCCATACGGTGAATTGGAATCTTCCACTTACCAAGTTGCTTTAAACCTGTCACTTACCAGGTTGCTTAAAACTAGCCTTTATCTGCGACCTGCATAACTGCAGAGTGCTTGAGACTGCTACATGGCAGTTGCTGCTTGTTTGATTTTGAAGAAACCGCATCAGTTGAGTTTAACTATTTTCTCTTCACGCTGGATTTTCACCAAGGAGCCTGTCTGTAACTGAGTGTACGTGCAGGGGACAGCACGTCCGCTGTCTGTGTATTACCTCGAGTCAGCAATGACATGCCCTAGGCCACCCCTAGAAAGGCCGCCCTCCCCCACACAGCCGATTGCAGAGCTCAATATAACCTTGTGTGGGGGGATATTACGAAATGGTGTTTTTGAGTTCAAGGAAAATAAAACAATTAAAATCCAGACAACGTGCACCCCTTTTTATCATTTACTTTATACAACTCGTAATAGCTGGAATAGTCACGAAAACAAAATGTTGTATTTTATTTTACTCATGGTACTTAAGGCGCTGCAGCATACCTCCCTCACCCCCAATACATGTAAGCTGATTTGGCACAAAGACGTTTCATCAATTTTAAAATGTGCTGTTTTCAATTCGATTTCAAAAAATTTAAAAACGACAAATACTAATATGTAGGCTTAGTGTGATTTTCCTTTGTTTTTCAGTTCCAAGGTTACGGGTTGAGTGTTACAAAATGTATTGATTCATTAAACATTTTAAGTTTTAAAATGACAGAACGCAAAACATGTTCTCAAATCCAGCAGAGTGTATTTGGCTGTTTCTAGTGTCCTGTGCATTTGTAATATTGTGTGTGGTGCATTTCGTACAGTTGTGTTTATTTGCCTTCAAATGTTGAGTTTGCAATACAAGAAAACAAAACAGGATGGTATTAACGTTCAAATGATTTTGGTCCATTGTCTCTTCCTCTATGCACCCTGTCAGACATAGACCTCTATATAGTCTTGTCAATTGTATTCTGTGCTGGTTGGGGATTGATAGCTACATCATTGTGTATTACCTTCATGTTAGGGAGCAAAAGGCACTGTTGTATGTTGGAAACATTATTTTAAGGGCTAAGCAGTGCCAATTGGGGTAAGGAATGTTCGGTTTATGCCGATTCATAATGCACTTGTGAGAGTAAATCTCATTCTGTCCCTCCGCCATCTCTCCTTCTACTCATCCCAAGCCTCATCTTACTACTATGATCTCCCTAATAACCCTTTCTAGATTCTTTCCTCCCTCAACCCATCCCAAACCTCATTTTACTACTATGACCTCCTAAATAGCACTTTCTAGATGATTCCCTCGTCTATCCCTCCATTACCCCATTCAATAAAACTAACAGGCTCACATGTCCATCACTCAAATTACCATGCATTTCCCCATATTAACCAACAGTTAATTCTTTCTGGGTTCCGGAGTAGCATGCTACTCACCGAAAAGTGCTTTGATGCCTCGTCAGGGGTGGAAGCACCTTATAAATACAATTACAATATTGAGCATACTACAGGACTGAATGATGTGCATAAATCAGTTACTGGTTGTGCATATGCCTGGGAGGGGCATATTGTGCCTCTAGCAGAGTCAAATATATTCTTTATGTGATAGATGCCCTCATAGTGGGCTTGTATCTCTGAGCTCTATAATGTCATATACCCTACTGTCTTTTAGTAATAGACTGGTCCGGGGCAGTTTAGGGTCAAGCCTGGGTAGACGCAAAATACAACAGTAGTAAATAGTGATATCAGAATTCGTTTGGAGTCAGGCCTTTAATGGTTAGAAAAAGTTCATTATCTTTGGTTCCAAAAGTCATGACATTCAGTCTCTTTTGAGGTTTTGCTTTGATTTTATTTCCAAGATATACTTTCCAAGGAGCTCAAAAACCAACCCATATCAAGTCAATCATCAAATTACCATGGTAGGAATTCAGATTGGGTATTACGTGTTGCGTTCAGCCATGCTAGTTGAGGGTGTGGATGGAGCCAATAGTTTAAGTGGGTGGTGCCAGGGAAAGTGGGTTTGGCCTCCTGAAACAAAATGAGCACCTGGACTTCATATTTTACAAATTAAGCACTGGCACTGCCATCAAAGTGCGCCCGCGGTGGCGGGAGCCAATGGAGACTCACCGCCGTGCGGAATGACATCCGCCCCGCTCCACAAATTCAGATGCCCCAAACAAGCAGACGCACCGCAGCGGAGACACCGCACAATCTGAGACTGTGGAAGCTCAACAACGAAGCACGAAACCAGAATCCCGGTCCACACCACCCGGTCACGACGGCCATGGACCCAGCTCTACACGTTTTTCTGGTGCTGTACCTGCGACATCATCAGCAACTCATGGACCGCCATGGACCCCGCCGCAGGGAGGCAATTACACAAACACAGCACACAACACATGGGCTGACACAGGGTCCAAATCCACATCAGACACCCTGCTGGGGACAGGAACACATCCACAAGGGCACTCACACACGACCCACCTGCCAACAAGTCACCCCTCTGCATCCAGGATACACATACACCACGATCTTGCAGCAATGTCCCGGCCACGTCACTGCGGCGGTGAACATCAGAGAATACATGCGCACAATGCAGAAGGCAGGGCCAGCCAAAGGCATGGGCAAGGCACAAAGACCACAGGGTCACGCCTCCTCCCACCACACATTAGCACACCCCATGAAGGCACATGCCATGTGCCCCTCCTGTGCACCCCCATGCACAACAACAAGCCAGGTCAAACTACACCCTGCACCACACAACAAACAACCAGGGAGACAGCCACTGCAGGAGTGGCTGCACAGGAACACACAACAGACAGCACAGTAGCACAGGGCCGGGGAAACACACACACCACAACACCACACTCAGGGAAACAAAAACAAGTACAAGCACCAAATGAACACATACCAGGAACACACATACAAATGGACACACAGCCTGCATAGTCACACATACATACCACAGACTGACACAGAGACACATACACATCCCAAATACCAACAGCAATGGAACACAACAAATAGGAAAGCCAAAGCAGGATGCACACACATTGAAGGCCATGGAGACACACAACAAGCATGTGCACATCACATGGAAGACAAGGAACACAGAACACCCCCTCAGACCATCAAAGCACACATGGCTGGTACAGTCAGTGAAGTCAAACCACAGGCACCACAGTGCAACAACACAGGGAGACAGCAAGGCAAACCATGTATAGGCACAAGGATGAAAGGAGGCTCTGAAGTCAAATTGTGAACAGCCACACATACATACAACCACTTCACAGGAGTACACCAGCAGCACAACACACAGGGCCCATTGACGCTCACCATGACTGACAAACACCAGGAGGAATGTACACACATACCCCCCTCACACCAGCAGCACACAACACTAGTGTTAAACACACTGAAGGCTGGCAATACTTGCCAGTCAATACACACACAAACAATCACACACCCTGGGGGTAGCCGCAAACACACACAGGGATGCCAGAACAAATGTCAGCATAAAAACAACAGACAAACACATAACCCAACAGAAACCCACACAGAACCACAACAAAAACAGACATGCCCTGTGCAGCAAAACTGTAGCAAGGCAATGGGAGCACAGACACAACAGGAGTGCACAACCTCATCACTCAGGAACAATGCACAGACAACATACCTCAACACACACAAGAAGTGCACCATTACAGAACAACAAAGCCACATCAAACAAACAACAGATGCAAAAAAAATCAGAGCAAACACTGCAGGACATCATGGGATGCACAACAGGAAATGACAAGGCAAAATACACACAGCGCTGCACGCACAACAAGCAGTGTGTGCACACCAAGCATACCCGTCACACGCAGACATGTCACAACATCAACCCACACAACACAAATCAGCACAGCACAACCACAACAGCACACCCAGGAAGTGAAGCAATACCACAGCCAACTAACATACATCCAACACAACAACAGATGCACACATCTGGGATACAAAGGTGGAATCAACTTGACCAGAGGACTGGGCAGCAAACACAGCTGAACAGCAGATGAGCAAGCATGACTTCCAAACAGCACAAGAACAACACAAATAAACAATTGGGGATATATCCTGGGTGGCACATTGCCCCTGGACTATGAACTGCATCAGTAAGCACAGCTACACAAATGAAGTGATGAGGAGGCACACACACATAGTAACCAAGGGGACAGCTGACATTTAAGTGAAGTGTACTGCACGTTGGTAGTGGGCATGGCAGAAGTGTACCATACACAAACGGAGGGAGTTCAGACCCACAATGGGTAGGCATCTGAAGCACACATAGGGGATTGCATGATACCACACACAACATACCATACTGGAGGCAAAAAGGCACCATGTGACAGCAATGCATGAGAAAACACAACAACAATGGCAGTGTGGAGCAGCAGTACTGCACAATCCACACAAACAGTATCAAGACACATGGATGATCAACAAAACACAACACTGATGTGCCAGTCACACACTCTGCATACTCACAAGTGACAAAAACAACAAGTAGGAGTCAGACAGAACTGCATGGACACACCAACACACTGCACAGTGCACACATACAACTCACACCTGTGCATACAACCACATCCACAGGGCTAAACAATCCAAACAACAGGCACCCAACTCCTGGGTGACACATGTGTGTAATTGACAATGCAGGGGCACACACACACAGCACTCCAGCCAAAGTCACACTCTTCACACTGCACACTTCTTGACTACTCATTTCATTTCATTTCATTTCATGAAGCTTTATTCGGTTCATAACAATTGATGACCATAAAAGCACATAGCAAAATGCAACAAGGTAAAATGCATAAGTAGCAGTAATGTTTAAAAAATCATACTTTTCCTAAAAGCCATAGATTTACAGATAAAACTTGCAGCATAAAAACATATAAAAGGGCAGTCCATATTGTATAATATACACATTGCATCCTCCACAGTACGAATACCATACCTAATAAATATTGGTTTCAAGTATGCATTCCTTACATGTTGAAACAACGAACAGATCAGCATAAAATGCATGGTGCTTTGTTTAGAATGCCCATCGCAGGGACAAGGGCCAACCGGGTGCTTTTCTACTCAAGAGCACACATCTAAGGTAGGCCATGGGACCAGGATGACTTGCCATCACAAGATGACCAGTCACATACACTGCTGTGTACACATAAAGGAATAACACATATTCATGAGGACACTGGTCAGCCTGCCTGCAAACTTGCGGAGATAATCACACTCTGTGCTGACAGTGCCCCCCAACCTGACATGTGAAGAATATAGCCAACATTTACAAACCAGGAAAATGACAACTGAATCACAGGTAAAATTGACATCATAGACACCACAAGTATCAGGGTCATGAAGAACTCAAGCCCCTGTCATCTCTGTAAAAAAAGAGTAGATGAGCCAAGACATAGGCAATGTCGAAGTGGCACACAGAGCATGAGGCACAGTCAACCATATACACACACTAAAATAACTTTATTCAGTAAGAACACTTACAAAACAGACAACGGGAATAACTTTTTTTATTCACATATTGCACAGATAGGCACCAACAGTAGAGAAGAGCAAGGCACAAAATGCAGAGCATGTCCATGAGAAGTTGCACAGGCAAAGCCTAAACAGGAAGGCCAGTGTCCGGGGAAAAATGCAGAGCATGTCCATGAGAATCTGCACAGGCAAGGCCAAAACAGGAAGGCCAGTGTCCATGGCAAAGTGCAGAGCGAGTACAGGAGAGGCTGCACAGGCAAGGGTAAAAAAGGAAGGCCGGAGGCCAATCCAGGGAGCAGAACGAGTAAATGAGGATCTGCACAGGGAATAGTCCAACAAAGCAAAGAATAACAAGGCCAGTGTCCATGGCAAAGTGCAGAGCGACTACATGAGAGGCTGCACAGGCAAGGGCAAAACATGAATGCAAGTGTCCAGGGCAAAGTGCAGAGCGAGTACATGAGAAGCTGCACAGGCAAGGGCAAAACAGGAAGGCCAGTGTCCAGGGCAAAGTGCAGAGCAAGTACATGAGAAGCTGCACAGGCAAGGGCAAAAGAGGAAGGTCAGTGTCCAGGGCAAAGTGCAGAGCATGTCCATGAGAATCTGCACAGGCAAGGCCAAAACAGGAAGGCCAGTTTCCAGGGCAAAGTGCAGAGTGAGTACATGAGAGGCTGCACAGGCAAGGTCAAAACTGGAATGCCAGTGGCCAGTCCAGGGTGCAGAGCGAATACATGAGAGGCTGCACAGGAAAGGTGTGTGACTGTACCTTTACATGATCAGCAACCCCTTCAGAGGGTAACAATGTGTAGTACAGGCCCACCTGCGTGAGAGACATGTGTATAAGGGGGACTACCACTCAGACTTGGCTGTCAGGTGGACTGGGAGATGGCTGTGTGTCGGGGACAGTAGGAGCACTTGACCGGGGAGAAAACTGCCCAGCTGGTGACCGCTCAGCTCTCCTTAGGGCTTGGTCGCTCCACCCTCTGCTGCCGCTCCTGCCTGCCTTGCCTTGCTGCCTCCTGCCTGCAGTTTCCCTCAAGCGCCGCCCGCAGCTCCTGGGATCCCCGCTGCCCGCAGACCCTTGGATTTCCCGCCGCTGCCTACCTGCGGCCCCGCCCACCTGCGACTCCAATCGCCGCCCGGCTCCCGCCACCCAGCTGCTCCTCCCTCCCGGCTCCTTACTTAAGGGGACCTCAGCTTGTGACCGCTCAGCTGTCCTTAGGGCTTGGTCGCTCCACCCTCTGCTGCCGCTCCTGCCTGCCTTGACTTGCTGCCTCCTGCCTGCAGTTTCCCTCGAGCGCCGCCCACAGCTCCTGGGATCCCCGCTGCCCGCAGACCCTTGGATTTCCCGCCGCTGCCTACCTGCGGCCCCGCCCCCTGCGGCTCAATTCACCGCCCCGCTCCCGCCACCCAGCTGCTCCTCCCTCCTGGCTCCTTACTTATGACGCCCCTTGAGCGACCGCGCAGAAGACGCGCGCAGCGGGAGCAATGATTGAGCGCCGAAGGTGCGCCAAAGGTAAGCCCGTCTGCGCCCGTCCGCGCCTGGACCACGCCCAGTGCCAGGACCCCTGGCCCCCGCCGATGCAAGACTACCCGACTGACCTACGACGCCGCCACCCTCCACGCTCTCAATGATGGACGGAACCCTGCCTGTTACCGAGCCACCCCGAGACGCACCCACGGACCCTTCGCCTGCCAAGGCTGCCATTTCTCCTGCTGCCGGACCTGCATGGCCCCCGCCAAGCCCAGCACCAGCAGCAACCACCTGAAGTGCATCCTGCTCAACACCCGCTCCATCCACAGGCACGCCGTGGAACTCTGGGACCTGCTCGACACGACAACACCGGACGTCGCCTTCCTCACCGAAACCTGGATGAAGGCCTCCTCAGCGCCCGACATCGCCATAGCCATCCTGGATGGATACAAGATCACCCGGAAGGACCGTGTCAACCAGACGGGAGGAGGCATCGCCATCGTACACAAGAACACCATTCGCATCTCAACTAACTCCGACGAAACCTTCACCGCTGCCGAACACCTGCACTTCCAGATATACACTGACCCCAAGACCACCCTCCGCGGCACCCTCATCTACAGACCACCGGGACCACGCACACAACTCAGCAAAGACATCGCAGACTTCATCAGCCCGCACGCCCTTCCCTCCGCCGACTGCATCCTCCTAGGAGACCTCAACTTTCACCTGGAGAACAGCAACGACAGAAACACCACCGCCCTGCTGGACAACCTCGCCAACCTCGGACTCAAGCAACTGGTGAACACCCCCACCCACTACGCCGGCCACACGCTTGACCCAGTCTTCTCATCCAGCAAGCACATCTCCTTCAGCCACGCCACCGGACTCCACTGGACCGACCACAGTTGCATCCACTTCAGCTTCAAAAAAACTACGACCCACCACCACCCTCAACAGGTCCCCCGCCGATGCTGGAGCAAGATCACCGCTGAGCAGCTCACCGCCTCCTTCAGCCAGAACACTCCCACCAGCACAACGGACCCCAACGAAGAAGCCAGCAACCTCACCAAGTGGCTGACCGCCTGCGCCGATGACCTCGCACCACTAAAGAACCCTCCCAGCACACACGGCAGCAAGAAAACCCCCTGGTTCACCGACGAACTCAAGGAATCCAAGAAGAACTGCCGCACCCTCGAGAAAGCCTGGCGGCTCGACCACACCACAGACAACAGGACCGCCCTCGAGCACGCCATCCGCAAACACCATCAGCTGATCCACGCCACCAAGAAGACGGCACTCAAAGAACAACTGGGCAACAACACCCAAGACAGCAAGGAACTCTTCAGCATCGTCAAAGAGTTCTCCAACCCCAGCGCCGGAAACAACAACATCACTCCCTCGCAAGACCTCTGCAACTCACTTGCCTCGTTCTTCCACTGCAAGATCGCCGACATACACAACAGCTTCGACGCACAGACCACGCACCCTACCACCGAACCAACGCCCGCCACCACCACCCTCTGCAACTGGACCTCGATCAGCACCGAAGACACCACCCGCACGATGAACTCCATCCACTCCGGATCACCAACCGACCCGTGCCCACACCACGTCTTCAACAAAGCCGACGCCACCATCGCACCCCATCTCCGAGACACCATCAACTCCTCCTTCCACACCGCCACCTTCCCAGAGAGCTGGAAGCACGCCGAGCTGACCGCCCTCCTGGAGAAACCAACGGCGGACCCCACCGACCTCAAGAACTACCGTCCCATCTCGCTCCTTCCTTTTCTGGCCAAAGTCATCGAGAAGACCGTCAACAAACAGGTGGCCGCCTTCCTCGAGACAAACGGATCCCTCAACCCCTCGCAGTCCGGGTTTCGGGCCAACCACAGCACCGAGACCGCCCTGATCGCAGCCACCGACGACATCAGAACCCTGATCGACAACGGGAAAACAGCGGCCCTCATCCTCCTGGACCTCTCTGCGGCATTCAACACCGTCTGCCACCGAACTCTAGTGAAGCGCCTCAGCAACATCGGAATTCGAGAAAAAGCGCTGGAGTGGATCATCTCGTTCCTCACCGGAAGAACCCAGAGAGTCCGCCTCCCTCCGTTCAGATCCGAGGCCTCCGAAGTCATCTGCGGCGTACCACAAGGATCGTCACTCAGCCCAACCCTCTTCAACGTCTACATGAGCCCCCTCGCAGCCATCGCACGCCAGCACAACCTCAACATCATCTCCTATGCCGAAGACACCCAGCTCATCCTCTTCCTCACCAGCGACCCCACCACCGCCAGAGCCAACCTACACGAAGGGATGAAAGACGTCGCCGACTGGATGAGGATCAGCCGCCTTATACTGAACTCGGACAAGACGGAAGTCCTCATCCTGGGATCATCACCCTCCGCCTGGGACGACTCCTGGTGGCCCCGGCCCTGGGCACCGCTCCCAAACCGACGGACCACGCACGCAACCTGGGCTTCATCCTGGACTCCTCCCTGTCAATGACCAGACAAGTCAACGCCGTCTCATCCTCGTGCTTCAACACCCTGCGCATGCTCCGCAAGATCTTCAGATGGATCCCCACGGAAACCAGGAAGACCGTCACCCAGGCACTCGTCACCAGCCGACTGGACTACGGGAACACCCTCTACGCCGGAACCACAGCGAAACTTCAAAAAAGACTCCAACGCATCCAGAACGCCTCCGCTCGACTCATCCACATCCCCCGACACAGCCACATCACCGGAAACCTGAGAGACCTGCACTGGCTCCCCGTCAGCAAGAGAAACACGTTCAGACTCCTCACCCACGCACACAAGGCTCTCCACGACCTGGGCCCCAGGTACCTCAACGACCGCATGACCGTCTACACGCCCACCCGCCAGCTACGATCGACCGGCCACGCACTCACCACCGTACCACGCATCCGCAGAGCCACCGCCGGAGGAAGATCCTTCTCCTACCTGGCAGCCAAGACGTGGAACTCCCTCCCCACCCACCTTCGGCGAACCCAAGACCATCTCGCCTTCAGGAAGCAGCTCAAGACCTGGCTGTTCGAGCAGTAACTTTCCCCTCCCCCAGCGCCTTGAGACCCTCCCGGGTGAGTAGTGCGCTATACAAATGACGTGATTGATTGATTGATTGAGCTGAGGTAGAGCTATCAGTGGCTTGGCAAGCCGGAGGGCTGCTTGGACCAGGTGGTGTAGTGGCACGTGGAGGTGGAATCATGCTGACGTGAGACGGTGTGGCTGGGAGATTGTGGAGGGGTGCCTTTCCACTTCTTGGGGATACTAAATGGCTTCCCTGTCTTGGGGTTAATGGAAAGTGGTGTGGACATAACAGGCACACTCACTAACAAAGCTGCATCAGGTGCAGACACTGGTACTCCCACTGGAGACGTGCTGGATCCAGCAAAATGCTTCGCATGGCTTCACCTTTGACCCTCCATCCCCTGTTTGCCAGATGTAAGCCCTACAGTGCCCTCCTTTCCCTGCTTCACTGGGCTTGGGATGGGAGTCGAAGTGGTGGGTGAAACTGCCTTGGAGCCCTTCTTAGGTGTACCCTTGCCATGCACCACCTCCTCAGTGGGCACAGAAACTGCATGCCTCTCTTTGCAAGATGCTTTAGGGACAGGAGAGTTAGCTGGTGATGCCTCTGAGGCATGTGAGCCTTAGGTCTGATTCTTTGATTTTTGGGTGTTGCTGTTGCCTGACTTGCTTTTGTCTTTGCGCCCTGGGGTGGCTTTGCTCTTCTGTGGGGATGGTGTCTGCGGGCGGGACCGCTTGGGTTGTTTCTGCTGTGTGCTGCATGTGCTGTATCGGGAATTTGACGTCTGTGGTCTGTGGTCACTATCGTCAGACGTGGCCACAATGTGGGTGGTGGTCAAAGACCCCGGAGCTGGACTGGGAGTATGTACCTGTTGAAGGGCTTACGTCACTGTGGAGGACAATGCCTGGATAGTACGGTGCAGCCCACCCACGTCTGAATGTATGCCCTCCATGAAAGCAACCACCAGGGCCACTTTTTTGTCATGGTCAATGAAGGCATTGTGGAGAGATGTCTGGCCTACACACAGCTGGCACAAAAGCTCCACAGATTCAGCACTGATGGCAGCAGGGGGGACAGGGGCAGCAGTGCTAGGTGTGAAGGAACCTCGTCCCCTCTAACTGACCTGGACACGGGCAGTACCAGAGGAAGTGGCTGGGAGGGTGCACAGTGGCCGCTGTGTGGTTGAAGATGATGCAGAGTCCCCATTCCCTGTACCCGCAAACATGGATGCATCCCAGCTGGCATCAGATGATATGGCACTTTGCATCTCAGGCTGGGATTCCTCCTGCAGACTCTGGTCCCCCTTTGAGGCGCTGGTGACATCTGTGTCACTGGGCTCCTGTGCAGCTGTTGTGCTGGTTTCACCCCACTGGCTTCCGGCTCCTGTCCCTCTGTGACCACAGGAGATTCTGCATGAGAGAGAGATGCAGGGTCAGGTCAATGGCCACAACAGAACAAATCTATGCAAACTATGCATTACAAAAGATTACCAAATATACATGTTGCACACCACCCTCTGCAATCACTTCGCGGCAACTCACTACATAGACCCAAACAGTGCGTGTAACCCAGATTTTCAGTCATAATTGAGCCATGTGATGGCCACACAACACAACACCCTGCTTGTGGCTCTATTCAACCAGCCACACAACTAGCCCTGCGCACACCTAGGGACATGATGGGGGTGCTCCACTTGTTGCCACTGACAGATCTGGATGGAACAGGAGGGGACAACACAGACATTGGGCCCGATTCATAGAATGAATTTAAGACTCAATCCTAAACTTACTACTATTTTGGTATTCACAGAATGCACTTACTACTTTTGGCATTCACAGAATGAACTTACTACTTTTGGTATTCACAGAAGTTAGGATTTTGTCTTAAGTTTGTCTTAAGACAGACTTAAGACAGACTTAAGACAGACTTAAGACAAAATCCTAACTTCTGTGAATACCAAAAGTAGTAAGTGCATTCTGTGAATACCAAAATAGTAGTAAGATTAGGATTGAGACTTAAGTTCATTCTGTGAATTGGGCCCGCAGACTACAACATGCCAACCACCATGTTGTACTTTGGGGCCCAAAGACTGGTGCACATTGTTGTCAGATGTCTAGGCCTCAACAATCTGGGTACATGCAATGGACGCATTGATGAAGTCACACTCAGATAGGGAACACTGCTGTTCCCTCCCAATGTGAATCCCCAGACTACCCCAGTGCTGAAGAAACCTGAAGAGCACAACTCAGACTGCAATGGAAATGTACAGCATTCAAATTACCTTTGTAAGTACAGATAGGGCAAATGCATGACACTGGCACACAGCCCAGCAGCCACTCACATGCCACTTCATCATACCACCAACTTCACGTAGGCCAGCGCCGGCACAGGCTCTGTACACATGCAGGCACTCCCAGCCAAAGTCACCCTCCCTAAATACTCACCCCTGGCTTGCTGCTGATGCTCCTTCAAACGTGCATTCAGCTCAGGCTGAGTCACCGCCAAGATGCGGCCCATTAGTGGTGTCATGCTGCACTGTGCCAAACGCCCAGTACGAGGAAGCAGCCCCATGGGCATCTCAGCCACGTTCTTTGCCAGCCGGCTGATGTCTTCTCACTTCTTATGGCAGTGGGTGTGCCATCGGTTAGAGACCCCAGAGGTCGCACCTTAGCTGCAATGGCCCTCCACACAGCCTTACACGGGTGTACCTTGAGCTGCAGGCATGGGAGACAAGAGGTTGAAAACATCAGTGACAAAGTGTTATGTGCCGATATCTATCAGTATAGCAGCAAGATACAAACTCATTACAAATTCAACGATATGTCAATCAGAGACTAGGGTACATCTCACATGGGACATCTGCATGGGATAAGCTGATGTGACCACAGTCCCTGCACATCTCACACACATGCAGGATGCTAGCACTGAAACTGCTATGTGGCCTGCACACATCTCCAGTCCATTGTTTGGTAGAGCAAGTATTAGACCTGGCACCTTGGCGTGAGTCTCCCTTCCACTTTTTGCTGATGTGCCTCATGTGTTTTGCTGGTGTTAGCTGCTCAGGGCACTGTGCCACTGCCAATCAGTGCCACAGTGCAAGTGCTCCCTATGAAAAGTGTATACCTTGATTGGATCCCATGATTGGTTTATTTGGTTTACTGTCAGACCCCAGTAAAGTGCACCTGGAGTGCCAGGGCTTGTAAACACAAATGCTGCTGGTGGGCTTGTAGCACTGGTTGTGCCACCCACAGAAGCGGCCTAGTAAAATGTGTCTAAGGTCTGTCATTGCAGAACCTGCGTGCAGTCTGGTACTGTCATGCTGACTGCGCAAGTGCACCTACTTTCCAGTCCCTAAACCTTCCCTTTACTTCATGCGAGTCGCCCCTAAGGTAGGACCAAGGGCAGGGTGCATTGTAAGCATAAAGTAGGACAAGCCCTGATGTGTTTGGCATGTCCTAATAGTGAATTACAGCCATTTTAGTTTTTCACTATTGTAAGGCTGCCTGTTCTCATAGGCCAGAATGGGCTGCTGAAATTATTACACTCTATAATCCCAGCAGACTCAGAGAACATGGTAGAAAGTCAAGTTTAGTATGCCTTATGCCTGAACTCAGAATAATAAAATACTTCTTTTAGTAAAGTTTATTTTAATATCCTGTGTTTGCAAATACTACTTTTAAAAAGTTAGCATTTGCTTGCCTAACCATTTCAGCCCGACTCTGCTAGGATGTGTATCTGCTGTCTGGTTTCTGTGAGTGACAGGGCTGGGGATGACAGGTGAAGAATAGAGGGATTACACTAATTAATTAATTGTGGGTTTGTAATGCACTAGAATTGACTCCCGAAGGAGTATCTCTGCGCAGTAGACCGCTGGAGAACCCGTCCTGGCTTTCCCTGTGAGATGGTCCCTACTGGGTATCTCCAAGGTGAAACCAGGCATCCCCGGCGTATGTGGGGGGCTGTTGTGGAGATGAGGCAAGCTAAAGCCCAGAGTTGCCGAGTGTGATCACTGGTTAGAGTAGGCACTGAGAAGAGAATTATCGAGTACGCTGACCCTGGTCCACGACCCTGCCGCGTCGGGAATTGAACCCTGGTCCCGGGCCGTCCTCTGCTCTCGGGTCTGCCGCCTCTAACCAGTGAGCCACACCATTCCACATGGGTGGGTGGAGTGCCCCTTGACTCTGAATAGGGCTGTGCTCTGCCACCTCAATGCTGGCTCCGCCCCCTGGGGAGCGACTGATGACTCTGCCCTGCACCTTGTGAAGAGAGAGGGGAAGACTGTCAACAGAGTGCTCCAGGACTGTACTTGTCACCACAATGATGGCTCCACCTCCTGCGGAGTGTCTAATGTCCCTGCCCTGCTCACTGAAAGGAGAAGCCAGAGTCTGCAAAACAAAGTGCTCAGAGACTGGACTGGATTAGGCAAAGGCACCCCTGGCCTGAAAGAACAAAATAAACTGTGTATAAAAAGAGGAGCCCTGCTCCTAAGAAAGCAGTTCCTGCTTGAACCAAGAAGAAACCTCTGCCTGAGGAGAAGGAACCGGGAAAGATGAAGGAGGAATACTGTCCCTGTCCTGGGGGATTGGCCTGCAGTGGTTGCCTTGCTGCTGAAGGAGAGGAAGAACCTGCAAAGACTATTTACTTTTGAAGACTTGTGTTTCAAAGATCTCCAAGGGCTTGTGTGTGAGCTTGCCCCCTGAACAGAGTCCCAGGACCAGTGGACTCTAAACGATCTGGAGAAGAACTGCTGAGAGCGATGCCTTCCCCCTCAGTGCTAGAAGGAAAGAACTGTGTGTGCCTCTTACCAACCCACCGCGCACTCTGAGAACTTGTGCCCAGCTGTCCGGCCCGAGCAACGCGACTTCTGCACCCCTTTCGAGCCGTAGCTCGCAGCAAACGGACCTGTCTGGCCCGAGCAACGCGACTTCTGCATCACTTCGAGCCGTAGCTCGCAACGTCTGGACCGGCCTGGCCCGAGCAACGCGACTGCCGCACTTCGAGCCGTAGCTCACAACGTACGGCCCGGACTCCGCTTTTAGGCTTTGTTCTCTGTCTTTCGCGTCGTCCTGATTGATGCACCTACTGCCGCTGCTTTTCCCTGGCTAAGGCGCTTACAGCAGCTGAGGTACGTCCCGTACTTCAGAAGCATACTGCCACTCCGCACCGAGCCTCCAGCGCACCCTTCTCCAGATATGGCACAGACTCCGTAACGAAGCGCCCCAACTCCACAAAGCATCGCTCCCTTCCAGTAACGCGACTTAGAGCCTATGAGCCGTGACTTGCAGCACGACAAGGAGGGCACCGCTGCGTGAGCCGCTTGGCGCAGCAACACATCATCCGTGATGAACTTACCCCAAGCAAGGTACTGTGCCAGCATCGTATGCTGTATTCAATGTACACCGGACAGAAACGTCCTCCGTGCGTCCCAGACTCTGTTGGCTTCCCCGCCGGACCAAGTAGAGAATACGCTGCGCAGAGACGCTGAAACTACGCATTTTAAAGAACGCTTTCTATTTTAACAGTATTATGGCCTCAGTTAACAACGTTATTGGGTCTTGTATTTAAACCTGCATTTGAGAAAGATATATAAAGAGAATACTTGCTTTTACATACTTCCTAGACTGGTGTCCCTTTTATGGTGGATCATTGTTATTACTGTGTGGGGTCATCAATGCTTAACTAAACTAACACCCTGAGGATTAGCCTTGGCTGCTCGCACCACGCAACCTAAAGGGTGAGCAGGGGTTATTCTTAAAGAGTAGGTCCCTTGCCCTGACGAGAGGAGAGGGTCCCTGTTTGTCACAAGTGCATACCTGTGCCAACCAGAGACCCCCAATTCTAACATTGGAGGCAGCGGTGAGGATTTCAAATTTGCATTGATGATTTATGAACAGTAATTATTGATCACCACGTACTGAGTGCAGACCAATAACGCAGCCACATACTTGTGATTCGTTTTTGCCAAGAGATCTCCATTTTTCTGAACAAATATGTCTGGTCCAAACAGCATAGAAAGAGCAGAATCTGTAACCTTTAATGGAGTTGGAGTTGACTGGGAAGAAGAGAGATTAGGGAGCTACACCATATTCCATCTGAAGGGCTTCTGCAAGAAATGTAAAGTTTCCCATGCTGGATTTAAAGTCAAGACAGACTATCTAAAGGCGCAGAGGGCCTGGATAAAGTCAAGAGCACCAGAGACTGCAGTGGAAGTGGAACCACCAGAAAGCATTGCTGATCTTGGCAGAGTCTTGTCACCAGATGAGCTGGCAGACAGAAAGGAAGCCAGGGCACACTAAATGGAGTTGGCAAGATTGAAAATCAATGGGCAATTGGAGCTAGAAAGCAAAAGGATGGCTCTGGAAGAAAGGAAAATTCAGATGGAGCATGAGATGAAAATGAGAGAGATGGATCTGAGAGCACCTAATCCCTCTGGTGGCAGCACAACGCCGGTGCAGGTAGAGTCATGGGTGTACATGCCAAAAGAGGTGGTGAAAGAGTATTTTAAAAATGACGACATCGGGCAGTGGTTCAAGGCCTATGAGGTAGCCATGTTCTCCCACCGGGTCCCTGAGAGAGATTGGGAAGCGGGGTTGTGGAGGCGGTTCCTTAGTGAGGAGCGGGACACACTCTTAGATCTGCCCTCTGAAGTCTATAACTCTTATCCCCACATGAAGGAAGCTTTGATGACCAGATATGGGTTAACTCCTGAATTATATAGGCAGAGGTTCAGGGTGTGTGCAAAGATTCCTGGGGGTGCCTATGTAGAGTATGTAACCTTTTTATGTAGAGCACTGGATGGTTGGGTGAAGGGTAGCAAAGTGAATGATTTCCAAGGTCTCTTTGATTTAATTGATTTGGAGCACTTGTCCAATAATTGTTTTCCTGAGCTACGCCAGCACCTGATAGATAGCAAGCTGACTAATCCTAGGAAGCTTGCTGAGGAGGCGGACCGCTGGCTCAGCACCAGGGTCCACAAGGGTCCAGTGGGAGACTCAGCCAAGGGTGGGCAGGGTCCCCAGCAGAAGAGTGGGGGGGGACAGGGGTAAACAGAAAGGGTTCCAAAAAGGTCCCCAAAGTAATCCCCAAGGGAACCAAGGAAAAGGTTCTCAGCCTCCCCCTCCCCAGAAGCAGACAGGGGCCCGACAGGTAACCGTGTTCCAAAGGGGCCCCCAAAATGTTATAAGTGTGGTGAGCTGGGTAATTTTGCCAATGACCCCAAGTGTCGCCAGTATGTGAAACCAGCACCCACTGGTGCTCCGCCCCGGCAGATGGCTAGTGTAGCCTTTGGGGAGGAGGTAGAAGTCCAAGGCGGGTGGGACCCCGTTCAGATGACCCTAGTCTTACTATATAAATTCTAGCGTACTCCGCCTAGCCCAACCTCTGCAGCGCTGGGACACCCCAGGGTAGCCATCGCGCTTTATAAATTATCTTTTCATTTCATTTCAGGAGACAGTGAGATGGTCCCTGAGAACTACTTACCCTCTAACACTAAGAAATATGGGCAAGTAGTGACCGTCAATGGGAAGAAGGTAGAGGCTCTTAGAGACACAGGTGCCAGTGTGACTGCAGTCCGGCAGCACCTGGTATCTCAAGAGCAGGTTGTACCCCACGCCTATTGCTGTGTTGTCAATGCTGACAACACAGAGAGCCGTTGTCCAATGGCTCAAGTTCCCTTTGAGTGGGGGGGGGGGTCTTTGGTACTCTGCAGGTTGCTGTGAGAACTGCCATGCCTGTAGACTGTCTGCTAGGGAATGATTTGGAGAGCTCCCCTTGGGAAAAGGTGGAGAAAACAACTCACCCGCGGATGGTGGGTTTACCCGACTGGGCGTGTCTGACCACCAGGTCAATGGCAGCCAGTAGGGGTGTTCAAGAGGTCCTGGAGCCTGAGGGAGAGGGAGAGGCCCAGGAACTGGCCTTAGAGGGAGGGTGCAGGGGTTGCAGGCGGCGCAGGAAACCGGCCCCTGAAGTTCCCATGGCCCAGGAGGAAGCAGACCTTGAAGGGGATGCCTTGGAGCCTACCGGGGAACAGATAGCCAAAGTGGGGGACCTGCCTGAGCTGACCCATTGGCAGCAAGAAGGAGGCCCCTCCAGGGAGGAATTCTGCAGAGAGCAGAGAGAATGCCCCTCTCTCGTGGGTGTGCGGCAGCAGGCTGCAGACCAGGCCAATGGTGACCACTTCAGTACACATTAAATCTACTGGGAGAATGACCTCCTGTATTCAGAGCCTAAGGTTGCTGAACCTGGGTCAGCCCATGCGCTGGTGGTACCCCAGAAGTTCAGAGCCTTCCTACAGAGGCTGGCTCACGATGTGCCATTAGTAGGACATTTGGGGCAGGACAAGACCTTTGACAAGCTTGTCACCCACTTTTTTTGGCCCCAAATGCGTAGGAGCTCAGATGCTCACTGTAGGACCTGCCCAACTTGCCAGGCAAGTGGTAAGAGTGGGAGGAAGCAAAAGGCTCCTCTCCAACCCTTCCCCGTGGTCAGTACCCCCATTCCAGCGAGTGGGCATTGACATTGTGGGGCCACTGGACCCCAAGACAGCCATGGGCAACAGGTTCATCCTGGTCTTGGAGGACCATGCCACCCGGTACCCTGAAGCCATCCCTCTGAGGACAGTAACAGCCCCCCGTGGTGGGACGAGCACTGATGGGAATTTTCTCCCGAGTGGGATTCCCTCTAGAGGTGGTGTCTGACAGGGGCACCAATTTCATATCCAAATATATGAAATCCCTTTGGCAAGAGTGTGGTGTAACCTACAAGTTCACCACACCTTACCACCCCCAAGGAAATAGGTTGGTTGAGAGATTCAACCGAACTCTAAAGGGCATAATTATGGGTCTGGAAGAACCCATGAGGCGTAAGTGGGACATACTCTTGCCATGACTGCTCTTTGCTTACCGTGAGGTGCCACAGAAGTCTCTAAGGGTTCAGCCCCTTTGAGCTCCTGTATGGCCACCCGGTCAGAGGACCTCTAAGTCTGGTCAAGGAAGGCTGGGAGCAATCTCCCAGGAAACCTCCCCAGAATGTATACAGTTACATGCTGGCCTTTAGGAATCAGACTAGGTGTTTCAGGCAACTTGCTGAGGCAAATCTGGAAGCCAGCCAGGAAGAAATGAAGCAGTGGTACGACCAGAATGTCACTCTGGTTGAGCTTCAACCTGGATATAAAGTGTGGGTCCTGGCCCCTGTGGGGCCTTGTGCACTCCAAGACAAGTGGACCGGACCCTAGGAGATTGTGGAGCGCAAGAGTCCTGTCACCTATTTGGTGGACTTGCAGTCTCCCAGGAACTCCTTGAGGGTCCTACATGTCAATCGCTTGAAGCCCCACTTGGAGAAGTCCAAAGTGGGCATGCTCTTGGCAACAGATAATGGGGCAGAGGAGGAGTCTGAGCCTCTTTCTGACCTCCTGGTGGCCTCAGAGTGAGATGGGTCAGTGGATGGAGTTGACCTCTCACCCACCCTGACCCCTGAGCAACAGAATGACTGGCGCCAACTTCTGGGGCAGTTTCCTGATCTGTTCTCCCTGT